>NC_140960.1:99347484-100757484 GCF_014529385.1 Adiantum capillus-veneris | reverse complement strand
ATACAACCCATGACATAAAATGTCCAAAACGTGCATGCCAAAGTCTATTACTCCATATGAAGCATGGCAATGATAGAAAGCCTTCTATTGAGCACATGCGTGTTTTTAATTGTTTGGCATATACTTTGGTGCCACAAACACAGTGCAAAATATTGGATGAAAAGGCTATCAAATGTATTTATGTTGGTTTTAATGCTAAAATCAAAGGTTATAGGTTGTATTATCCACAAACAAAGCGTATTCAGGTTTCAGAGGATGTTGTGTTTGTGGAATATTTTGTTTAGCCCTTGTTGTCATGTACTAGAGACAGTAATCTAAGCTCACAGGACATTTATGACACTTCGTTGCCTATTTTTAGTGGTGGAAGTTTGAATGTAAATTCCAATGAGAAAAATGTACAGCCTAGGGGGATTTTTGAAAATGTTACATATTAGCCTATTAATGATGCAGATGTACATGATGTACTTGATGAGGAAAGGGCCGAAAATGAGAAGGCTAGAGGTATGCCAAAATGGCTGGTGCATACATTGCATGACAGTAAATTGGATGCACCTTTGTCTAGTCGCTCTTGCCATGCATCTTATGCATCATATTGTTATGCTTTGTCTAGATTACATGATGTTGAGGAACCTTGGTCTTTTGATGAAGCACAAAATTCAAAAAATTGGATGGCTGTCATGCAATCAGAATATGATGCACTTATAGAAATTGACATGAGCACGAGGTTTTCGGTGAGCATTTTTTATCATAGGCTCAAAGACCGGGGCACACCATAGCAATCAACAACTCTCTCTCTCTCTCTCTCTCTCTCTCTCTCTCTCTCTCTCTCTCTCTCTCTCTCTCTCTCTCTCTCTCTCTCTCTCTCTCTCTATCGGCATCCTCTGCATGCCATAGACACTACAATAGTTTTTTATTTCACACCAACCAGCCCTAAAGTTAGACCTTGTGGAATTTATTGGCCAAGAGAGGGTGCCTACGGTGTTGTAATGTGGCACGTGCATAATTTGAAAATAAAAATATATACCTCACTCTTAATGTTTTTGATGTGTGGGTCCAAATGATACAGTGTACATAGTGTGATATATGCAAAAACGGATGCCATGGATGCAGGCGTGGGCATACCTTGTTGGGCAGGGGAGGCCAGGGACGTGGCACCTTTGCATGTTTTACCACGTTAGAGCATGCCTAATTTACTTTAGGAATGTAATAATTTCATGTGTTCCAAAGTGGAAAAATGAGTTTCAACATGAAATTTGATCCCAATGGGATTTTCCCACAAATTTAGGGATTTTTTCCAGCTGTTTGGGCATTTTTGGGCAAAAATGGCTAAAAATGGCCATAAAGTGGTCAAAAATAGCAAACAATGGCTCAAAATTCCACGTAAATGACGGTTCTATCATTGATTAAGCTAAGGGGAAGCGTTAGAGAAAATAATGAGCTCATTTGGGCATATAAGCAAGGAGATAAAGCCATTACAATCCAGGGTGCTAGTGCAGTCCCGTACTGCTTCCACTACATGTCCGAGGTTGTGAGACCTCCAATTAGGGTTTACCCTCTTCAAATAACTACTTGGGCTTCTCCAATGAAGTACTTCAGATTCCATGAAATGGTCACTATGAATAATCAAAGCGTCAATTTAGGGTTTTTAACAGGTGCAATTTGTGCAATTGGGAGCGAGGCTACACCTAATATTACACACAAGAGTTTTGAGTTAATATTGGTTCTTTTTCAAAGTGGACCTTTCATGGTTGGAGTTTTATTCTTTTTGAGTGTGTTTTTAGCTTCAAATCATCTACGTCTTGCTTGATTTTTCTATGAATCCTCGCAGGCAGAGGCCGAGCGTTTTCCTAGATGCACTGCACACTTCTTCACACATTTTTGGTGAACCGACGTGAAGTAGGCTAGGGTGAGGGCTAAAAATATTAATTGAAGGTTTCAAATTAAACCTTTAAATGTATGGAGCAACAAGAGCAACAAGGGGTTCGGTTTGATCTAGCCACAATGCAAATGTCTCAAGCTTTTGTGGTGTTTATGTAGCAGGAACAAGCTACGGAAAGGAGGGAGCTTTCATCAACCAAAGTGCTTCAATCTGTGGTGAAGATATGGTACAAAGCTTTGAGCTAGCTGTGGTTCACGAGATCAGAGAGCATGTAAGGGGATTTAGAAACGAGCATGGGGCAACATGGGAAGCATTCAATTTAGCCTTAAAAGAAGAGTATTTCATGGAGGACTCCAAAAGGGTAACAAAGAGGACTTTTTTAGAGTAGGTAGTTCGACCAAAAGAGGGACTTTTTCCTACCAAATTGCTAAGGGAGTTTGAACACCGCTATGATCAAATTTCAAGGACTAAAAAGGCTACCCTAAACTCAGAGAAGACATAGCTATTTTTGCAAGCAGCAGGTAAAGAGATTCAAGAGAAGTTAGAGTTACTACTCGAGGATAAGGATGCGGAACAAGGCTTAAAGACCAATTGGAATGAGGTCAAAGATGCCATTTTGTTGCTAGCTAAGCGACAACAACAAAGAGACAAGATGATAGTCAACCCTACTCAAGTCCCAAGTGTTCTTGAGAGTCCTATAAAGCCTGTGATTGTGGTTCCAAAGAGTGACAAATGCATCCTCGATGATATTGTTAAAGTTAAAGGAATACAAGAGCTAGAGTTAAAGCTTACAAGGCTAGAAGAGAAGGGGCAACCATCAGCTCAACCTACAGGTGTTTAATGGTTGGTTTAGCCGAGCAGTTTTGTACACAGATTCTGACAATTTGTCTGACATTTCACTCTAACAACCATACAAATTCAGCCTACTGCACACGCATCATTTCAGCAACACACACACTTCGAACTATACATTTTTGCACTTGTATTGTACTCAGAACATGGAATACACAGAGAGAATGAAACAAAAATACGACAACTAATCTGAATTCTGCATTCAACAAACTGTTGCATCTGACATACTGCATCTGAGAACTAGAAATCCACCATTACACAGAAAATCCGCCCATCCCATCACGCTACATAACTGAATGGCTTTCTTCCTCACATGAAAGACAAAAAACGACCCTTAACTTCCAAGATCCCAAAAGACACTTAAAATAGACTACGGTTCACACCTTTGTCAAAAGTAATCCGCCTAAGGTCTAACTCTAACACGTGGCACAGCCCTGTGGCTTGAGCCATAGGCTGACCTCGGACCCACAATCCCTTGATCCGTAAACTAGATAAAAGAAGAAACTTACAAAGATAAAACAAAATCAGCATAATAGCCATCTGAATATCCTCCTCTTTGAAATTTTTCAAATGCTTTGACTTTTCTTTTGCAATATAATCCTCCACTGATTTTTGATGAATATGCCACATTGCTGACTTTTTGCTTCTCTGACTTCTTGCCTTGTCATTGAATAAATTCTTCCTCCACATTTTGAAAATTGGACCATACTCCCTTGTCAAACTGAATGAAAGAAACTTGACTGCCAAATCAGACAACACTTTTGCAACACTCAAAATTTCCGCCTTGATGAAGAAAGTCCGCATAAACTCCATCGGATCATCCTCCTGAGTAAAGCACATTCCACTGAATCCATCTATCAATTCCTCTTGAACTTCTTGAGTATCGCTAGCGTACACTCCTCGCTCGGCAAAATGAAGTAGAATATTTCTAGTGTGTAGATCATTGTGAATGAATTCGTGACTATGCACAAATTTAATCGTCTGCAGAAGAGCATTACAGATTGGCAAAATGTTGTCTATGAATTTTTGTACAGTTCCAGACGTGTGTTGGAACTCTTTGATTGCAGGCTTGCTTCTATCATGATGACATGCTTGAATCCACTGCTCAAGATGACCTCCATTCCAAAGCTTTAAGATCAGCATAGGCCTTTTGCTATACCAAACAAGAGCACGAGGCAATATCATGCCACAATGCTGAAAAGTTGTAGCAATTTCCTCCTCTAGCACGATCTGTAATGTCGGCTTGCTTCCTATTTGGTCTTTGTAGATCTTTGCTGTATAGACAGGATCTTTGAAGAGAGAATGAACCACTGATACTTGTTTCACATTTGCAAAACGTCCCTCACATAATTGGGGTGCTTTCAAGTGAAAGATGGAATGCTCCCCAAGTAAGTGTAGGACCAGGAGGACATGTCATATCATCCATGTGTACAGCTAAAGGTTGAGCACCTGATGGAGGAGGTACACCCTCTTCTATCCTGGGACGTTTTGAAGAGCCTTCAATCTTATCTTCGCTCTTCAATTCTAAATGTAGTTGTGCTTCAAGCTACGTTCGCTCTTTGATTCTAGGTTTGGTTTTGATTTTTGGATGAACCACACTTTCAAAGCTTCTAGTGACCTGACCCAATAATTGCTTTACTATGGTATGCAACACTCCATTAGTGCGCAGAGATGGGTCAAACAAAAGTGGGAATGCAGTGCACAACTTCATCCAACATTGTTCCACAAGTTCAATTACAAAATCATCGAATTTTGCGTGCAGTGGATCAAATGCTCGTCGCAAATGATTGTCTGAATCTCCATAGAGAGACAAAATCAAAGCATCACTAATGATTTTGCGATGTTGACGCGTTAACTTTGTCTCTACCATGACTGAAGCTTGAAAATACATGAAGCAAATATAAGTAAGGTAAATTTAGAATAGATTAAAATTTGACATATAATTGTAAATAATCCTGAACAAAAACATTTCATGGACAATAATAACCTCTAGTAATGAAAGATCGAAACATTTCATGCACCATTATAACAACAGTAATGAAAGATTTTAAAACATATATAGTTTTTTCCTAAAGTGTGATGTAGTGGTCAGCAACAATCAAAGACAAAAAAACATATAATAAAAATCTCCTTGCAGTGCGCGTGAAAGTCAACAGCTATTAGGGGCAAAGAATGAATACTACAAAACCTCTCTCTACAGTGCAAGACGGTGGTCAGCAATAACTAGAGACGAGGAATCTATTAAATCCAATCAACCTAAAGTGAGACGCAATGGTCAAAGCATTCAGGATTGAAGGATGTAAAATATATACCTCCTCCTTGCAGTGCGACACGGTGGTCAGCAGCAAGCAGAGATGAAGAATCCAATCTCCTTGCAGTGCAACGCGATGGTCAACAACAACCAAGATTGATGGATTTAAAATGTCTAAACCTCTCCCTGCAGTGCGACATGGTGATCAACAACACCCAGAGACAATGAATCTATTAAATACAATCTCCTTGCAATGCTACGTGATGGTTAGTAGCAACCAAGGATGATGGATTTAAAAATCTTAAACCCCTCCCCGCAGTGCGACATGGTGGTCAACAACAACCAGAGAAGAGGAATCTATTAAATCCAATCTTTTTACAATGCGATGTGATGGTCAGCAAAACCAAAGATGATGGATTTAACAACCCTAAACCTCTCCCTGCAGTGGGACACGGTGGTCAACAACAACCAGAGACAAGGAATCTATTTTTTTTTAATCTGATCTTTCAATAGTGCGACGCAATAGTCAGAAACAATTAGGAAGAAAAGACGTAAGTTAGCTAACTCCTCCCTGCAGTGCGACTCGGTGGTCAGCAACAACCAGGGATGGAAAGTCTAATTGAAAAACCTAAGCTACTCCCTACAGCAGTGT
This sequence comes from Adiantum capillus-veneris, assembly GCF_014529385.1. Classification (NCBI taxonomy): domain Eukaryota; kingdom Viridiplantae; phylum Streptophyta; class Polypodiopsida; order Polypodiales; family Pteridaceae; genus Adiantum; species Adiantum capillus-veneris. Next base: position 100,751,850 of record NC_140960.1, on the reverse strand, counting down.
GACATAGAGGTTAGCAACAGTCAAGGACGAAGCGTCTAAAGTCTAACCCCCCTTGCAGTGCGTCACGAGAATCAACACTGTCAAGGAGGGTGTCTAAACCTACAAACTAATGATGAGGTGTGAGCAAAGCTCCACAACAACAACGCTAGTAAAAACAAAACATAAACTAACATTGAGGTGCGATCAAAGCTCCACAACAATAATGTTAGCAAAGAAATTGCAAAAAAAGAAAAGTAAAAAAAGATTACCTGCTCTGTTTGTCTCGACGCAGGCCCACTCTGCTCGCTTTGTACCTGCTCTCTACTACCATCTCTCTCTAGCAACTTTCTATACCTCTCTCTAATAATTGCTATTGCGGTAGTTCGTTCGAACTACCGTGGCGCCTTTTTTTTAGAAGTGCAACTATATTTTGATCAGAATATATTTCGATCGAAATATATTTCGATAGAAGTACATTTTATTCGGATAGCCGTGTATAATACGGATATACAACATATAACTACATAATATATGTATAATATTTAATATACGAGAATCTAGATAACATAAAACACACATGCAGTCAAGAACCTTTGAGCCTCATTTACATTAATACATGTCTCTTTTATTCTTTGATCACATCAATCTTTGTTGGACAAGGCCTTCTATCATATGGCCTACACATATGTCCCACAATAAGAACTTCATTCACACCAAACACTGACTTTTGACCAGACAAGGCAAGGTTCACCTCTTCCAACCTTGACAAGATATTATCACCAATCATTGATATGGTTTTCCACATACTTTTGGCACCCTTTCAAGTCTAGAGACACATCTATAATGCTTACATCACATCCTTTAATTGGCACATCATTAAGAAAAGGCATTGTAGTTTGTGGTACGAAGTCACGTAGGACTTTGTTCATATCATTCATCATATGTGCAATTGAATTAGTTGCTCCCTGAGGTAAGGTGCACATCCTTACCAAACCCAAAGGTGTCCTCATGGTAGTCAAATCCCTGCTTTCCATTGCTAGTTGGAATTGATCATACCCTGAGTACAATTCTCCCATAGAAATATATTGCCCTTCCTCCGAATGCCTCTACAAACTCATCTAGTATTGGCTTTGTACCCACATTTCTAATTGTAACCTTGTTGACAGGTTGCATATCCTATGGATAAAGCATAAAGAACCATTTTTCTTCAAAGCTGTGAACCACCTGTTTGAATATGGAGCACAAGAAGGCTCCAAAATACCCATCTTGATATTTTCATTAAGCAACTCAGTGAGTTTTGGCAAATGGGCCTTTGGAATCGGAATAGGCCTCGTGTTCCAAGGTACGTGAGGGATAGTGAAGATCACCATAGGAGAAAAAATGGATGCATCAACACGCCCTATCTCATGCGGCTCAAATGCAAAATCCTTTCCATGTTTGGCAAGCATTTCTTCAAAGCATACTATTTCAACATTGTCAAACTATCCTTGCAACCAATCTTTAACTCCTTCAAAGTATCATGTGTAATCCAATCTTGCTTGAATCACAAAGATTAGGTTGCAAAGTAGATTGATCCATCTTATCCGTACAGTCTTTTGGTAGAGGTAATGCCACTGGTTTCACTTTCTTTGCCACAGACTTGTACTTGGTCTCCACTCCTACATCAACACCTTGAACATTTTTGAAATCCTCAATGACTTTGTACATTTCTATTGAGCATACTTTAACGACCTAATTTCCCATACACAAATGGAAATCCACTAAAGACTCCAAGTCTTGCATAGTATCCACAAACGAACACTCATCAAACACACCTGCAATTCATTCACCTTCTAACAAACCATTCATCTTAAAACCTCTTTGTACACTATTTACATGTTGTCGTTCACCCTGCTTTAAGTACTCACACTTTGTAGAAGCAATAGATCCATAGTCTGTTAATCCTATAGAACCTGTAGAAAATGTTTTCTTTGCATATACATCATGCGAGAAGTTTTCTCTTCTTGTACCACTACAATCCCGCTCTACAATGGTACATGGACAAAACCCCTCATATCCTTATAGTCCTTGAGTTATTTGTTTGTATTTGGCAAGGGTTTCTCTCTAAGAATTTCACGTTTCCTTTCATGGTCCACACAAACAGTAAGGAAATGTACTGCACGCTTCCCATCCCTGCTCCTTATCCTTGCATAAGCTGATCCATCATCCATCACCTTGGTTTCCATGTGAGTAGCAGTGATGTATGGTTGCCTAAGGATAAGAGGGTATGTAGACATCTCCTGCACACAAAATTTTTGGTAATCTTTACCATCCCCTATAGTCACCTTTACATTTGAACAAGCTCCGTACAACTCTATTGATGAGTTGTTTGCTACACGAATCATCCATCCATGATTTATATCAATTGGCCATTTTCCCCTTTGATATAAGGTTAATCTTTGACCCATGATCTATCAACGCAATATATGGCTCTTCTACGTCTCCCACTTTTACATGGGTCTCAGTAGTTGCTCTTGCCTAGTGACTCTTCAAGTAGTAACTCTTGTGAGTGGTCTCAACTTCATCTTCATCATCCAAGAAGCAAATGCGTTTTACTCCTCCCTTAGACTTGTAGCATCCAACAATAGTTTCATCACCTTGTTTTCCATAGACATGTACTCCCTATGCATTTTAAGTCTCTCTTTCACCCTGTACATGGATAGATTCAGTAAGAGACTGCTGCTTCCTCTTTATGATATGAATTATTTCTTCATGGAAATCCATGTTTGCTATTCCAAGGACCTCACCCAAGGTAAATTCCACCTTACTGTTCAAAATTCTCTCTTCCAAAACCTTTTTGAGCTCAGTAGCTGCCTCTATATCAGATTGGATTTTGTAGGCGGGACCCTTTGCTTTGGATTTTGTTGCTTCCTTCTTCTTCTCTTAAGAGGTTTCTTGCATAGGCACTTTGGGGACAAGCGTCTATTGTGGGGAAACTGATCTAGAAGGCACTATGTCATTTCTGCCTCCACTCCTTGTGACCCGCTTTGAAGGCCCTTCATCCCCATTCTGTTGCCTACGTTTCTCTTTGACAATGGCCTCATTGGCTTGAAATTTGGCAATGTACTCATGCACAAACAATTAGTAGATAGGGTCATTCCAACCTGTTTCTAGATGAATACAATCTCCAGCTTCATTGTTAGAGTTAGACCTTAGGAGGATTACTTTTGACAAAGGTGTGAACTGTAGTCTATTTTAAGTGACTTTTGGGATCTTGGAAGTTAAGGGTCGTTTTTTCTCTTTCATGTGAGGAAGAAAGCCATTCAGTTATGTAGCGTGATGGGATGGGCGGATTTTTTGTGTAATGGTGGATTTCTAGTTGTCAGATGCAGTATGTCAGATGCAATAGTTTGTCGAATGCAAAATTCAGATTAGTTGTCATATTTTTGTTTCATTCTCTCTGTGTATTCCATGTTCTGAGTACAATACAAGTGCAAAAATGTTCAGTTCAAAGTGTATGTGTTGCTGAAATGACGTGTGTGCAGTAGGCTGAATTTGTATGGTTGTCAGAGTGAAATGTCAGAAGAATTGTCAGAATCTGTGTACAAAACTGCTCAGCTAAACCAACCATTAAACACTAGCGATCATGGTGCTTATGAAGCGTCTTCATGGTCGGATTTACTCTCTCTTGTGGGATTGACGAGTGCCAAGAAGATTACCAAGTAACAGTTATGATGACAGTTACAAGAAGGCAAACAGTTTGCAAAGAAGAACGAAGAAGAACGAAGAAGATGATTAGAATACAAGGAGAAATCTGAATTGTAGAGATGGAATCTGATTTGCAACCACAAGAAGGTAACATTTAATCACAAGGTTTTCGAGAAGAATCGAAGTAATGGGGAGTAAAAAGAAGAAGAAGAAGAAGTGCAAGATTTGTATGAGTAGGAAGCATGAAGCGGATGACTGTCCATGTGCGGTTGATGAATGCTCGATGAAAGATGCGTGTAGGAAATGGTGTATGGTTGATTTATGCACAAAGTTTCATAGAATAATCCGTAAAGTGCATAAAGCATTAATTTTGGGGGAAATGAAGAATGCATTACAAAGGCTAACTGATTTTGAGGATGACTTGGAGAATGCATATGAATGGTTGGATACTCATAAAGGGGACAAGCGGAAGTCATGTTCGAGCAGGAAAAGCATTGGACGATTACAAAAAGCATGTGAGAAGTTGAGAGAAACATTTGAGGATCCGTTTGAAGGGGATTCCAGTGATGATGATGACATTTGGATTGGCATGGAGTTTGAAAGTCACCAAGTGGGAGTAAAAAAGATCGAGGAGAAGGAAGTGCGGAAGGAGCTTGGCCAAGAGAGCCTCAAAGAGTCCTTAGCTACTCCTAACCTACCACTAGAGTATGCTCACGCAGTGACTGTGGAACTTCTACCAAACATATTCACATAAGAGGATTTGCAGTCGGATGATGTTGTGGAACTGATCCCAGTGCGTTGAATAAACCATAAAGGAGTTTACATATGCTAATTGTGATGGTTTACAGATTCAAGCAAAAAGTCATTTTATTGTGTCTGAATTTACAGTTTGTCAGGAGAACTCTAAGAAGTCATCTGATAAGTCAGAGAATGCAGATGCAGATCAGAATTTAATTCAAAAGTCAGAGAATGCAAAGGCAGATCAATTTAATTCAAAAGACAGACATCAATCAGAGGTCAAATGTGAAGGAGGATTTCAACAATTTGGAGGGGTATATTGCAACAAAAGAAGCAAATACAAGAGTTGAGCGCTTGTATGACAAGCTAATGGAGAAAGTTTCAAGGGTGAAGAAGGATGCTTTGCAAGAGCTGAGTTTGGGATAGAAATTGAGTCCAAAAGTTGTCAAAATCAGTGTTCATCTTGATGATAGATTTATATTGAATTTGAAGAAGTTATTGCAGGAGTTCATTCATGTATGTGCTTGGGATTATTCAAATCTGAAAGGTATGGATTCAAATGTGTACAAGCATCAGTTTAATGTGAAAGAAGATGCAATTTTAGTAATTCAGCAGAGATATAGAATGAATGCAATGCTGAGTTGTCATCATGGAAGTCAGATCTTGATGCAAATTAAGCAAGAGAGAAAGGATGCAATGATGTAGGGGAATAGTTTGTTGGTTGAAGTTTTGGATACACAGGTTATAGATGATAGAGAGCGTGGAAATGAATGTGATGGGAAAATAGCAAATCTGATTAGAGATGTGGATGCAAAACAGAAATCAACAGTGGAATGTCAAATTCTTATGTGGGAAGTCACAAAAGTTGTTGAGGGTGAAAACTTCGGTTTTGAAGTATCTAAATCTTTGATGTGGATAAAAAATGTTAACTTTACCTTTCAGGATGTTTTCATTGTGAGGAAAGTTGGTGATCAAATCGACTATTTGGCAGATTTGGGTTCAAATTTATTTGACAAAAGTTGTTATGATAGCATTGAGCTTGGAGGATGTCAAATGCAGATATTTGAAGGATATGAAGCAGGTTTTACAAGTCCAATTATGTCAAAACAGGTGTGGAGGATCAAATTGGATTCAAGGAGGAAGTATGATGCAAAATATCAGAATAAGCCACATGCAAAATATCAAAAAAGGAAGCAGGTGGAAGATCAGCAAAAACAAGAGGATATACAACCAAAGGATATTGCAGAAGTGATATCTCAATCCTATAAACAGAAGTTGGAATCAGCTTATGAATGGGAGGAATTTTCAACAATTGAATTTCTTCACGATGAATATGGAGGAACAAGAGGAAAATCCATTCTAGGCCTTCAAATCATGTTTGTTGCAGATAATTGCTATGGTTACATTGCAGGTGATACAAGACTACCAAATAAGTTTATGGAAGCTTATCATGATGCTTGGTAGATTCAAGAGCATATTTTGATGTCAAAGATTGAGTATGTGAAAGGAAGACATTTAGTTGCAAAGAATGTAGCTGAGCGGATTGTTTTATGGTTAGATTTTGATAAGAATGGATCAGATAGAATCCTCACAGATGTGGGTGGTGGATTGTCAGAATTCAAATTTTCATGTGTTCCAGATTTTGGAGTTGTTGATTTGTGTACCATTAAGAACATTTGCAACATTTCCCAAGCTGCCAAATCTCACCCCTCAATGTAGAGTTCAATTTGAGTGAGATTATTCATGGACTGCTCCTAAAAATATCAGTACCAATCCTCCTCCATTCACCAAGGCATCTGATATATATAGTCTCTCATATATTCTTAGACGCTTGATTGCGTGTATTCCAGAGCCTGCTGAGGTTCTCAAGCTTCCAAGATAGATTTTCCAACCTTGGCCTTTGCCCTAGTGACCACCATGACATCAGTACATCCACTGTGTTCTGGAATATCCTCAATTAGGATACAAGCTGTGCAGTCACAATTATAATGCCTAGGTGTTTCCTAAGTCAAGTTGCTCTCTTGCACCTGATGATCAGTATGTTGTTTCTCTTTGGAAAACTGTTCTTTTTTCTCAATCCATTCTTCCTTAGTCCATGCTTCTTCAGCCCACTCTTCCATAATCACTAAATTAGCCTGACCTGGAGGTCTTTGCTGCTGTTGTGGTGGAAGTGGCTGATTTTGTTCTAGAGGTCGATTATTATTGTTATTGTTGCACCTAATAATAGGGATTCCCCTATCATTTTGATGTCTACACCAAAATTCACAAATCAGGTCCTTGCCTGTGTCCCATGATCCCACAATAACTGCATGGTGACTGTTGCATATTCTTATGGTTCCTATTTTGATATCCCCAATTCTTGGGATTCTAGAACCTTCTTTGAAGCGCAGGTCCCTGATATCTCCTCTTATCACTCTGAGGAGTTACCACATTTGCAGCTGCCTTCCTCATTTTTTGAGTATGTACTTAGGTCTTCTTCCTCTAAAATCTGGATTATAATAACAGTTTTCATGCTCTTGACCAAATCTTTGACAAACCTGGCAATATGGTTTTCTTAACATTCCAAACTGATTCATTCCAATTGTTTGCAATTTCTACTGAATGATTTTTCTAATTGAATCTGCAGTGACTACTTTCTTTCCCTGCTTCCTTTCATTCTTATGCTTACCCTTGTCTTTCTTTTGCTTCTTCTTTCCTGCTTCTTTTTCTTTTCTTCTTCTTTTCTGACCAATCTTCTTCCTCATAACTATCAGTGTCAACTTCAGTATCCTGATCTGAATCGTCAGTATCTGACTCTGACTCTTCTGACTCTGAGTCTGAGTCCTCATAATTTTTTTTTCTTCTTCTTCTCCTTGAGTTCTACCTTACCTCCATATCTTCTTTCTGCTCTTGAAGCTGCTTCCACCAAATCAGTAAAATCGTGTGAATTTGCTAATGGGGGTCTCCCTGACACTGCACTTCTAAACTCCTTTTCGAGTCCCTTACAAAAATAATCTCCCAATTTCTCCATAGAAGGTTGTTGTGCTGCTTCCAACCTATTATTTAAGTTTCTAAACTTCTATGCATAATCTTCAACTAACAAATCTTTCTACTTCAAATTTCCTCTTCTTCAAAATGTCTTTAGGTGTTTTATCCTCCTTGAACCTTAATAGAAATCTCTGCCTCAAATCATTATAATCAGCAAAAGCTTCCATGCCATACTGCAAGAACCAATCCATGGCATTACCCTGTAGTGTTGCTGCAAAATGCTCTTTTTTCACTACATCCAGATGTAACACCTCATAACCACTTGCAGAACACCTTGTTTGAAACTGATCAACATGGCTATCAGCATCTTGGGACTTTTTCCCATTGAACTTTTCCGCCCCCACTTTGGGATTTGGTGCAGCCGTTGGAGGTGTCAAAAGTGTTTTGAGTACTCCTAATGGGAGTGGATTAAAAGGTATACCTGTTCTTGCTGGTACAAACTGCAATTGTCTTCTTGCCCTTAAGATTGTTTGAGTGAGCAGTACATTAGCCAATTGTCCCAAAAGTGGGTCTGCTATGGGAGGAGTTGTTTGTTGGCCTCCTTGGTTTGCAGGTGGGGTCTTCTGCAACTTGTGTTCATGTTATTGCAGTTTAGTCCCCGCCCCAATAGTTTCTTCTCCTACAGCAAGCCCCCTTAAAGGTTCTTCATGGTCATCACTAATCGACTCTTCTTTCTGTCTTCCCCTTGCAGCAAATTCTCTCCTCAGCCCAAACCTTGTGCCATATGAGTGTTGTGGTAAATTGGACCCTTGCCCTGACCCACTCATACATGGTTTCTTCTTTTCTGTCATAAAATACTGTCCCAACACCTTCCTTTCATACAGACTATAACATGAAGGTAAATTGCATGCCCCAAAAGGTGAAATTGAAGTAACTACCTTGTCAATTATTGCAATTTTGACTTCCCCTAGAAAATTTGGGAAGAACTCCTTCAAGAATTTGGTTGCATATTCCTCAGACTTTTCTTGCGGGGTTACCCAATTTGAGAATTCCCTTAGGTGGTCTATATCCACTTGCATATCATTTCCCTGCTTTATTCCTGACTACCATATGGTTCAGGGTGAACTCGAATTGAAAGTAGGATCGCCAAAGTGTTAGGGGCTAACCACCCTAACAATATTTCAGTACATGTACACAATAAAATAACATATTTCACTACAATAATGCATAAGAGAATACTGAAGAACACATTGAATAGAGAAGAGAATTCATTTTATTAATTATTGTTCATCAATCCACAAGCGCTTACAAAACAACACCGAGTAGTGTGACTGCATAAGAGAAAAGCTAACTGTCGAACTGCCAGACAGCGTCAAGAAGTAAGAGGAACCTTTCTACCTCCACATGACCGTCTAGTTACAACTTCCAAAGTAATGGTGTAAATACACCCTTAGAGCCCAAAGCTACAACCTTAGTTACTGTCTCTACAAGTAAATATTGAACTGTTATTGAGGCATCAATGCCTATAATAGTGCATTAATTCCTTTAGTTTGGTGTATTATAGTAGTGAATGCACCTTGTGCATCTTTACTTTAATCCTAAATAATTGATGCCATACTATATATGTCCTCGTTTCTCTCATACTAGGTCTTAGTATGAAGTTCTCAAGGCCTATAAGACTATAGTCCAAGCACCAAATTAAAGCTACGGAAAGAGCTGTAACCATATTGAAACTAGCTCACTATCCATGTGCTAGGTCATGGTTTGAAAATACTGCATTGTATAAAGATTGGCCATGGGAATGTGACATTCTTGCTCACAATCTAGAAATATGTCCCTCTTGCACGGTGACAGACCTCATATATAACGATAAAAGAACAAAACATCCTCTTTTCCTCAACTATTATCACCATAATCCATTTGCAAAATTCACATCAAGTAGATTGGTTCATCGTTCAAATACTTGCAACTTTATTTAAATCAACATCTTCATTTGTAATATCAATCTTTGTTCTCTTTAAAACTCAATTCTCTCAAAAATCATTCATGTATTCTATATTACTTGATGCACTTAACTTTGTGTCCTCCCATGAACATTAAAACATTCTAAAAATGTAAATGCCGCTCAAAATCATGTTTGTTTAATCATTCATTGCTACAACATTATATATAGGAAGGCCCACCAAGCAAGACTAGTTAGTACTAAGGCTTTGTTTTTCAATGAGTGTCTAAATGCCACCACTTGGCCTAATCTTAGTCGTTAGCCTGGACTAGATCGGACGACCAAATTTGACTTTTGATGCCATACGCTTTTCAGAGAAACGCTCTTGTATCCACAGCTTTTCAACACACTCAATATAGAGTTTTCATTGATACAGATGTAACGCGCACATGAGGCGTTCATGGTGTGATCATTGGCACTATGAACGTGCTTAGATCGCTTGTTGCTTTGCGTACATGATGACGGCCATTCATGCAGAACTACAAATGACTTCTCGTTGACCTTCAAAGCTTAGAGTAGACAGGGAATCAACGAGCTCCACATTAGCTGGTGCAACTTTTGCAGGTCTACAATGCATGCAAAATATTTCCCATCATGTGAACGCAATGAACGTTTGTTGAATGTGCTAAAGAGGGAGGGAGAGGGGGGGGGCTCCATTGCGGGAGCGATGCTCACAAGTCAATTCTCTCACTGCAAGTGTGTGGTGGGTCTTGCGGATGTGGAGGTCTCTTTTTCACGGAATAGGGAAGCCGAACGCTCCATGTGTTCATCATAAGAGCCACTAGAGTGGAGGCTTGAGGATGCTACACAAGATGAGGAGGTGACAGTAGTAGCAGTAAATAGCATAGGCGCGGCAGGGTGTGGGAAAATTAGTAGGTTGAGGCCTGGAGCATTAGCAATAGAGGTATCAATGTTGTGTCAACTTGCTGAAGAACAAGTTGTGGCAAGGAGACATTTAAGGAATATGAGCGGATTCTAAGTATTCCCTGAAGATGATTTCTTCCTCTTCCTAGTGTCACATATAGCAAGAATAAAGCATCAAGAGGTTTGGGTTTCTTTCAAGTTTTTCACACAATGACTAATTAAATAATAGACCATGTAAGATTGTAGTTGCCAATGTACAAGAGAACATAGACAAAAATAGGGGAAAGAAGAGAAACAACATAGAAGCATTGATGACAATAGACATGATAGCGGAAGTGAATGTTAGCATTGACACTATGGAAGATGTTGCACAAAAGATGATGATGGAGATCGCACTAGACATGATCAACATGATAGAAGGTACGAAAGATAAAGATCCCATGATAGAGAGATGAACATAGTAAGGGATCATAGCCACATGGATGGTGATAAAAGCACTCATAGAGAACATGATGATCGCAAAGATAGATACAATGGATATGTTGGCAGTGACAATAATGATGAACACAAATCCTAGAGCAAGAGAGATCTACATGATAGAAACCCTAGATCTTTGAAAGGGCATCAACCACAAGAACTTGAGCGAACCAATGTTAACCGAGGTAGAGTTGCACCTATCATGGATCATGGCTACTTTGTGCAGCTTGCAGATTTTCATAATTGACAAAAAAGGGATTATGAATTTGACACATAATTGTCACACATATGATTGCCTATATAGACTCTGTTCGTAATCCGAAAGCCACATGTTTGCATGCTTTTTACTGCCACTCTCTGCACGCTTTACTCTTACATCGCCTATAGCTTTTCACAAATATATATATATATATATATATATAGGGGACTCATTGCCATGACATAATCAATTAGTGCATCAAAGATTGCTATAGGAATTATAACCGGTGAGGCTAGTAAAAAAGAATTTGTCAAATAGCACTTGCGTCAATTACATACAACAAACTACCTCCAACTTTCCTTCCGTGACAATCATCTACAACCAACACACACACACACACACACCTACCATTTTTTTACTATCATCTGCAACTTATGATCTACAACTTGTGATCTATGACAGGGATACAACCAATGATCTTCCACTCATATGATTGCTAATGCAAAAGATGTTGTGAAGAGAGATCAACATGAACCATGTGTGAATATTGTCTCCATGAATGGGAATACAATTCTCCTTTTCACAAGGGATGTGGATTAAAAGATAGGATTCTACTAATGAAAAAAAGATCTTTGGATAAGGGATATAATCCTCTAGTATGAATCATCCTTTTGGTATCAAAGGGCTTTCTAGGATTATCGTCATAGAGGAGGATGAAAATGACTTTTCATGTGATCACTAAAAAGAAAAAATTCACCTGATTATAGGAAGCTAAGCAACTAAGAGCATCAGAGATCTTGGATGTGAGGGATTACCCCACCTGATGTATATTGACTCTTGTATTGATCAAGACAAAGGCACTGACAAGGAGCTTGAAATTGAGCTGAATATTGAGGATGAACCAAAACTTCTTAAGTGGGAAAACAAGGTATTCCATTGATGTTTTACCTATGAAAACTGTAAGGGACCCACATGGTTGACTTTAGAGAGTTTTAAGGTCACTATTTGCTTGAAGCAAAGACAAAACAAAGTTGTGATAGTAGTAGTAAAGGACCATACTTGATTCGATCCCAAAGGATATGAATCATCCTTGGAAAGATCCCATGCCAGAGATAAGAGAATAAAATCTCTTTCAAGAACTTTGTGGTTTAAGACACTCGGCATTTGGCATGCCAAATTGGAAGAAGGATGCATCTGATAAGGCACCTGCATCTAGCTAGTAGTCAAAGTTGTCAATACACGTGCAAAGACAAAGTCTTCCCATTTACAAGCTTACAAAGGAGCTTTCTAGAGAAGTCCGTAAGAACGAGAGAAAATCAGCAATGAGAGAGTCTACAAACCAATACAAAAAATTCTATATCAACAAGTCTCAAAGGTTCGTTATCTACATCCAAATTTCCAAGTCTATGCATTTTCTTAGACTACTGCACAATTAGACTACAAGGTAGGACACAGCTTCCGCTCCTTATAATTTCTGGGGGGGGGGGGGGGGGGGGGGGGGGGGGAATACAATGTCGACTCTCCACCATACTTATCTATAACTTGCACTATATAGTTTGTTTCATTTCCTCATTGCATGATGAGAAGTTTAACTACTCACATGGTTTTCTTGTAGCTTGACAAAACAACATCCTCTACCTTGTAGGCTAGGGCGAGATGACTACTCAATGATGAGGTCAGTAGTCCAAGTTATTTTTTCCATTTCTCTACACTAATATTTACTATATGTAATCAAACTATTTCTTATCCATAACAAGACATCAACACTAAACCACATCAACAAATTTCTATGGCATGGCCAACTGAGCAAGACTAGTTGCAAAACCTCTGGCTGAGGTTATTATGAGGATATGCTTCTGTTACCATATAAATGTGGTAGTGATGTGTGTGAACACACTAGGACCGCCGGGGCATTTTTTTCCCTCTTTAGGAGGTTTTTTCCCCCGTGCATTGTATATACGCCCATCACTCTAGGGCTATCTATCTTTCCATTGCACACTAAGTAACACACTCTCTATTGTGTGCCTTGAGCTTCCTTCGTCTTCTCCAAGCTGTGTGTGTTTCTCTGCAACCCTAATTCCAACAATTGGTATCAGAGCAGGTCACGTCCTCCTGGGCTTAGTCACCAGCTGCTCCAGCACACGCCTGCTCACTTTCTCCGATTTCAGTGAGCTTTGGCAAGCGTTCGCAGGTCGACAAATATTTTGGGATAGCTCGAAGAGCTTGGTCTGCTCAGAATTTTGATTTGGGCTCATTTCGGCCTCCGTTTCCACTACGGGCAGTACTGCACAGGTTATTTCGTCATTTTGTGCAGATTTTCTGTCAGTGCCGTTTTCTGCATAACAGGTGCCTTATAGTCTTCTACGGTTTGTGCTATATAGCACAAGTTGTTCCCGCTCCATTTCTCCTATTTTCGGGCAGTTTTCACATCAGGTGCAGCATTTACCATGGCTGACAACAACAACACAGATGTGTTCAAGATGTTTGCTGCTGAGGACAGGTTGGATGGGGACAACTACCCTATGTGGGCTTATATGATGCAACACGTTCTTGTGTCAAAAGGTGTCTGGAACATTGTGCAGGGCATTGATGTACGTCCTGGTTCTGAAGATGTAGGCGATATTGAGGATGTTGCAGGTCTTGCTGCAAGGATTGCAGCTGTTAGAGTTGTTTTGCCTACAACAGAACAAGCTCGTTGGGATGTTAAGGATGCGCAGGCTCATGCATTGATTGCGTTGTCTGTGAAGCGCACCATTATTCCTCACATCCGTTCAGCAAAATCTGCAAAACAGGCTTGGGATATTCTAGCAGGTCTTTATGCAAGCCGCAATGAGGCTAAAATTGCTTTGCTGCGTAAAGAGCTAGAGTCGAAGATTATGCATGAGGAAGATGATATGGACACTTTCCTTGCTAGTGTCAAGGATATCAATGAGCAACTCATTTCTGCAGGTGAAGTCATTTCTGACAGTTCCCTTGTGCAGACTGTTCTTGATGCCTTACCAGATTCCTACCAGACTTTTGCTAGTACTTGGAGACTGATGACCCAAGGAAATCCTGAAGTTGTCAAGTTTGATGCATTATGCACATTGCTGTTGCAAGAGTCACTTTCTAGAAAAAACAGGACTAGGCAGCGTGCAGTTGAACAGGCTTTTATTGCTTCTCAAAGAAAGGGTGGTAACAGTAATGCAGCCACTTCTTATGGTTCTGCTGCGAGTGGCAAAATTTCTGTTCCTAATGCTTCTGCTGGCAGCACTTCGTCTGGCAATTCTGGTGATAAGGGCAAAAAGAAGATGCGTTGCCATTATTGTAAAGCCAATGATCACTTGATCAAGTCGTGTCCTAAGTTGAAGGCCAAAGAGGCTAAGAAGAAAGAGGGTGGTTCCACTGCAAATGCTGGTTCCACTACAAATGCAGCCATTGTTGAGTCTTCTGTGAAAGGAGATTGTGATGCTGATGTTGATGCAGAATGGGCTTTTAGCGCAGAGTGCACTTACAATCCTGCTGTCCATGATGCATGCTTGTCAGTTGCTGCAGATTCACATGTGTGGTATTTCGACAGTGGTGCTACAAAGCACATTACCTCACATCGTGAATTGTTTACCTCTCTCGAGTCTGTCCCTCATGGGAATTCAGTCACTTGTGCCAACAACGCCTCTTATCCAGTTCAGGGAGTTGGAAAGATTGTGCTCACTGCTGCTAATGGCAGTTCCTTCACACTTGTTGATGCACTTTATGTACCTGGGATCAAGAAGAATCTCTTGTCTGTATCCGCACTTGCTAGACTTGGACTTGTAGTCAAATTTGTGGATGACAGATGTACAGTTCATGATCTCAGTTTTGGTGATGAAATTGTTGCATCTGGGCTTTTGTGCCGTGGGCTGTATAAGCTCACTTTGTATGACAAGTGTGGACAAAATTTTGCAAATGCTGTTGCAGATTCAAGGGCTATTTCAGATGCAAAACTTTGGCATGCACGTTTTGGTCATCTGAAGTTTGCCAGTTTGCTGCGTTTGCAGAAATCTGATATGGTTGCTTCTTTGCCGCCTCTTGAAGCACCTATCAAACATGTTTGTGAAGGTTGTATTCTGGGTAAAATGCAGCGTTCTAAGTTTCCAAAGGATGGTTCAGTTAGGGCCACATGCAGGTTGCAGCTTGTGCATAGTGACGTTTGTGAGCCCATGCAAACTCCGTCCTTGGGCAATTACGTGTACTTCGTGACTTTCATTGATGATTACTCCAGGCATGCGTGGGTATTTCTGCTTAAAGCGAAGTCCGAAGTTTTTATGTGCTTCAAACAATTTTTGGCTATGGCTGAAAATGTCTCAAAATGTACTATGGGCACCCTCCGTTCCGATCGAGGGGGGGAGTATATGTCTCATGAATTTAATGCATTTCTGGCTAGTCGTGGGATAAAACACCAATGTACAGTGCCTACACCTCAGCAAAATGGTGTTGCTGAGAGGAAAAACAAGTCACTAACGGAAATGGCACGATGTATGGTCAAAAGTCAAGCTTTGCCGCATTCTTTTTGGCTTGAGGCCATCATGTGTGCCACTTATGTACTTAACAGGTGTCCTACGAAAGCTTTGCAGTCTATTACTCCATATGAAGCATGGCATGATAGAAAACCTTCTATTGAGCACATGCGTGTTTTTGGTTGTTTGGCATATGCTTTGGTGCCACAAGTGCAGCGCAAAAAATTGGATGATAAGGCTGTCAAATGTATTTTTGTTGGTTATAGTGCTGAAAGCAAAGGTTACAGGTTGTATCATCCGCAAACAAAACGTCTTTTGGTTTCACGGGATGTAGTGTTTGTGGAAGATTCTGTTCAACCCTTGCTGTCATGTACTAGAGACAGTAATGTAAACTCACAGGACATTTATGACACTTTGTTGCCTCTTTTCAGTGGTGGAAATACGAATGTAAGTTCCAATGAGGCAAATGTACAGCCTATGGGGGTTTCTGAAAATGTTTTAGAACAGCCTATTACTGATGCAGATGTACATGATGTACTTGATGAGGAAAGGGCTGAAAATGAGCAGGCTAGAGGTATGCCAAAATGGCTGGTGCACACTTTGCGTGACAGTAAATTGGATGCACCTTTATCTAGTCGTACTCGTTCAGGCTCTCGCCATGCATCTTATGCATCAGATTGTTATGCTTTGGCTGTGTCTAGTTTACATGATGTTGAGGAGCCTCTGTCTTTTGATGAAGCACAGAATTCAGAAAATTGGATTGCTGCCATGAAATCAGAATATGATGCACTTATAGAGAATGACACATGGACTTTATGTGATTTGCCTCCTGGCAAAAAGGCCATTGGTACGAAGTGGGTTTACAAGCTGAAACGCAAGCCGGATGGTGAGATCGATCGCCATAAGGCTCGACTTGTTGCAAAGGGTTATGCACAACAAAAAGGCATAGATTATGAAGAGACTTTTGCTCCCACTTGTCGTATGACTACTGTGCGTTTTCTATGTGCATTGGCAGCTCATTTTGGTTGGGATGTACATCAATCAGACATTGTTACTGCTTTCTTGAATGGTGACATATTTGAGGAAGTTTATGTAACGCAGCCTCGCGGTTTTGTCATAAGAGGACAAGAGGACAAAGTGTGCAAATGTAAGAAGGCTTTGTATGGGTTGAAGCAATCTCCTCGTGCTTGGTATGAGAAAGCTGACACTCATTTGGTTAAACGAGGCTTTCGTAACAGTCCAACAGAAAGCACATTGTATGTAAAGCGTGAGGATGATGTATTTCTCATTGTGGTTCTTTATGTTGATGATTTGCTGATCACTGGACCAAATGAGAGACATATTGCTGAATTTAAGGCTGATTTGAATGCTACTTTCAAGATGAAAGATTTGGGGCTGTTGCATCATTACTTGGGTATACAGTTTAAGCAGTGTGATGGTGGTATTGCCTTGTGTCAGAAAAGTTACATAGAGACATTGCTATGTAAGTTTGGACTTGAGGATTGCAAACCTATTGCCACTCCCATGGAAACAGGTTTGAAGTTGAGTCTACATGATGCTGGCGATCCTGCTGATGTCACTCTTTACCAAACTGCTGTTGGCTGCCTCATTTATGTATGCAACACGAGGCCAGATATTCAGTTTGCAGTCTCGCAGGTCAGCAGATTTATGCATAGCCCAGGGTCTAAGCATTGGCAGGCTGTCAAGAGGATTTTCCGCTACCTTAGTGGCACTTTACATCTTGGCTTGTTTTATCCCAAGGGGGGATCATTGCCGCCAGACTTACATGCTTTTTCGGACTCAGATTGGGCTGGTTGTTTTGACACGCGAGTGTCCACAAGTGGTTTTTGTTTCATGCTTGGCAGTTCATGTATATCATGGTTGAGCAAGAAGCAACCTACTGTGGCCACTTCGAGTTGTGAGGCTGAGTACAGGGCAGTCTTCACAGCTACGGTTGAGTGTGTATGGCTCAGACGCCTTATGGCTGACTTGGGTGTTGGTCAGGACACTGCCAACACTATCTACACTGACAGTCAGAGCGCATTGGCAGTTGCGAGGAACCCAGTTTTTCATGCTCGCACAAAGCACATTGAGGTGCATTACCACTATGTCAGGGAGAGGCTCTCAGCAGGAGAGATCAGCTTGGCTTATGTGCCAACACAGGACAACCTTGCAGATCTTTTCACAAAGGCATTGTCTCGTGAGAAGCTTGAAGCTTTCCGCAAAGCTTTGGGCTTACTCCCCTTTGTGGACTGATCTTGTCCTCAGGGCATGGCACTTCCCTTTACTCATGTGCCAGCTCTCGTTCACCGCATCACTCCAGGGGGGATTTGTTACCATATACATGTGGTAGTGATGTGTGTGAACACACTAGGACCGCCGGGGCATTTTTTTCCCTCTTTAGGAGGTTTTTTCCCCCGTGCATTGTATATACGCCCATCACTCTAGGGCTATCTATCTTTCCATTGTACACTAAGTAACACACTCTCTATTGTGTGCCTTGAGCTTCCTTCGTCTTCTCCAAGCTGTGTGTGTTTCTCTGCAACCCTAATTCCAACAGCTTCTTGCTCATACAAATTGCAAGTGATCAAAGCCACTAGCGAGGAAGCTCACTTTTTGACTCGGGTGATGCAAGTTCCCATCCTGCTACTCCATTTCTAAGTGTAGCCATCGTTAAAACCCTAGTCAAGTGTGCTCTATAAGAGCTTCCGACTAGGCTTCGACGTTAGTATGAGAACCTTAAAAGATAGCAAGAGCAAGGCCATCGCAAAGACCCTTTACATGACATTGTTTAGTGAACTTTGGTCCTCATGTTCAGGAGCTAGAAATTCCTCTACAAAAGGTGGTGATGTATCCTTTTTCCGGCCTTGTACCTCTGTCATTATGAAGATACCCAAAGCCTTACACAAGCTATAAAACGAGAGAGACTTTTGGTAGGATTTCCAGCCCATCTCTAGGTCTGCAGCAACGCTCATTAGCAAATGCATCTTCAGTAGGACAGTGTGCTTAGAAGCAAGGACACCTTCCACTAGGAGCTCAATTAACTTTGTAATAGTGATAATATTGATTTTGATTTTCCACTAATCTACTTTGCATCAAACCTCTTTCTACTCTCCTTTTGCTACACATTCCTATTTCATTCTACATTTCTTACTGGGGCATGTTGGAGAAACATGTTGTGTTTGGCAATGCTTTGGTCATTATGTATGTCAAATGTGGTGCCCTTTTCAAAGCATGTATAGTTCTTCATGAGCATTCTATTCAAAATGTCGTCTCTTGGAACACCTCGAGTGTAGGATACAACCAACATGGTTGTGGGAAGGAATCTTTGGGACATTTTATCTGAATACAAAAGGAGGGCCTTTTGCCAAATGCAATTGAGGACAAAATTCATAATGAGATCAAGGGTTCGCATGTTGTGCTTGACAATTCTTTGGTTGATATGTATGCTAAATGTGGTGCCCATGCAAAAATGCACAAAATTCTTGATGAGATTTTGGTTCAACATATTGTCTCTTGGAATGCACCAATCATCAAACGTGGTGCCCTTACAAAAGCACACAAAGCTCTTTATGAGCTTTCTGTTCAAAATGTTGTCTCTTGGAATGCATTGATTGTAGGATATGCCCAAATGGTTATGGCAAGGAAGCTCTAGGATGCTTTTACCAAATGCAAAGAGGCCTTTCACCAAATGAAATTGCCCATGCTTGCACCATGAATGCAAGACATTTGCATGGATGAGAGAGTCTTTTGTTTAATTTTTCCTTTTCTTGGGGTGCATTTGGTTTCAAATTGTCTATGGTGGTGGTTTTCGGCTTGTCTACAATTTTTCCCTTTCAAATATTGATTCTTTGCAAGTCCAGCTTGCAGATTACTATTGATTCCCACAGTGTGTGAAGGGAGGCCACTCTCTTCTTCGCTCACTTCTAGTACTAGGTTGTAAATGCTTTTGTAATTCATGGTATTGGTTTTTCTTATCAGTCCTTTAAGATCCTTCAAAAAGTAGTCTTGCTTGGTTGGCCTTGTCATAGTACTTAATGTGTGAATTGGTTAAATTTGTGAATAGTAGTTAGTGTAAATAGGAAACTATGGATAAATTGCTTGAAAAGTCGTAACAAAAAAGATATATAAAATAAACATAAAAGATTTATGAAACACATTGATGAAATGAAAATCTCACTTTTATGTAAATCACACATGCATTTCGTCTATTAAGATAAATTACTAACCTTATAAGTAATGGCTTCACTTAGAAGAAGTTTGTATAACATATAATATTGCCTTTGAGAAGATACTAAATAAAAATCAAAACACCAATTAAACTTTTTTCACTAATTTTGAAAAAAAAAAAGTAGCAGGCCTACACCAATACTATATAGCACTATGGAGAGATCATAACCTTTGTAGGAAATTTGTGCTGAGAAATGTACCCCTATGGACATAAAGGAAACTAAAGGTACAAACAAACATGGGATAGAGGACGAGTTGGACCCTATGGCTTAATTGCTTGTTTGACAAGGTAAAGATGTTGTTCTTCTTGGAAACTCGGTAGACTGCAGGACATAGATAGAGAATGTCCATTATTGTGATATTAATTTGAGGCTTGTGTTATGCTAATTGTCCTATGCCTTACAGATGTCTCTACGACTAGGCCAAGTGTATGATTTCAATTTTTGGTATGTTGGTACAATTTTTTTGGTAGAATAATCTAGTGCAACACTACCACCAAGATAATCTTGGTCTCCATCAATTTGAATCATTTCTATATTTGGACAGATCTAGAGTTTGATTGCCGCTTTCAACCAAACAAGCTTTTACTTAATTTTGCAGTATGATTTTTTCATAATTGATAGCCTCTATAAATGGAGTCACATGCCATGAACATTTTTTTTATTGGAGATGCTCTTAATCAACACAATTAATGGAGATAAATCAGCACAATTAATGGAGGAGACAAATTTGTGTGTGGTAAAATCTCCATATCGAGTCTGCAAGAAACCACCTTTGCCTTTGAAAGAGTGTGTATCATCACCAAGTCACATACAAAGTCATTATATGGATACATAAGTAACACATTTGGCCTAGTTACATTAGCTTTTTTCTTCTGCAATAACCGAATGGGAAAGTGTTAGCAGCGGCTAACAGCTACACCAATTATGCACCAAGTTGTGGATGTGCCATAGTGCACAATGTTTACTTTTCATTTTATAGGGCTTGGGCTCATTTAGGAGTTCCAAAGTTGTATGAGTCTAGGCTAGAGAGATCACTTTATCCCATAGTTGAAGGGTTTGGGCCCCAAAACTATAAAAGAGCCCTATGCTTAATGAGAGGTCATTCTTGAGTGGTCCTTTTGAGAACTCTCTCCCTAGAGGAGCTCTTGATGGCCTAGCCTTTGAGCTTAATGCCCATGCTTAGAAGGCTAGTGCTTCTCACATGTAATTAGTGTCATCCTCTCTTAATTAATCTAGTTTTCATTTGTTGTCAATCATGCTTCTCTACTTTCCTTCATTGTTTTGAAGTGTTGATCTTCTCTAATCTAACTCTTACTTATGCTAAGCTACTCCGATTAGTGGAGTCCTTATCTAACTCTCTCGATTAAGTGGAGTGAGCGTACTCGTGATTGAGGGGTTAGAGTTGTCCTCTAATGGTGTGCTTGTGTGTGTGTAGGTTTAAGAATCCTTGAGCTTAATTTGATTATGTGTGACTTGATTTGGACACCATGATTGGCATGGTTGGGGTGGCCGACTTGACTGCGATCTTGTGTGCTTAATCGTCAATGCATGTAATTAGAGTTATGCTTGAGATACTCCAAGATTAGTGTGTTTCACTTCGATGCTTGATGTGTGTAGATGATTGCTTGAATTGATGCTTGATGTGCGATTAGCATTAGTTGTTTGGGATGATTTCTATTTGCATTGGAGGATGCACGCTCTTGAATCCTCTCAATCTTTGCATCTGATGATGCTCTCGCACATTCTTTGTGTGATGCCTCCAAGCCCTAGCCGGCGGGTCATGCTCTCTCTCTCCGGATTGATAGATTTTGTGGGAGATTGCCTATGCTATGGCGAGCCTCCAACATTGGCGCCGCTGCCGGGGACGGGTTGCCTACTCTAGTGGAGTTGAGGTTGCAAAAGATAAGAGTAATTTGATCACCGATTTCTTGTAATTAGGTAGGATTTGATTTGTGTGTAGTGTAATTAGGTTTAATTGGATGTGTAGAGAGTCATTTCACCCCAAAAACCCCTAAATTCTCTTTGATTTTGCTAATTTTTCACTAACCTTCACTAATTTTTCATCCCATTCATGCTAATTTTGCACTAACCTTCACTAATTTTGCATCCCATTCATGCTAATTTTGTGCTAATTGTACTAATTTCATTTTAATTGTGCTAACCTAACCACTAATTTTGATTTGGAATGTATGCTAAATCCCCTTGATTGAGGAGGATCATCACTCTTAATTGCTCTAATCTATGCCTAATCATGTGATTGAGTGTTGATTTTGGTCAATTTTTTGATCAATTTTGGACCGAATCGGAGTTGCACACATGTGTGTGCAATGGAGTGTCTACGTGAGGAGCAAGGATTAAGCGAGCAAGCAATCAATTGTAAGTGGATTGACCTACTCTGTTCAATTTTTGATTGATTAAGTTGATCCCATTGAGTTGCTAAATCATTCCTAAAATTAGGTGTGTGTGCCTAATTGATGGAATTTATGCCTAATTTGATGAAATTGGAATGAAATTGTAATCAAATAGGATGCCTAAATGCTTGTAGATTGATGATTTTTCAATAAATGTGTGTGCAAGCATTAGGAATTGGCTTAATTTCGTTGCTAATTGAGCAAAAAATTTGGATTTGTGCACCTAATTTTTGTGTGTGTGCAATGCTAAATTGAGTTTAAATTTGATCAATTTTTTATTAAAATTGAGTTAATTTAGCATGTATATACTCATGTATGTGTGATCAAGTGTGCAATTGATGAAATGCAATGAGTGTTTAATGAAATTTTTGCACAAATCGACGGCCTAAATTAGGTGCGTGTGCCTAATTAATGGCCAATTATGCCTAAATTGTGAATGATTAATTGGTATTTTACCAATTAAGATGATTAAATTGGACAAATAATTCATGTGATTGTGATTGATTGATGACCCAATTGGTACACTACTCACTTGGGGATGATTTTAAGTACACTACCATTACAATGGATGCTAAATTGATTGGTGTGATAAAAAGTGCATTGAATTGTGTGTTTATAAGTACAAATGACAAACCCGGTTGGGATTGGATGTTAAAGGTTACCCAATACGAGCAATTGGGCTTGCAATGGTTACAAAGTGGGTCTAAATTGGCTAAGGAAAATTTAATCACCCATTGATGTGTATGCATTCCAATTGTTGAATTTGAAACCAACTTAAGTGCATAGAATTATTCCAAATCAACGTGTGCACCAACTACTTTTCAATTGGATGGAAGAGGAAACAAAAGTGATTGAATAGTGCACAAATCGATGATCGAGTGGCTTAAATTCTTCATTGCACCACATACGTAAATTATGTTTCAATTTGTGTAAACAAGTTGAAGAGGGATCAAGGGAGTAAAAGAAAGATAAACGAGGAGATTTGTGCATTCGTTGAGCATGGATTCATCGCCCAATTCGATGTACATCGATTTAATTTGAAAGTGGGTTTTATGCACATAAGGAGTTTCCAATGCATGTGCTCACGAGAAAACCATCAATTTGAGGCAATATGAATCAAAGTTTGCATGAAAAAAAACAAAAATTGGACCTATTTTGAAGGTGTGTATCATTGCCACATTGCTTATCGCTCATTGCCTATGGGAACAAGCCCCTAAAAGGGATTTTTTTATCTCTCACGCACACACATAAAATGCCTTGCTGGCGGCCATTTTTGGATGCCTCTAAAATCTGATGCGCCATCCCACATCAACACACACACACACACACACACACACACACACTCTGGCGGGCCTGAATTCACACCTTGGCTCGTAGCGACTCACACACACACACAACGTTGTTTTTTGTAGCTGGCTTGGCTCGTAGCGACCCACTTCACACAAGCACAATCGCTTATTTTTAAGTCGTGCCCTCTTGCAACGCTAGCAGCTTCTAGATGGCTCAGCCCTGCATTGGCGCAATCGAATCCCACTTCACACACACACACACACTCAGTAAAGCTAGCATCGAACGACTTGTCATTTTTGAGGCTCGCACAACACACACATACAAAACCAGCTCACGGGGCCTGCCTGCCTTCAATGCTTGTGAGATTATCTGCCCTTGTTTTCTGTGCAGACTCCGCCTCTGATCCTTGCCTTGATTTGGCCCTCAACTCCCACCCCAGCCACTTAGCTGCTCCCAATTCTCCCGGCTTTTATCGTCAAGTCCTCGCCCACCAAACTTGGCATTATTCTCTCTCACACACACAAACACACACACACACATAAGGCGCTGCCAATGCTGATAATGGCGCAACAAAACCCACACACACACACACACAGGTGGCCGTTTTCGGCAACTGGCCCACCGCCTTGGCTCGTCGCGACCCTCAAACACACCCACACGCTATTCGAAATCTGTTGCCGCTGATGACATTGCTCTCCACACACATGCACGCCCCTCGCAACTCATTCTCCTGCAATGCTAGCACTCCACCCCGCTCGGAATTTGAGGTCGATGACCCTACATGGCCAAACTCGCGCTGCTGGACATCGGTGCCACTCACCTGCTCGGTGCTCTTTGAGTATCTCTCTAACTCACTCCCGCTTGCCCATTTCCGCAGGCTGCAACCCGCCACTATCAAACAACATTGAAGTTGTTTCCACAGAACTGAAAATTGTTATTAAAAAAAAAAAAAAAGGTGACGTTCTTGCACTTTAACCATGACATTTTGAACAATCAAGTGAGCTTTTTGGCGAGAACCGAATGTTTTGGCTTAAGTGTTAAAAAAAAAAACAAACAAAAACAAAAACACGTTATCATTGATAAACGATGCAAGACTTTCGTGCGCCTTACGATGATTTGATTGAAATTGTTTGGTATCAATGGAATTGAAATAGAACAAAGAGTATTTTGGTGTAATGAGTATGCAAAATGCAATCTTGCAGAAATGATTGAGATTTAAATGGGAAAGTGGCAATGGAGGTTGCAAAGGTCATCACGAAAAGTGATATCACTTTCATATATTGGCTATCAAGAGCCATGCACCATCAATTGAGATTTAGTCCGCTATGTATGCTACATTGTCTATGAATGAGCAAAAGTATGGCCATTACTTTGTGTGCTTTGATTTGGAAGATGCATTATTATGATCTAGTGCTGGGTCTGAATGAAATTTCTTCTCTTACACTAATGATTGAGATTTTGGCCAAAGATACAACATCGCGCTTTGATTGATAAAGCAAAGTACAAAATCCATTCCTCCCTCTTATGCTATGTAAACAATATTTGCTACAAGGGAGTGGGCTTCGATCGAGTGTGTGCTAGGCTTGAGTAGTCATAATTTTCATGCATAAATGAACTCTCATTCCACATATTTTTTGGCTTGTGCATAGTTTGATGCTAGAGTGCATTGAAATTTTTCATTACACTACAAGAAAAAATCTTTTTGGCAAGCATACAATCTTCATGTGAGAGCTACATTGATGATGCATTCATGCTTGATGGAAAGGGTGCATTAAAGTTTGGGTTTGACATTGCTTGTACATTTTAGTGCTTGATTTTAATGTAAAGTCATTGCATAGCACTAAATTGGACTTCTTGAATGGCCATGATATAGTATTGAACATGACTTTTATTGCTCGTGTTAAATGACCAAATGCATAAAAGCACTAACAATTGAATTTCTTTTGAAGGGGTGTGCCAGGCCGTGTCTGATTTCAAATGATCCAAGAAGGGGTCATCATTGCAATATTGAAAAATTTGGCTAATTAGAGCCATTCCAATTGTTTGGATTAAAGTTGTAATGCTAGCTCATAGCTTGGTCTGAAAATGCAATTTTTTTCATTTTGAGCTAGTATTTACCCAACTTTTTTGAGCTTTCAAGTACAAATTTGGCTATTGGGAGCCATTCATTTTCATTTCATCAAGTTGCAGTCATCTCTAGCTCATAGATTGCTCAAAAAATGTAAAATTTCATGTGAGTTAGTTGTTAGCCATCTTTTTGAAAAGATTTAAAATGTAAAATTCGGCTTTGAAGAGCCACTTCACTTCATAAAGTTGCATTATTTTCAGCTCTTGTCTTGGGTTTTTTTTTTTATTGAGCTAGAAATTAATCGACTTTTGAATCATGCATGAAAGATGGTAAAAATTGCAAAATTTGCTTATATGGAAGCATTTTATCTCTCTCATTGTTGTTGTGTATGTATAAATTTGCTACTTTAGAGCATCATGTGCATAACCAAAGGCACTTTTTTCCCTTGGGTTTTTTCCCTTTGGCAAATTCGGGTATGCAAGACCCTAGCATTAGGTTTTCATTAATGTTTTTGTGTGGCTTTTCAATAAAAGGCTTTGGAGTTTGTGTTTACACTTAGCTTCAAAAGAATTCTTTTGCAAATAAAAGGATCAAGAGGCTTCTCTACACAAAGGGAGATGCTTGCTCAAGGATACTGAAAGAGCATGAATAGGTGTAATCCTTCCATGATATTGCTCGTTTGTTCATTCTCTTGCTTGGTTTAAGTGAAATTTTGCTTCTAAGTTATGTTTTTGTCATGTTCGAAAGCTAGGCATTTTAAAGTTTCAACACTTTGCTTTGTGAAAATTAAACTCATCAAAAAATTAGGTTTTATGTGTGTTAATCATAGGTAATTGGCCTTGACCTTAGGTTAATGTAGGTTCATTTCTTGCTAGTCCTAGATTCTTAGTGATAGTTTTAATATTCCATTCATTTTTGTCATGACCTAGGGCTATAAATAGGCTTTAGTCTTTTTTAGTCCAATTGCCATAAACATCTCATAAAGCAAGAAATAAAAATGTGCTAAAAAAATGAACCATGAAGCAAAGAAGTGTCCAAAAAAGTAGCAAAAAAGATAAACCTTGTGCTCTGATACCAATGTAACATTTAATGGCCTAAAAACTTGTGTGTAGCGGAAATTATCATGAACATAGTGGGCATTTTATTAGAATAGATTCCTAATGAGAATTACAAGAGTGCTTGGGTGGAGAGAGCAACAAAAAGCATAACACCTAGTTAGATAGCATGAACAATACTTTCAAAAGAGAGAGAAATTGAGCTATTGACAACAGTTGAGGACCGGATTTTCATGGAGCCGGTCCCCCTCCAAAAGGCTTTGTATTATGGTTTCTCCCATCAAGAGAGACATTGTACAATACAATTCTTTGTGTTCCTTCAAGACTAGCTAGTGCAATGAAGATGAAAGCTTCATGCACTAAGCAAAACACTTAGCAAACACAACATCAATTATCCCCAGTCTCAGACCCAAGACCTCACACACCTTTAAAGATGGTGAGAGCTAGCAGGGTATGAGAGTACATTGAGAGGAATTGAGAAGGAGTATCTTACGAGAAAGATGTACATCTCCTCACATAATCACTCATATTAGCATAGCTTAGCTGAGTAATTAGCATGGTAGAGGAGATGAGCATGCATTGAAGCTTGGCTCTTGGTTGGATTTGCATCCACATGCCAAGAGTGTGTCGATGTAGGCTTCTATCTCACAAGCTTGGAGTAGGTGATGAGCTCTCCATTAAAGCTTGGGAAGAGATAGTCTTTTTCTTGCTTCTCACATAGACTGTGTGAGAGTGTGTGTGTGATAATGCCTTGCAAAAATCAGCCCCCTCTCTCTCTTGGGCGAGCCCTCTTGCTAATTGCTCTTGCTATCCTCCCATTGGACCTCCCCAGGGCTAGCGAATGACAATTAGGCAGCATAAGTGATAGCCTTCTGACATGTGTCCCCATTTCCCCTTTTGTGAGAGCTTTAGGTAATTTAATGATTCAACTAAACTCTCATTGGACCCCTTTGCCTCCTAGATAATAAGAATCAGGCAAGCCATTGGGCTGTTAAATGCTCATTGGACCCCTTGGGAGACTATCCAATAGTCATCCAGGAGACTTAATTTTCATTGGTTCTTTTTATTAAGTGTTTTTAAATTAATTAAACTAGATTTACTCTAGCCTAATTCTCATTGGTCCACCTCCAAGGCCATCCAATAGGAATTGGGTACACCTTGTGGGCATCTGGGCTAGGGAGCAGACATGCGTCCCTCATTCCCTTTGTGTAAAGGGAGCTTGTGTGTGTGTGGCTTTCTCTCTCATCCCTTACATGCAAGGCTCGCCCCCTCCCAAGTAGGGATTGCAAAGAATTTTTTGTACACACACAAAGCATCCAATTCCCCTAGGGTTGACCTTTGGACACAACCTTTGAATTTTGGAACCTTAGCATTCTGGAAGTCTTAATGGGCTGAATCTTAGGGTCTTTTTAGCCCATTGTATCACATGGATCTTTTGCAGATGGCCCCCCTTTTGGTCCCTATTTTCCCTCCTTTGGATCCCTACAATGGCCGGTCTGCTAGCTTAACCAATATTCTAGCTTTTTCTCCCCTGGCACTTCCTCACAATAATGATCAGTTTAATATGAGAAAATCATTTAGGAGAATTAGATATTGATTATTATGACATTACCTCTCTCTTGAAATCATAGTCTTCCTCCAGTATGGTGTAAAGAAGATAAAGCATATTCATGAGTCCTTTTCTTAGCGGGTAGAGGATCCCTATGTTACCCTAAGACATCATTCCACAATGGATGACTAGTCCATTTGGCGCTTGAGAGCCTGAGGCTGCCGCAAGCATGTCTGCACATTAGTCCTATCAGTCTTCCATAGTAGAGTGACAAGCTCTACTAGGTGTTTGGGAGACGTCATCTCCGCAAACTTGATCTAAGCATGCATACTACTTCATTTTTGTGCACAAATAAAGAAAAGAGAGTCTTATAAGACAAAAACATTGTTCATTTTTAACATTTTGTACATTTGCTTACTCTTGGGAAGCATTGTAATCATTGACAAGGTTTAGGTTATCCTTTAATTGTATGCCTTGCATCCATCTAGCATCTTCAAAAGGATAATTCTTAAACTTAATAAGATATTGTCGGATAGTCTTACCGCCTCTTAATACCTTGTCTTCATGTCGGAGAATGGACTCGGGCTGCAGCACCTCCTCTTGGTCCTCGATCTCCGATGGGTCTTCAGTAGCTGGTTCTTGAGGTGGCTCTCCTTTGTAAGGCTTTAATAGGCTCACATGGAAAGCATTGTGTATGAGCCAGTGATTGGGCAACTTGAGTTGATAGGCCATCTCATTGATTGGCCTAAGAATCTGGAAGGGACCATAGTACCTTTTTGCTAGTTTAGCATAGTACTTTTGGTGGCCCATAGGATTCTTGCCCGTCGTGTGCCTTAATCGAGCCTTGGGAAACTTTAATTAGATCCAATAATTTTCTTTAAAGACTTGGGCTCTTCTGTGCTTGTCAGCAGCAGCCTTTTGCCTTTGCTGTGAGATAGAGATAGCATCCTTAATCTTTTGAAAAGATTCTTGTAGGTCTCGGCTATATATACTCATCTGCAGCGAAGTTTTTCGCATGTACCTTAAGTAGCAAGGGACTTTTTTATCTTCCCTCAATTACCTCGAAAGGTGCTTTTCCCGTGGAAGTATGTACAGTGTTATTGTAAGCATACTCCACTAAGGGTAAGTACTTCTCCCATTGGGATCTTTGATCTACTTCCGTTACATAGGCTTTTAGTAGATCAAGAATTGTTAGGTTAGCTATTTCACTTTGGCCATCCGTTTGTGGATGATAGGCCAAAGAGAAGTTTAGCCTTGTCCCTAAATTCTCAAAGAGACCCTTCCAGAAGTTACTAGTCATTCTAGGATCTCTATCCGACACTATGGACATTGGCAAGCCATGGTACTTGAAAATTTGTGAAATGAAGAGGGTTGCCATTTGATGGGCTTTGATAGTCTTTTTGACAGGTATAAAATGAGCATGTTTTATGAATCTGTCTACTATCGTCCATATTTCCGTATTCCCATGGATAGACTTAGGCAATCCAAAGATAAAATCCATGGATATGCTCTCCCATGGTGAATTAGGGATTGGCAAAGGTTGAAGCAATCCAAGTTACTTCCCTCTATCAAATTTTGTCTTTTGGCATACAACACATTTAGAAACATAATCTTGTACATTCACTTTTGAAGGAGTACGAGCGGAAGTGCGACGCGAGAGAGAGTACGAGAAGAAGAGCACGACGATACGGTGAACTCGCTCTACTGTAATGTGTAGAGCATAGTGAGTTCTTATTAGGTTTTTACAAAAGAATATGTGTACATACCTGGCAGCCTGCCCACTTACCCGGGCGACCACATTGGGCTTTATACCCCAACAACCTCCCACTTAAAGTCCAATGTGGTACTTTAAGTGTGAGAGAAGCTACTATACAAGCTAATATACAAGAGATGTAGAGAAGTGATGTACTACCCTACACCTATCTGCTTGCGAAAATGCGCAAAGCTCTCTGAGGGAAGTCCTTTTGTAAGTAGATCAACAGGATTTTCTGTGGTGTGAACTTTGACAAGCTAAAGTTGCTTATCCTCGAGCATTTCCCTGATGAAATGATACTGCACATCCACATGCTTTGTCTTTGAGTTATAAACTGGATTGCGAGCCAATTGTATAGCACTTTGACTATCACAATATAACACAGGCATCTCTTCTTTGATTCCCAAATCTGTTACTAGTCGATTAAGCCAAATTGATTCTTTGCATGCCTCTGATGCTACAACATATTCAGCCCCTGTAGTAGACTGAGTAACACAATCTTGTAATCTAGAACGCCATGATACTGCTCCACCAGCCAATGTAAAGACATACCCTGACGTAGACCTTCGGTTGTCTAAGTCACCTGCATAATCTGAGTCTGTAAAACCCTTTACACTTAGCTCCTGACTCCCATAGCATATACGCATACTCTTTGTAGCTTTCAGGTATCTCAATATTCCTTTCACTGCCTCCCAATGTTTCTTACCTGGGTTTGACATGTATCGACTTACTACTCCCACTGCAAATGCAATGTCTGGGCGAGTAGCAATCATTGCCTACATCAAACTACCCACTGCAGACGCATATAGAATATTATCCATTTCAGCCTGTTCTTTCTCAGACACAGGACAATCTTGTTTGCTAAGTTTCACATATGGTGGCAATGGAACACTCAGTGCCTTTCCCTTCTCCATATTGAAACGTTGCAAAACCTTGTCAATATACTTTGTTTGAGATAACCAAATCAACTTCTTTGATTTGTCTCTCTCAATGCGCATACCAAGTATATGACTTTCCTCACCCATGTCTTTCATGTCAAACGATTTTTCCATCTTTGACTTCAAAGCTGAAATTTCTTCCAAGTGCTTGCCAGCAATCAACATGTCATCCACATACAAAATAAGGATCAGCCAACTACCATCCTTAGCCTTCTTTGTATATAGACAGTGATCGAACTCACTACGTTTGTAGCCTTGAGAAAGCATAAACTTGTGGAATTTATGGTACCATGCCCTCGGTGATTGTTTTAATCCATAAAGACTCTTTAACAACTGGCATACCCAATATTCCTTGCCTTTCTCAATAAACCCTTCTGGCTGCTGCATGTAAATTTCCACATCTAAATCACCATGCAAGAACGCTGTCTTGACATCCATTTGGTGCAACACCAAATCTAATATGGCAACCAATGCAAGAAAGCATCTCAACGTAGTCATCTTGACCACCGGAGAGAAGACTTCATCAAAGTCAATGCCTTGTTGTTGCTTAAAGCCCTTGGCAACAAGCCTTGCTTTGTACTTTGGCTGACTATCATGAGCGGTGATCTTATACCTGTAAACCCATTTACAAGGTAGAGCCTTTTTGCCCTGTGGTAATTTAACTAGCTTCTATGTCTTGTTTTTATGCAGAGCTGTCATCTCTGACTGCATGGCCAATTGCCAATTCCTGGAGTCCTTCATTTGCACTGCTTCCTTGTAACATGAAGGCTCATTTCCATCAGTCAACATGACATGGAACAAACCTATCAGGAGGTCGCGTGACACGTCCAGATCTACGCACAATAGGTGGCTCAGTCTCAGCCACAACCTGTGGTTCCACTCTATCCTGTGCTTGCTACTCTTGAGCCCTGACATTTTGTCTTGCACGTGCAGGTCCATCTTCCTTGAAGACAACTCTTCTAATCTCCTCAACCCTCTCTGGTTTAGAATGATATTTGGATTCATTAAAGTGAACATCATTGGTGCGGACAACCTTTCTGGATTCGGGATCCCAAAGTCTGTACCCCATCTCACCAGAATTACCATAGCGTAGAAAGATGCACTTTCTACTCTTTGGCTCAAGTTTGTTCCTAAATTCCTTTGGAACGTGAGCATATGCCTCACAGCCAAAGACTCTGAGATGCTTGTATGAGGGCATTTTGCCTGACCATACCATCTCTGGCACTGAATCCTTCTGCAAAACCTTGCTAGGAGACCTATTTACAAGATGAACAGCTGTTGATACAGCTTCAGCCCAAAACCCATTTGGCAGCTGTGCATTAGACAACATACTTCTAACCTTCTCTTGTATGGTCCTATTCATCCTCTCAGCAACACCATTTTGAGGAGGATTGTAAGGAGCAGTAAGTTCACGTTTTATACCTTTTGACTCACAAAAGTCCTGAAAGGCCTTTGAAACATACTCTCCACCATTGTCAGTGCATAAGCATTTAAGCTTCTTGCCACTCTGATTCTCCACAAGTGTCACAAACGTTTTGAAAACACTAAACACTTGATCCTTGTGCTTGAGAAAGTAAACCCATACTTTCCTCGAGTAATCATCTATAAATGTCATAAAGTAAGAAGCTCCCCCTAGAGATAGGTTAGGCATAGGTCCACACAAATCACTATGAACAAGTGCCAACTGTGTATCTCTTCTACTGCTTCTATGCTTATGTGGCTGCTGTGTTTGCTTACCATACAGACAATGTTCACAGAATTCAAAATCATTAAATGAAAAGCTAGGCAAACAACCAGAACGAGACAAGATTTCCATTCCCTTCTTGGACATATGTCCTAACCGGCTATGCCACAAAGAAACGTTCGGCTGCTCGGTTACATGGATTACATTTTTAGAGACATTTGATACATAAATCATGTAAAGTCCTCCAGACTTTACTCCATGTGCTACTGTCATAGAACCCTTGGATATCTTCCACATGTTCTGTCCAAAAGTGGTGACGTAGCCAGCATCATCAAGTAAACATGTGCTGATCGAGCTCTTTGTAATTGCGGGAACATGTCTCACATTCTTCAGCATGAAAGAAGAGCCATTCTGAAACTTCAATTGAACATCTCCAACACCAAAGATCTCACATGTCTTCCCATTGCCTAGCCGAACATGATCTTTAGTGGTCACATAAGAGGTAAACCACTCCTTGTTTGGAGACACATGAAGTGATGCCCCTGAGTCTGTAATCCATTGACTCAGTGCATTTCCATCAGATGCTGTAAGAAGAGATGAGTCCATTGTATTCTTCAAGAAGTAGATGTCTCCTGACACTAGACTGTCATCCTCTGCAACAGTGTTTGTCACATTTATTTCTTGAATCTTCACTGAGGACTTGTTCTTCTCACCATGGTCTTCAATTTTCTCTTTGCCTTTTTCTGCTTTCCATTCTCTGCAGTCTCTTTTCATGTGACCCTTCTTGCCACAATGGTAGCATTCTATGTCACTCTTGCCTTTAGCACTGCGGGACTTGCTACGAGACTGATTCCTCTTTCCACCTTTGTACTTTTCTTTGGTCCTTCCCCTGACAACTAAGGCTGTTCCTTTGCCTTTGTCCATTGTCTTTCTATTGGTTTCTTCAATAAGCAGACTTCCTTCTACACCTGCTATGTTCAAACCATCTGGAGGTGCAGAATTACTCAAAGCTGTGCGAAAAGTGTCCCAACTTTCCGGCAATGTGATCAACAGGAACATAGCTCTAACAGGTTCATCAAACTTGAAACCTTGAGCTGACAATTGACTATAGATTGTGTTGAATTCATTCAGATGATTGGACATAGGTGTCCCTTCTTTCATCTTCAAGTCAACAAGCTTCTTAAGCCAGTATACCTGTGAAGCTGCACTCTGCTTCTCATAAAGATCACTCAGCTTTAACCATGCTTGATAAGCCGACATCTCGTCTGCTACATTGAAGTAAACGCTTTCTGCCAAAGTCAACATAATGGTAGAAAGTGCCAATTCATCCATTTCGCTCCATTCATCTTCGTCCATATCTTCTGGTTTTATCCCTTTGAGCCTTATAGGTTTTATCTGCTTCTTTTGTACCAACACGTGCCAAATCTGCTTCTTCCACAATGGGAAATTGGTTCCATCCAGCTTCTTGATATTGTAAAGAGCAGTGTCCTGTGATCCAGCCATAGCTACGCTTCACAGTAGTTTACTTTCCTGGGAAAAATTCGGCAGAGTTTCCCTTGTAAACTGACCTCTGAACCAATATCAACCTGATGAACTAGTGGATGTCGCCTACAGTCTGTGTGTAGATGCGCCCATGTCGTATGTGACACGCCTCCAAGAACTGTGAGCCGTCCTTCGATGTGTAGACAGCCACAAATCAACACTCTGGGAGTGTCAATATTCTCAACACCTGCAGTTGTAGGCCGAAAACCCCAAATTTGCAAAGTCGGATCTGCACCCGCTGAGACCACGTAGTCGAAAATGGCCTGTGCAGAACTTTGTCGAAGCCAAACGGTGACCGAGATGACCTCAGAATGAAATTCTGAGCACACCAAGCCCTACGGCTCTTCCCACAAGATTTGGGGCCGTATCTTTGCCTGTCGAATTTCACTCCAATATGAGCTGGTGACTCTAGCCTCCTGCAGTGCTGCCCCGAGCCTCGATCTGAGCTCTGATACCAGTTGAAGGAGTCCGAGCGGAAGTGCGACGCGAGAGAGAGTGCGAGAAGAAGAGCACGACGATATGGTGAACTCGCTCTACTGTAATGTGTAGAGCATAGTGAGTTCTTATTAGGTTTTTACAAAAGAATATGTGTACATACCTGGCGGCCCACCCACTTACCTGGGCGACCACATTGGGCTTTATACCCAAACAACTTTCATGGTAGGCCAATAGAAATATTTTTCAATTCCCTTTAAGGTAGACTGAATCCCTCTATGGCCCGCATAAGGTGGAGCATGAGATTCATACATTACTTTCTCACGTAGTGAGTTAGTAACACATAGTCTATTGCCGTAGAGAAGATAACCATCTTGTAAAGTAAATGGTTCTTCTTTTTTCCCTAATGCAAGGGCTAAAATCACATCTCTAAAATCGGGATCAATAGCATACTCATCTATCATTGAAGATAGATCATTGTGAGTTGCTATGGAAACCGCATTCACTCTCGGCCTTCTTGAGAGTGCATCAGCTACTTGATTATGCTTGCCAGCAATGTGAGCAATATGAAAATGAAATTACGAAAGGAAATTTTCCCACCTCATTTGTTTGTCGGAGAGCTTGGTCTGCGTCATGAAGTACTTAAGACTTTGGTGATCCGTTCGCAGAATGAAAGGAGTCCCCAATAAATAGTGCTTCCAGGAGTCTAAGGCATGTAGAACTGCAAGGAGTTCCTTTTCATAAATGCTTAGAGCTTGCTCAACAGGGTCGAGCCTTGGACTTTCATAGCCTATGGCGTGCCCTTCTTGAAGCAAAACAGCTTCAAGGCAATCACCACAAGCATCACATTGGACCTCAAATGGTTTTGAGAGGTCCGGTAGTGTAAGCACATGTTGAGAGATAAGCTTTTCGAAAGCATTGTTCTCCTTAGCAGACCATGTATACCTAACGCTTTTCTTTGTTAGGTCATGTAATGGTCCCAAAATTTGTGAGAACTTTTCTATGAAGCGTCTATAGTATGCACACATACCTATAAAGCTTCTTAGTTCATGAAGATTCTTTGGTTTAAGCCATCCTTTTATTACCTCCCACTTTGATGGATCCATTTGGATGCCATCTTGAGAGATAATGTGACCTAAATACTGAATCTCTTGCAAGAAAAATTCACTTTTCTTTCGATTAACATAAAGTTTATTCTCTCTTAAAACTTGAAATATTACCTAGAGGTGTTGCTTGTGTTCGTCTAATGAATTAGAGTAGATGATAATATCATCAAAGAACACTCCAGTGAAGGTTCGATGAGGCCTGAACAGCTTCTCCATCAAGCGGTTGAATGTGGCTGGTGCATTGGTCAAGCCAAAAGGCATGACAATGTATTCGTAAAGACCAAATGTGGTGCGAAATGCAGTCTTTACAATATCTTGATCAACTATCCTTATTTGGTGATAGCCACTTTTTAGGTCAATCCTACTGAAGTAGGTTGATCCTTGTAGCTTATCAAATAGGTCTTCTACCCGTGGACGGGAAACCTATTCTTGATAGTGATCCTATTTAGTGCTCTATAGTCGACACACATACAATATGTGTCATCTTTCTTTTACACTAATAGCACAGGTGAGCAAAATGGAGATGAGCTAGGCCTAACCATGCCCTTCTCAACTAACTCATGCACTTGCCACATAATCTCCTCTTGTTGAGCTTGAGAAACTCTATAAGGAGGTTTGTTAGGTGGTGAACTTCCTAGAAGAAGTTCAATTGCATGGTCATCATTACCTCGTTTAGGAGGTAGCTCAAAAGGGATGTCATCAATAAAAACATCTTGAAACCCCTTGAGAAAATTGGATAACTCTAATTCCTTTTGGTTGCTTTTATTTTCTTTTGCTAAAGCATTAGGTTCATTTTGAGAATCTTTAACAAAAATCATGTACATGGAAATAGAGCTCTTTATTGACTTGTTGAAAGCTAGTGTATGTACAATGGGGATAGTGTTACCCATTTCCTTAGCATCTATATACATGTCTTTTTCCCTGAACTTAAAGGAGATTCTCCTTTCAGGAAATTTAATATTGGCAGCCAGGCGGTCAAACCATGGTGCCCCTAGGATTACATCCTCATGCTTGAGAGGAGAGATAAAGAAGTCCTCTTTGTCCACATAGCCTTGGACATGAAGCCTCAATTTCCCGATTAAGGGAGTGACTGAAGCTTCTTGCCCCTTGAAGGAACTGTCTACGGGTAGGACATCTCCCATCTCGTAGGCTTGTATGCCTAGCTTGGTGGCCAACTCTATAGATATAAAATTGTGAGTAGAACCAGGGTCAAAGAGAATAAAAGCATCATGTTCTCTTACCTTTCCCCAAGCATGGGATAGAGGAGATCCTTTGTGGTGAGTTTGGTGAGTCTCCTCCTCTTGGATTTCAACCAAGTAAGCTCTAGGAGGATCTTGGCGGTTTTTCTTTTGGGGACAAGCGCGGTACGCATGCCCTTGTTTGCCGCACTTGAAACACCGGTTATCTTTGCGATAACGCTCAAGCTCTTCAGGAGAGAGTTTGTTTTTACCTTTGTAAACTCCCTTCTCTTTAGCTTTGTTGGAGTTGCCCTTAGGAGAATTTTGGACATTGTCCTTCCCCTTAGGCTCATTAGAATCCTTGTTTTCCATGGGCTTATTATTTCTTTTAGCCCCCGTTTGGAAATTGATTCGAGAGGCCACCATAGTATGGTGTATTACCGCCGATATGGTACGTGGCCTTTGGGAGTTGACATACTCAGCCATTTCTTCGGTTAAGCCTGCACAAAATTGTTACTTTTGCTCTCCAAAATCCAACTTTTTGAAGATAGTGGCTTGAAGTAGGTGATGAGCTCTCCATTAGAGCTTGGGAAGAGATAGTCTTTTTCTTGCTTCTCACATAGACTGTGTGAGAGTGTGTGTGTGTGATAATGCCTTGCAAAAATCATCCCCCTCTCTCTCTTGGGCGAGCCCTCTTGCTAATTGCTCTTGCTATCCTCCCATTGGACCTCCCCAGGGCTAGCCAATGACAATTAAGCAGCATAAGTGATAGCCTTCTGACATGTGTCCCCCTTTCCCCTTTTGTGAGAGCTTTAGGTAATTTAATGATTCAACTAAACTCTCATTGGACCCCTTTGCCTCCTGGCCAATAGGAATCATGCAAGCCATTGAGCTGCTGAATGCTCATTGGACCCCTTGGGAGACTATCCAATAGTCATCCAGGAGACTTAATTTTCATTGGTTCTTTTTATTAAGTGTTTTTAAATTAATTAAACTAGATTTATTCTAGACTAATTCTCATTGGTCCACCTCCAAGGCCATCCAATAGGAATTGGGTAGACCTTGTGGGCATCTGGGCTAGGGAGCTGACATGTGTCCCTGAGCTTGTGTGTGTGTGTGTGTGTGTGTGGATTTCTCTCTCATCCCCTACATGCAAGGCTCGCCCCCTCCCAAGTAGGGATTGCAAAGACTTTTTTGTACACACACAAAGCATCCAATTCCCCTAGGGTTGACCTTTGGACACAACCTTTGAATTTTGGAACCTTAGCATTTTGGAAGTCTTAATGGGTTGAACCTTAGGGTCTCTTTAACCCATTGTTGCACATGGATCTTTTGCAGATGGCCCCCCTTTTGGATACCTATTTTCCCTCCTTTGGATCCCTACAATGGCCGGTCTGCTAGCTTAACCAATATTCTAGCTTTTTCTCCCCTGGCACTTCCCCACATTAAATGATCAGTTTAATATGAGAAAATCATTTAGGAGAATTAGATATTGATTATTATGACAATTTCTATTTGCATTGGAGGATGCACGCTCTTGAATCCTCTCAATCTTTGCATCCGATGACGCTCTCGCACATTCTTTGTGTGATGCCTCCAAGCCCTAGCCGGGTCATGCTCTCTCTCTCAGGATTGATAGATTTTGTGGGAGATTGCCTATGCTATGGCGAGCCTCCAACAGAAAGTAATCATCTTGGAAGTCTAGACAACCATAGCTTGGTAGTGAAGTAAGAGCATATTGACAATTGTTACTCTTGTAGGTCGATGAATATTGCTATACGTAGTTGTTGTTGATGTAAGAGTAATGCAACTCCTTATGGAGTTACAATCTAAAAAGATAGCTGTCGCTAGCAACTAGAGGTGATATCCCCTGTCGGAGATAAGTAAACCACAAAAATGATCAAGAGCTTTCTGTGCTTTCATGAGGACACCACGTTTGGCACAACGTGTTTCTCCCAACAACTCCAGGCTAGCAATCACGTGCATTCTTTCACTCACATGAAGGTCTTGCGTAAGGCCACAAGTTTTCAAGGTAAAAGCATAGGCCGTTGCATTTGGAAAATTTCATTCCCTTCACGTTCGGTTGAAACAATCCAGAGCTTCCTTGCCACAACCATGTTGAACATATCCAACAATCAACACGTTCTAAGGGACAATATTTGAAAAGAAAGCTCATGAATAACTTTATGTGCTTTTATAAGGGCACCACATTTGACATACATAGAGCACACATATTGCTAAGCATAGCATGTTTTTCCAATAGCCCCTGATATCATCTTGAATTCTCTCACCCATGTGCATACCTTCAAGGTGCAAGCATAGGTGATTACATTTTCCGAAAGGCTATCTCTTTGCATTTGGTTAAGACAACTCGGAGCTTCTTTGCCATAGCAATGTTGGGCACATCCTTCACTTGATGTGTTGAAAAGAGATGACATCTAATCAAGAACTTCATGTGATTTCGTAAGGGCTCTCTATTTTGCACGCATATGGACCAAAGCATTCCCAAGCACTATATGTTTCTCAAACAACCCTTGTCTAGTAATCTCAGACTTAATTCTCTCATCCATTGTGTTTTCTTGAAGATCCTAGCTTCCTTGAAACAACAATGTCGGACATATTCTTCAATCAATGCACAAACGCTTCTTCTAATCGGTCATCTCTTTGAAAGTATGTGGCCTTACATAACCTCTTCATCAAATAAGTGTCATGTCGACAAAATTATTCACAAAGCTTTAGCCAACATCATCGTGTTCGTTTACGACAATTGACAATGAATGTCGAACAAAAGGGTACATATAATACTTTAAATTCTATACTCATTACTAACGATGCAGTGAAATGAATGCACTGCAAATTGCACGCTGTCGTGGGAATGGCATATTTCCTCGTATTATAAAAGTTGGGGAGGACTGTGTAAACTCTCTCGTAAAAGGAGACTTGCATGTTTTTTTTCCAAACATAAAAAGGGAACAACGTCTAAAAATGAACGTAATTTAAATGATCCATATCATCACTTTATGTAAATTCTAACCTTCTTATGGTTGTTTTGTGAGGTACATGGCTCAATACGTACTAGAGGTGGTACCAATTAAGAAACAAAAAACTTGCGTTGATGAAAGATAACAAGCTCTCTCTCTCTCTCTCTCTCTCTCTCTCTCTCTCTCTCTCTCTCTCTCCGCCCCCATTCTCTTCTCTAGGGATGTATACTCTTGTTGCATCTTCAAATGACACAACCACACTTACACAAATGACAAGAATGCACACAATAGAGCGAAAATGAATCAAAGAATTAATACAATCTAAAAGATGAAAAAATATTTAGACATATAAAAATTGAGACATGAAGATCATGGTGTGTCTTCATGACGTCGTAAACACAAGACCGTATCAACTTAAAGTAATTGGATTTGTGAAAAAAAAAAACATAAACACACACTCTCTCTTCCCTTCCCTTCCCTCTCCTCCTCCTCCCCCTGCCCCCCCCCCCCCCCCCCCCCCCCCCCCCCCCCACCAAAACCCCACCCAAACATACACAAGCTTATCTCTTGTAAGTCCTTGTTTTCTCCTTTGAGGTCTAGTTTCCTAAGATGTCCTTATCCTCGGAGTCCCGACTCACTTCAATACGATACAAATGCCGCTAACGAAGCACTCGAGGTGCAACAAGGTTCCCAAGCACTGACTACAGGTTCCGTTTGCATAAACCCTGGTGGGTTTTTGAGCCAGTGAAGTAAGCATGGAGAGGGAGAGAGAGAGATGTTGCACAGAAGCGAGTTGCTAACTCAGGTGAGATATGTCCAGGAGACCATCCCAAGAGACCTTAAAGATCTATCCGACGAGGACTCGAGTTGATCTATCCGACGAGAGAGAGAGAGTGTTGCCACAGCTGCGGTCGAGGCTGTGCTTGGAGAGCAACAGAATATCTATCCGTCCATGAAGGCCTTTGTTGTGGAGCATATGCGTTTCCTCTTGTGTCAGTGGCACCGATTCAACCAGATCTTGCTGTCGGTATGTCAATGGCTGATTTTTGTGCAGTAGCCATTGATCAGCAACTCTATGAGGAGCTTTTCGCCAGTGACAAGGTCATACAGCTGCCCGATGATTGAGGTGTGGTAGGCACATTGAGGGAAGTCCATCTGTAAAAGACAAGCAGATTTTCATGTGAGCCCAAGCGGTTTACTCTTAGTTGTGTGTAAAGAGACTATGGCATCTCAGGCAGTATAACAATTGCAAGCTCCGTTGCAGGAAATGCAGCCCTGAGGCCAGGAAACATGTTTCTACATTTCTGGATGGGACGTGCATTTCCAGCGCTGGAGAAACGTCTTGAGATGGCTGGCCATTTTATTAGGAGGTCAACAGTTGCCACATTGAAAAAGCCATGCTCAGCCAGGGCTCAGAAAAATGTCGGTTTGCTTTATCCAAAACCTGCTCAAATTAAAGCATGGCTGCCCTCGAATTTCTCAAGGAGGATTTGAGGCCTTTTTAAGTTTAAAAGTTCAATTTTACATAGAAATTTTCTTCTCAAATATAGTTTTCACCTTCTCAGAAAGGGGTGAAAGGGATCCAAAGCTGGCTCCATAATTTTCCTGAGCCTCTGCTCACTGTGAATAGACTTCTCGACGGAAAAAAAGGGCCCTTTATCTGTACTGTAACACTACTAAGCAGAGAGCCAAACACGTTTTACAAAGAACAAAGAACAGAGAACTACACTAACCAACCTCTGCAAAATATTCCTCTCGTGGATGTCTTGGGATATATGCATACTTGTCTACCCCCGATTGGTATACCCCCTGCGTTTCTTGGGGGTAGAAAAGGGTCATTGGGTGACCTTTTCTTGTAATCCAGGTGACTCATGACGGCCGGCAGATATCGGGAGCAATGGAGAGGGTGGATTGCAGGGAAAGGCCAGCCGACCATCAAGAATCGGGGGGAGGAGGGCCAGTCACCATGCACGATTTGTACACAAGGTTGCAAGCAGGGGCCTGTCACGACAGACAGACTGCACACAAGGTGATAGCCTTGCAGTGCCTACATGCATTTTCCACTTGCTGACGTGCCAACCACTGACTGCTTGACAGTCTGTAAATTATGTGTGCTGGCTGATGTGTCGGCTGCTCAGCTGGTTCCCTTCGCTGACTCGGCATCTTTTGAGTGGAGTCCGTTTTGGCTGCTGACGAGCTGGACATCAGCTTGTTGTAGTGCCACATTCTGCTCAAGAATGCCAGTGGGTTGGACGGCTGAGATCTCCTGCCCTCTGACCGCCGACCTTGGCGGTCCCGGATGTTGCTTAAATATGTGTTTTCAAACTGGAAACGTTTTGTGCAACAAAGATTGCAAGATTGAATTTCTTGGGCGTATAGGCTGGCTGAATTCGGCCGTAAATGAGGACGTGACAGATTTGGATTAGCAGCCCACATTGATGATATGTGGAGCTGGCTTCATTCTTTAAGCTGGATGATGTGCAGTTGTTTGCATATGTTCATCAGATGAAGCAAGCAAAGACATTGGAAGTGTTGTGTGCAAGAAGATGGGGTAGACAAGGTATGTTGGGGATCTTAGGGAGCCATAAGTCGATCTCTGAGAGATTTTTGGTTGTGGCCAATGTAGAGGACATAAAGAAAAATAGAGAGAGCCATAGAAAATATGAATGATGCTCTGGATTCCTCGTTTCTTGTGTTGTTTGTGTGTGCGTGTGGATGTCAGAAGCTAAATTTATGGTTTCATGGTCTGCGATTAATGTTTTTGTTTTTGCTGGTTGATCTGGTTATCATCTTTCATGTATAGTCCACTTGTTGCGACAGGGGGTTACTCGGTAGTTTGGATACTCGTCTTTTGATGTTGAGCCTCACAACATGCTGTCTCTGACGAGATTGCTTCTGGCAAGTAGAAGGCAATGTTAGGAAAGTGTGATAAGGTTCAACGGGTATTCCTTGAGGCTCGGCTCGGCTCGGTGAAGCTTGTTCAACTGGAGAAATTACTTTGTCAAATTTCAATGAGAAGGGGCTAAATCTCTCTCAATTTTTACCTGATATAGTTAGGAAATTCAAATGCATAAGCATATTACCTCCTCAAATTTGACAATTTTTTTCTCATTTCAATGAGAAAAAGGGTTTCATTCTCAAATCCCAATGACAAGGATTGGAAACAAGATCAGTTGAGCATTGCTTTGAGGGCATTTGTGTCAATCATGAATGAGCATAAATTGATTGCACACGAAGCTTCCACGTTCTTAATAAAGGAAAAGTATGGTATGCGGCGCATGATATGATCAGACATACTAGCCGTTTTTAAGAATTGAGAAAATGACAATGTTTGATGTTGGGAAGTGGGCAATGGCATATGCAAGCCTCTCAAGCAAGTCCCGCAGTACTTGGGCCTCTGAATAGAGGTACTTGGTTGCTGTCACGCCCAAATCCAAGTGGTGAAGTGGGTCTCTCAAGGGATTAGTCATGGCCCTAAGAGTGTAGATAATTTTGAACTCTCGTAGTCCAAAGGAAACTAGTGACAAAAGCGTCAGACGCCTTCAGTTTTTGGGTGCATAGTCCTGGTCGTTCTTCTTGTATACTTTTTTGGTGTATGAGGGGAGCGGCCGGGCGTGCCTTACCCGACTCCAAAAACAAAAAGTATTAGAGCTAAAAACAGTGTACAATTTTCACATATAACACGTTTTTTCGTTTGTTTGGTTGTTTGAGTTGGGGTCTCTGAACTGTGCTTTTTCCATACTTCCATGCTTGTATATGTCTGCTGATGTAGGGTCTCCTGAATACCAGAAATTTGTGTTCCAACATCGAAAAACCGTCCTTTTGGTGTTGCAAATTTCAAACTCCAGAGGGCAGAAGAGTAAATCTTTCATAGAAAAAGGTGATAGCATATTTGGAACTCGCAGCGAGATGTATTATTAGGTAATATGTTTGGCCAGTTCTCATCAAGGCTGTGAATGCGTTAAGTTTTGAAATTGATTGATATTAAATAATCAACATCATTGCAGCAGGCAATTGCCTCTATAGCTCAGTGGTAGAGCGTCAGTCTTGTAAACTGAAGGTCTTGAGTTCGATCCTCAGTGGGGGCAATATATATATATATGTAACTTTACTGTTCAATTTTAACTATATCCCTGCGCTCCTTGGTTGCTCTTCAATTTTAACGGTTTTAGTTTTAGTTTTGGATGCTTGTGCTCTCAACCTCGCGCACACAAATCACTATTTTGAAAGTGAGAAAGGAAGGCTTGAGTTTCATACCTTTATCCTCACTAAGTCAACATTATTTGTTGTACATGTTGTGTAAGCATTAAGATTTAGCTTATGATCTATTGCTAGTCATCATTGACCACTTTGAACAAGTTGACTGTTGGGTACAACTTGTTGATCAGTTGTTGGAAGGTCTTAAGTTTTTTTTCTTAAAATAATGAAAAAGGTGGTGAATTAAATTAGCTATAAGGAAGACAAATACAGAGATCCCTCAAGAATGGGGAGGGATATCCCCAAAACAGAGATCAAATGATGGTATCTCTCATCCTCAATCTAAAGGAAGAATATATCTTAGGAAGCTTGTTTTTCCATTGTTGCCATTTCACATTCTTTGTTTATCAATTTGAGAGGAGCAAGGATTTGAGGCTTCCTTAGTCTCTTTACACATAGTGATAGCTACTTTTGTTGACTCGGTGTAACACACTTACAGAACTTTGGGAGATGTGGGAAAATAATATGGCATTTCTATGATTAAATGCCATAAAAATATTCCTCTCCTTATATTCCATAGGGGTATGTCCATGCCCTTGCAGTTGCCAAGCAGTACATCCTGAGCTTCTATCTTTTTGATGCAAGCCTTAGCACAAACCTTCTTAATGAAAGAAGGAATTTCATGTTGTCCTCACGACTGAAGAAGAGGTGAGAGATGTCTTCAATGGAGACCTTGCACCTAGGACATAAGCAAATACTTACCTTACCCTAGCTATGAGAGCCTTATCCTCACTCCAGACACCATGATGGATGATTAGCCACATAAGTGTGCGGTGTTTGTTAGCTACTGGGTAATCCCAAAGGCATTTAAACATGT
Source organism: Adiantum capillus-veneris (assembly GCF_014529385.1). Taxonomy (NCBI): domain Eukaryota; kingdom Viridiplantae; phylum Streptophyta; class Polypodiopsida; order Polypodiales; family Pteridaceae; genus Adiantum; species Adiantum capillus-veneris. The sequence continues at coordinate 100,707,166 of NC_140960.1, read as the reverse complement.
AAGTCCATTGCACCTTCCGCTCTTTGTTTACTCCCCCTTTGAATTTGAATTGGTTGAATATCTATTGAGAAACTTTATCTATGGAGCTTTACTTCTTGCATCCTCCTAAGGGAAGAACTATTTTCGACAATATATTTTGAGCTCTTTCCACACACAACGCTGCTTTAGTGTTGTTGATATTGAAATCTTTTAGAAGCATCATTTATGCCTTCAATCTGTGATTCTAAAATAGATCACCCTATCTTTTTATACCCGCTTTAAAACATTCGTGGGTGTTTGTTGAGCATTAGTTTCTATTTTACTGCAAAAAAATACAATCCAAGGTGAGTCATGCAGGAAACAATGAAAGTTAGTTTTGAAGCTTTTGGAGGGACTCTAGTTACTTTTTGATGATCCCCTTGTAAGGATTAGGCTTTGAATTTCGTTCTCTTGCTAGTCATTATAGCTCTTTGGGCCTACATAAGAGCTTATTTAATCATTAAATACTTGGACATAATTTTGAATTGTTGAAGAAATCTTGTTGCTTGTTGGTGCCACATGACATATTAATGATGAAGATTTTATTTTCTTCCTATTATTTATAACTCATATGAGAAGCATTAACCAAGCATTGTCTCTTGTATGTGCAAGTCAATGTGATAGATAAGTGACATTTGTATTTCTATTTCTATAAAGAGGGAAATTGAGTAGTAGTGAGTCACACACTCTTTCTTTATTGAATTTAAATATCCCTCAAATATTGCCAAATTTGATTTCGTGTGTGAGATGCAAGAATGTGCAAAATGGCGTTTTCCTTTCTCTGAAAACAATTCCTACCAAAAAAATTCTCTATGAGGCAATATCTATAGGATGTCACAAAATTGGTACGCATACTTTCTTCATTCTCATTTTGATTTGATGAAACTATGTTGCTATTAGACGTTACATGGAGCAAGGCTCAACTCAACTCCGAGGTGATATTTTTCTAGCCAAGAAAGGCTCAACGCTAGAACATAAACAAAAGACCAAGTACTTGTAAACCAGGGTACAAGGTACATTTAAAATTATGCATTTTCTTTTCATTTCTGAGTTTTGCAAGAACCAATACAAATTTTACAAGCACAACAAGTAAGGTGAGTTTGCTTATAATATGGCTCTCATGGCTTGGCCCTTGAGATTTTTATCATGCATGGCATGTGAATGTCTGATGAAGAATCAAAAAGCTTTGAGCACAAATACTTGATACAATTTTCTTCTTGAGATGTCACAATTTGAGCCAAGGCTTTCTATCTTAGCACTCTGGCATAGTAGCTTCCAACGTTTGTGATATGCTATCATCATACGGACTTGAGGGCTTTGCTAGTGTCTCTTATCACTTAGCCAACGGGTGATGGCATGCATCATCCCAACGGGCTTCCACAAATGTACATGAGACAAGGTCTACATATATTAAAATCCACGGCTATGAAACAACTTCCACGTAAGATACATCAGAAGCCACGGCTTTGAAGGCCATACTGAGAAGCAAGGCCTCTATCCCAAGTCCATGCCTTGCTTGTGGACTTATGATCTATGACAAGGAATGAAGGGCTAAGGGAAAAACTAGCATTCTTGAGATATAGGTTCAATAGACAAGGTCAAATTGTACTTGAATGTCTCCCATCAATTCTCAATAGTGCAAGACACTTAAGTGTATCGATAAAAAGTATAGGGGCAAATACTTTATTGTAGCCAAGGGTTTCTCAATCTATTTATTCTAACTGACCAATAAGGTGGACTTAATTCCACCCTAGCAATTTTTATGTTTGTGTTATGACACATGATACTCTATCAAAGATCTCATTGCCACCTAATGGCTAGGTATTTGCTTCATAACAGCTCAGATGGATTCAAACTAAGGGCATGTATTGGATTCACATGATCACTTCGAATAGGAGATCTTGTTTGTTTCTAGTAATGCTTCCTGATAACTCTTGGAGTTTTTGCAAGACTAACCATAGTTTTAACCTTCCACCCAATAAAACTTGAGATTGTTATATTTGCTTACACTCATCGCGTGATTGCATCGGTAGGCACTATACATATCGTTGGTTATATGCACAAGGTGCATGCACTACAGAAACTGATTTTCTTCTATAGCTGGCAGGAATATCAAGCAGCTAGTTCATGTGATAACATGAACCTTCGAAGAGATCCTCAAGGCAGAAAATCTCTTGTTTACAATGTAGTTTTGTGGACACATCTCTTAAATCTATGCAAGGCATATCTTAAACAAAAAAAATCAAAGAATAATTAGTATGACTACTTTCTTTGAGGTTTTGCCAATCTTTCTATGAATGGGGAGATATGAATATATAAGAAATCCAGTTGTGAATAAGATTCCAGCTTGAGAGGATCTTCTACTTAGTCTATAGAACTAGTTGTGTCTATAGGAATGGTATTTTCAAGGGTATAACCCAACTGTTGATAAATCACTTCATACGGTGTTGATGGTCAATTATTTGACCCTTCCCACTTGTGCTTTCAGGGAAATAAGTTTTCAATTTTCAAGGGGTGGGAGAATCTTCTTACAAATCACTATTGGTAGCAAGGTAAACTATGAGGGTGCCCATCTACATAGTGGTATAAGAAGTACCCTTTTTGAATCCATCCAAGGGTTTTGGGTTACCAAGAAAACACCAAGGGTTCTTGGACAAAATGGTTTCTCAAGGTTACACACTAGAGTTGCATAGCTTGTTTTGATGCAAATAACATGGTCATACACAGAGATACATGGTAGCAGCTACAAAAAAAGTTAGAGGAATTGTGCATTGGGTACCTCCCTTGTAAATTTTTTCCTATCCCTATTACTTTTCCTAAGGGAATTGAGGATCCAGTCTGGGTATTTTGTACTCTCCTCTTCAATATGGTAATAGACCTACATGGTAGGGGTTGTGTTTCCCAAGTGTTGTCAGTCACAAGATGTACATCATGCTCTAGGAGCTCATGGAGTTCAGTTTAGCCCTCTCTCTCTCCTATTGCTGCTGAGTGTTTTCAATGATCTCCATGCACAAGTACTTTTAGTACTTATATTGATGCATGCTTTTCATGACCCCCCAGAAGTCGTCACTTGTACATAGCCAAGAGGAAAAAACCCAAAAAAAAGAGAAAATTTTTAAAAAAATCATCTTGCATTTTGAAGGCTTCTAGCTCCATGTGTGATGCTAGTGCAGACAAGAAATTATAGCTAGTTGAGAGGATACGCTTGGGAGATGCTGCCTAATCATGACTTTGTTTTCTTTTGCATGCAGGAGCTTCACATGGGAATGGGTTCCTTACATTGGTTAACTCCATGGTAAAGGGAATGGGAGTTAATTTTATTTAGGGAAAGAGTGAAGTTTGGAAGTTCAAGTGGAAGGATCCACCATTCCAGGATTTTCTATTTTGAAATTTCCCTGCGTACAGATAAGATGCTTGGTGACATCATGGGCCCTTGAGGTATCCTGAGGTGTCAATCTCATGTGGTGCATAATGGAAGACTCCAAAGCAAGGTGCATGTGATGTGGGCCACCTTCCTCTTTGGCTCATAAGGAAAACTAGAAAAACAAGCCGTTTTTATCATTTTTTCAATAGTTTTCTAAAAGTATGGATACCATATCATAGGTAGACCCCCCTAGGACCCCCTCCATGCCCTCCCCTTGCCACATACCCTCAAAATTTGGATGGAACCCTGTGAGACCCATATTGGATCCATTTTGGTGGAAAAAGACCTGTTTTGGGCCTTTTTTCCTATCACCTAGTCTTCTCTTATCTTGCCCTATTCATGTTCTTGCTCACACACACTTAGTTTTTCACAAAAATACCTTCACTCTTCATTCCTAATCAGCCCTCCCAAGCTTCCATGGCTGCACTTCATCACCATCCCTTTTCTTGTAAGGATGTGCACTAGTTAACTACACACACACACACACACACACACACACACACACACTCGTTAACTACACACACAATCACACAAGTATGGATTCATTATGAATTCCTATCTTTCATCACAAATCCCACTTCACCCCACTCAAATCAACCATAAAACTCAGAAAACTCCATCTCTTCACCTTCCACTTTCATTGATTCTCATATATATACATCTACCTCTTTACTATGCCTCATTGATCACTTCCCTCTACCAACAATGGTGAGATGAGAACTCAATATATTCAAAGGCTCAAGGGTAAATAAAATTTCTGCAAGTGGGTGATGAAGAAACACCATTACAAGTGGCAAGGACAAGCTTCTAGGAGAAGCATCTACAAGGACAAGGTGGTGGCTCCCAAGGCATCTCAGTTCCCCCCCCCCCCGGTTTAGCCTTGTAGATTGTAATTATCCCTAAATATAATCATGCAAGAAAATATATATAAATAACCCCAATCTCAGCCAAAGCAGGCTCTCCACATTGTATATTTCCTTCACTAAGTACTTGAGTGCAACACTAGGATACCACTAGTGTATTGGGAGGCGGAGTTTTATGTATATCTTGTCATTAGCAAGTTAGATTTGTGTGTGAGCTTTGCTACTTGAAACCTCCCCTTTGATGGAGTTGTGATGCTTACCCTTACTCCACTCCACATTGAAGATTTCATAATGTTTAGACTCTTTTGCTTGTGAGAATGGGTGAGTATGTCGCAGATTATGGAGGCTTGAGACTATAGTGAAGCATTGCATTATATTGTCATTGATCTTTCTTCCCTTCATTATTCCCACTCTCCAACGTATTTCTATTACCTTATCTTCTTATTCTCCTCTCTCTCTCTCTCTCTCTCTCTCTCTCTCTCTCTCTCTCTCTCTCTCTCTCTCTCTCTCTCTCTCTCTCCTCCTCCTCTACCACACAATTGCCCTTGCCATTGCAGCCATTTGATAGAGTTGGTTAAAAGAGGTTTTGAATAGGCACCCCTTTAGGCCTCTCACAACACAAGAGTGGTTTCCTCATACCATCATCCTTCCATTTGGATTTCTTTTGCATGTGCATTCTCACTTGGGTGTTAGAAGTTAGCCTGATGAGGCTGCAACATGAGTGCGTATCCCAATGCCTTTGTGCATGTGTACTATGTGTTGATTCTCACTTTGCTTCCTAGTCACACTTTTAGCTAGGTGGTGCCCCAAAAGTTTTTTGGCCCTCCCTTGATGAGGTCCGTGTGCATCGTATTGGTGTAGAGCCCAGCAAGTTTTTTTTTGCACGCCTCATTAAAGGGTGCCCCCACGGAGGACGGTTTGCTAAGACTTTAGTTTTCTTGCAAATGAGTCAAGAAACCTTGACTAGCACACTCAAGGTAGAGGTTTTCTACATCGACATCCATAGTGACGAGTGCGTCTACATCAAGGGAGGAAAGAGAGTAGTAAAACCACTTTTTCCTAAAGAATCCTCAAAGAAGAAGAGATCCATAACCACTCCTAAGTGGCCAAAGGGTGTTGCACGAGTGAAGGGAAAGGAAGGGTCTAGACAAGCTTGAATGTACATGGTACACAAAAGGAAGGAGGCACTTGGCAGTGCTTGTGCATCAAGTTCAAAGCCCGTATCAAACGTAGTAGCAAAGATTGCACCGAGGCTACCATGGAGGCCTTCCTCTGAGGCAAAGCGACGTAAGGTCGCATATCATTTTGCGGCCTGTATGCGAGTGCAACCAGTACACTTTGTCAACCCCGAAGCAAGGACATCAAGGGCACTTCCATGTCCAAAGGAAGAGTGGTTTGGCTACTATCGTTGGTGCTTTGGAGAGCGGGTTGAGAGCCTCCCTGCTCTTCCCTTGCAACTCATCTTAAAGAATATGTCCGCCACAGATTCAATAGAGTGTATTGGGGGATATTTACACCTAAATGGAGTGCTCTTCATGCAATGGTTTGATTACGGCAACTACCTGCAATTGTTATTAGCAAAAAACCTTGGAGTTGTTAAGCACGTCGTCCTCACTCCGTATGTGATGGTAGCTGAGGAGTTTGGTAAGATGGAAGTCATGAAGGGTTGTGATCTATTGTGGATTTACAACCTTGTCAAGGCCAAGAAGGTGCGACTGCAGTAAGTAAGTTTTTATCATGTAATCATGGATAACGGGCCGTAATTTTTTCCTTTCAGCTTCTTACATCATATGCATGTGAACATATATGTCGATAGAAAAATTTTCTACCAGCAGAAAATAGTCTTCTTGTTTGGACCCCAAGTACTAGATGAAATCCTTAGATCCCCACATCCTATCATCCTACCTCTACTGGATTATCATCACTCATTTGATGTATCTATTTTCATTTTGTTCTAGCTCCTTGATCATTAAACTCAGTTCCAACCCGTTGTACAAACCATTGTGATTTTCAAATCATTATATATATATAAAGATTTCAAAAAGGGAAAAAAAAGGGGTGTTGCAATTTTGAGATCTTGAGCAGATGGCTTTCCCAAACTTCTATGGGAAGGCGGGTGAAGTCGCCTCTGATTTTCTAGACAATCTAGAAATGGCCTTCTTGGTATCCGGACGTGATGAGGAAGCTACTAAGCTCAAGGACTTCCCACTCGTTTTGCGGGAGGGGGCCAAGGCTTGGTACCAAACGCTCCCTCCAGACGTGAGAGAGGATTGGGAGAGATTAATGATGACTTTTCTTAGCAACTATCAACATCAAGAGTCCCTAGATGAAATTTGGAGACAACTTCAAGAACTCCGTCAGTCTTTGCCAAATAATTATAAGGCATACAAAGATCAGTTTCTCAAGCTCTGGGAGAAGTGGTCATCGTCTTTAGGCGAGTGAGAAAGGGCACCTGATTGTCTTAAGAAGGGCTACTTTTTAGCAGGACTTTATCCGATCCTGTGAGAAAAAGTGAAAGGGAAGTTCCCAACTTCCTATGATCAAGCCATTATTCATGCAAGAGAGAAGGATCGTAAGCTGAAGTTCTAAGCTCAACTGCGAGGAGGAATCGAATCTCCACCAATGGCACAACAGCCAGGGCCAGTGGGAGGGGTGGCCCCAACCAGCCCCAAAATTGCACAGCAGAAGCTATTGCAACAGATTGCCAATCAGTTGGAAAGCCTCTCCTTAAACTTGGTTCAAAGTGTGAGACCCCCACCACTAGCCAATGGAGCTAATCGTGAAGGTGGTCAATGGCAAGCTAGGGAATATGTATGCTACAATTGTGGGCAGGTGGGTCATGGTATGTATTATTGCCCCTTTCCTCGCCAAGGGAATGGGAATGGCAATCCATGACGCCTACCCCAACAACAAGTAATTCCTCCACGTGATAGGCCTCAAGCAAGGCCTATCGCACCCATGGCACCACCAATACAGATACTAAGGCCCCCGGCACCACCGCCACTCGCACCAGCGGAAATTCCCCCACTCCCTCTTGGGGGTGAGGAGCGGGTAGTATCAGTCATTAGCCTAGATCATGGCAAAGATAAGGGGAAGGCAAAGCTGAGTGAAGTTAATGCAATGCCAATCAAAAGGGTAAGGAGACACAAATCTGATGAGATGGATGCCTCAGAGTGGGAAGAGGTTCCTCAAGAAGGATCATCACAAGCTCCAAGGATGCAAAGAAAAGGAAAAATAGGTAACACATTGGCTTGGAGGATTTTCCACTTGGAATAGGATATTTACCATATGACCTTGTGGAAGATTTTAGTAAGAAAGGGCCAAAGATCACTTGGCAGCAACTCCTTTATCTCTCACCTGAGATGAGGAGGTCTTGGTCCAAGATGGTGAGCACTAGGAGAGCTAAAGGTAAGTCTGTTGGGGCCATCAGTGCCCAGGGAATCAAAGATATTGTACCAATAGTAGAGGTTGAGATCAAGGACCAATGGATCTCTAATGCTTATGTGGATGGAGGAGAAAAATTTTGTGTAATGACAAAAAAGCTGATGCACAGACTTAGGTTAGAAGTGAATGAGCACACTTCCTTGCAGGCAAAGATGGCAAACAATGTTCGTGTTGCATGTGTAGGCAAGGTAAATGGAGTAAGGGTGTTGGTTTTTAGGGTGAGTGTGTCAATAGATGCATATGTGATATCTACCAAGGGGGAGGGCTACCCATTAATCCTTGGGAGGCCTTGGCTCATGGCAAGATAGGCAAGACTTGGAAACTGGAGCATTGGCGTTGCGGCTAAAAAGCAAGTATGGTGGGAAGCAGCAAAAGATTGTATATGACATGAAGTTAGGTAGGCAACAGAATCTAGAGCTGGAGTCTTCTGCGGATGAGTGGAGTACGAGTTATTACTCCTGATCTGATGAGCGGACGTCCAAGGATTAGGAAAGCTCTCTAGAGGTGATGGGTATACTGCTGTGAGATCCAGAGGAGGAAAAGAACCAAGACATCCAAGGTGAAATAGATGAAAAAGGACTAGAGACCATGCTAGCCAAGGACTTGCCTCAAGAGGAAAGGGAGTCTTACATACAAGTCTTAAAGAAACATGTTGACCTTTTCATCACAGAATATAAGCACATCAAAGGGGTCATGATGACACAACACCACATTCAGCTTAAGGAAGGTAGTAGACGAGTCGTGCAGAAGCCAAGGAGGCTTGGAGTGGTCCAGCAAGACGCACTGCTAAAGGAGGTAAAGAGGCTGCTTAAAGCAGGGTTCATTTATCCCATAGATGATTCAAAATGGGTATCCCAGTGGTGGTAACTCCAAAGAAAAATGGTAAGTGGAGAGTGTGTGTAGATTACAAGCCACTAAATGTAGCTACAAAGAGGGATCACTTTCCTCTCCATTTTCAAGATGAGATCTTGAATGAAGTGGCAGGTCATGAGAGGTATACTGTGTGTGATGGGTATTCCGGGTATTTTCAGATAAGGATTGCAGATGAAAATCAGTGGTTGACTACTTTTATTACACCATGGGGATGTTTTGCATATAGGGTTATGCCATTTGGTCTGACTAATGCCCCAACTACCTTCCAGCATTTCATGAATTTGGTTTTTCAGCCCTATTTTGGTAAGTCTATCAAAGTCTTCATTGATGACTTTTGCATCTATAGCTCTAGAGCATTACACTTGAGCAAGGTAGATGAGGGGTTTACACGACTAGCTCGGTTGGGAGGGAAACTGCACAAGGATAAGTGCCACATTGGGGAATCCAAGGTAACTCTTTTGGATCATGTAGTGTCTGAAAAAGGGATAGAAGCTAATCCCGAGAAAGTGAAGTCACTCCTTGCTCTACCTTCACCTTCAAACATGAAACAATTGGTATCATTTTTGCAAAAGGTACGCTATTTGAGTGCTTCATTCATCTCCTTTCACAGGCAATCTATTCACTGCAGCAACTCACAAGGCAAGGTACCTTGGCATGGGATGGGAATAGTGAGAGGTGTTTTGAGGAGGTTAAGAAAATTCTGGGATCTCTACCTACTGTCTTGCAACCTTGCTGGGAGGAGACCTTCTATGTCAACCCTAGCCTTGGCTGCGAGGCATTGGGGGCATTTTTGATGCAAAAGTACCCAAAGACACTCTTGATGAGACCTGTGTATTTTGTAAGTAGAGTTATGATTGTAGCGGAGAAGGGCTTTACCTCTACAGAGCAGTTGGTCTTGGCATTTAAATTTTTAGTGGAAAAGTCTAGGGCTTACTTGCTAGCAAAAAGGTTTGTTGTGCTTAACACTAAGGATGTTTTCCTGTACTCTTTGCAACACATGGAACTATCCCCAAGGATAGCAAAATGGATGGTGCAGCTACAGGAGTTTGATTACACACTATAAGTGGAGAGAACTACTAGGGCATGCCTAGCAGATGTCCGAACACAACGATGCTACGAAAGACCAGAGAAAGTGCCTCGGCTTCTTTTAGAGGCTCACAGTTTATACTTTGATGGTGCCTACAATCGGGTAAAAGACAGAGCGTCAACAAGAATTGTTGTGTTAAATCCTTTGGGAGGAAAGTTTTTTTCCGAAGGGTTTCACCTAGAACAGGCTCACTCTAATAATGAGGCAGAGTATCAAGCTCTCATCTTGGGGTTACAAAGGAGTCTCTCCAGTGGCATAACTAGATTAAATGTTTTTGGTGATTCCATGTTGATAGTAAAACAAATGATAGGGGTGTGGGCTTGTAAGAGTGACAAACTAACTACCAAAATGAGAGAGGCCAAATCTCTAATGAGGAAGTTTGAGAGTGCACAAATCCACTTTGTGCCAAGGGAGAAGAACAAAGAAGCAGACACGTTGGCTACAGAAGAGTTGCAAAATGTCATGTTTGGGGCTGTCACTGTAAAGGTCCCACTATTTCAAGGCAAAGAAGAACTAGAGGACATTCTCTATTTCTTGGAGCATTGCGAGGCTCCTAAGCACATGAGTCGCAATGAACGGAGATGGCTAGCTAGGAAAGCTACCAGGTACTGCGTAGTGAATGAAGATTTGTACTGCAGAGAAAAGGATGCACTGTTCAGAAAAGTGCCTTCTACCGAAGAGATCAAGGGGATTCTAAGTAGTTGTCATGAGGGAGTGTGTGGTGGGAATTTTTCTCAATAAATCACTAGTAGGAAGATTCTCCAAGCTGGTTTTGTTCGGCCAAGTCTACACCGAGATGTGAAACACTGGTGCCGCACTTGTAAGGTTTGTCAAAAGGCTGGTCCTAGGAGGTTATCCTATGAGAATCAGAGTCCTATGTCAACTTATGGCCCATTTGAAAAATGGGGTATTGACGCAATCGGATCGTTACCATGCACGCAGTCCGGAAAGGAGTATGTCCTCATGGGGGTAGACTACATAACTAGATGGGCAGAGACACACTCTACTAGGAGGATCACTGCCAAAGATGTGGGCGACTTCATCTTTGAGTGCATTTGTTGCAAGTTTGGTACACCTTTGGAGTTCCTATCTGATAGAGGACCTGGGTTTTGAGCAGATGTAGTAGGGGAATTAATGGAAAAATTGTAATGGGCTGATTGAGAAGGTGAATGGCCTTATTTGTAAAATTATCACTAAGCAAGTGCATATGCACCCAAAGGCACGGGACAAACACTTAGATGCAGCACTCTGGGCTTACAAGACATCTTTCGAGACCTCTTTGGGGTACACCCCTTTTCACCTAGTGTATGGGCAAGAGGCTCTTCTACCCATAGAGGTAGTGTTGGCAAGTCTACGAGTTTTAAAAGCCTACCATGAGAATGATCAAAAGAAGAAGGTGGAGCAACAAATCATCGATTTGGAGTGGCTAGAACTAGATAGAGAATCGGAAATTCAACATTATGCTACACAGGCAGAGAAGCGATGAAAAAAGTTTAATAGCTAGTTGATAAAGAAAGGTATCAAAGAGGGATCTCTTGTGCTGCGGTATGACAATCGATTCGACCATAGGAAGGATGGTAAGTTTTTGTTGAAATGGGAGGGGCCTTTTGTGGTCGTGCAAAAGTTCCTAAATGGAAGTTAGAGGGTAGGAGATTTGGATGGAAAGTTGCATCATACCCTAGTAAATGGATGGCGGCTTAAACCATACAATTGCAGATTGGTTGAGCAGTGTGCTGACACTTTTCTATGCATTGTTGATAACCTTTCAGATTGGGACACAGGCTAGAGACATGAATGTCTCCAGCCATTAGGGGAGGGCTATATGATGCATGCTTTTCACGACCCCCCCCCAGAAGTCGTCACTTGTACATAGCCAAGAGGAAAAACACAAAAAAAATTAAAAGAGAAAAATTTTAAAAAAAATCATCTTGCATTTTGAAGGCTTCCAGCTCCATGCGTGATGCTAGTGTGGACAGAAAATTATAGCTACTTGAGAGGATACGCTTGGGAGATGCTGCCTAATCATGACTCGGTTTTTTTCACATGCATGATCTTCACATGGGAATGGGTTACTTACATTGGTGAACTACATGGTAAAGGGAATGGGAGTTAATTTTATCTAGGGAAAGAGTGAAGTTTGGAAGGTCAAGTGGCAAGATCCACCATTCCAGGATTTTCTATTTAAAATTTTCCTGTGTACAGATAAGATGCTTGGTGACATCATGGGCCCTTGAGGTATCAATCTCATGTGGTGCATAATGGAAGACTCCAAAGCAAGATGCATGTGATGTGGGCCAACTTCCCCTTTGGCTCATAAGGAAAATTAGAAAAACAATCCTTTTTTATCATTTTTTTCAGTAGTTTTATAAAATTATGGATACCATATCATAAGTAGACCCCCTCCACGCCCTCCCCTTGCCACCTACCCTCAAAATTTGGATGGAACCCTTTGGGACCCATATTGGAGCCATTTTGGTGGAAAAACACCTATTTTGGGCCTTTTTTCCTATCACCTAGTCTTCTATTATCTTGCCCTATTCATGGTCTTGCTCACACACACTTATTTTTTCACAAAAATACCTTCACTCTTCATTCCTAATCAGCCCTCCCAAGCTTCCATGGCTGCACTTCATCACCTTCCCTTTTCTACACACACATACTAGTTAACCGCACACAATCACACAAGTATGGATTCATTATGAATTCCTATCTTTCATCACAAATCCCATTTCACCCCACTCAAATCAACCATAAAACTCAGAAAACTCCATCTCTTCACCTCTCACTCTCACTCATTCTCATATATATACATCTACCTCTTTACTATGCCTCATTGATCACTTCCCTCTACCAACAATGGTGAGATGAGAACTCAATAATATATTCAAAGGTTCAAGGGTAAATAAAATTTCTGCAAGTGGGTGATGAAGAAACACCATTACAAGTGGCAAGGAGAAGCTTCTAGGAGAAGCATCTACAAGGACAAGGTGGTGGCTCTCAAGGCATCTCAATTCCCCCCCCGGTTTAGCCTTGTAAATTGTAATTATCCCTAACTATAATTATTGAAGAAAATCTATATAAAGAACCTCAATCTCAGCCAAAGAGGGCTCTCCACATTGTATATTTCCTTCACTAAGTACTTGAGTGCAACACTAGGATACCACTAGTGTATTGGGAGGCGGAGTTTTATGTATATCTTGTCATTAGAAAGTTAGATTTGTGTGTGAGCTTTGCTACTTGCAACCTCCCCTTTGATGGAGTTGTGATGCTTACCCTTACTCCACTCCACATTGAAGATTTCATAATGTGTAGACTCTTTTTCTTGTGAGTATGTGTGTAGAGTATGGGTGAGTATGTCGCAGATTATGGAGGCTTGAGACTATAGTGAAGCATTGCATTATATTGTCATTGATCCTTCTTCCCTTCATTCTCCCCACTCTCCAACATATTTCTATTACCTTCTCTTCTTATTATCCTCTCTCTCTCTCTCTCTCTCTCTCTCTCTCTCTCTCTCTCTCTCTCTCTCTCTCTCTCTCTCTCTCTCTCTCTCTTCCTCAACCACACAATTGCCCTTGCCATTGCAGCCATTTGATAGATTTGGTCAAGAGAGGCTTTGAATAGGCACCCCTTCAAGCGTCTCACAACACAAGAGTGGTTTCCTCATACCATCATCCTTCCATTTGGATTTCTTTTGCATGTGCATTCTCACTTGGGTGTTATAAGTTAGCCTGATGAGGATGCAACATGAGTGTGTATCCCAATGCCTTTGTGCATGTGTACTATGTGTTGATTCTCACTTTGCTTCCCGGGATGCACTTTTAGCTAGGTGGTGCCCCAAAGGTTTTTTTGCCTTCCCTTGATAAGGTCCGTTTGCATCGTCTTGGTGTAGAGGCCACCAAGTTTTTTGGAACGCCTCAATACAAATCATATTTCCTAATATCATTTAGACATATTCTACACGCGAAGAATATGAGTCTCTGGGATTGACACCGTCACCTTTCTGTTAATTGTGTGTCATGACAGAGTCCCTATGTACTGGTCAAATTTTTTTTATAGACTTCTTCAATCATGTCATATCGAGAATAATTTCAATGGCCAGAAATTGTCGGATCCTTAGTAAGAGTTGTTTCAATAACAAGTACTCTTAAACAACATTAACGAAAGGTTATTTTGAATTTTTAGGCTGCAATTTTGCATGCCTCTTCTGTCTATAGCAAGGCTATGTCATGTCAATGAAAATGTTTTATTATTTATACCTATAAGTGGTTTATGATCACATTCTATTACGGTTTGAATGTTTTAGCAAGGCTACCTAGTACTTGTTTTGTATAGCCTATTGTGAATAGATATGGTGCAATTTAATTCTTTTTACAAGAGCTATTTACACATCTATTCCCTCAAGTTTCATGTATGCTATGAGCATAAACCATTCCAATCATGGAAATGCAGGTTCATATAAGTTTTTGTTAATGTATGCACACTAGGTGTTATGGGCCCTAGTGTTTAGCAATGTCATATCTGCAACAACATGAAAATTCATATATTTGATTGCTTATGAATCTTTTTCAGCACAATAACTGTAGTGGCTCTATGGATTTTATGGTGGGTCTAACAATCACAATATGAGAACATGACTTGATGTGGGTGGTTGTAGCTAGGTTGACTAGACTTTGAAAGTTTATTCCAACCAAGTCCACCACGTAAACACTCTAGATTTACCCAACTTATTTGCAAACAATCTATATAGGTTATATGGATTGCCCAAAATAATCCATGGTGATCTTGATCCCATGTTTAACAATCACTTTGAGAGGGATGTCATTAAATAGTTGGGAGCACACCTCACTATCAATCCTATTGATCATTGTTGACTAGAGGAACACTGAGAAGGATCACCCATTTTTTTGTAATATTTGATTCGGATAGATCTGAGAGATTATTTTGGGTGGGAATTTGATTCTCAAGAGGAATTTATATAAGCCAATGTTTTGTAACCCTAAAGAGACTTTTGATTTTATCAATCTTTACGTTTATTGTGTGTCGTGTCTGTATAAGAGAGAGAGAGAGAGAGAGAGAGAGAGAGAGAGAGAGAGAGAGAGAGAGAGAGAGAGAGAGGTCTTATCTCTTCACTATGTGTGCTACAGAGCAAGCATTGCAAAGGCGACACCACCAGCAAGTTAGCAATGCCGATGGATACACACAGATGCCAAGCTTGCGAGTTTTCAATTCCGTCGTGATGCAAGCTCCCATGAGCTTTTGAGTGTTGGGGTATAAAGCCCAATGTGGTCGCCCAGGTAAGTGGGCAGGCTTCCAGGTATGTACACATATTATTTTGTAAAAACCTAATAATAACTCACTATGCTCTACACAGTACAACAGAGCGAGTTCACCATATCATCGTCCTCTTCTTCTCGCAGGCTCTCTCGCATCGTACTTCCGCTTGTACTCCTTCAACTAGTATCAAAGCTCAGATCGAGGCTCGGGGTAGCATTGCAGGAAGCTAGAGTCACCTACTCAGATTGGATTGAGATTCGACAGGCGAAGACACGGCCCCAAATCCTGTGGGCGAGGCCGAAGGGCTTGGTGTTCTCAGAATTTCATTCTGAGGTTATCTCGGCCACCGTTCGGCTTTGACAAAGTTCTGCGCAGGCCATTTTCGACTGCGTGGTCTCAACGGGTGCAGATCCGACTCTGCAAATTCGGGGTTTCGTCCTACAACTGCAGGTGATGAGGATATCGGCACTCCCAGAGTGCTGATTTGTGGCTGTCTACACATCGAAGCACGGCTCACAGCTCTTGGAGGCGTGTCACATACGACATGGGTAGATCTACACACAGACTGTAGGCGACATCCACTAGTTCATCAGGTAGCTTGTGTTTGCTACTTGATATTCCAGATTTCATCCTAACATTTCAGGTACTTCCACATGGGATGTATTGTCAGAGATGATATAAGTCTGTTGAGGGTTTGCTGGCTGTGAGTCACGCAGCAAACAACCGCCGCAGCGGTTACAACATACAGTGGGAAATTTGTGGATGTATGACTTTGTGGGAAGTCTATGTACTGTCAGATTTACTGCAACCTTTGTTGAGGGTCGAGTGAGGTTTTATTGAGCTTGGGGATTCTCGAATGTTGAGATCCTTTCGGTGATACAGGTCTTGGAGCGATCCCTCGAGCACCCTTAGATAGGCAGCTAGGATGTATTGACTCTGAGTTAGACAGTTGGGATTGCATCTTTGCTTTACTGCCGTTGAGGCATTGTCGCAGTTTATGCTTATAGGACAGTGACAGGACAATGAGAGACAGTACAGGTGCAGGACAGGTTTACCCACAGCTTATAGTGTTAGAGAGATAGTGGTTTTTGGAGCTGTTTTTGGTCTGTTTTTTAGTACATGAGAGCCATTTTACAAAGGAGACTCTGCCAAAATTTCTGCAGAATCTGAAGCTTTCTTGGTTCATTTGACAGGTTGATATTGGTTCAGAGGTCAGTTTACAGTGGAAACTCTGTCGAATTTTTCCCAGGAAAGTAAACTACTGTGAAGCGAGCTATGGCTGGATCACACGACATTGCTCTTTACAATATCAAGAAGCTGGATGGAACCAATTTTCCATTGTGGAAGAAGCAGATTTGACACGTGTTGGTACAAAAGAAGCAAATAAAACCTATAAAGCTCAAGGGGATAAAACCAGAAGATATGGACGAAGATGAATGGAGTGAAATGGATGAATTGGCACTTTCTACCATTATGCTGACTTTGGCAGAAAGCGTTTACTTCAATGTAGCAGACGAGATGTCGGCTTATCAAGCATGGACAAAGCTGAGTGATCTTTATGAGAAGCAGAGTGCAGCTTCACAGGTATACTGGCTTAAGAAGCTTGTTGACTTGAAGATGAAAGAAGGGACACTTATGTCCAATCATCTGAATGAATTCAACACCATCTACAGTCAGTTGTCAGCTCAAGGTGTCAAGTTTGATGAACCTGTTAGAGCTATGTTCCTGTTGATCACATTGCCGGAAAGTTGGGACACTTTTCACACAGCTTTGAGTAATTCTGCATCTCCAGATGGTTTGACCATAGCAAGTGTAGAAGGCAGTCTGCTTACTGAAGAAACCAACAGAAAGACAATGGACAAAGGCAAAAGAACAACCTTAGTTGTCAGGGGAAGGACTAAAGAAAAGTACAAAGGTGGAAAGAGGATCACTCTTGTAGCAAGTCCCGCAGTGCTCAAGGTAAGAGTGACATATAATGCTACCATTGTGGCAAGAAGGGTCACATGAAAAGAGACTACAGAGAATGGAAAGTAGAAAAAGGCAAAGAGAAAGCTGAAGACCATGGTGAGAAGAACAAGTCCTCAACGAATATTCAAAAAATAAATGTGACAAACACTGTTGCAGAGGATGACAATCTAGTGTCAGGAGACATCTACTTCTTGAAGAATACAATGGACTCAGCTCTTCTTACTGCATCTGATGGATATGCACTGAGTTACTGGGTTATAGACACAGGGGCATCACTTCATGTGTCTCCAAACAAGGAGTGGTTTACCTCCTATGTGACCAATAAAGATCATGTTCGGCCAGGCAATGGGCATACATGTGAGATCTTAGGTGTTGGAGATGTTCAATTGAAGTTTCAAAATGGCTCTTCTTTCACGCTGAAGAATGTGAGACATGTTCCCGCAATTACAAAGAGCTTGATCAACACAGGTTTACTTGATGATGCTGGCTACGTCACCACTTTTGGACAGAACATGTGGAAGATATCCGAGGGTTCTATGAAAGTAGCACATGGAGTAAAGTCTGGAGGACTTTACATGATTTATGTATCAAATGTCTCTAAAAATGTAATCAATGTAACCGAGCAAATGAACGTTTCTTTGTGGCATAGCCGGTTAGGACATATGTCCAAGAAGGGAATGGAAATCTTGTCTCGTTCTGGTTATTTTCTTGGCTTTTCATTTAATGATTTTGAATTCTGTGAACATTGTCTGTATGGTAAGCAAACACAGCAGCCACATAAGCATAGAAGCAGTAGAAGAGATACACAATTGGCACTTGTTCATAGTGATTTGTGTGGACCTATGCCTAACCTATCTCTAGGGGGAGCTTCTTACTTTATGACATTTATAGATGATTACTCGAGGAAAGTATGGGTTTACTTTCTCAAGCACAAGGATGAAGCGTTTAGTGTTTTCAAAACGTTTGTGACACTTGTGGAGAATCAGAGTGGCAAGAAGCTTAAATGCTTACGCACTGACAATGGTGGAGAGTATGTTTCAAAGGCCTTTCAGGACTTTTGTGAGTCAAAAGGTATAAAACGTGAACTTACTGCTCCTTACAATCCTCCTCAAAATGGTGTTGCTGAGAGGATGAATAGGACCATACAAGAGAAGGTCAAAAGTATGTTGTCTAATGCACAGCTGCCAAATGGGTTTTGGACTGAAGCTGTATCAACAACTGTTCATCTTGTAAATAGATCTCCTAGCAAGGTTTTGCAGAAGGATTCATTGGCAGAGATGGTATGGTCAGGCAAGGTGCCTTCATACAAGCATCTCAGAGTCTTTGGCTATGAGCCATATACTCACGTTCCAAAGGAATTTAGGAACAAACTTGAGCCAAAGAGTAGAAAGTGCATCTTTCTAGGCTATGGTAATTCTGGTGAGATGGGGTACAGACTTTGGGATCCCGAATCTAGAAAGGTTATCCGCAGCAATGATGGTCACTTGAATGAAGCCAAATATCATTCTAAACCAGAGAGGGTTGAGGAGATTAGAAGAGTTGTCTTCCAAGAAGATGGACCTGCACATGCAAGACAAAATGTCAGGGCTCAAGAGGAGCAAGGACAGGATAGAGTGGAACCAGAGGTTGTGGCTGAGCCTGAGCCACGTATTGTGCGTAGATCTAGACGTATCACGCGACCTCCTGATAGGTTTGTTCCATCTATGAACTATGTCATGTTGACTGATTGCAATGAGCCTTCATGTTACAAGGAAGCAGTGCAAATGAAGGACTCCGGGAATTGGCAATTGCCCATGCTGTTAGAGATGACATCTCTGCATAAAAACTAGACATGGAAGCTAGTTAAATTACCACAGGGCAAAAAGGCTCTACCTTGTAAATGGGTTTACAGGTATAAGATCACCGCTCATGATAGCCAGCCAAAGTACAAAGCAAGGCTTGTTGCCAAGGGCTTTAAGCAAGAACAAGGCATTGACTTTGATGAAGTCTTCTCTCCAGTGGTCAAGATGACTACATTGAGATTCATTAGAAAAAATATGGACTCTTCTTGGGCCCTTTTGATCAGGGAGGGATTAGAAATTGTCCAATAGGAAGAAGGGAGGGATATCACCTATTGCCTAGAAAGAGGTAGGTGTGTCAGAGTTTGTCTCCTCTCTTCCTTAGTTTTCCTTGGTCAAAACTACCATGTCAGTAGGCCATACCATGGTTTCACTTGAGAGAAAGGTTAGGGACCTAAGGTGCATTTACTCCAGATGGATGGTGAGGCCACTGTGAATGGGAATTCCTTTTCAAATACATTGGGAGGGAAGTAAAAGGAGGTAACATTTTGCAAATTTTCGAACAACTTTGAAAATTCCAATTTGGATTTTTATTGGATAAGGAAATCGAAATCCATTTTTAAAAGACTTCAAGAATTTCTCAATCTTGTAATAGACATTTTCAAATCTTGCTAAAAAGTGGAACGAATGGGGGACCACAGTCGGGACTCAGCGGCGACATGTGTAGGAATTGATTAGGCATTGATTTAGACTTGCGAGGAGTGGACTGTGGGCTGCCGCGCATTTACTCTAGATGGCACACAAAATTGGCCGGTTGTACACTTGGCAGCCCGTGATTGGTTGTACTCCTCTTGAGTCATATGGCAGCGCATGTGCAAGTCCTATTCTCCCCACGCGGCTCACCCTGGTCCCTTCATCTCTGAGCCTCGAGGAGTCGTGGTCAGAGAAAGGAATTGAATCAGTTAAAAACACTTTCCACAAAGACTATTAAAAAGGTGGCTATCTATTAAAAAGACTTTCCACAAATTCATTTCCTTCTTATAATGGAGAATTTAAAAGTAAGAAAGGCCAATGAGAACATGCCATTTATTAGTAAAGCTATTTTGTTCTACAACAACTTGAAAATATGAGGGTGTTTTTCGTTTGAAAACATAAAAAAATATATTATAAAGAAAGTTTTACAGAGCTTTATCATGTACAAGAATGCATTTAAGAGGCTCAAAACCACCCTTAGACCTACTAGTAGTTTTTGGTGTCCCCCAAGGCACCTACATTTTAGTGTTTAATTCCTTAAAATTAGGAATTCTTACAAGGCCCATAGGGAGTCCAAATTTTTCCTAATGATTCTTTCTTGCATTGGTTGCCATATTAGATTTGGTGTTGCACCAAATGGATGTCAAGACAGCGTTCTTGCATGGTGATTTAGATGTGGAAATTTACATGCAGCAGCTAGAAGGGTTTTTTGAGAAAGGCAAGGAAGATTTGGTATGCCATTTGTTAAGAGTCTTTATGGATTACCACAAGTTTATGCTTTCTCAAGGCTACAAACGTAGTGAGTTCAATCACTGTCTATATACAAAGAAGGCTAAGGATGGTAGTTAGCTGATCCTTATTTTGTATGTGGATGGCATGTTGATTGCTGGCAAGCACTTGGAAGAAATTTCAGCTTTGAAGTCAAAAATGGCAAAATCGTTTGACATGAAAGACATGGGTGAGGCAAGTCATATACTTGGTATGCGCATTGAGAGAGACAGATCAAAGAAGTTGATTTGGTTATCTCAAACAGAGTATATTGACAAGGTTTTGCAACGTTTCAATATGGAGAAGGGAAAGGCATTGAGTGTTCCATTGCCACCATATGTGAAACTTATCAAACAAGATTGTCCTGTGTCTGAGGAAGAACAGGCTGAAATGGATAAGATTCCATATGCGTCTGCAGTGGGTAGTTTGATGTATGCAATGATTGATACTCGCCCAGACATTGCATTTGCAGTGGGAGTAGTAAGTTGATACATGTCAAACCCAGGCAAGAAACATTGGGAGGCAGTGAAAGGAATATTGAGATACCTGAAAGCTACAAAGAGTATGCGTATATGCTATGGGAGTCAGGAGCTAAGTGTAAAGGGTTTTACAGACTCAGATTATGCAGGTGACTTAGACAACCGAAGGTCTACGTCAGGGTATGTCTTTACATTGGCTGGTGGAGCAGTATCATGGCGTTCTAGATTACAAGATTGTGTTACTCAATCTACTACAGAGGATGAATATGTTGCAGCATCAGAGGCATGCAAAGAATCAATTTGGCTTAATCGAACAGATTTGGGAATCAAAGAAGAGATGCATGTGTTATATTGTGATAGTTAGAGTGCTATACAATTGGCTCGCAATCAAGTTTATCACTCAAAGACAAAGCATGTGGATGTGAAGTATCATTTCATCAGGGAAATGCTCGAGGATAAGCAAATTCAGCTTGTCAAAGTTCACACCACAGAAAATCCTGCTGATGTACTTACAAAAGGACTTCCCTCGGAGAGCTTTGCGCATTTTCGCAAGCAGTTAGGTGTAGGGTAGTACATCACTTCTCTACATCTTATGTATATTAGCTTGTATAGTAGCTTCCCTCACACTTAAAGTACCACATTGGACTTTAAGTGGGAGGTTGTTGGGATATAAAGCCCAATGTGGTCGCCCAGGTAAGTGGGCGGCCGCCAGGTATGTACACATATTCTTTTGTAAAAACCTAATAAGAACTCACTATGTTCTACACATTACAACAGAGCGAGTTCACCATATCGTCGTGCTCTTCTTCTCACACTCTCTCTCGCGTCGCACTTCCGCTCGTACTCCTTCATTGAGTGAGTTATCTTGCAAACCGTATGTCTGTTTTGCGAGGTCTTCATACTAGTAGTTTCATGGCAAGAAGGGCTACACATTAGGATCATGCATGTTGAGAATCAGTGACATGTAATGGACTATCTATCTTCATACGCGTTTTTTGCACCAAGTGGTTACGAGTGGGATATAGGGTCAGAGTCCATATGATAGTGACCTCTTGGTAGGTAGAGGATTCCCTATGAGTTTTAAGGCGATTCGAGGACTTTTGTTCTTGATTTTGATAATGTGATCGTTGTAGGTTGTAATGTAGTCACAAGCACTAAGATGTCCAGGTCTAATTTTCTCGAGTAGCGATTGTCTTAGAAGGTCGAGTAGGTGATTGAAAATCATCTGTTTGCTTCCACGCACCTGTGGGTCTTGTGTGCTTATTTGCATTTAAAATTTTAAAAAATATGGTCTTTAGGGTTAAAAATGCAACAAACAAGATTTTGAGGATATTTTTGCATGACTGAATGATGTTGAGTGTATAAGAAAGCATATGTAAGAGGTCTGTTGAAAAAACGTGCAATTCGGTGACTCTGGACATCATGCACGCGCAAGAGATCTGTTGAGAAAACTTGCAATTTTGTGATTTTGGACATCATACGCATATAATGTCCTAAGGGCTAGCAGAATGCCAAATTTGACAAAACAGACAACACCAGAGTGTGCAAAGGGGTATTTTATCCTAAGCACACCTTGAGACTTAAGTTTTGACCAACACTTAGTACCCAAATGACAAAAGACGGAGTGTCAAAAATGAAAAAATAGGAACTTGTGATTTTGAGCATATATTTGCATAAAAATGGGTAAAAGTGCTTGAAAACGAGTGCTAGATATTTTTGGATGCTTGTGGATAAGATCTGGACAAAAAATCATCAGCAGACATCATAAGTGTATGATGTTTGAAGAGTGATTCTGGCATCCATTTGACTTTTTGTATGTTGTGTTGAGCACATATGCCAAGTTACATCTCATTTGGACATATAGATTGAGTATTGAGAGTTTTTTACTCTTTGGGGGAAATTCCTTGTCAAAAAGTGGTGATTTTGTGCAAGTTTGACTTCCAAAATTTTTATGTGAGCACATGTGTACGTTGTACACATCAAGGAGCACCTGGGGTAGAAACATAACTTCATTCTGACCAGATAGACATAATACACGTATGATGTCCTAGAGGCTTGTTACCATATACATGTGGTAGTGATGTGTGTGAACACACTAGGACCGCCGGGGCATTTTTTCCCTCTTTAGGAGGTTTTTTCCCCCGTGCATTGTATATACGCCCATCACTCTAGGGCTATCTATCTTTCCATTGCACACTAAGTAACACACTCTCTATTGTGTGCCTTGAGCTTCCTTCGTCTTCTCCAAGCTGTGTGTGTTTCTCTTCAACCCTAATTCCAACAATTGGTATCAGAGCAGGTCACGTCCTCTCGGGCTTAGTCGCCAGCTGCTCCAGCACACGCCTGCTCACTTTCTCCGATTTCAGTGAGCTTTGGCAAGCGTTCGCAGGTCGACAAATATTTTGGGTATGCTCGAAGAGCTCGGTCTGCTCAGAATTTTGATTTGGGCTCATTTCGGCCTCCGTTTCCACTACGGGCA
The DNA here is from genome assembly GCF_014529385.1 of Adiantum capillus-veneris. NCBI lineage: Eukaryota > Viridiplantae > Streptophyta > Polypodiopsida > Polypodiales > Pteridaceae > Adiantum > Adiantum capillus-veneris. Next base: position 100,683,958 of record NC_140960.1, on the reverse strand, counting down.
GTACTGCACAGGTTATTTCGTCATTTTGTGCAGATTTTCTGTCAGTGCCGTTTTCTGCATAACAGGTGCCTTATAGTCTTCTACGGTTTGTGCTATATAGCACAAGTTGTTCCCACTCCATTTCTCCTATTTTCGGGCAGTTTTCACATCAGGTGCAGCATTTACCATGGCTGACAACAACAACACAGATGTGTTCAAGATGTTTGCTGCTGAGGACAGGTTGGATGGGGACAACTACCCTATGTGGGCTTATATGATGCAACACGTTCTTGTGTCAAAAGGTGTCTGGAACATTGTGCAGGGCATTGATGTACGTCCTGGTTCTGAAGATGTAGGCGATATTGAGGATGTTGCAGGTCTTGCTGCAAGGATTGCAGCTGTTAGAGTTGTTTTGCCTACAACAGAACAAGCTCGTTGGGATGTTAAGGATGCGCAGGCTCATGCATTGATTGCGTTGTCTGTGAAGCGCACCATTATTCCTCACATCCGTTCAACAAAATCTGCAAAACAGGCTTGGGATATTCTAGCAGGTCTTTATGCAAGCCGCAATGAGGCTAAAATTGCTTTGCTGCGTAAAGAGCTAGAGTCGAAGATTATGCATGAGGAAGATGATATGGACACTTTCCTTGCTAGTGTCAAGGATATCAATGAGCAACTCATTTCTGCAGGTGAAGTCATTTCTGACAGTTCCCTTGTGCAGACTGTTCTTGATGCCTTACCAGATTCCTACCAGACTTTTGCTAGTACTTGGAGACTGATGACCCAAGGAAATCCTGAAGTTGTCAAGTTTGATGCATTATGCACATTGCTGTTGCAAGAGTCACTTTCTAGAAAAAACAGGACTAGGCAGCGTGCAGTTGAACAGGCTTTTATTGCTTCTCAAAGAAAGGGTGGTAACAGTAATGCAGCCACTTCTTATGGTTCTGCTGCGAGTGGCAAAAATTCTGTTCCTAATGCTTCTGCTGGCAGCACTTCGTCTGGCAATTCTGGTGATAAGGGCAAAAAGAAGATGCGTTGCCATTATTGTAAAGCCAATGATCACTTGATCAAGTCGTGTCCTAAGTTGAAGGCCAAAGAGGCTAAGAAGAAAGAGGGTGGTTCCACTGCAAATGCTGGTTCCACTACAAATGCAGCCATTGTTGAGTCTTCTGTGAAAGGAGATTGTGATGCTGATGTTGATGCAGAATGGGCTTTTAGCGCAGAGTGCACTTACAATCCTGCTGTCCATGATGCATGCTTGTCAGTTGCTGCAGATTCACATGTGTGGTATTTCGACAGTGGTGCTACAAAGCACATTACCTCACATCGTGAATTGTTTACCTCTCTCGAGTCTGTCCCTCATGGGAATTCAGTCACTTGTGCCAACAACGCCTCTTATCCAGTTCAGGGAGTTGGAAAGATTGTGCTCACTGCTGCTAATGGCAGTTCCTTCACACTTGTTGATGCACTTTATGTACCTGGGATCAAGAAGAATCTATTGTCTGTATCCGCACTTGCTAGACTTGGACTTGTAGTCAAATTTGTGGATGACAGATGTACAGTTCATGATCTCAGTTTTGGTGATGAAATTGTTGCATCTGGGCTTTTGTGCCGTGGGCTGTATAAGCTCACTTTGTATGACAAGTGTGGACAAAATTTTGCAAATGCTGTTGTAGATTCAAGGGCTATTTCAGATGCAAAACTTTGGCATGCACGTTTTGGTCATCTGAATTTTGCCAGTTTGCTGCGTTTGCAGAAATCTGATATGGTTGCTTCTTTGCCGCCTCTTGAAGCACCTATCAAACATGTTTGTGAAGGCTGTATTCTGGGTAAAATGCAGCGTTCTAAGTTTCCAAAGGATGGTTCAGTTAGGGCCACATGCAGGTTGCAGCTTGTGCATAGTGACGTTTGTGGGCCCATGCAAACTCCGTCCTTGGGCAATTACCTGTACTTCGTGACTTTCATTGATGATTACTCCAAGCATGCGTGGGTATTTCCGCTTAAAGCGAAGTCCGAAGTTTTTATGTGCTTCAAACAATTTTTGGCTATGGCTGAAAATGTCTCAAAATGTACTATGGGCACCCTCCGTTCCGATCGAGGGGGGGAGTATATGTCTCATGAATTTAATGCATTTCTGGCTAGTCGTGGGATAAAACACCAATGTACAGTGCCTTATACACCTCAGCAAAATGGTGTTGCTGAGAGGAAAAACAGGTCACTAACGGAAATGGCACGATGTATGGTCAAAAGTCAAGCTTTGCCGCATTCTTTTTGGCTTGAGGCCATCATGTGTGCCACTTATGTACTTAACAGGTGTCCTACGAAAGCTTTGCAGTCTATTACTCCATATGAAGCATGGCATGATAGAAAACCTTCTATTGAGCACATGCGTGTTTTTGGCTGTTTGGCATATGCTTTGGTGCCACAAGTGCAGCGCAGAAAATTGGATGATAAGGCTGTCAAATGTATTTTTGTTGGTTATAGTGCTGAAAGCAAAGGTTACAGGTTGTATCATCCGCAAACAAAACGTATTTTGGTTTCACGGGATGTAGTGTTTGTGGAAGATTCTGTTCAACCCTTGCTGTCATGTACTAGAGACAGTAATGTAAGCTCACAGGACATTTATGACACTTTGTTGCCTCTTTTCAGTGGTGGAAATACGAATGTAAGTTCCAATGAGGCAAATGTACAGCCTATGGGGGTTTCTGAAAATGTTTTAGAACAGCCTATTACTGATGCACATGTACATGATGTACTTGATGAGGAAAGGGCTGAAAATGAGCAGGCTAGAGGTATGCCAAAATGGCTGGTGCACACTTTGCGTGACAGTAAATTGGATGCACCTTTATCTAGTCGTACTCGTTCAGGCTCTCGCCATGCATCTTATGCATCAGATTGTTATGCTTTGGCTGTGTCTAGTTTACATGATGTTGAGGAGCCTCTGTCTTTTGATGAAGCACAGAATTCAGAAAATTGGATTGCTGCCATGAAATCAGAATATGATGCACTTATAGAGAATGACACATGGACTTTATGTGATTTGCCTCCTGGCAAAAAGGCCATTGGTACGAAGTGGGTTTACAAGTTGAAACGCAAGCCGGATGGTGAGATCGATCGCCATAAGGCTCGACTTGTTGCAAAGGGTTATGCACAACAAAAAGGCATAGATTATGAAGAGACTTTTGCTCCCACTTGTCGTATGACTACTGTGCGTTTTCTATGTGCATTGGCAGCTCATTTTGGTTGGGATGTACATCAATCAGACATTGTTACTGCTTTCTTGAATGGTGACATATTTGAGGAAGTTTATGTAACGCAGCCTCACGGTTTTGTCATAAAAGGACAAGAGGACAAAGTGTGCAAATGTAAGAAGGCTTTGTATGGGTTGAAGCAATCTCCTCGTGCTTGGTATGAGAAAGCTGACACTCATTTGGTTAAACGAGGCTTTCGTAACAGTCCAACAGAAAGCACATTGTATGTAAAGCGTGAGGATGATGTATTTCTCATTGTGGTTCTTTATGTTGATGATTTGCTGATCACTGGACCAAATGAGAGACATATTGCTGAATTTAAGGCTGATTTGAATGCTACTTTCAAGATGAAAGATTTGGGGCTGTTGCATCATTACTTGGGTATACAGTTTAAGCAGTGTGATGGTGGTATTGCCTTGTGTCAGAAAAGTTACATAGAGACATTGCTATGTAAGTTTGGACTTGAGGATTGCAAACCTATTGCCACTCCCATGGAAACAGGTTTGAAGTTGAGTCTACATGATGCTGGCGATCCTGCTGATGTCACTCTTTACCAAACTGCTGTTGGCTGCCTCATTTATGTATGCAACACAAGGCCAGATATTCAGTTTGCAGTCTCGCAGGTCAGCAGATTTATGCATAGCCCAGGGTCTAAGCATTGGCAGGCTGTCAAGAGGATTTTCCGCTACCTTAGTGGCACTTTACATCTTGGCTTGTTTTATCCCAAGGGGGGATCATTGCCGCCAGACTTACATGCTTTTTCGGACTCAGATTGGGCTGGTTGTTTTGACACGCGAGTGTCCACAAGTGGTTTTTGTTTCATGCTTGGCAGTTCATGTATATCATGGTTGAGCAAGAAGCAACCTATTGTGGCCACTTCGAGTTGTGAGGCTGAGTACAGGGCAGTCTTCACAGCTACGGTTGAGTGTGTATGGCTCAGACGCCTTATGGCTGACTTGGGTGTTGGACAGGACACTGCCAACACTATCTACACTGACAGTCAGAGCGCATTGGCAGTTGCGAGGAACCCAGTTTTTCATGCTCGCACAAAGCACATTGAGGTGCATTACCACTATGTCAGGGAGAGGCTCTCAGCAGGAGAGATCAGCTTGGCTTATGTGCCAACACAGGACAACCTTGCAGATCTTTTCACAAAGGCATTGTCTCGTGAGAAGCTTGAAGCTTTCCGCAAAGCTTTGGGCTTACTCCCCTTTGTGGACTGATCCTGTCCTCAGGGCATGGCACTTCCCTTTACTCATGTGCCAGCTCTCCTTCACCGCATCACTCCAGGGGGGATTTGTTACCATATACATGTGGTAGTGATGTGTGTGAACACACTAGGACCGCCGGGGCATTTTTTCCCTCTTTAGGAGGTTTTTTCCCCCGTGCATTGTATATACGCCCATCACTCTAGGGCTATCTATCTTTCCATTGCACACTAAGTAACACACTCTCTATTGTGTGCCTTGAGCTTCCTTCGTCTTCTCCAAGCTGTGTGTGTTTCTCTTCAACCCTAATTCCAACAAGGCTAGATTAGGGTCAAAGGAAACCTTTGAGTACACCCTTGTGATCTAGGTGAGTCAAGAAGCAAATAGGCAAGATTCCATTGAATTTGAAGCATTTTTGGGCTTATAAAGGCCAAGAGACAAATCTAGGTAAAGTGAATGCTTGAATTGATCATATCTAGCACAAAAAAGTGATGAATTGAGTTTTGAAAGCTGTTGTGAGTTACTTGTGTGGTGGGGGCCTTTGGAGTGAGTTTCACCTCATTTTGATCAGCTGGACATCATACGTGTATGATTTCTTAAGGGCATTTTTATAGACCAAAGTTGACATCAGAGCTGACCTGAGTGTTTAGCACCACAAGACAAGCTTAGAGACCAAGTTTCATCCAATTTGGATCATCTTTGATTTAGAAGACCTCACAAAGAAGTTGGCATCAACTAAGACAAAACTAGGGGTGATAGACCTGCCGAGGGTGTCTGAATAACAAAGCAAAACTTGGAGTGAATAGAACATATAAAGGAGATTCTAAATTTCAAGTTTGGCCTAATTTTGAGCACTTAGACATCATACACCTATGAAGTCTGGCCTAATTTTGAGCACTTAGACATCATATGCCTATGAAGTCTGGAGGCTCAGTTTAGGGCTCATGTAGTGATTTTCACTGTCCAAGAGCTTTCCTTGTGACTCTAGGATCCCATATGTCTCCTTAGATTAGTGTATAGAGATCACATAGGGAGTCAAGTCCTTATGTAAATTTTTTTGATTGGGATTAACCCTCTAGTTATACCGATCAACACCATAGAGAATTTAAGTGAGAATCACTATTTTGACAAAGAATTGCAGAGTTGAAAGTTTTATACAGGTAGCCAAAACCAAGGATCTTGCACGTAACTGGTGATTAGTTTGGAGTGCAAAATACTTGACATGATGGGAAAGTGGTTTGAAAGAAAGACATAGCAAGGAGCAGCTACAAGCAAACTTCTAAGGTAAGAGGTTTGGGTTGATAGTTGTGTATGTGAAAGATTTGATGAGTTCGAGATCTGCTAGTTGTCTTTAGAGAGATTGAAGAGTGGGAGGAGATTAGGTTAGCTTAGTCTCGACAGAAGAGAGTGTAAACCAAGCAAGGATAGATCCCTAGAACCAATGATAGAAGAGGGTAGTGACACTAGCACCTCTTCCGACAAATCATATCACACGATGGCTAACCAACAACTTGGAGGTTTCCAACAGCAAGGGACTATGGGGGGTATCACCTCCCAAAAACCCTTAAACGTACCAAAATACACGGTAGTATTCCTAAAGGGAACAAACTCCCATGGAGCCCTAGTGTATGATGATGTTCGAGGACGTCAATGCATCTATATTGAAGAACATCTAGCGAGAGAATTGGCAGTAGTCATGGTAAACTACGATGGTGATGAGGAGGAAACCACTACCTCGTTGTCAAAGACCCAGAAAATTACAATCGGTACGAAGACAATGTAGCAAAAGGGAAGATGGCTATGGAGACACAAGAATTTCCTTCTAAACTCACTCTTCTTGGAGCATTCTACATTCACGACAAGAGAGTAGTGAGATTGGATCCTGAGTGGATATGATTCACAAAAATATTGGGATTTACAAGCACGGGGAGGGGAGATTACCTCTTACTACGGGTGCATGGAACCCCATGTGAATGAATTAAGCAAAGACAAAGTTTTGTACTTGTTTTCTTATGATTTTGCAAATAGAACCCATATCATTTTTGTCAATAGGTATGGACAAGAATACGAGCCAATACACCCAAAAGATGTAGGGAGAGTAATAATGCCAGAACTATTCGCACATTCTTCTGAAGAGATGCAAAATCCCATGGAGACCCTTAGAAAATCTACAAATCCCTTCTCAGATGATTACGACATCACATCGCAATCAAATAGACAACCATTTCCCAAACCCTAGAACTCATAAACCTCACCACTATCATTTCAAACGTAGCTCGAGCAGTTTGCAACCCTAGACCTGAACATGAAAGGGGGTGGATATCAGGCCATGTCAAGGCTAGAAGCACCACCAAAACCACTAGTTCATCACCAATATCAAGATGACAGTAGAACAAGAATGCCAAATTTGAGTAGGACTAAAGCACTACATCGAGAACAAGAACGAGAAGAAAGGGCCCGAGTAGAGGAACGACCACTTGCTAGACCAGTCAGGAATTAGGTATTAGGAGCACCCCTAGGGGAGGAACATGTACCATATCCAAAGCTAGAAAGAACTCATTTAGGAGTAATGGGGGATCCTATGCTTAGGTTTATGGATCACCGAAGGATCATACCATCTCAAGTCCAAAAATGGGTTAACAAGAAATATTCCAAAAACAGGGACCCAAGGGATCACGTGGAAACATTTGTGCACATCATTAGAGTTGACGAAGTCCTAGACTTTCCCATGCAGTTCATAGGATTTGGGTTAATTCTAGAGGAGGATTCCACCACTTGGTTTGATTCTTTCGAATGTAGAGACTTCAAGTCAATGGAGGAGGTATTTGACCAATTTATCGAGGAATTCTCTAAAAGAGGGATAGCTCACAATACGGTCTTGCAAATCCATAAGTTCAAGCAAAAAAAGGATAATCTGTACAAAAAGTAGCTTTAAGACTGAAACGCTATGTAAAATTATGTCTTGTGGAAGAGTTACCAACACATTTCAGACTCATGTAGATATTTATCCAAGGATTGAGGAATGTGGACCTTGAGATGGAGCTGCATATGAATAAGGGCACAACTCCAACGAGTTGACTGAAGAAGCTCTATACCTAGTAGACAACTGTGATATCTACAACGAAGGTGACTATAAAGACTTAGATTATTATTCGTCATCACAACATAGTGGATCAAACTCCACAAAATCAGCATAGAAAAGCGAGGCAACTATAAGTCAAGAGCAATTTATTGAAGAAGTACTCAAAAGGATAAGCCCATTTGCTAAGCCACATGATAAGTAGCCCAAGTGGTGTGCCATCGAGAAAAAATAAATGAATCATGTGACAGAAGACTGTTGCTACAATAAGGGATATGTGAAAGAGAGAAATTATGCCCCACCAACCTAGGTAGCACCCCCTCAAGTACCACCAATGCCTAGGTATACAACATGGAATTTTCCAGGACTAGTAGGTGTTGAATGGCCACAACCAATTTTGGGGCAAGGCCAGTAAGCATTAGGTATGTACCCACTCTAGAAGAATTGAAGGAACAAGATTAGTTCTAATGCCCACATATTATGAAGAGCCGAGTGGATATATGGCTAGTTTAGCATACTATCCACCTGAAGAGCCGAAAATGCAAGAAACTTGGAGCACGATTGGGAATGTTGAGCCACCAACATCAACTCATGCTACAGGATAAGGCATATACATCTTAGATGAGAGAAAATTATTGTTCATAGCCAATGTTGGATTACCAGGATAATGGCCTGCCTATCAACAGAGAGCGAACTTTCACCACAAAAAAGAGGCAACAAAGAGTCATAAATGTTTTGGGAGTTTACATTATTGTCTCTAGTACATGACAACAAGGACTGAACAAAATCTTCCACAAGCACAACCCATGAGACCAAGATACTCTTTGTTTGCAGGTGATACAACATGTAACCTTTTCTTTAGCACTATAACCAAAAGAAATACATTTGACAGTCTTATCATCCAATTTTTTGCGCTGCATTTTTTGCACCAAAGCAAATGCCAAACAACCAAAAACATGCATGTGCTCAACAGAAGGCTTTCTATCATGCCATGCTTCAGAAGGAGTCATAGACTGTAAAGCTTTTGTAGGACACTTGTTAAGTACATAAGTGGCACACATAATAGCCTCAAGCCAAAATGAGTGTGGCAAAGCTTGACTTTTGACCGTATATCTTGCCATTTCCATAAGGGACCTGTTTTCCTCTCAAGCAATACCATTTTTCTAAGGTGTATACTGAATTGTACATTGTTGTTTTATCCCAAAACTATCCAAAAATGCATTAAATTCATGAGACATACACTTCCCCCCCTTGATCTAAATGGATGGTTCCCATAGTACATTTTGAGACATTTTCAGCCATAGCAAAAATTTGTTTGAAGCACATAAACACTTCAGACTTTTCTTTAAGCGGATACACCCATGCATGCCTGGAGTAATCATCAATGAAAGTCACAAAGTAAAGGTAATCGCCCAAGGAAAGAGTTTGCATGGGCCACAAACATCACTATGCACAAGTTGCAACATGCATGTGGTCCTAACTGAACCATTCTTTGGAAACTTCAAACGCTGCATCTTACCACTAGTTTGGTAACCTAACAGGACATAAAACTGTCCTTTTTAGGGTCTAGGAAAAAAATTGAAAAAAAATTGCAACTACTAGCGATGGACTCCATTCCCAAAATCCTTCATTGAGAGTAGTCACAATACCCATATGATTTAAGAAAAATTATAAAGATGTTCAAAACATCACTAACATGGAAGTAATAAGCTCTCAAAGTAGGGCTAAGTCTACATTGCACTAAAAATAGGGAAGCTTCTTAGTGCGTGACTTGGTGCTCCTAATAAAAATTGGTCTAGACATTTTGGCATTTTCCCCAACATATTTTATAGTATATCTCTCAAATACGCAAGCACTTATAACTTAAAAAATCATTCAAAAGTTCTACATTTTTGTTTAGGTTACTATGTTTTTTTATAGTTTAGGGTAGAACATCATATATGGTTGAAAATGTCTAAATTAGCAAGTAATTTCTCGTAATAGACACTGCATGAACACCAAAACTCCTTGATAATTGTGTCTACAAGACACTTGCAACCAAAATTCAAGGAGAAGTGTAACATATGAAATACACCAAATGTGGCATTGTGATGACCATGGGTACATTCTCAAATCACACCAATCATATCAAATATGGATATATCATTTGTAACAACATGATATGATAACCATTTTATGTTCAATAAAATTAAAAGAATCATTTTTATGGTTTAATGTTACTACCATAACAATATCATACAATAGCAATGCTTGGCATGAAAACAATCCATGTGTTGTCACACGACAATCTCAAAGCCAATGTTGGAAAAGTCGGTCATTCTAGCTAAACATAAGGTATAAACAAACCAAGATGCAAGTTCTCTAGTCCAGCAAAAACTCATAAAACAAAAAAAAAACCATAAAACATGAGCCACACGGCACCAACCAAAACACTAGCCACAACACTTGCCAAGAAACTTTCCATAAATAGTACTTTCCATAACACTAGCATGTACACTTGGCATAAGCCTAAAATTTCTCGAAAACACTTGCCAAAAGGCTTGACATAAAGCATGCCATAAAGAAACATGATCTTGCCATGTACCACAAAGCAACCATACTAGCCATAAACCCTACCATAAAGCAACCATAAACCATACTACCCAGCCATAAAGCAACCTAGCCCATGTTGTATCATGCTAGCCATAGTCATAACCCCAAGCAACCATACCAACCATAAACCATACCAAGCCATCCATAAAGCAACCTAGCCCGCGCTATATCATTCTAGCCATAGCCATAAACCGAATCAACCATACCAACTTTCAATCATACCAAGCCATCCATAAAGCAACCTATCCCAAGTTGTATCATGCCAGCCATAGGCATAAAGCAACCTGGTTCAAGCAACCATACCAACCATAAATTTTACCACAAAAAAGAAACCTTAAGCCATACCATACTGGCCCAAGCTATATCATGCTAGCCATAGCCATAAAGCAACCTGGCCCAAGTAACAATACCAGCCATAAACTGTACCACAAAGCAGCTATAAAGCAACCATCAACCATACCAAGTCAACCATAAAGCAACCTAGCCCAAGCCGTATCATGCTAGCCATAGCCATAAAGCAAATTGGCCCAAGAAACTATACCAGCCATAAACCATACCACAAAGCAACCATAAACCATACAGACAATTCCAACTCAGCACACACTTCAAATACAATAGCAGGTGGCTCAATCACTTCTTCACATTCAACAACATCTGAAGCCCAAACTACACCTGATTTTTGACCTTCAATCATTGCATGTGACCCCTTTGCAAATTTCAAATAAAACTCTCTTTCCTTCTTTAATTTCTTAGCTTCTTGCAACAAATCAGCTTCATATGCCCTCACAAAACCCGTTTTCACCATCTCATAAGGATGATAACATAATCTGGAAAATGATAACATAGCCTAGAAAATTATAAAAAAACCAAAAATTGGCAAATGCTAACAAAAGGTGGCCCAAGTTGTAACCAAAACCTAGCATATTCAGCATCCAACACTTGGTAGATACCTTGAACGAAGATGTAAACCATACATAATAGCCTGCCATAACATGACAAAACCTAGCTCAAGCTGTGACCAAAACTTTGCAGCAAAATGATAACATGACTTGGCAGATGATAACATAACCATAGCCATAACTTGGAAGATGGCATAACCACAGCCATAACCTGGAAGATAACCTGACATAATAGCAGACCATAACCAAAACCTCGTAAATCATGACAGTAAAAATCCAGGTTATGCCACCATAACAAGACAAAACCAGGTTACCTGGTAAAAACCATGCACTCTCAGCTTGTAAAACCTGGCAAGACAGTATGCACTTTTTAGACTTGCAATATTCCAAACTTGATAGGATCACGACTTTGGGCTAGCAAGAACACTATGGCAGCAACCATACAGTCTGGAAATCATAACCAAAACATCATAGATTGTAACAGTACATAACCAGATTATGCCATAACAAGACAAAACCTGGTAGATAACCTGGCCCAAAAATAAATAACCTGGCATGGTCAAAGAAGAACCAGGTAGATGTGACCAGGCAAACCATATTCAAAACTTGGCCCAAAAATAGATAATTTGGCATGGTCAAAGAAGAACCAAGATGTTTCCCGACATGGATCGTGATCCATGTACCTCAGAGCCAGATTTCATTTGTTATCTCATGCCTTTGTGACTAAAAAAGGAGAGCTGCAACCATCGCATCGATCCTATCCCCACCACAATAACTGTGACGACAACCACCACAAGAAGCACAAATCCAAAAAGAGCATGTCTTCCATAAATCCAAATAGTCCATCAACAAAACTTGGTCATAAACCATAAAATTCGGTCAACATTACCTGCAATCAACCACCACAAATTCAATGTATGTGTCGTGAAGACCTAGGTAACCATACCATCCATAGACCATAATTTGCTAGCTTGACATAAGGAAATTTTCCATAAACAGGAACCTGGATACACATAAAAAAAATGAAGCCACAAACCAATTCCCATTCATCCACCTAAATCCTGCAAGTCAGAGACAACAATGTGTATGAAAAGGCAAAACCACAAGAAAGATCAGCAGCAACAAAACAACCTGCTCTTCCATAATGGTGTAGGTTCACGTCTCCTTATCACTTGAGACCTCCCATCATATAAGAAGTGAACCATAGAATTGCATGATACTGCTTGAAGAAGGGGTCTGCACACATGGCTTTCTTACACTTACCACAACCCCAAATAGTGTGTGAAGGCTTACATCCCTCCACCTCCTTATGCTCTAACATGAGCTTATTTCTTTTGGAAACACACACCACACAATACTTGTTGAATCATGCAAGCACATTGGAAAGTGTCATTGTACACATCCTCAACCACACGCCTCTTGCACATAAATGTCCTAAATGCATTGTTGACCAACTACTCATGCAAATTGACCATAGTTTCAAATCTAGAAGTTTCAAGTTTACCATATAAATCCTTCCAAATTATCAAGAAATTGGTAAATACGGAGTCCATAAGACCCCAAAGCATGCACGCCACCACTTCCACCCATGCATTGTGGTTTGCAAACTATAACCATGACCAACCACCATGCTATCAAATACATCTCATCCAGCTTTGCATTCATTGTATCTAACTTCCACATCTGGACAAGATACAAGCATCTTCTTACCATCTCCAACCATACAATTCACTTCACCTTTATGCATACCGACACAATTAGAAGCAAATCAATTCTCTTTCTTATCCATACAAGATCACACAACAAGACCTTTCGTTCTACAATATGGAAAACAAGAAGAACCACGATCTTGTTTACCTAATTGCAACATATCTTTACCTGAGAAAAACTCTTGTTGCATACGCAGGTGCCTGTACCAACTTGACCTTCATTATGAAAATTCTCCAAGAGCTTTACAAAAGTGACATATATGTCAGAGAACACATGATGCCCTTGCCTAGGAAAACATTTCACAAGATTTGCAACCACATGAAAAGATAACTCTTTACATGGGTGGATGAGTCACTTTATTTTCCATACTTGTATGCAAAACTTGTGAGGTTTCTTAGTATTGTATACCCTACATGGATTAAGCTTGCATTTTGATTGAATAATGCACTCATTAGCTGTCACACATTGATGAAGGTTGTAATAATTTTTGAAATGTGTAATTTAACCTCTCTTCCAGCTCAATCACTTGCCATAATTTATGCGCTCTACATCCTCTAGCTGGTGGCCTTTTTTGCATTATCCCTAAGATGCACAAACCTCTTTATTTTTTGAAAAGAGGCATGACTCATCTTATCACCAAAGTTTGGAAAGTGTAACGAGCCTCTCATGTCATCCTTCCAATAGTGTTGCTTGCTAGGCATGTAGTGAAGTGCCATTCCCATGAAATGTAAGAAACAATGACGTTCGAAAGGGACCCACCTTTTCATAGACTCATGCAAGCTCTTACACCTCTCTCTTTGTAAATTGGCATACATGTTTGTCTCATTAATAATATGATCAATAAGGTTAAGTGGAAAAAACATAAGAAACAAATGAAACTCGGAGAATTCACGAGGCACATGTCCCAATCTGGTCCTACCAACCCATTGAAAGCAAGGAGAGGCCAAAATGTCTTGGGAGGCTCTTCTTCCATCTTGTCACCACTCTTCCATTCCAAAGGAACAACATCAGCAAAGTCGTAATCAGCCTCAACAAAATCATCAAGAACTAGCCCTTCTGCCTCTAAGGCTTCATCATCGCCATATTCTACCCCTTCACCCTTGGATGCATGTTCATCATTATCTTCATCATCATCATCACTAGCCTCTTCGTATGGGCTAGTGGAGGTGTTAGGTCTACCACCTGCACATGTATTTGCTTTATGTTTATGTGGCCATCCCACGTTTCTACTAAATTCAAGAGATGGATATGTGCTTATTTTTTCTCATGCATGGAAGAACTCTTTGGTCTACCCCTCTTTTGAGATTTTGGTGGCCTCTCTCTCCCTCTACATGGTCGTGTGACTTCATCTAAATTTGGTGAATCCCCTTTGTCTACATCCAACATAATGGCTTCTTTGTCCATAACCAAAGCGTTGTGTGCATCATCCGCACCCAAAAAAATAATCACAACGTCTTGCATGAATTTATTCCACAATACAAGGAGCACAATCAACAACAATTGAATTGTGACTAACATGCATGGATTTTTGAGGATAATTGAAGGGCATAGTGCTTTGCATGACATATGTAGTCAAGGTATCCCACGTAGCTGGGTATTGGTTTTTTGGATCCCCTTTGATTTTTTGGTTCTTCTTTGAATCGACATGAAAATATTTGACCTCTTTGATTGAATTTCTCAATCACCCCATGGAAGAACACCTGTTTATGCTTGGCACCACAGTTTTCAAGAGCCCATGCATCTCCGAACCAAGCCTCTGGAACCTGCAGCAAAACGCCCTCTTCAGCCACCAAAAAATTATTATTCCAGCCAGCCCTATTGCATCCCACTCCCGTTGGTGACCAACGTTGAAAATTCAGCTCCATGATGTCGCAAAAAATTTCACTGTGTGCAAGTATGTAGGCGAGCAGATTCAGAGGAAATTAGAAGGATAGCCCGTGTTGCTCGTTAATCAGCCCCAATTGGGACTTGATAGATTGCCCATGAATCAAATTTAGATCCAAGGGTCAAATTCAGCCTCAGATTTCCTTCTAGATTCCTTGCATTGCAAGCTCAAAGGGCCATCTATCCCATGCAAATCATGGCAGCTTCATGATATTTTTACTGTAGTTAAAATTGTGCAATTAATTACATACACTAGAAGGTGCCCGATGCTCTTGAAAAATGTTCCAAGTTTTTTTCAAGTCATGAGACAATAGTGGCAATTGATTTAGTTCCAAAATCGGTTACCAATTTATAGTATTAATTTGCTAAAGTTAGTCGATTAACAAGACATAAAATTGTCATGTTACCAATCTAGTGTTACCAAAATATAGCCGTCACAAACATATTTGAAATTTGCTTCACAAAGGAGCCAAAGAAGCAACCATATCATATTTTTACAAACGTAGTAAATTGGCAAAATTCAGATGCCCAAAATGTGCATGCTAAAGTTTTGCATCTGAAATAGCCTTAGAATCCACAACTGCATTCACAAAATTCTACCCACACTTGTCATACAAAGTGAGCTTATACATCCCACGACAGAAAATGTCTGATGCGACAATCTCATCATCACCAAAATTGAGATCATGTACTGTACATCTATCATCCACAAATTTGACTACAAATCCAAGTCTAGCAAGTGTAGATATAGAAAAAAGATTCTTCTTGATCCTAGTACATATAGTGCATCAACAAGTGTGAAAGAATTTCCATTTGCAGCACTAAGCACAATCTTTTCAACTTCCTGAACCCGATAAGAGGCATTGTTGGCACAAGTGATTGAATTCCCACAAAGGATAGACTCAAGAGAGGTAAACAAATCACCGTGTGAGGTAATGTAATTTGTAGCACCATTGTCAAAATACCACACATGTGAATCTACAACAAAATTGACATGCATGCATCATGGAAAGCAAGATCATAAGTGCATTCTGCACTAAAAGCCCATTCTGCACCAACATCAACATCACAATCTCCTTTCACAAAAGACTCAACAATAGCTACATTTGTAGTCGAACCAGCTTCTTTTGCCTTCAACCTAGGACAATCCTTGATCAAGTGATCATTAGCTTTACAATTATGGCAACACATCTTCTTTTTGCCCCTATCACTAGAATTCCCATACGAATTGCTACCAACAGAAGCATTAGGAACAAGTGATCCACCACTCGCAGAAGAACCATGAGAAGTGGCTACATTGCTCTTACCAACTTTTCTTTGAGCAGCAATAAAGGCATGTTCAACAGCATGCTGTCTAGTCCTTATTTTTTTAGAAAGTGACTCTTGCTCAACAGCAATGTGAATAATGCATCAAACTTGACAACTTTTGGATTTCCTTGGGTCATAAGTCTCCAAGTACTAGCAAAAGTCTGATAAGAATCTGGCAAAGCATCAAGAAAAGTCTGCACAAGGGAACTATCAAAAATGACTTTGCCTGCAAAAATAAGTTTCTCATTGACATCCTTGACACCAGCAAGGAAGTGTCCATATCATCTTCCTCATGCATAATCTTTGACTCCAAATTTTTATGTATAATGGGACTTGTATAAAGACCAGCCAGAATACCCCAAGCCTCTTTTTTAGATTTTGTTGAACAAAAGTGTGCTTCATAGGTAATGCAATCAATGCATGAGCCTGCACATATTTTACATCCCAATGAGCTTGCTCAACCGTAGGCAAAATAGCTTTGGCAGCATCAATTCTGCCACCAAAACATGCAACATCCTCACATCACCTACATCCTCAGAACCAGGAGGTACGTACATCACTGCCATGCACAATGTTCTAGACACTCTTTGACACAAGAACATGTTGCATTATGTAAGCCCACATAGGGTAATTGTCCCCATCCAATCTATCCCTAAAAGCAAACATCTTTAACACATATGTGTGGTAGTCAACCATGGTGAATGTTGTACCTCATGTGAAAACTGCCCAAAAGGAGGAGAAACAAAGAGAGAAAAACACGTGCTATATAGCACAAACTGTAGAAGACTATAAGGGACCTGTTATACAAAAAATGGCGCTGGACAAAAATTCTACAGAAAATGACAAAATAGCCTAGGCAGTACTGCTTTTAGTGGAAACAAAGGCCGAAATGTGTTCGAATCGAAAAGCTGAGCAGACTAAGCTCTACGAGCTTACCCAAAGAATTTTTTGACCGACTAACACTCACCATAACTCACATAAATTTGAGAAAGTGAGCAGGCATGTGCTGGAGCTACTAGGGAGACTAAGCCCGGGAGGATGTAACCTGCTCTAATACCAATTGCTGAAATTAGGGTTGCAAGAAAACCCACACAGCTTGAAGAAGACAAAGGAAGCTCAAGGCACACAACAAAGAGTGTATTACTTAGTGTGCAATAAAAAGATAGGATAGCCCTAGAGTGATGGATGTATATACAATGCACGAGGGAAAAAACCTCCTAAAGAGGGAAAAACTATCCCGAGGTCCTAAGTCTGTTCACACACATCATTGCCACATGTATATGGTAACATTTGCTAGATTCTTACCAGACTTTTGCGAGTACTTAGAGGCTTATGACCCAAGGAAATCTTGAAGTTTTCAAGTTTGATGCATTATGCACATTGCTATTGCAAGAGTCACTTTCCAAAAAAAAGAACTAAACAGCGTGGAGTTGAACAAGCTTTAATTACTACTCGAAGAAAAGGTGGTAACAACAATTTAACCACTTCTCATGGGTCTTCTGCAAGTGTAAAATTGTATGTTCCTAATGTTTCTACTGGAAGCACTTCGTTTGTGAATTCTAGAGATAAGGGCAAAAAGAAGATGCGTTTCCATTATTGTAAAGCTAATGATCACTTGATCAAGCAGTGTCCAAAATTGAAGGAGAAAGAGGATAAGGAGAAGAGGCTAGATCAACTACATGGTCCAATACAAGTGCAGCTATTGTAGAGTATTTTGTGAATGGAGATTGTGATCTTGATGTAGATGCAAAGTGGGATTTTAGTGCAGAGTGTAGTTATAATCCCGATGTACATGATGCATGCATGTCAGTTGTTGCAAATTTACATGTGTGGTATTTTGACAATGGTGCTACAAAGCACATTACCTCACATTGTGATTTTTTAATCTCTCTTGAGTCTATTCCTCATGGGAATACTGTCACTTATGCCAACAATGCGTCTTATCTGGTTCAAGGAGATGAAAATATTGTGCTTACTGCTACAAATGGTAGTTCTTTCACACTTGTTGATGTATTGTATATACCTGGGATCAAGAAGAATCTTTTGTTTGTATATGCACTTGCTAGACTTGGACTTGTGGTCAAATTTGTGGATGATAGATGTGCAATAAATGATCTCAATTTTGGTGACAAAATTGTTGCATCTGGCAATTTATGTCGTAGGCTGTATAAGCTAACCAGACTTGTTAAGGTTACAAGTATTGTTAAATAACTTTAGCGGACGGTTGTTTACACATGTAGAAAATCCATGTTTTGTTAATGAACATGTTTCTTTTGGTACTTAGGTGTGATTGATTTTCATATTCTATTATGGTCCAAATATGTTAGTGCGGCTTTCACATGGAAAGTATTTAATTCTTTTCCTATGAGCTGTGAGCATAATTTTATCCATAAGCATTGGCAAGTATGGTCATGGATATTCACATTCTAATTTGTTTTTGCTAAATGCATCTACACAAGGTGTTATGGGCCCTAGTGTTTAGCAAAGGCTAGTTTGGAGCATCATGCACATTCATGAAATTTTTAGCTTTTGTAGCATTTTTCACTATGTGTGCAATATCCCTATGAGATTAATTGTGGATCTACCAATCATTAATAGAGATCATGGCTCGGTTTGGGTACTAGTAGATTAGTTGAAACTCAATATAGTTTATTCAATCCACTTTTCCAATCTCTAAGGTTAATTAAGATGGTTGCTCATAACATTGCTGATTAGTCAACACTGTTGCAACAAATTGTGATCCTTGTTTTCCATTCATTTTAGAGGACTTCCTGGAAACTGTGGGGAAACACACCTCAGTACTTCTAGTCATCCGAAGAGGATAAGAAATGTACAAGTATTAAGCTACTTCTAAAGGATATGGTGAGGACATACGTTAGCAGGAATCAATCCAATGGGAAAGGTTATTTCTCTAGTTTGGGGTTTGCTTACAATAGTGACATGCATATGGCGAGTGGTTTAAGTTTATTCATGCTTGTGTATAGTTTGCAACCTAGATCACCAATTATGATGAGGCTAGTAAATGACAAGTTCTGGTAGGTCAAGGAATTCTTCCAAGACAAAGTGAATATCTGACCCTTACTCAACAATCATGGGATCTGTACAACGTATGTTGATGAGAAATGTCAGCAAGTTATCTATTTGGAAGGGGACGAGATATTTTTATGTGTGCCATGGCATTCACATAGTTCTCTGAAGATTGGTTCAACACCTTAAATATCTCCAAGTTTTTGTAGGCCCTTAAAATTATCTAGTGAGAGGGAAAAATGGCTTACAAACTCTCATTATTTGCACACTCTCGCGTTCATTCAAATTTCACGTAAGTCGTTACATAAGTGCTTGCATAGGGACAAAAATGTCATCTACCAGTAGATTTGGGTTGACCTCATTGGATCTCCAACCCAACTGCATGAACATGAGCATATTCTCAATTGATCTACATCCGCTTTATCATGTGAGTAGACCAACATAAGTCAAGTCAGAAGATAGCCTAAAGAAGGTGCCACTTAGGAAAACATTAGTGTTTTTTGCGACGCAATCTCCCACTTTTGTTTTTGAGGATGAAAACACTCTCCAAGGGGGGAATAACGTCAGGCCAAGGGCCAAAGGCCAGGAAGGATAGTCTGAACGGCTAGAGGGTGCCTATATAAAGGGAGTGGATGGGCAGTGAGTGTAGGTTCAAACTCCCTCTGGTCTCATAAGGATGCCATATGTACATTCTAGCAAGATGTATCTCCCTATGAAACTAGCTGACGAGTGTTATGAGCGCGTATAGGCTAGAAGAGAGCAAGAGGAGGCGCTCACAATGTACAAGAACTTGGACTTGATGATAAGCTTAATATTGATT
This sequence comes from Adiantum capillus-veneris, assembly GCF_014529385.1. Taxonomy (NCBI): domain Eukaryota; kingdom Viridiplantae; phylum Streptophyta; class Polypodiopsida; order Polypodiales; family Pteridaceae; genus Adiantum; species Adiantum capillus-veneris. The sequence goes on along the minus strand of NC_140960.1, from coordinate 100,664,201 downwards.
ATAAACTTAATACTTTATTAAGAGAGCTAGATACAAGACTTGGATTACATGACTTGAGTACAAGACAAGGCTTGATTGAAAGGACAAGACTTGAACATGAGAACTAGAAGAGGGATTTCCTCATAGGAGCCTCACAACTGGTGTTGGCTAGACTGAGGGGCTTGTGGCCCAAGACCCCTATTTATACTAGTGCTTGAGGAGGTTAGGACTTTCTAGGTTATTCTTGAGGAGGTTAGAATCTTCTAGAACCTTCTTGATCCTTCTAGTTCTTCTAGAACCTTCTAGATCCTTCTTCAACTTTCTAGAGCTTTCCAGAAAATTTTAGATTCTTCCAAAATATTCTCCATGATTTTGGAAACTTCTAGAATCTCCTTGATACTTTTTAGAACCTTGTAGAATCTTCTAGATCCTTCTAAATTCTTCTAGAGCCTTCTAGTGATGATGTAGGCGATGACACAGGCGTTGATGCAGGCAGCGACTGACTCTCAAGCATCCATGAAATTACCCCCTCCTCTAGCGACGAGCTCCATGGGGAGTAGTGGTGTTCCTTGATAGGGCTTCCATGGATGCTATTGATGGAACGCTTGGACTTCTTTTATATGAATTGTAAGTTCTTTGTGAATTGCAGATAATTGTAAGTTCTTTGTGAATTGCAGATAATTGTTGTGTAAGATGAATAGCAGCTGGATCCTTGACTTGATGGTGTCTGTGGATATCCTTTTTGGGATGTTGACCAAAGAATGGAGTGTGACGGGTGGAGGCATGAAAACTGTTGTTATAGGGGAATTTTGCTAGCCGTAGGAGCTCGACCCAATTATCCTGGTGATAATTGATAGTACAACGGAGATACTGTTCCAAAACTTGATATACTCTCTCTGTTTGTCCATCACTTTGTGGGTGATTGGCTGAGGAGAGGTTGATTTGTACTCTAAGTAGCTTGAATAAGCTTTTTCAAAAGCTAGAGATGAATTGTGGGCCTCGATAAGAAACTATGTCATCCGCAGTAATCCGTGATAACGATAGATATGTTGTAGAAAGAGTTTGCCTGTACCTTCGTGGGTGATGGTTTTAGTGGTTGGAATGAAGTGTGCCATTTTTGTAAACAGATCCACGACTACTAAAATGGAGTCAAATCCTTGTGACAAGGGTATCTCTACAATGAAATCCATGGAGATGGATGACCATGGTTTGCTTGGAATGGGCTGGAGTAATCCATGAGGAGGATGACGAGGGGCCTTTGATCTATTGCAAGTGTCACAAGTGCCTACATACTCCTTGACAAGATTCCACATTTGAGTCCACCAAAAGTCACGGGAGAGATGCTCAATTGTCTTATTAACCCCAAAATGCCCTGTTGATGGAAGATCATGCCGTTGCTGAAGTACCTCCAAGCATGTTGGTCGTGGCAGAATATAGAGAAGACTCTTATAGTAAATTAGTCCATCAATTTCTTGAAAGTCCTCATTAACCTCTTGTCCTTGTAGCTGTTGTATAATATTATGAGCAAGTGGGTCTTTGGCAATTTGCGTCTTCACCTTAGAAAGAAAAGTAGAATCTTTATGAGCTTGGCTCATGGTGGCGTTTAGATTAATCTACTCAGGTTTCAAAATCGCTGACTCTTGTTGATCGAATGCTGCATCTCCTTCTCTAGGTGCAAGGTAGGATCTTCTTGATAAGGCATCTAACTTACCTTGTTGACGGCTAGGTCTATAAGAGATAAGAAAATGAAACCTTGATAGGATACCACTCCACCTGGCTTGGCGACGATTCAAGACGCGGGATGCCATGAAATATTCCAAATTCTTGTGATCTGTATAGACAGTGATCTTATGAGGAGCTCCTTCAAATAGGTGATGCCAAGTGTCTAAGGAGTTGATGATTGCTAAGAGCTCTTTGTCATGGATTTCATAATTGATTTCTGCAGCTCAGAACTTGCAGGAATGAAAAGACACTGGATGTACTCTACCATCCTCTCCTCCTTGGGATAGAATAACACCAAGGTCAAAATCTGAAGCGTCTGTTTTTAGGATGAAAGGCTTTGTAGGATTTGCATGAATTAGAATGGATGCGGTCGTGAAAGCTTGCTTGAGAGTCTGAAATGCTTTCGCGGCCTCTGAGTCCCAGACAAACTTATTATGGCATGTCAACCTTGTGAGTGTTGTAACCACCTTGGAGTATCCATGTATAAAGATACGATAAAAATTTGCAAATCCGAGGAAACATTGAACATCTCTTACCGAGGTGGGTGTCTCCCAATCAAGGATGGTTTGAACCTTCTTTGGATCCATGGAGATTCCCTTTTCAGAAATTACATAACCAAGAAATTCCACCTGAGTTTGATGAAAAGAGTACTTCTCCAACTTTGCATATAACCCTGATGCACGAAGCTTTTCAAGCACTAATCGTACATGGTGTTCATGCTCTTCTTGATCCTTGGAAAATATCAAGATATCATCCAAATATATTACCACAAAATAATCCAAATACTCTTGAAAGATATCGTTCATTAAATGTTGAAAAACAGCTGGGGCATTTGTGAGGCCAAATGGCATGACGGTATATTCAAAGTGGCCATACCTTGTGCGAAAGGTTGTCTTCCATTCATCACCTTCTTTGATTCCGACTAGGTTGTAAGCACCACGAAGGTATATTTTTGTAAGTATTCTTGGCTTGCCAAGGCTCTCAAGAAGCTCTGGGATCAAGGAAAGGGGATAGCGATTCTTGACAGTGATCTTGTTCATCCCCGTATAATCTATGCACATCCGGAGATTTTTGTCCTTCTTTTTTACAAAGAGTATTGGAGCTCCTGCTGGGGACTTTGAATGCCGTATGAGCCCCTTAGCAAGATTCTCATCAATATTTTTTTGTAATTCTACCAATTCATCTTGAGATAGCTTGTAAATTGGGCCAAAAGGGGGTTGGGTTCCCTCTTGAAGCTCTATAGCACAATCATAGGGTCGATGCTCCGGTAAGAGGTCTGCATTCTTCTTCTCAAAAACATCATTGTAATCTTGATACTGACGTGGCAATGCCTCCATTATTTTTGTTGTCGACGTGTCGGTTGGTGTTGCAAATATCAAGAAAGTTGGATACTTTTTGGCTGCACACATGAAGACCTTGGTTCCAAGATATATAGGCCTATTATGCCTTCCCTTCTTCTTTTGGAAGGTTGTTGCCTTTCTCTGTCTTCAAGAAGCAGCAGAAGAGTTTTTACTAGAGTACTTTAATGATATCACCATTGTTGTTGCTCATGCTCACTGGGTCACAATAATGGACAAGGACAATAAGACGCTCAAGAGAGTCACTTGGAGATATGATAAGCTCCTCATCCCTAATGAGTTTATTGATCCTAAAATGAAGGATATATTGCTAATACCACCAGGCCAACGGGAGCATGGGGTTAAGATTCATGAGGTTTCTCATGATGTGAACACCAAAGCCAGAGCTGAGCAAGAAGAAAGTCGTTACCTGGAAGCAGAAAAAAAAAGATAAAGACTAATGCTGCTGATGAAGAGACACAGAGGAGAAATTATGGGCTAGTTACCACAGACTTAAATGAAAGAAACAACGATATTTAACATTCCATGAAAGAAGGACTATTAGCAACCATTCCCCTTGCTGATGGTACTCACCAATTAGCGTTGGATTCTGTTGATATTGGGATTTTGAAATATCCCAATGCACAAATTACAGACTCTATTGTTTATTTATGCCTAAAGTAAGTACCCTTCTCTACCTTTAAGATCCTTTACTTTTGTATTTGGTTACTAATTAGATCCTTATTATTGATTGTAGCTTAATAAAGATTTGGCTCCCTCAAAAAATCCATACTGAAATACATGTTTTAGATCCACAGTTGTATGTGCCACTCCGAATAAAAAACACCCCTCATGGCACATTGGAGAGATCGTTTTTCCATTGTCCAATGCTTTAGGTCACAACTCTGGTGTTTCCATACGAATCAAATAATCATTGGAGCCTTGTATGCATTGAACTGGACAAACAAGTGGTATAGACTATCAACTCCATATCAGGAACACATCCAGAGATAAGAGTATGAGTGTTGATATAACTTTGAGTGTTTATTTGGGCTATGGATGATGACCTCAATATTAATAATAACAAATAAATTTCATTGTTCATAGATGTATAAAAAGATTACTTCACTTCTATGGAAGGCTTTGTGGAAATAATGAACTCTACAAGGCAACCTTTAAAGTTGTCGAAGTGCCTTATATATCAAATAGATCTGAATTCTTGTGGTTGGAGATGTCTTCTCGACGCAGAGTACATACTACAGAGTTTTTTTGCTGTGAATCCATTTATGTCTAAGGTATTACCGTGCTATGGTTTGGACTAACTTGGTGCTATTATTAATTGAAGTATTGACCACAAATTAACCTAATTTTGAAGAATGCTATGGAAAATTATACCTTGGAATATTTACAAAGGTACAGCGCATCAATTACTCAACATCTACGATCTATTTCAACTTCTAGAGTTTTAGATGCAGAAGATAGAATTGCCGATAACCATATAATAACTTTAACAAGTGACAGGTGATGAGGAAGTCATGTCAGTTTCCACCAATGGAAACCAAATCCCTAAAACTGACCCAATATTAGAGGAACAGACACCGGTTTGCTTTGCAGTTGGAGCGGCTGAAACGAAAGTTAGATTTATCAATGTGAAGTAGACCAAGCTCTTGAAAATGCTGATGTAAAATGCTCTTCAAAGCCGAGGAATGCAACAGAGGGTCTAGGCCAAGTAGATGAGGATAAGGGAGTGCCTATTATTGTGGCACAAGATGAGGCACATGATCAATATGAGGGAGTCCAAGCTTCAGTAATTGCTAATGTGAAGAGCTCTTCAGAGGTGAGAGAAGATACAGAGTGTCTAGGCCATGTAGAGGAGGAGGCCAACGTTGCAAATCAAAGCCAAGAACAGATAACAGAACAAGTTAACCATTCGGCCATGGAAACACAAGAGTCTTGTACTGCACAACTACAAGAGGTGGATACCTTTGGCAATACAGAAGGGAACTCGACACTCAACAACAGAATGTCAACATTAGACATGACCAGTATGGACTCTTGTTTCAAGTAGATATGGTTGTTCCGGTAATATCCATTGTACTTAAATAATATACTCTTTCTTGTTTCTAACTACTTATATGTATGCACACAATGATTGCAGAGACTAATTATTTTGGATCTCAATGGATTGTTGCTGCTACGAGAGCCGTACACTGTACCTATAGAGATCTCTGATTTACGTAGTTTCCACTTGGTAAATCTCATAGTAGTAATTCGACCAGGCACAAAGGAATTTCTGAATTTTTTGATTCCAAGGTTTAGGGTTGCTATCTGGTCTTCAGTGTAGCCCCAAAACTTGAATGCCCTTGTTACCATAGTTTGCAATTTCATTGAAATTCAGAGATCAAATTTTTATTTTGTGTATTGTCAAAGAAATTGTTTTACCTTTGTGAGACATTTCCACCCAACTAAACCTCATGTACAACTTTTCTGCAAGCCCTTTGAACAGATCAATGTGCCTTATGATTCTCTCAAGACTTTGTTGATTGATGACACACCACATAAGGGTTTACTTGATCCACCCGACACTACTATTTTTCACCTTCATTTGAAGGGCATCTTCATTATTTTTACCTAGAGGACATTTTGGTCCCATACCTGCAAGGAATGTACTTAAGCCCATTGAGCACATCGGAATTTGTACTTAAAAATGTACTTAGTAATTCATGGTTTATACATTAAATTGATATTTTCTACCTATCTATGTGTTTTGAATACTTAGAGAAAGAGAGAGAGAGAGAGAGAGAGAGAGAGAGAGAGAGAGAGAGAGAGCTCTTAATGCACAATTAATAGCAGGCTCCCATATTTTCTGTAATTTTATTTAAGCCGCTTGCGCAACCCACAATTTGTACTTGGAAATACACTTCATAATGATTCATTGTACCTGTTTGAGAGAGAGAGAGAGAGAGAGAGAGAGAGCTGTCAGCAAACACTTGATATTAAGATTAAACTAGTCAAAAAAGTTACATTTCATTGAAGGCATTCAGGCTAGATTACATGGGCACGATTTGAATACGGCCAAAAAGATCTCCACACAAAAAAGGCTTCTCCCTTCATTGCATTACTCTTCGTCCGCCCACCAAGAAATAAAAGTTTACGGAGTCAATGTTGGTAGTCTCCTCCACTATGTCATGTCGAAGTTGCAAAAGATTGCATTGCTGCCTTATTGTAATTAATATCATAAGATTTAGGTCTTTGTCCACCACTTCCACGTCTATGACAGCATTGTTTGCCAAACTTGCTGCCTCTTGATCCATAGGCACATAGCAACCTTTAGCAAGGTGAGAGCGCTTGTACCAGAAGGAGATTATTAGTGTCTATGTTGCAAGCATATGCTTCACAATGAAAGTGTCAAGAGCAATCTCACAACATATTCCATCTGTTTCTTTCACATACCACCCTCTATCAAGAAGCTTATCACACAAGAGGGAATCAAATGATTTGCAGAGCAGCAGAGTTTAGCAACATGTACATTGTAGGTATGAAATAACTCAACAAAGAGATCAACAGGATAGAAATTTGCACGTTTCACCAATTTAGTGTGTACAAAGTTTCGGAGAGACCTCTGAACATCCCTGTAGAGCCTGCTCCTCAATGGCTCACTCATTGTTGTGTCAGGAACAGGCCAATCCACGGAGTTCCAGTTGGTCGGTAGTGAATCCTTCACCAACACTCCTCTCTGATTCCTTTGATTGACTTGGTAGAAATGGTCATAGAAGAAAATACCCTCTTCTGCAAGGCTTTTGCTAGTTCTGCCCGCATGCTGCAAGACCCCAATATGAGCATGGGTCACAGAGATGAGACCTATAATGCACTCCAGTGGCTCCCATTCCTCGTATGAGGAAGGATAAACATATGTGAATGTAAAAGAATAGAAATAAATACAAACATATGTATAACCTAATTAAATATATGTAATAAGAAAAGAAAAAAACAAATTCACATTTGAAATATAAGATAACATTTATAGAGGAGTGCTAATAATTATATCACAGTTGCACCATGGATTATGCACCATGGAGAAATCACCACTGTTAGTAATCACATCAGAGTGAGTGAAAACATGTTGAACCAAGACCTCTTTCACAGTCTTCTTACCAACCTTGACTTTGAAATCCAGAACTCTTGCTTTCCATGTAGAACGAGACATATTTGTTGCCTTCGAGCTTTTTCTCCTTCTTGGCTACATAAGAACCCAAGAACCTTTGCTTATCCTCAGCTCTTGCTACCTATTATCTGTAGTGAGAGAGTTTGAGATTGAGATAGTGCTTATGCTACTACATGGTCTTCTTGGCACACTAATGGTGAGGTTAGTTAGGGACAGTGTAGAGCAACCTCTAGAACTTCTTGGGCATGAAGAAGACGAAGCCATAGCTATAATGGAGGGAGAATGAGTTTTGAAAGCCTTTCATAAAGGGAGTGGATATCTTTTAATAAAGGGAGAGAGTTAGCTATCAATCAGTAGTCAGGTCTCAGCTACTTGACAGCTACTGGCAGTGGGGCCTACTTTGTGAGACGAGGAAGTTACCTTACAAAAATGGGACAAATCTCAATATTTTAAAATGCTTTCTTTCATTTTTGTGATATTTTCCATGCATTTCTACGTTATGTAAGGTTGCTGCTCATTGGTTGCACCTTCTTTTCTCTCTCTTCAATAAGGCCCTTGAAATGACCTCCAAAATTTCCTAATGTATAAGGCCACTTTGTGAGTCCAAATTTTCCCTAATGAAACGTTATTATATGCCACAATCCTGTATATCACCGTATTCCCATTTTATTTTTTTTGGTCAAAAGTCTTTTCGATCGAAAGATCTTTCACTGAAAAAATCTTTCGATCGAAAAATATCTTATATAAGAAACCATCTCCGGTTTCGATCAAAAGCAGTTCTAGAGCTTCAGGAGATTTTTGATACATACAGAGCTGAGATTGCCAGAGTTTGAGGAGGATTTTGGGACAGCCAGAGCTTGAGGTAAAATTTTCAACTTGTATTGCTCTTTTCTAACTTGTTTTTGCGTGTTGTGCCAAACTCGTGTGGTGTAGTTATTTTACTCTCACCACAGAGTTGGTGCAGGTTATAGGACACTTTGTGGTGTGTAGCCATCCGGCTCACTCCAGAAGTGTGTAGAAATTAGTCACTTTTCTCGTGTTGTGCAGCCACTTGGCTCACTGCAAAGAAGGGTTTTAGGAGAATCTGCGATGCACTGCGATGCAGTTGTCTATCTCTTACCACAGGGTTGAGTTAGGGTTTAGTGGTCGACTCATGGTGTGCAGTAGGCATGGTGCTACACATCTCACTCCAAAGTGGCCTACAGGTTGCTCAATTTTAGATCACATCAAATTATCATTTGTTTCACGTACACAGAAGTGTTTCTGTTCGTCAAACAGAGAGTGGAGTGATGCATAGTTTATGCCCTCTTCATCTTTGTGTGACGCACTGATTACTCTTGTGTTTCGAACTCCAAAGACATGTCATTGTTCATTACTAGATGACTTGATGTTGTCTTGGATGTAGATACACACGATATTTGACCTGCATCTGAGATTGTTATGTTGTCCTCTGATGTTTGTGTTGTGAGTTCTACACACTTCATCAGTAATTGGAAGAAGTCACATCATCGTTCTTACTACATAGAAATATGAGGGATATGTTTGTCTACCTAAGAGTGGAGAGATGCATACCTATGCCCTCTTCATCTTAGCATGACACGCCTTGTATTTTTTGATCCGTACATATGCCACTTATCAATAAATGACTTGGTGTTGTCTTGGATGTAAATATGTACGATGTTTGACCACAATCCAAAAAAATTTAATTATCTGCTCATGGTTGTGTTGTGCGTTCCACACACTTCATCAGGTATTAAATTGATTAAACTATCAGTCATCATGACAACAACGTCCAGGACTTGTGCTGAGTGTACCTCACACCAGCTGGGTTGTTCACATTCACACTCCGATCATGTACGTGTATTATGTAGTGCACATAACAGGATCCAGTTCTTGTGATGATGAGCGTACCTCACAGTCCTGGCCTGTTCACCTCTCTCCATCTCTCTCTCTGTGTATTCTCCTCTCTATTGTACAATGTATGTATTGCAATCATAATATATCATCGTTTACTATGAATTAAGTCAGATTGTGTATGAAATCTGGATTAACAAACATGACATGAATTTGATAGTTTTTCCTCTTCTCTGAGAAAATTTATGCTATAAAATTATATCTTGTAGATATGGCGGATATTAAGCTGGCAAAACATCACCAAAAATTTGTCTTCAAAGTGATAATATGTCACTTTCATCGCATGTCAGAGATTTAGCTTTGTCGTTGCCTAAACCCCTCGGCTCCGAAACAGTATTACCAATTCACTGAGGCTTTATCAAAGTCTATCTTTAAGCAGTTTTAGCACGCATTTACACCCCAAAATGCATTTGACGTAACTTTAATGACCTCAGGTTCATTATCGAACATGGTCAAGCAGTCTATTGGACCATGTTCATTATCGAACATGGTCATTATCGAACATGGTCAAGCAGTCTATTGGACAGATTGCGAAGATTTTTAAGGATCTAAAAAACCCTGAAATAATTACTTTGCCAGGCGTAGCTACTCGCATACAACTTGTGCAACAATTGTATATTGAGTTCAAGAGCAAGGGAAAGCTAGAAAGAGCAGCAAAGCGCACGAGAGTGGAAGTCAGCTCTTTCGATGCTACTGCAGAGCCAAAGACTACGGTTAGAGTAGAGACTCCTGCTAGTGCCACTCTCGCACTCGATCAGTCTCAGCTCCCCTTAGTGTTATATCTTTTGCCAAAAAGTGCAGTCTTCAACATACAGGCTCCATAGCTGGGACAAGGGAGATGGGAAAATGTGAAGCGTGTAGGTGTCACACACCATGCCTTTAAAGAGCCAATGTATGCAACAAATACCTTCAAAGTCCACTTGCATGGACCCACAGTGGATCAGCAGGTCAAGGACGAAGCCACAGCTTTGGACATCACTCATCATGGCATTATTTATCCACTTTCCATGGTCCACCACACAGAGCGCCCAATGCTCATTTCACTTTTTTGGAATGGCGGCCATGTAGAGCAGTGGATAAGAGTGTGCACTGCAGATGGCTGTCATCCTGCCATTTGCAATTATGTAACCACAAAAGGAACAGTAGAGTTGTTCCAAAATAACATTTTGCAGATACTAAACACTCTTCTTCAGACCCTGAAGTATCTACATTTGCACGACTATCTCCACAATGATCTTCACTCCCGCCACATGATGCTTCACTTTGAACAGAAGGGGGTCTATGCAGGCCTTGTGGATTGGGGGTCGTGTACAAAGATCAAAACAACGACATCCTTTCCTCCTCTCCGCAACTTGAAAATAGGAACTAGAAAACAGAGTGAGAGAGATTTTCCATGGGCTACCCCAGAATGCATATCTACTAATCCCCCTCCCTAGAATAAAGCCATGGATATTTACTCTGTGTGCCATACTTGCAAACGGCTCTTGAAGTACATGGAAGTGCCACAAGAGAAAAATAAAAGGGATTTTTTAGGCAATGTACTTACCTACCTTGAGAGTGGCAGCAAAACAATCCCTTAGACCGACCTAACGCTTTTGATATTTCCTATGTTTAAACGGTGCCCATAGAGTGGGCTATAACATTGTAACAATTTTTGGTCTACAACCAAGTGATGATTAAAGTGATGAATTGTTTATGGTCCTCTAAAGTTGTGCTTCTAAATTATATAATTGATCAAATTATCTTGTCTCTTTCTAATGACATGGTCATGTCTCTTTATTGTTGCAAGATTAAGATATCTTGTCTATTTCTTTGAAGATTTGAAAGTGATAACATATTAAGTTTACAACAAATATTTATCATAATGACATGTTCTCTTGATTGATAGATATGGAAGAAGAACTTAACCACGCCAAAGCACAGACCATCTACAAAGAAGAGAGAGAGAGCGTTATGGTCAAGAGAAATATCTTGAAGCTATTGCACGGATTGAAGAGGATGAGTCCGGGTCGCAAGCCTTAAGGAGTGCAAGAAACTATGTCCAAGCCACTTTGTGTGCCAACATTTATTTTGAATCAGTGGCAATGCCAAGGAATCAGCACCTGTGAAGCTATCAGAATTGCAGCACAAAGGACTCGCACGAGTGTTGCTACGAAGATCCATACATCGAGAGAGAGTTATGCCAAACAACAATAAAATGGCACTCTACTTTATACAGCAATGTTATGTTCACGACATCCTTGGGAGATGCGTAGATTGGTCAGACCGCCACAAGAACTCTAGCGTTGGGCATGGTCGTATTGCAAAGAAAGTGGTTACAAGTCATGCCAATAATCCAATGCCTCCACACAAACGTCCCATAGTTCTGCTTTCCAAATAATCAGACACACTCATTTCATTGGCAAGCCAAGGGCAAGATCTTGCAAGCCAAGGAGAGACACTTGATATTTTGTGTGGTAGAATCCTTGAGCTTGAGATATAGCTATCTGAGGCCCCAGCAAAGCTGCTCAACTCGCTGATGAAAAGCAACCTTTTCATCCTCTTGTCCTAATAGTTGAGATCACATAGTTTTGAAGTCACTCATGACTTTGGTATTGGCTTATTGTTGGTGCATTTGAAATTTGGGATCTAATACAAATGCAGCACCATGCAACGGCGTATGCAATTGCACTCATCGCTTATTGATAGTTGTAATTATGGAAGCTTTGTCCTTGCACTAAAGCCAACATGCTTTCTTACTTTGTGCAATGCCTCTGACATATACCAATAGACTCAACCAAAGACAAAGGACTCTTTGTCAACTATTTGCAAAAGATCTACAAATGGTTTTGCTAGGGTGACGATTCTCTCTACATTGCGTCAAAAAACTTGCGAGTTCACAAGCTGTACACATCTTGCAACTGCCTCTTGGTAGCTAGGATACTTGCTAAGCCATGCATCAGATCTTCTATCAGCTACGGTTTCAATCAATGCAAGCTTCACTTCTTGTAACGTGGCAAGAACATAATATGCGGTTGCAAACCTTGTTGCACAAAATATCTGCAAAGTTTTGTTGGGTGATTTTAATTGAAAAAGAGCATACAAAAATTGATTCTCTCTAATAAATTTCACCACATGATTAGCATCTAGCAACGTTTACTTTATGTTGACCATTTTTCCAATATCGTTTAATAGCAAATTAAGAGTATGCGCAGCACATGGCACCCAAGTAATTTTTGGGTACTCAACTTGGATAGCCCTTCCTACAGCCTTGTAATTGAATGCATTATCTGTGACAATTGCAGTCATATTCTTTGGTCCACCTGCCTTTTCTATAGCACGCTCATATATCCTTGCTAGATAAAAACTGGTCTTCTCTTTTAAAGAGGTGTCAATGGCTTCCACGAACATAGACCCTCTAGGATTGATAAGCATCACATTGATGAATGGCTTCTTCTGACAGTTGGTCCATCCATCCAACACTATAGTGCAACCATATGCAAGAGAAAAGTCCACCACCGTGCGCTTGATGATGGCTTCAGTACTATCTTTCACTTTATCTAGATACTCAGTGTGCATCTTATTATAATCAGGAAGCACAAACCCCTTTTTGGTCATTCTCATTAAAGCATCTTGAAATATGGGGTTGCGCATAGCATTGAATGGTATACTACACGCCACAAAAGCTTGCGTCCATTTCAAGTGCAACTCAAGAAACCATTACTTATCTATTGCTTCATATGTAGTGTTTGGCCATTGGATGATGCTTTACTAGCTTTAGTTGAGCTAGGATTTGTTGTTGCTGACGTCGAAGCACGTTCGTGAAAAGGAGTTGACTGAGGAGTCTGAACATTTGCTTCCGTAGGCACATGCTCTGTTCTCTCATTGACAAATGATATTTCAACATCCATTGCAACTTGTTTGCCATTCACAGTTTTCTTTTTAGCTGCAAGAATTTTCACTACAATGCAAGCGTACTTTGGCAATCTAGCATGAATATCTCTTGGCGGCGCCATACACTCAGACACATTACCAGGGACTTTAAACAAATGCTCTTTGATTATGGCCGCATTACCACTGAACTCATGGCTGCATGACTTGCATTTCAATCCAGATGTATTCTTTCTAGCATGTTGTTCGTGGACGTAATTTCACTCATGTCCTTTTACCATGCTGACAGATAAATTTAAGCTGTCAGATCAACAAATCCACTTGTTAATTTTGAAGTCAAAATTGATTCAAAGAAACAAATACACAAGCAATGCTCTATCGATCAATATAGTGATCAAAAGCTTTCCACATTATCAATTAGTATCCCGCTACATTATCAATTAGCAATAGACAATAATAGTCTTTGCATTCTTCAATAAACTGATGTCAATCAAATTATATTTTGATGCACTAAATAACTTCATCACTTAAAACAAAACATTTCAATCACATTGCACGATATCGATTCATCTAAAGTGCAAGCTTTTAGCTTTCACACATTACAATAATCAATTTTATAATCCGTTGCACTATATCGATTTATCTAAAGTGCAAGCTTAAAGCTGTCACACATTACGATAATCGGTAATATTGATCAAATCTTGCAATTGATTCTCATTGGAAATGGGATTAATTGCAATCTTTGACAATTGTCATATCTATTTGAAGTGCGAACATGAAGTTCTCACACTCCACGGTAGATCTTTTAAAGCTTATCTATCGGCTTTTGATACACGTGGACAATCACACAGTATGATAGACGTAGCAATCCAAATAAAGATAATATAATATCAATGTAGTTGGACATGAGATTCCTAAATTTTGATTCCAGTGAGAGCATAGTGTGATGGCTCTACACAGGACAACAAAATTTCTATCTATGTTCACTTTGAGGTGAGAAAGTATCTGCACATCAAATCAAACTTACCTAAATAAAACTGGCCTCTATTCTATTATATTTTGTTGACAGATAACCTCATATGAGAGTACACTTTACACACAATAGTAATCTCTAAAGTATATCCTAATTTACTTCCACATGTCGGTAAACTGAGCACATAGCAAGTGATTCGTAAAAAACAAAAACCTTGTATGAGTGAGAGTTTGAGCTCTACACAATATACAATGCTTAGATAATTTGATTTTAAAATAAACAATTAAAAAATTATATAAGCAAAACATAAAATTTGATTTTTTAAAATATTTTTGAATTTTCATTTTTTTAATTATCACAAAATTCTTTTTTTTGTCTTTTGTTGACAAGGAATGCCTTTTGAGAGGAACACTAGTCTCAATAGGCACGTTGCCGGTATATTTCTCTTTAGTACATGCATAAATATGTCCTTTTATCTCTATCTCTCTCTCTCTCTCTCTCTCTCTCTCTCTCTCTCTCTCTCTCTCTCTCTCTCTCTGACCCCAACAATCATTTATGTAGATGATTACATAACTCCTCACTTGGAATTAAAGGCTAATTTGGGTTTCTCAGTTGGAGAATAATGGGCTTGAGTTTCTCTCTCCATCCCCCTATCTAGCTTATATAATTATGCCTCACATACACACTTCCCTATTTCTACACTTACGACAATATCCTACCTATGGCAAAGTGTAGGCAACCCCTACACATGGTTCACGTAGTTGGAATCTTCATCTTAGAGAAAATTATCTCATATTTATGGATGAGGCTTTCCTCCTTATTAGAAGTGTATTTTTTATCCCCTTGTTTGGCTAGGAATGTATTGCAAACAGTTTCTTCCTCTAATCATGTGTGAGTATCCTTCACTTCAATATCATCACCTACCCATGTTACCCGGACCCAATTCATGCTACCTTCTCGAGAACATGGCTCTTTCTACCTCAAGTTAACTCCTTGCCTCAAGGTATTGAATTTGTTATTCTTGATACAAGCTAGACCAAAAAAAAGGGTCGCTTGGGTTATGCTTAATAGCACATGGTTGTAGTTGTGTGCATTTAAGACAATTTGGTGACTACTAAAGTGATGCATGTTACAACTTACTCATAGTGGGTCTCAAACAAAAGAAAGTGTACACCTTACCCTTTGATTTATTAAAGGCTAGTCCTTTTCTCGTAGATGCATTGAATACTAAAGATAAAAACGTATCCAATTTAGTACACTTAATTTAGAATAAGGGTTGCAACCTAATAGTAACCTTTGGCTCCACCTAAAAGCCATATGGGAGGTTTGGTTTATCTTAAAATAACGTTAGTCACACAACCATCTCACAATTTTTCTTTCGCTCAGGATCTTTCTCTCATAATTAGCAGAAGGCCAAGCTTCTATGTACCATTCTTTTTTCCCCCTATTCTTCACATGCTTTGCTAATGCACAAAAATCCCTAGTTGGCTTATCTCTCTACTGCAAGGCTACCATGTCTATTTGCCTCATGCATCATAGCTCTCTCTCTCTCTCTCTCTCTCTCTCTCTCTCTCTCTCTCTCTCTCTCCATGCCTCACCATATGCTTAGTCTATCATCACACAAGAAGGGGCTAAATGCTACATACTCTAGGCTTTGCTAATTCATGGTTTCCAAGATTGGAGAACTCCATCATGTTGTGGCAAATCTAATGTGGATACAAGGAGCTTATGGACAAACCTACGACATGTATTATCTTTGAAGCAAAAACAGGTGCACGGATTAATTGTTATGCTACATTTCTTGTTACTTTCATACATAGATGTAAACATCAGCAGCTTGGGATACCTCCAAAGTATCTTGGTTATATCAAGTGCCTTTGCATTTCATTTATCTTGGTCTTAAATGTGCCTTAACATTAAATTGAACCGTATATAACCATAGAGATTGGAAACTAGAAACACGACTTAATTTTATAGAAGGGTTAGGCTGCATTTTTGAAGTTATATTTTGTGCTACAAATTATACTATGGTATCAACGTGAACTTTAAACTTAGTATTAAGACGATTATGTGCTATAATTCCAATTTGCCATATTTTGGAATGCAAAGTGCATATATGTCATTTTAAGTGTTCAACTTATGACGGTTTGAAACATAAGTCCTGCCATGGTGCTTGGTTAAGGCATTTCCTTATTCTCTTCATAACTAGTGATAATGTATGGTGTGATTTTAAAACTATTTTCACATTTTGTGACATTAAAAACGAAGGATGTTATTTTGCTTTTTGCTATTACGAGTTATGTATATGATGCCTATAGGCAAACACTGCTACAAGATAGTCATAACATAAGAGTAATGATGATCCTTTTTTGCTAATATCATTTATGTGTAAGATGCCTATAGGCAAACATTCCTATAATAGATTGTGTGTTACGGAAGACTTTCCTTATGAGCATAGATTGTAAGAGGAGGAACACACAATCTATGTTGGTTGATGGTCTTGGAGACTTTTTAATAGAATGGTGGGTTATTCAACATGTGATATTTCTGATATCTTCCTTAGGTTTTTCTATTTTCTACATACAAATTGTTGAGGAATGTGCTTTCAGTGGAGGAAAATATGCACTTAATAGTATGGTTTCAAATTTAGCTTCAACAATGCTAAAATAGAGACACGTGCTATACTGCATAGTTTTCTTTAAAGGGATTTCTCACTTTATTATATATGTAAACGTTAGGTGGGTTGGAGTCCATAATGAATACATTTTGAAACCTATATTATGTATCCTTTCTCACTTGACCACTTTTATAAGTGTATGGTTGCAATTGTATAGGGGTATGTGTGGTGATCGTCTCCCATCATTTATGATCAACATGCCTAGTGACAAGTTGGGATTTATTTTTCATAATGGGAAGGACAATTATGTTATTTGGAATATTGGGGATTGTCCTTTACTATAAAACTTGTACACACATCTGAAAAGGTTGACTTCATAGTATTTTTAGCTCAAAACCCCGTGATGTCTCCTACTTGGAGTTCTATTATGTTTGAATATGCATCAAAAATTCTCTCAGAAGTATAACAGGATTAACATTTGGTATACATTAGTATAATTTTGCATTATGTCCTTTGAATAGGTTGTTTGCTAGTTCTAGGTTTGTGTGACTGGAATAACGACCAGAGTCTGGTCATGACACCTGTCTTCCCAAATCCATGTAAGCTAAGTACTAACTTATTACTGGGTTGGATAGCAGGTAACAGGTGGACTCTCTCACTTAGCTAGGATCAGCAACAACACTCAACAGATTACACTTTTTGAATTAATACTTTTTAAATCTACAAATTCTTGATCATGTGATGTTGTAATGATATACAACTTGATTTTGTAATCATAGATTATCAATAATTGAAATTTTAAATGTCATATGGTCTCTACTTTCCTTTGTATGTTTCTTTCTAGTGTATTATGTTTCAACAATTTATCTTGTATGGGTCATGTATATGAAGGGTTTTCTAACATAAACTCTCACACACACACATCCTTGGGATTACTTTGATATTACAGATGTGGCAGCAGATCCTTAATGAAGTATAGCATATCTACTTTGGATATGGTTGCTCAACATCATGACAACACAGTGAAGATTCTTTTTTGAGAAATGAGGACATTTGGTATCTTCTCAAAAGCTTATAATGTCAAAATAAAGTTTTACTTGCATTAATTGTGTCTTATTTTGTATATGTCCAATCTCTTCCATTGTATGGTTCAATAGATTGTACAATCAATCTATTGTGAGATTTTTACTATAAACTCTCTCTCTCTCTCTCTCTCTCTCTCTCTCTCTCTCTCTCACACACACACACACACACACATCAGTGCCCCATGGGAGGTTGTAACAAATTTTCAATAGGTGTGCCCATCCTTTCTTGGCATAGCTAGTGAGAGAGTGATCGTGGATATACTGGGTATTCAACTTTTATATGTCTATTATGCTCTTCCATTTTGGGGCTATTTAAGATCCCCAATGTTTGTAATAAGACAAGGTTTAGTGTATTTTTACCATTAAAATTGCAAATTTCTGGCTAGATTTCAAGCTTGCCTTGAAGAAAATCGAAAAAATTTTGTAAGTTTGTGTAAATATCCTCAATTCTTTAAATTCAATAGATTTTTATTATGCAATTTTTTCTTTTAATATCTTCTCGATTAAAATTTTATTTTTTGGTAGGTCCTATTCAAGACCTCCCTCTCTCTCTCTCTCTCTCTCTCTCTCTCTCTCACACACACACACACACACACACACAACATGCGCCAACTCAACTCCGAGACCATTCGACTATGTCCCTTTGCACAAAGCTACAATGTGCAATGCGCATATTCTCGGGGCTAGAAGGACAATTATACATGGAGGTGCCAAGTGCGAGATTTTAACTCAACATTATACAATGCGTGAAATTTTTGAAGTTCTACATTTTTTGAAGCTCAAGTATAAATTTCAAGGCTAGGTGTGCATTTGTATAGAAAGGAAAAGGGAGTTTTTTATCCTCTACACTATCTAGCACGGGCACATTCAAATGGGATGGATGGTGGGGGTCATTCGGATCATCAAATTCGAATTGTTGAGTAAATTCAATGTGAAAAACTAAATTCGAGCCAATCAAGATTGTCTCGCACCTTGCACGTCGAACCCACGACTGCCCCGTTCAAGGCATGGACTCTAACTGTCACGCCCGCATGTTGAAGATCATGGTACTCCAATGCATTACATCGGAAGTGTGGGTTGATTTGTAAATTCGTGTGTTGATCACATGGTTTACAATGCATGCATGTTGTGATCCGTCACCTGGACATCCTCCATCCCATTTGAGCATGCACATGCCATGTAATGCTCGGCGTTCTTTATGGCCTTGAAAATGCAAAGTAAAGCAACCCTTTATAAAAATAGAAGTAATCACCCTTCAAATTTGAAGGTTGGAGTCAGTGTTCGAAAAAAACTGTCTTAGATTCGTCTTGAGTGAGCTCAAAACTCAAAACAATTGGTTGAAGGGAGGGGAAAAAGAAAAAAAATCACTTGAAATTTTTAAGAAATTAGAGGTGCATTGTAAAAAATACTTATAATTTTGGAAAATTTCCTCTTTGAATCTACCTTGAAGAAAATTTTGTATGTTTATGAAATTGACTTTTCCCAAACAATGGCCGCAGTGAAACTCCATGGCTTTGCCAAGGACTATAGATAATATAGATATAGATGGTCTACAATGCGTACATGTCGTGATAAGTCACCTCCACCCTTGATCCCATTTAAGCATGCACATGCCATGTAGTGTTCGGCGTTCTTTATAGCCTTCAAAATGCAACGTAGAGCAACCCTTTACAAAAATAGAAGTAATCACCCTTCAAATTTGAAGGTTGGAGTTAGTGTTCGAAAAAAGTGTCTTAGATTCGCCTTGAGCGAGCTGAAAACTCAAAACAATTGAGGGAGGGAAAAAAGAAAAAAAATTGCTTGAAAATTTTAAGAAATAGAGGTGCATTGTAAAAAATACTTATAATTTTAAAAAATTTCCTCTTTGGATCTACCCTAAAGAAAATTTTGTATGTTTATAAATTTAACTTTTCCCAAACAGCGGCCACGGAGTGAAACTCCATGGCTTTGCCAAGGACTGTAAATAATATAGATATAAATGAAGTACTAAGCTTTTTGACTTTTTGACATAACTAGGAACGAAAGAACTAGAACTCAAAACTATGTCTTTTCATTTTCTACCATCATAGTTATTAGGACTTACTACTTACCCTTCACTTTTGCATTTCAAACCAAAAGTTTTTTAAGGATTTCTTTGAAATGAACTAGAGTGTGACATTTGAACGCCTTCTTCTTCCTAGAAAATTTTAAGCTCCATTATATATAGTATTTATATATAGTATAGATGCCCAAATTTCAACCTTGAAAATCAAGCTTTGATGAAATCTTTTCATATTAAATAGGAAAGTTTACACTATAAAATTGGAAAATATGAGGACTGGAGACTCAAAGGAGACTTCGAGCATTTTATTTGACTCGTCTCGCAGGCAAGATTGCTAACACACACACACACACACACACACACACACATATATATATATATATATATATATATATATATATATATATATATATATATATATATATATATATATATATATATATATATAGAGAGAGAGAGAGAGAGAGAGAGAGAGAGAGAGAGAGCATGCAATAGGATTTGACACCCGCTTCTTAAAACATTTTTCCCCTCATATGAAGGTCAAGATTTTCATGAGTCTATAAGTCTTCTAAAACTTGAGATTCTAAGATTCTCTTGGAATGCCATGACTCAAAAGAAAAATACCCCCCCCCCTCTCGCTCTGCACGCTCTATGTTCATCCCCCTTCGCTGCTCTAGGCCGCCCAAACTGGGAGCCCTGCCCGTCGTGTACGGTGTTGCTTCCAATGCCTATTGCGCCTTAACCACCTGCTACTCTCCGACACTTGGTGCTTCCACCACATATAAACGACACGCAAAGAGAGAGAGAGAGAGAGAGAGAGAGAGAGAGAGAGAGAGAGAGAGAGAGAGCGTGCTTGGTCCATCGCAAGCAACAGTCCACACACAAATCTCTCTCTACTTTGGAGATTCCTCTTTCACCTGCATCTGATCAGTGTCTTATCTTACAAAACTCCTTGTGGTCACCTCCTTGCCTTGAATTGTATGACCGAAGGCCAAGAGTGATGGCATTCTCTCCAAATGGTTCTTGCCCACCACAAGCAAGAGCCGACACATGCCAGGCGTCCCTACTTCGACTCAAAACAGCAAGACAAAGATAGATACAGAAGCTTGCTTTTCCTATCCCTATCCACGCATGCGCACACACACACACACACACAGAGTTTTCTCGAAATCGAATGCACCCCCATGTATCCTACCCTTACTCTCTGTCTCTGCTAGTTACTTGTAGGCCAATCCACCTCTCCTTGTGCATGTTGTCAAGATTCGTCATGGCATTCCCTCCTCCACATACGCAAAGAAAAAGTTAAGGATACGATGTGGACGAAAAGGACGTGCACCAGTGCTATTGTGCTCTTCATTGCTATCACTTTATTGACAAATGGCAGAAAAACTAAACTCTCTCCCCATTTCCTGCATTGTTGCAATACGCCTTGTCCCCCGTCATGCCATACCTGCTTCCTTGCAAACTTGCGCGAGAGAGACAACATAGCACACCATTCAGATGCGAGACACTGCATCTGATGCTACTGCTACGAGCTCTCTCCAAGACTGGCAGACAAAAAAAACCTCCCTCTCTCCCTTCGCCTTCAAGCTCTCCAATGCATCTGCTATAAAGACCCTACTGTAGTCCTTGCTGCTTGAGCAACACCCCCTTCATGTCTACGACCTCCTTTAAGTCCACTTTTCAACTCCACCCAAATCCCTACCTTGCCATCTTTCCTTTGCATGCTGCAGACCAGCGCCAGAGAGTGAGACAGGCAAAGTGCAGCGGCTTCGCCTCCCACAGCACCAAAAAAAAAAAATCTTTGTTGGTCACGTGGTAATGCACGGTACACTCCCCCTCTCCTTCTC
The DNA here is from genome assembly GCF_014529385.1 of Adiantum capillus-veneris. Lineage (NCBI taxonomy): Eukaryota > Viridiplantae > Streptophyta > Polypodiopsida > Polypodiales > Pteridaceae > Adiantum > Adiantum capillus-veneris. The sequence continues at coordinate 100,642,648 of NC_140960.1, read as the reverse complement.
TCTCTCTCTCTCTCCCCACCTCCCCCACCCCCGGGTCCCACGCCATATGTGCCTTTTTTTTCCTCCTCAAAGCTCTCAAGAGCATCTCGATAGATTCTACTTAATCAACACTTTTCAAAGATTGGCACGACCTACTGGTTATAAATAAAACATCTAATTATGTATTGCTCACCAAACACCCATGCTTCTCATATTCTTCACCAACCATGTCACTAAGTTATAAATACTAGTAAAACGGCATCACTTTCGGCTGCGACATGGCCTCTCTTACACTCAAACCCCTTGCTCTTACTTAGCATCTCTGTGTGTGTGTGTGTGTGTGTGTGTGTGTGTGTGTGTTCCTCAGTCAGCCCCTTAGTTGCATGAAGCCTACAGCTTTGCTTGGTTACCAAAGGCTGCTCACCAGTATTCGGGGCAAATGTGTCTTACAATTGCGTCGCTTTGAAATTGAAAATGCTTTCTGAGAGGAAGAGGAAAAGGAAAAATCCCGCTTCGATTTTGAGAAAAATAGTGTAAAAATAGTAAAATTTTGCTCTATTTTTCAATACTTCCTCATGGAAAATCCATAAAATCCTCCGAATCAAGGAAAGCCAAACTAAGTATTCTGCATTGTAGAAACTACCGTAAGCTGTAGCAGTTCACAGGTAGACTGCACAGACCACCACTGGATGGTGTCCTGTCAGTAGGTAGGGTAATCCAAGATGAGGGGAAAGCCAGACTCAACAGTATGCGCTGGTGAAGAGCCTCTGAGAAGAGGTGTGGTTAGACCAAGCTGTCTGCATCGTAATCATCCTGTAGAAGTAGGGAAGCCAGACTGAGCAATCTGCACCGTGAAGATCCTCTAAGACGAGGAAAGGCCATACTAATTTGTCTGCGTCGTCTTGCCTCTATCTCCTGCCTCAAACCCTTTGGTGTCAACCATAACTTTATCCACGCCAACAATGCCACCAAACCGCAACTCGGTGTGGCTCTCAATGTGAATGGAAGTGGCCTACTGCCCAAAGGTCGGGAGAGAAGTCTGTTGTAAGGTTATCGAGGGTGAGTGTAAGCAACTCTGAAGATAGCAATCCAAATGGTCGGGAGTGTAGAAGAGCAATTGCACTGCCATCCAAGCCAAGCTCCGGGTGACTCCGGATGTAGTCGCGGAATGATGCTTTATCTCCCGCATCTCGAGGGAAGAGAGTCCAAGACGTTGAAGTCCCATTCCAATTTGTAGATCCAAGCAATGAACCTATCCAAGAAGAGATCCAAGATCCTCTCCCTAAGTCCATGTAGATGCTCTTGTGTAAGCAAGTGATCTGACGTGTCGAGGTCAAGTGGTAAGTGTCTATCCACCCAAGATGGTGGTGTCTTCTGTGGGAATGTCAGAATCCCATATGCCATGAGCATGGCCATATCTCGTGTGAGCTCCTCTAATGAGTGCATAGGTGTGTCCATAGCAAACCACAAGTCGCCACCCACGTTGGAGTGCACAACCATTGAATGATGGCTGGAATGAATGGATCTCCCAAGGATCGTACATCTATAGATGATCAAGCCGGTGTCGAAGATACCGTGTACTGCAGTAGTCATTGAGAGAGTGCATGGACCACCACCGGATGGTGTCCTGGCAGAAGGAAACATCATCCTCTGTGAAAAACACAAGCCAATTGTCTGTTGTCCACCCAAAAACGCAACTGCGAGGTGATGAAAACGGTGTTGTCCATCGATTTTCAGCGTACTCGTACACTCTTGGCATGGTCCAGAGCGGTGCAGAGGATGTAGGGAGGGTTTATCTCTGTGTGCATAGCCATCAGAGGGCTGAAAACAGAGAAAAAACAGCAAGTGTGTATGGCTGAAATCTGTAGATCTGAAGAGAAACTACGCCAGCAAGGCACCAGATGCCAAGGCTGGGTAGGTGGTGGCAAGATCCGGGTTCAGAACCTAAGCATTGTCCTCCTGCTGCAAAAACGTAGGTCAATTTGCAACCCACTTCTGTTGCACTTTTTGGCACCAAAAACCTTCTGTTTGCTAAAAAAACAAAGGCTTGATGGGTACCATAGGTGCCCAGCAACTTGTGGAAGGTGTCAATGACACAAAATGACCAATAAAACCGTCGAAAATGGGTTGAAAACCCAAAAACGCATATGAAGGTCAAAAACGCAAATAGATCTAGGGGGGTTTCTGCGACAAAGATGTCCAGAAATGGTAGCGCTAGCAAGCAGGTTGAGGTGATGTCCTCCCCAACAGAAATGCTCTCGTTCCTTCGCTTGCCTGGCTTATGCAAAAACGTTGGCAGATCTGGCTCCAATTTGCAAAAACGATGGTTGATCCAGCCCTTGGGAGAAGAACCTGATGCGATGTAGCGCCTCAGAATAGGCAGAGCCTGAAGGTGCTGATACCATGTGCCTTGGTGACTAATACCATGTGAGAGTGCGCATGTGTGAAAGTGTGTGTGAAAGTGTGTGTGTGTGAGAGAGAGAGAGAGAGAGAGAGAGAGAGAGTAGACACAAACGCAAGATATGGTGAAGAGGGGCCCCCCATGACTACCTTGAGCAAAATACCCTCAGTACAATCAATATGTGTGATCTCTGTGAGACGTGGAAGTGGGTACCCCCTAGCTCCATCAATAGGTGCCCAAGGGGAGGTAGGGCAAGGCTTGATAAAAATCCCCACGACCCAACAGGAAAATGATATATGGAAATATATGTGGACGCCCGGACAAAAGTGGGCGGCGGGCCCCAAACTTGGACGGCCGGGCCAGGTACAACCTAGATTTTAGGTGGCCAGCCCGGAGACATACTAGCCGTACAAGTATGCCCTAGATCTGTGAAGCAACAGAGTGGTATAAGTCTAACAGGCTGCACTCTTGAGGCTGCTGCTCACAGTGGACCATGCGTTTTCGGGGACTTGTGGTGGTTGCCACTTGGGGCAGCACTATGATCGGTCACGGGAGCTAGAGCTGATTGGGAATTAGCATGGAAATCAGCGTCCAATAATCCACCTAAGTGACCTCACCTCTCCTGCCCGACATCGCCCATGTCCAGTGGTGCACAGGACACGCTACAGTGAGCACTGATCATCCAACTGGCACCTTTCGTTGCTCTTTGCCTCCCCACCCACCGGTTGAGTTGTTGGACACACGCTTCTCCAACTTCCACAGTGGCACGCACAAACACCTTCACAATGACTCACTCACAATCTCACGCACTTGAGGCTGCGTTGCACACACTACACACCTAAATGTGCTCTCTCTCTCTCTCTCTCTCTCTCTCTCTCTCTCTCTCTCTCTCTGTGTGTGTGTGTTTGTGTGTGCGCGCGTGCATAGTTCACCGCCTGAAGGCGTCGGATTGAGGAGAAGCCACCACTTCGTTTGGGGGAGAGGCCAGAGAAACTATGCTTTGTGGAGTTGGAACCATCGTGGGCCCTCCTTTTCTCATCTCTCTCTCTCTCTCTCTCTCTCTCTCTCTCTCGTTGATGGCACCGTGCACGCTGTCTCGTTGTTTTTTGTATCACACATGGTGCACTCGCTTGAAAGTGTCGGAGCAAGCAAAAGCCACCACATGTGGGGGGGGGAGGGGGGATCCCTGCCTCTTTTATAATAGTATAGATAGATAGATATAGATTGTTACTTGGTCATGACATAGTGACCTTGATGGGAAATGCCTATAACAGATTAAAGACTGACAGACTCTCTCACTCTCTCTCGCTCTCTCTCTCTCTCTCTCACACACATACACACACTCTTTAGCACGTGTTCATACACAAATACAGGAGGTTCTCTCTCTCTCTCTCTCTCTCTCTCTCTCTCTCTCTCTCTCACACCGATGGGCAATTCGTTCGCTCCCTTGGAGTCGCCTCTCCCCCTCCGCTGCACAACGCAGATATTCTTGCCTTCAATTGATTGTCGCGATAGCAATGATCGTCATCAATTCTTGTGCGTGAGAACACAATCTGTCACCTCCGTATCTCTAATGGAAGCATTCTCTCTCTCTCTCTCTCTCTCTCTCTCTCTCTCTCTCTCTATTGGGAGAGGGGCTCAATGCTCTAAAAAAAACTAGGTTTAGTGTAATCCCACCTAGCTTTCTCTCTAACTTGTAAATTTAAAGATGAGAAAACCTATAAAGCACAGTGAATTTTAAGGTAAAAATCTTCAAATTTAACCAATTTACCTTTTAAATTTCTCATACGCTAGCTTGCCAGAGAAAAAAAAAATCGAGCCATCTAAACCAATAAAAAGCGGAGCGTAGTTTTTAGTTGGAAAGCAAATGCAAAAAGCAGCGCCGTTTTTCCTTAAAAGGCAGAGCGAGCGGCCACATTGCTCTGAGTCACCACAGAGTCAAGAGAAAATGGCGACTCTACAGAGAAAGAGGAAGCTGAGTTTGTTCGATGTTGCAGGGGAGGATTGTCCTCGCCCGAGCACCACCCTCAATCCTTACACCGGCCGCCCTTACTCTCAGCGCTACCGTGACATCCTGCAGAAGCGTAAAACCCTTCCTGTTTGGCAGCAACGCCAAGATTTCCTCGACACCCTAACCAAAATCCAGGTGATGATCCTTGTTGGTGAGACGGGAAGTGGTAAAACTACACAGATTCCACAATTTGTCGTCGAGGCTGGCTACACCACTCTCAGAAAGCAAGTAGCATGTACCCAGCCTCGCAGAGTCGCGGCCATGTCCGTTTCTAGCCGTGTGGCAGATGAGATGGATGTCACAATTGGAGAAGAAGTTGGGTACAGTATTCGTTTCGAGGATCGCACCAGCTCCAAAACAGTGCTCAAGTACCTGACTGATGGTATGCTTCTTAGAGAAGCTATGGCAGATCCTCTCTTGGATCGCTATAGCGTCATTATACTCGATGAGGCCCATGAAAGAACACTAGCGACAGATGTGCTTTTTGGCCTTTTGAAAGAAGTGCTAAGGAATAGGGCAGATCTGAAACTTGTGGTCATGAGTGCCACTCTCGAAGCAGAGAAATTTCAGTCATACTTTGAGGGTGCACCTGTCATGACGGTACCCGGAAGGCTACATCCGGTCAAGATTTTCTACACTCAGGAACCGCAGAAAGATTATCTCCAAGCTGCTATTCAAACAGTTGTGCAAATTCATGCGTGCGAGCCGCCTGGAGACATCCTGGTTTTCTTGACTGGGGAGGAGGAGATAGAGGAAGCATGCCGGAAGATAACAAGGGAAATCCTCAAATTGGGCGATCAGGTCACTCCCGTAAAAGTTGTACCCTTGTACTCCACATTGTCTCCTGCAATGCAGCAGAGGACTTTCGAGCCTGCACCTTCACCCACCAAAGAGGGAGGACCAGCAGGTCGCAAAATTGTTGTGGCGACCAACATTGCGGAGACATCACTAACAATCGACGGAGTCGTGTATGTCATTGACCCTGGTTTTTCCAAGCAGAAGGTCTACAACCCTCGTTTTCGAGTCGAGTCGCTTACTGTCACTCCAATATCTAAAGCTAGTGCACATCAGAGGGCTGGGCGAGCGGGTCGTACTAAGGCTGGAAAATGCTTTAGGTTATATACTGAGAGAAGTTTTGACGAGTTGCAAGCCCAGACATACCCGGAAATCTTAAGATCCAATCTTTCTAATATTGTGCTAACTTTGAAGAAATTGGGTATTGATGACCTGGTTCATTTTGATTTTATGGATCCCCCTGCCCCGGAGACGCTAATGCGCGCACTTGAGTTGTTGAACTACCTCGGCGCTTTAGACGATGATGGGAATTTAACAAAACTGGGAGAGCTTCTGAGTGAGTTTCCTCTTGATCCCCAAGTGTCAAAGATGCTCGTGGTGAGCCCGGAGTTCAAATGCTCCAATGAAGTTCTCTCAATCGCGGCGATGTTGGCGGTCCCCAACTGCTTCCTTCGACCAAAAGAAGCACAGGTTGCTGCGGATGAAGCTAAGGCCCGCTTTGCACATGCAGATGGCGACCACCTGACGCTCTTAAATGTGTACCATGCTTTCAAGCAAAGTAATGAAGATATGGAGTGGTGCTACGACAACTTCATCAATGTGAGGGCATTGAAGTCGGCTGACAACGTGCGGACACAGCTGTTGCGCATAATGATCAGGCGTGGCTTGAAGATGTGTAGCACAGATTTCAATAGCCAAGACTATTACGTCAACATCCGGAAGGCGATGCTAGCAGGGTACTTCATGCAGGTGGCTCATCTTGAGAAAGAGGGCCATTATCTGATCGTGAAGGACAACAAGCCTGTTCAATTGCATCCCTCTGTCTGTTTAAATTACAAGCCAGAGTGGGTGATATATAACGAGTTTGTCGCAACCACGAAGAACTTTATCAGTACTGTCACACAAATCCATGGAGAGTGGCTCATCGACATTGCTCCCCACTATTATGATCTCAGGGAATTCCCCAAGTGTGCAGCCCGGGTACAATTAGAACGGTTATACATGAAAAGTGAAAGGGAGAAGCGGGATGCCAAGACTAAGACACAAGTACCTCATCTACTTCACAGGCAGCTTCCATGTGTTACATAGGCAAGCAGCCATGAGCTCAATTGCTCTCAGTCCTACATTCATTGCTTGCATACCTGCGGTCCAGGGTGCTTTGCCTTAGCAATCAGTTGTCCCATGGGTAAGCTAATCTGCTAAGCATGACTAAGGATTAGTCTTTAGAAGCCACGGGAAGGAAGGGAAGGAAGAGGTGGCAATAAAAGCAGCTCTTTTCTATCTTACAAAGTTCCTTCCTACATTGTGACGATGCTTTAGCTCAAAATTAAGTAATCTGTTGCTAAGAAGAATTCATAACAATATTCTCAAGAATACCATGGCAACAATTCTTCTGAATCAATCCTGTTTGCTTGCCGAGTTCAAGACTCTTCGGATTGTTCCTACAACGTGTGAATGTCTTTTTCTTCTTGGTCTCTTCTTGTTCTGTTCCAAAAACATGATATAATTAAGAGGTATTGCTTACAAAGAAAGGGCAATCGAGAGTTGCTTTCAAAATATAAATTAGGGAAAATTACCAAAATACCCACAATTAAGACCCGTTTTTTAGTGCTTAGCATGTAATTTGTCACAAATTACCTCGCAAAGAAGGGAAGCTGTTTCTAAAAATAATGAAGCAATTCATCTCCAAAGCCTACATAACCGACTCAAATTCTAATTTTAGCATCTTGTATTGATAGACAATCAAGTCTTCTTATAAAAAGCTACAATTTTGTTTATCTTTAGAGAATTTTAATCTCACGACGAGTATTTTGGGAATTTATGACAATATTGGGGGTGTAATTTTCCCCATAAATTATACAATAATGGTCCAATCATTACATAGCTCTTTCAGCCCATGTAATAAACCTTCTAGTAACCTCAAAAGAAACAGAAGTGCCATTGTCCAACAGAGATGGGCAAAAAGACTCCATTGCTGCTTTCAAAAGATCCAATACAACGTACAGTACTATGGTCACGACACAAAAGAAGAGGAGAATAATGGTGCTGGCTACCATATTACTTAGACCAATTGCACCAAAGTATCAAAGGAAGTAGAAGCTTGCACTTAGTAAATTGATTTGTAACCTCAACGATTTACAGCAAAGTAATATTTTTATGTTACATTGAATGAAATGGAAGACTCATAAAACAGCTTCTTTCTTGGGTGACATTTCACCAAGCCTCACACTTGACCTCTGGCTAGAAACTTGCTTGCGGTGATCTGTACCAAACTTCTGGGTGGCCCAACGAAACACCGGAACAAAAAGAATATATAGAGCACCAAGGATAGCAGGTGCCAGAATTACCCAACCCACAATCTGTTAAAGAGCAAACTTGTCAACCATACAATAACAAAGTACCTTAGTCTGACAAGTTTCACATGCACATTATATCTATATTATATATTTAATTATATATATATATATATATATATATATATATATATATATATATATATATAGTTTACGTACAAATATTTTGTAAATGTATATGTATGTACCTACTTCGCGTGCGTGCGTGTGTGTGTGTGTGTGTGTGTGTGTGTGAGAGAGAGAGAGAGAGCATGTTACATTAACATCTTCTTAAGGCCAAAATGACCTATGAGACCAAAGAGAGAAGGAGGAGGAGAGAGAGAGAGAAATGAAATGAAATGAAATGAAATGCTATATTAACGTCTTCAAAAGGCCAGAGTGACCTATGAGACCAAACTGATACAAAAGTGGTGAATCTGTATGTGTACGTATGCATGTGCGTGTACATGTGTGCTCCGGTGCCGCCACCTGGACATGCGTGTGCGTGAAATGTCAGATTGCAATAATTTTCAAGTTCTATTGGTCAAATTCTTTTGAGTCCAAATGAATAATACAACCAGAAAATAACATACCACATGGACGACTGCAATTAGCAAGTCTCGGCTGGCAGAGCCAGATATGATCTTTTTGAAGGCATCTGAAGTGAGCTCAAATTGCTGATCACTATTGACAATCCACTCTCCAAAGCGCAAAAAGGGTATGATAAGGCTATTTCAACAAAGAAAACGATCTATCAAAAGGCAAAGAAAAGAAAGTGGAAGAGGGGGGGGGGGGGGGGGGGGGGGGGGGGGGGGGGGGGGGTGTAAAAGGGGGGTAAATATAGTATATAATATAGATCACTAAAAGGAAAAATTTCCATTACCTGAGTTCAATAGGAGTTGCAATGAAGTTTGCAAGCATAAGGGAGGGTGTGTGACACTTTGACCCAAGAATAGCAGCTGCTACTCCACAAAGGAAAACTGTAACCCCTGAAAATGGCACGTGTGTTAAACAAAAATCAGTCCCATTAGCATCAATGTTGTCAGACAATCCGTCTGCAGATATACCCAATGTGCAGCTAGTAGCTACATACCACAGATAGGGAAAACTCCCAAAGTGAAACCTAAAGCTGTCGAAAAAGCAAGCTGTTTTGGTTCCGTTCCCCTGCCAAATATGACAAAGTTCGATTTTAGTAGGTACCAACAGAAAATCATCAATAGCGAAGGACCACTAAGACACTATTTGAAGACTACGCAGCTAGAAAAGCAACTGAGCAAACTTCATGCATATGAGAAATTCCAAAGAAACGTGTTTTGCCACCAGCTCTTGGGAGAAACTCTTCAGAAACTATTTGAAGACTCAGAAACCAGAAAAGCAAACAAGTAACTTCATGCTTATAAGAACTTCTAAAGAAGATGTGTTTTACCGACAGCTCTTGGGAGGACCTTTTCAAATCTAAGAGAAAAGCATTGCACAACAGAGTGGTGAGCTCAAGGTATGTGAAGTAAAAAGGATCCAAGATAGATGGTGATCTGGGTGCCAAGAGTGGTCTCCCAAGCAGGAGAGCAATTGTACCTTAAGTAATTGCTTGATATCCAATGAAGTACAGAAATACCACCATGCCTAGTTCAGGGGCCAATCTGCAGCAGAAGGCAACTCCGCCCCTCTTTGTCTCTGCGCACAGGTGTTTTGAAGATTCTAGTACTTTATATTCAACCCTATTGTAAGTTCACTAGCTGTAAGGTGCAGCGGAAGTAAATGTTGAACTTTGCTCAAGATGAGTGCTCCGAACTGTGCTCAAGGGTGGTTCCTTTTACTTACGGAAGGGAGAGCCTTCCGTTCCTTTAGTGAGAGAGTGCAAATGATCACAAACAAAGTGGATAAACATTGTGAATGAAGGTGCTGAGACTGAGAGAAAGAGAGAAGAATACGACACCAGAATGTTGTCAAACCCTCCTCCAAGGGACCCACTCTCTATGGCGAGAGAGGTCTATGCTATTGATTGCACAAATCTGGTACAATGGTCTAGATGCAATGGACTTGCCGACGATGTCAATGACAATGATGACGGCGACGAGACGGGCTAAAATCTGCAAATCTGCTATCTGCTGAATTCTGGCACTATGTCGACGAGGACGGCGATGACAACGGGACGACGACGTGCTGGAAACGCAGATGCTGAAATCTGCGAACAGCGGGCTGAAACTGAAAACGCTGGCTGATCTGACCGTTGCGTCGAGGATCTGTTGCAGAGAGGTGAGATCTGCGAGGTTTGGGTCTACTGTTTGAAAACAGAAAACGCTGATGCAATGGCTGATCCTGTCGCCAAGAATCTGCAAACGCTGATGTGAATCTGCAAATGCAAAAACGCCAAGCTGTTCTGTGGTCTGCAAAAACGCTAGGCCTTTGCTGCAGAAACGTTAAGGCTGATCTGCTGTAGAAATGAACCCTGGACCTGAAGTAGCTTGTCCACATGCACATAGGGTTAGATGTGCACGTGACACTACCTTTTCTAGACCATCCAGCCAATTTAGAGGTATCAAAGCACCATTCGTTACTATTCTTAGGGCAAATCTGATTCAGTTTTCTCATCAGTTTGAAGCACTATGGAGAACTTGCAGAAAACTAAAAACCATCGAGAAGAGGATGGATATGGAGAACTGGAGGTTGAAATACAGGATTCCTCACAATAGCTATACACTTCTCATTGCCCGAGTAAATTATGATAGTCTTCTGCAGAAAACCAATAATCTCCAAAGCGAGAATACCTCTCCATCAAAGCAAGAAATTTCATCAAGTCCAAACAAGTTCAAACAAATACCATCCAAATTCAATAAGTTCAAACAGTACCCAAAAACAGGTCCAAACAAATTCAAACAATACCCAAACAATATTCTCAAACATGATTAAGTAATCAATCCATCAAACAAATTCTTGTTCACGTTGTCACATGCTAATGGCTCTATGTGCAACATGGCCATACTAGATCAACTTCCACAGCCAATCTTGTACTTAGCTGTGTCTTAGAGCCTAGGGGCTTTAGTACCAACAATTTTTGTGAGCCTATTCACAGGACCTACATACCAAGACAAATCCATTAGATTAGGTTTTCCAATTTTGGAACCCTCTTGCATGACTAGTTTGTACACACAGTTTAACGGATGTTATTAAACTCCAATGGGCATCTGCCATTACAAGCATAGAGATTTAGGCTAGAGCAAAGTAGCCATGAAGTTTTGAAATGTCACAATAGAAGTTTTGTCAACATCTTTGCGTGTCAAACGATAAATATGTATGCTTAGAGCTTACATTCGTAGCACATGTACACACAAATCAACATTAAAAGACCAAGAGATTCAAAATCTCAGCTTGAAGTTGAAGACTTCAGTCAAAGTAACACATGGACAAGACCATGTGACTTAAATCACTAGTAGAAAGCATTCGTCTTTGGAGCGTTTAAGAGAAGCTTCGAAACATTTGAAACGTACTGTAACTATGGGCTAGAGGAATGTGTCGGTCCAATTTCCGCGACAATCGGATTCCATAGTTGAGAGATCTGCCACAGTTTCTTAAACCTTCTTACATATGATTAATTCATGTCAAAGCGTTCCCTTGTAGTTGTCACTCGACTTCTGCTCTGTCACAAACTTCTATTGCACGCTTGCTCTAACAATCTTTCGAATCTTCAGAAGAGAGCTTGCCGTTGATAGTGGACTCGGGGTCAAACTCCCCCCTCTGCTCCTTCGGTACATGGACATATGCATCGCTCCCAAAGATCCGAAAACGGGAGACATCGAGCTCCTTACCAAAATAAGCTTCGAACAAGGTCTTGCTAAGAACTTAAGAGGTTGGAGATCGGTTTATGGTATAAACTGTCGTCGCACTGCCTCTGCCCATAAAGACTTTGGCAAATCTCGATGCTCAAGCATGGTCCATGCCATTTCTACCACTCTCCTATTCTTCTGCTCCACAACTCCATTCTTTAAAGGAGATCCACTATTCACAAGGTCTCGCTTGATGCCATTGTCCACACAAAACTGAATGAATGCTTTGGAGGTCCATTCCCCACCTTTGTCCGATCGAATAGTCTTCAACACTTGATTGCTTTCCTTCTCCACAAGAGAAGGCCAATTCTTAAAGAGGCCAAATGTCTCGAACATGTCCTATAGAAAGTATACCCAAGTAAAGCGGCTGAAGTCATCCACCAGCAAATGAAATAGAGAGCCTTGCCGAGAGGAGTCTGCGTAGGTCCACAAATGTAGGTGTGAACCAACTCCAAAACGGTAATGGCTTGGCGTGTAGCAAGCCTCTGAATAGATTCTCGATATTGCTTTTCACGAATGCAATGCAATTGTCACGCTTATTGCCAACATCTGGTAAGCCTGTAAGCATCTGCTCACGACAAGCAAGCCGAAGAGCATCATTGGTCAAATGACCAAATCTGTAGTGCCAAAGATCACCTGTGGGTATCTGTGTTGCTGAAGAAAGAGCATGGAGCCTACAGAGTCCGTTCTCCACTAAGTCCCGTCTGACCTCCTTGCCAAATTCACGATCCCGAATAGATACCGCATCCTCTATAAAAATCACCTCCATGTCAAGCTTGCACACCTCGTGCAAAGACATAAGATGAAATCCCAACTTCGGAGCATAGAGTACCTTGGAGATATGCATAACCCTTCTGTCGTCAAGAATCGACTCCATAGAGCCCTCGCCGTGAATAGAATTTCAGATTTGTTGCCAATAAAGATGTTACCACACTGTCGCCGCATGTTGGATAAAAGATCCTTCAAAGGTGTCATGTGAAGTCCCGGAGAGTCCTATGAGGGTAGAATCTCCAAATAAACAAAGGCTAGTGACTGCACCACTACCGCCAAAGAAGTAGAAGCATCTCCAACTCGCTTTCGACACTTCCTCCAATAATGGCTCTTCTCACCACAGCTCTTGCAATGCCGTTCCGCCTTCAAGGCTTCCCGTTCAGCATCACTCTTCTTGTCTTTGGTATTGTTGCTTTTCTTCTTACCCTTCTGCTACTTGTTGTTGGAAGAGCCGGTCAAGACTTCAGAGTGTTAACTTCTTCCCCCTATTAAAACGCTCCTCCTGGTCCAACACCAATGGAACAATCTCGTCCCAAGAGATAGTATTCAGCCGGCCACTCGTAAAAGCGGAGAATACAAGTTGGTATATCGAGGAGGTAATTAAGCCTGGATGGCCATATCCTCTGAACTAATAAGCTTTCCCATGTGAAGAATCTCTTGTTGAAGCTCCTGCATCTTGTTGATGTAATCACGCATAGAATAGTTCTTCGCATCCAGGGTCCTCAACTGCATCTCAAGGGCTATCCGTTTCATTGTAAAAACTCGATCATAGTGAAGAAAGATGATCCCAAATCAGCTTCATGTCTTTCATCAATAGAATGTGATTGATGGTTGATGGTATACTATTGAGGATAATGAAAGACCGGATTCGAGCATTGACACGCTCCCATAGCTTCGCTCCCGCAGGGTCCTTTGGCCTTTGAAAGTTGCTTGAAACAAAGCCTTCAAGCTCGTAAGAGCCGAAGACCGCCATCATGGTTGCTTTCCAAATGGCATAGTTGTCTCCATTCAATTTCTGATCTGAGGGAAAGATAAGGAGGGTAGGTATCTTGAATGGTTCATCACCAACAACTTCAAGTGCCTCATTGTACACAATGCATGGCTTCTCCTTATGGTTGCCTTTCACAAGCATAACCTTTGTTTTAGATCCATTCACAATCAGCCCACTATGCAAGCAAAAGTTCTTAAGGACAACCATAACCTTTTGTGCATCCTCTAAAGTGTGTGCTAGAAGCACTCTATCATCCACATACAACAAAAGCATGATTACCGCATTGCAAATAGTGACCTCTTCAATGCCTTCTTCTAGCATAAAGTCAAGTCCAATTGATCAATGCATAGACCAAAAAGAGTTGGTGACAATGGATATCCTTGTTTAACCCCAATAGTACACGACTGAGATTGACGTGCCGGCAGACAGAAGAGGCCAGAGAGGCTATCCACAACAACCCGAGGACAAGGAAGGACAATGAAGCGAATCAACTGGTAGATCAAAGGATTCCACATATCCAAATTGAGGTGCCAAGGACTGGGAGGCCAGCAACGCTACCAACAAGTCACAAGACACAAGAAAAGAACAAAAAGGTAAGCTAGGTCCACTGGATAATTTGGTCAAGGACGCTTTTTGGGGCCCTCAATGCAAAGTGGATGGAGGAGAACCTCGCAAATTCTCTACAGAGAGAGCTGTATCGTGAAGCTTTTAGCAGCATCCGTGCCAAAAGTTACCAACACGTTGCGGTGCGGACTCCACATGTGTTTGGGTGCAGACGATTATGGTGGATGCCAACGAGGGCAAGCCATGGCGGCTTGCAGAGATATGCAGAGAAAGAGGGGGTTGAATGAGAGCAGAGAGGGAGAGAGAGATTCAACACATCACAAGGAAAAGCAACGCTATGAGAGAGTTTATTAAAAAAGGAGTGTTTATATATATATATATAGATTTAAACCTTCCATGAAAACTAGCTCTCCTAACTGCATGCCTTTGGGAGATGTTCCCACGGACTGACATCAAAGTAAATGAGGGCTTGGAGATCCAACAATCCCCCCTCAAGCCCGAACTACATCACTCTCATGATACCTCGAGTTTTTGGTGTACTCGTCAACCATGAGTTTTAGGTTCTCTCACAACCAAGGATTGTGGTGTATCCATAACCTGGTGCTATGATAGTGAACCCCTCTTGAACTGATAGAGTGTAGGTTGAAAAATTAGCTACCAACAAATGGAGTTTTTGGTTCACTGCCAAACCTTGGGTTTAAGGTCTACCCAGTAACCTCACGAGTGTCGGGACAAAAATGGGCTGAGAACAAATGTTTTTGGGAGGTCTTACCACTCATATATGTGTGGCAGTGTCTAACCCGTACAAGAGTCTATCATGGTATGACTGACAACAAATAAAGTAAAAGAGGCTTTGACTAAAAAGTGTATGATTGTTTTGACAATAGACAAAAGAGGACAAACCTATGACACTAAACTGGCAAAAAGAGTTTGTGAAATCTTGTACTGCAATCTCGAAGCAGATCTTCATATGTAGCATAAGTTGATGTACCGAGTACTTAAAGCGAACCGTCAAAAGAATCATCATTGACTTTCTTTCTTGATGAGCTTTGATCTTGTTGAATTTCGATGCCATATTGAAACCTTCAAGAAGCCTTTACGTGCTTTGTTATTGCCTTGGCAAAGCTTCTTCACAAGCAGCTTTTCAAGATGCTGCAAAAATTGTGAACAATTTCTCTCACCTTTGCCAAGTGCTGCCATTGATGACAAGTCAAAACTGCACCTTTGGTAGGGGCGTTTTGATATGCTGTTGTTTTGCTAGCTTGGCCCATTGCATTTTGAGATGTTCAAAAACTATCTAGTTTGAGGATGGTTTGAAATACCTAGTACAAAACTGCCACAAATAGGGCATTTTAAAATGCATGTCTACACCACCACAGTGAGCATGCCCTGCTGCAACCGCCACGTGAGCGTTTTGATATGCCCGCCTTCTATGGCAACTGTGCCACCGAGTCAGGCAGCGTCTCGAGATGCTACCGCAGCTACCAATTGCCCTTGCATCTTGATATGCTGCCGGTGCTTCCTGCCTGCAGTGCCTACTCCCTGCCTGCAACTTCACCAAAACGCGAGCGTCTTCAGAGGTTTCCGAGGTTGCTGCGCCTTCGCCTGCCAACGCCCTAGCCAACCTGAGCTCTGATACCAGTGTTGGGTGCAGGCGGTTATGGTGGATGCCAACGAGGGCAAGCCATGGCGGCTTGGAGAGATGCAGAGAAAGAGGGGGATGAACGAGAGCAGAGAGGGAGAGAGAGATTCGACACAACACAAGGAAAAGCAACGCTATGAGAGAGTTTATTAAAAAAGGAGTGTTTACATATATATATTTTAAACCTTCCATACAAACTGGCTCTACTAACTGCATGCCTTTGGGAGATGTTCCCACAGGCTGACATCAAAGTAAGGGCTTGGAAACCCAACAACACGAGGGGAGCCACTCCACTCCTTTGTCACAAATTGCCTAGATTGAATAAAGTCGCTAATTTATTGTTGAGATTTTAGGTACTGACAGGCTAACAGTGTTTTGCGGAATGACTTTATGAGCACTCAACAGATGTGCACTAAATTGGAAATTTCCTTAATTGAATTGAAAACGTGTGCTCTTTCATGTTTGTATTGTTTTGAGACATATAGAGAAAGATAAAATGTCTGCAACATTTTGTTTGATGAATGATTTGAATTTAGTGCATTTAAACATCTCTTAAAGATTAGCGAGATCTAGATGTGATGGCTAAGTAAATAAGAATTCAAGATGTGGTCCAGACCCAGATTAGTCAACTCCTAGACACGAAGAGGCCATCGAAGAAGCAATTGAAGAAGTGCTAGAAGAGGACTGACTACCCCGGTTACTTGGGCTGTCAATCTTCTTTTGCATCTGCAAGAAACCAAAAGAAGCACTCCCCAGTTCTTCCTCTTCTTCTGACAATTCTTCTAGCCAGCACATAGTACCTTTAGTGTTCTCTGTATTCCTTCTCTGCAAGGAGCAGAGAGAAGAAGAAAGAGAAAGAGCTGGCTCTCCGTCTCTATCACCTCCAGTGTGGAGCGGGGAGAGAGAGAGAGAGAGAGAGAGAGAGAGAGAGAGAGAGGGGGGTCTCTCTATGTAGGGGTACTCCACAGTCCAGCGTGAACTCTGTTGCAAGCCTGAAGAGGGCGTGTACTATCCAGTAGTCCAACGTGTTCTCTTTTCCTCCAAATTTGCAGGCAAAGACCTTCTCTCTCTACGTGCGCTACCTGCAACACTCACTCTCCACGCACTGGACAAACCACTCGACCATAGCCACCATCCGGTAGC
Source organism: Adiantum capillus-veneris (assembly GCF_014529385.1). NCBI lineage: Eukaryota > Viridiplantae > Streptophyta > Polypodiopsida > Polypodiales > Pteridaceae > Adiantum > Adiantum capillus-veneris. Next base: position 100,625,975 of record NC_140960.1, on the reverse strand, counting down.
ACCCCCATGCTGGGGCCAACGTCCAAGGACGTAGGCGTGCCCTTGTAAGACCAAGCGTCCCATACCACCCAACCTCACCTCCTCGAGGTGACCTCACGCACTCCTAGCCTCACGGGCTAACCACTGGCACTCTGCCAGTGGGGGTCGATAAGTACAAATGAGGCCTTCACCTCCCTTTTATAATAATGGCCAGCCACACTGGCAGGGTTCACACTACGTCTGCCCGGACATTGAACACCCATCCCGACGGCGTAGGCTAGATCCCCTCTCCTGTAATAACCAAGACATGACAGTCTCTCTCAGTCATCTATGTGCTTTGATGCACCGATCCACATGTGCAATGTCTTGCTCTACCAAGCAAATCAATATCCTAGTACACCACTGAAGAAAACCCTCTGCCAAGTATATCCTCCGTCCACAGTGGGGAGAGAGATGAAGTCAGGACGATCCTTCAGGAGAGAGGGGTGAAGGATGACTCTAAGGGTAGGGATTCCGCCACCATTGGACAATGCCTTGTTCTCGCCCAAAAGAACCCCAAGGCTCCTACCAATCTCTGAAAGAACTGGCCAATGCCTTGGCATGAGCCGAAGTTATCAGACTAAGACTCACACCTTGCCAGAAAGGTTCATGTTCTTCCTCTACCAATTAAGTTAGCAAAATGCTTTGCTCCAGTCCAAAGGGCACTATGCTAGAGGCTTACCTGCCTTGTCCGATGTCTCAAATTCACAGCCTCCCCCCAACAGGAAGACATCCACATTCCTGATGATAGGCCTGCTGATGCAAGATGCCTAGAGGCAAGCTTTAAGCTACCTGCCCAAAAGTGTGTAACCTACCACCTTGCAAACTGACATCATTTAATAACTCTAATGTAGCCACTGAATTGCGAATGCTGCCAAAAGAGTCTGCCAAAAATCTGAAACCCCACAGCTGACCCGCTGAATTCCATGATAAACAAGTGACAAACTGGCCGGAAAAAGGGCACCGCTAACTGGATGATTGAAGTTCTCCTACTAGAGATGGCCAGTGATCTTTCCAGTAGAAAAACAACAGTGCCCCCTATGACCGAGCCCTTGGACCTCATATGCCTAAGAAATGACCAATGATCTTGCCAGCAGAAAAATGACGAGAAACTCTGATGATCCAAAGACCATACTCCAAAAGGCCAATCGCCGTTTATGTCTGTAGCAAAGCACCAAAATCGCCTAAGGATTGGTCTACAATCCTTGCATTCCGCATTCCAAAAGCCTTAGCTCAGCCATACAAATTTTCCTACAAGTACATCCAATAACCATAACTGTGGAGCGAAGCTACCAAGAACCCATCAACAATCCAGCAACACTTGCCCATGGATCCTGTATACAATGGCTATCGTAAAAAATGCCCCACCATATCGTGAAGCAATCTCTACAATACTCTTGCACTCCCTTGTCTCTGATGCATCCGCCACGTAACTCACAGAGCATCCATCCCATCCTCAAATATCCATGTTGGGCGAGCAACAACCACCAACTGTTCCCAGCGAAAAAAAAAAAGAAAAAAAAAGACAGGTACTATCTCCACAGACTCATGCAAGGTGTTCTGCACCTCACAAATAGTGCCCAATCCACAACTTCCTTGAGTTCAGCGCAAAGAGGACTAGTCACATGACACACTACTCAATGTGCGAGACCTCCTGTGAAGGTTTGAAAGACGCAGAAAACGAAAGGCATTCACCTGCGCAGGATGAGGATGACAGGATCTACTATTTTGGACCGCCACCATCGCCTCACCCACGCTGTCCGTGACCCCATTCTCGCCCCGCCAAAGCTTTTCGAATCTTTAATCCACTGCGATATGAGTGAGTGTCTCTGTGTGTGTGTGTGTGTGTGTGTGTATAGACAGGGCTATATCACACGGGCGGCGTCAGGTGTGATATTGTAAGGCTATGGTCACGCGAGGCTTAGTTATCACTAAGCCTCAATAATTTCTGGCAGGAGCTCAGAGCGAGAACCGGAAGTAGCAGGTAGAGAGAAGGAGAGAGAAAGAGGGCACTGACCGGTAGTGTAAAAGCATAGTTGCAAAATTATGCCGATGGAAAGCTGCAACGTGTCATAGATTTTCGGCATGTCTAACGCAGAACTAAGCCCACATGACCACGCCCTAAATACTGGCTTTTCAAAAACGCGTTTACACACTAAAAACTAGCCTGCCCATCGCACAATGGAACGGACCGGCAGGGTTTATAGACTGAGCAATCGAATCCTTTTTATATTTTTATATTCGGGGCCACTATTCAACGAAACCTGATTAGCTTACTGGTTTAGCTCTCACTTTTCAAAGGCGGGGTCCATGGCTCAATCCCTGCCCATCTTTCAAGGGGGGAGCTCAGTGCCTAAGGGCAATTTTGCACGGGCAGGGTTGAACTCCTCGCTTGTGTAAGCAAATGTTGTCGAGTGGTCTCAACTCTGCCGAAATCCACAGAGTTGGAATTCTAGACTTCTACCCTCGCCCTTCGAAAGATAGCTCATGTTCATGTGTGCTCTAGTGTCCAACTCTAGACTTCTACCCTTGCCCTTCGAAGACAGCTCACGTTCACATGTCCTGGAGTTAAACACTACATATAAAATAGCTGATGCAACGGAGTTCCACCTACCCCCCCCCCCCCCTCCTCATGCGAATGCGTCCTAACTCTTGTCCAATGCAAAATTTGTGGGGCCTCTAACCTTTTGCCACGTACCTGCCATGGTGCCTCTCAAAATCGCTACCCATCTTTGGGCACCCCAGTGTGTAAGCAGCCTTACTAAAAAATGTCTTGCCTACTTGCTCCTTTCTTATTTTTATTAGGCAAAATCTTTCAGATCCAGATTCCTCTCTCGAAGCTGGATCAAGCAAGACTAGGACACAGAGTAATCTGCACTACGATTCGAAATGTGTTGGTTGCCTGTGAGCTTGTAATTATTGTGCTAACCTTCTCACCCCAATGCGCTTCTAGCCCGTTGATTAATGCCTCCACTATAATAAAAAATTTGATCCCTTGCACATGATCCCTTGCACAACATGTGTTGGCGTGCTGGAAGCCATCCGACCATGGTGGTCACATTGCCTCCGACTCTCTCCTCCAATTGCTCTGCGCTCTCTCAACCGCATGGCTTGCCTCAGCGGCAACGCACGCATGCCCATTGTGGCCAAGAGCCACTTGCCTCCGCCCTTCCCTTTTCTTCACCACATGCCAGATCATACTTTTTCCATGTTCCTTCGCTATCTTTGCCAGCTCATCCTGCCTACTTCACCCCTTGCATTTACTCTCGAAGATCACGTTTCCTTAAAAGTGAAATGGAATCTCATCAAATTCCCTTCAAAAACCCATCCAAAATGGTGCACACCTCTCACGATATAGAGTACACAAGGACATACAATACTTGCAATGTTACATACTATAGATACTTGCAATGTTACATATTCATTACATATGGCGTTTTGTTTTTAATCCATTAGTTGGGGAGATTTTAGATTCCCGCCCTCTGCCCTTCTTCTTCTTTGCTCCCTTTCTATGTCTAGTCCTCCTCCCCTCCCTCTTGCCTCAATTTGTAGACCATAGTTGATGAAGTGCCAGACACTTACTCCAACTTAACCTCAAAGATGTCTTCCTTCTCCACTCATTCGGGTGTTGTAGAATCTTCAGAGTGCGCAAAGAGAGAGAGAGAGAGAGAGAGTAGGCAAAGCCCAAAGAAGGCTTATTTCATACTAGAGCGTACTTCAGCAGGGGTTTCCCCTAAATCTTTGTCACACAGGCGGCATCACGTGGAATCTACGACAAGGGGGATTCGGGCCATCCTATGAACATTTTTCATTTTGGGAAAATCTAAAAATTTGGAGCGAAGAGCAAATTTAGGTAGGCTTGTATCCCCCGTCTTGAACACACGACCTTCTCGTAGCACGCCATTTGCTCTAACCACTATGTTCACCCATTTGCTCTAACCACTATGTTCACATGCATTCATGAAATATAGGGGATTTGGGTGTGTGATATTGTAAATGCAGGCAGATTTGTAAATTCAAGACACAATTGTAAATTCAGGCTGCCCCCATGCCGCCAAATCCAACGGCTTAAGATCGATGCACCCCCCAATTTGTCCATCATCAATCCCATTTGAAGTGTCCCATGTGATATAGGGTTGAGAATCTTGACGTGGCAACATTGATTGTGGCTTTATTTAACGTCAAACATAGCAGTATTTAATGTAACTAGTCTTGCTTGATAGGCCTTGTCATAGTAGTTAATGTGTGAATTAGTTTAAATGTGTAACTAATGTTCATAGTAGTTTAAGTTTAAATAGCATACTATGGGTATATTGCTCTTGTCAATATTGTAAGGAGACTCTTGATATGCTTGGGCAAGTGCAGGCACAGCTTGCGGTGAGAGAGAGAGAGAGAGAGAGAGAGAGAGAGAGAGATGCTTCGTCTTTTGAATCCTTCCTTCCTCACCAGCTTCATTTCACCACATGTCCATGCCTTCTCTTATCAAGGCAATGGTCACCAGTGATCAACTATGTTTGTTGGGAAAGCTTGTTGCCTTCACATGTCATTTGTCAAGGCATGGACACGTTGAGGAGTGAGTGGTTACACTTGTGGTAGTTGTTGTGAGGCAGTGGCAGTTTCATGCGTTATGTAGGGCTGAGGATCAGCTCAATCTGGCAATAAGGAAGAAGGTAAGAGGGAAGTGGTAGGGATTGATGAGGAAGTAAGATGGAAAGTAGGGATGAAGGAGGATGCCAAACTTAAGGTTCCTGCAAAGTATGGTTGTGTGAGTGCTATAATGCTTCCACAACCTATCTACCATTCTTAGAATTTTGAGAAATGTAACTTCTCTAAGAATGAATGATAAGTCTCATGCAATTATCCAAATGCTTACAACCTTATCTTTATGCACCATTCTTTGTGCTTATTTTCATTTTATGTACTTTCTTTCTAATTGATTGAAATGCTTCCAAAACGATTTATAGTGTTGTGGTCTTTCTCTTTACTTATGGTTATGCATCATGAATACTACTTAATGTCATTGCATCCCAAGCTTATCAACTTGTTTCGTTTGTATATTTATTCTTGTAACCGCTTGTACTTAGACCTAGTGTCTATTTTCTCATGTCTCTTTTAGACCTGATTAGCAATGTATGATGTTGTGTGTTCAATAAAGTGATGAATATATCCATTCCTATGACAAATGAGTGACTATTAGAGTTTAATGTGATTGTTGTGGTTTTTTTAAATTTAGCATTTTATTGTTCCCATATTAACCAATCCTATATCAGCTTCCCTTTCATCCTTTATCAACAAGTTATAATCACATATTCTATTGAAAGCTTAGTGTTACGAAGTGTTATGTTGTCAAGTTAGCAATATGCAATGATCAGAGTTTACTAGTCTGCATTAGAGCACATTCTTAGACATAAAGCACGAACACGGCTATGAGTGCACAAAATGAAGAATCATAGATAGTAAACTTTCAGGCCTTCGAGAGAATGAATTGTCCATGTGAATAGCTTCGGTAGCAAAATTCCATGTTGAGCTTTGCGGACTATTATCTGGCCAATTACAAGTCGGAGGGAAGCTGGAGCACCAGCTTGCTCACACCTCTGCATGGTGACCTACAATTGCTCCGGAGACACACACACACACACACACACACACACACACACACACACACACACACACACACAGAGATCTGTCTACTTCTATTAGAGGCCAAAGTTGGCCTATGAGACAAATCAGATATGCATGTGTGTGTCCTCCATCTATCATGAAAGGGAAAAATTACAAAGTAACAAAATGTGGTCATGTCATAGTTATGGTGGGGGGGGGAGTGGGCGATTCATGGGAGGCCAGGACACAAGTCACATGGTAAATGGGTGGGGGGGGGGGGGGGGATCTCTATCTCTAGGGGTGCATATATATATATATGCTTAGGGAAGTATAATCATGAAGTATGTCACGTTGACTAGTTATGTCCAATGTGGGATGTAAGTTCTAGAACATGGGTTGGTGTGGTGTAAGGGTTGCACGTATGATTGCAACTATGTCTACCAACATCTGAGAACATCTCTCCTAGGTTGTCTACTAGTGGTGAGCCTAGATCTCACCGGTTTGTATGCGATGGAATCTCAAAGCTCTATATCGTGGAGCTTGGAGGAATCTCCTATCTCTGATTATCTTAGCATGTGTAGGGAAACTCCTCTCTATGTCAATGTGATGATCAGTAGTAGGGTTTCGGTCCTCTAAAAGAAGTCTGCAAGAGGTGACTATTTTCCACCCTCTAGTGCCGCTACAAATGCGAACATTGTCTCTCTCCGTCTATATTTCTCCACTAAAAATCAGCCAAACTAGCACTGATCTCTAGATTCCATGATCTATCATAGGGTAGGTTGTCTTGTGAAAAGGGCCTCATATGTATCTCTGATACTCTCATCTGCTCTGCATTTATAGACAAAGTGCTCCTCATCCTCAATCACCCTCTATGTGTAAAGTTGGTTTAACCTCTTAGCTCAGGGAGTATGAGAAACTCTCTTGGTCTCTATCTATAGCCAATGTGATGATTCCTGGAGCTAAATCACCACTCATGAGCTATGCAGCATGCTTGTGTCCATGTAGCATGGTCTCTAAATGAACCCCTTATCTAGCATGGTCAATAAGTGTTCACTATAATACAATATCTTTAGAGAAGAGGCTATCTAGGTGCAATCCATTTCTCTTTAATGTAGAGCTACCATAGATCTTAATTGAGTGTTGTGTTCCTCTCATTGTGTGAGAGTTGAATGAAGGGTGAGCTGAGGTCATGTTAGAAGGGTGGTAATCTATCCATGTCTAGTCCATGTGCTCCAAACGGGGCTCCAAACCACTCTCTCACTTGAAAGTGCCAAGAATCTCACTTGACTATGTAATCTATTTGGAGGCCTCAAAGGCTCTATGTGTGAGTCTATTTGATGGCATCTCTCTCATCCTCTAGATGAGGATTTTTTTTTTTTTAATTCACCTCAACCAGCATGGGTGGAGTAGCTAACTCTACTCAAATAATGTTGTATGGTACTAAGGGCTAGTTGTGGAACAAGCGTGATATCATACATATTTGTCACCTCTCAATTTGTGTCCATGAGGTGGATGATACACCAAGAACCCATACTACTACAAAATACATCGAAGCTAGGGTGACCAAAGTGTTGAAGAGCCACCTCTTGGTGTGAGGCTCCTAAAAGTGTGCCTAATGAAATCTCCTTTCTAGCATGGCCGAATCCACATCTCCAGTGAGTTTGTCTACATCTGCCTTTGCCATGGTGAAGTGCCCACGTGGGTTAAGAGGTGACTCCCAAGTATACATAAGACTCCATTGACTCTATCACCTCTACATGTGTGCAACCATAAAGATATATGCATTGTTGATTGCCCTCAAAGTATGAAAGATGATGCCCTTGGTTTTCCCAAGGTTCAATGTTAGCCCGCTCGGTGTACAAAGATAGTCATCAAGTGTCTCAAGGTGTCATTGTAATCCTCTTGTGTCTCAGAGATCAAAACAATGTCATCAGCTATTGGGGTACCTCCACCACCATCTTGTAGTATGTAATCTGAGATCTCATCAATATAGATCCCAAAGAGGGTCGGGGAGAGTGGGCATCTCTGCTGCACACAAATGGTGCTAGCGATAGGGTCTGATAAGCCTTTGCGGAAGCATACCCTCCCTGTCACTTTCTCATATAAAGCATATATATCCCAAGTCATCTATGAAGGTACATCGAAGCTTTGGAGGAAATGAAAGAGTCTTTAACCTCTAATTGTATCAAATGCTTTGTAGAAGTACGCAAAACAGGAGTGCAATCTCTTCTTCCATGCTTTTGCCCCATCAATGAGGCAACATAGAACAAAGATTTGATCCATAATAGAGAGGTCTCATTTAAAACATGCTTGGAAGGGATCTCCTAGTCCCTCCCTCTCTGTATATGAGCCGAGCTTTGACTCAAGTATTTCTCTGTAGAGGCATGCTGTGGCTAATCATGATGGTCCTATAATTCCTTGGGTCCAAGGTGTCACCAAAATTGTGGATAGGCAGAACCGTTGTCTAGTCCATTCTTTTGGGAAGCCCTCTTCCATAGCCCTATTGAAGGTGTGTGCAATTAATGGAGCTAGGGTGTTGGCTATGTAAATGAGGTGCTCACTCTCTGTAATCTAGTGTGGTCAAAAGATCTGTAGTGATGTAGTTGGCCTAAGGCTTGTGTTACCATATTTGTGGTGAAGAAAGCGGAGATGGTATGTCATGACTTGAGTAGCTTTAGGATTGGAGGTTTCCTAGGGGCCTCATACAACCTCTCCACATAATCATGCCATATTGTGGTCCTCAATGGGTGTGGTCAAGTGGGGTTATCTGAGAGTCGAAGGTTTCCCAGGGATCTCATACAACCTCTACATAATCATGCCATGTTGTGGTTCATGGTTCTCATGGGTGTGTTCAAGTGGGCCTGTCTATGAGTCGGCCATGTTGTCGCACTATCAATACTTATGACTAGGTGGTAAATTTCAAGCTCCTCTGCTTCCTTGAAAGCTCACTCATTGCTTGCGACGTGTGAGGATCTTCATCTGTTATCCAACCTCTTGCTCTGTAGTGTTCCCTAGAGATCTCTATGCTTGTAGGGTGCAGTAAAGCCCTCCACACTTATCATCATACGTGTGTGTGTGTGTGTGTGTGTGTGTGTGTGTGTGGGCGGGGGGGGGGGGTGTGGGAGGTATATGTCTAGTGTGAGTAGTGTGTGGAAAGGATATGAGGGCTGATGTGTAAGACACATGAGATTTGGGAAGTGAGTGTGGATAATGATGTGGATTGGTCAAGCTGACAAAGGCCCACATGAACCTCTACTGAGTATATAGGGGCTAGATCTCGTGTGAAGTGGATGGTAGAGTGTGGAGTAGGTGTAGCAGATGCACAGAAAGAAAGGAGAGTTAGGCATGTTTAGCTCCAATGGGGATGTGTGGGATGGTGAAAGAGCTAATGAGACGTATAGCCTCTCGAGGTGCCATAAGGTAATCCCCTATACTCCCCCTCCCAGTTGCGACTCAACATGGGATGCATGTCAAACCTCTAGGCTTAGGCAAAAGAACCATTCCTTTATATATAATGAGAGATAGTGGGGTGGCTATGTCCATTGAGACTTGAATAAGATCCTCCTCCTCCTCTTGAGTATGTAGTATTTCTTGGTCCTTGAAAGCATATGTCTCACAGTGGTGGCTACATGTCTAGACATTGAAGTCCCCCATGAGAAAACTTCCCCAAAGGTAGAGTCCTCCCTCATCCCTTCTATCAAACATGTGTATGGTGACTCCCCTCCTCTACCCAGAGGTGGTGAATCTAGAGTCTGTGGGTGCAAAGTAACATAGAATGATGTATATAACGTGATCATGTGTAATCTCTTAGTGGATCCAAATGAATTGGGCCTCTAGATCTCATGCTACAACCTTTATCCTACCCTGCCACTCATGTCTGAAGAGATTGGCCACTCATCTAGACCCTCTATAAGATTTCTAGAATATACACTTATAGTTAGGGGACTCCCACTTGAATTCGTGGATCATTTGTAGGCCCCTCTCTAGGCTCTCACGTGTCTTTGTGAGTAGGGAATTGACTACTCATCACCTCCACTAGTCACTCTGTATGTGTCCATGGATCACCATTGCAATTTTAAAATGTAATATGAATCTCCTCATTTTGTGTCACATAGGCCATGAGTCCCTACGCAACAAACTTTTCATTAATGATGACCCAACCATTGCAATATAATGCCTTCTTCACATGCTTTGAGCACCCAAGGCATGCATGCACATATGTGTTTTAATTATATTGATGTGAGGGCATCATCTAAGTAGATGGGGGTCCCATAAATTCTTGTAGAATGCCATGTTTTTCATAAAAGAGGTCCTTGCCTCTTCGAAGGAGAACTAGAGAATGAGGGCCTTGTCTCTCATTAGATCTTTGCCGGCTCTCCAAATCTTATTGAAGAGGGGTGGCTCTTCTTCTTTGTACTGAAGCTTGGTACATAGTTCTCTAACATCTATGTTGGGTATGGAGTCGTTCTTCTCTACTACGTCGATGACTCCTATGGTGAGTCAACGGTCATGTCACATCTTCTTCTCCTAAAGAGTAGTGTGTACAAGAAAGCATTTCTTCTTCTTGGCATCTACTTTAGCCTCTTCCTCCGTCTCCTCCTTGACCTCTTTCTTGATGTTCCACCTAATGACCTCCACCCATCCTTCTTTGGTGGCCTCCACCTTGTCCTCGATGCTCTCAGTGATTTCTCTTGTAAGCTTTTCCTTGATGGCTTCTTTGTTCGCCTTGACAATATTTGCTTCTTCACAAGATGGGGCGCGTCTTAAAGGGAGCCCATTTTTTCCTTGAGTAGGTCCATCTCTTCCTTCATTTTGTCTCTCTCCTTATTCTACCCCTCTATATCTTTCATCCACTCTTTGAGCAAGATTTCTTTCTCCCTCCATTCTTTCATCTCTATTGCGAATGTGGAGAGGCGTTTGTTGGTGTCCTTGAACATCGTGAGTTTGCTTTCCATAAGAGAAGCCACTTTTCTTGTCATGGAGACCATGGAGACACACACACACAAAGAGAGAGAGAGAGAGAGAGAGAGAGAGAGAGAGAGAGAGAGAGAGAGAGAGAGAGAGAGAGAGAGAGAGAGAGAGAGAGAGAGAGAGAGAGAGAGAGAGAGAGAGAGAGAGAGAGAGAGAGAGAAGCTTGCTCTATGCTTAAAAAGTTGGCCCTCTCCTTGAGAAGGTGCCTCCCTACTTGAGAAGCTACCCTTGTGCTTACGATTTAATCATCGTACACTAGTCATAATAGTTGGGTTACATGGATTAATGTTAGCATACTAGGTTAGCCTCAAGTTACATTTCATGGCCTCGACCTTGCTATAGCTACATGCAGAGAGAGAGAGAGAGAGAGAGAGAGAGAGAGAGAGAGAGAGAGAGAGAGAGAGAGAGAGAGAGAGAGAGAGAGAGAGAGAGAGAGAGAGACGTGGCCACATGGGGCTGATTTTGGAGAACCATCTAGGATGAGATGTTGGCTCGGTTCTAGGCTTCACTCCCTCCATACAAGTTTTCAAGCTGGTGTTGCAATCAAGCTCGGGCAAAGGAGTGTGGGAGCTGCAGAAGCAAAGGTAACTACTGGAGAAGCCTAAATGAGGTCGTCTTGAAGAGGCAAAAGCAAAGAGTCGGAAGAAAAACAAGAAGAAGATGAAGCAAACACAGTAGAAGAAAAGGAAGAAGAAGCTATGTAAGAAAATGCCCACTTCGTATTTGTGGATTGAGCAATGCAATTGCAAATCTCTCCTCAACATGGTGATGGTTCTAATGATGAAGAAGGCAATGCTCACATAGGCCACCATGGTTCTTTGCACTTTCTGTTGGCAATTTCCTTTAACACTGTGTAGCTGGTTAGACGTGGATACTTCCATTACTCAAGTTGCCCCATATAGTTCTTGAAAAATTAAGGTAGTTTAGATTCCATGACGAGCCACATTCATGAAGTAAAAAACCATTGAATATGCTTCAATGGAAGGGTAGGAATCCACCTAGATATTGTGCCAAAAATTGATCCCAGAGCGTGTGTATATATATCAATCATCCAAATCTCACAAGAATGAAAAAGTAGAAAGAAGTCGATAGTAATATAAATTTTACAGACATGGATTCAAATTATCAAGACCAATGTGCTCACATGCCATGCCAAAATAAAAATGCATAGGTATGGCAAGGAGATGGCACTGTCCTCACCCAATTATCATAAATTGTAGGGAGTGTGCCCTTCCCCTTATATGCTTGTTTTCTTCTCTTGTGTTAAAGGGTTACAATTGCTACAAATGAAAGTGCACAGAGCCCTACAAATATCAAGAATAACATAATACAATCCATAAATTTGACAGGTTTGCATACCTACACATCCACAAGCACGTAATCAAATCTATACACGAAGAAAGAGAGACAAGGAGCGAGATAGAGCAAGAGAGAGCACATAAAGGTGCACCTCCTAGAGCGGAGTGCTACACCGGCACAGCGAGAGAGGAGAGAAGGGAAGAGAGAAGAAGTTCACAGGCACTAGGTGCAATCTTCCCACATGCAAGAGTGAGCATTTCCCTCTTGCACGTATTTATTTATAGATTCTTCAATGCTAAAAAATGAATACATAGTGCCGGCCGGGCATAAATGGACATAGCTCGTAATGAGGACTTGAGTAATAAATGTACAGATCCCTTATCCACAACATACTATGGGGTTGGAAAAGCAAATGTCCTCAGTTGTTGCGAGGTACAAAAGCGGTGGGCTATAGAGCGAGGTACAAGACGTTGGGTACATGCCTGCATAGCACAATGAGTAACTAAAAACCAAAAGAGTAGCAATGATTAGTAGGAAGCAATTTAAAAGTGCAAAAAGGTGTAACATGTATATGGTGTGATGTGAGTGAATAAAATGAAGTAAATGTGCATAAGTGCAGAGTGCAACATTGATCAGAAACGTTATTCCAAATAGATAACCATCTGTCACCCTTCCACCTTGCGATACCAATTTATCATATGCTTTCATATCAATCCATACAAAATGTGGTGGACCAATTCCACATAAAATGTAACCATGGAGAGTCCTGCCTTACCAGGCATAGGCACTCTAGTACACATGTATCGACATCCATAAATTTCCATAATAATATTGCAAAGTGGAGAGTCCTTCCTCACAAGGCGTAGGTACTCTAATACATGTGTCAATAGCCATATAATTATAAGTTTCCATAACAAGGTGTGGAGCGGAGAGTCTTGCCCTCTTTAGGTGTAGGACCTCTAACATTTTTAGAAATTTTGCCATTCCAATTCAGTTCAACCCATAAGATCCTTGCCATGACAATGTACAATGTCTTAACCAGTGTGTTGGGTAATGTGACCAAGGGTTATGCCTGGAGGTTCTTTGACGTGAAACCATTGCACGTAGCTTTATCAGCAATAGTAATTCTCAAAGACAAAGCAGTAAAAATGACATCTTATCAATTGTAAAACTAATTGAAGCACACACTAAATGTATTAACATTTTAAATGTTTGTAATGAGAGTTGTTTACAGTGTAGGAATGGGAGTTAGTAGATACTGTGGTGTGATAACAATACGAAGTTCAAATAGTAGGTGTAAATGAAAAAATTAATGATGGTTTAATTTAGGCAACTTGCGTGATAAAATTTAAAAGGAAATCCATGACTAATACATGACATTGACCTTAACCATCTAAAAAGGGTATTGGAAACACTAGTAGGGATGACACACAATATCAAGTAATATACCATATGATGGAACATTAAAGAGAAGCTTAGAGCAATGTAATTGTAAATCTAATTTTGTTACACCATTGCCAATGAGTATAATCATACATAATTAAGGTAATAGCTTATGCAAGAAGCAATGATGGAGTTATAAAAGTGATCAAAATGAACCCATCATCTAAATCCTCAAATGTGGCTTGCTCTGCTTGGTAAAATTAAGAGACGCATGAGCGTGTAGTTTAGATTTAGACAAATGTAATACTTTGTTTAATCAGTGATATTTATGAAAGTGCTTGCATACAGGGTGTAGCATATGTAAAATGGAGCACGTAATGAGGTTTAAAAGAAACCTAAACATAGGAAAGAGAGATATGATGCTGGTTGTATACTCTCACTCATAAGGGGAATGTGTGTTTGTGTGTGTATGGATATATCATCCGAATACAAAGGTAGAGCCGCAGTTTGGTTTGATCGTTGATATGGACCATCGTCCAAAAGGGGGGGGGGGGGGGGGGGGAGGGGGGAAAGAGAGAGAAAAATAGAAATGAAATGTTATATTAACCGTCTTCAAAAAGGGCAAACTTACATATGAGACCAAGCTGATACAATTCTTGTCGATCTAATCCAATGCCTGGGTACAAAATGAAGTAAAGTGAAATATTGAGAAAAAAAGACTAAGACTAAAAGCCTAAAATCGCCATGTTAAAATCATCATTATCGTCAATGCCTGAGGATACTCCGCATTGGGTGATGTCCAAGAAAGTATTGCATGGGTCGATGAAGAGCTTTGTCAATGTCCGCCTCTGTAAGTAGTCGTACTGGAGGAGAGAGAGAGAGAGAGAGAGAGAGAGAGAGAGAGAGAGAGAGAGAGAGCTTAGAGTGGTGGGGGGGAGGGAAAGAATATCACGGTGTCAAAGAGTTGGCGTTCTTGCCAGGAAGGCGTCAGGCCTCTAGCTGTGAGGGTTTGTGGGGAGACTGTGAAGGCTTTCACTTAAGCAAGCTTAGTGTTTGTAGCAAATACATTGTGTGTAGCCATTGGAATCTTACACGCAGACACACACATACGCACACGTGAAACCCTCAAAACAAAACAAAACAAAGATGAAAACATCAAGGCTTTGATCGTATCTAATCAAAGGTAAGATGAAAGGGTTCACTGATGCATTTATAGCAGCAAGTCGTTATGCTCCAAATAGACTGCGAATGGTTCTTTGAAACTGTAACTTAGTGCTTTCAAAGATGCAGATGTTTTGCCTAGTGATAGGAGTGAGCTGTGTGTACAAGTCTTCTTGGTTCATAGTAATATTAAGAAAGCAAGTCTCAACCCCTAGAGGAGAATAAATATGTGCACATCGAAAGAATTAGAGTAGTCTAGTAGTGGCAAAATAAGAGGACGTGGAGAAAGAAGAATTTCTTGCAGTCTTTCCGGCCCAAAGAGTAACACAATTCTCTGTTGGAAGTGGATTTTACGGCTAATACAAACGTTAATCCTAATATTTTGCACAAAGTGAAAGGGTTGAAAGGTTACAACATTGGGATTATTCATCTAAGAAATTAGTTTAGAAAGCAGTCAAACAATGGAGGAAAGAGATAAGAGAGACAACCAGCACACAAAGCCCCAAACAAGCTCAAGCCAAAGAAGTGAAGCACACTTCAAGACTTTGTGGTCTTGTAGCCAACTTGATGAAGTAGAAGATGAGTAGTAGTACCCAACACTGTTTGTGAGCCACCAACAATGCGTCTTTATTGATGAAAGAAGGTTACATAGAGTGTATGAGTATTACAAGTGAGGAGATAGAAGGCTTGAGGCGTGAAGTAGCAAGCTGAAGATATGTTGGGCTGAAATTGAGAGAAAGTTTCACTCAAGGAGATGGCTAGGAGGTTGGGTGATGGCTTGATAGAGTGGCTTGATTATGGGGATTGCTTGAGCGCTTGATTGCTTGATGGTTTGCTTGATGCTCAAGTGAGGGGCAAGAGGCTCTATTTATAGGTGAAGTTGCCCCTTGAAGAAGATATTTGCTTAGAAATATCCAAGGGATTTTTGTGACAAGTGTCTATCTTTTCAAAATATCTTGAAATTATCTTCAAAGTCTCTAGATCTTTCTCTTCAAGAAATATCTAGAGGTTCTTCTAGATCTTTCTCCAAATATCTTCTCCTTGCCGCCACATGTCAAGGGTTAAGCTTCCAAGAGTTGTTGAGCTATGGTGGGAACATGTGGATAAAATAGCTTTATAAAAATTGAGAGAGAGCTTGGCATACATCATGGATGACATCAAACAAACTCGTAACCATTTTTCTAAGGGATTTTTCCAGGTCCATGATTACTCCAAAGTGCACCTACTATGTGTAGAATGACACCTCATGGGGTATACTATGATTAAGGCCACTTTTGACCATGCTACACATGTCATATTCCACCTATGATGCCTAGTAGATAGGAGGTATGTTTTATAGGCTCATTTCATCATGGCTCCGAAGAGGTTCACAAAGAAGCCCGGATCATAGGACGAAGCCCATTCCCAACAAGAGTGACACATCAGACTTCGACTAGCTTTTTCGCATGCTAAATAGAAAATGCATATACTTATGCACACTTAAGGCATACACATAAAATCCATAATATTGTAGGCCTTAGCTTTCGTTCCCACTATGCATGTGCCACGGCATGACATCCACCCCCTCTAAACCTACACAGCCTCCGGTATGTGCCATAGCCAATGTTTGCAAGTTCAAATCTCTTGAAGTTTCTTCTTCATCATCTTCACTGGGTGATCCCAAACCTTCATTCTCGCTTACTTGATTAGCTACATGACTATTCTCTCTTCTTTTGAATACCTTGATTCTCTTTCCTGCAATGGGTATCTTTATCCCTGTTCCATCCAATTCAGTCAGGGTGTAAGTGGCATTGTCATGTACGTACTTGACTATATACGGTCCAAACCATCTTTTTGAAATCTTTCGCATGACAGTATGTTGGTTATCAAGACTACTGTCATACACTAAAACCCAATCTCCTTGCTTGATTATCTCCTTTCTTAGCATGTGTCATCTATCAAAGTAGTCCTTATTTTTCAACCTGGCATTCTTCAATCTTTCTTTTGCAACCTCAATGTCTTCAAGCCTTCTTTCTACCTATCTTATACGCAAGGCAAGGAGATCTTCTCTGCTAAGCTCATCTTGCCAAGGTAGCACATTCCATGTGGGAATGGTCTCTTCAATGGGCATTACAGGTTTTTGACCATACATCAATTCTGTAGGCACGTAGCCGGTTACTGAGCTGTGTGTCGTGCGATTAGCCCATAGAGCATATGGCAATAGTTTTGGCCACTCACTAATTCTCCCTTCACAAGCTTTAGCCAAGGCTTTGATGATTGGCGGATGCCCTCTTTTACTTTTCCCATTGCCTTCCGGATTGTAAGTGGTGGTAAGGGAAAGCTTGATTCCTATCCTGAAAAAGAATTCCCTTGCTTCCTCGGAGTCCAGCTCTCCTTTGTCTGCAATTATCTTTCCCACACAACCATAGTGGCATATTACATCCTCAAGGAGAAATTTACATACTGCCTCTGTAGTCTTTGTCCTTAAAGCTCGCCCTTCAACCTGATTAGTCAAGTCTTCTCTTGCAAGAACCAAGTACCTCATCTACCAGAGTCCTAAAGGCATGGTGACTAGATCCACAACCCATTTGTAATGCATGGCTAGTGGATAAGTAGGATGTAACCTATCACGATGTCGCACATTTGAATACATTTGACATGTTACACATGATTCCACAAAGTGGGATACATCCTTGTACATACCTTTCCACCAATACCTTTCCTTTAGCTTTGAAAAGGTTGTCCACACAACACGGTGTCTAGCTCATAGGTTCTCATGAAACTCCTGCATGAGCTTTACTTGACTCTGTTTGTTACATACTACCCTTTGTAGTATAGAACCCCTCTGTTTTGGATGTTTCCATAAGTAACCATCCTGCAGAAAGTAATATGCTTTTCTGCATATCCTCTTAAACTCATGCTCGGACCAATCACCCTGTTTTGTTAAAGTACTCAAATAACGACCAATAAGCAACCAATCTCCTTCATACCCATCTTCTAAAAACAACTCAAGTGCACTAGGTGTGCCAACATCATTATTCTCAACATGATTAATGGAGTAGTACCTTGTGCCTACATCTTCACTATCATCTACCATGTCTTGCTCATCCTCATACCTTGCCCTTGACAGCATATCCGCTACCGGATTGTCTTTTCCTGAAATATGCTTGAACTCAGGATTCAAGGACTTAATGTAGGAAATCCATCTTAGCATGGCAATGTCTGGTGTTGAGCAGCTTGTAATCATTCCAAGGAATGGCAGACAATCTGTTTCAAAACCACATATGATCCAATCAAGTACTCCTTTTCACACTTTAGTGATGTAACCATGCCCCACAACTCCCATTTCACCTGTGGGTGGTTCCTTTGTCGAGTACTTAGAACCTTGGCTCCAAACCTTACCACATACCTATGTCCCTCTTTGTCATCCTACCCTATTGCCCATCCAATTCCTGTCGGACTTGTATACACTGTCACTATTACTGGCTTTCCACACTCATAGTTTACCTTTCTTAAAGTCGGTGCTTGTTGTAGCAAATCCTATAGCTTTCGTATAGCCCTTGCTTGTGCGTCTCCCCAATGAAACTTTTGATTTTTCCTTAACAACTGGTACAAAGGATCTGCTACATGTGCATAATGTGGAATCCATATAACATAAAACACACATGCACCAAGAAATCTGCGAACTTCACTCATAGATATGCATACCTCCTTTATCTTTTGAATTGTATCAATCTTTGCTGGACAAGGTCGTCTCCCATTGGGACCACACATGTGCCCAACAATCAACACCTCCTTCACTCCAAACACAGACTTTTGTCCTGAGAGGGTAAGGTTCACCTCTTCCAGTCTAGATAGGATCTTGTCACAATCATCTATGTGTTGTGCCACAAAGTTGCGGCACCCCTTGGAGTCCAAAGCTTCATCTTTATTACTTACTTCACATCCTTTGATAGGAACATCATCAAGAAAGGGCATAGTTACTTGGGGAATAACGTCACGTAAGACCTTATTCATACCATTCATCATATGTGCAACCGAATTGGTTGCTTCCTGTGGTAAGGCACACATCCTCACCAAACCCAAAGGTGTCCTCATGGTAGTCAGATCCCTACTTTCCATTGCTAATTGGAATTGATCATACCCTAAGTACAAATCTCCCATAGAATATATTGCCCTTCCTACAAATGCTTCTGCAAACTCATCCACAATTGGCCCTGTACCCATATTCCTGATTGTGACTTTGTTGACTGGTTGCATATCTTGGATGAAGCGCAAAGCTCCATTCTTCTTTGGTACTGTGAACCACATGTTTGAGTATGAAGACTTCAAAATATCCATCTTGATCTTCTCATATAGCAGCTCAATTAACTTTGGTAAGTGAGCCTTTGGAACTGGTATTGGCCGTAAGTTCCAAGGTACACCAGGGACAATAAAAATCACCATAGGAGCAACAATGGTAGGATCTACACATCCTATCTCATGTGGCTCAAATGAAAATGCTTTTCCATGTTTAGAGAGCATCTCTTCAAAACATTTCCTTTCAACCTGTGTCAAGGAGTCCTCATTCCCAATCTTCAATTGCTTTAGAGACTCCTTTGTAAACCTATGTCCAATCCCTTTTGGATCTCTGAGACTAGGTTGCAAAGAAGCATGTTCTAGCTTTTCCTTGCAGTCCTTTAGCAAAGGAAGTGCCACTGGTTTTACCTTCTTTGCCACAGTTTTGTACTTGATGTCCACCTTTACTTCATGTTTTTGCTTCCTATCCTCCTGTTCCTTTTTAAATGCCTCAACCACATTGTACATTTCAAGTGAGCACACTTTCACTATCTTATTTTGGTCATGAGAAGGATAATCTACTATAGACTGCAGATCCTGTAACATGTCCACAAAGAAAAACTCCTCAAACACACCTGTTATGTTTTCATCGTTTCCTAGGAGACCATGTTCTTTCCACTCCTTTTGTAGACTATGTACATGTTTGCGGGAACCTCGACTCAAGTTCTCACATTTTAGAAAAGAGACATATCCATATTCTGTTAGACCTACAAAACCTGTACAGAAAACCTCCTTATGTGAGAACCTTTCCCTTTTTGTACCATCGTAATCCCGCTCTACAATGGTACATGGCCAAAACCCATTCTCTCTCGATGATTATAAAACTCTTTACTCAATCTAGGCAATGGGCGCTCTCGGAGATTGTCACGATTTCTTTCATGATTCGCACAGACAATGAGAAATTGAACAACATGTTTTCCATCTTTACTTTTTATCCTAGCATAAGCAGAACCATCATCCATTACCTTTGTTTCCATTCTAGCCCCTACAATGTATGGTTGTCCAAGGATGAGATCATAAGAAGATGTGTCTTGTACAAAGAAATTCTACTCTTCCTTTACATCTCCAATAGTCACTTTCACACTTGGACAAGATACATATAACTCACCTGGTGAATTATTTGCTACCTTAACCATCCAGCCATGATCTGTGTCCGTTGGTAATTTGCACTTGTTGAATAAGCTCTTTGACATTATGTTTATTTATGAGCCATGGTCAATCAAGGCAACAAATGGCTCTTCAATATCACCCACCTTGACCATTATCTCAGCCGTAGCTCTTGCCCAATGATTCCTAGAAAAGTGACTTCTTGGAATGGCTTCATACTCCTCATCTCCATTTGAAAACTGTACTTGCTTTGTTCTTCCAGAAGAATGGTAGCACCCTATGACATCCTCATCATGCTCTCTGTCTTCCACCTATATTACGTGTGTCTTTAAGCTTTCTCCTTCAAATTGCGGGCGAATGGTGTCAACAAGAGTTTGCCTCTTCCTCTTGATGATATCAATGATCTCCTTGTGAAACTCGCGCTTGGCTATGCCAAGGACCTCCCCAAAGGTAAACTCTATTTTGCTATTCAAAATTCTTTCTTCTAGAACTTTCTTTAAGTCTGTAGCAGCCTCAATATCAGACTGTAACTTATAAGTTGGAGTTTTAGGCTTTACCTTTTGATGACTCCTTTTTCCTCCCAGTTGTACTTTCTTCCATAGTCGCTTCAGGTGGGGGTGCTTCCTGTGTTGGAGGCGCTCGAGGAGGTATTTTGTCGCTTCTTCTAGTAATTCTTTTTGATGGTCCTTCATCACCACTCTCTCGCCTGCGCTTTTCTTCCACAAACACTTCGTTGTTTTGACATTTTGCAATATAGGCATGCACTGACAAGGAGTCCACAGGGTCATTCCATCCTGTTTCTAGACGGATACAATCACCTGCCTCATGTAGGACTTCTCTTGTAAGATTCCCTTTCCTTGCTAGCTCCATAGCACTTGGCTAGCTTACCATTTTCTTCAAAACTCCTTAATGGTTCAATCTTGCCTGTATAAGAAGATGCCTCGGATGCAGAGATGGCATGGGTAGTGGCCATATCCTCTACCAAACTATGCATTCCTCCTTTCCCAAAGTTAGTCCTTAAGGGTAAACATGTCTCCCTTAAGTGAATCTTCCCATCCTTGAAGAAGACAAGATCTTTTCTCAAAGCTTCACTGAAGCTGTCACATTCTCTCCTAGCATGCTCTGTGCTGTCACACCATATGCATCTATGAACAAAACCTTCTTTAGGTTGTTGTTTTTGCCTTGAAGATGGTGCCAATGGTTTTCACTTCTCTTCAAGCTTTGTGAGTTTTACTTTTAAATCCCTCATACCTTTCACAAGCTCATCTATTACAGCATCATCAACTTTTGGAAGTATAAAGGA
Organism: Adiantum capillus-veneris; assembly: GCF_014529385.1. Classification (NCBI taxonomy): domain Eukaryota; kingdom Viridiplantae; phylum Streptophyta; class Polypodiopsida; order Polypodiales; family Pteridaceae; genus Adiantum; species Adiantum capillus-veneris. Next base: position 100,604,815 of record NC_140960.1, on the reverse strand, counting down.
AGAAGGCTTTACCATATTTTCAGAAGCTGTGGAGGTAGATGGTGCACTACCAACAACCATCTTATCCCGTCTCCTTTGGCACTTGGCAAGTAATGAAACAGTAGCTTCAACCTCATTCCAATCTGTCTTCAGTCCCTGCTCAACATCTTTGTCCTCAAGAAGTAGCTCCAATTGCTCCTGGAGCTCCTCTCCTATTCCTTGTAAGAAGAGCTCTGTCTTTTCTGAGTCAAGTGTGGCCTTCTCTGTCCTTGTGAGTTGAGCATATCGTCGCTCAAACTCCCTGAGTAGCTCTGTTGGAGAGAGCCCCTCCTTCGGCTTGGCTACCCACTCTAGGAAAGTTCTCTTTGTTACTCTCTCAGAGTCCTCCATGATATATTCTTCCTTCATCGCTAGCTTGAACTCCTCCCGATTTCTTCCATGCTCATTCTTGATTCCTCTCACATGCTCTCTAATCTCAGGAGTCACAACAAGATCAAAGCTTTGGAGCATCTCATCTTCTGGCACACGATGCAACTCCATCTCCTTTACATAGCCACGAAGATACTTTGTCACATCTTTCCCTTTAAACTGATCCATTTTGTGCACCACTGCTTGAATAGCTTTGGTTGCTGACACTTCTCGTCTTTCTGTATCATGCTGTTGTTGATAAACAAGGCAAATGCTTGAAACATTTGCATTGTAGCGAGATCAAAAGGCATACCTTGCTGTTGCGGATGATGATCACCCATGGTTGAAGTATCTTGCAGATCCTCACTAACTCACCTTGACAAATTTCACCTCGAGTTCACCAAAAAGCGTGTCAAAGAGTTGGCGGTCTTGCCAGGAAGGCGCCGGGCCCCTAGCTGCGAGGGTTTGTGGGGAGACTGTGAAGGCTTTCACTTAAGCAAGCTTAGTGTTTGTAGCAAATACATTGTGTGTAGCCATTGGAATCTTACACGCAGACACACACATACGCACACGTGAAACCCTCAAAACAAAACAAAACAAAGATGAAAACATCAAGGCTTTGATCGTATCTAATCAAAGGTAAGATGAAAGGGTTCACTGATGCATTTATAGCAGCAAGAAGTTATGCTCCAAATAGACTGCGAATGGTTCTTTGAAACTGTAACTTAGTGCTTACAAAGATGCAGATGTTTTGCCTAGTGATAGGAGTGAGCTGTGTGTACAAGTCTTCTTGGTTCATAGTAATATTAAGAAAGCAAGTCTCAACCCCTAGAGGAGAATAAATATGTGCACATCGAAAGAATTAGAGTAGTCTAGTAGTGGCAAAATAAGAGGATGTGGAGAAAGAAGAATTTCTTGCAGTCTTTCCGGCCCAAAGAGTAACACAATTCTCTGTTGGAAGTGGATTTTACGGCTAATACAAATGTTAATCCTAATATTTTGCACAAAGTGAAAGGGCTGAAAGGTTACAAGATTGGGATTATTCATCTAAGAAATTAGTTTAGAAAGCAGTCAAACAATGGAGGAAAGAGATAAGAGAGACAACCAGCACACAAAGCCCCACACAAGCTCAAGCCAAAGAAGTGAAGCACACCTCAAGACTTTGTGGTCTTGTAGCCAACTTGATGAAGTAGAAGATGAGTAGTAGTACCCAACACTGTTTGTGAGCCACCAACAATGCGTCTTTATTGATGAAAGAAGGTTACATAGAGTGTATGAGTATTACAAGTGAGGAGATAGAAGGCTTGAGGCGTGAAGTAGCAAGCTCAAGATGTGTTGGGCTGAAATTGAGAGAAAGTTTCACTCAAGGAGATGGCTAGGAGGTTGGGTGATGGCTTGATAGAGTGGCTTGATTATGGGGATTGCTTGAGCGCTTGATTTCTTGATGGTTTTCTTGATGCCCAAGTGAGGGGCAAGAGGCTCTATTTATAGGTGAAGTTGCCCCTTGAAGAAGATATTTGCTTAGAAATATCCAAGGGATTTTTGTGACAAGTGTCTATCTTTTCAAAATATCTTGAAATTATCTTCAAAGTTTCTAGATCTTTCTCTTCAAGAAATATCTAGAGGTTCTTTTAGATCTTTCTCCAAATATCTTCTCCTTGCCGCCACATGTCAAGGGTTAAGCTTCCAAGAGTTGTTGAGCTATGGTGGGAACATGTGCATAAAATAGCTTTATAAAAAATTGAGAGAGAGCTTGGCATACATCATGGATGAGATCAAACAAACTCGTAACCATTTTTCTAAGGGATTTTTCTAGGTCCATAATTACTCCAAAGTGTACCTACTATGTGTAGAATGACACCTCATGGGGTATACTATGACTAAGGCCACTTTTGACCATGCTACACATGCCATATTCCACCTAGGATGCCTAGTAGATAGGAGGTATGTTTTATAGGCTCATTTCATCATGGCTGCAAGAAGAGGTTCACAAAGAAGCCCCGGATCATAGGACGAAGCCCATTCCCAACAAGAGTGACACATCAGACTTCGACTAGCTTTTTGCATGCTAAATAGAAAATGCATATACTTATGCACACTCAAGGCATACACATAAAATCCATAATATTGTAGGGCTTAGCTTCCGTTCCCACTGTACACGCGCCACGGCATGACAACGGAACTGCTGAGGGTTTATGGATGCCAGGAAGCCCTTAGAGTAGGGGTGGATTTGAGCTGGTGGCTCCCACATCTTTGTGTCGTTTCCCTAGAGGATGTTGTAGTAGGGAGGTGGAGATGGTTGGTTTGGACCATGCGGAGGAGCGCCCTTTTGGCCTGTCATGGTTGCAATTTTGTATTGCGATTGAGCCCAAATTGCTATGTCAATATACAACTTGTACCCTTGATACCATGTGTAACGTTTAATGGCCTAGTAACTTGTGTGTAGCGGAATATAGCATGAACATAGTGAGCATTGCATTAGAATAGATTCCTAATGAGATTAACAAGAGTGCTTGGGTGGAGAGACCAACAAAAATCATAACACTTAGTTAGATAGCATGAACAATACTTCAAAATAGAGAGAAATTAAGCAATTGACAACAATTGAGGACCAGATTTGCATGGAGCCGGTCCCCCCTCCAAAAGGCTTTGTATTATGGTTTCTCCCATCAAGAGAGACATTTTACAATACAATTCTTTCTGTTCCTTCAATACTAGCTAGTGCAATGAAGATGGAAACTTCATGCACTAAGCAAAACACTTATCAAACACACATCAATTCCCTCACGGTCTCAGACCCAAGACCTCACACACCTTCAAAGATGGTGAGAGCTAGCGGGGTATGAGAGTAGATTGAGAGGAAGAAGGAGTATTCTTATGAGAAAGATGTACATCTCCTCATAGCCTATCTTAATAATTAGCATGGTAGAGGAGATAAGCATGCATTGAAGCTTGGCTCTTGGTTGGATTTTGCATCACAAAGCCAAGAGTTGTTGGTGTAGGCCTCCCTTCTCACAAGCTTGGAGTAGGTGGTAAGCTTTTCATTAAAGCTTGAGAAGGAGAGAGAGTCTTGTTTGCTTCACACATGAGATTGTGTGAGTGTGTGTGTGATAATGCCTTGCAAAAATCAGCCCCCTCTCTCTCTTGGCCGACCCCCCTTGCTAATTACTCATGCTACAGTCCTATTGGACCTCCCCAGCCTCAACCAATGGAAATTAAGCAGCATAAGTGATAGCCTTCTAACATGTGTCCCCCTTTCCCCTTTTGCGAGAGCTTTAGGTAATTAATAAATGCAACTAAACTCTAATGGGACCCTTTTGCCTCCTGGCCAATAGGAATCAGGCAAGCCATTGGGCTGTTGAATGCTCATTGGTCCCCATGGGAGACTATTCAATAGTCTTCTAGAGAGCTTAATTCTTATTGGTTCTTTTATTAAGTGTTTTTAAATTCATTACACTAGATTTACTCTAGCCTAATTCTCATTCGTCCACCTCCATGGCCATCCAATAGGATTTGAGTACACCTTGTGGGCATCTGTCCAAGGGAGCTGACATGTATCTCTCTTTCCCCTTGTGTACAAATGAAGCTTGTGAGTGTGTGTGGCTGTGTCTCTCTCATCCCCTACTTCTTGAGCTCGCCCCCTTCTATGTAGGGCTTGACAAAGACTTTTTGGGACACACTCAAAGCATCCGATTCCCCTAATGTTTGACCTTTGGACACAACCTTTGAATTTTGGAACCTTAGTATTTTGGAAGTCTTAATGGGCTGAACCTTAGGGTCTTTTGAGCCCATTGTTGCACATAGCTCTTTTGCAAATGGCCCCCCTTTTGGATCCCTATTTTCCCTCCTTTGGATCCCTACTGTGGCCGGTCTGCTAGCTTAACCAATATTCTAGCTTTTTCTCCGCTGGCAGTTTAACATGAGAAAATCATTTAGGAGAATTATATATTGATTTATGAGAATTATATATTGAGAAAATCATTTAGGAGAATTATATATTGATTATTATGGAATCACCTCTCTCTTGAAATAAATGGCCTAGTAACTTGTGTGTAGCGGAAAATAGCATGAACATAGTGAGCATTTCATTATAATAGATTCCTAATGAGATTAACAAGAGTGCTTGGGTGGAGAGAGCAACAAAAAGCATAAAACCTGGTTAGATAGCATGAACAATACTTCAAAAGAGAGAGAAAGCAATTGACAATAGTTGAGGTCCAGATTTGCATGGAGCCGGTCCCCCCCCAAAAGTCTTTGTATTACGGTTTCTCCCATCAAGAGACACATTTTACAATACAATTCTTTGTGTTCCTTCAATACTAGCTAGTGCACTGAAGATGGAACCTTCATGCACTAAGCAAAACACTTATCAAACACAACATCAATTCCCTCATGGTCTTAGACCCAAGACCTCACACACCTTCGAAGATGGTGAGAGCTAGTGGGGTATGAGAGTAGATTGAGAGGAAGAAGTATTCTTATGAGAAAGATGTATATCTCCTCACATAATCACTCATATTAGCATAGCTTAGCTTAGTAATTAGCATGGTAGAGGAGATGAGCATGCATTGAAGCTTGGCTCTTGGTTGGATTTTGCATCACAAATCCAAGAGTTGTTGGTGTAGGCCTCCCTTCTCACAAGCTTGGAGTAGGTGGTAAGCTTTCCATTAAAGCTTGAGAAGGAGAGAGAGTCTTCTTTGCTTCACTCATGAGATTGTGTGAGTGTGTGTGTGATAATGCCTTGCAAAAATCAGCCCCCTCTCTCTCTTGGTCAACCCCCCTTGCTAATTACTCATGCTACAACCCTATTGGACCTCCCCAGCCTCAGCCAATGGAAATTAAGCAGCATAAGTGATAGCCTTATGACATGTGTCCCCCTTTCCCCTTTTGTGAGAGCTTTAGGTAATTAATAAATGCAACTAAACTCTCATTGGACCCGGCCAATAGGAATCAGGCAAGCCATTGGGCTGTTGAATGCTCATTGGTCCCCTTGGGAGACTGTCCAATAGTCTTCTAGAGAGCTTAATTCTTCTTGGTTCTTTTATTAAGTGTTTTTAAATTAATTACACTAGATTTACTTTCGCCTAATTCTCATTGGTCCACCTCCATGGCCATCCAATAGGATTTGAGTACACCTCGTGGGCATCTTGCCTAGGGAGCTGACATGTATCCCTCTTTCCCCTTGTGTACAAATGAAGCTTGTGAGTGTGTGTGGGTGTTTCTCTCTCATCTCCTACTGCTTGGGCTCGCCCCCTTCTATGTAGGGCTTGACAAAGACTTTTTGGGACACACTCAAAGCATCCAATTCCCCTAATGTTTGACCTTTGGACACAACCTTTGAATTTTGGAACCTTAGCATTTTGGAAGTCTTAATGGGCTGACCTTAGGGTCTTTTGAGCCCATTGTTGCACATAGCTCTTTTGCAGATGGTGCCCCCTTTAGATCCCTACTGTGGCCGGTCTACTAGCTTAACCAATATTCTAGCTTTTTCTCCCCTGGCACTTCCCCATATTAAATGATCAGTTTAACATGAGAAAATCATTTAGGAGAATTAGATATTGATTATTATGATATTACCTCTCTCTTGAAATCATAGTCGTCCTCGAATATGGGGTAGAGAAGATAAGGCATATTCATTAGTCCTTTTCGTAGCGGGTAGAGGATCCCTATGTTACCCTACGACATCGTTCCAGAATGGATGACTAGTCTATTTGGCGCTTGAGAGCCTAAGCTGCTGCAAGCATGTCTGCACATTAGTCCTATCAGTCTTACATAGTAGAGTGACAAGCTTGATCTAAGCATGCATACTACTTCATTTTTGTGCACAATAAAGAAAAAGAGAATCTTATAAGACAAAAACTTTGTTCATTTTAAACATTTGTACATTTGCTTACTCTAGGGAAGCATTGTAAGCATTGACAAGGTTTAGGTTATCCTTTAATTGTATGCCTTGCATCCATCTAGCATCTTCAAAAGGATAATTCTCAAACTTAATAACATATCATCGGATAGTTTGACCGCCTCCAGTGGGTCTTCAATAGTTGGTTCTTGAGGTGGCTCTCCTTTGTAAGGCTTTAATAGGCTCACATGGAAAGCATTGTGTATGAGCCAATGGTTGGGCAACTTGAGTTGATAGGCCATCTCATTGATTGGCCTAAGAATTTGGAAGGGACCATAGTACCTTTTTGCTAACTTAGCATAGTACTTTTGGTGTCCCGTAGGATTCTTGCCTGTTGTGTGCCTTAATCAAGCCTTGGGAAATTTGAGTAAGACCCAATCATTTTCTTTAAAGGCTTGCGCTCTTCTGTGCTTGTCAGCAGCAGCCTTTTGCCTTTGCTATGAGATAGAGATAGCATCGTTAATCTTTTGGAAAGATTCTTGTAGGCCTCGGATATACTCATCTACAACAAAGATCTTCCCGTGTACCTTAAGTAGCAAGAGACTTTTTGATCTTCCCTCAATTACCTCAAAAGGTGATTTTTCCGTGGAAGTATGTACAGTGTTATTGTAGGCATACTCCACTAAGGGTAAATGCGTCTCCCATTGGGATCTTTGATCTACTTCCATTACATAGGCTTTTAGTAGATCGAGAATTTTTAGGTTAGCTATTTCACTTTGACCATCCGTTTGCGGTTGATAGGCCAAAGAGAAGTTTAGCCTTGTTCCTAAATTCTCAAAGAGACCCTTCCAGAAATTATTGGTCATTCTAGGATCTCTATCTGACACTATGGACATTGGCAAGCCATGGTACTTGAAGATTTGTGAAATGAAGAGGGTTTCCATTTGATGGGCTTTGATAGTCTTTTTGACAGGTATAAAATGAGCTTGTTTACTGAACCTGTCTACTATCGTCCATATTCCTGTATTGCCATGGATAGACTTAAACAATCCAAAGATAAAATCCATGGATATGCTCTCCCATGGTGAATTAGGGATAGGCAAAGGTTGAAGCAATCCAAGCCGCTTCCCTCTATCAAACTTTGTCTTTTGGCATACCACACATTTAGAAACATACTCTTGTATGTTTGATTTTTGCTTTCATGGTAGGCCAATAGAAATATGTTTCAATCCCCTTTAGGGTAGACTGAATCCCTCTATGCCCTGCATAAGGAGGAGCTTGAGATTCATACATTACTTTCTCACGTAGTGAGCTAGTAATGCATAGTCTATTGCCGTAGAGAAGATAACCATCTTGTAAAGTAAATGGTTCCTCTTTCTTCCCTAGTGCAAGGGCTGAAATCACATCTCTAAAATTGGTATCAATAGCATACTCATCTATCATAGAAGATAGATCATTGTGAGTCGCTATGGAAACCGCATTCACTCTCAGCCGTCTTGAGAGTGCATCGGCTACTTGATTATGCTTGCCAGCAATGTGAGCAATATGAAAATGAAATTGCAAAAGGAAATTTACCCACCTCATTTGTTTGTTGGAGTTTTTGGTATGCGTCATGAAGTACTTAAGACTTTGGTGATCCGTTCGCAGAACGAAAGGAGTCCCCAATAAATAGTGCTTCCATGAGTCTAAGGCATGTAGAACTGCAAGAAGTTCCGTTTCATATATGCCTAGAGCTTGCTGAACAGGGTCGAGCCTTCGACTTTCATAGCCTATGGCGTGCCCTTCTTGAAGCAAAACAACCCCAAGGCAATCACCACAAGCATCACATTGGACCTCAAATGGCTTTGAGAGATCCGGTAGTGTAAGCACAGGTTGAGAGATAAGCTTTTGTTGAAGCTTTTCGAAAGCATTGTTCTCCTTGGCATACCATGTGTACCTAACGTTTTTCTTTGTTAGGTCATGTAATGGTCCTGCTATTAGTGAGAATTTTTCTATGAAGCATCTATAGTATGCACACATACCTATAAAGCTTCTTAATTCATGAAGATTCCTTGGTTTAGGCCATCTTTTTATTACCTCTAACTTTGATGGATCCATTTGGATGCCATCTTGAGAGATAATGTGACCTAAATACTGAATCTCTTGTAAGAAAAATTCACTTTTCTTTCGATTAACATAAAGTTTATTCTCTCTTAGAAGTTGAAATATTACCTAGAGGTGTTGCTTGTGTTCATCTAATGAATTAGAGTAGATGATGATATCATCAAATAACACTCCAGTAAAGGTTTGGTGAGGCCTGAATAGCTTCTCCATCAAGCGGTTGAATGTGGCTGGTGCATTGGTCAAGCCAAAAGGCATGACAATGTATTTGTAAAGACCAAACGTAGTGCGAAATGCGATCTTTACAATGTCTTGATCAACTATCCTTATTTGATGATAGCCACTTTTTCAATCAATCCTATTGAAGTAGGTGGACCCTTGTAGCTTATCAAATAGGTCTTCTACCCGTGGAACGGGAAACCTATTCTTGATAGTGATCCTATTTAGTGCTCTGTAGTTGACACACATACGATATGAGCCGCTTTCTTTTGCACTAGTAGCACAGGAGAACAAAATGGAGATGAGCTAGGCCTAACCATGCCTTTCTCAACTAACTCATGCACTTGCCGCATAATATCCTCTTGTTGAGCTTGAGAAACTCCTATAAGGAGGTTTGTTAGGCGGTGAACTTCTTGGGAGAAGTTCAATTGCATGGTCATCATTGCCTCGTGTAGGAGGTAGCTCACAAGGGATGTCGTCAATAAAGACATCTTGGAACCCCTTGAGAAAATTAGATAACTCTAATTCCTTTTGATTGTGTATATTTTCTTTTGCTAAAACATTAGGTTCATTTTGAGAATCTTTAATAAAAATCATGTACACAGAAATAGAGCTCTTTATTGACTTGTTGAAAGCTTGTGTATGTACAATGGGTATAGTGTTACCCATTTCCTTAGCATCTATATACATACCTTTTTCCCTGAACTTAAAGGAGATTCTCCTTTCAGGGAATTTAACATTGGCAGCCATGCGATCAAACCATGGTGCCCCTAGGATTACATCCTCATGCTTGAGAGGAGAGATAAAGAAGTCCTCTTTGTCCACATAGCTTTGGACATGGAGCCTCGATTTCCCGATTAAGGGAGTGGCTGAAGGTTCTTGCCTCTTGAAAGCACCGCCTGCGAGTAGGACATCTTCCATCTCATAGGCTTGTATACCTAGCTTGGCGGCCAACTCTATAGATATAAAATTGTGAGTAGAACTAGGGGCAAAGAGAATAAAAGCATCATGTTTTCTTACCTTTCCCCAACCATGGCATAGAGGAGATCCTTTGTGGTGAATTTCCTCCTCTTGGATTTTGACCAGGGTAGCTCTAGGAGGTTCATGGCGGGTGTTCTTTTGGGGACAAGCGCGTTACGCATGCCCTTGCTCGCCGCACTTGAAATAGAGGTTATCCTTGTGATAACGCTTGAGCTCTTCAGGAGAGAGTTTATTTTTGCCTTTATGAACTCCCTTCTCTTTAGCTTTGTTGGGCTTGCCCTATGGAGACTTTTGGACACTGTCCTTCCCCTTAGGCTCATTGGAACCCTTGTTTTTCATGGGCTTAGAATTTCTTTTAGCCCCCGTTTGGAAATTGATTCAAGAGGCCACCATAGTATGGTGTATAACCACCGATATATTGCGTGTCCTTTGGGAGTTGACATACTCCGCCATTTCTTCAGTTAAGCCCGCACAAAATTGTTGCTTTTTCTCTCCAAAATCCAACTTTTTGAAGACAGTGACTTTGAGTTGTAGGTCCCAAAAATTGTCTACATATTTGTGAATGGATTCGTAAGGAGAGAGATTTAAGCTTCACCATTCGGTGAGTACTTTGTCTTTGGCATTGGTGGCCAAAAACTGCTTCATTATGGAAGCTCTTAAAGCTTTCCATGTCCGTGGAGCTTCACCATTGGCCCGTAGGCTAGACCACCATTGCCTGGCGGGCTTTTGAAAGTGCATAGCTACATGGCGTAGCTTAGAGGACTCCGTGAAGACCTCATCTCCAAACGCCGCATCGAATTGCTGGATAAAGGCCAAGACTTTGTCCGTAGCACCGAAAGTGCCATTGTAGGTAAGGAAAGAGATGCTCTTCCCTCCCTCTTTGAACTATTTGACCTTGGATGACCTCTTCCATGCGGCATAGGATTTCCTATGGCCTCTTCTTTTTGATGGTTCAAAGGTTGCACCATCACTTTCTTCAGAAGATGAAGAACTTGAAGAAGATGGAGAAGAGGGTGACCTCTTTCTCGCCTTTTTCCTACCTTGATCTTCGTTGTCTTCGCCATCACTTTCATAAGAGGAAGAGGATGAAGAAGATGGAGGAGAGGGTGTCCTTCTCTCTCGCCTTTTCTTCTCTTGCTTTTTGTCATCCCTATTTGAAGTATGGTGTGGAGAAGTATGCGACGGTCTTCTCTGTTTTGGAGGCGATGGAGAGCGTTTAACCCGCCATCTTCGTGGAGCCATCTCCGTCGAGGTGGCGGGAGACTCACTTCTTTCTGGTTCCTTCGATGGAATCTCTTGAGTTCTCCTTTGAGAAGGAGATGCGTCATCAAGGAGAAAATTTATGAGCCCTTCATAGGAATCCTCTTCTTCTTCCCGAATCGGAGAGAGACCTCTTTTGGAAGTCTCGCAAGGAGGCTTCCTAGGTGTTCTCTCGTCATGGTGGGGAGCTTGGAGAATCCCATGAGCACTAAGATGTCATTGCACTTCACTTTGGAGGGATGGATTGCCCATGGCTTGTTGAAGCCTAGAAACAAGATAGTTAACAAGCATTGGGGTATCATTAGTAGCCTACTCATTAGCAAAATCAAAGTTATCAACATTAATTTCACTCTCTTTACTATTGTCAGCCATTCTAAAAACTTTTAGGTGTAAACTTTTTAGGTGTACTTTGGCACTTCAAGCCCTAGTTGCTACTCCTCTTTACCCCTTTAGAAAAAGCACTCAAGCTACTGTACCCGTGGCTCGAATACCATTAATTGCAAGGAATAGAAGAGAGGGTCGTTCAACACCAAAACAGCACCGGCTCCTGTCAAGCTTCTAATAGCTCAATAGTGGTTAAGCCGTAGGCAAGCCCCGTAGGACTCCACTATTAAGACCATAGCTCTCGACGGTGATGCCCCGTTAACTGCACAAAGGCAGGCGCACTGCAAGGCTGAAAAATCCCTATTCTACTTACTCACATGCAATTAATAGTACCAACCATTTATAGCTAGCTTGAGGACCTCCCCTCTTGAGCAAGAGAAGAGAAACCTTGTGCTCTGATACCAATGTAACATTTAATGGCCTATAACTTGTGTGTAGCAGAAAATAGCATGAACATAGTAAGCATTTCATTAGAATAGATTCCTAATGAGATTAACAAGAGTGCTTGGGTGGAGAGAGCAACAAAAAGCATAACACCTGGTTAGATACAATGAACAATACTTCAAAAGAGAGAGAAATTAAGCAATTGACAACAGTTGAGGACCGGATTTGCATGGAGCAGGTCCTCCCTCCAAAAGGCTTTGAATTATTGTTTCTCCCATCAAGAGAGACATTTTACAATACAATTCTTTGTGTTCCTTCAATACTAGCTAGTGCAATGAAGATGGAAACTTCATGCACTAAGCAAAACACTTATCAAACACGCATCAATTCCCTCACGGTCTCAGACCCAAGACCTCACACACCTTCGAAGATGGTGAGAGCTAGCGGGGTATGAGAGTAGATTGAGAGGAAGAAGGAGCCTTCTTACGAGAAAGATGTACATCTCCTCACATAATCACTCATATTAGCATAGCTTAGCTTAGTAATTAGCATGGTAGAGGAGATGAGCATGCATTGAAGCTTGGCTCTTGGTTGGATTTTGCATCACAAAGCCAAGAGTTGTTGGTGTAGGCCTCCCTTCTCACAAGCTTGGAGTAGGTGGTAAGCTTTCCATTAAAGCTTGAGAAGGAGAGAGAGTCTTCTTTGCTTCACACATGAGATTGTGAGTGTGTGTGTGTGTGTGTGTGTGTGATAATGCCTTGCAAAAATCAGCCCCCTCTCTCTCTCTCTTGGTCGACCCCCCTTGCTAATTACTCATGCTATAGCCCTATTGGACCTCCCCAGCCTCAGTCAATGGAAATTAAGCAGCATAAGTGATAGCCTTCTGACATGTGTCCCCCTTTCCCCTTTTGTGAGAGCTTTAGGTAATTACTAAATGCAACTAAACTCTCATTGGACCCGGCCAATAGGAATCAGGCAAGCCATTGGGCTGTTGAATGCTCATTGGTCCCCTTGGGAGACTGTCCAATAGTCTTCTAGAGAGCTTAATTGTTATTGGTTCTTTTATTAAGTGTTTTTAAATTAATTAAACTAGATTTACTCTAGCCTAATTCTCATTGGTCCATCTCCATGGCCATCCAATAGGATTTGAGTACACCTTGTGGGAATCTGGCCTAGGGAGCTGACATGTGTCCCTCTTTCCCCTTGTGTACAAATGACGCTTGTGAGTGTGTTTGGGCGTTTCTCTCTCATCCCCTACTCCTTGGGCTTGCTCCCTTCTATGTAGGGCTTGACAAAGACTTTTTGGGACACTCAAAGCATCCAATTCCCCTAATGTTTGACCTTTGGACACAACCTTTGAATTTTGGAACCTTAGCATTTTGGAAGTCTTAATGGGCTGAACCTTAGGGTCTTTTGAGCCCATTGTTGCACATAGCTCTTTTGCAAATGGCCCCCCCTTTGGATCCCTATTTTCCCTCCTTTGGATCCCTACTGTGGCCGGTCTGCTAGCTTAACCAATATTCTAGCTTTTTCTCCCCTCGCACTTCCCCGTATTAAATGATCAGTGTATTATGAGAAAATCATTTAGGAGAAATAGATATTGATTATTATGACACCATGATGGGTCCTACTTAACGAAAGTATATCCAAACGTTTTGCATTGTTGAATGCATCAAAGTATAGAACACTACAGGCTTGCAACAAACTCAGGCAGAGAGAGGTGCCTCCCACAAGCCCAAACAAAAGCAACTACTGTGACTTTCCTTGGTGAGGAGGAGTGCCAAAGTCTAGTTGACCACTGCATGCGGCCATGCAGGTGAAGGGTTAGTGGTTTGAGTGGTCGTGGTTGGTAGCCTTGCAAAGTTTGTGCATGTGTGACAGACTAAAAAGAAAAAAGAAAAATGGCACCCACATAAAAGGAAGGATGGTTGGTAGCTATCAACGAGCGTGAAGAAAAAGTGTCATTGCAGAGAGAGAAAGAGAGAACGATAGTGAAAAATCCAATGCTTGGGTGGTTGGCTGGGCGGCGACACACACACACACACACACACTCACACACACACACACACACACACACACACACACACACAGAGAGAGAGAGAGAGAGAGAGAGAGAGAGAGAGAGAGAGAGAGAGAGAGAGAGAGAGATCACCCACTATTCATGTAGTCCAGAGAGAGATAAAGGGAGAGAGGTTGCAATTTCTTTGGGCAAGAGGGGTTGATCCTCTGGGAGTGCACTATTTAAAAATTGTATGTAGCACGTGTGAACAAGAGGTATTTAAATAATCACTTACCTGTACATTTTCAAGTATTATATGTAGCCCTTATGTATGTATTTTTGAAAAAAAACTAGCCCTTATGTATGAAAATTTTCACTTTCTCAATTAAAAAACCCTTTATGTAAGTACATTTTTATGTAAATGTACCTAATTATAAATCCCTTATTTTGTTCGCACGTGCTATCTTACATATTTCCTAGTGGACGTACCAGGGGTTGATCAGGCAACACATGGCAGTTGTAATGAGATAGAGACTTAGCGATTGCATGTGCACAAGGAGCTGGTTGAATGGAAATACTAGCGATTGCTTGGTCGGCATAAGTGGAGAAAGGGAGGGAGAGGGGTGAAGGAGCCATGCGGCCCTCATATAGCTAGGTGGGTTGATGCCATCCAGGCCCAAAAAGTTGACAACAATTGTGTGTGTGTGTGTGTGTGTGTGTGAGAGAGAGAGAGAGAGAGAGAGAGAGAGAGAGAGAGTTGGTTGGTGGTGTGCTCTGTGTACGTCTATTGCCATGGCAAAGACCACCATCGTCTTCTTAACTGCTATGTGTCACTATTGCCGATCGTCCACGTGCCTGTGCTGTCGTGTTGTGATGCAATCAGTAGATGGTTGTTCGTGTGCCCTTTTTCTCATGCATCCCAGCATATGCCGCGCCCAGATCCTCTACACTTCACTCGCCATGTAATATCGGCAGTGGTTTGGAAATATTGTTTTGCTTCAACTACATTAGTTTATATATATTATATATCAACTATTCTATGTATAATTTATGCAACAGTTAGTTCCCATGAGGAGGAAACTCGACACTCTTTCTATTTGAAATCTTGTGTGTGATCGTAGTTTGAGTGGTCTTAACCTTGCTTTCAGGACATCCTCTGGAGCTCAAGGTTGATAGATCGCATTGCATCGCAAAATGGTATGTATAGATGACAATAAAAAAAAGCTCTCTTCTCCTCTTCTTCTTCATCATCTTCTACATAATTAGGTATTCTTCTTGATCATATACAATCGGATTTGCACCCTACCACTTTGTTAATGAGTTATATCGATACTTATGTACATATATCAAGACTATTTAAGCTTTGCTAATGATATAAAAATTGGCATTTCTGGTATCTGGCTAGTCAAATCTCTTTCAGGGATTACAAATTACTGAAAGGCTAGGACTAAAATAGTCTATAATTTGCAGGGAACAACTTATCGTATCAAGGGGGAATAGGAAAATAAAATTAAACAAAATAGAAAAGAATTCAGTTAGTGCACTTACCTTTGATATACAGTCGCACAGATCTACGTTCCTAAAAGGCAAATCATGTACGACTAGAATTGCTTCTTCTAACCAAGAGCATAGCCCACGCTCTAATACTACTGCTAAAAACGAAAGCTTGAAGAGCCCTACAAATATCAAGAATAACATAATACAATCCATAAAATTGACAGATCTGCATACCTGGCACATCCACAAGCATGTAATCGAAACTATACACGAACAGACAGGGAGCAAGAGGAGAGAAGGGAAGAGAGAAGAAGTACACAGGCACTGGGTGCAATCTCCCCATGTGCAAGAGTGAGCATTTCCCTCTTGCACATAATTTTTTATAGATTCTTCAATGCTAAAAAATGAATACATATTGGCCGGCCGGGCATAAATGGACATAGCTTGTAATGAGCACTTGAATAATAAATGTACATATCTCTTATCCATAACAACAATATGCTTCTCCTCTAGTGTTGAAGGGGGCATGTTTGCTTCTCCTCCAGTATAGAGGGTCACCTTTTTTTGAATTTTCAATGTGAAGGAGTACGAGCGGAAGTGCGACGCGAGAGAGAGTGCGAGAAGAAGAGCACGACGATATCGTGAACTCGCTCTACTGTAATGTGTAGAGCATAGTGAGTTCTTATTAGGTTTTTACAAAAGAATATGTGTACATACCTGGCAGCCCGCCCACTTACCTGGGCGACCACATTGGGCTTTATATCCCAACAACTTCCCACTTAAAGTCCAATGTGGTACTTTAAGTGTGAGAGAAGCTACTATACAAGCTAATATACAAGAGATGTAGAGAAGTGATGTACTACCCTACACCTAACTGCTTGCGAAAATGCGCAAAGCTCTCTGAGGGAAGTCCTTTTGTAAGTAGATCAGCAGGATTTTCTGTGGTGTGAACTTTGACAAGCTGAAGTTGCTTATCCTCGAGCATTTCCCTGATGAAATGATACTTCACATCCACATGCTTTGTCTTTGAGTGATAAACTGGATTGCGAGCCAATTGTATAGCACTTTGACTATCACAATATAACACATGAATCTCTTCTTTGATTCCCAAATCTGTTACTAGTCGATTAAGCCAAATTGATTCTTTGCATGCCTCTGATGCTGCAACATATTCAGCCTCTGTAGTAGACTGAGTAAAATAATCTTGTAATCTAGAACGCCATGATACTGCTCCACCAGCCAATGTAAATACATACCCTGACGTAGACCTTCGGTTGTCTAAGTCACCTGCATAATCTGAGTCTGTAAAACCCTTTACACTTAGCTCCTGACTCCCATAGCATATACGCATACTCTTTGTAGCTTTCAGGTATCTCAATATTCCTTTCACAGCCTCCCAATGTTTCTTGCCTGGGTTTGACGTGTATCGACTTACTACTCCCACTGCAAATGCAATGTCTGGGCGAGTAGCAATCATTGCATACATCAAACTACCCACTGCAGACGCATATGGAATCTTATCCATTTCAGTCTGTTCTTCCTCAGACACAGGAAATTCTTGTTTGCTAAGTTTCACATATGGTGGCAATGGAACACTCAGTGCCTTTCCCTTCTCCATATTGAAACGTTGCAAAACCTTGTCAATATACTCTGTTTGAGATAACCAAATCAACTTCTTTGATCTGTCTCTCTCAATGCGCATACCAAGTATATGACTTGCCTCACCCATGTCTTTCATGTCAAACGATTTTGCCATCTTTGACTTCAAAGCTGAAATTTCTTCCAAGTGCTTGCCAGCAATCAACATGTCATCCACATACAAAATAAGGATCAGCCAACTACCATCCTTAGCCTTCTTTGTATATAGACAGTGATCGAACTCACTACGTTTGTAGCCTTGAGAAAGCATAAACTTGTGGAATTTATGGTACCATGCCCTCGGTGATTGTTTTAAGCCATAAAGACTCTTTAACAACTGGCATACCCAATCTTCCTTGCCTTTCTCAACAAACCCTTCTGGCTGCTGCATGTAAATTTCCACATCTAAATCACCATGCCAGAACGCTGTCTTGACATCCATTTGGTGCAACACTGAGAGCGGATTTTTTGAGATGGGGCTCAAATCAAGGCTCCCACCAAACAACCACTCCGTGAGACCCTACACACGCATATTTCTTAGGGGCACCACCCTCTTTTATGGAGAAAGAAGGAAACCAAAACAAACCATATACAACACACACACACACACACACACTCACACCTTCCTTATGTGCTTCAACACAAAATGCCCTTCAACCATTCAACACACACTCCTTAAGCAATCCCTTTGAACACTGCACAAACTCACATGCAAAGATTGACCTTCACCATATTAGTGCTCATATACTTCTAAGAAAAGCAAGCACAAAACCTCAAAACTCAAAACACCATAATGCACAAATACTTGACAACTCCTTTCCTTTCCCAAAAGAAGAGACTACTTACACACATAAGGCGGCATGCATAGAGAGCTCTTCTCCATCTATGCAGCCCCAAGACTTACTTACACACAACATAAGGAAAGAAGCCAAGCAAATAGACA
Organism: Adiantum capillus-veneris; assembly: GCF_014529385.1. Classification (NCBI taxonomy): domain Eukaryota; kingdom Viridiplantae; phylum Streptophyta; class Polypodiopsida; order Polypodiales; family Pteridaceae; genus Adiantum; species Adiantum capillus-veneris. The sequence goes on along the minus strand of NC_140960.1, from coordinate 100,587,184 downwards.
CCATGGTGCACAAAAAACTTTCTCAACAAACAAGCAACCCAATGAGCACAAAATATGAGAAGCTGTTAAGATAGGCTTACCAATTTTACATGCGTTTAGAGCAAAAGTGTGACGACGACACCCCAATTGCAACAATTTGTTGATCAAACCATGAGATAGATCATTGAACTTGATATCCTTGCTCTCATATAGAATCTACAATCCTTATTTAGGGATGAGTATGATAAGAGAAATGTTTGCAAGAGAATGGTAGCAATAGCATATTGATGCTCTCTCTATGGTGCCGCTTATGATAGCGAGCTTAGGAAATGGATAGGGAGACAAGAGGAGAGAGAGATTAGGGCTTCCCTAACCTTAGAGGAGCTTATTTACAGCAATGGAGTAGGTGTGTGTATTTTTGTGCTTGCCAAAGGGCCTTTTTATAGCTGTACAAGACCTTGGGTTAGGTTAAACTTGACTAGGGTAGGTAATTAACCATAGTTAGGTTCCCTTTTGACCATTCCTTCAATTATGCAAATAAGGGACTTATTTTTTCATTAAAAATAGCCTTTTAGGTCGTGGAGGCTCCATAAGGGTTGATAATGTATGTGGGCCCCACCATGATGTTCCTCCAGTGGCTCCTGCGGAGTGTCCCCATCCTGTTTGTTGTGTCTCTGGAAGCATCTTGAGCCGACCCCTCCACATGCAAGTGGTTTTTAACTCCCCATTGGTATTTTAGAATGTTGGAGAAGTCAAGAAAACTTTTCACCTTTGTGGTTTACCTGATTGTAACTTTGACCTGTAGTAACAGTGTCTGCAGCACCTTGTTTTCACCATAACTTTCAGCCTGTAACTCAAAATTGGGTGCTGTAAAAGGCAAAGTTGACCTTCTCAAAGTGTTTAAGCTGATTTTGGAGTGTTCCTCAAGTATACCCACGAACTAAGGCATTCAAGATGCATCCAAAACACCTTTTGAACCAAGTCTCCTTGTAGGGGGCCCTTTAGCATGCATCCAAGGTGTAGCATGCTTTTTTCAAAAGGGAATCCACCTTAAACAAATGAGGTAGGCTCCAATAAAGTTTGATTTATTGGGGATATACATTATATTTAAGATTTGTTGACCAACACAAGTAAATGATCCAAGACTTGGGTCACATAGTGGTGGGGAAGGGAAGGCCTACAAGGTTAACCCTACCCTTGAGAGAAGATGGGTAAGATAAGTGCCCATAAATTATTTATTTACAAATTATGGGATATAGATAGGTATTTAAATTAGTAAAGGTAATTAGTTAAAAGAATATGCAGTAAAAAAACTAGGAGAGTAGAATTAAGCTTACTATTTACATTCAGCATGAAGAGAGAAATATGATGTAAATGCATAAAGATCTAATAAGGGTAAGGTGTTTGTATGGAAAAAGGCTATTACGGAAAGAGAGAATGAACACTAGGTTAAAACTTTGATAAAAAATATATACATTTGAGTAGAAATGTAGTGCAAATGCAAGGTTACCATTTAACGGTACTCATCTTAGCCCTCCCCCTTCATCTAGGATCATTCATGCTCCTAGATGAAACAAAAGAGTGTTTTTATTTCTTTTTTTTTTCTTTTTTTCTAAAAACAGGAGGAGTGATATACACTTTTTTACTCCATTAGACCTGCTTTTCATTACCTCAATCCCATAAATCGGAGATGGGAGGGTTGCATTGGGTGTGTTGAGATTCCAAGGCTGGTTCTTCTTTGCACATCAAAGCTTTAAAAATAGGTGGAGCATTTGCCAAGCCGAAGGGAGCCATGCCAATTTGGAGCTTAGACGATGTAGGTAGATGACTTCCTATCAACGGATTGATACGTTGAAAGTAGGGCTTTAATCTCCATCCATTGACTCTGGTCTTGTGGAGTTTTCTTGATAAATCTGCTAATCTGTAACTACCATTCCCAAACTTTGTTTTTATCATGAAAGGTCCCTCCCATCTTTGCAAAAACTTTTTGTCAAGTCGAGTATCAAGTCGGTTATCATAGCGAAGAACCAACATACCTTCCTTCAATCCTTTCCCCTTGAGCTTCTTGTTGATTTTGTCTCTTTGGCTTGTGGCTTGGGCAATGTAATAGTCGATGGACTCTTCTCTATCAAGCTCAAGTCGTTGAAGATCTAAAATTCTTTCCTGCAAAGCTTCTTTTGGCCTCTTTGCTCACCGTGAGAGAATGTGTAGGCTTGCAATCTCCACCTCAATAGGAAGGAGTGCCTCCTGTCCATATACCAAATGAAAAGGAGTGAATTGAGTGGATACCTTGAAAGATGTTCTGTATGCCCATAGAGCTGCGGTCAAATGACGATCCCAGTCGTTTGGTCGATTTACAACCTCCTTAGAAATGATCTTACATATCATTCCATTCACCTTTTCAACCAACCCATTGCACTGAGGGTAGTAAGGTGTATAAACCCTGCTCTGCTCTAAACCCTGGACCACGATCTGACAAAATCTCTAATGGTGTGCCGAATCTACTGCATATGTGATCAAAGATAAATTTTGATACCTCCTCGGCTGTAATTCGTGTTGTACTTGCTGCCTCCGCCCATCGTGTCATGTAATCTACTCCCACAATGATGAAGACCTTCCCGGTAGATGTGCGAGGTAAGGGGCCTATTGCATCCACACCCCACTTCTCAAAAGGACCATACGAAATTATTGGAACTCGAGGTTCGTAAGTGAGTCGTCGATTTCCAGCAATCTGACAACCTTTGCATGACTTACACCAATGCTGGACATCACGGTGTAGACTTGGCCAAACAAACCCTGCTTGCAAAATCTTCCTGTTTGTAATATCATGAGAAAAATGACCCCCACAGACATCATCATGGCATGAAAAGAGGATTCTCTCTATTTCTTGAACAGAGGGCACCCCTCTTAGCACCAAATCTTTCCCTTTATGATATAGATCATCTCCTATGAGTTGGTAAGGAGTTGCCTTTTTTACTAATCTATGCCTTTGCACTTTATCCAAGTGTTTAGGGCACTCACCAATTTGGAGGAAAAATATGATGTCCTTCAATTCCTCTTGGCCTTGGTACTTTGGTTTGTAGAGCTTCACACCTCCCACCATGATATGAAGTTTCTCATTGGCGAGATAATCTGCTTCCTTGTTGAGGGTTCTCACAACATGCTGTACCTGTGTAGCTTCAAATTTCTTTATCAAAGCCTTCACCTGTCTAAGCCACTCCACTAGAGTAGGGTTCTTGCACTTCCATATCCCTTGGATTTGCCTAATAACTAGTAAGGAATCACCTCTTATTATACGTCTTTCGATGCCAAGTTTTCTGCATTCTTCAAGCCCCAACTTTAAGGTGACATACTGAGCCTCATTATTAGAATGAACATTTTCCAAGGTGATACCTTTCTTAACAAGAACTTCCCTTTGTGGACTTAGAATAAGAACCCCCCCTGCTGCCTGATCGTGTTGTCATCGGTAAGCTCCATCAAAGCACAAAATGTGTGCATTGTCCATCTCCTCCTCATTATTTTGTGGTGTAGCGTTGTCTCTTGCCTTTGGTGACTCTTTCCTTTCTCTCACTTTGTATGTGAGAATGTCTGCAAGACCTGCCCTTGTGCTATCTTCCACAAGAAAAGTGTATTCGAACTCTTGAAGTTCTAGAACCCACTTGGCTATCGTAGATGAGAGGCTCATGTGTTGCACAACATATGGTAAATTGTTTTCCATGGTGAGAATGACAAATGGTGTAGGTAAGAGATATGATCGGAACTTTCTTACCGCAAACATAATTGTGAATACCACCTTCCCCATATCAGTGTAGCCTTTCTCTGCAGCGGCCATGACTTTGCTTGCAAAGTATACTGGCCTCATGTAGCATGTTTTTGAGTCTTGTTGCATGAGAACTACACCGATGGCCTCCATTCCTACACTTGGCGTGATGTAATATGTATCCTTTGGATTTGGTGGCATTATTGTTGGAAGAGACTTGAGAATACCCTTTACTTCAGTAAAGCATAATTTGTGTTCCTCTCTCCATTCAAATGTGGGTTTGTTTGCTAGCTTGTGCAAAGGTGCAATAGCTTCCGCTAGAAGGTGAATGAAACGAGACATGTACCTTACTTTGTGGTTGAAAGTCATGAGCTCCTTGGTTGTCGGTGGTGGTTGTAGTGACAAGAGAGCATTTACTTTTGATGGATCCACTTGAATTCCTTGCAAAGAAACCACATGACCTAGCAATACCACTTGTGACTCTGCAATGTGACACTTCTCAGGATTAAGCTGTCCCCCAAATTGATGAAACCTCCTAAGCCCCTCCTCAACTTTTTGGCAATGAAGTCTTTGGCTACTATAGATACAAAAGTCATCCATAAAAACCCTAATTGACTTTCCAAAGAAGGGCTGAAAGACAAGAGTTGTAAACCTTATAAAGGTACTAGGAGCATTTGTGAGCCCAAATGGCATCACTCTATAGGCAAAGCAACCCCAAGGTGTGATGAAAGTGGTTTTTAATTGATCTTATTCTGCTATTCTGATTTGAAAATACCCTGAATACCCATCACACACTGTGTAACATTCATAGCCGGCTACTTCGTTTAAGATTTCATCTTGGAAAGGAAGAGGAAAATGATCCCTCTTTGTTGCAGCATTGAGCGGTTTGTAGTCAACACAGACCCTCCATTTTCCGTTCTTTTTAGGAGTTACTACAATTGGGGACACCCACTCAGAGTTAGACACAGGGTAAATGAAACCAGCTTTGAGGAGTCGGTTAACCTCTGTCAAAAGTGCCTCTTGTTGTATTTTTCCTAGGCGCCTTAGCTTTTGAGCCACAGGTTTAGTACCTGGTTTTAATTCTATGCCATGCTCTATAACATCCACACCTCTAATTTGTGAGTAATCAGTGATAAACAAATTGGGATACCTCTTGAGCATATCGATGTAGGACCGCTTCTCCTCAGGGGTAAGATCTTTTGCAAGCATCCTCTCAAAGTCTTCAAAGTGCTTGTGGTCACCTTTGTCATCCTTTGTTTGCTCCTTTGTTGGGTCAACCTCTATTGATGGAGTTTTTGATGTGTTGAAGATGATTCCCATTACCTCCAAAGATGATTCTTCTTCGCTATTGGATGTAGTGGTTGAACTTTCCTCGTCGCTTGAGCCAAAACTCTCTTCACTTTCTTCATCAGCCGTGGTCTCATAGTGAGAGCGGATTTTTGAGATGGGGCTCAACTCAAGGCTCCCACCAGACAACCACTCCGTGAGACCCTACACACGCATATTTCTTAGGGGCACCACCCTCTTTTATGGAGAAAGAAGGAAACCAAAACAAACCATATACAACACACACACACACACTCACACCTTCCTTATGTGCTTCAACACAAAATGCCCTTCAACCATTCAACACACACTCCTTAAGCAATCCCTTTGAACACTGCACAAACTCACACGCAAAGATTGACCTTCACCATATTAGTGCTCATATACTTCTAAGAAAAGCAAGCACAAAACCTCAAAACTCAAAACACCATAATGCACAAATACTTGACAACTCCTTTCCTTTCCCAAAAGAAGAGACTACTTACACAGATAAGGCGGCATGCATAGAGAGCTCTTCTCCATCTATGCAGCCCCAAGACTTACTGACACACAACATACGGAGAGAAGCCAAGAAAATAGATACCATGGTGCACAAAAAACTTTCTCAACAAACAAGCAACCCAATGAGCACAAAATATGAGAAGCTGTCAAGATAGGCTTACCAATTTTACATGCGTTTAGAGCAAAAGTGTGACGACGACACCCCAATTGCAACAATTTGTTGATCAAACCATGAGATAGATCATTGAACTTGATATCCTTGCTCTCATATAGAATCTACAATCCTTATTTAGGGATGAGTATGATAAGAGAAATGTTTGCAAGAGAATGGTAGCAATAGCATATTGATGCTCTCTCTATGGTGCCGCTTATGATAGCGAGCTTAGGAAATGGATAGGGAGACAAGAGGAGAGAGAGATTAGAGCTTCCCTAACCTTAGAGGAGCTTATTTGCAGCTATGGAGTAGGTGTGTGTATTTTTGTGCTTGCCAAAGGGCCTTTTTATAGCTGTACAAGACCTTGGGTTAGGTTAAACTTGACTAGGGTAGGTAATTAACCATAGTTAGGTTCCCTTTTGACCATTCCTTCAATTATGCAAATAAGGGACATATTTTTTCATTAAAAATAGCTTTTTAGGTCGTGGAGGCTCCATAAGGGTTGATAATGTATGTGGGCCCCACCATGATGTCCCTCCAGTGGCTCCTGCGGAGTGTCCCCATCCTGTTTGTTGTGTCTCTGGAAGCATCTTGAGCCGACCCCTCCACATGCAAGTGGTTTTTAACTCCCCATTGGTATTTTAGAATGTTGGAGAAGTCAAGAAAACTTTTCACCTTTGTGGTTTACCTGATTGTAACTTTGACCTGCAGTAACAGTGTCCGCAGCACCTTGTTTTCACCATAAGTTTCAGCCTGTAACTCAGAATTGGGTGCTGTAAAAGGCAAAGTTGACCTTCTCAAAGTGTTTAAGCTGATTTTGGAGTGTTCCTCAAGTATAACCACGAGCTAAGGCGTTCAAGATGCATCCAAAACACCTTTTGAACCAAGTCTCCTTGTAGGGGCCCCTTTAGCATGCATCCAAGGTGTAGCATGCTTTTTCAAAAGAGAATCCACCTTAAACAAATGAGGTAGGCTCCAATAAAGTTTGATTTATTGGGGATATACATTATATTTAAGATTTGTTGACCAACACAAGTAAATGATCCAAGACTTGGGTCACATAGTGGTGGGGAAGGGAAGGCCTACAAGGTTAACTCTACCCTTGAGAGAAGATGGGTAAGATAAGTGCCCATAAATTATTTATTTACAAATTATGGGATGTAGATAGCTATTTAAATTAGTAAAGGTAATTAGTTAAAAGAATGTGCAGTAAAAAAACTAGGAGAGTAGAATTAAGTTTACTATTTACATTTAACATGAAGAGAGAAATATGATGTAAATGCATAAAGATCTGAGAAGGGTAAGGTGTTTGTATGGAAAAAGGCTACTACGGAAAGAGAGAATGAACACTAGGTTAAAACTTTGATAAAAAATATATACATTTATGTAGAAATGTAGTGCAAATGCAAGGTTACCATTTAACGCTACTCATATTAGCACTCCCCCTTCATCTAGGATCATTTATGCTCCTAGATGAAACAAAAGAGTTTTTTTCTTTCTTTTTTTTTTCTTTTTTTTCTTTTTTTTTTTCTTTAAAAAAAAAAAAAGGAGGAGTGATATCTTTTACTCCATTAGACCTGCTTTTCATTACCTCAATCCCATAAATCGGAGATGGGAGGGTTGCATTGGGTGTGTTGAGAATCCAAGGCTGGTTCTTCTTTGCACATCAAAGCTTTAAACAGAGGAGGAGCATTTGCCAAGCCGAAGGGAGCCATGCCAATTTGGAGCTTAGACGATGTAGGTAGATGACTTCCTATCAATGGATTGATACGTTGAAAGTAGGGCTTTAATCTCCATCCATTGACTCTGGTCTTGTGGAGTTTTCCTGATAAATCTGCTAATCTGTAACTACCATTCCCAAACTTTGTTTTTATCATGAAAGGTCCCTCCCATCTTTGCAAAAACTTTTTGTCAAGTCGAGTATCAAGTCGGTTATCATAGCGAAGAACCAACATACCTTCCTTCAATCCTTTCCCCTTGAGCTTCTTGTTGATTTTGTCTCTTTGGCTTGTGGCTTGGGCAATGTAATAGTCGATGGACTCTTCTCTATCAAGCTCAAGTCGTTGAAGATCTAAAATTCTTTCCTGCAAAGCTTCTTTTGGCCTCTTTGCTCCCCGTGAGAGAATGTGTAGGCTTGCAATCTCCACCTCAATAGGAAGGAGTGCCTCCTGTCCATATACCAAATGAAAAGGAGTGAATTGAGTGGATACCTTGAAAGATGTTCTGTATGCCCATAGAGCTGCGGTCAAATGAAGATCCCAGTCGTTTGGTCGATCTGCAACCTGCTTAGAAATGATCGCACATATCATTCCATTCACCTTTTCAACCAACCCATTGCTTTGAGGGTAGTAAGGTGTAGAATGCAAATGTTTGACTTTTAACTTTGCCAAAAGATTATCTAGGAGCTCTGCTCTAAACCCTGGACCACGATCTGACAAAATCCCTAATGGTGTGCCGAATCTACTGCATATGTGATCAAAGATAAATTTTGATACCTCCTCGGCTGTAATTCGTGTTGTACTTGCTGCCTCCGCCCATCGTGTCATGTAATCTACTCCCACAATGATGAAGACCTTCCCGGTAGATGTGCAAGGTAAGGGGCCTATTGCATCCACACCCCACTTCTCAAAAGGACCATACGAAATTATTGGAACTCAAGGTTCGTAAGTGAGTCGTCGATTTCCAGCAATCTGACAACCTTTGCATGACTTACACCAATGCTGGATATCACGGTGTAGACTTGGCCAAACAAACCCTGCTTGTAAAATCTTCCTGTTTGTAATATCATGAGAAAAATGACCCCCACAGACATCATCATGGCATGAAAAGAGGATTCTCTCTATTTCTTGAACAGAGGGCACCCCTCTTAGCACCAAATCTTTCCCTTTATGATACAGATCATCTCCTGTGAGTTGGTAAGGAGTTGCCTTTTTTACCAATCTATGCCTTTGCACTTTATCCAAGTGTTTAGGGCACTCACCAGTTTGGAGGAAAAATATGATGTCCTTCAATTCCTCTTGGCCTTGGTACTTTGGTTCGTAGAGCTTCACACCTCCCACCATGATCTGAAGTTTCTCATTGGCGAGATAATCTGCTTCCTTGTTGAGGGTTCTCACAACATGCTGTACCTGTGTAGCTTCAAAGTTCTTTATCAAAGCCTTCACCTGTCTAAGCCACTCCACTAGAGTAGGGTTCTTGCACTTCCATATCCCTTGGATTTGCCTAATAACTAGTAAGGAATCACCTCTTATTATAAGTCTTTCGATGCCAAGTTTTTTGCATTCTTCAAGCCCCAACTTTAAGGTGACATACTCAGCCTCATTATTAGAATGAACATTTTCCAAGGTGATACCTTTCTTAACAAGAACTTCCCTTTGTGGACTTAGAATAAGAACCCCCCCTGCTGCCTGATCGTGTTGTCATCGGTAAGCTCCATCAAAGCACAAAATGTGTGCATTGTCCATCTCCTCCTCATTATTTTGTGGTGTAGCGTTGTCTCTTGCCTTTGGTGACTCTTTCCTTTCTCTCACTTTGTATGTGAGAATGTCTGCAAGACCTGCCCTTGTGCTATCTTCCACAAGAAAAGTGTATTCGAACTCTTGAAGTTCTAGAACCCACTTGGCTATCCTAGATGAGAGGCTTATGTGTTGCACAACATATGGTAAATTGTTTTCCATGGTGAGAATGACAAATGGTGTAGGTAAGAGATATGATCGGAACTTTCTTACCGCAAACATAATTGTGAATACCACCTTCTCCATATCAGTGTAGCCCTTCTCTGCAGCAGTCATGACTTTGCTTGCAAAGTATACTGGCCTCATGTAGCATGTTTTTAGGTCTTTTTGCATGAGAACTACACCGATGGCCTCCATTCCTACACTTGGCGTGATGTAATATGTATCCTTTGGATTTGGTGGCATTATTGTTGGAAGAGACTTGAGAATACCCTTTACTTCAGTAAAGCATAATTTGTGTTCCTCTCTCCATTCAAATGTGGGTTTGTTTGCTAGCTTGTGCAAAGGTGCAATAGCTTTCGCTAAAAGGTGAATGAAACGAGACATGTATCTTACTTTGTGGTTGAAATTCATGAGCTCCTTGGTTGTCGTTGGTGGTTGTAGTGACAAGAGAGCATTTACTTTTGATGGATCCACTTGAATTCCTTGCAAAGAAACCACATGACCTAGCAATACCACTTGTGACTCTGCAATGTGACACTTCTCAGGATTAAGCTGTCCCCCAAATTGATGAAGCCTCCTAAGCCCCTCCTCAACTTTTTGGCAATGAAGTCTTTGGCTACTATAGATACAGAAGTCATCCATAAAAACCCTAATTGACTTTCCAAAGAAGGGCTGAAAGACAAGAGTTGTAAACCTTATAAAGGTACTAGGAGCATTTGTGAGCCCAAATGGCATCACTCTATAGGCAAAGCAACCCCAAGGTGTGATGAAAGTGGTTTTTAATTGATCTTATTCTGCTATTCTGATTTGAAAATACCCTGAATACCCATCACACACTGTGTAACATTCATAGCTGGTTACTTCGTTTAAGATTTCATCTTGGAAAGGAAGAGGAAAATGATCCCTCTTTGTTGCAGCATTGAGCGGTTTGTAGTCAACACAGACCCTCCATTTTCCGTTCTTTTTAGGAGTTACTACAATTGGGGACACCCACTCAGAGTTAGACACAGGGTAAATGAAACCAGCTTTGAGGAGTCGGTTAACCTCTGTCAAAAGTGCCTCTTGTTGTATTTTTCCTAGGCGCCTTAGCTTTTGAGCAACAGGTTTAGTACCTGGTTTTAATTCTATGCCATGCTCTATAACATCCACACCTCTAATTTGTGAGTAATCAGTGATAAACAAATTGGGATACCTCTTGAGCATATCGATGTAGGACCGCTTCTCCTCAGGGGTAAGATCTTTTGAAAGCATCCTCTCAAAGTCCTCAATGTGCTTGTGGTCACCTTTGTCATCCTTTGTTTGCTCCTTTGTTGGGGCAACCTCTATTGATGGAGTTTTTGATGTGTTGAAGATGATTCCCATTACCTCCAAAGATGATTCTTCTTCGCTATTGGATGTAGTGGTTGAACTTTCCTCGTCGCTTGAGCCAAAACTCTCTTCACTTTCTTCATCAGCCGTGGTCTCATAGTTGATGTCGAGTTGCTTTCCTTCATGCCAATCGTATACTACATGTTGCCCCTTTTTGAGAATCAATTGTCCTCATCCCCATTTTTGATCTGCATTTACAGCAATGAGCCAAGGCCTCCCTAGGATGATGGGATAGCCCTCCCCCTTGGCTGGCATAACATACATGTCCACACGTGCATCTATATGACATACATAAACTTTTACATTCTCGATGATCCCTAGGCACTTCACACTTGCATTGTTGGCCAGCCTAGCTTGACAATTAGAGGATTTAGTGATTTCAAGCCCTAGTCTATTCATGGCTCTTTCCGTGATCACACACATTTGTGCTCCACCATCAATATACACATTGGATACCTTCCTACCCCTTACATAAGCATCTACAATAGGTTCCACATCTTGTTGTGGCTTTGAAGTCAATGCCTTTACTGTCACCTTTTCTTTCTTTCTTGGGAGTCTTGTGCTTACAAGTTTGGACCAGTGTTTTCTCACCTTGGGTTTAAGATGTAGGAGTTGAGGCCAAGAAATATTGGGCTTTTGAGTTTGCAAATCTTCTAAGGTGTTGTAGGGTTCCATATTCTTTCCTAATGGAAAATCGTTGATGCCGATCTCCCTTCGCCTTGACCTCTGCTTCTTGCCTCCTTCCTCCTTCTTTGAATTTTTCTTCCTCTCCTTCCTTGCAGGTTCTGACTCTTCATTCCTTGTGTCTTCATCCTTGTTGTGTGCTCTTGTGCGCTTTTCTGCTGGCATAACATCAAAATGTATAGGGCTCACCTCTATCTCCTCTTCCAGCGTTATGACGTTTACTCCTCTCTCTTCCTCCACTGGTGGGACAGGAGGGATGTTTGCCACTGGAGGTGGTGGTGGTCGACGAAGAATTTGCGGGGCTTGAGCATGCTCTTGCTGCACCATGAGCGGAGGGGGTCTAGGAGGGTATATGTCCCCTGGAAGCCTTCGAGGGTGAGGGCAATTATACATGCCATGACCAACTTCGTTGCAATTCCAGCATCTCAACTCTTGTGCTTGACGTCGTTGATTGCGATTCCCTTCTCTTGGTTGTCGTTGTTGGGGTAGGCCCTGCACTAGATTCAAGGTGAGACTCTCTAGTTGTTGAGTTAATCTTTGCAAGATCTCTTGTTGTGATCCTTCCCCTATTTGTGAAGTTTGGGCAAGAGAGCCCCTAACTTGTGCTCCCATGCTTGGTGAAGAATCCCTCTCAATGACTTCATTTAGGTCCCTTGTTCTATGTGCTTGAAAATTTAACTTCTTGAATTTGACCATGGCCACCTCACGTGCTTTCTCAAATGTTGATGGGAATTTTAACTCTACCTTGGTCTTCAAAATTGGATACAAGCCACCCATGAACCTATCTTTCTTTAGAAAGTTTGGTGCGCCACCTTGGTTTTGTAAGGTAGCCTCCCATCTATCCCATAGGTTAAGGAAAATGGCCTCATAAGATGGGTAGTCTTCAAGGAATACCTGTTTATGTTGAAGTAAACACTTCCAAAGACCCTCTGGAGTATCTCCTTGCCCAAATTTGGCAAGAAAAATTGCACGTAGCCTCTCCCAATTGGTTTTGTTTTGAGGTTGCAAGGCCTCGTACCATGCCTTAGCCTCCCCTTTGAGAACGAGTGGAAAAGCACGCAGCTTTACCTCTTCTTGATCCCTCCCAGAGATGAGGTGTGCCATCTGCAAATTATCCAAAAATTCTTGTGCATCCTCACCATTTTTAGAATGAAAGGTAGGAAAAGTGCTTGACATTTTTACAATACAAGGAGGCTTGTGTACCACAAAGTTTTGACTACGATGAGTGATCACATCAAAATGAAAATATATACATCAAGTGTTAGTTCATAATTTATCATAGGCAAAATAAAAGGGTTGATTGAGGCATTAATTTCATTAAGGCGAGTGGGTCCAAAAATTCTCCTAATGGTTGCTTGAAATCTAAATTTTGTAGCAATTATGATGTGCACAGATTGACGAGCTATGGATGTAAAAGGAGAAGCAGCTCCAGGTCGGTTCATGTGACAATGTGTTCTCCTTTTTCTTTCTCTTGAAGAAAGTTTCCTTGAGTGGATCGCTATCTAAGCGCCTCTTGTCCCTGCCTCAAAACAAAATAAAAACATGGACATCAAATGAATCATCATAATTAATGAATGGAAGAATGATGGGATTTGGAGATGCCAAGATTTCACCAAGTCTTTCTGCTCCAAACATAAAAACAATGCGTTGTTGTTAAAAAAATTTGCGATCTACACAAATGTTAATTCTAATGCGTTGTGAAAAATGAAAAGCATATGGTGCAACTCTATTGTTCATGAGAAGAATAGAAGGCAATTAGGAAAGTTCCTCCGTGGGGGCACCACTTTTATGAGAGCGGATTTTTGAGATGGGGCTCAACTCAAGGCTCCCACCAGACAACCACTCCGTGAGACCCTACACACGCATATTTCTTAGGGGCACCACCCTCTTTTATGGAGAAAGAAGGAAACCAAAACAAACCATATGCAACACACACACACACACACACACACACACACGTTCCTTATGTGCTTCAACACAAAATGCCCTTCAACCATTCAACACACACTCCTTAAGCAATCCCTTTGAACACTGCACAAACTCACATGCAAAGATTGACCTTCACCATATTAGTGCTCATATACTTCTAAGAAAAGCAATCACAAAACCTCAAAACTCAAAACACCATAATGCACAAATACTTGACAACTCCTTTCCTTTCCCAAAAGAAGACACTACTTACACACATAAGGCGGCATGCATAGAGAGCTCTTCTCCATCTATGCAGCCCCAAGACTTACTTACACACAACATAAGGAGAGAAGCCAATCAAATAGACACCATGGTGCACAAAAACTTTCTCAACAAACAAGCAACACAATGAGCACAAAATATGAGAAGCTGTCAAGATAGGCTTACCAATTTTACATGCGTTTAGAGCAAAAGTGTGACGACGACACCCCAATTGCAACAATTTGTTGATCAAACCATGAGATAGATCATTGAACTTGATATCCTTGCTCTCATATAGAATCTACAATCCTTATTTAGGGATGAGTATGATAAGAGAAATGTTTGCAAGAGAATGGTAGCAATAGCATATTGATGCTCTCTCTATGGTGCCGCTTATGATAGCGAGCTTAGGAAATGGATAGGGAGACAAGAGGAGAGAGAGATTAGGGCTTCCCTAACCTTAGAGGAGATTATTTGCAGCAATGGAGTAGGTGTGTGTATTTTTGTGCTTGCCAATGGGCCTTTTTATAGCTGTACAAGACCTTGGGTTAGGTTAAACTTGACTAGGGTAGGTAATTAACCATAGTTAGGTTCCCTTTTGACCATGCCTTCAATTATGAAAATAAGGGACTTATTTTTTCATTAAAAATAGCCTTTTAGATCGTGGAGGCTCCATAAGGGTTGATAATGTATGTGGGCCCCACCATGATGTCCCTCCAGTGGCTCCTGCGGAGTGTCCCCATCCTGTTTGTTGTGTCTCTGGAAGCATCTTGAGCCGACCCCTCCACATGCAAGTGGTTTTTAACTCCCCATTGGTATTTTAGAATGTTGGAGAAGTCAAGAAAACTTTTCACCTTTGTGGTTTACCTGATTGTAACTTTGACCTGCAGTAACAGTGTCTGCAGCACCTTGTTTTCACCATAACTTTCAGCCTGTAACTCAGAATTGGGTGCTGTAAAAGGCAAAGTTGACCTTCTCAAAGTGTTTAAGCTGATTTTGGAGTGTTCCTCAAGTATACCCACGAGCTAAGGCGTTCAAGATGCATCCAAAACACCTTTTGAACCAAGTCTCCTTGTAGGGGCCCATTTAGCATGCATCCAAGGTGTAGCATGCTTTTTCAAAAGAGAATCCACCTTAAACAAATGAGGTAGGCTCCAATAAAGTTTGATTTATTGGGAATATACATTAGATTTAAGATTTGTTGACCAACACAAGTAAATGATCCAAGACTTGGGTCACATAGTGGTGGGGAAGGGAAGGCCTACAAGGTTAACTCTACCCTTGAGAGAAGATGGGTAAGATAAGTGCCCATAAATTATTTATTTACAAATTATGGGATTTAGATAGCTATTTAAATTAGTAAAGGTAATTAGTTAAACGAATGTGCAGTAAAAAAACTAGGAGAGTAGAATTAAGTTTACTATTTACATTTAACATGAAGAGAGAAATATGATGTAAATGCATAAAGATCTGAGAAGGGTAAGGTGTTTGTATGGAAAAAGGCTATTACGGAAAGAGAGAATGAACACTAGGTTAAAACTTTGATAAAAAATATATACATTTAAGTAGAAATGTAGTGCAAATGCAAGGTTACCATTTAACGCTACTCAATAGTTGATGTCGAGCTGCTTTCCTTCATGCCAATCGTATACTACATGTTGCCCCTTTTTGAGAATCAATTGTCCTTGTCCCCCTTTTTGATCTGCATTTACAGCAATGAGCCAAGGCCTCCCTAGGATGATGGGATAGCCCTCCCCGTTGGCTGGCATAACATACATGTCCACACGTGCATCTATATTACATACATAAACTTTTACATTCTCGATGATCCCTAGGCACTTTACACTTGCATTGTTGGCCAGCCTAGCTTGACAATTAGAGGATTTAGTGATTTCAAGCCCTAGTCTATTCATGGCTCTTTCCGTGATCACACACATTTGTGCTCCACCATCAACATACACATTGGATACCTTCCTACCCCTTACATAAGCATCTACAATAGGTTCCACATCTTGTTGTGGCTTTGAAGTCAATGCCTTTACTGTCACCTTTTCTTTCTTTCTTGGGAGTCTTGTGCTTACAAGTTTGTACTAGTGCTTTCTCACCTTGGGTGATAGATGTAGGAGTTGAGGCTAAGAAATATTGGGCTTTTGAGTTTGCAGATCTTCTAAGATGTTGTAGGGTTCCATATTCTTTCCTAGTGGAAAATAGTTGATGCCGATCTCCCTTCGCCTTGACCTCTGCTTCTTGCCTCCTTCCTCCTTCTTTGAATTTTTCTTCCTCTCCTTCCTTGCAGGTTCTGACTCTTCATTCCTTGTGTCTTCATCCTTGTTGTGTGCTCTTGTGCGCTTTTCTGCTGGCATAACATCAAAATGTATAGGGCTCACCTCTATCTCCTCTTCCAGCGTTATGACGTTTACTCCTCTCTCTTCCTCCACTGGTGGGACAGGAGGGATGTTTGCCACTGGAGGTGGTGGTGGTCGACGAAGAATTTGCGGGGCTTGAGCATGCTCTTGCTGCACCATGAGCGGAGGGGGTCTAGGAGGGTATATGTCCCCTGGAAGCCTTCGAGGGTGAGGGCAATTATACATGCCATGACCAACTTCGTTGCAATTCCAGCATCTCAACTCTTGTGCTTGACGTCGTTGATTGCGATTCCCTTCTCTTGGTTGTCGTTGTTGGGGTAGGCCCTGCACTAGATTCAAGCTGAGACTCTTTAGTTGTTGAGTTAATCTTTGCAAGATCTCTTGTTGTGATCCTTCCCCTATTTGTGAAGTTTGGGCAAGAGAGCCCCTAAGTTGTGCTCCCATGCTTGGTGAGGAATCCCTCTCAATGACTTCATTTAGGTCCCTTGTTCTATGTGCTTGAAAATTTAACTTCTTGAATTTGACCATGGCCACCTCACGTGCTTCCTCAAATGTTGATGGGAATTTTAACTCTACCTTGGTCTTCAAAATTGGATACAAGCCACCCATGAATCTATCTTTCTTTAGAAAGTTTGGTGCACCACCTTGGTTTTGTAAGGTAGCCTCCCATCTATCCCATAGGTTAAGGAAAACGGCCTCATAAGATGGGTAATCTTCAAGGAATACCTGTTTATGTTGAAGTAGACAATTCCAAAGACCCTCTGGAGTATCTCCTTGCCCAAATTTAGCAAGAAAAATTGCACGTAGCCTCTCCCAATTGGTTTTGTTTTGAGGTTGCAAGGCCTCGTACCATGCCTTAGCCTCCCCTTTGAGAACGAGTGGAAAAGCACGCAGCTTTACCTCTTCTTGATCTCTCCCAGAGATGAGGTGTGCCATCTCCAAATTATCCAAAATTTCTTGTGCATCCTCACCATTTTTAGAATGGAAGGTAGGAAAAGTGCTTGACATTTTTACAATACAAGGAGGCTTGTGTACCACAAAGTTTTGACTACGATGAGTGATCACATCAAAATGAAAATATATACATCAAGTGTTAGTTCATAATTTATCATAGGCAAAATAAAAGGGTTGATTGAGGCATTAATTTCATTAAGGCGAGTGGGTCCAAAAATTCTCCTAATGGTTGCTTGAAATCTAAATTTTGTAGCAATTATGATGTGCACAGATTGACGAGCTATGGGTGTAAAAGGAGAAGCAGTTCCAGGCTAGTTCATGTGACAATGTGTTCTCCTTTTTCTTTCTCTTGAAGAAAGTTTCCTTTGAGTGGATCGCTATCTAAGCGCCTCTTGTCCCTGCCTCAAAACAAAATAAAAACATGGACATCAAATGAATCATCATAATTAATGAATGGAAGAATGATGGGATTTGGAGATGCCAAGATTTCACCAAGTCTTTCTGCTCCAAACATAAAAACAATGCGTTGTTGGTAAAAAAATTTGCGATCTACACAAATGTTAATTCTGATGCGTTGTGAAAAATGAAAAGCATATGGTGCAACTCTATTGTTCATGAGGAGAATAGAAGGCAATTAGGAAAGTTCCTCCGTGGGGGCACCACTTTTATGAGAGCGAATTTTTTGAGATGGGGCTCAACTCAAGGCTCCCACCAGACAACCACTCCGTGAGACCCTACACAAGCATATTTCTTAGGGGCACCACCCTCTTTTATGGAGAAAGAAGGAAACCAAAACAAACCATATACAACACACACACACACACTCACACCTTCCTTATGTGCTTCAACACAAAATGCCCTTCAACCATTCAACACACACTCCTTAAGCAATCCCTTTGAACACTGCACAAACTCACATGCAAAGATTGACCTTCACCATATTAGTGCTCATATACTTCTAAGAAAAGCAAGCACAAAACCTCAAAACTCAAAACACCATAATGCACAAATACTTGACTACTCCTTTCCTTTCCCAAAAGAAGAGACTACTTACACACATAAGGCGGCATGCATAGAGAGCTCTTCTCCATCTATGCAGCCCCAAGACTTACTTACACACAACATAAGGAGAGAAGCCAATCAAATAGACACCATGGTGCACAAAAACTTTCTCAACAAACAAGCAACACAATGAGCACAAAATATGAGAAGCTGTCAAGATAGGCTTACCAATTTTACATGCGTTTAGAGCAAAAGTGTGACGACGACACCCCAATTGCAACAATTTGTTGATCAAACCATGAGATAGATCATTGAACTTGATATCCTTGCTCTCATATAGAATCTACAATCCTTATTTAGGGATGAGTATGATAAGAGAAATGTTTGCAAGAGAATGGTAGCAATAGCATATTGATGCTCTCTCTATGGTGCCGCTTATGGTAGCGAGCTTAGGAAATGGATAAGGAGACAAGAGGAGAGAGAGATTAGAGCTTCCCTAACCTTAGAGGAGCTTATTTGCAGCTATGGAGTAGGTGTGTGAATTTTTGTGCTTGCCAAAGAGCCTTTTTATAGCTGTACAAGACCTTGGGTTAGGTTAAACTTGACTAGGGTAGGTAATTAACCATAGTTAGGTTCCCTTTTGACCATTCCTTCAATTATGAAAATAAGGGACTTATTTTTTCATTAAAAATAGCCTTTTAGGTCGTGGAGGCTCCATAAGGGTTGATAATGTATGTGGGCCCCACCATGATGTCCCTCCAGTGGCTCCTGCGGAGTGTCCCCATCCTGTTTGTTGTGTCTCTGGAAGCATCTTGAGCCGACCCCTCCACATGCAAGTGGTTTTTAACTCCCCATTGGTATTTTAGAATGTTGGAGAAGTCAAGAAAACTTTTCACCTTTGTGGTTTACCTGATTGTAACTTTGACCTGCAGTAACAGTGTCCGCAGCACCTTGTTTTCACCATAAGTTTCAGCCTGTAACTCAGAATTGGCTGCTGTAAAAGGCAAAGTTGACCTTCTCAAAGTGTTTAAGCTGATTTTGGAGTGTTCCTCAAGTATACCCACGAGCTAAGGCGTTCAAGATGCATCCAAAACACCTTTTGAACCAAGTCTCCTTGTAGGGGGCCCTTTAGCATGCATCCAAGGTGTAGCATGTTTTTTTCAAAAGGGAATCTACCTTAAACAAATGAGGTAGGCTCCAATAAAGTTTCATTTATTGGGGATATACATCATATTTAAGATTTGTTGACCAACACAAGTAAATGATCCAAGACTTGGGTCACATAGTGGTGGGGAAGGGAAGGCCTACAAGGTTAACCCTACGCTTGAAAGAAGATGGGTAAGATAAGTGCCCATAAATTATTTATTTACAAATTATGGGATGTAGATAGGTATTTAAACTAGTAAAGGTAATTAGTTAAAAGAATATGCAGTAAAAAAGCTAGGAGAGTAGAATTAAGTTTACTATTTACATTCAGCATGAAGAGAGAAATATGATGTAAATGCATAAAGATCTAATAAGGGTAAGGTGTTTGTATGGAAAAAGGCTATTACGGAAAGAGAGAATGAACACTAGGTTAAAACTTTGATAAAAAATATATACATTTGAGTAGAAATGTAGTGCAAATGCAAGGTTACCATTTAACGGTACTCAACACCAAATCTAATAAGGCAACCAATGCAAGAAAGCATCTCAATGTAGTCATCTTGACCACCGGAGAGAAGACTTCATCAAAGTAAATGCCTTGTTCTTGCTTAAAGCCCTTGGCAACAAGCCTTGCTTTGTACTTTGGCTGACTATTATGAGCGGTGATCTTATACCTGTAAACCCATTTACAAGGTAGAGCCTTTTTGCCCTGTGGTAATTTAACTAGCTTCCATGTCTTGTTTTTATGCACAGCTGTCATCTCTGACTGCATGGCCAATTGCCAATTCCCGGAGTCCTTCATTTGCACTGCTTCCTTGTCATTGCAATCGATCAACATGACATAGTTCATAGATGGAACAAACCTATCAGGAGGTCGCGTGACACGTCCAGATCTACGCACAATAGGTGGCTCAGGCTCAGCCACAACCTATGGTTCCACTCTATCATGTCCTTGCTCCTCTTGAGCCCTGACATTTTGTCTTACACGTGCAGGTCCATCTTCTTGGAAGACAACTCTTCTAATCTCCTCAACCCTCTCTGGTTTAGAATGATATTTGGATTCATTAAAGTGAACATCATTGCTGCGGACAACCTTTCTGGATTCGGGATCCCAAAGTCTGTACCCCATCTCACTAGAATTACCATAGCCTAGAAAGATGTACTTTCTACTCTTTGGCTCAAGTTTGTTCCTAAATTCCTTTGGAACGTGAGTATATGCCTCACAGCCAAAGACTCTGAGATGCTTGTATGAGGGCATTTTGCCTGACCATACCATCTCTGGCATTGAATCCTTCTGCAAAACCTTGCTAGGAGATCTATTTACAAGATGAAAAACTGTTGATACAGCTTCAGCCCAAAACCCATTTGGCAGCTGTGCATTAGACAACATACTTCTGACCTTCTCTTGTATGGTCCTATTCATCCTCTCAGCAACACCATTTTGAGGAGGATTGTAAGGAGCAGTAAGTTCTCGTTTTATACCTTTTGACTCACAAAAGTCCTGAAAGGCCTTTGAAACATACTCTCCATCATTGTCAGTGCGTAAGCATTTAAGCTTCTTGCCACTCTGATTCTCCACAAGTGTCACAAACGTTTTGAAAACACTAAACGCTTCATCCTTGTGCTTGAGAAAGTAAACCCATACTTTCCTCGAGTAATCATCTATAAATGTCATAAAGTAACAAGCTCCCCCTAGAGATAGGTTAGGCATAGGTCCACACAAATCACTATGAACAAGTGCCAACTGTGTATCTCTTCTACTGCTTCTATGCTTATGTGGCTGCTGTGTTTGCTTACCATACAGACAATGTTCACAGAATTCAAAATCATTAAATGAAAAGCCAAGCAAATAACCAGAATGAGACAAGATTTCCATTCCCTTCTTGGACATATGTCCTAACCGGCTATGCCACAAAGAAACGTTCGGCTGCTCGGTTACATTGATTACATTTTTAGAGACATTTGATACATAAATCATGTAAAGTCCTCCAGACTTTACTCCATGTGCTACTGTCATAAAACCCTTGGATATCTTCCACATGTTCTGTCCAAAAGTGGTGACGTAACCAGCATCATCAAGTAAACCTGTGCTGATCAAGCTCTTTGTAATTGCGGGAACATGTCTCACATTCTTCAGCGTGAAAGAAGAGCCATTCTGAAACTTCAATTGTACATCTCCAACACCTAAGATCTCACATGTCTGCCCATTGCCTAGCCGAACATGATCTTTAGTGGTCACATAAGAGGTAAACCACTCCTTGTTTGGAGACACATGAAGTGATGCCCCTGAGTCTATAATCCAGTCACTCAGTGCATTTCCATCAGATGCTGTAAGAAGAGTTGAGTCCATTGTATTCTTCAAGAAGTAGATGTCTCCTGACACTAGACTGTCATCCTCTGCAACAGTGTTTGTCACATTTATTTCTTGAATCTTCACTGAGGACTTGTTCTTCTCACCATGGTCTTCAGCTTTCTCTTTGCCTTTTTCTACTTTCCATTCTCTGTAGTCTCTTTTCATGTGACCCTTCTTGCCACAATGGTAGCATTATATGTCACTCTTACCTTGAGCACTGCGGGACTTGCTACAAGAGTGATCCTCTTTCCACCTTTGTACTTTTCTTTAGTCCTTCCCCTGACAACTAAGGTTGTTCTTTTGCCTTTGTCCATTGTCTTTCTGTTGGTTTCTTCAGTAAGCAGACTGCCTTCTACACTTGCTATGGTCAAACCATCTGGAGATGCAGAATTACTCAAAGCTGTGTGAAAAGTGTCCCAACTTTCTGGCAATGTGATCAACAGGAACATAGCTCTAACAGGTTCATCAAACTTGACACCTTGAGCTGACAACTGACTGTAGATGGTGTTGAATTCATTCAGATGATTGGACATAAGTGTCCCTTCTTTCATCTTCAAGTCAACAAGCTTCTTAAGCCAGTATACCTGTGAAGCTGCACTCTGCTTCTCATAAAGATCACTCAGCTTTGTCCATGCTTGATAAGCCGACATCTCGTCTGCTACATTGAAGTAAACGCTTTCTGCCAAAGTCAGCATAATGGTAGAAAGTGCCAATTCATCCATTTCACTCCATTCATCTTCGTCCATATCTTCTGGTTTTATCCCCTTGAGCTTTATAGGTTTTATCTGCTTCTTTTGTACCAACACGTGTCAAATCTGCTTCTTCCACAATGGAAAATTGGTTCCTGTTGGAATTAGGGTTGCAGAGAAACACACACAGCTTGGAGAAGACGAAGGAAGCTCAAGGCACACAATAGAGAGTGTATTACTTAGTGTGCAATGGAAAGATAGATAGCCCTAGAGTGATGGGCGTATATACAATGCACGGGGGAAAAAAACCTCCTAAAGAGGGAAAAAATGCCCCGGCGGTCCTAGTGTGTTCACACACATCACTACCACATGTATATGGTAACAAATCCCCCCTGGAGTGATGCGGTGAACGAGAGCTGGCACATGAGTAAAGGGAAGTGCCATGCCCTGAGGACAGGATCAGTCCACAAAGGGGAGTAAGCCCAAAGCTTTGCGGAAAGCTTCAAGCTTCTCACGAGACAATGCCTTTGTGAAAAGATCTGCAAGGTTGTCCTGTGTTGGCACATAAGCCAAGCTGGTCTCTCCTGCTGAGAGCCTCTCCCTGACATAGTGGTAATGCACCTCAATGTGCTTTGTGCGAGCATGAAAAACTGGGTTCCTCGCAACTGCCAATGCGCTCTGACTGTCAGTGTAGATAGTGTTGGCAGTGTCCTGTCCAACACCCAAGTCAGCCATAAGGCGTCTGAGCCATACACACTCAACCGTAGCTGTGAAGACTGCCCTGTACTCAGCCTCACAACTCGAAGTGGCCACAGTAGGTTGCTTCTTGCTCAACCATGATATACATGAACTGCCAAGCATGAAACAAAAACCACTTGTGGACACTCGCGTGTCAAAACAACCAGCCCAATCTGAGTCCGAAAAAGCATGTAAGTCTGGCGGCAATGATCCCCCCTTGGGATAAAACAAGCCAAGATGTAAAGTGCCACTAAGGTAGCGGAAAATCCTCTTGACAGCCTGCCAATGCTTAGACCCTGGGCTATGCATAAATCTGCTGACCTGCGAGACTGCAAACTGAATATCTGGCCTCGTGTTGCATACATAAATGAGGCAGCCAACAGCAGTTTGGTAAAGAGTGACATCAGCAGGATCGCCAGCATCATGTAGACTCAACTTCAAACCTGTTTCCATGGGAGTGGCAATAGGTTTGCAATCCTCAAGTCCAAATTTACATAGCAATGTCTCTATGTAACTTTTCTGACACAAGGCAATACCACCATCACACTGCTTAAACTGTATACCCAAGTAATGATGCAACAGCCCCAAATCTTTCATCTTGAAAGTAGCATTCAAATCAGCCTTAAATTCAGCAATATGTCTCTCATTTGGTCCAGTGATCAGCAAATCATCAACATAAAGAACCACAATGAGAAATACATCATCCTCACGCTTTACATACAATGTGCTTTCTGTTGGACTGTTACGAAAGCCTCGTTTAACCAAATGAGTGTCAGCTTTCTCATACCAAGCACGAGGAGATTGCTTCAACCCATACAAAGCCTTCTTACATTTGCACACTTTGTCCTCTTGTCCTTTTATGACAAAACCGCGAGGCTGCGTTACATAAACTTCCTCAAATATGTCACCATTCAAGAAAGCAGTAACAATGTCTGATTGATGTACATCCCAACCAAAATGAGCTGCCAATGCACATAGAAAACGCACAGTAGTCATACGACAAGTGGGAGCAAAAGTCTCTTCATAATCTATGCCTTTTTGTTGTGCATAACCCTTTGCAACAAGTCGAGCCTTATGGCGATCGATCTCACCATCCGGCTTGCGTTTCAACTTGTAAACCCACTTCGTACCAATGGCCTTTTTGCCAGGAGGCAAATCACATAAAGTCCATGTGTCATTCTCTATAAGTGCATCATATTCTGATTTCATGGCAGCAATCCAATTTTCTGAATTCTGTGCTTCATCAAAAGACAGAGGCTCCTCAACATCATGTAAACTAGACACAGCCAAAGCATAACAATCTGATGCATAAGATGCATGGCGAGAGCCTGAACGAGTACGACTAGATAAAGGTGCATCCAATTTACTGTCACGCAAAGTGGCACCAGCCATTTTGGCATACCTCTAGCCTGCTCATTTTCAGCCCTTTCCTCATCAAGTACATCATGTACATCTGCATCAGTAATAGGCTGTTCTAAAACATTTTCAGAAACCTCCATAGGCTGTACATTTGCCTCATTGGAACTTACATTCGTATTTCCACCACTGAAAAGAGGCAACAAAGTGTCATAAATGTCCTGTGAGCTTACATTACTGTCTCTAGTACATGACAGCAAGGGTTGAACAGAATCTTCCACAAACACTACATCCCGTGAAACCAAAATACGTTTTGTTTGCGGATGATACAACCTGTAACCTTTGCTTTCAGCACTATAACCAACAAAAATACATTTGACAGCCTTATCATCCAATTTTCTGCGCTGCACTTGTGGCACCAAAGCATATGCCAAACAGCCAAAAACACGCATGTGCTCAATAGAAGGTTTTCTATCATGCCATGCTTCATATGGAGTAATAGACTGCAAAGCTTTCGTAGGACACCTGTTAAGTACATAAGTGGCACACATGATGGCCTCAAGCCAAAAAGAATGCGGCAAAGCTTGACTTTTGACCATACATCGTGCCATTTCCGTTAGTGACCTGTTTTTCCTCTCAGCAACACCATTTTGCTGAGGTGTATAAGGCACTGTACATTGGTGTTTTATCCCACGACTAGCCAGAAATGCATTAAATTCATGAGACATATACTCCCCCCCTCGATCGGAACGGAGGGTGCCCATAGTACATTTTGAGACATTTTCAGCCATAGCCAAAAATTGTTTGAAGCACATAAAAACTTCGGACTTTGCTTTAAGCGGAAATACCCATGCATGCCTGGAGTAATCATCAATGAAAGTCACGAAGTATAGGTAATTGCCCAAGGACGGAGTTTGCATGGGCCCACAAACATCACTATGCACAAGTTGCAACCTGCATGTGGCCCTAACTGAACCATCCTTTGGAAACTTAGAACGCTGCATTTTACCCAGAATACAGCCTTCACAAACATGTTTGATAGGTGCTTCAAGAGGCGGCAAAGAAGCAACCATATCAGATTTCTGCAAACGCAGCAAACTGGCAAAATTCAGATGACCAAAACGTGCATGCCAAAGTTTTGCATCTGAAATAGCCCTTGAATCTGCAACAGCATTTGCAAAATTTTGTCCACACTTGTCATACAAAGTGAGCTTATACAGCCCACGGCACAAAAGCCCAGATGCAACAATTTCATCACCAAAACTGAGATCATGAACTGTACATCTGTCATCCACAAATTTGACTACAAGTCCAAGTCTAGCAAGTGCGGATACAGACAATAGATTCTTCTTGATCCCAGGTACATAAAGTGCATCAACAAGTGTGAAGGAACTGCCATTAGCAGCAGTGAGCACAATCTTTCCAACTCCCTGAACTGGATAAGAGGCGTTGTTGGAGCAAGTGACTGAATTCCCATGAGGGACAGACTCGAGAGAGGTAAACAATTCACGATGTGAGGTAATGTGCTTTGTAGCACCACTGTCGAAATACCACACATGTGAATCTGCAGCAACTGACAAGCATGCATCATGGACAGCAGGATTGTAAGTGCACTCTGCGCTAAAAGCCCATTCTGCATCAACATCAGCATCACAATCTCCTTTCACAGAAGACTCAACAATGGCTGCATTTGTAGTGGAACCAGCATTTGCAGTGGAACCACCCTCTTTCTTCTTAGCCTCTTTGGCCTTCAACTTAGGACACGACTTGATCAAGTGATCATTGGCTTTACAATAATGGCAACGCATTTTCTTTTTGCCCTTATCACCAGAATTGCCAGACGAAGTGCTGCCAGCAGAAGCATTAGGAACAGAAATTTTGCCACTCGTAGCAGAACCATAAGAAGTGGCTGCATTACTGTTACCACCCTTTCTTTGAGAAGCAATAAAAGCCTGTTCAACTGCACGCTGCCTAGTCCTGTTTTTTCTAGAAAGTGACTCTTGCAACAGCAATGTGCATAATGCATCAAACTTGACAACTTCAGGATTTCCTTGGGTCATCAGTCTCCAAGTACTAGCAAAAGTCTGGTAGGAATCTGGTAAGGCATCAAGAACAGTCTGCACAAGGGAACTGTCAGAAATGACTTCACCTGCAGAAATGAGTTGCTCATTGATATCCTTGACACTAGCAAGGAAAGTGTCCATATCATCTTCCTCATGCATAATCTTCGACTCTAGCTCTTTACGCAGCAAAGCAATTTTAGCCTCATTGCGGCTTGCATAAAGACCTGCTAGAATATCCCAAGCCTGTTTTGCAGATTTTGCTGAACGGATGTGAGGAATAATGGTGCGCTTCACAGACAACGCAATCAATGCATGAGCCTGCGCATCCTTAACATCCCAACGAGCTTGTTCTGCTGTAGGCAAAACAACTCTAACAGCTGCAATCCTTGCAGCAAGACCTGCAACATCCTCAATATCGCCTACATCTTCAGAACCAGGACGTACATCAATGCCCTGCACAATGTTCCAGACACCTTTTGACACAAGAACATGTTGCATCATATAAGCCCACATAGGGTAGTTGTCCCCATCCAACCTGTCCTCAGCAGCAAACATCTTGAACACATCTGTGTTGTTGTTGTCAGCCATGGTAAATGCTGCACCTGATGTTAAAACTGCCCGAAAATAGGAGAAATGGAGCGGGAACAACTTGTGCTATATAGCACAAACCGTAGAAGACTATAAGGCACCTGTTATGCAGAAAACGGCACTGACAGAAAATCTGCACAAAATGACGAAATAGCCTGTGCAGTACTGCCCGTAGTGGAAACGGAGGCCGAAATGAGCCCAAATCAAAATTCTGAGCAGACCGAGCTCTGCGAGCTCACCCAAAATATTTGTCGACCTGCGAACGCTTGCCAAAGCTCACTGAAATCGGAGAAAGTGAGCAGGCGTGTGCTGGAGCAGCTGGCGACTAAGCCCGGGAGGACGTGACCTGCTCTGATACCAATTGTTGGAATTAGGGTTGCAGAGAAACACACACAGCTTGGAGAAGACGAAGGAAGCTCAAGGCACACAATAGAGAGTGTATTACTTAGTGTGCAATGGAAAGATAGATAGCCCTAGAGTGATGGGCGTATATACAATGCACGGGGGAAAAAAACCTCCTA
Organism: Adiantum capillus-veneris; assembly: GCF_014529385.1. Classification (NCBI taxonomy): domain Eukaryota; kingdom Viridiplantae; phylum Streptophyta; class Polypodiopsida; order Polypodiales; family Pteridaceae; genus Adiantum; species Adiantum capillus-veneris. The sequence continues at coordinate 100,559,787 of NC_140960.1, read as the reverse complement.
AAGAGGGAAAAAATGCCCCGGCGGTCCTAGTGTGTTCACACACATCACTACCACATGTATATGGTAACAGTTCCATCCAGCTTCTTGATATTGTAAAGAGCAATGTCGTGTGATCCAGCCATAGCTCGCTTCACAGTATTTACTTTCCTGGGAAAAATTCGACAGAGTTTCCACTGTAAACTGACCTCTGAACCAATATCAACCTGTCAAATGAACCAAGAAAGCTTCAGATTCTGCAGAAATTTTGGCAGAGTCTCCTTTGTAAAATGGCTCTGGTGTACTAAAAAACAGACCAAAAAACAGCTCAAAAACACTGTCTGTTTGACACTGTAAGCTGCGGGTAAACCTGTCCTGCACCTGTACTGTGTCTCACTATCCTGTCACTGTCCTATAAGCATAGACTGCGACAATGCCTCAATGGCAGTAAAGCAAAGATGCAATCCCAACTGTCTAACTCACAGTCAATACATCCTAGTTGCCTATCTAAGGGTGCTCGAGGGATCGCTCCAAGACCTGTATCATTGAAAGGATCTCAACATTCGAGAATCCCCCAGCTCAATAAAACCTCACTCGACCCTCAACAAAGGGTGCAGTAAATCTGACAGTACATAGACTTCCCACAAAGTCATACATCCACAAATTTCCCACTGTATGTTGTAACCGCTGCGACGGTTGTTTGCTGCGTGACTCACAGCTAGCAAACCCTCAACAGACATACATCATCTCTGACAATATATCCCATGTGGAAGTACCTGCAATGTCAGGATGAAATCTAGAATATCAAGTAGCAAACACAAGCTACCTGATGAACTAGTGGATGTCGCCTACAGTCTGTGTGTAGATGCGCCCGTGTCGTATGTGACACGCCTCCAAGAACTGTGAGCAGTCCTTCGATGTGTAGACAGCCACAAATCAATACTCTGGGAGTGTCGATATCCTCAGCACCTGCAGTCGTAGGCCGAAAACCCCAAATTTGCAGAGTCGGATCTGCACCCGTCGAGACCACGTAGTCGAAAATGGCCTGCGCAGACCTTTGTCGAAGCCGAACGGTGGCCGCGATGACCTCAGAATGAAATTCTGACAACGAGATTTGGGGCCGTGTCTTTGCTTGTCGAATTTCACTCCAATCTGAGTTGGTGACTCTAGCCTCTTGCAGTGCTGCCCCGAGCCTCGATCTGAGCTCTGATACCAGTTGAAGGAGTACGAGCGGAAGTGCGACGCGAGAGAGAGTGCAAGAAGAAGAGCACGACGATATGGTGAACTCGCTCTACTGTAATGTGTAGAGCATAGTGAGTTCTTATTAGGTTTTTACAAAAAGAATATGTGTACATACCTGGCGGCCCGCCCAGTTACCTGGGCGACCACATTGGGCTTTATACCCCAACACAATGCACTGAGAGGAATTAATTACTTAAAGCTTTCAAAAAATTGTGGCATCATGATGGTCTTTTTACAAAAAATACGTCCCATGAGCACTTGTGCAAGCCCAAACAAGTGTGGCCAGGTATTTTCAATGCCTCTTGTGTCCATGCGCACTTAGCCCCCTCTTTTCCTGACCCAAACTTGCACATTTGTTCAACTATAGTTTGCTATATTTCCTCCATATATAGATTGACATAGATGTCCCAAGAGAAACTTAGCTATGCCATATATATGTGACCAAGCAATGACATTCTTTAGCCCACACACCACTATCACAACTGTAATATTTTGCCTGATTATGCGTATTCCCTTATAAGTTAAAGAAGGATAGCACTCGGATAGTAGTCATGCATGTTGCATGTCTCTTGTTCGTGTCATTATATTGATGACATCTTGCTCCTCTCTAATTCGTTATCATCTATTGACATTACAAAGGAAGAACTACTTTGTTTAATAATTTTATGGAAACTCTTAGCAAAGGAGGGCGTCATTGACATCACCCAGCAATCATATAACATTTTGTTCTACTCGAGAGATACAACACATTTTCTTGTCAAAGGGTAAAGACTCATTCCCCAACAAATCACAAACTGAAGCAATTGGATGCATCTACCACTTTCGCCTTGGATGTTGATATATCCACTAGAGCATTACCTAGAATTATATCATGCTCAAGCAACCCTTTTATCATGGATTTGTTGGCACCTCACATCGCAACACAAGCTTAAGGATACATGTATAACCCACTTCATTTAAAAGGATGCTATCATGCTGTGTCAATCTTATAGGGATTTTGTGAAGATGAACCAAATTGCACTCAAGAAAACATCTTTTTTTGCAAGGTCCTGATCTCAAACTGTGATCTTGAGAATAGGGATATGCACCACATCCTTGCCAAATGCAAGTTCCATTCTGGGTTGAGACAACATCCCTCACAATTAAGCTAACTTTATTCCAAGTCATGGAAACAACTTTAACCCATACCTCTCAATCTCTTGTCATGGCATGTTTTGCATTAACAATCATATGTATGGAAATTCATGACACATGCGCAATCCCTACATTTTGATAATGAAGCGTGCAAGCTACACAAAGCAGCCATGATCCATGACTCATTCTTGTTGGAATTAGGGTTGCAGGAATACACACTACAAAGTGTAGGGGAAAAAACCTCCTAGTGAGGGAAAAAGTGCCCCGGCGGTCCTAAGTGTTTTCACACACATCACTACCACATGTATATGGTAGCAAATCCTCCTTGGAGTGATGTGATGAACGAGAACTGGCACATGAGTAAAGGGAAGTGCCATGCCCTGAGGACATGATCGGTCCACAAAGGGGAGTAAGCCCAAAGTTTTACGGAAAGCTTTGAACTTCTCACGAGGCAATGCGTTTGTGAAAAGATTTGCAAGGTTGTCCTGTGTTGGCTTAAGCTGATCTCTCTTGCTGAGAGTCTCTCCCTGATAGTGTTGGTAGTGTCTTGTCCAACACCTAAATTAGCCATAAGGCGTTTGAGCCATACACACTCAACCGTAGCTGTGAAGACTGCCCTGTACTCAGCCTCACAACTGAAAGTGTCCACAGTAGGTTCCTTCTTGCTCAACCATGATATGCATGAGTTGCCAAGCATGAAACAAAAACCACTTGTGGACACTCGTGTGTCAAAACAACCAGGCCAATCTGAGTTCAAAAAAACATGTAAGTCTGGCGGCAATGATCCCCCCTTGGGATAAAACAAGCCAAGATGTAAGTGCCACTTAAGTAGAGAAAAATCCTCTTGACAGCATTCCAATGCTTAGACCTTGGGCTATGCATAAATCTGTTGACCTGTGAGACTGCAAACTGAATATCTGGCCTCGTGTTGCATACATATATGAGGCATCCAACAGCAGTTTGGTAAAGAGTGACATCTACAGGATCACCAGCATCATGAAGACTCAATTTCAAACCTGTTTCCATGGGAGTGGCAATAAGGTTTGCAATCCTCAAGTCCAAACTTACATAGCAATGTCTCTATGTAACTTTTCTGATACAAGGCAATACCATCATCACACTACTTAAACTGTATACCCAAGTAATGATGCAACATCCCCAAATCTTTCATCTTGAAAGTAGCATGCAAATCAGCCTTAAATTCAGCAATATGTCTCTCATTTGGTCTAGTGATCAACAAATCATCTAATAAAGAACCACAAGGAGAAGTATATCACCCTCATGCTTTACATACAATGTGCTTTCTGTTGGACTATTACAAAAGCCTCGTTTGACCAAATGAGTGTCAGCCTTCTCATACCAAGCACGAGGAGATTGCTTCAACCCATACAAAGATTTGTTACATTTGCACACCTTATCCTCTTGTCCTTTCTTGACAAAACCGTGAGGCTGTGTTACATAAACTTCCACAAATATGTCACCAATCAATAAAGTAGTAACAATGTCTAACTAATGTACATCCCAACCAAAATGAGCTACCAATGCACATAGAAAATGCATAGTAGTCATACGACAAGTGGGAGCAAAAGTCTCTTCATAATCTATGCCTTTTTGTTGTGCATAACCCTTTGGAACAAGTAGAGCCTTATAACGATCAATCTCACCATCCGGCTTGTGTTTTAACTTGTAAACCCACTTCGTACCAATGGCATTTTTGCTAGGAGGAAAATCACATAAAGTCCATGTGTCATTTTCTATAAGTGCATCATATTCTGATTGCATGGCAGCCATCCAATTTTTTTGAATTTTTTGCTTCATCAAAAGACAGAGGTTCCTCAACATCATGTAAGCTAGACATAGCCAAAGCATAAAAATCTGATGCATATGATGCATGGTGAGAACCTGAACGAGTATGACTAGACAAAGGTGCATCCAATTTACTACCATGCAAAGCATGCACCCACATTTAGGCATACCTCTAGCTTGCTCATTCTCAGCCCTTTCCTCATCAAGTACATCATGTACATCTGCACAGTAATAGACTAATCTGTAAAATTTTTAGAAACCCCCATAGGCTATACATTTGCCTCATTGGAATTTACATTTGTACTTTCACCATTGAAAAGAGGCAACAAAGTGTCATAAATGCCCTGTGAGCTTACATTATTGTCTCTAGACATGACAACAAGGGCTGAATAGAATCTTTCACAAACACAATATCTCGTGAAACCAGAATACACTTTTTTTGTGGATGATACAACCTGTAACCTTTTCTTTCAGCACTATAACCAACAAAAATGCATTTGAGAGCCTTATCATCCAAATTTGTACGTTGTGTTTGCCGCACCAAAGCATATGCCAAACATCCAAAAACACGCATGTGCTCAATAGAAGGCTTTCTATCATGCCATGCTTCATATGAGTAATAGACTGCAAAGCTTCTGTAGGACGCCTGTTAGTACATAAGTGGCACACATGATGGCCTCAAGCCAAAACGAATGCGGAAAAGCTTGACTTTTGACCATACATCGTGCCATTTTCATAAGTGATCTATTGTTCCTCTCAACAACACCATTTTTCTGAGGCGTACAAGGCACTGTACATTGTTGTTTTATCCCACGACTACCCAGAAATTCATTAAATTCACGAGACATATACTCCCCCCCTTGATCGGAACAGAGGGTGCATAGTACATTTCGAGACAATTGTTTGAAGCACATAAATACTTCGGGCTTTGCTTTAAGCGGAGATACCAATGCATGCCTCTCGCATGCATGGAGTAATCATCAATGAAAGTCACAAAGTAAAGGTAATTTCCCAAGGATGAAGTTTGCATGGGCCCACAAACATCACTATGCACAAGCTACAACCTGTATGTGTCCCTAACTAAACCATCCTTTTGAAACTTAGAACGCTGCATCTTACCCAAAATACAACCTTCACAGGCATGTTTGACAGGTGCTTCAAGAGGCGGCAATTAAGCAACCATATCAGATTTCTGCAAACGTAGCAAACTGGCAAAATTCAAATGATCAAAACGTGCATGCCAAATTTTTGGATCTGAAATAGACTTTGAATCCACAATTGCATTTGGAAAATTTTGCCCACACTTTTCATACAAAATGAGCTTATACAGCTCACGGCATAAAATGCCAGATGCAACAATTTCATCACCAAAATTGAGATCATGTACTGTACATCTATCATCCACAAATTTGACTACAAGACCAACTCTAGCAAGTGCAAATACAGACAAAAGATTCTTCTTGATCCAAGGTACATAAAGTGAATCAACAAGTGTGAAGAATTGCCATTTGCAGCAGTAAGCACAATGTTTCCAACTCCCTGAACTGAATAAGAGGCATTTTTGGCACAAGTAACTAAATTACCATGGGGGACATAATCAAGAGATGTGAGCAGATCACGATGTGAGGTAATGTGCTTTGTAACACCATTGTCAAAATACCACACATGTGAATTTGCAACAACCGACATGCATGCATCATGGACAACATGATTATAAGTACACTCTGCACTAAAGGCCCATTTTGCATCAACATCAACATCACAATCTCCTTTCACAGAAGACTTAACAATAGCTGCATTTGTAGTGGAACCAGCATTTGCAGTGGAACCACCCTCTTTCTTCTTAGCCACTTTGGCCTTCAACTTAGGACGCTGCTTGATCAAGTGATCATTAGTTTTACAATAATGGAAATGCATTTTCTTTTTGCCCTTATCACGAGAATTTTCAGACAAATTGCTGCTAGCAGAAGCATTAGAAACATGTGATTTTCCACTCGCAGAAGAACCATAAGAAGTGGCTGCATTGTTGTTACCACCCTTTTTTTGAGCAACAATAAAAGCCTGTTCAACTGCATGCTGTTTAGTCCTGATTTTTTTGAAAAGTGACTCTTGCAACAACAATGTGCACAATGCATCAAACTTGACAACTTCAAGATTTCCTTGGGTCATGAGTATCCAAGTACCAGCAAAAGTCCGGTAAGAGTCTGGCAAGGCATCAAGAACAATCTACACAAGGGAACTGTCTGAAATGACTTCACCTACAGAAATAAGTTACTCATTGATGTCCTTGATGCCAACAAGGAAAGTGTCCATATCATCTTCCTCATGCATAATCTTTGATTCTAGCTCTTTACGAAGCAATGAAATTTTAGCCTCATTGCGACTTGCATAAAGACCAGCTAGAATATCCCAAGCCTGTTTTGCAGATTTCGCTTAATGAATTGGAGGAGTAATGGTGCGCTTCACAGACAATGCAATCAATGCATGATCTTTTACATACCAACAAGCTTGTTCTATCGTAGGCAAAACAACTCAACATCAACAATCCTTGCAGCAAGACATGCAACATCCTCAACATCTACATCCTCAGAACCAGGACGTACATCAATGCCCTGCACAATATTCCTACGCCCTTTGACACAAGAACATGTTGCACCATATAAGCCCACATAGGGTAATTGTCCCCATCAAATTTTTCCTCAACAACAAACATCTTGAACACATATGTGTTGTTGTTGGCCATGATGAATGCTTGCACCAAATGTGAAAACAGCTTGAAAAGAGGAGAAATGAAGCGGAAACAACATGTGCTATGTAGCACAAACCGTAGAAGAGTGTAAGGGACCTGTCTTGCAAAAACAGCTTTGATAAAAATTTTGTCCAAAATGATGAAGTAGCCTGTGCAGTACTGCCTGTAGTGGAAATGGAGGCCAAAATGAGCCCGAATCAGAAATCCGAGCAGACTAAGTTCTTCGAGCACTCCTGAAATTTTTTTCGACCTATGAACGCTCGCCAAAGATCAGTGAAATTGGAGAAAGTGTGCAGGCGTTGTTGGAGTTGCTGGCGACTAAGCCTGAGAGGATGCAACCTGCTCTGATACCAATTGTTGGAATTAGGGTTGCAGAAAAACACACTCAGCTTGGAGAAGACAAAGAAAGCTCAAGGCGTATATACAATGCACGGGGGGAAAAACATCCTAGTGAGGGAAAAAATGCCCCGGTGGTCCTAAGTGTGTTCACACACATCACTACCACATGTATATGGTAACAATCCTTAGGGTGGTCATTACAAAAAAAAACCTTTTACGTGGGTTCAACAGTAGGGATTTTTCTCTTCCATGTATTCTCACATTTTCACATACAGAAGGCTGTTGCAAAAATGATCTTGAAAAAGAAATTACATATTGAAATGAAATGGGTTCCTTTTATTGGGGAAAAATTCATAGCTAAGGGGTTTTATAAATAGTCCTTGAACGCATGCAATATATAGATTTTGCACATAGTGACCCCCAAGGGACTCGTTTTGATCATGAAGCATGCAATTTGCATAACTTACTTTAATAAGAATTGAATATCTCAAGTTTCTATGGTTGATACCTTTTGAAGAGTTAGGTTTTTATTATCTCAATCTCTCTTCCTTTGATTTTTTCTTTGATCATTGTTGTAGGTGCCTTCTATATCCATCCTCTCTAGCATGGTCTCTACATTTTTTCATACCCTCTCTTATGTTGATTATGTCTACCGTGATCTCCATCATCATGTCAAACAAGTCTACTGCGATCTCCATTGTCATTCCTTATGTGATTCTACCATCATCAATTTTTGCATCATGGATTTGCTTCAAGAGGAAACTTTTCACAATTTTGACAAAGAAAAACTTGTTTTCAAAGGCTTTGCCCCTCTAGATCTTGTTAATTATGGAGCCTGATTTACCCCTTGTAAATTTCTGTGTTAAAAACGCACATTTGTAAGGCCCCCATTATGAGGAGAAGCCATCGTGCGTGAAGAAAAATCACTCACTGGAAACCAAAATTTTCACGCCGTCGGAATATTCATTTTTGCTTGAATATTATGGCCGGACGGCGGCCGGAAAGTGGTAAAAAAACGACCGGTCGGTTGGCCGATAGTCAATGGCCGGTGGCCGGTGGTCGGAAGTCCATGGCCGGTGGCAAAATTCAAAAGCCCATTTGGCTTCTCAAGGGCGACTGCACATGGGTGAATTGGAGGGTCTGATTTGGACTTATCTACACAAGGGAGGCTACACATGGTTGCCTCTCATGAGAGAGGGCAGCCCTTTTGGCTTATAAAAGGAGGACATTTCTACACACATTTCATAGTGTGTGAAGTTGATGTAACAAGGTGGGGTGTGAGGTGGTGAGAGTGAAACAAGGTGGGAGCTCCAAAAGGGTATAATCCCTTTGTAACCTACTTCTTGTTTTGAAGTACTAAAGCCATTGAGTGGCTGCTTTTCCGTGGACGTAGCCCACATTGGGTGAACCACATATATCGTGTGTAGTCTCTCTCTCTCTCTACTCTATAATCTCTTCTGTGTGTAAATTATCTCTCTCCATTAAGTAATATCTTCAATTATCTACTTAGCTACGTCATATTTCCTAACAACTGGTAGTCAATGGCCGGTGGCCGGTGGTTGGAAGTCAATGACCGGTGGCTGAATTCAAAAGTGGATTTGCCTTCTCAAGGGCAACCACACATGGGTGGATTGGAGGGTCCGATTTGGACTTATTTACACAAGGGCGGCTACACATGGCTGCCTCTCATGTGAGAGGGCAACCCTTTTGGCCTATAAAAGGAGGCCATTTCTACACACATTTCATAGTGTGTGAAGTTGATGCAACAAGGTGGGTGTGAGGTGGTGAGAGTGAAGCAAGGCGGGAGCTCCAAAAGGGTATAATCCCTTTGTAACATACTTCTTGTTTTGAAGTACTAAAGCCATTGAGTGGTTGCTTTTCCGTGGACGTATCCCACATTGGGTGAACCACGTATATCGTGTGTAGTCTCTCTCTCTCTCTCTCTACTCTATAATCTCTTGTGTGTGAAAATTATCTCTCTCCATTAAGTAATCTACTCAATTATCTACTTAGCTACGCCATATTTCCTAACAACTGGTATCAGAGCAAGGTTTTCTCATAGCTAAATTATCTCAAGGAAAGGATTCCTTGAATTGAGTGGGAGTAATGGCGGAGGAAGGGAAGCTCAAGATTGAGAAGTTCAACGGCAAAAACTATCAACATTGGAAGATGCAGATTGAAGACTATCTCTACCAGAAGGACCTCTATTTGCCACTAGGCGGTCTTATTTATATGCTTCAACCAAAGAGGTATGAAGTAAAAGGTAAGGAGAAAATGGTTTGTAGATTAAAAAAGAGCTTGATGGTTTAAAGCAAGCATCAAGACAATGGTACTTGAAGTTTGATTGATGGATATTGGATCATGGATTCACAAGATGCAACTCAGATCATTGCGTCTACACAAAGAATTTGGGAGATGGGAAGTTCATCATTCTAATGTTGTATGCTGATGACATGCTGATTGCAAGCGCTAACATGCAGGACATCAAAGACCTAAAAGAGAAGCTGTCTTAATTTTTTTCAATGAAAGATTTAGGTGCTGGAAAGAGGATACTTGCTATGAAGATATCAAGGGACAGGACGAAGAAGACAATAAAGCTATCTCAAGAGGATTACATCAAGAAGGTACTAGAAAGGTTTGCAATGCAAAATGCAAAAATGGTTTCTACACCTTTGGCTGGTCACTTTAAGCTAACCAAGGATATGTGTCCAAAGACACAAGAGGAGATAACCCATATGTCTAAAGTTCCATATGTTGTAGCGGTAGGTACTCTTACGTATGCTATGGTCTGGACAAGGCCAGACATTGCACATGTAGTGGGAGTTGGAAGTAGGTTTGTGGACAACCCAGGTAAAGAGCATTGGCAAGCTGTGAAGTGGATACTTAGGTATCTAAAAGGTACAACAACAAATGCTTTGTATTTTGGAGAAACTGATATTTTTCTAGAAGGGTATGCTGATGCATATATGGCAGTGACAAAGATATTCGAAGGAGCACTACTGGCTATGTATTCACGGTTGGAGGCACATTAGTAAGCTCGGCTTCAAAGCTGCAGAAAGTCGTCTCACTTTCTACCACGGAAGCAGAGTGTGTAGCAAAGACGGAGAAAAACAAAGAAATTTGTGGCTTCGCAGATTCTTAGAAGAGCTTGGATTCAAACAAGACAATTGTGTCTTGTACAGTGATAGCCAAAGAGCTATCCATATTGCGAAGAACTCAACCTTTCATTCAAGGACAAAGCACATTGAGGTGAAATATCACTTCATACGCACTCTTTTGAAAGAGGGACACCTAAAGCTAGGAAAGGTGCATACAAGTGAAAATCATGCAGACATGTTTACAAAGGTGGTCAACAAGGAGAAGTTGAGCTTTTTCTCATCTTCAATCGGCATTCAAGGATAAGAAGCCAGGATGGAAAGCACTCACAAGTGGAGCTTGGAGATCAATCTCCAAGTGGGAGATTGTTAAGTATGGAGCCTGATTTACCCCTTGTAATTTTTTGTGTTAAAAACACACGTTTGTAAGGCCCCCATTATGAGGAGAAGCCATCGTGCGTGAAGAAAATTAACTTGCCAAAAATAAAAATCACTCGTCGAAAACCAAAATTTTCACGCCTACCGAAATATTCCTTTTCGCCGGAATATCATGGTCGGACGGCGACCGAAAACTAGTCAAAAAAGGACCGGTCGGTTGGCCGGTGGCCGGTAGTCAATGGCCGGTGGCCGGTGGTCGGAAGTCAATGGCCGGTGGCCGAATTCAAAAGCAAACTTGTCTTCTCAAGGACGGCCACACATGTGCGGATTGGAAGGTCCGATTTGGACTTATCTACACAAGGGCGATTACACATGGTTGCCTCTCATGAGAGTGGGCATCCCTTTTGTCCTATAAAAGGAGACCATTTCTACACACATTTCATAGTGTGTCAAGTTAATGCAACAAGGTGGGTGTGAGGTGGTGAGAGTGAAGCAAGGCAGGAGCTCCAAAAGAGTATAATCCCTTTGTAACCTACTTCTTGTTTTGAAGTACTAAAGCCATTGAGTGGCTGCTTTCCCGTGGATGTAGCCCACATTGGGTGAACCACGTATATCGTGTGTACTCTCTCTCTCTCTCTCTCTCTACTCTATAATCTCTTGTGTGTGTAAATTATCTCTCTCCACTAAGTAATCTACTCAATTATCTACTTAGCTATGTCATATTTCCTAACAGACCTTCCTTACTACAACACTAACACAAGTGGTTGCAAATGGGGAGGTTCACAACCTCATCAAAAGAGCTTCTTTTAAGCGGTAAAAGTCCGCAATCCTCTCAAAAAGGCTAATTTTATTCCCAATCATACAAACAACCTTAACCCATACCTCTTGATCTCTCTTCACAGCATCCTTTTAACTCTCTTCTATATCCATCCTCTGAACACTACAGAACCTCATGCTCCAATCTCTGTGCTCATCATCGTTGTAATTGTATTCTATATCCGTCTTTGAATGATGTAGGACTGAGGTAGAACCTCATGCTACTCTGGCTTGGGTCTTGCAGCTCTGAACGCTCCAAAACCTCACACTACAGAACGGCTCATGCTGCTTTGCTCGAATCCCACGACTTGAATTCTCTTGATCTCTGTGTATACTATTGCCCTAAATCTCCTCATACACACCTATGATCCATGTTTCCATGATTGCAAATACACAACGGTTCTCTACTTACTATAATTACAACATGTAGCATCTGTTTGCACCTCTCTTCATAAGTGGACATAGGTGCACGGCTGCCCATAGAGAAACACCATAAATAGCTTGGTCAGGTTGCCACTACTTCTCTGCAAGCTGCTCCAGGAGCATTAGAAGCTCTTGCTAATCTGGTGCAGAGATGCATCAACTTCTAGCGCACTATAGATGCTGTTTTACTAACATAACAACCTTGATTAATCAATTAATTTTGGATGTAATTTTTTTTCTTTTTAGTGCAGCCACATGGACAACTTTAGTTGCAATTTTCACAGAAATTGTTTTACATAAACATTTCACCTCATATCATAACTTCTCCATCTAAGTCCACATGGCAAGAGCCATATTGACTTCCTTGGCCTTCAACATGCCATTTAACAAATTGTTGTGGGTGACAATGTCTTGGGCACATCCCCTATCCTCCATCTAAGTTAGGATGGCAAGAACCTTGTTGGCTTCCTTATCCTCAGACAATCTTGGAGTGTATTGTTCTCACAAGTCCGAATTTAAGATTCCAATCTATCTTCCAACATGCAAGCTTTAAGATTTTTTGCAAATACAAGTTCGTGATTAGAAACTCATCCTTTGTTGACTTCCTTAATCTTTAACATTCCCTCTATCATGCTATTATACATGGCTGTCTTTACAAGTGCTTCCCCTATTCTCCATCTGAGTTAGTATCGTCGCCTTCTCTACTTAAGTCTAAATGACAAAGCTTCTTTGGCTTTTGATTGGCCATGTATCAGGATCCTCTAGATAACCCTCACAAACAAGTCCTGTTTTTTCTCCACAAGAGCATAAGTGCATATATTTCTCACCATGCAGGCCTTTGAGTGTAGTATTTGGGTGCTTCCATGAGAAATCTATAGGGTCAAGCCAGGTGTAGGCATGGGGGAATGTTTCTCTCTTGACTTCTTGATTTTCACACTATCATAAGTATATATTCTCTCACCAAGATGCCTTTGAGGCATGCATTTGGGTCCTTCAATGAATAATCTGTTGGATTAAGTGACCAAGGTGCGAGGACAGAACCTTCAACAGAATCTCGATATGAGGAAACTTGGGTTATTGATAATATAACACATTTTTACACCAAGTTGTCTCTTGACGAAAGAAAACAATCCCTTTTACATGAGCTATTGGGATTGTTGAAGGAGGGCGACAGAGTTGTTGATGGCAAGGATTGGCTCTAATCATGGTAGAAGGTGCACCAACATGTAGCCATGAAAAAAGGACAGGGGATGCACAACCTTTGCCAATATCATGAATTGTTTGCAACTTCCACCATCAGTGACAACATAGCACAACAATAAGTAGTTGGCACACAAAAAAGAGCAATAAAAAGACAAGAGAGCAGTTGTCAACAAACAATCGAATGAAAACAATAGTGATTTCAAGGTGCAACTTTGAGAGATTGTAGGCGGCAAGAGGGTCATGGTTGCTTGGCAGGGGTTGCGTGCCACAGGGTGCAAACCAAGGGATCAATGGCCCATATACAAATCGGGGTTACCGTTGAGTCTTGACAATCAATCTGTAAAAACCAATATTGGGATCTTGGGATTAGTTTTTTACAATCCAAGATTAATGTTTTTGAAATAATGACCGCACGGTCTGATATCTAAAGGAAGGCACACATGTGGGTGAGGGTGATACGGTGGAGTGTGCAAGAGAGGGAAGCATGCAAGAGAAGGGGGAATTGGGAAAGAAGGAGAAGCTGCACATCACAGTGGGTTAGTGGAGAGGAAAGTGAGAGAGTAGTCAACTCTCTCACTTTCTCTCCCTATATTGATTAGGGAAAAAAAGTAAGTAAGGGTGGTTTCCCATGGCCACCTAGCCTATACCCCAACAACCTCCCACTTGAAGGTCATGGTGGCCAATAGTGGAATCAGTATAGTTAGTCTATAAAGTTGATGAAGCATCACCTAGGCTTTATTCTACACCCATAAGTTATATGCAATGTGTAAATTGCTCGGAGACTAGGCTCTTCGTGAGAGCATCTGCGGGGTTGTCGTCAGTGTGAACTTTGACAAGCTCAATGCGCTTGCCAGCCAATGCATCTCATATGACATGGTATCTAACCTCTATGTGTTTTGACTTTGAGTGAAGCACCGGATTCTTTGCCAAAGCAATGGCACTCTGACTATCACAATGCAGTACTGGAACCTCGTGAATGCCCAAATCTCCTACTAAACAAGAGAACCATATGGCTTCCTTGCTTGCGTCAGACGTAGCAACATATTCTACCTCAGTGTTAGATGAAGACGTGCAGTCTTGGAGACATAATATCCAAGAGATAGCTGCTCTAGCAAACATGAACACATAGCCAGATGTGGATCTTCTACGATCCACACAACCCGCATAATCCGCATCCGTGTAACCTATAATAGATGCATCGTTGTTTCTGAAGCGTAAACACTTGCTAGCTATACCATTCAAATATCTAAGGATTTTCTTCACTACTTCCCAATGCTTCTTTCCAGGGTTTTCCATGTACCTACTAACCACTCCCACTGCATGTGCAATGTCTAGTCTTGTGGCTACCGTAGCGTACATTAAATCGCCAACTGCTGAAGAATATGGCACTTTCGTTTCCTCTTTCTCAACAATTGTCTTGGAAGAATCTTCCTTGCTAAGTTTGGAGTATGCTTGCATTGGGGTACTCAGTGACTTCCCCCCCTGCATACTAAAACATTGCAAGACTTTGTGGATGTACCTTTCTTGAGATAATTCAAGAATTCCACGTTGCCTGTCTCTCTTGATTTGCATACCAAGAAAGTGGTTGGCATTTCCCAAATCTTTCATAGAAAACTTCTCATCGATTAATTTGCCTACGATAAGCATATCATCTACATATAAGATCGAGATGATTAAAGAACCATCATCCAATATCTATGTATATAAGCAGTGATCCTCTTGACTTCTTATGTAACCCTGAGACTACATGAATTTGTAGAATTTTTTATGCTGCCTTGAACCTTGCTTGAGGCCATAGAGTGCCTTTTTAAGTCTAGAAACCAATTCTGCCTTGGTTGGCTTTTGGGTTTCACATACGAAACCCTTTGGTTGTTTCATGTAGACATCTTCATCTAGATCCCCGTGAAGAAATGTTGTGTTCAAGTCCATTTGGACAAGTTTCATGTCCTGGATAGCAACCAAGCCACGCACAATGCGAAGTATAGTCATCTTGACATTTGGAGAGAAAATCTCATCAAAATCCACACCTTTTTGGTGCTTGAAACCCTTGGCAACTAGACAAGCCTTGTACCTAGGCTCGGGATCTTCCGTTGTGTACTTCTTCTTGTATACCCACTTGCAAGGTAAAGAATTTTTGCCTTTTGGTGATTCAACCAAATTCCATGTCTCATTAGCCACAATCCAATTGTATTCTGTTTGCATAGCCTGCTCCCACTTAACGCTATCGTCCATTTGTATAGCTTCTTTGTAGTAGGTTGCTCTCCACAGTCAGTGACCAAAATGTGGTGTATACCCCTCTCAAACCGCTCGAGCGCACGTGATACTCTTACAGAGCATCTCAGTGCCTGACTGCTGGACTCTGATCTCTTTGGAGCAATAGTAGTATCTTGCACTTGTGGATTAGGGTGCAATACTACTAAAATGAGTTGGTTCGGAGGCTACATCCTCAAAGCGAACGCATTTGTACTCAACTTCTTTAATGGGCTTCTTGTGCATTTTTGATTCATTGAAAATCACGTGTGAGCTACGAATGACTTTGTTGGATTCTGGGTGCCAGAGGAAAGCCTCTCTCTCCATTTTGCACCATAGCCGATAAAAATGCATTTTTGTGACCTGGGATCTAAGAGCTTTTTTCCTGATTGGTTCTCAACCATGGCAAGGAATTTTTGGAATGTAGAAAAGACCTCCTTCTTACGCTTAAGGAGATACACCCACACCTTTTGGTAGAATCATCTATGAACGTAAGAAAGTAGTTTGCCCCCCCTAAAGTTTTATGTGGCATTGGACCACACAAATCACTGTGCACTAAGTCTAGGGGTTCGCCTAGTTTCTTGTTCAATGGCGAAGATGTCAACCTAGTCTGTTTACCATATAGACAATACTCACACAATGGAAAGTCTGTGTAATCTAACACACGTAAGTAGCCAAAACGCTGAAGTGTTTTCATTCCCTTTTGGCTAATATGCCCTATCCAGCTATGCCACAACTCAATAGACGGCAGCTTGGCAACATGAATAGAGTGTTCGTCGACACTCAAAACAAACATAGAGTATATGGATCTGTTTTTACGATCTTTCATCATGACAAGGTTATTCTTGCGGATCAGCCAAGAACGAATACCAAAAACTGTAGTGTAGCCAAGATCATCCAATTCCCCTATAGAAAGCAAGCTCTTTGTAAGCTTGGGCACATGTATGACATTTTATAACACAAAAAAAGTGCCATTATGCATCTGATGTTTCACATCACCAATGCCAATAATGTCAAGCTCATAGGAATCACCAAGCTTGACTATGCCATGCATGGATGCATAAGAGGAAAACCACTCTCTATGCGATGTGAAATGAAAACTTGCACCAGAATTAAGAATCCAATTCTATCCATAACCCTCATGCTGTGCAACCAAAGCATCTGGAGTGATATCTGAAGTGAAAATGAGAACATCTCAAGGATCTACTGTCACCTCTGCATGGATCTCTGTTGGCATAATGTTCCTCACCACTGGAGGAGGAGCATCCTCTACTGCAGTGGTAGGTATGGGAGACTCAACCACATTGAGCTCCTCAATCTTTACTGTACTTTTGCCTTTACCAGAATTATCTTTTTGCATGTTTTTTTGATCTCTTAGGAAACTGCGACAATCCTTTTTGTAACGGCCCTTCTTATGGCAATAGTAACACTCGACATTTCTGGCACTGCGGTCTCTACTTGAGTTCCCGTGTCTGCTAGGACTACGAGGATCTCTCTCTCTACTTTTGCTTTTGTATTTGTTCCTGTCATGACCTCTTACTTTCGTTGAACTGCCAGCCATATATGCATCTCCATGACTAGGAGCATCGAGAGATTTATGTCGAATTTCTTCAGTGAGCAACACATCTGTGACAACATTGAACACTAACTTGCCATTCGGAGTCAAATTGCTAATGGATGTGCAAAAAATATCCCATGAACTGGGTAGAGAGCATAACAAGAATATAGACTTTAGTTCGTCGTCAAACTCCTTAAAGCCCTGAGATGTCAACTGACTGAACAAGGAGTTGAACTCATTTAAGTGACCAGAAATTGTGCTACCTTCTTTCATGTTGAGCTTCATAAGCTTTTTCATGAGAAAAACTTTGTTGGATGCACTTTTGCTCTCCCATGCTGAGCATAAGCTATCTCAAAGTTCCTTGGTTGTTGTCTTCCCTATGATAGTGAAGAACGCTGACTCGGCTAGATGTAGAGGTATTGTAGCCATGGTTCTCGCATTCCAAAAGCTCCCACTGAGCTTGCGTATAGTCATCATCCTCTGCATGCTCTTTCAACGGTTCTGATAGGCCTTTGTTTGTCAAAACATCTTTCATGTACTCTTTCCACATGGTGAAGTTGTTGCCATCAAACTTGCGAATGAAATACTCCTCCTTTTTTGAAGAAGAAGCCATCACAGACAAGAGGGTTTGAGAGGTGCCAAACTATGGTGAGAAGCTGCAGAAATTTGGGTAGAGTCTCCTTTGTGAGGAGTCAAAACTCAACTCAAACTACGCATAAATGTGCCACCTGTACTAACTGGGCATCAAAAAAATGATACTATCACTGCCAATGTGATCGCCAACTCGACGTCAAAAGCATATGAAACCGTCAAGATACATTTTCTATGGCGAGGGTACCGTAAAAGGGGAACTCCAGCTACTTGTATCATTAAAGGTGTCTCAACATTTGCGCACACCCCAGCTCAAAGAAAACCTCACGCTATCGACCCTCCAAAGGCTAATGCAGACACAAATAGATGACCCACACTCTTAGAAAGGGTTCTTCCAGTGCGAGTCTCAGAAACGGCCGGGAAAAACTTTCAAAATAGCCAAAAATGGCTCCACATGTAGTACAATGGGCAGTGTCCGCAACTCAATGTACATGAGTAAACCGCGCTCAAACAGGCGCCAAGAACTGCTACATGCAGTAAAAGTGATCCTTGTGGGGATATCTGCTCTCAAAAGAGCTCAGTAGTACTAGGTGTACTCATAGCAAAATGCATCTGTCAATGCATCTGTCCGCAAAGAATCTGCTGTCGAAATGACTGCCAAATTGCTTGTGAAAGCATTGTATCTGGTAATCTAGAGAATCTATGTGTGAATAGGCTGAAAAACCCCATGTAACATGTAACCTGCATGTTGGTGTCGCGATGTGCCGATTTCTGCCGCCGGGCAGAAATGCGCTAGTCGAATAGCCGCCAAAAGTGTTGTAGCTAAAAATCGTGTCGTACAACGCGATCGGTGTGCTCGGTGCCGATGGCGGATGTCACTCCTCTATGGTAGAGGTACCTCAACTGTGCGTGTGGCAAGTACAGCTGTCGATCGCGAAAAAGTGTTGTCCGCGTGAAATAGATGTTGGGTCGGATATTGAGAAATCCGCCGCAATGTGTAAGGATGTTGAGCCGGTGCCAAAACGTGAGAGTCGGTGTCGCAATGGCTCTAGTCGCCGATGTCGAAGTTGTGTCCCACTGCCAAATGAGAGTGGCTAGCCAAATAGCCGTAGACGATGCTCAAAGTCGCCGTCGACTCTCCGTCTCTCTCTCTCTCTCTCTCTCTCTCTCTCTCTCTCTCTGCCCAAGAGACGTGTCAGTGTCAAAAACTGAGAGCAAATAGACTCGATATCAGAAAGCCGAGAGTAAGTAGGCTCGATGCCGAGAAACTGGGTTGATGTTGATGTCGGAGTTGAAGAAATCGGAGTCGATATCGAAGAGTTCGAAGTCAGAGACAGGATGTCCATTTCGATTTCGCAACCGTTATTTTGCTCTCTCTCTCTCTCTCTATATCAGCTTTTATTTATATCTCTCAATCAATTGCTTGCTTTGCTAGCAGCTCGAGGTTCGGGAAGAGGAGTCTGGGAATGGTCGACGCTCCGCCTTGGGAACGGGAGCTTGCACACACAATTTGTTTTAGAAGGTTTACTAAAAAGAAAAAAAATCTAGTTCTCTGTATGTCTGTCGACTTACAGGATTTGACGAGATGTCAGGCTTGAGACTGTGTACGTGTGTGTGTTGACGACCTGCGAGGCTTGAGAGAGAGAGAGTGTGTGTGTGTGTGTGTTTTGAAGGGGATCGGGGAGCACCACAGACGGAGAGTGAGCGAGAGAAGGAGACACACGACACACAGATATGGGTGGGGAGACTCAAAAGAGTGAGCAGCCCCCTATACACTTATGCTATGTATAAGGTATACAAGTCAGTGGGCGCCCAGACTCTGGGCGGCCGGGCAAGGCACAGACGCCTATACCCCAACAACCTCCCACTTAAAGGCGACTGTGCCTTTAAGCAAGAGAACCTAGTCTAAAGACTACAAAAGGCGAGAGAAAACCGCTCTCAACCGATGCCCACTGGCTGGCTGTGATCGTGTGCATCCAGCTGTCCTGCTCCCGTGTAAGTCCATACACCACCAGACGTACCGCACACGTACTGCAAGTATGTATGCAATACCTGCATATCTCCCTCGTGCACTATGCCATCATCAGTCAACAAACGACTGACAACCCCAATTGCAAATGCTCCCACTGCAGCTGCGATATCCGGTCTCAAGATCAACATCTCATACATGAGACCACCGAATGCCGATGCAATGCTAGCGGGCCCTACTAGCTCTACGGAGCATGCATCAACATATATATCCCTGGCAATAGGCATCTCTGACTGACAAGGCGTGTCAGCCACATGCATCTCCTGACTGTCCACAAAAGACGCATCAACTTGTCGTGCAACCTCAGAGCAAACCAGCTGCTCTAGGTGTCTACTGGAAGACATATCCTGCACAACTATATCCGCATGCTCACTGTCGAGCATAGAAAGGAATGATTGCATAATCGCTGACGTCTCAGCCTCCTCTGCAATCATCCACTGCAAACATGACCACTCAATCTGCTGTGACTCACTAGAGCTCTCATGCTCTAACTCCGTATGCATAGACTCTTGCACAATGTCCTCCTGTCGTGACTCACTAGAGCAAGACCGCTCTACCTGTCTATCCTGCATAGAAGTATCTCGCACAACTGACTCTCTGCTTTGCTCAGTCACTAGCAAAGCATGCATGTCTGACTCTGTCACCTCTCTGTGTGACTGCTCAAGTCGTGCCCCAACTGTGTGCACAACGAGCTCACTACTCTGCACTCCATGCAAAGTACCCTGCAACCATGAGCAAAAGAGACTCGCCTGCTCTCTCGCTCTCTACCTGGCTGCATGATCACAGAGACAACACCGTCTCTCGCATGATCCACATGCAATGGGTAACCTGTACCACTCCTGGCACCTCTCGCAATCACTAGCGAACCCAAATGCAACGCAAAAGATCGCTCAAGCAGCGATACCCGACATCCACTATCCCGTAACTGTCTGACTGAGATCAAATCCCGTCTCAGATCTGGCACATAACGCAGGGTAAATCTCATACCACTGGGCAAGGACAAACATACGTCTCTTGCACCCTCAATGTCATACACAGCACCATCAGCCATATGCACACAACCAAGTCTCCCACTAGAAAACGTGCTAAACCACTCACGATGTGACGTGACATGGAATGTAGCATCTAAATCTAGTAACCAATGTGAAGACAATGTGCAATCTGATATGCAATCCGTAGACATAAGATCGTCTGAAGACTCGTCTGAAGACTCGTCTGAAGACAAGCTATATGTAAATGTGACATCGCCATCACAAGCATACTCAGTAACCACCGTACTGATCTCACTAGCATCTGTCATGCCCAAATCTGCATCACACATCTGTCGCCTCCGTTGTCTCAAACGCCTGAAACATCGACGCCTAATGTGCCCTCTATGTCCACAATGCCAACATGTCAAGTCTCTATGCCGTCGAGACTTGCGTGTGGGACCAATCTCTCCCATGGACATAGAAGTGGGACTAGACTCCCCTGTAGACATGGATGTCGTGTACATAGCATGTAAACTCTGCCATAAAGCATGAGTTGTAGTTTCCCTCGAGACCTGCCAGTCTCAACCATATGCAAACAAATCGTAGACATGGCTAACTCATCAAGATCCTGCCAATCATCATCACACATAGAATTGGGCTTCGCCGATAAACCACGCAAGGGTTTATCCTGCCCCAAATCTGTCAATGCAACAAGCATATGTTCCTTCCAAGCAACAAAATCTACACCATCAAACTGTGTCAGACCATAATGCTGGAAGTCAAATGAAAAATCAGCCATAATGCTTGCAAAAGAGCAACCAACAATGAGTAGCAAATGTCAACCAAATCAGCCCTAAACTGGCTCGAATCGCATCAACAAAAGTCTGCAAATATGGCTGTAAGATATGGATGCAAAACAGCCCCAAAATTCAGCTCTTAAACAGCTGCATAAACAAGTCACAAACGTGTCCCAGAACAGCCTACAACTGAGCCATACATGGACACCTGCAAAGAGGAAACAATGGATGAAAATTCAACACCCAAATAAGCCCTCAAACCTGCCTGTAAACTTGTAAACCTGTAGCTGAAACCTGCTGAAAAACCTCAGGCCATTAGTGCTCAAATCCGGCTATCTAGCTCGTAGCCACACAAGCATACATCACAATACTCACTCCTGTGAGTGTGCCAAGATAACTGTATGCCTGTCAAACCCGTGAGCTAATCACCAAGCCCACAATGTGCGGTATCGATGCATACACATGCACAAATCTCCCACCTGCAGAGAACACCGCACGCAAATGCTGAGTGCAACCCGCAATCTCTACCTAGATCGCATAAATGATGCGCATAAAACTCCTGGGAAAATTTCGCCAGAGTTTCCTCAGTAAAATGACCACAAAACCAGTAACCAAACTGACTGCACACTCAAAACCATGAGCAACCAAAGCGCATCAAACCGCACTCCAAATGCATGCACCAATCTCCACACTTTGCATACATCATTGCAAACACCTGCAAATCTAGTACACAAATATATGCTCTACCTGTGACTGCCAAAAAACATGCTCAAGGCATACATTGCCGAGCTCAAAATGCAATCACATTAGTCTCCTGAGCATCAAACCACATAAGGCATACATCGTATCCTCCCACCTGTGAGGAAACTTGCAGCAAATATCACTCTCACATTTGAGAGCAAACCATGTGTGGAATCCTCGACACACAATAAACAACTTCTGATGCTGCAGAAAATTCAGCGTTCAGAATTTTAAAATTCTGATATGACGAGCGCGTCCGGAGCGTGCCGAAACCCCAAGGTAGACTCCTGGATCACAAGTATCCGAGTCGGGGTGTGAAAGCTATGCCAAAAAACCTCCGTTTCGGTCCAAAAACGCAACATAAACTGCCAAAAGAGGGCTGAAAAATGCAGCTCCTTAACCGTAGCTCGAATGAGGTTTCTGATGGCTCGAATGGCTTCGAAAGGGGGGTAAAACAGCAGGACACCTACAGGAAACGCTCTCGGAAAGCTGAATTTGCCGATGCCGAAGTCGAAACCCTGTTTGCACTCTTGAAAGTGTGCGCGCGCGGACGCGAGTTCGGGAATGAAACTGGCTCTCCGCTGTCGTCGTGACTGTGCACACACGCGCTCCCTCCGCACCTACGCTTTGATACCAATTGAAGGGAATCGGGGAGCACCACAGACGGAGAGTGAGAGACACACGACACACAGATATGGGTGGGGAGACTCAAAAGAGTGAGCAACCCCCTATACACTTATGCTATGTATAAGGTATACAAGTCAGTGGGCGCCCAGACTCTGGGCGGCCGGGCAAGGCACAGACGCCTATACCCCAACATGTTTGTGTGTGTGTGTGTTATGCCCTTTTTCCAGTGCTGCTCTACATTGCCTGCTTGCAAAATTGCACTGATTGAGAAATTGAAATGCCGGGAACGACCTGCAATTGGTGTGTGTTTTGCATACATAAATGAGGCAACCAACAACAGTTTGGTAAAGAGTGACATCAGCAGGATCGCCAGCATCATGTAGACTCAACTTCAAACCTGTTTCCATGGGAGTGGCAATATGTTTGCAATCCTCAAGTCCAAACTTAGATAGCAATGTCTCTATGTAACTTTTTTAACACAAGGCAATACCACCATCACACTGCTTAAACTGTATACCCAAGTAATGATGCAACAGCCCCAAATCTTTCATCTTGAAAGTACCATTCAAATCAGCCTTAAATTCAGCAATATGTCTCTCATTTGGTCCAATGATCAGCAAATCATCGACATAAAGAACCACAATGAGAAGTACATCACCCTCACGCTTTACATACAATGTGCTTTCTGTTGGACTGTTACGAAAGCCTCGTTTGACCAAATGAGTGTCAGCTTTCTCATACCAAGCACGAGGAGATTGCTTCAACCCATACAAAGCCTTCTTACATCTGCACACTTTGTCCTCTTGTCCTTTTATGACAAAACCGCGAGGCTGCGTTACATAAACTTCCTCAAATATGTCACCATTCAAGAAAGCAGTAACAATGTCTGATTGATGTACATCCCAACCAAAATGAGCTGCCAATGCACATAGAAAATGCACGGTAGTCATATGACAAGTGGGAGCAAAGGTCTCTTCATAATCTGTGCTTTTTTTATGTGCATAACCCTTTGCAACAAGACGAGCCTTATGGTGATCGATCTCACCATCCGGCTTGCGTCTCAACTTGTAAACCCACTTCGTACCAATGGCCTTTTCTCCAGGAGGCAAATCACATAAAGTCCATGTGTCATTTTCTATAAGTGCATCATATTCTGATTGCATAGCAACAATCCAATTTTTTGAATTCTGTGCTTCATCAAAAGAAAGAGGATCCTCAACATCATGTAAGCTAGACACGGCCAAAGCATAACAATCTGATGCATAAGATGCATGGCGAGAGCCTGAACGAGTACGACTAGACAAAGGTGCATCCAATTTACTGTCACGCAAAGCTGTGCACCAGCCATTTTGGCATACCTCTAGCCTGGTCATTTTCATCCCTTTCCTCATCAAGTACATCATGTACATTTGCATCAGTGATAGGCTGATCTGTAACATTTACAGAAACCCCCATAGGCTGTACATTTGCCTCATTGGAACTTACGTTCGTATTTCCACCACTGAAAAGAGGCAACAAAGTGTCATAAATGTCCCGTGAGCTTACATTTCTATGTCTAGTACATGACAGCAAGGGCTGAACATAATCTTCCACAAACACTACATCATGTGAAACCAGAATACGTTTTGTTAGCGGATGATACAACCTATAACCTTTGCTTTCAGCACTATAACCAACAAAAATACATTTGACAGCCTTATCATCCATTTTTTTGCGCTGTGTTTGTGGCACCAAAGCATATGCCAAACAACAAAAAACACACATGTGCTCAATAGAAGGCTTTCTATCATGCCATGCTTCATATGGAGTAATAGACTGCAAAGCTTTCGTAGGACACCTGTTTAGTACATAAGTGGCACACATGATGGCCTCAAGCCAAAAAGAATGCGACAAAGCTTGACTTTTGACCATACATCGTGCCATTTCCGTAAGTGACCTGTTTTTCCTCTCAGCAACACCATTTTGCTGAAGTATATAAGGCACTGTACATTGGTGTTTTATCCCACAACTAGCCAGAAATGCATTGAATTCATGAGACATATACTCCCCCCCTCGATCGGAACGGAGGGTGCCCATAGTACATTTCGAGACATTTTTAGCCATAGCCAGAAATTGTTTGAAGCACATAAAAACTTCGGACTTCTCTTTAAGTGAAAATACCCATGCATGCTTGGAGTAATCATCAATGAAAGTCACGAAGTAAAGGTAATTTCCCAAGGACGGAGTTTGCATGGGCCCACAAACATCACTATGCACAAGTTGCAACCTGCATGTGGCTCAAACTAAACCATCCTTTGGAAACCAAGAACGCTGCATCTTACCCAAAATACAGCCTTCACAAACATGTTTGACAGGTGCTTCAAGAGGCGGCAAAGAAGCAACCATATCAGATTTCTGCAAACGCGGCAAACTGGCAAAATTCAGATGACCAAAACGTGCATGCCAAAGTTTTGCATATGAAATAGCCCTTGAATCTGCAACAACATTTGCAAAATTTTTTCCACTCTTGTTATACAAAGTGAGCTTATACAGCCCACAACACAAAAGGCCAGATGCAACAATTTCATCACCAAAATTGAGATCATGAACTGTACATTTGTCATCCACAAATTTGACTACAAGTCCAAGTCTAGCAAGTGCGGATACAAACAAGAGATTCTTCTTGATCCCAGGTACATAAAGTGCATCAACAAGTGTCAAGGAACTGCCATTTGCAGCAGTAAGCACAATCTTTCCAACTCCCTGGACCGGATAAGAGGCATTGTTGGCACAAGTGACTGAATTCCCATGAGGGACAAACTCGAGAGAGGTGAACAATTCATGATGTGAGGTAATGTGCTTTGTAGCACCACTGTCGAAATACCACACATGTGAATCTGCAGCAATTGACAAGCATGCATCATGGACAACAGGATTGTAAGTGCACTCTGCGCTAAAAGCCCATTCTGCATCAACATCAGCATTACACTCTCCTTTTATAGAAGACTCAACAATGGCTGCATTTGTAATGAAACTAGCATTTGTAGTGGAACCACTCTCTTTCTTCTTAGCCTCTTTGGTCTTCAACTTAGGACACTGCTTGATCATGTGATCATTAGCTTTACAATAATGGCAGTGCATCTTTTTTTTGCCCTTATCACCAGAATTTTCAGACGAATTGCTGCCAGCAGAAGCATTAGGAACAGAAGTTTTGCCACTCGCAGCAGAACCATAAGAAGTGGTTGCATTGCTGTTACCACCCTTTCTTTGTGAAGCAATAGAAGCCTATTCAACTGCACGCTGCCTAGTCCTTTTTTTTTTTTGGAAAGTGACTCTTGTAACATCAATGTGCATAATGTATCAAACTTGACAACTCTAGGATTTCCTTGGGTCATCAGTCTCCAAGAACTAGCAAAAGTCTGGTAGGAATCTAGTAAGGCATCAAGAACAGTCTGCACAAGGGAACTGTCAGAAATGACTTCACTTGCAGAAATAAGTTGCTCATTGATATCCTTGACACTAGCAAGGAAAGTGTCCATATCATCTTCCTCATGCATAATCTTTGACTCCAACTCTTTACGCAGCAAAGCAATTTTAGCCTCATTGCGACTTGCATAAAGACCAGCCAATATATCCCAAGCGTGTTTTGCAGATTTTGCTGAATGAATGTGAGGAACAATGGTGCGCTTCACAGACAACGCAATCAATGCATGAGCCTGCGCATCCTTTACATCCCAACGAGATTGTTTTGTTGTAGGCAAAACAACTCTAATAGCAGCAATCCTTGCAGCAAGACCTGCAACATCCTGAACATCTCCTGCATCCTCAGAACGAGGACGTACATCAATGCCCTGCACAATATTCCAGACGCCCTTTGACACAAGAACATGTTGCATCATGTAAGCCCACATAGGGTAATTGTCCCCATCCAACCTGTCCTCAACAGCAACATCTTGAAGACATCTGTGTTGTTGTCAGCCATGGTAAATGCTGCACCTGATGTGAAAACTGCCCGAAAATAGGAGAAACGGAGCGGGAACAACACATGCTATATAGCACAAACCATAGAAGACTGTAAGGCACCTGTTATGCAGAAAATGGCACTGACAAAAATTCTGCACAAAATGACGAAATAGCCTGTGCATACCTGCCTGTAGTGGAAACGGAGTCCGAAATGAGCCCGAATAAAAAATATGAGCAAATTAAGCTCTACGAGTTTGCTCGAAATTTTTGTCGACCTGTGAACGCTTGCCAAACCTCACTGTAATCAGAGAAAGTGAGCAGGCGTGTGCTGGAGCAGCTGGTGACTAAGCCCGGGAGGACGTAACCTGCTCTGATACCAATTGTTGGAATTAGGGTTGCAGAGAAATGCACACAGCTTGGAGAAGACGAAGGAAGCTCAAGGCACACAATAGAGAGTGTGTTACTTAGTGTGCAATGGAAAGATAGATAGCCCTAGAGTGATGGGCGTATATACAATGCTTGGGGGGAAAAACCTCCTAAAGAGGGAAAAAATGCCCTGGCAGTCCTAGTGTGTTCACACACATCACTACCACATGTATATGGTAACATTATTTAGTCCTGTGGGATAGATAGTGTGGAGGGTCCTCTAGGAGTGATCATAATTTATGATTCTCTCGTCAGTTGCAAGCTATTAAGCGACAACACCACAAATGTTGTTAGTGGGAGGTGATCTCGTCGTGTATGGATCCCATGAACTTAGGCTGCTTACACATCGATTGTCCAAACTTGGGTAGCAAGTGCGTGTGAGTGCGTGGAATCCAAGAGACTGATTGCGATTGGTTGCATGTGTGGGGCGATGATAGATTTCGAGCGCTAGTGCCGAGCACCCATCAAAAACTTTGATTAGAGGAATCAAAGGGTGTTCAGTTGCGCCACGCTGCATTGAGCGCTCAAAATTTATCCAGATGGCACTCATGCAGGGCCACGAGACTAATTGACACCCTTTTCCCATTAGGGATCAAGGGTAGCAGGTGCGTGTGAGTGACGCCTGTGGCTGTGATTTCCTTGGTTTTTGTGCATGCACTTCCGAGCCGTGGATCCCCTCACCACCCCTCATTGAATGCGCTATGTTATTTAGTCATGAGGGATAGATAGTGTGGAGGGTCCTCTAGGAGTGATCATAATTCATGATTCTCTCGTCAGTTGCAAGCTATTAAGCGACAACACCACAAATGTTGTTACTTGGAGGTGATCTCGTCGTGTATGGATCCCATGAACCTAGGCTGCTTACACATCGATTGTCCAAACTTGGGTAGCAGGTGTGTGTGAGTGCGTGGAATCCAAGAGGCTGATTGCGATTGGTTGCATGTGTGGGGCGATGATAGATTTCGAGCGCTAGTGCCGAGCACCCATCAAAAACTTTGATCAGAGGAATCAAAGGGTGTTCAATTGCGCCACGCTGCATTGAGAGCTCAAAATTTATCCGGATGGGCATGCATGCAGGGCCCACGAGACTAATTGACACCCTTTTCCTACTAGGGATCAAGGGCTGGAATGTAAGCTCCATTCAGGGCCGTCTGATGGACATTAGGAATAACTTAAGATTCTACGAAATCTTATGGGCTGTGGAAAGACAAAAAAGTCATGCTGGTGGGACGCCAAGGTTCGAACTCACCACTTCGGACGAGTTGACCCGATGCTTTACCACTAAGGTATTCGTCGCGACTTGAGAGGACCACATCCACATCACAGACGGATCATGTTTACATCACACCACAAGTGTAGCTCACATGGCAATCACTCTGTGATTACAACAAAATCACACTATGATCACATTCTATGATGATCAAGCTGTGATCACAACTGATCACATCCCCAATCCAACGGCGTAGATGAGCCCCGAGGCTGATTGCGATTGGCTGCACGTATAGGCCAGACAGGGAGTTGGGCAGCGAAGACCCCCTGTCCAAGCTTGGGCGGGGGCTGCAATCAGGTGATGATTGGCTATGCGCATCACAGCTCAGTCTGTGCACCAATTGGCGATGTGAAGACGATATGGGAAGTTGACGCTGTGTGTAACGCACGCCCATCACAAAACGGCATGACTCGACCTTTTTATGCAGAAAATCATTAAAGCGTCACTGCTGTATTGCGGCAATCACTTCCAGGCCGAGAATGGGGTTTTTGAAAGATCATCTGATGTGCAGAAGACGACTTCGAGCAGCAGAAAAACCTATTATTGGCAACAACACAAAGAGGAGAAAGAGGTGTGCGCTCTCATTGTTAGAAAGGATGGAAATCTTGAAGAAGAGATTGGTTCATCACCAGTATCTTTGCTATCCTTACTTAAAGCTTGTGCCCAGAACAAGGATGTCTACAAAGGCTGTGAAATCCATTGTGATATTGCCAGAAAAGGCATGCTTAAAGACAATGTCTTTCTGGGCAGCGCCTTGGTTAACATGTATGCCAAGTGTGGTGCACTTTCAAAGGCACAAGATGTGTTCGATCAGCTTCAAGAAAAGAATGCAATTTTATGGAATGCTCTAATTTCTGGTTATGCTCAGCAAGGTCTTGATGAGGCAGCACTAAGCTGTTTTGAGCAGATGCAGTGGGAGGGCCTTTGTCCAGATGCAGTAACCTTTACTTGTGTTTTGAAAGCTTCTGGCAGCATCAAAGCACTAGAAAAGGGACAGGAAGTTCATGATTATGTTTTGAAATTTGGCTTACTCGATCAAGAT
Organism: Adiantum capillus-veneris; assembly: GCF_014529385.1. Taxonomy (NCBI): domain Eukaryota; kingdom Viridiplantae; phylum Streptophyta; class Polypodiopsida; order Polypodiales; family Pteridaceae; genus Adiantum; species Adiantum capillus-veneris. The sequence continues at coordinate 100,530,382 of NC_140960.1, read as the reverse complement.
ATCTTTGTGGGCACTGCTTTGGTGGATATGTATGCCAAGTGTGGCTCGCTTGATGAAGCACAAGGAGCATTTGACGAGCTCCCCATTCAAAATCTGGTCTCTTGGAATGCACTTATTGCTGGTTATGCCCAACATGGGTATGGTGGGCAAGCACTTGCACATTACAAACATATGCAACTCAAGGGCCTTCATGCAAATGCTGCTACGTATGTGTCTCTTTTGAAATCTTGTGGCATGATAAGAGAATCAAATATGGGTCGAGACTTGCATGCAAATATTGTAAGGGATGGGTTGCTACAAAAGGAGAAGGTTGGCAGTGCAGTGGTAGATATGTATATCAAATGCGGCATGTTTGAAAAAGCTGAAGAGGTATTTAATGATCTCTTAGTTCGAAATGAAGTTGTGTGGAATACGATAATAGGTGGATGTGTGCAAGAAGAGGATGGTGAAGAAGCCTTCAAGTTCTTCATGCGGATGCTGTGTGAAGGAGTTTGTCCTGATGCAATCACCTACACATGCATCTGCAAAGGTTCGTGTAGCACAGGAACTGTGGATAAGGGCATAAAAATCCATGCCCAAATCGTAGGAAATGGGTTGTTAGAAAAAGAGACTGTTGTGGGCACCCCCTTGGTAGATATGTATGCCAAGTTTGGTCTAATGGACGAAGCACGAAAAGTCTTTAACAGACTTGGAGATCGAAATGTGGTATCATGGACTGCTTTGATTGGAGGATATGCACAGCTTGGGCAGTGTAAGGAGGCTCTAGATTGTTATGTGCAGTTGCAACGTGGGGGTCTCTTCCCAAATGCTGTTACTTTTGCTTGCATCTTGAGAGCATGTGGCAGTGTAGGAGCCTTAGTGGAGGGCCAAGAAATCCACGCTCAGATTGTGAAAAGTGGTTTGTTGGCAGAAAGCATTCTTGTCATTTCATTGATAGATATGTACGGTAAATGTGGCATGCTGGGAGAGGAGCTCCCATGTCAAGATATAGTAGCCTGGAACAGGCTGATTGCAAGGTACACTCTACTTGGAAATGGCGAGAAAGTGCTAGAGTGCATTGAGGATTTGAAATGTAGGGGCCTCTTTCCCAATGCAGCAACCTTGTGCTGCAGCTTAGGAGCAACTGAAAGACTTCGTCGCATAATTGCTCGGATCCTCAAAGATGGGTTGCTGAGAACCGAGGATGTGGTGGTTGGCAATGCATTGTTTAAAACACTTGCAAATTGCGGCTTCCCTGCAAAAGCACAAGAAGTCTTTGATGAACTCCTGAATCTGGATGTGGTAAGTTGGAATACATTACTTTCAGGCTATGCCCAACATGGGCATGATCATGAAGCGTTTCAATGTTTCGAACAGATGAAAGGCGAGAGAGCCTCAAAAGATGCCATCACCTTTTGTTCCATACTGAAAGCCTGTCGCAGGATAGAAGCTGGAAACAAGGGCACAGAAATACATGCTCAGATACTGCAGAGGAGAATGTTGCTGGAAAAAGATGTGGTGGTGGGCACTGCCCTTGTGGACATGTACTGCAAATGCGGCATGCTGACCGAAGCCCAGAGAGTGTTTGATGAGCTTCCGGGGCGAGATCCAGTATTGTGGAATGCTCTCATCTCAGGATATACTCAACATGGGCAATGTGATGAAGCACTTGACTGTTTTGAAAGCATGCAAGCTGGAGGATTCGCTCCTAATGCAGTAACATTTTCATCCATCTTGAAAATCTGTGGCAGAGCAGGAACCATATTCAAGGGGCAACAAATGCATGAGAGGATGCTTAGAGTGGGATTGCAGCAAGGCGAGACGATTGTTGGCAATGCGTTGGTCGACATGTACGCCAACTGTGGTATGGTTGCTGAGGCACAGAGCACGTTTGATAGGCTAGCAGGCCGGGATCTGGCATCATGGAATTCTCTTATTGCTGGATATGCCCAGTTGGGCAAGAACGAAAATGTCTTCAGTTTCTTTGATACAATGATAGCAGAGGGCCAAAACCCTGATATTATAACATTCATTTACCTGCTTAATGCATGCAGTCACTCGGGATTACTGGATGAGGGTCAGACCATTCTTGAGACTATGAGCACAAACTATGGTTTGAGTCCAAGCGTAGAGCATTGGAATTGCATGGTTGATTGTCTCGGGCGTACAGGCTGCCTCGACAATATGGTGGTAATTTTAAATGAGATGCCTTTTTCTGCTAATCTTCTTATGTGGCACACTGTGTTAGGCGCTTGTCAAAATCATGGTAACGTTGAGCTTGGGAAGTGGGCCTTTGGAAATGCAGTTTGGTTGGATAAGAACGATGTTGCATCTTTTGTTTGCATGCATAACATCTTTGCTACTGTGGCACGAAGTGATGCAGGATCTCTTCAAATGAAACCTATGAGTAGTGATAAGACAACTGCATTAAGCTCCTAAGTATGTCAAAAGCGCTAGCCTCCATCAAATAGTTGCACTTGAGCATAAAAATGCTACCACACCAATGACTGATATAGGAAAGTAGGTGATAATTGCACTGATTATGACCTGAAAAATCCAAAAAGTTTTTCTCCGATAAAGGAAACTTTAAAGTATAAGAATGGGAGAGGAGATGTAGCAGGCTTGGACACTTCAAGTGAGAAACCTACAGCAACACGTGAGAAACTGCAAAAACAAACTTGAGAGAGAGAGAGAGAAATGTTATGTTATATTAACGTCTTCAAAAGGCCAAAGTGACCTACGAGACCAGAAAGTTACAATGTGGTGGATCTGATACAAAGTCCGAGTAACAAGATGACAAAAATGAAATGACAGAATGACAAAATAAAATACTATGGAATCCTAGACTGTTAGGTGTCAACTAAGCAGCTAGATGGGATAGCTAGATCACGGATCTCATCAATCTCCTGTGAGAGAGAGAGAGAGAGAGAGAGAGAGAGAGAGAGAGAATCGAGGTCCAGTTATACTTCGGACAAGCTCATAGAGCTTGGTCTGCTCAAATTTTTTTGCTTTTGCTACAAGATTGCGCAAGCAATTTTGTTTTATTGTTCAAAGTTTTTGTCAGTGCAATTTTTGCAGATCAGGTCTCTTACAGTCGTCTTCGGGTCGTGCTACACAACACTTCTTAGTCCTACTTCGTTTTTCTTCTTTCAAAGTAGTTTTCACATTAAGTGCAGTCACTTGCCATGGCTACAACAACACAAATGTTTTCAAGGTGTTTGCTAATGAGGACAAATTGGATGGGGATAACTATCCAATTTGGGCTTACATGGTGCCACATGTTCGTGTCAAAGGACGTCTAAAATGTTATGTTGTTCGTTTTTTGTTGGAGTAGGCTCTATTGAGGATGTTGCAGATTCTAATAGGTCCGATGTTGCTAGAGTTGTTTTACTTACAACCGAACAATCTTGTTGGGATGTTAGAGATGCGTAGGCTCATGCATTGATTGCACTTTCTGTAAAGAATTACTTTTCACATTTGCTCAACAAAATCAACAAAATGGGCTTGGGATACTCTGATTGGTCTTTATGCAAGTCGCAGTGAGGCTAAAATTATATTGCTACGTAAAGAGCTGGAGTCGAACATTATGCAAAGAGGAAGATGATCTGAATACTTTTCTTGTTGTTGTCAAGGATGTCAACGAGAACCCATTTTTGTAGGTGAAGTTATTTCTGACAATTCATTTGTGCAGTGTTCTCGATGCGTTATTAGACTCTTACTAGACTTTTGCTAGTAGTTCGAGACTTATGACTCAAGAAAACCCTCAAGCTGTCAAGTTTGATACATTATACACATTGTTGTTATAGGAGTCACTTTCAAAAAAGGACAGGGCTAAATAGCGTGCGGTAGATTCTTTTGTCGCTGCTCAAAGGAAAGGTGGTACAGTCACTTCTCATGGTTCTTCAGTGAGTAGCAGATCACTTGTTTCTAGTGCTTCTGCTGTTGGTAGCAACTTGTCTAGGAATTCTAGTGAAAAACAAAGAAAAAAACGTCTTGCCATTATTGCAAGGCTGATGATCACTTGATAAAGCAATACCCTAAGTTCAAGGAAAAAAAGGCCAAGAAGAAAAAGGATACAAGCTATTACCAATGCAACTATTGTAGAATCTTCTAGAAAATGAAGATTGTGTTGATGATGTAGATGTAGAGTGGACATTTAGTGCAGAGTTATGATCCTTCTCTCCATGATGCATGCATGTTATTTTCCGTAGAGTTACATGTTTGGTACTTTGATATTGGTGCTATAAAACACATTTCTTTCGCATCGTGACTTGTTTGGCCCTCTTGAGATTGTCCCTCATGGGAATACCATCATGATCAATTGTGTCAACAATGCCTCTTATTCGATCAAGAGACTTGGAAAGATTGTGCTAATTGCTCCGAATGTTAGTTATTTCATACTTGTTGATGCACTTAATGTACCAAAGATAAAAAATAACCTTTTTCCTATGTATTTACACTTGCAAAAATTGGTCTTAATTGTGGATGACAGATATACAGTTCATGGTCTCAATTTTGGTGATGAAATTGTTGTATCTGAAATTTTGTGCCGTGAGTTGTATAAGCTCACTTTGTATGACAAGTGTGGTCACAATTTTGCAATGCCATTGTGGATTTAAACGTTGTTTTAGATGCCAAACTTTGGTATGCACAATTTACGCATATGAATTTTCTTAGTTTATTACGTTTGCAGATATCTGATTTGATTGCTGCTTGGCCGTCTCTTGAAGTATCTTCTAATCATGTTTGTGAAGGCTTATTTTGGATATGATGCAGCGTTCAATTTCCAAAGGATGGTTCAATAAGAACTACATATAGGCTGCAACTTATGCATAGTGATGTTTGTGGGCCTATGTAAATTCAATCATTGGGCAATTCCCTGTACTTCATGACTTCCATTGATGATTTTTCCATGTATGCATGAGCGTATCCCCTTAAAGCTAAGTCTGAAGTGTTCATGTGTTTCAAAAAATTTCTAGTTAGCGGCCGAAGATATCGCTAAATGTACTATGGGCACCCTCCGTTCAAATCGGGTGGAGGAGGGGGGGGGGGGGGATATATGTCTCATGAATTTAATGCATTTTTCGCTAGTCGTTGGATAAAACACCAATGTACAGTGTTGTATACACCTCAAAAAAATGGTGTTGCTAGTAAAAAAATAGGTCGCTTACGAAGATGACACGGTGTATGGTCAAGAGTCAAGCTTTACCACATTTGTTTTGGCTTTAGACTGTCATGTGTGCTACTTATGCACTTAACAAATGTCCTATCAAAGCCTTGTAGTATATGGATCCTTATGAAGCATGGTGTGATATGAAGCCATCTCTTGAATACATGCACGTTTTTGGTTGTTTATAGCTTATGCTTTGGGGCAACAAACTCAGTGCATAAAATTGGATGATAAGGCTATCAAATGCATTTTTGGTGGATACAGTCCTGAAATCAAAGGTTAGAAGTTATACCATCCACAAACAAAACCTATCTTGGTTTCAAAAGATGTTGTATTTATGGAAGATTCTTTTCAGTCTTTGTTATCATGTACTAGAGACAATAATTTAAGCTCACATAACATTTTTGACACTTTGTTGACTCTTTTAAATGGTGGAAACTTGAATATAAGTTCCAATGAGGCACATGTACAACCTATAGGGGTTTCTTAAAATGTTATGGATTAGTCTATGACAGATGCAAATGTACATGATATACTTAATGTGGAAAGGGCTGAGAATGAAGAGGTTAGGGGTATGCCAAAATGGCACATGTACAACCTATGGGGGTTTTTAAAAATGTTACGGATCATCCTTTTACTAGTGTAGATACACATGAGTACTTGATGTGGAAAGGACTGAGAATGAAGAGGCTAGAGGTATGCCAAAATGGATGTTGCATATTTTGCATGATAGTAAATTAGATACACCTATTTCTTGCCGTACTCTTTTAAGTTCTCACCATGCAACATATGCATCAGATTATTATGCTTTGGATGTTTTTAGTTCATGTGATGAAGAGGAACCTCTTTCTTTTAATGGAACGAAATTTAGAAAATTGGTGGATGACTTCCATACAATTAGAATATGATGCACTTATAGAGAATGACATATGGACTTTATGTGATTTGCCTCTTGGTAAAAAGGCCATTGATACAAAGTGGGTTTACAAGTTGAAATGTAAGCTAAATGGTGATCGCTACAAGGCTCTACTTGTTGCAAAAGGTTATGCACAACATAAAGGCTTTGAATATAAAGAAACTTTTTCTCACATTTGTTGTATGACTTTTTGTTCATTGCTTATATATATTGGAAGCTTATTTTGGATAGTATGTACATCAATCAGACATTGTTACTGCTTTCTTGAATGGGAATATATTTGAGGAAGTCACATGTAACAAAGCCTCACAGTTTTGTCAAGAAAGGACAAGAAAATAAAGTGTGCAAATGTAAGAAAGCTTTCTGTGGGTTGGAGTAGTCTCCTCGTGCTTGGTATGCAAAAGTTGACACTCATTTGGTTAAACAAGGCTTTCGTAACAGTCCAACTCAGAGCACTTTAGATGTCAAATGTGAGGGTGATGTATTTCTTGTCGTTGTCTTGTATGTAGATTATTTACTGATGACTGATATGAATGAGACACACATTGTTGAATTCAAGGCTGAATTGAATGCCACTTTCAGGATGAAAGACTTGGGGCTTTTGCATTATTACTCAAGCATACATAAGTTTACGCAATGTGATAGAGAGATTGCTTTGTGTCAAGCAAAATACATAGAAATATTACTATGTAAGTTTGGACTTGACTACAAACCTATTGCTACTCCAATGGAAACAAGTTCAAGATTGAATCTTAAGGATGTTGGAGATCTTGTTGATGTTACTCTTTATCAAATGCTTATTTATGTACGCAATATAAGACTGGATAATTAACTTGTAGTCTCGCAGGTCAGTAAATTTATGCATAGCCGAGAATTTACGCATTGGTAAGCTGTTAAAAAGATCTTTCACTACTCGAGTGGCACTTTACATCTTGAGTTGTTTTATCCCAAGAGGAAATCATTGCCACCAATTTTTCATGCTTTTCTGGACTCAGATTTGTGGGTTGGTTGTTATGACACACGAGTGTCCACGAGTGGTTTTGTTTCATGCTCGTCAGCTCATGCATATCATGGCTGAGCAAGAAGCAACCTGTGGCCACTTCCAATTGTGAAGCTTAGTACATGGCAATTTTCATAGCTACGATTGAGTGTGTATGGCTTAGATTACTTATGGCTGATTTGGGTGTTGGATTGGACATTGCCATACACTGACAAATAGAGTGCATTGACAATTGTAAGGAGAAATTTTTTTCATGCTCACACAAAGCACATTGAGGTGTATTATCACTATGTCAGGGAGAGACTCTCAATAGGAGAGATCAGCTTGGCTTATGTGCCGACACAAGACAACCTTACAGATCTATTCACAAAGGCATTGTGGAAGTTTGAAGCTTTTTGCAAAGATTTAGGCTTGCTTCCCTTTGTGGATTGATCATGTCTTCTTGGCATGGTACTTCCCTATACACTATGTTCCATCACTTGTTCATCGCATCACTGCCAAGGGGGATTTGATACCATATATGTGGTAGTGATGTGTGTAAACACACTGAGGACCATTGGAGCACTTTTTTTCTTACTAGCATGATTTTTCTCTTGTGCATTATATACCCATCACTCTATGACAAACTATCTTTCTATTTGTGCACTAATACTCTTTGTTCTGTGCTTCTTTCAATTACACCTACAAAATAGACAAAGGACAAAAACTAGCTTAGTAGACAATGACTCTATGTATGTGTGCACTTGATTGCACACATTCAGCACTTGCACAAAGACAAAAATCACTGACATTCACATCACATCCACATCATTATCTCTGTAGATATCTTAGACGAGATTCATGATCGTTGTAGCTTATTTAACAATCACATCCAAAGCATATTGATTTTTTCACGAATGTTTAGATCTACTAAATCTTGTTACTATTATGTTCACATCACTCATCACACGAATATATAAAATATTGCACTTATTTCATCTTTTCGACATGTACTCAAAAAATACATACATGAGAGAACACATGTAACAAGTTCATTTTAAGAATTTTTATTTCAATGTACATCTTTGCATAAAGTCATTCAACAGAATATCATCAACCAGTATTCTTAAAATCAGAGAGAAATTAGAGATTTTATTTCAATCAAGGTGTGGAAGAATAGACACACCACTAGCATTGGAGTGAGAAGGATCCCTCTTTTAACATGACTCCCATCTTGGAGTATGGATCATCATGATCACATTTACCCTTAGGAGACTCCAAAAACCCACTTTTAAGCTCCATGAATAGAAGAGAGTTGATCTTGTGCATGCGGTTGAGAGCATTAGCTACCACATTGTATCGTCCTTTATGATACTAGAGATTTGCATCATACTCTTGAGAAGCTTAGCCCACTTGGCCTTTCGACCCTTAAAATTAGACTGTTGTGTAAACCATTATATACTTTCATGGTCAAACACTATTTCAAAATGAGCACAATCTAAATAATGTTGCCACTTTTTCAGAGCATACACTATTGCAAATAGCTCTCATTCATAAACATAATAATTTTGTTGTGCAAAATCAAGTTTCTTGCCTTCAAAGACAATTGGCATTTCTTCTTGAAAAAGAAGTGTTCAAATAGCTCGATTGTTGTTGGCATCTGTCTCAAGCACAAATGGTTTCATTAGATCCACAAAAGCTAAGATGGGTGCAATAGCTAGAGCCACCTTAAGTGCATCAAAACTCTGATACTAATCTTCTCCCTAATGAAATGGTTTGCCCTTTACTTTCAATTGGTCCATCATAGGAACAACAATTCTTGCATATTTTTTAACAAATAGGCGGCACAAATTTGCAAATCTTATAAAAATTTGGAGCTCTTCCATTTTTTAGGAGGAGGTCATTTACGGATGGTTTCCACTTTGATCCAAATGAAGGCTTGTATAAAAATGTATATGCCCCAAATAGTGAATTTTGGTCTTCAAAAAAAGCACACTTGGATTCTTTAAAAACATATTATTGTGTTGCCTAAGAAGACCAAACACCTGCTTCAAATATTGCAAGTGCTCTTTCTTAGATGCACTATAGACTAGTATGTCATTGAGAAAAACAATGACAAACTTGCTCAAATACAATTTCAAAACGCAATCCATGAGTGTCATGAAAGTAGGTGCACATTGGCTAAACTAAAAGGCATAACCAAAAATTCATAATTTTAAAGCCTTGTTTGGAAAGCAGTTTTAGGTATATCAACAAATCGAATTCTTATGGAATGATACCATGATTGTAGATCTATTTTTGTAAAGATACATGCATGTGTGAGTTAATCAAACAATTCATCTACCCTTTGTAATAGATACTTATTCTTATAGTAATTGCATGAAGACCAAGATAGTCTATGCACATGCGCATACTATTGACCTTTTTCTTCACCAATAGAATGGAAGGTACCCATGGTGATGAACTAGGTTGAATGAACCCTCTGCTCAGATATTTACCAAGCTGATGTTCCGTATCAATAGTCTCATAATGAATCAACTTAAGAGGTGGTTCACTAACGGGCTTACTACGTGCAAGCACATCTATGTTGTGTTCCCACGAGCGTGTCATGATAACCAAGGCGGTAGATCTTGTGGAAAAAATCTTTCTATTCCATTAAGAGTTCCTTCATTTTATTAGAGACATTTTCTTGATGTGGGTGTCAAAAAAGTAGCAAGAGAAGGAAGAGAGGAAAGAGAAGCATGCGATGTTGAGGAATTGTCAACATTTGATAGCAAATGACACAAAGAGTATCACTAAAAGAGTTCTTCTATTTCATTAGAAGAGAAATTCATAAGCTCGGCTATACAAATGAGTGGTGAGAGGGATATCTTTTTCCCTAACCATAGCTGTGCGTACCATTGGATTCAAACATAAGACTATTATGCTCAGAGCTACGACATAATGATGATCCTAATCCATGCAACCACTCTTGACTTAACACCACATATACTTTATCCATCTTCATAACTTGAAAGTGTAAGGTTGTCTGATATCCTTGGATCTCAAGAGGTACACTTTTAACTTGTGTATTCCACACTTCAATATCATGACCATTTATCGTAGCTACCTTGTAGCGGTGGGAATTAGGTGTCTAAGGCAGATTCATACATTTCACTAACTTAATGAAATTGCGAGAGACTCCATCATCTACGAGGATTCTCACCTTGTGACCTTGGATATAACCATGAATTCTCACAAGCTCTTATGGGCCAGATGTCGATTGCCACATAGAGGCTGTGATACAACACTCATGAATTGCTTTGGTACATGTTACCTCCACATTGGAATAACAAAAAGCTAATTCTAGGGGAAGCAAGTACATCCATGCCCACTTCTCATGCAAATAAAACACGGCTTCTTTTTCTTTGCCTTGTCAAATTTCTCGATTGAAAGATGGCCTTAGGCCCCTTGGGCTTCTTGGACGCATCAAATGAAGCTAGCACAAATTTTCTTTTATTATGTGCTTGATGATTAGCATGAGATGCACGTACATACAAACTATTAGGCATATGTGTGTTACTTAATGATTTATCATCAGGGTCATCATGAATATATACTTGCACTAAGCTTCCTCAAGTGTTTTGGGATTCTCGGTTTTAACATGCTTTGTAAGCTCAGGAGTTAAACCATGGATAAACCCTCGTACGTGATGGAAGTCATTTAAATCCTCCAGTTTGAGGATATCTCAATAATGCAAGATGTATTCAAGCAATGTCTTATGGTGTGAGGATGCTACCACATGAAATAGTTATCCCATTCTATTCAATTTCTATTCTGCTCATTAATAGGAAGAAATTATTTTTTGAACATATCTTTGAAGGTAACCCATGTGCGCAATATGATGCCCTTCTCCTTGAGTGGCATCCACAGACCACCATTTATAGGCTTTTGCCTTCTAGTGTCATGCTAGTTTGGAATGCCGATGGCATCTGGAGTCATACAAAGTTGGTGAATACCATCCCATTTACTAAGCAAGATATTCAATGTATATTTATTGTGTTCTTTCTCCTCCCCTTGAAAGACTGGTGGTTTTGTGTTTTTCAACTACTCATCCACCTCTTCTTGAGTGAGAATTTGGAACAAATATGGATTGAAGCCTTGCTCCAACGTGCCATGGTAGAACATTCAGGTGTAGAGCCCAAAAAAGTCCTAGGCGTCTCACTTGTACTGCCCTTGGCCTGTTGATTCATAAATTGCACTACTAAATCACACAATTTAGTGACATTCTCATTTTGACGTGCAAAATTTGTTTCTAACACAAACCATGACACAAACATGCACGGTTGGAGTGCCCTAAATTCTTGAATCTCAAGCAACTCTATCTGGTCATTCGTGCCAATTGCAGTGCAGGTAGTCTCCATGGATGCTCAAAATTGAAGGTATAATGTATGTTTATATCTAAATCCATGGTGCGATGTTGCTGTTAATGAGAAAAAATGAGTACATTGTTAAAAAAAACACCTTGCAAATCTTTGCGAAGTAGTTGGAGTGCTTGTTGATGAGAAAAGGCAAGGTATGGAATCCGATTAGCCTTGCTCGATCAAATTCTTGTACTAAACAACCTTGCGGGGGATCACTTCTAATGTCGATGCATTGTCAAGGTCAAATACAATGTTGATTTTTTTGTGATTAAAAAAGTGAAGCCATGCAAGATTTGATGCTCTGAACTTACTTTGCGAGATTGTCAAAGTGTGGTTACAAAAGCCTTGTAAGTTTGCCAAAATCCAAAATCCATGCCAAAAGCTTGTGATATCACTTCCCTTGCTGTAATCAACAACTTGGAGAATCCGCTACAAGTGCAAAACCCCAACTTGCTTTGCTGAAATTTGCCTACTGTAAATGTTTGTCTTTCAAAAACCTTCGAGCACAAGGATTTGCCTTGGTTGCTTTCAAGCTTATGAAGCGACACCGGTTTTACTTTCCCTTGCTGCAGATTAGGGGGTGGGAATCACCCTTGTCTACCCCCAAAGGCCAAAGTTTGTAATGGTTATGAGCATTTGACTATGAACTCAAGAGCTTCTCAAGCTCCAACTATGGCCGAGGAAGTGTAGAACGAGAGAGAGAGAGAGAGAGAGAGAGAGAGAGAGAGAGAGAGAGAGAGAGAGAGAGAGAGAGAGAGAGAGAGAGAGAGAGAGAGAGAGAGAGAGAGAGAGAGAGAGAGAGAGAGAGAGAGAGAGAGAGAGAGAGAGAGAGAGAGAGAGAGAGAAATAGAAAATCGCGTATGTGGCTTGAATGCAAGTGCCATATAGATGGAATTTGATGTTCGAGTCCATGAAAATCCAATGAGAGAACTTGTTTTTTATTTGGTGTAGGTCGAATGCGGGTCTTGTTTGTGTATGCTAGAGAGAATATACACACCCACACAGTCAAGAGCTCTTTGTCTTCATCTATAGACATGTCCCCATGTTGGTTTCCCAGTAGGCCATGGAATGCTTCCTCAATGCTTCTTATGTCAGGACAATGGTAGGACCAAGGGGGCATGACCCTAGGCAAGGCCTGCTAAGCATGTACGGTTTAGGGGTCTCGATTAGGCAGACTAGGAGCCTATAAAAGGAGAGTGGTTGGGTGGAGAATTGCATGCCCTAGTTTTCCCTGTCCTCACATCTTAACAAAGGGTGTCTCTCGTTCTTGCGTGAGAACTTTCGTTTAGCTAAAGAATACACTTTTGGAATCCTTTTGGTAGCTGTGGGAATGAGCCCTATGCCAAGAGCAAAAGGGCTTAGGCCCTTGGAGATTAAGCAAGGTAGGTTGTCCATGGGAAGAAAGCCAGGTGGACCCGAAAAGTACATTAATTCCTTTTAATACAATATTCATGTCCGATTGCATGCACCAAACAAATGAAATCCTAGCATGCGTGAACTAGCAAAAGCTAAAGTTAAATATGCTTTCGCGCCTGGTTGAAGTTAGCCCACACTCGCTCCCAAAATGGAGCATCTTGAGTCCAGATCTCTTTATGCCCAATGCACTACACTATACCAAGCTGCCCTCATGGGTTTCTTGTGGAGGGAGCCCAAAGAATGGTCTTTATGCATGGCTTCACAGGAAGATGACCACAAACATGCATCTAAATCTGGAGGGGTAGTTAGTGGTGCTAATGCTAATGAGATCCAAATCTAGAGGTTAGTAGTTCTAATGAGTGGCCTGATAGAGATCTACAATCGCACTTAATCTATGGCACCAAATAAGCAATAGAGCTACAATTATAACTACACAAGAAAGAAGCTTAATTGCTCATAGCACACACATAGATTATGCTTAAAATGAATGGGCAAAGATGGAAATCAAGCTCCAAGTGTGTGCCCTTCATCAATCAATGTGATTTATGTTTAATCACATCAATTGTAGGCATTATAATTGGGAGGAATCTTATTGAAAATGCCAAGTCTAGAGATATAATAATGCCCTATTTATAAAACCTAATGCTAATTAGCCTCATACTTAGCTAAGAGAGTAGTGGATCAAGGGAATCAAACCCAGCTATTAGAGGGTTGATTAATGCATATGTGGGCTAAACTAAGGATCTCTTGGGAGTAGGAGATACTAATCTCTCTCAAGATCTGATACCATTTGTAGGGATTAGGGAGGATAAAGAGAGATCCATTCATGGGCGTTAACATGCTAAAGACAACGTAATCACACAATAGGAATTAGAGTAGAGTGTAGACACAAAATGATAACTAGATTGAAAGAAAATGAGTACAAAATGATAAATAGGAATTAGAGTAGAGTGCAGACACAAAATGATAACTAGAATGAAAGAAAGTGAGTACAAAGAGGTTCAATATAAAGATCTAGCAAATAATCTCATATGGTATCATACATGACATTATAAGAGGCTCCAAATCACTAGAAAACTTGTGGGTACACTTTTGGGACCTTTCATAAATTCTTTACTAAGTTTAGGTGAGTCCACACCCTCTAGAAATGCCCTACATGGCTACCTATACACCCATGGTATCTTTTCCACATGCTAGCACAAGATTTCTGCCACCTACGCATCTAATAGACTAACTTGATGATACATAAAGCCCACAAATCCAACAAAAAGCTAGTCCATGTGAACTTTTTCTAAGATAAGGAGGCACTCTTCTTCACTTTGATCCTTACTTCTCTTATAAATTTGTTCCCCTATCAAAGCTTAATTCGTTGCTTCAACCTCAATGGATTTTTGCATACATTTAGTTATTGTTTTTGGAGAAAAATATTCTACCAAATCCATTCCCCATTCTAGCATAACCATAATTTGAGACAGCCATTGTTTGATCCTTTGCAAAATGGACTCTCATTATGGTGGAATGAGCCATATTTAGATACAATTCTTGCTTATGTAACTCAATGAAAAGTTTTAAGACCCACTTGGATCCTTCCTATATAGTTGGTGTTGTAGACAAGCTTCATTTATGTGGGAATCTATTGAGGCAAGCATAACACATCCCATCTTCCAAACCACTTTTTTATGTCTTGCATCCATCCCATGCTAAAATCTTCCTTTCATGCGTCTTTTGAACTTTTTCTGCTTGTGTCCCATTCAACTGTAGGAAGTCAATTTGAAGGGTTTTGACACATCTTTATCAATTGGAAGAGATCTCGACTTGGAGAAAGTTTGTAAGAAAGCACTTCTAGACATTCTTGAACTTTTTCCGACCAGACTTTGAGATGCTCCAATCCCCACACCAACTCCATAAAGAAGAACTAGTGTCACCAATGTGTCAAAAAGATACTTTTTGAGGATCCAACATTTGACATCCCTTGTCATAATAATCAATATTTCTAATTCTCCTAAATGATTTTCTCATGTTGAACTGATCATTTAATATGGGGAAGTGCTAGGGGAGAAAAAGCTAGAATATTGGTTAAGCTAGCAGACCGACCACAGTAGGGATCCGAAGGAGGGAAAATAGGGATCCAAAGGGGGGGGCATCTGCAAAAGAGCCATGTGCAAAAATGGGCTTAAAAGACCCTAAGGTTCAGCCCATTAAGACTTCCAAAATGCTAAGGTTTCAAAATTCAAAGGTTGTGTCCAAAGGTCAAGCATGGGGGGAATTGGATGCTTTGTGTGTGTCCCAAAAGTCTTTATCAATCCCTACATTGGAGGGGGCAAGCCTTGGGAGTAGGGGATGAGAGAGAAACTCACACACACACACACACACACACACACACACACACACACACACACACACACACACACACACACACACACACACACACACACACACACACACACACACACACACACAAGCTCCCTTTACACAAAGGGAATGAGGGACACATGTCAGCTCCCTAGCCCAGATGCCCACAAGGTGTACCCAATTCCTATTAGATGGCCTTGGAGGTGGACCAATGAGAATTAGGGTAGAGTAAATCTAGTTTAATTAATTTAAAAACACTTAATAAAAGAACCAATGAGAATTAAGCTCTCTAGAAGACGATTGGACAGTCTCCCAAGGGGTCCAATGAGCATTCAACAGCCCAATGGCTTGCCTGATTCCTATTGGCCACGAGGCAAAGGGGTCCAATGAGAGTTTAGTTGCATTTATTAATTACATAAAGCTCTCACAAAAGGGGAAAGGGGGACACATGTCAGAAGGCTATCACTTATACTGCTTAATTATCATTGGCTAGCCCTAGGGAGGTCCAATGAGAGTGGAGAATGAGCAAATAGCAATAGGGGTCGACCAAGAGAGAGGGGGGATTGATTTTTGCAAGGCATTATCACACACACACTCACACAATCTCATGTGTGAAGTAAAGAAGACTCTCTCCTGTTCTCAAGCTTTATTGGAAAGCTTACCACCTACTCCAAGCTTGTGAGAAGGGAGGCCTACACCAACAACTCTTGGCTTTGTGATGCAAATCCAACCAAGAGCCAAGCTTCAATGCATGCTCATCTCCTCTACCATGCTAATTACTAAGCTAAGCTATGCTAATATGAGTGATTATGTGAGGAGATGTACATCTTTCTCGTAAGACTACTCCTTCTTCCTCTCAATCTACTCTCATACCCCGCTAGCTCTCACCATCTTCGAGGGTGTGTGAGGTCTTGGGTCTGAGACAGAATTGATGTTGTGTTTGATAATTGTTTTGCTTAGTGCATGAAGCTTTCATCTTCATTGCACTAGCTAGTCTTGAAGGAACACAAAGAATTGTATTGTACAATGTCTCTCTTGATGGGACAAACCATAATACAAAGCCTTTTGGAGGGGGACCGGCTCCATGTAAATCCGGTCCTCAACTGTTGTCAATAGCTTAATTTCTCTCTCTTTTGAAAGTATTGTTCATGCTATCTAACTAGGTGTTATGCTTTTTGTTGCTCTCTCCACCCAAGCACTCTTCTAATTCTCATTAGGAATCTATTCTAATGAAATGCCCACTATGTTCATGCTAATTTCCGCTACAAACAAGTTTTTAGGCCATTAAATGTTACATTGGTATCAAAGCACAAGGTTTCTCTTTTCTTGCTCAAGAAGGGAGGTCCTCAAGCTAGCTATAAATGGTTGGTATTATTAATTGCCTGTGAGAAAGTAGGATAGGGATTTTTCAGCCTTGCAATGCACCTGCCTTCATGCAGCTAACGGGGCATCACCCTCGAGAGCTATGGTCTTAATAGTGGAGTCGTATGGGGCTTGCCTACGGCTTAACCACTATTGAGCTCTTAGAAGCTTGATAGGAGCCGGTGCTGTTTTGGTGTTGAACGACCCTCTCTTCTATTCCTTGCAATTAATGGTATTTGAGCCACGGGTACAGTAGCTTGAGTGATTTTTCTAAAGGGGTAAAGAGGAGTAGCAACTAGGGCTTGAAGTGCCAAAGTACACCTTAAAAGTTTACACCTAAAAGTTGTTAGAATGTCTGACAATAGTAAAGAGAGTGAAATTAATGTTGATAACTTTGATTTTGCTAATGAGCAAGTTGCTAATGATGCCCCAATGCTTGTTAACTATCTTGTTTCTAGGATTCAACAAGCCATGGGCAATCCATCTCTCCAAAGTGAAGTGCAACGGCAGCTCCGTGCTCATGGGATTCTCCAAGCTCCCCACCATCACGAGAGAACACCTAGGAAGCGTCCTTGTGAGACTTCCAAAAGAGGTCTCTCTCCGATTCAGGAAGAAGAAGAGAACCCATACGAAGGGCTCAAGAATTTACTTCTTGATGATGCATCTCCTTCTCAAAGGAGAACTCAAGAGCCTCCACCGAAGGAACGAGAAAGAAGTGAGTCTCCCGCCACCTCGGCGGAGATGGCTCCACGAAGACGATTGGCTAAACGCTCTCCATCACCTCCAAAAGGGAGAAGACCATCGCACCCTTCTCCACACCATAATTCAAAGAGGGATGACAAAAAGCAAGAGAAGAAAAAAGCGAGTAAGAGGACATCCTCTTATCCATCTTCTTCATACTCTTCCTCTTATGAAAGTGATGGTGAAGACTATGAAGATCAAGACAAGAAAAAGGCGAGAAAGAGGTCACCCTCTTCTCCCACTTCCTCAAATTCTTCACCTTTTGAAGAAAGTGATGGTGCAACCTTTGAACCATCAAAAAGAAGAGGCCATAGGAAATCCTATGCCGCATGGAAGAGGTCGTCCAAGTTGAAGAAGTTCAAAGAGGGAGGGAAGAGCATCTCTTTCCTTACCTATGATGGCACCTTTGGTGCTACGGACAAAGTCTTGGCCTTTATCCAACAATTTGATGCGGAGTTCGGAGATGAGGGCTTCACGGAGTCCTCTAAGCTACGCCATGTAGCTATGCACTTTCAAAAGTTTGCCAGGCAATGGTGGTCTAGCCTACGAGCCAACGGTGAAGCTCCACGAACTTGGAAAGCTTTAAGAGCTTTCATTATGAAGCAGTTTTTGGCCCCCGATGCCAAAGACAAAGTACTCACCGAATGGCGAAGCTTAAAGCTCTCTCCCTATGAATCCATCCACAAATATGTAGACAAGTTTTGGGACCTACAACTCAAAGCCACTGTCTTCAAAAAGTTGGATTTTGGAGAGCAAAAGCAACAACTTTGTGCGAGCTTAAGCGAAGAAATGGCGGAGTATGTGAACTCCCAAAGGCCACGTACCATATCGGCGGTAATACACCATACTATGGTGGCCTCTCGAATCAATTTCCAAACGGGGGCTAAAAGAAATAATAAGCCCACGGAAAACAAGGGTTCCAACGAGCCTAAGGGAAAAGACAATGTCGAAAAGTCTCCTAAGGGCAACTCCAACAAAGCTGAAGAGAAGGGAGTTTACAAAGGTAAAAAAAAACTCTCTCCTGAAGAGCTTGAGCGTTATCGCAAGGATAACCGTTGTTTCAAGTGCGCCGAACAAGGGCATGAGTATCGTGCTTGTCCCCAAAAGAACACCCGCCATGATCCTCCTAGAGCTACCTGGGTTGAAATCCAAGAGGAGGAGAATCACCAAACTCACCACAAAGGATCTCCTCTATGCCATGCTTGGGGAAAGGTAAGAGAACATGATGCTTTTATTCTCTTTGACCCTGGTTCTACTCACAATTTTATATCTATAGAGTTGGCCACCAAGCTAGGCATACAAGCCTACGAGATGGGAAATGTCCTACCCGTAGATAGTGCATTCAAGGGGCAAGAAGCTTCAGTCACTCCCTTAATCGGGAAATTGAGGCTTAATGTCCAAAGCTATGTGGACAAAGAGGACTTCTTTATCCCTCCTCTCAAGCATGAGGATGTAATCCTAGGGGCACCATGGTTTGATCGCATGGCTGCCAATGTTAAATTCCTTGAAAGGAGAATCTCCTTTAAGTTCAGGGAAAAAGATATGTATATAGATGCTAAGGAAATGGGTAACACTATCCCCATTGTGCATACACTAGCTTTCAACAAGTCAATAAAGAGCTCTATTTCCGTGTACATGATTTTTGTTAAAGATTCTCAAAATGAACCTAATGCTTTAGCAAAAGAAAATAAAAGCAACCAAAAGGAATTAGAGTTATCCAATTTTCTCAAGGGGTTTCAAGATGTCTTTATTGACGACATCCCTTGTGAGCTACCTCCTAAACGAGGTAATGATGACCATGCAATTGAACTTCTTCTAGGAAGTTCACAGCCTAACAAACCTCCTTATAGAGTTTCTCAAGCTCAACAAGAGGAGATTATGCGGCAAGTGCATGAGTTAGTTGAGAAGGGCATGGTTAGGCCTAGCTCATCTCCATTTTGCTCACCTGTGCTATTAGTGCAAAAGAAAGACGGCACATATCGCATGTGTGTTGACTATAGAGCACTAAATAGGATCACTATTAAGAATAGGTTTCCCGTTCCATGGGTAGAAGACCTATTTGATAAGCTACAAGGATCAACCTACTTCAGTAGGATTGACCTAAAAAGTGGCTATCATCAAATAAGGATAGTTGATCAAGACATTGTAAAGACCGCATTTTGCACCACGTTTGGTCTTTACGAATACATTGTCATGCCTTTTGGCTTGACCAATGCACCAGCCACATTCAACCGCTTGATGGAGAAGCTGCTCAGGCCTCATCGAACCTTCACTGGAGTGTTCTTTGATGATATTATCATCTACTCTAATTCATTAGACGAACACAAGCAACACCTCCAGGTAATATTTCAAGTTTTAAGAGAGAATAAACTTATGTAAATCGAAAGAAAAGTGATTTTTTCTTGCAAGATGTTCAATATTTAGGTCACATTATCTCTCAAGATGGCATCCAAATGGATCCATCAAAGTTAGAGGTAATAAAAGGATGGCCTAAACCAAGGAATCTTCATGAACTAAGAAGCTTTATAGGTATGTGTGCATACTATAGACGCTTCATAGAAAAGTTCTCACAAATTGCGGGACCATACATGACCTAACAAAGAAGAGCGTTAGGTATACATGGTCTGCTAAGGAGAACAATGCTTTCGAAAAGCTTAAAGAAAAGCTTATCTCTCAACCTGTGCTTACATTACCGGATCTCTCAAAACCATTTGAGGTCCAATGTGATGCTTGTGGTGATTGCCTTGGAGCTGTTTGGCTTCAAGAAGGGCATGCCATAGGCTATGAAAGTCGAAGGCTCGACCCTGTTGAGCAAGCTCTAGGCATATATGAAAAGGAACTCCTTGCAGTTCTACATGCCTTAGACTCATGGAAGCCCTATTTATTGGGGACTCCTTTCATTCTGTGAACGGATCACCAAACTCTTAAGTACTTCATGACGTAGACCAAGCTCTCCGACAAAAAAATGAGGTGGGCAAATTTCCTTTCGCAATTTCATTTTCATATTGCTCACATTGCTGCCAAGCATAATCAAGTAGCAGATGCACTCTCAAGACGGCCAAGAGTAAATGCGGTTTCCATGGCAACTCACAATGATCTATCTTCAATGATAGATGAGTATGCTATTGATCCCGATTTTAGAGATGTGATTTCAGCCCTTGCATTAGGGAAGAAAGAACAACCATTTACTTTACAAGATGGTTATCTTCTCTATGGCAATAGTCTATGCGTTACTAACTCACTACGTGAGAAAGTAATGTATGAATCTCATGCTCCTCCTTATGCGGGGCATAGAGGGATTCAGTCTACCTTAAAGGGAATTGAAACATATTTCTATTGGCCTACCATGAAAGTGAACATACAAGAGTATGCTTCTAAATGTGTGGTATGACAAAAGACAAAATTTGATAGAGGGAAGCAACCTGGATTGCTTCAACCCTTGCCATCCCTAATTCACCATGGGAGAGCATATCCATGGATTTTATCTTTGGATTGCCTAAGTCTATCCATGGGAATACATGAATATAGATGATAGTAGACAAGTTCAGTAAACAAGCTCATTAAAAAGACTATCAAAGCCCATCAAATGGCAACCCTCTTCATTTCACAAATCTTCAAGTACCATGGCTTGCCAATGTCCATAGTGTCGGATAGAGATCCTAGAATGACCAGTAATTTCTGGAAGGGTCTCTTTTAGAATTTAGGGACAAGGCTAAACTTCTCTTGGGCCTATCATCCACAAACGGATGGCCAAAGTGAAATAGCTAACCTAACAATTCTCGATCTACTAAAAGCCTATGTAACGGAAGTAGATCAAAGATCCCAATGGGAGAAGTACTTACCCTTAGTGGAGTATGCTTACAATAACATTGTACATACTTCCACGGGAAAAGCACCTTTCGAGGTATTTGAGGGAAGATCAAAAAGTCCCTTGCTACTTAAGGTACATGGAAAGATCTTCGCTGCAGATGAGTATAGCCGAGACCTACAAAAATCTTTTCAAAAGATTAAGGATGCTATCTCTATCTCACAACAAAGGCAAAAGGCTGCTATTGAAGTCGCGGAGCGGAGCGTGGATCGACTCACACACACACACACACACACACACACACACACACACACACACACACACACACACACACACACACACACACACACACACACACACACACAGAGAGCTTACACAGTACGCAGAGAATCGTTTTGAAGGGTTATCTCCCAAAACCTTATTATCCACAAAAGTATAAGTGAGTATATACAAGAGTTAGTGATAAGTGAGTTAGGCGGGCGGGCGGCCATATCCATATAAGAGGCCACTTGGGCTTTAATCCCAACAACCTCCCACTTAAAGTCCAATGTGGCACTTTAAGTAACTGTAAATCTATGAACATAAATGTACAAAGATTTACATGGCTGCCATCTATCCAATGCCCAATAACTCACGACAATGCACAAAGCCCTCTCCTAGAAGTCCCTTTGTGAGTACATCAGCAGGATTGTCCTTGGTGTGAATCTTTAGCAGTTGTATCTGCTTGTCTTCAAGTACTTCCCTAATGAAGTGATATTTCACATCAATATGCTTAGTCTTCGAATGGAACACTAGATTCTTTGCCAATTGTATAGCACTTTGACTATCACAATATAACTCTGGCATATCTGCTTTGATTCCCAAGTCTGCTACCAATCTACCAAGCCAAAATTGCTTCTTTGCATGCCACATTTGCTGCAACATACCCAACTTCTGTAGTAGACTGCGTAACACAATCTTGTAATCGAGATTGCCATGATATGGCACCTCCAGCCAATGTAAAGACATAGCCTGATGTAATCTCCTCTTATCCAAGTCTCCTGCATAATCTGAGTCAGTGTATCCTCTGACACTCAAATCCTGACTACCATAGCATATGCACATACTCTTTGTATGTTTTAAGTATCTCATGATACCTTTCACTGCCTCCCAATGTTTCTTGCAGGGATTTGACATATCTCTGCTAACCACTCCCACTGCAAATGCAATATCCGAACGTGTAGCAATCATTGCATACATCAAACTACCCACTGCAAACACATATGGAATCTTATCCATTTCAGCCTTTTCTTCCTCAGACACAGGACAATCTTGTTTGCTAAGTTTCACATATGGTGGCAATGGAACAATCAATGCCTTTCCCTTCTCCATATTGAAACGTTGCAAAACCTTGTCAATATACTCTGTTTGAGATAACCAAACCAACTTCTTTGATCTGTCTCTCTCAATGCGCATACCAAGTATATGACTTGCCTCACCCATGTCTTTCATGTCAAACGATTTTTCCATCTTTGACTTCAAAGCTGAAATTTCTTCCAAGTGTTTGCCAGCAATCAACATGTCATCCACATACAAAATAATGATCAGCCAACTGCCATCCTTAGCCTTCTTTGTATATAGACAGTGATCGCACTCACTACGTTTGTAGCCTTGAGAAAGCATAAACTGGTGGAACTTATGGTACCATGCCCTCGGTGATTGTTTTAAGCCATAAAGACTCTTTAACAACTGGCATACCAAATCTTCCTTGCCTTTCTCAACAAACCCTTCTGGCTGCTGCATGTAAATTTCCACATATAAATCACCATGCAAGAACGCTGTCTTGACATCCATTTGGTGCAACACCAAATCCATATATAGCAACCAATGCAAGAAAGCATCTCAATGT
Source organism: Adiantum capillus-veneris (assembly GCF_014529385.1). Taxonomy (NCBI): domain Eukaryota; kingdom Viridiplantae; phylum Streptophyta; class Polypodiopsida; order Polypodiales; family Pteridaceae; genus Adiantum; species Adiantum capillus-veneris. The sequence continues at coordinate 100,507,368 of NC_140960.1, read as the reverse complement.
AGTCATCTTGACCACTGGAGAGAAGACTTCATCAAAGTCAATGCCTTGTTCTTGCTTAAAGCCCTTGGTAACAAGCCTTGCTTTGTACTTTGGCTGACTATCATGAGAGGTGATCTTATACCTGTAAACCCATTTATAAGGTAGAGCCTTTTTGCCCTGTGGTAATTTAACTAGCTTCCATGTCTGGTTTTTATGCAGAGTTGTCATCTCTGACTGCATGGCCAACTGCCATTTTTTCGAGTCAATCACTTGTAATGCTTCCTTGTAGCAAGATGGTTCTCCGCAATTTGTGAGCATGACATAATTTAGAGATGGCACATAATGATCAGGTGGTTTGGATACACGCTCAGAACGTCTCACCACAATTGATTCTGCCTCTCTAGCCACTATAGGCTGTTCTTGAGCCTGACCATGCTGTCTTGATGTGCTAGCACTAGGTCCATCTTCCCTGAAGGCAACTCTTCTGATCTCCTCTGTCTTCTCTGGCTTAGCGTGAAACTTGGCTTCATTGAAATGCACATCATTGCTACGAATAACTTTTCTAAACTCAGGATCCCAAAGCCGGTAACCCATCTCGCCCGATTCTCCGTAGCCAAGAAATATACACTTCTTGCTCTTTGGTTCTAGCTTAATCGTGAACTCCTTAGGAATATGGCTATAAGCTTCACAACCAAAGACTCTGAGATGCTTATACGAAGGTGCCTTGCATGTCCATAGCATCTCGGCCACTGCACTCTTATCCAGAACCCTACTAGGAAACCTGTTGATCAAATGGACTGCTGTAGCCACTGCTTCCGTCCAAAATCCATCTGGAAACTCAGCATTTGACAACATTCTTCTGACCTTCTCTTGTATGGTCCTATTCATACGTTCTGCAACCCCATTCTGTGAAGGATTATATGGTGCAGTAAGTTCCCGGTTAATCCCTTTTGCTTCACAAAAGTCTTGAAAAGCTTTGGAAACGTACTCTCCACATTGTCAGTTCTCAAGCACTTCAGCTTCTGACCACTCTGATTCTCCACAAGGTGCAAGAATGTCTTAAAGACCTTGAGCACCTCATCCTTGTGCTTCAAGAAATAAACCCATACTTTGCGAGGATAGTCATCTATGAATGTACAAAAGTACGCTGCTCCCCCTAGTGACAAACTAGGCATTGGTCCGCATAGATCACTGTGCACAAGAGCTAACCGTTCGTCCCTACAATTCCTTTTTGATCTGTGCGGTTCCTGTGTTTGCTTACCATAAACACAATGCTCACAAAACTCAAAATCTTGATATGAAAAACCAGGCAAATAACCATAATGAGAAAGTATTTCCATTCCTCTTTTTGACATATGTCCCAGCCTACGATGCCACAGTGACACACTTGGCTGCTCAATCACATTAATTACATGGTTTTTAACTTCTGAAACATGTAAAGTGTATAGAGTTCCTGACTTGCTGCCATGTGCTACAGTCATGGAACCTTTGGAGATCTTCTAAGTGCTGTTCCCAAAAACTGTCACATAACCCGCATCATCCAACTTCCCTGTACTAATCAAGCTCTTTCGGATTGCTGGAACATGTCTGACATTCTTGAGCCATAAAGAAGAGCCATTCTGAAACTTCAACTACACATCTCCCACTCCAAGTATGTCACAAACCTGCTCATTGCCAAGTCTGACATAATCTTTAGTAGTCACATATGATGTAAACCACTCTTTGTGCGGAGAAACATGTAAAGATGCCCTTGAGTCGATAATCCAATCACTCATAGCATGTCCATCCTCTGCAGTCAAGAAAACAGAATCAAGATTGCTTGTGAGGAAGATATCACCAGCTGCTATACCAGAATCACTGTCTGAACCAGATCCTGTGACATTCACCTCTTCAATCTTCACTGAACTCTTCTTTTCATCTTGCTCAGAACTCTTTGTTTTGACTTTTTCTTGTTTCCACTTCGTACAGTCTCTCTTCATGTGACCCTTCTTGCCACAATGGTAGCATTCTATGTCATCCTTTGACTTCGAGTCACGAGACTTACTTCGGTTTTGTGCCTTCTTACCCTTCTTCTCTTTAGACCGTTGTCTCCCTCGAACGACCAAAGCACTATTGCCTTTGCCTTTGTCAATGTTCTTCCTGTTCACTTCCTCTGTGAGCAAGCTTCCTTCTACATTGGCACTTGTAAGACCTTCTGGCGCGACATAATTACTTAACACTGTACGAAAAGTATCCCAACTGTCTGGCAAAGTGATTAAGGGAAACATAGCCTTCACTGAATCTGGAAAGACTATCTCCTGTGCTGTTAACTGGCTGAAAATTATGTGAAATTCATTGAAATGATTTGACATGGCTGTCCCTTCCTTCATCTTCAAATCCACCAATTTCTTGAGCCATAAATCTGAGAAGCAGCACTTTGTTTCTCGTACATACCACATAGCTTTTGCCATACGCTGTAGTCTCTTCTGCTACGTTGAAGTAAACATTTTCTGCCAGTGTTAGCATGATTGTGGAACAAGCTAACTCGTCAAGCTCTTCCCACTCATCTTCAGCCATACCTTCTGGTCTCTCCCCTTTGAGCTTCAGTGGCTTCACTTGTTTTTTTTGCACCAAAACCTGCCAAATCTGCTTCTTCCAGAATGGAAAATTTGTGCCATCCAGCTTCTTTATGTTGTAAAGAGTCTCACTTTGAGAAGATGCCATGTCTGCCAAACTGTTTACTCCTGGGAAAAATCCGACAGAGTTTCCCCTGTAAACTGGCCTCTGTACACAATAAACAAGTTGTAGACAACAAGCTGAACACCTCTCCTCAAGAACTGTCAGTATTTTGAAAATTTTTGACAGAGTCTCCCCTGTAAACTGAGCTCTGGGAACCAAAAGATAGCTCAAAAAACAATCATAAATAGCTGACCAGTGACAAATCTGAAAATCTATGTAATATGCTATCCTGTAAGCATGCACTGTCTCCTGTCTGGGCGATGACAGAACCTGTATCTGTCTCAAGACTGAAGCCTGAACAATGCCTCAACGGCCTGACGCATAAGATGCAATCCAGTGTCTACACAAAGACATACATCCTATGGGATAAAAGTTGTCGAAGAGGATGCGTGTCGAGGGAAAGTCCAGCAACCTAATCCACCTCACACTGGGTAACCCAGCCCCCAGTGCTTGGCTTCAAAAAACCTCACACACGACCCTCACAGATGGCTCAGCAAACTGCCCAGAACTAGCATACATCCTACAATAGACCAATCACTGTCCTATGACCGCTGCGGCGGTCTGTATGCTAGCGTGACTCACAACTAGCAGACCCACAATCACAGTACATCAATCTGCAATACATGCCAGTGGTGTCAAGCCATCGTATGGCCACACCTCCCCTGGAACCTGGCAAGCACAAGAAGTAGCAATGCAGACTGCAATATATATATTTGATGATATATATGTGTACCTGGTCTATAGATGATGCTTTGAAGACGAATGAGTGATGTATGTCGATGCCGATATTGATGTCGACCACCTCCTGCTTGCCAATCTACACAAGACGGGCTTCTTTGCGGCTGAAACCTATCTTCTGATGTAGTGCTCAGAACGAAATTTTGAGGGCATAAACGACTTCGAAAGGGGGGTAAAACCCCTAGGTTTCTTGGTGGAAATTCTCCCGGAACGCCGAGTGTGAATTTCCAAGCTTCGAAGCCAGAATCTGCCTGAAAAGTGCGCGCGCGCGATTACGCAAATACACACTGAACCAAGCTCTGATACCAATTGAAGTCGCAGAGCGAAGCGTGGATTGACACACACACACACACACACACACACACACACACACACACACACACACACACACACACACACACACACACACACACACACACACACACACACACACACACACACAAAGCTTACACAATACGCAGAGAATCGTTTTGAAGGGTTATCTCCCAAAACCTTATTATCCATAAAAGTATAAGTGAGTATATACAAAGAGTTAGTGATAAGTGAGTGAGGCGGGCGGCCATATCCGTATAAGAGGCCACTTGGGCTTTAATCCCAACACTGCTGACAAGCACAAAAGAGCCGAAGCCTTTAAAGAAAATGATTGGGTCTTATTAAAATTTCCCAAGGCTCAATTAAGGCACACGACGGGCAAGAATCCTACGGGACACCAAAAGTACTATGCTAAACTAGCAAAAAGGTACTATGGTCCCTTCCAGATTCTTAGGCCAATCAATGAGATGGCCTATCAACTCAAGTTGCCCAATCATTGGCTCATACACAATGCTTTCCATGTGAGCCTATTAAAGCCTTACAAAGGAGAGCCACCTCAAGAACCAACTACTGAAGACCCACCGGAGATCGAGGACTAAGAAGAGGTGCTGCAGCCCAAGTCCATCCTCCCACATGAAGACAAGGTACTAAGAGGCGGTAAGACTATCCGACGATATCTTATTAAGTTTAAGAATTATCCTTTTGAAGATGCTAGATGGATGCAAGGCATACAATTAAAGGATAACCTAAACCTTGTCAATGCTTACAATGCTTCCCAAGAGTAAGCAAATGTACAAAATGTTAAAAATGAACAAAGTTTTTGTCTTATAAGACTCTCTTTTTCTTTATTGTGCACAAAAATGAAGTAGTATGCATGCTTAGATCAAGTTTGCGGAGACGACGTCTCCCAAACACCAAGTAGAGCTTGTCACTCTACTATGGAAGATTGATAGGACTAATGTGCAGACATGCTTGCGGCAGCCTCAGGCTCTCAAGCGCCAAATGGACTAGTCATCCATTGTGGAAGATTTCGCAGGGTAACATAGGGATCCTCTACCCGCTAACAAAAGGACTAATGAATATGCTTTATCTTCTCTACCCCATAGTCAAGGACGACTATGATTTCAAGAGAGAGGTAATGTCATAATAATCAATATCTAATTCTCCTAAATGATTTTCTCATGTTGAACTGATCATTTAATATGGGGAAGTGCTAGGGGAGAAAAAGCTAGAATATTGGTTAAGCTAGCAGACCGGCCACAGTAGGGATCCGAAGGACGGAAAATAGGGATCCAAAGGGGGGGCCATCTGCAAAAGAGCCATGTGCAACAATGGGCTTAAAAGACCCTAAGGTTCAGCCCATTAAGACTTCCAAAATGCTAAGGTTCCAAAATTCAAAGGTTGTGTCCAAAGGTCAAGCATGGGGGGAATTGGATGCTTTGTGTGTGTCCCAAAAGTCTTTATCAATCCCTACATAGGAGGGGGCGAGCCTTGGGAGTAGGGGATGAGAGAGAAACTCACACACACACACACACACACACACACACACACACACACACACACACACACACACACACACACAAGCTCCCTTTACAAAAAGAGATTGAGGGACACATGTCAGCTCCCTAGCCCAGATGCCCACAAGGTGTACCCAATTCCTATTGGATGGCCTTGGAGGTGGACCAATGAGAATTAGGCTAGAGTAAATCTAGTTTAATTAATTTAAAAACACTTAATAAAAGAACCAATGAGAATTAAGCTCTCTAGAAGACTATTAGACAGTCTCCCAAGGGGTCCAATGAGCATTCAACAGCCCAATGGCTTGCCTGATTCCTATTGGCCACGAGGCAAAGGGGTCCAATGAGAGTTTAGTTCCATTTATTAATTACATAAAGCTCTCACAAAAGGGGAAAGGGGGACACATGTCAGAAGGCTATCACTTATACTTCTTAATTATAATTGGCTAGCCCTAGGGAGGTCCAATGAGAGTGGAGAATGAGCAAATAGTAAGAGGGGTCGACCAAGAGAGAGAGGGGGCTGATTTTTGCAAGGCATTATCACACACACACTCACACAATCTCATGTGTGAAGTAAAGAAGACTCTCTCTCCTTCTCAAGCTTTATTGGAAAGCTTACCAACTACTCCAAGCTTGTGAGAAGGGAGGCCTACACCAACAACTCTTGGCTTTGTGATGCAAATCCAACCAAGATCCAAGCTTCAATGCATGCTCATCTCCTCTACCATGCTAATTACTAAGCTAAGCTATGCTAATATGAGTGATCATGTGAGGAGATGTACATCTTTCTCGTATGACTACTCCTTCTTCCTCTTAATCTACTCTCATACCCCGCTAGCTCTCACCATCTTCGAAGGTGTGTGAGGTCTTGGGTCTGAGACCGGAGAGAATTGATGTTGTGTTTGATAAGTGTTTTGCTTAGTGCATGAAGCTTTCATCTTCATTGCACTAGCTAGTCTTGAAGGAACACAAAGAACTGTATTGTACAATGTCTCTCTTGATGGGAGAACCATAATACAAAGCCTTTTTGGAGGGGGGACCGGCTCCATGTCAATCAGGTCCTCAACTGTTGTCAATAGCTTAATTTCTTTCTCTTTTGAAAGTATTGTTCATGCTATCTAACTAGGTGTTATTCTTGTTGTTGCTCTCTCCACCCAAGCACTCTTCTAATTCTCATTAGGAATCTATTCTAATGAAATGCCCACTATGTTCATGCTAATTTCCGCTATACACAAGTTTTTAGGCCATTAAATGTTACATCCCTTGGGTTACACATGTTCTCAAATGCATAGTACGCTCTCTTCATAGCTTCCAAATGATGCATAACACATTCATGCCACTTGTTATTGGTTGGACTCTCAAGCCCAAGGTACTTAAAGCTCTCAACCACTTCACGTGTCTCTAAAATGCATGGCTTCTCCTTATAGTTGGTTTTCACAAGCATAACCTTTGTTTTTAATTCATTCACAATCAGCTCACTATACAAGCAAAATTTCTCAAGGACAATTATAAGTTTTGTGTATCTTCTAAAGTATATGCTAGAAGTGCTAATCATTGGCATACAATAAAAGCATGTTTACTGCATTGTGAATAGTAACCTATTCAATGTCTTCTACTCAACTCTCATTTGTTCCAAGCCCAAAGAGAGCTCTTCAAAATGGACATCCTTGTTTAACCCCAATAGCGCTTTGCATTTTTTTTTGACATTCCACTTTCCATGCGCAAACATAAATTTCAATTGAGACTTAGAGTTTTTCTATCCTTCTCCACAAATTGTTACATGGAATCATATCAAAGGCTTCCTTGAAGTCCACAAAGAAAGAATACAATCGCTTACTTTGCAACTGGCCCTCTTCCATGAGAATACGAAGAGTGACAAGATGATACGAGCAATGGTGCTATGACGTTGAAAGAAACCCGCTTGCCCTTTTGCATGTTTGCTATTCTTTTCAACCCGCTCACTCAATTTTATCTCTATTATGAACCTAATTAACTTTGCTATAAGAGACCCAATCATAAAAGTCTATAGTTATTTACATTCTTTACATCCCCTCCTTTATGCAAAGGCTTGACCCAATTAGCACTCCAATCACAAGGCATACCATGTTGAAGAGCAAGAGTGAACATATCACACTCCACAATTTGGTCCTCTTCTATCTATTTAATCATTTTCGGTTAAAGATTTCACACTTTGCGAGTGGCCAACTTTTTAAGCCCGTCTCATACATCTCCAATAATAAAAAACCGAAGGCTTACATGGGAGTGGACCCTAACATGACATCTTTCTAACATTTGGTTGCTCATGTAGTGCCTACAATGCGTGTACACGTTGTAGTGATTTTTTACACAGTCAAAGAGTTTATATTAGCAAGAGACAAAAAGCACATCTTGTTACATGTCTAGAGCATCAATAAGAGATCATAGCTATTCATTGGGCAACCATATTGGGTGGATGGCATTGCCCATCAGGCATTACACTACTTGAAAAATAGTAAAGAAAGGCCCAATTTTCATTATCCTCTGCTTAGCTCTACTTTCACCTCAACTGCCATGTTAGTGTACTAGTACATTACCCTCAGTAGGAGATACTTAAAGGTGCAAATTAAGCACAAGATTGAAGCTTGGAAAACCTCCTTGTAAGTCCTGAAGGTAAATGGAATATGCTTAGAGGTTTTGTGCTATGAAGAAAATGAAGAAGTTTTTAAGAAGATTCCCAAGGCATCTCAAAAGATACCTTTTGGTGGTGTTTTGATTAACAGTTTTCGAGCGTAGGTACCTTCTTCTCGCCTGGGACTCCCGACTCTCCACGACGAAGGTACGCAGAACGTGGTGTTATACATGTGCGTGCAACAGCATGATTGTTTGTTCCGAAGGCAGGCATTTCCCGAGTCTCACAGAGCAGCTGCATAACCGCCCTTGTGATCTTGAATGAATCAGGCCTTGTCCGATTCAAAGGTCGGACTCTTCCTTCTTCCACTTTTGCGATCTCGCAAATTCAGCTCGGATCTAACACCACGCTGGCAGCCTGGTTCTCCAACGGTTGAGTATGCGTTTCAGCTTCATTTTGCAGGGAAATCACATCTAATTCGGGCTCCGCCACCCCTAATACAATGGCGGCCTGATGGGCGTGGTTGCTTGTAGCAGCCCCTGCCATTGATGGCCTTGCGTTACCCACCTTCCATGATGGTTTCATCATGGTGGCCCCTATTACGTACATTTTTCTTTCTAGGGCTTCTTTGCCTATGTGGTGCACAGGAGCAGATGGTGAATTCCAGTAGAACTTGTAGCAGGCTTAGCCCTTTGGTGGGATTTACTGCTCACCTGAGCATGCTGCAGCATCAGCTTAGAGGACAGATTGAGGTTTTGGATGACTGCTCCTTTTCAGTTACAAAATTCGACATGCTCATTGGCAAGGAAGTTCACTGGTGGGGTGCAAAGGGTGATGACTTTGAGAATCTTACTAGTGGCTTTGCGATATCAACCCTGCAGCTGAACAAGACATTCAGCAATGCGTCTATGGTGGTCACTTTAGACAATTGCACATGGGATGATTTTGAAGTGCTCGGGGTTTGGGATACCACCTTGGAAGCGGATTTTGGCCATGTTCTTCTTTCCATTGTAGACATAAATCTGGCTGAAGCCCCTGCCATGTCACCGGCTCCGGCTTTGGCTCCAGGACCAGCCCTTGCACCTTTTTCAGGAGGTCCTAGTGATGCAATGAATAGAGGCGCCTACTGGGGAGAAAAGCAGCCGACCATGTTTGATAATTGTAAGGTTTTGAACAACCTCTATCGCCTGAGGTGGTCTCTCAATGAAGACACAGGAACGGTGGATCTTGGACTGGAGGCTGCTGTACCGGACACTCACTATATGGCATTCGGATGGGCTAAACCCGGGTCGACCAGCTCGTATATGCTAGATGCAGATGTTGTTCTTGGGGGTTTTCAAAATCACACCACGCCATTTGTAGAAGATTACTACATCAATAAGTATAGTGAGTGTACTTGGGGCGAGGGTGGTCCTTCAGGTGTCTGCCCAGACTCGGTTTACCCTGGAAATGATGAAAACAAGTCGGATGTTGAGTTGAAGTTTCTTCATGGTCAGTGGCAGGATGGAGTTGCTTTTGTTCGCTACCAAAAGAGCCTCCGAAGCTCTGACAAGCGCTTTGATGTGTCAATCAATGCAACCGCTGAGATGGTAGTCATATGGGCTTTGGGGCTTCTCAAAAGACCTGATAGCCTCCGGCCTCTTTATCTTCCTGAGAAGCATACATCCTTTGGCCATTTGAAGCTCAACCTATCTGATGCAGTGGATGAGTGTAAAGGTCCTCTGCAAGCTCCTGATTTGGATGATTTGGATTTGATAGTTGCAGAGGCTGGTGTTCCTATTGTTGTGGGTGTAGGACCAGCCACACATTATCCCAATCCTCCTAATCCGGATAAAGTTATCTACCTGAATAAAGTCGAGGCTGCTGTGCTTAAGGTTGAAAGAGGAGTTCAAGTCACGTTTTCTGTTCAAGCTGGCCACGATGTAGCCTTTTATATTAGTGAGAATCCTGTGGGAGGAGAACTGGATGAAAATGCCACAATTTTTGCTGGGGGGCCTAATGCTCATGGGGTTCCTGCAATTCCATTCTCCTTGGCTTGGAAGCCAGACCGCTTTACCCCAGATGAGGTGTATTATCAGTCCTACTTTCAGAAGAAAATGGGCTGGAAGATTCGGGTTGTTGATGGGGGTCTCAATGATATGTACAACAGCAGTGCTTCTCTCGCTGATCAGAAGGTGATGCTATATTGGATGCTCACTGAAGCGGGCATCTCCTTTGCAGTGAGGAGTGTGCCCAAGAGCGGCTATGTGGCAATTGGCTTTGGAGAGACCATGGTGAATACCTTTGCTTATGTTGGCTGGCTTGAGAATAATATTTGCAAAGTTGGCACATATTGGATAGATGGCAGAGATTCGGGTAGCATCCATCGCACCAGGGAGAATTTGACTGATGTTCAATGTGCTCAGCAGAATGGTATGCTCACTTTTCAGTTTAGCAGGCCTTTGGATCCACATTGCACGGGCCGTCAAGAGTGTCGTAATGTCATTGACCCATCAATTCCATTGAAAGTTGTTTGGGCTCTTGGGACGCACTGGAAGGCTGATCAGCTAACAGATAGTAACATGCACTCTTCAAAGAGTAGCAAGTACATGTTAGTCTATCTAACAAGGGGGGTCGCTGAAGCAGAGCAAGAACTGAGGCCTGTTCTTGCAGTTCATGGATTTATTATGTTTCTAGCTTGGGCCTTACTCTTCCCTGGAGGAGTTCTGGCTGCACGGTATCTCAAGCATCTGAAAGATGATGGATGGTTTCAAATCCATGTCTACTCACAATATTCAGGGCTGGCAATCATGTTTCTTGGAGTCCTTTTTGCTGTTGCAGAGTTGCGGGAGTTCCACACTGGATCTCTGCATGTTAAACTTGGCTTGGCAAGCATCATTCTTGCATGTGCACAGCCTATTAATGCTTTTTTTCGTCCAAAGAGGGCTACATCTGGAGAACAACCATCGCCTAGACGACTTGCTTGGCAGCTTGTACATAGATATACTGGGGGTGCAACACTTGCAGTAGGTTTTGTAACTCTTTTGACTGGTATATTGGCATTGAGCCATGAGTATGGTGGAGATCAGATGAGAGGGCTAGGTTGGGCTCTTGTGGGTTGGCTCTTCTGCATTGTATTGCTGATATTTTACCTCGAATATCAACGCTCCAGGCAGGTCAAGTTTGATAGGGAGCCGTCATTTGCAAAAGGAAATTGGGTTATGGCAAATAATGATGATGATGACTCTGCAAACTTATTGAGGCCCAATCACCTCTCTTCGACGGCAAGTAGTCGGGATGATGTCCAACTCTATCCTGCCAAGCGAATGGAGGTTCAGCTACAGGCACTTTGACGTCATTTACATATACAATTTTGTTTCATATTTATCCCTTATCGAATTATACAGCGTTACATTTTTGAGGCACTAACAGATCTTGGTCGTTCGGGAGCTCTGATGATCGCATTCAGAGTTTTGATGGGTCTCTTGTGCGACGAGCCCCGTTATATCTTCCAGTCAGCTAGCTGCCTGTGACTGGTCTCAATTGAAGCGTTGTGGCTAACAATGCTGAAAATGTGCAGAGTTGTAACATTGATGTCAGGGTCTCTGCAAATTTTGTAATGCTATCTTGGAGGACTACACTGCTGGCACTAGCTTATAAGGATGTATACCCTGTTTTTGTGAGGCATGCAATTACCTGTCAAAGGCACTAACAATTTTTTATTTTCTGGTTCATGGTCTTGCAAAATGGTTCTACATGATTCTGGTGATTAAGGCATCGTCACATAGAATGCGAAATGGGAATGAGGGATCTCATGAAAAGTGCCATTCCTTGTGGCTATATAATCATATGGAATGGGGCAAGGAATGGGTATGGTAGGTTTAAAGATGGCATTCCCTGTGACTATGTTGTTATTGTATTAGTATTATATGATTCCGACCTCATGGCTCATCAAAAGACCTGCCATTTTCCTATTACATTTGATCGTAGGCCTGGTTAACTGTGCTGGTAAAATATTTGACTGGAAGTGAAGAGTTCTTGGTTTGGATTTTTGCAATATTTTCTGAGTCTCAAGGGATTGAGGTGGGGATCATGTTTGGATTTGGAGAACTGTCTTCCAGGTGAGTATTAGCTTAGAAGGCTTCAATACTGATATTTTCTTTACAATTGTGCTTGTAGGCTTCTTGATGCTTATATTTCATGCAGAAATTTTCTGTTTGTGTATTTGTATTTGTTTGGCTGTGTTTCTGTCAGAATTTTATGTTTTGTTTTTGTCTTTTGGAATGACCTCATATTTCAGTTGTCATCGTCTTCAGTCATCTCCTCCGAGAAGAAGGCGTCATGTTTAAATCGTCTTCTTCATGGAGGTCTTTAATATAGTCAAAACTCTGCTTCATTTTGTTAGTGTGATGAAACTGTCAAATAAGAGTTTCATTAATTGTGTTTTAAAATGGGTTTAAGGATTTTTTTAATCAGCGTCGGCTGAGTCGGCTGAGGCTACTTTGATCAATTTATTCACCATGTAAGCCTGACTAGCTGTCTTGTAGCTTGTCATACCTCTCAATTGATTATATCTAGTTATATATTATCCATCTGTCTTTCTCTCTCTTAATTCTGACTTTCAAGGTCTTTGTATCTAGGTAATCAAGCACAATGGCGCGAATGCATTGTGCATGTGTGTTCATTTTGTTTTTGGTTTTGCATTTATGATTAAACTTATTGCTTATCTTACTTGCAATCAGAGGGCTCCCCCATAGGCCCTTTAATTTGGCATCTTAGAAAAAGGCCCCTTTAAAACCAAGTCCCAAGGCTCCTCCATGTTTGGATTCAGGGTACACACCCCATTTGTAACCTTTTGACCTCCTATAGCAAGTTGAAAAGGCGTTTGTATAAAATAGGGGTGGTTGAAGTACCCCCTACATTTCTTGGGAGAAAATTTAGGTAAAGGGCCTTCACAAATCTCCATGTTCATAGAGGGCCTATGGAGTCCACCTTATTTTTTTAGAGGGCCCCCTAAAACCACCTTTAGAGGGTCTATGGGGGAGCCCTCTAAGTACAGAATGAGCGCCAATTATGAGTTCTCTGGGCAATGCAGGCAATGTTTCTGCAATTGATGATGTTTGAAATCTGACAACTCATTTGTGGAAATAAATGAGGATTGCAAATTTTCTGGTTTGCTTCTTACCAATAAATTACTGATTTCGGGTCAGCAAATGCTTTTTCTTCCTATTGCTTTGTCAATTCAGACAAGTGCATACTGGATTTCCTTCTTTTGATAGAAGTTTAGATCTTCATCATTCTCGTAAACATCATAATTGTATGTTGAGCTTTTACATTTACACAGGAAACTGAAATCCTATGTTTTTTTTTGTGTGTGTGGAGAAACTGAAGAATTTAGGATGAGGCTTTTGGAACTAAACTAAGTACTTCAACCACACACTTCAAGTGGTTCAATTATTGGTGCTTACATGTGGTGGCAATAATATATTTGGCCTACAAAAAGGCCTTAGTAAAGCATGGATTTTTTTGGAGCAATTGCAGATTGTCGGATAAGCTAGTCGATCCGTGCCACATGGCAAGTTATGATGGCTAGCCTCTTTTTCCCTATTTTATGTGCATTAACTAAGCCTTCTCTTATGTATATGTAGGAGAGAGAGAGAGAGAGAGAGAGAGAGAGAGAGAGTTGACATTTGTTTCCTTATTGCTATCAAGATGGGCATTGAGTAGTGGGTCACACACTCCATTTCTCATCCTTTTATGTAGGCCATAGTGACTTTTCACCTAACATGGGCGACCAAGTGATGACAATTTTTTAAAGATCGATCCCTTCATTATGCACAACAACAAAGAGATGCAACCCTTTTGCAACACTAGTGTTGGGAATAGTTAGGGATAATGAAATTCCACAATCGAACAAGCTACCACCAACCACTTGGAAATCTCACAACTACCATACATGTGCACAAGCTCATCATTCCAAACTTCGCTTGGTCAAGAATAGCACATATGATACAAATGTGAACACAAAGGCCTTCAAAAGCATGCATAGAGAATTTATGAGAAAGACACACTTAGTAGTGCAACTAGAACATGCAACAACAAGCGAATAGATGCAAGATTACTATAGACCTAGAAATTTGACAAATATCTATTAGGTCTCCCCAATCTCGGAAAAATAAAAAGCCTTTCAAAACATCTTAACTGTATAAGTGAAGGGTGAGTTTAGAAAATGAAAAGATCCATGAAAGTGGAAAGTGAAAAGACTTTTCGTGTCCAAATAAGAGATGGTGGAGTGCACATTGATACATTTGTGTTTTTTTTCTATATTTTTTCTTTAACATTTTCTTCTATTTAGGGTGTCTTTGCACTATATAGATAGTGAATATATATATTTTAAAGCCATTAGGGATACCAAAAGGTATTATATTCACTTCAACACCCCGCACTGAGGAGTTTTGCCAAACACCGAGCGAACTTTTTCAAGCAAACAAACTACCGAGTGAACCATACATCTAATTAAGGAAAATATTGATTAAAAATGTGATTTTTTCACTTGTTTAGAAAAGAGAGATGGTGTATATAAAAAAATTTAATTTATGCTCATATTGCCATTGAAGAGATGTTGCGAGATCATGACATGAAACATAATCATCAAGCTTGCTTTGGGGAGAGTAGAAACTACTTGTACTAATTAATGTGCATGCTTACATTGAAGAGACTCCCTTACATAATGACTTATAAGACTTCTCTTTAGAGATAGTAAAGTCTACAAGTAGGCTGTGCCAATTTTGGTTTTGGGTTGATTAATGAGAATCTCACAAGAAGTCGTGAGGAGCAAGGAGGAAAAGGATAGTGACTTGGCACGTGGAATTCATAATATAAAATGTGCCCTTGAAACTTTCTTCCTGTGAGGGGAGTCTTGCTAGATCCCCTGATGTCTTTTGAGGGTGAAAAGGGGGATATGGCACGTGGAGAGAGAGAGAGAGAGAGAGAGAGAGAGAGAGAGAGAGAGAGAGATAGATAGATAGATAGATAGTTCTATTATCGTCTTGGGAGGTCAAATATGACCTATGGGACCAAATGAACATGTCACGTGGTGTGAGTGGAGTTCATAAGTGACTCTCGATGCTCAAAAATGGCTGAAATGAGCGTTGCAATAGAGAGTCCACATCGTGGTTGGGAGAGGAAGGTATGTAGGGAGAGATCATGGCTGAATATATGGGGAAAAGAGGACCTAATGTGGTCAAAAGCTGAGCACTCAAGTAGTGTGTGGTACTCACTCTCTCGCACTTGACGAGGGCATAAGGTGCAAAGTCGATGACACTCCTCGCCAGTGCCCCAACGTCCTGTCTCGCAGCGTAGAGAATGGGAGCTAAGACGAATGGAGGCAATGGTGCGGATCGCACTCAACGGGATGGGCTCAAGGATGTAGGAATGGGTTCGGTTGCCTCGTTCCGAGAAGAAGAGAGATTTGTAGTTTGGGGCAACGTGTGTGGTGTAATGGCTGAAGCGAGAACCTCCGGATTTCTCCCAAGCCGTGATACATTGGCGTTGTAAGAAGGCCTCATTAACTTGGGAGTCGATCGACGCATCCTTGACCAAGTGACATGCATCCCATTTTCCAAACCATTTCTTGATATCAAGCATCCACCCCGAACTTAGTATTTTGCTCTTGCATGTCTTTTGAACCATTTGAATTGCTTCATATGCGATTCTAGGAAGTCGATGCAAAGGGCTACGTTGTGTCTTACGCATGTACTCCACAACCCTTTGCATGCCCAAGACCTCAATGGGAAGCAATCCGGACTCAAGAAGTAAGAGCATGTAGGGTGTTTGTGTCTTGACTTGGAGAAAGTTGGTGAGAAAACGCTTTTGGACATTCTCAAACTCTTTCCAAGTAGACTTCCCGATGCTTCCACCCCACACCTCCACTCCATAAAGAAGCACCGGTGTCACCAATGTGTCAAAGAGGTACTTTTTGAGAGCCCAACACTTGATCTCTCCTGCATTGCACATGTTCTCAAATGCATAATAGGCCCTCTTTCCGGCTTCCAAGTGACGCATTGCACAATCCTTCCATTTATGATTGGATGGAACCTCAAGGCCAAGGTACTTGAAGTGATCTACCACTTCAAGTTTCTCATTGTTATATACAATGCATGGATTTTCATCATTGAGGGTCTTTACAAGCATAACCTTGGTTTTGGATCCATTCAGGATCAGCCCGCTATGTAGGCAAAAGCGTTCCAAGACACTCATAAGCTTTTGTGCATCTTCTAAGGTATGTGCCAAGAGCACAACATCATCGGCATAAAGCAAAAGCATGATCACCGCATTTCCAATCTTAACCTCTTCTATGCCTTCTTGCTGCATAAAGTCAAGAACCATGCATTCCAATTCATCAATGAGTAGCCCAAAGAGGGTTGGGGAAAGTGGGCATCCTTGTTTGACACCAATAGTGCTTGCAAAAAATTCTGAAATTCCATCTCCCATATGTAACCGACATATCACTTTTTGGTAGATGCGAAAGACTACATGCATAAATTCTCTCGGCACTTGAAGGCTTTGCATACGTCTCCAAAGATTTCCTCGCGGTACCATGTCAAAAGCTTTCTTGAAATCCACAAAGCAACAATACAACTTTTTTCCTTTCAATCGAAACGCTTCCATAAGAACTCGAAGAGTGACAAGGTGATCAATAGTGCTATGATGCTTTCGAAAACCTGCTTGGCCAAGTGCACGTTTGCCATTCTTTTCAGCCCATTTACTTATCTTCATCTCCATGATACATCCAAATAACTTTGCCATTAAAGAACCAACCATTATAGTGCGATAGTTGTTCACATTGTTTACATCTCCTCCTTTGTGCAAAGGTTTGATCCAATTTGCACTCCAATCATGAGGCATGCCATACTGAAGTGCAAGGTTAAACATATCGCATATCCAATATCGTGTTTTCTTGCTTGTCCATTTAATCATTTCAGCCTTGACACCTTGAAGGTCACCTACCTTACGAGTAGCAAGTTTCTCAAGCGCGCGGCATACATCTTCAATGGTAAAGAAGGGAGACATAAACGGAAGGGAGCTACAACACGCCATCTTATCAACATTGGGTTGCTCATAGAGATTCTTACAATGCATATACATATCCTTAAGAGTCAAGTCACCAAAGCTCTCAACGCGCTTGCCTTTTAGATTTTGCCAAAACTTGCTACATGCATGTGTGCTTTCTCTTGTGCTAAAAGAAGTTGTTTTTCGACTTCCCACCTTCTCCTCTTCTTTTGAACAAGTGCTTTGTATGTGTGTGAACATTCCAAATAAACTTCCTTGTCTTTGATTGCATCCAATCTTAGCAAGTGTTTTCGGGCTTGACTACATTCCAAGTCAAACCATTTCTTCTTGGTGCTACCCTTCTTAGACCTTTTGCAAGACATGTGTTTCACCGAAAAGCATTCCTTCGCACAAGAGAAAATTACTTCTTTGAAAACTTTCCACTTGCATTCTAATGTTGGGCTCTCCTGATGCTCTATCATGCTTAGCATTTGGTCCACCATATCAGCATATATAAGTGCTCGTTTGAAGTCTAGACGTAGGTACAAATGATTCACATCATGATTGGAGGCTACATGCTCGGGCCGTTTACCACACTTGAGGTCAATACATAACATCCTATGATCCGATTCCGGATTCCATTCACCAAGTGTAAAGCTTTGTATGCATTCTAGAGTGGCTTCCGAGAACAACATATAGTCAATCACGCTAGCACCGTTGTGCTTTCTACATGTAAAGTCATTGGTGCCTTGCCATAGAGATACACCATTTGCAATGAGCATTCCGGTACTATTGCACATATGTAGAAGTGACTTTCCATAGTGATCCACTTCTTTTGCATCATTAGAACTTCGATTATACATGTATGAGTCATCCATTCTTCTTGAGACATGCGGCATGTCTACTTGTTGTGTGTCGTGTTGTAGCATATTTGTGCGAGCATTCATGTCTCCAAAAACAATGACTTCACCTTGATCTTTGTAATGAGCAATGTCTTCCTCTAGTTCAACAAAGGGCTGATCTCTATCCATATTCAAGCAAGCATAAAAGTTGGAATCATAGTGAGGAATGTAGCAACCGGCCACAAACATGACTTGACCATTTGGTGGGCTGATTTTTAGCCATAAGTAGCGTTTATACTTATCTTCTTTGACAATGGAAACATCTTTCAAACCCTTTTTGGTTATACATGCTACGCCTCCTTGGCCTCTTCGTTGCTTTGCATTTTTGGCCCACATCAAAGAATGCACATTGTATTTGTCAAATCCAAGAATTCGTTGCGCATCATGCTCCCATGTTTCGACAAGAAGTATCACATCGGAGTCATTGGTAAGCTCATCAATGCCAATTCCCGCATTCCATGGATACCCGTTACAATGCCAAAAGCTTATTCGCAAGCGTGAGTTGGTCTCATAGATCTTGTGTCCCTATTTGTTGGGTGGACTTGCATCCTCCTTAAGTGGCTTTTCTTCTTGAGGTGATACCTTAACCTTCTTGCTTCTTTCCTCATATGCTTTGCGACGTACATTTTGTTGCATAATAGTACGATCCTCATATACATTACAACCTGTTCCTTTGAGGTAGA
Source organism: Adiantum capillus-veneris (assembly GCF_014529385.1). Classification (NCBI taxonomy): domain Eukaryota; kingdom Viridiplantae; phylum Streptophyta; class Polypodiopsida; order Polypodiales; family Pteridaceae; genus Adiantum; species Adiantum capillus-veneris. The sequence continues at coordinate 100,488,881 of NC_140960.1, read as the reverse complement.
TCCAACCATTGTCAAGGATGATCTTTCTCTTTACCTCATCAGCCATGGTACATACAATAGGTCTTTCTCCCGAGCGAGGGACTCCTTGTTTTCCAACTCGATGTGCACCGTAAGCCATGATTCCTGACATGCCAAAGTGTGTAGCAAAAAACTCTTCAATAGCAACTGCAAGAGATTGGGGTGTTTCCATGCTTTCCTCCTTGATTCCACGAATGACGATGTTCTTTGAGCATTTTTGTCGTTCGTGTAATTCTTGAGTGTCCACATTCTCTATATTCTTTGCTTGGACAACGGCTTGCGTGATAGGAGATGTAGAAACCACATTATCCTTACATATATCAGCCCATGATTTGGATGCATTTCTCATCTCACATACATCATGTCGTATTGTATCTATTGTTTCCTCTTTCAATACATGATCACTCTCAACTTTGCTCAAGCGCTCTTTCAATACATTCATGTCAACAAGAGAGCAATTACATTCTTGAACTTCAGTCTCAAGATGCATCAAGCGTGTTGTTTGCATTTCAAGAACCTTCTTGAGGTGCTCATTCTCCACAACGAGAACTCTTAAAGTACCATTCTCCATTGCAAGTGCGCGCAACTCTTCACCTTGTTTGTTGACGGTTTCTTGTAACGAGATCAAGTAAGCCATGATCATTGCTTCTGTTGTTGTAGATGATGTGGTTGGATTAGCATCCAAATTCCTTGGAGATTTTGCATCATTCTCCATGGCGAGTGTGGCTTTTCCACCCTTGCGAGTTTTGTCTGACATTGCCTTCAAGTCGGCAACAAAAACGCAAAGTTTTGACAGTTTTTTCAGTTCTGAGATGCTGTTACAACAAAGCCTTCCATTACACAGAAAAATTCTGTCTTTACATCAATGCGTAGAGGGCTTCGTGCTCTTCGATTGAGAGAGAGAGAGAGAGAGAGAGAGAGAGAGAGAGAGAGAGAGAGAGAGAGAGAGAGAGAGAGTGGGAGGTCGAAGAGAGATAGAGAAAAAGAGGGAGAGATATTGTTTCAAAGGAAAATTACCAAAATACCCCTCTAATTCGTGGAAATACCAATGTGTCTATTTTGGTTGGGTTGTTCAAGATTTTCTAAACTTTATTCCTTTTTGACAATTGAGATCCGTTTTTGGGAGCTTAGCATGTAGGTAGTTTGTCGCAAAAAAAAAAGGCAAAGCAGCTAGGGGTATTTTGGGAATTTTGAGAAATTTGAAGGGCATTTTGGGAATTTAGTACAAAATATTGGGTGTAGTTTGGGAATTTTCACTCGCATGGAAGATGGAGAGGCAGATAAAGTAGATGCAATGGTATCTGACAAGCCTGGGGTGCAGATTTTGGACCCAGTGGGAGGGGTGCACACACACACACACACACACACACACACACACACACACACACACACACACACACAGAGAGAGAGAGAGAGAGAGAGAGAGAGAGAGAGAGAGAGAGAGAGAGAGAGAGAGAGAGAGAGAGAGAGAGAGAGAGAGAGAGAGAGAGAGAGAGAGAATCCAGTGGTTGCAGCACTCGTCATCCATCGCAAAAATCTCTCTCTCACTCCACCGTCATGCTAGCATATCTCTCTCTGTTAGGAAGATAGGGGCAGTGTTGAAGCCATCCCACACTCTCTCTCTCTCTTGTGCTGAGAAGCACAACGCTGGTGCAGAGCAAGGCACGGAGGCCAAGGGTGGCTGAGCCCGAGACAAGCCTCCCTTGTGTGCAGGGGAGTTGCAGGTTTGTGTGTCTATTGGGCTCATCTGGAGTAGCAGTCCATACGCGATGAATAGTCTTGATGATGCAGTGCACGAGAGGCTAGGAGACCCAGGTTTGCGTAGATTTCATCAGCGTTCGGGCGTCTCATGTTTGACTTGTTTACGGCTACAGTGGGAGCATTTGTAGTAGGGATCGTAAGTCATACGGTGACTGACACTAGCATGACGCTTCGTGGAGCTTTGAAAACCATATAGAGTTGTCTGCAGGATTTACATGCAAGCTCTAGCGTGGCTAAACACACTCGCCTACCACTAGAGCAGATACAACTGCATGTAGATTGATAGAGTGAGCCAGTGGGCATAGGTTGAGAGAGTCTCTCACCTTGTTTCTTGTACATACTAGTAGTTTAGCTAGTAGATCTCACTTATTGGTGCATCGCTTGTAAGTGGGAGTTTGTTGGGGTAAAGGTGTTGCGCCTTTGCCCGGGACCGGGTGTCTGATGTCCAACCGCCAGTCCATCATGTGTACGTATCCTTATGCATTATATACATATGAATAAGGAGTTGCTCACTATATAGACTTCCTCAGGTTGCTCCACCCACAGTTTCGTGCTCCTCCCCTTCCCCGCACGCATCACATCACACAACGCACGCACGCATCCGTGCACACGCGCCCTCACACCCCCCCCTATTGAAAAAGGTATTTTGAGTGTAGCTTTGTGTGTTTGAACCCAAATTGGGAACCCCGAGCTTAATAATGATTGTTGAAACACTAAACTGATCTTAAAAACCGATAAAAGCCTCCATCATTACACCAATCTGGTATGCATTCAAGTATCCCAAAACCTGTGAATGGAACAAGTTAGTCCTATCGGGCCCATTATGGATCCAATTGGAGCATGGAGACATCCAAAACAATTATAAGGACAAATCCCATCCATTGAAAATTATTTGCAACAAAAATTTCATCCGACCATATTCTTCTTGTGGAATCTAGTACGTATATCAAGCACTTAACCGAAGCGACACTATGCAAATCATCACATTAACAAGAAACTTGACCAAAAACTTCTTCAATACTTAAAATGACATATATTTCATCAAAAATATTGTCTTTATTGAAACATGACATAAACCATAAACCAAGAAAAACCCAAAATACATTGAGGGCTTAATTTTTCACCTCGCAAAGCGGCACGACATTCACCTCCTCTGATCCTGCACATCCTTTGGCATGTGCCAACTTTAGAATTAATTTAAATCAATATATTAAGAAAAAAATCATCTTCATCATCCATATCTTGATCTTCAAGCACATTCAAGGTTTCATCTTCAATCTAAGAAATGTGAACAAATGGCTCATTAGAACCCCTACCTTGATCAATGTCTCTATAGCTCCTCTATAGTACCTTGGCCCAATGGTTCCTTGGTATGGTATTTATGTGGCCTTATTCATGGAATATAACATCCGTCAACTATCAAGAAAGCTCACCATTGTCCACAATGCTTTTCCATTCTTCATTACCTAACTTCTTCTCATTGATATTGTCCATTATAGCTTCAATCTGCTCATAAATAATTTCAAATCCCCATGTTCTTCCTGGTTCATTCTCAATATATGTCGCTTCCTCTTTATGATGATATCAAGGAATTCTCGCTTTGCAATTCCCAAATCTCACCCAAAGTGAATTCCACCCTACTGTGGAGAATCTGCTCCTCATGCACTTTCTTCACCTCTATAGCCAATTTGATATCAAATTTCAATTTGTAGGATGGACCTCATGGCTTACCTTGAGTTCTCACTTTTTTGGCCTCCCCCATTAGGATCTTTGACAAAACCGGAGACGCACCTAGATTCAACTCTCCCTCTTTTGGTTGTCTGATCTGCTTGCTCTTTTGGAAATACTTGCCATATTCTCTTCCCTATTTTTCTTCTCTTTGGCAATAGCTTCGATTTTTTTTTAAAGATCTAGCTATGTACACATACACCAAGAGAGAATTGATAGGATCTTCCCACTCAATTGTTCTCCTAATACAATTACCTACTTGACATAGTTGTTGATGGGCAACCTTCCCCTTTTGCGCAGTCTTCATTGCATATGCCAAAAGCTCCACTTCCATGAGATTCTTCAATAGGTTTGACCTAAAATTACTCTCCAAATATAAATCATAAGTTTAGAGTTGTGCTACTAACATGATGCTTATGCAACATCTCTTCCATACCCTTCTTCATTCCACCCTTTTCATAGCTGGTAGTAAGGGGTAGACTTGTCTCCTTTAGATGGATCATTTTATTCTTCCAAAAGACTAGTTTCTTACTCATAGACTCCTAGAATCCATCACAATTATCCCATATGAGGTCAAGACTATCACAACACTTACAATGAAAGTTTCCTTTACTCTTATGTAGGCCTTGTTGCCCCTGGTGGTGAAGTTCTTATCATCAAACCTAATAGATATTTTCCCTCTAGAGAACCCCACTGATTTTTTTCCTCTCTAACCATGCTCGCCTTGGCCCTCAAGAGAACCCAACAAACCGAGCAAGTGGTTTTACTTCCCTCTCCACATTCCTAGCTAATGTTGATCCATGTCGCTATGCCTCAGACCGCATACTTCACCCTGTCAACAATCTAGTAAACTATGAACCAAGCATGACATTGAAGCTATTTGCACATGCTTGGATGACAACTTTTGATCTCTATGAACTTGTATTGATTGCATTCTTCTCATGTTTGAAGAGAAGAGGACCAGCTATACGCTCCACCGAAAACATTTGTATAGTAAGCATGAAGTGGTTTACATACACTCCCATGGTTACTTGAATATAGAGGCAAGAATTGATTGGGTTGAATGTGATTAGCATATTGTTTTAGCTCACCACGACTAGAAACGTATAAGTGGTTTGGAATTTTGTAACATGAAACATATTATATTATGATGGAAAGCCACTTTTTGTGTACACGGTCTTCGCTAGTGATGGCTAGTATCTTTTCTTCTGTTGTGTAGTAGTTTTTATTCTCTCAATAGGTTTTTTGAAATTTTGAACACTGGTGTAATACTGTGGTTCTCACATTGTAGTAACATTTCACAGTGTCACCTTGGGAATTCTAGAGTCAAACCAACACAAAAAATGGTGCTATAGAGTACCAAATTGGATTTTATATAATACCAAGTTGGGTATTCTAGAGTTTCAATTTTGGTGCTATACAATTCATTTAGTATAGTAGGCCTACAATGTGGTATTGTATATTGTAAACTTTCCTTGTGAGGCTCACTACCAATGGTATGTACAGAAGCCTCTATGATACCCTACAATACCAATTTTGGTACTATGTACTTTCAAATAGTAATTTGGTACTATTCACTACCAACCTTGGCAATGAATCAACCACTTCTATCACAAGTAGGATTTGGAGACACTAGCGTGCATTACCAAATTCAAACACTACCATACAGAATCTTATGTAAAGAATTATGTACTAGTACCAAATATTGGTACTAGTTCAATTCATGCACAAGAGAGTTTGGAGACTACTATAAAATAGTTTCATGTACAACATATTTTGGAGAAATTCTGTACAATAGCTCCTATAAAACACTATGCACTACCAAATTTGGCACCGTTCTAAATAGCTTAGATATTTTTTTTGGAAAATCTATTGCCCAAAAATTCATGTATAGCAGCTCTCCCACAATACCAAATTTGGTACTGATTAGAACCAAATTTGAGATTGGTCAGTACTAGTTTGTAATTGGTTAGTATCAAGTTTGGTATTGAGCCTAAAAAGCTGAATAGAGGAAGCGAACAATAGACTAGAATGCAGTAAATCATGAGGACAAAAATGTATATTCTAATTAGGAGAGAAAGCACACAATGGTTAGTATCAAGTTTGGTATTGATCCTGCAAAAGTGAATAGAGGAAGTGAACAATATACTAGAATGCAGTAAGTCATAAGGAGAAAAAGGTATGTTCTAAATAGGAGAGAAAGCACACACTTACCCACTTAGGGGTTCTAGGATCGTGTTTCGTGTAACATGGATGCACCCTCATCACTGCTATTATCATATGGCATGCTATTGTATATACTCTCATATACCTCAGTAGATAGCTCGAATTGATTTAGGAATGGAGGAATAGGCTCCATCAAGAAGCGTATGGCCCTTGCAAGATATGAATAGATAATGATTGGAGATGTATAATCCAAAAGAATATATGTATCAACTTTGCCTTAGACTTGGCCATAGTAGAAGCCTTCAACAACCTTCCCGCCTTTAAAATTCATGTTATGTCACTTATCCTTTTGTGCTCTCACCATCTGGTACAACTCTTTCATGCATTTGATAAGGTGGAAGTCCTCTTTGGCCTTGGCTACTTTTACTTCAAAGTTATCACCAATAGAAATGCTTCAAAAAATATTGTAGGGCTTCCTTCATACATTGGCATGCTATAAAATTGACTCATCGGCGTAGTAGTTAAATATCCATCGTCCTCCTCATCACCTTGGCCTTTGTCACTACTTGTGTTTACAGACTTTGGTAATGATTTGATGGTAACATGTTTCCATTCTTTTATGTGCATTCTATTTTTTCTTCTCCTCCATATTCCACCCATACATAGATAACAAAATCATGAAAGCGCTCAAAAACGTACAATGCATGTGTTGTCCTTCAAATACCCATTAACCTAGTGAAATGAGTGGGAGCCTGCAATGTGCTCACAGTCCCACTAGAGATCGTGCTACACATTATCGATGCCAACAAGCCAAAAGACTCTTTGTGATTTACATTTGTAAGATTGTTCTCATGGCTAAAATATTGCATTGAAAAAATGACCACATGAGCTACACACTTCATAGGCCAACCATCTGGTCTCAATTCCTAATGTGCCAAGGTTCTCTTGATAACTAACCCTACCCTATCACTGTCTCCTTTTCCATGCACAAATGTTGAGACATTTTGCATCATGTGCAAGCACGTCATTTGATAGGACGTTGCCACAAAATAGTAAAGTCTATGTGCCTTGAATTGTGAAGAAACACGTCTGATCAAACCCAATGATATTGCAAACAATTTCCATGTTGTTTCATCCACTTTTCATAAAGCGTAAAACAATGTTGTACAAATAATATATCGTGATGTGTGTCACATCATCTGATATGTAAAAGTGTTGCGCCTTCTCAACACCAACTATTGTATTTCTTACATAAGTGATGTGCACAAGTATTGTGAATTGGATAGACCACCAATGTAGTGATTGAATCTTATTCTGAATAATTCTTTGCAAAGTCAATAACCGATAAAAAAACATTGCTAGGAAACGCAAAGAATCCTTGAATTGTTGGGATTTCCAACGGAAGATAAACTGATGAAGCTTTTGAGGTGGGTTGAAGACAAGTTAAGAAAAGTGTCACTTTTCATTCATTGTACACGCTAGTACTTTCTCCTTTCTCTTCTTCTCACTCCCTCCTGCATCGATCTATCCCATTCCAACATCCAGGAAAACCTTCACAAAGGCCTCCCTGCTATCCTCTGGTATCTCATTGGGACAAGATTTCAACTTCCTAACACCAAATTGGGAGCAATCCCCCCACAAGAATTTCTTTGCATGGTATTCACTATTTGGAGGCTTTGGACATAGGATGGATTCCTACATTCTAGTGATGTGCTGCAAAGGTGACCTTTCTTGTGATGCCCAAACTTCTTGTCTTGGTACATTTGATTAAAGGCCTCTTTGAAATAGAGAATTTGTATATGGGATACACAATAGTAAGTGTACCGCTCTTTCAACTTTCAAAAAAAGTACGACTTCAAAGCCTCAAAGAATCTAAGAGACATGTCCAATGTAAGATAGTCCTCTTGAATCTTTGGCATAGCTCAACCTGTGGCACCAAAACAATAAATCTTAGAATATTTCAACTACTTGATGATGTTGAAATTTTTGTCATGTACAATATTACCAAAACTAAAATTAAAATTTGGAATTATCTCCTAGTAGGGAGTACCAAAAATGGTACTCCACAACCATCTCTACCAAACTTCAAAAGAAAAAGGTACAAAAATTGCACTATTAAGTAACAAAAAAGATTCCTATCTTCCTTTTGGGGTACAATATAGAACAAAGACATAGCAGTACACAAATAATTTGGTGCTTCAAAGAGCCTTTGGTAGTGTAAAAGGTACTAATTGGTACTCTTTACAATTATTGCCCCTTGAAATAAAATAACGTTCAAGAGCTATATAAATAGATACCCCACAAATTTAGTAGTATTCAAAGAACTCTTGGTGCTATACAAGTTCACTGCCATGTAGTGGGGTATTGAATTTGGTACTCCAGTTAGGCATTGGTCCAATACAAATTTCTTTTGGTATTTCCAGAAAACGACCATTGCTATCAGACGAGAGAACCAAATTTGGTAGTTTCTTTAGGCAATTGGTGCTATAAAGAATTACTATAATGTAGGAATACCAAATTGGGCACTGTAGAGAGGCTTGGGTACTATTCACAGACCTTGGTACCGTTAAGGACCATTGCCAACTCAAACCCTATGTGAAAGACTACCAAAATGAGTACTTTGCAAAGGCTTTGATGCTATAAAAGAATGCTTTGGTACTATATAGAGAGACCAATCTTGATAGTGCACAGAGACTTTGGTACTATACATGAGGCTTTCGTACTATAGAGTTAGGCTTCGGTATTTTATAGAGGCTTTGTGTTGAGCAAGAAGGAAAAAGGTACTATAACATGCTTTGGTACTCTATAGATAGGCTTTGGGATACCTATTATATAATTGAACAAAAAATTTGGTATGCACAGGGAATTTGGTTGTATACATAATAGCTTTGGGACTAAACATGAATGGCATAGTAATGTGTAGAACTTTTGTAAGGAGACGTACACACCTACTACCATATAGTTTGAGTACCAACTGTTGCGGTAAAGGTGCACAAACCGCATCACGCACGCACACACGTATCCCCGCACACGTGCACTCACAAGTGGTATCAAAGCTTTGGCGACGGGTGTGTGACAGCTTTTCGACGAGACGAAATCGATCGAGCGACTATGGCGGCTTGAGCTCGATGGCGGTGGATACGGCTCGAAGACGTCAAATTTGAGCTTAGGCATACATGTATATTCAACTTGTATAGATCTTGCATAGCAAGCCATTGCCGAATTTTGCAGAGAAAGAGCAGGAACAAGAAGTGTTGCAGGTCGTTTTTGCTGTTTTTGGCTCTCGAAACAGTGTTTTTGGCATATCTCCGTCACAAGGAGTCGGATGGATATGATCCAAGAGTCTAGGTTGGGATTTTGGCACATTCTGGACATGATGTGATGTCCATTTTTTGAAATTATGATTAGAATTATAGTAGATGCAACAACAGCAAGTTCATGTTGCGTTTTTGGACCGAAAATGGATGTTTTTGGCATATCTCTCACACCCGGACTCGGATATATGTGATCCACGAGTCTACCTTGGGGTTTTGGGACGTTTTGGATGCACTAGTTGTATTAGAGTTTTAAATTTTTGAGTGTTGAACTTTCTGTAGCAGCTCATCAATAATCTTGACATATCAAGGTGTTGTAATTTGATTCCTACATTGTAGAGAGTGATGTGGTTTGAATCTTTGGCTATTTATGGAACATGGTGGTGCTATTTGAGATAGAATTCATCTTGTTTTTGCACAAATAAGTGATGCTTTGGGATGTGACTTTCAAATCTTTACACATCCGGATGCGGTTTTATGTGCATTGTTTCAACTCTGTGGGGCATTCCAGAGAGCTTTTTTAGCACGGTTTTGTGCAGTTTCATGCTATGTATGCATTTTGTGGATATCTCTTGAGCTAGGGGTAGCTTGCAGGTAGCAAATTTACACATTTGCAATAATTTTGGACAGGTACACGTCCATAGAGCCACTCGGTTGAGGAAAGAGCTGTTTTGCCAGGCTTTTGGCAGTGCTATGTATGTCATTTTGTGGATCTGTTTACTGAGACACTGAGTGTCTATCATTATGAGATTTGGTGAGATTTTTTAAGTTTTTGCTCAATTTTCAAGGGAAAATTTTGCCGAATTTTTTCCAGATTCTCACCATGGTTTATGCGTATTCGCAGTTTGCTCTCTAATGGTATAGTGCTTGATATATTTTCACTTTGACAATCATCGAGTGTTTACTCTTTTTTTGACAGGTTTTATCAGTTTGGGTACGGGTTTGGTGTTCTTGTACCCACTCTCACAGGAGTGAGGATTTGCGTATGCTTGTGTGGCTACAATATAGGCTAGGTTTTTGCAGGCAGTTTCTCTTTGGGATGCGTTCTGAGCTAGATTACTCTCTACTTGTGTATATGGTTATGCGTTTTACTCTGGTTGAGAAGTTTGTTCTAGTTTATGCTTGCAAAGTTTTCAAAATTTGGAGTTTGTTTTATGCATATATGAGCGTCAGTTTTGTTGCGATTGATCGTGCTTTTGAGCATTGTGTAGTGGTCGAGTTACCTCCCACTTTGTTGCCACTTTTTGGCACGGTTTATGGTTGAGATTGTGCTTGAGGTTTTGCTTAGTTTACAGGGGATATTTTACCAGATTTTTTCGAGATTCCTCACCATACTTTAGTTCTTAGCCATTCCTTATGGTTGCAGATATGTGTGACACTGTAGAGTCCACTACGGTGACTTTTGAGAAAAAGAGGTCTCGTTCTTGCCGATACTTGCGTTGTTGGCATTGCGGTAACACATGGCACATTAGACATCGTTGTTTCAGGCGTATAAGACAACATCGGAGATCTATGCATGTTGCACATGAGGTTTTGACACATGCTAGAGTAGTGGCTTCATATGCCAGTGACGATGATGTCACCTTTGACTTTAGCGTTCCTCTTGATTACATGTCTTTGAGTAGTGACACTTCTCCACGTTGGTTGCTAGATGAGGATGCATTTTTCCATGTCACACCACATCATGATTGGTTTAGCACCTTCTCTAGTTGGATTTTGGTTGTCTAAACTTGGTCGATGGTTCGGTGTTTGACATAGAGGGTGAAAAAGATATTTGTTTGTCTTTGCCTAGTGGTGCGTTATACACTCTACGGCATGTGTGCTACGTTCCTGAGCTGAGACAAAGCTTGATCTCAGTGAGACAGTTATAACAGACTTTGGTTGTCAGGTGCTGCTTAGAGAGCAATCTTTCCAGATGCATTGTGTTCACTAGTGATTGCCAGAGGAGCCCACAACTACTTGATATATCCTATGCATGTGTCTAAGGTTCAAGACGGCGTAGTCTCAGTTTTGTTGCTGGCATGCATTCACGAATGGACGAGATGTGTCTCTTTTACCGATGATCTCCATCGTGCTCAGGAGAAAGAGCATATAGCTATGCATGTAGACTCTATAGAGACAGAGGTGGAGTGGAAGTGCTCTAGCACGACATAACATGTGTTGTCAAAGTTTGTGCAGTCAGAGGTAGAGCAGGTCCACTCCTTAGAGACACAAATATAGATGATAGATATGAAGTTTTTTTGACATGCTCATGCTAGAGGTTGATGAGTTGATGCCAAGATACACAATTTCGCCTATGGATGAGAGGAACATAGCTACCCCAATGTCAGCAGTGACACATCCATACATGATGAGTAGTCCTGATGATGCAGCACATGCCCAAGAGAGGCTAGGACAGCCATGTTTGTGCAAATTTCTTCAGGGTTCGGACGTCTCATGTACGATCTACTTGTGTCGAGACTCGACCTAACAACTACAGTGGGAGCATTTGCAATAGGGATAGTCAGTCGTACAGTGGCTTACACTAGCATGACACTTTGTGGAGCTTTTCTGACTATACAAGGTTGTCTGTGGGATTTACATGTAGGCTCTAGCGTGGGTACGAACACTCGTCTACCACCAGAGTGGATATGATTGTGTGTAGATCGATAGAGTGAGCCAGTGGACATAGGTTGAGAGAGTCTCTCACCTAGTTTCTTGTACATACTAGTAGTTTAGCTAGTAGGTCTCACGCCTTTAAGTGGGAGATTGTTGGGGTAAAGGTGCTACGTCTTTGGCCGGGGCCAGATGTTCGATGTCCAACCGTCCGTCCACTTTGTATACACACTTTCTTATTCTTTCTATACATAAGAATAAGGAGCATCTCACTCACTTGAGTCACTTCCTGAGGTTTCTGCACCCACACCGTCTTGTGTGCTCCTCCGCTTCCCCACATGCACCGCATCATACACGCACGCACACATCCGTGCACACGCGCACTCACAACAACTTTGACACTATCTCCACCAAATCAGTCTTAAGAATGTAGCAAAAAAATTACAATTGCAAAGGTTAGTTATTAATAGGGATTCATGAGTGGATGCACAGAATGCTTGACAACACTTTTCCTTCCAATTATATTCTTGTGTATGTCCTTTTGTTAGGTGAAACTCTATTCCTTGATGTCCAGAAGTCATACACCAAGTCTCTTATTTCATTGGTGATAATGCTAGCTCAAGGAATTTGTCTCTGAAAAGCACTCAAAGGCAAGACTTTATTCTCATCTTTATTCTCTATCGAAGAACTCGTAGCTCTTATATATGATCCTTTGATGGATACCCAGGACACAAGCAATTCTAGATTGGTATATTCCTTTGATGGATACCTAAGACACAAGCAGTTCTAGATTGGTTCACTAATGCTCCATCTGTGGTATTGTTCAAGATCCTTGTCAAAGAGGTTCTCTTCAAAAAAATCTCACTTGCTCAGTGGGTGACCTTAAGTTGAGTCAAAGTGTTGCATACGCCCGCTATGAAATTGTTGAAATTTGAATTTTGGAGCTCAAAAAATGTCTGATGGTTTAGGAGTTGTTGAAATATCTCCTTTTGTTTGATCATTGATAGCCCTTAAATCTGCTTGTGCCAACATTGTGCTACAACTACACAAATATTCTTCCTTGACCTAGATTTTGGTAATCCAAGTGCAAAAGAAGGATGCATTTCTTTGCTTCTATGTTTTTGTTTCTTTAAAGCACAATAATTACAAAGGAAAGCTAGATTAGTGGGATTTGTCTCACTCGAGCCGTAGATGGAATGGAGTTGTATCTGTTTATTGGTGCTTGCATGGATCACCTTCCATCGCATTGATAGAGGGTAGCTATGAGTCACCCAAACTATATTCTCCTACATTATTGTCCATTTTCGAGGGGGGGGGGGAGAGAGAGAGAGAGAGAGAGAGAGAGAGAGAGAGAGAGAGAGAGAGAGAGAGAGAGAGAGAGAGAATCATCCATATTGTCTATGGAGCTTTCTTGCTACAGGGTGGAAACATTGTGTTTGTGTGTGTGTGTGTGTGTAAGAGAGAGAGAGAGAGAGAGAGAGAGAGAGAGAGAGAGGGAGAGAGAGAGAGTCTCTCTATAAAAATCTCCCTCCAACCTGTTCCAGCCATGTTACCACCCTAGCTCAATGTGTCGAGAATGATTTTTGTTTCACTTTTGAAACGCTCTAAAAAAAGGTTTTCTTTTTATAACCCCTATTTCTACACACATGAACCACCAAGGAAAAATGGTATTAAGGACAGTCCTTTTTGTACCACCAAAGCATGCTTTTAGCCTTTTGCACATAGCCTAATTGGTTTCATAGTTTTGTGTTTGCTTAATTATTGGCGAGGTCTTATTTTGAGATTCTGCTCAGACTGCAGGGGAACTCTGTCAAAAAATTTTATAGGCTCTCACCATAGTTTCCATGTATTCACTATTTACTCTTTGATGCTATAGTGGTCGACTTACTCCCACTTTGATAGTTATCTAGTTTTGACTCTCAATTTGATAGGTTTTTTTGCTTTTGGGAACGGTTTAGTGCTCATGTATCCACTCTCATAGGAGTGATATTTTTGTATACTCATTGTGGCTACAAGTCACAAGTAGTCGAGGTATGCGGTTATCAAATTTTGTAGCACTATTTATGGAATGCATTGCTAGCAATTTTTTGGCTATCTACTTATGCTTGTGATCATGCATTTTACACTCAATTGAGAGCTATTTATCTAAGTTTTAAGTCATTGCTACTCATTGTACTTGCATTATCACTTAGTGCAGTATCATTTTTTGGCTATCTACTTATGCATGTGATCATGCATTTTACACTCAGTTGAGAGCTATTTATCTAAGTTTTAAGTCATTGCTACTCGTTGTACTTGCATTATCACTTAGTGCTTGATTGTTCACAAACTTTAATGGTTTGGTAGAGGTTGTGGATAATACTTTTGTACACTTTTGATAGAGCTACATTGAGCTACAAGTTGCATATGCATTGATCAAGTTTATGGTCATGTAATGATCAAGGTGATCTCCCATTTTGGCATCTTTGATGCAGTTTATGGTTGAGATTTTGCTCAGTTTACAAGGGAGAATCTACCGGATTTGTCCTAGGATTTATTGCCATAATATTGATTTTATCAAAATGCATTTTGATGCATATACATATTTTGGTTTCTTGACATCTATATAGCAGATATGTGTGACTTTTCAAAACCTGCAGAGATGATTTGTGAGAGATGGAGGTCTTGTTTATGCTGATACTTGTGTTGTTGGCATTTTGGTCACACAAGGCACATTAGATGACTTTTCTTCAAGCATATGAGGCAACAAAAGAGATGTATGCAAGGTAAAAATATGGTTTTCAAACAGCTAGAGAGGTGTCTTTGCATACTAGTGGTGATGATATCATGCTTTCCTTTAACATTCCTCTTGCTTGTCTTCGAGAGGTGACACTTTCTCCCAATGGATACTACATGGAGATGTGGTCTTCCACATCCCGTCATGTCGTGAGTAGTACCTTCTCTATGGGGAGCTTTGGTCGTATGCATGTGGCTGATGGTTTGGCGTATGCCATTCCAGGTGCAAGAGATGTATGATTGTCATTATCGAGTGGTGCATCAATTTACGCTATGACTTGTGCACTATGTTCTTGATATTGCACATAGTCTCATCTCAGTGAGTTTCTTGAGAGACAATGGATGTTAGGTTTTTCTTGGAGAGTAGTCATACTACATGTAGTTGGACTCCCTAGTGATTGCACAATGAGCTAGGAGTTACATTGTCTACCCACTAGATGTTTCTAGGAGGTACAAGATAGCATAGTCTTGATTGTGTTACTGACATGTGAGGAGCAAGAGACAAGATGTGTCTCATTTGCGATTAGGCTCTAGTATGCTTATGAGACTGAGCATTTAGATGTAAAGGACATGTCAGTGGACTCTAAAGAGGTAGAGGTAGAGCAACAACGCTATAGTAAAACACATAAAGTGTCATCAGAGTATGTGTGGACAGAGGTAGAGTGGGTGTGCTCTCTACAGACATAGGTAGAGATGACAGGCGCATGGAGTTCTTCACTATGCTTATGCTAGAGGTTGATATGGTGATGTCACGACATGTAAAGAGTATTCAGGATGATGTAGTGTATGCAGATAGCACTGAGGAGTTTGGTACAACCAAGATTACATAGAATTTTTTAGCATTCGGGCACCTCGTGTACAACCTACTAGAGTCGAGACCCGACTTGGAATCTACAGTGGGAGAATTTGCAATAGGGATTGTCAATCGTACAATGATTGATCCTAGCATGATGCATTGTGGAGCTATGCAAACCATACAAAGATGCCGACACGATTTTCATGCAGGCTCAAGCATGGATTCCCACGCTCACCTATCTCTAGAGTTGATATGATTGCTTGCAGATCAAGTGAGCAAGCCATGGACATAAATTGAGAGAGGCTTTTGCCTATATTTTTTGTATATACTAGTAATTAGCTAGTAGGACCCACTTATGATCACATTTGCATTTAAGTGGTAGTATGCTGGGGTAAAGGCAGATGTGCCTTGCCTTGGACCAACCATCTAGTGTCTGACTTCCCACTGATTGCCACTAACTCCTTATTCTTTAATATATATAGATAGTAAAGGATCATTTCCCTCTACTCCACCCACACAACAGGTTTGCCTCATCACACACAACCCCCCCCCCCCCCCCCCACGAGTTACAATTTGCAAGAAGTGTTGACTATCTTCCTCCACGAGTCGCATTGAGGGGGACTTACAATTTTCCAAAAATGTTGATTATTTTCCTCTGTGAGTCGCATTTGTGCTACTTTGTAAACATGCTACACCTTCACCATCTTGCTTCTTTCCTTTGATTGCTTGAGTTCCATGATATGTCCCTTCCAGTTATGGCTTTAGAGACAATGTGTCAACAAGAGACCTTGTGGGTTCCTCTTGTACTAGGTCACATCATCACCCACATTTGCTTTGTGTACACTTTGGTGGTCCTATGTCCATCTTTATATTGGCTATTGCTAGTGCAGAAGGCCTTGATTCTTGACCAAGGTTTATAGATTATGGTAGTGGAAAGTTAGTGGTTTGTTGGACAATGACAAAGGAGGTGCTTGATGTTTTCCTAAACCACAATGCTTAGGAGGAGCTTCACAATCAGAGTCTTTTAAGAGGAAAAGAACGGAATTTGTGGAGAAAAGATGGTAAGAGGGAAGGGAGCTATGTAGAGAGCATGTGAGGTGCAAGTGAGGCTCTCTATAGCTAATAAGTTTTAGTACAACATATCAGATCTTATCTTGGAGGAGGACAGAGAGGGAGAAATAGATGGGAGAAGGGAAATATGAGAGAGAGAGAGAGAGAGAGAGAGAGAGAGAGAGAGAGAGAGAGAGAGAGAGAGAGAGAGAGAGAGACGAGGTTGGAGCTTGTAGAGAGATGAGAGGGTCTAGGTCTGGAAGAGAGAGAAAGTGGATGGAGGAAAGAACATAAGCATTCAATGAGAAGTAAAAATTAGGGTGTTTTTTAGCCGAGCCCACATTTTGAGGTGGTCCATTGATGGCTGCATTTAAAAGGAACCTAAAGAAAATGGAGGAAAATTCTAAAATATTGAAAGATTTTTTTAATTTTCAGCCATTGTATAAAATTAAAAAAAGGCTTTTTTTGCCTAAATTTCTAAGTTTGAACCCTACCAGTGAAACTCTTATGAAACCAACATTTTTCTACGCATGGCACTCCCCCATTTTGCTATTTCTTAATCCCCTTGATAAGGCTTGGTCAAATTAAAAGCCGAAGAAACTCTATTGAGCCCTTATGCCCTAATTATTCTACCGTTTCATAACATCATTAATGCATTGGCTATTTCTTAATCACCTCGATAAGGCCTGGAAAATTTAAAAGCCTATGAAGACACTATTGACACCTTATGCCCTAATTATTCTACCCTTTAATGATATCATTAATGCCTCTCATTGCATTGAAGCTTGACCCAAAACTTAATTGTTAATACTCGCTCTTTGGGTTGAATGCCAAGGTTGTTAATTATTGTGTTTAGAAGAAGTACATAACATCATTATAAATATCAAAATTCCTTTTACTTTACTTTACTTTATCAAAATTCCTTTTACTTTACTTTACTTTGAATGCACATTTCTTTTTTTTCCACAAATGTTCCGGTAGTTTTTTATACCTCTGGTTATGTAATGCGGTGGATCAAAGCTATATTTGATATTCTTAGATGTTGAAAAGAAACATGACGGTTGATAAAATGGGTGTCTCTCTAGATGCAAGCACATAAGCTTGCATCTTGAAGGCATGTGGCACTACATGAGTTGCCCTTGTCGGAGGTGGCACTTCTAGTTCTTTGATTATTTCATAGACTTTTGAGGGGTATGCCTGAGCACCAACTCGCTTGGGCATTCATATTGAATAGCTCGCTATTGCTAGCCTTACTAGAGCCATCTAGAGGGCACAATCTTGCAGCTGGAGGCCACACAAACAATGCCATTTGGATGGATGCCATGCAGCCCAAAGGCCGCCTTGGCTTCATGGGTAGTGGCCGTTGCTCTTCTCTCTTCTCCAACAATCAGAATCGATTGCCTTTTCTACCTCATTCTGTACATGCAGTCCAAGCCCATAGCGAAAGTTAGCTAGCCTAGAAAATGGGATTTATGACAACCATGTCTTTCATGGACGCTTCTCTGACCTGCGCAGACATTTCATGCAGATAGTATTGGCATGTCTAAGCGTAAAAAATCCACATAACACCACCGAAGGCAACACCTTTTTGTAAAAATCTATTCAATCTCAACCTTCATTGAATAGATAACTCATGAGAATAATCACACATGCTGAGAGAGAGAGAGAGAGAGAGAGAGAGAGAGAGAGAGAGAGAGAGAGAGAGAGAGAGAGAGAGAGAGAGAAAACAAAAACTTTTAAAGGATTATATATATTTTTAACTAATCTTATATTTAGTAGACAGTGTTAGCATGTCTAGGCTAAGAATCCACATAGCACCGTCGTAGGTGGCATCATTGTACTAGTGCTTGTTTTTGATCTTTTGTTTTTAATGTATTCAATAATCACACTTGTCGCGAGCGAGCGAGCGAGCGAGAGAGAGAGAGAGAGAGAGAGAGAGAGAGAAAGAGAGAGAAAACAAAAACTTTTGAAGGATTATATATATTTTAAACTAATGTTATATTTAGAGTTTTGATTAAGCCAAAAAGGCTAAGCAAAATTATGGCTTAGCCTACCCAAAGGGCAAAGAAATAATTTTGCTTAGCCTTTTTGCCTTAACCAAAACTCTAAATATAACATTAGTTAAAATAATATATAATCCTTCAAAAGTTTTTGTATTCTCTCTCTCACTCTCTCTCTCTCTCTCTCACACACACACACACACACACACCAATCTATCAATCGTACTTAGCCTAACCAATAACCAAGAAATTCATTGGGACGTCATAAAATATGTATTTTGCAAAGCATGCTCCCATATATATAGGGGTGTTCGGTGCACAAAGATGAGTTTTTTTTTTCCAAACTCACCTTATGCATGTGAATATAATAAAGACAAAAAAATACAATTACATCTCCATGCAGGGTGCAATCGAGAACCACCAAAACCACAAAGTTCAGACAGATCATACTATCAAGGGTTTTACACGGATACCTAACCCAATACAAGCAACCACCAGAATCATCTAGACAAAAAGCATGCCCAAACAAGGGAGGCCAGCCATTGCAAAGGAATATACTGCACGATTGCCACGGACGTCAAGCCCCCTACCACAAGCTAGGACCAGACACTCCCCTTACAAAGAAAAGCCAGAAAATTGACATTAAAATCGCATCACGAGTGCCCTTGCAACACAAACCAAATCGAGCAATAGACAAAGATCCACCAGCGCTACACCCTCCTCCATCGGTGGCGAAGCCGCCATGCACCTTGCAAAGCAAACAGGGAGACGATGTTTTCTTGCTATTACAAGTAAGTTCCTCAGAACATATAACATAAAGTTACCCGTGTTAGAAGACATGAAGATAACCCACCTGAGAAACAAAAGTTTTTTTTGTTTGGCAATATTCACTATAGTGAGATGTATGATATTGATAAAGTAAAAAATTTACAAGCCAAACCCCACTTAGGGCTGAGTCGCACCTTGGTGAATGGGGTGAGTGGGGAGAAGGAGGCACAGGGGTCGCTCCCAATGGGAGTGGGATGAGAAGAGAAGTTTGTGGAGATAAATTTGTTAGCTGCATGGCTTCCCATTGGTGAATTTTCTACTACAAATGAGGAGAGATGGGCTCATGCGGAAATATAGCTTAATCCCTCGAAAAAGTGAGGTATTAATACAAAGCTAACGGGGTTTTTACTTTCTCGCAAGAGTTTTCTCCTTTTCTGTTTTTGGAGAACTCCCTCTTCCCACTAACCCTACTCACGCAGAGTGTGAATCAACTCTTACAAGCCGAGGCAGGGTTCCAAAAAGGCCATCAAGACAACACATAATATTGCAAGAACAACGGAGGTAAACCCCGACCAAATAGTCAACCTAACCAGGAAATCGTAATTGCAGACTGACAACAAACAGCTAGATAAGCTGTCAAGATAAAAGAATATCGCTGCATCAATGGCAGGCCCCAAGTCCCCATCACCTGCAAAGAGCCCTCCAGGTTGCCACCACAAATCTTTCCCTGCCACCACAGACCATCTTCACGACCCGAGCGGACACCCTAAGAAGTCAAAGCATAGCCAAGCCAAAAAGAACTAGAGCGGAAAAAACCCAACCATCAGCCGAGCAATCCAAACCACAAACCAAAACCGAGACATCAAACTCGAGATTTTAGAGAGGAGCCGTGCACTCACAAGAACAAAGCCTAAGTGCCGCTCGCCGATGCCACCAGGGAGAAAGCCTCTGTCACCGACCAATCACCCCTCCTTGGGCAACATCACCACCAGATCCGGTCCACCCTAGGCCATTGTGGAGAGCCAAGCTCCATCAGACAACACAAGCAAAGCCACCTGCCAAGTGGCCACTCACAAGCTCTGGGCTATTTTCAACAAATGCAGAGAGAGGGTGGTGGACTTCTTAGAGCACAACAGATACATAATGACTAACATGTTGCCTAAGTATGTGCTCTAGAGGGCGGTGAGAAGTCCACATATGTCTAATAGGGTAGTGGACTTCTCAGAGCACAACAAATACATACTGACTAACGTGTTGCCTAAGTATGTGCGTTAGAGGGCGGTGAGGAGTCCACATATGTCTAATAGGGTAGTGGACTTCTCAAAGCACTTGACATACATACTGACTAACGTGTTGCCTAAGTATGTGCTCTAGAGGGAAATAAGAAGTCCATAGATGTCTAATAGGGCGGTGGACTTCTCAGAGCACTTGACATACATACTGACTAATGTGTTGCGTAAGTATGTTGTCTTTTTAAGTAACCCACTATCACAAATATCAACAAGTGATCTCACAAAAGAAACACTTATTGTCTTGCCCTCCATGTTTGGTTCTGTAGCAGATATTGATGTTGTTGTTGCTACTCTCTCTCTCTCTCTCTCTCTCTCTCTCTCTCTCTCTCTCTCTCTCTCTCTCTCTCTCTCTCTCTCTCTCATTGAGTGGCTCCACTCGTGGTCTACGCAAGAAGCTCATTGTAGGCATTCTCTCTCTCTCTCTCTCTCTCTCTCTCTCTCTCTCTCTCTCTCTCTCTCTTCCCCTGCAGGTTGTGAGCAAGAATTGTTAACTGAGCCGACATCGATTAACGAAAACTGCTAAAGTCCAAGATGTCGGAATGCACATTGAAGATAAATACGGAGAAGCAGTGAAGATTAGGTTATGCATTTTTCACATTTTCCCAAAATGGCCATGTATTGTAATTTCCCAACTTATCAAGCCATTGTAATATTTGTAATGGGTTACGGGCTCAATCAGAGTTCCAAGCTGTAAATAAAAGGTCCGTTAGTGTGCTTAGGTTGAAGATTCAGTAAGTTCTGGATCCTTAAAGGCATTGGGCATCGAGACATTGCATATTTTTACCCTAGGTATATAACACAGTTTGTAAATGGAATTAGGGTTCTTAGCCTCATTTGTTGAGACCACTCTTTGATGAGAGCTCATGAAGTGTGTGGCTATGGAGTCCTTGAGCTTCTCCTTGCTCATATGACTTGATTAACACTAATCAATGCTTAATTCTCTTTCACTATGCCTCTCTCATACTTCTTATGATTGTTAATGATGCTTTGATTAGCTAGATCGTAACTAATTAGTGGTTAATCTTGCTCTTATCTTCTGTGATTGCTCTCTATTCTTTGTGTGTGCATGTAGGTTTGACTGGCGTGCGGATGCTCAATGGATCTATGTGTGCACGCTTGTGATTAGTGTGTTGCTTGATGGGATTAGTGATGTGTGCATCTTTGCAATCATTAGTGTGTGTGATTGGGTTGATTTGAGGTAAAGAGGAGTGGATATGGAGATTGCAAGAAACCGTGGCTTAGCTTCTCCATAGGCCGAGAAGCTCACCTCATAGAGTCATCATTCGTATTTCCATGATTAGCTCACTAATCAGTGATTGTGATTGCGTGCTGTGTAAACACACACACAATAGGGTAGCAGCCAGTAAATTGACCATAGCTTGAAGGGCATTTGGAGAACTGAATCAAGGCTCTGCAAGAGGCTAATAAGGAAAGAAAAAAGGGGAATCAAAAGCTTTCTCAAGCAAGGAAAATCAAAGGCATTGAGGGGGGAGATGAACTTGAAGGTGCCAGCAGCAGTTCACAATTTGGAATTACAAGAGCATCGTAGCGCTATAACTCAAGCTTGAAGCATCGAGTGTGTATAGCTGTTCATTGTCGATAGAGTTTGAGAGAATCAACAGAGAGTTAATTAGATTTTAAAAACTTGTGTGTAAGGGTGCATTCATACACACCCTTATGAGATAGAGGGAAAGAGCAAGAGAGAGAGGAGGCCAGCCTTGGAAGAGCGGCAAGCTGGATAGAAAGAGAAAAAGAGAGCAAGTGAGACAGCTCTCTTGGTCGTGGCAACGAGAGCAAAAAATTACACTCTCGACGCAAGCGCACACACATACAAATAGATGTGTGTGGACACTAGCAAGTAAGCCTAGGATTTCCCCAACATCGGCCCTACATATTTTGGTAGCATTTTCTCTTTGACTTCGGCATTGGTTTCGATTCGACCATTATGGCTTCAACAATTCTCTAGTTTTCAACTTTCGGCGGCACATACCAGCACATAGCAGCTCTGACGGTCCATTTCAGAGCATTTTTTCTCGTGAGCATGGCTCTCGAGCGGTGATTTTGACCACATGCAACTGGTTGTGTTTTGCTCTTGGTTTTTGGTTGACGTAATTATTGATCAACGATATAGTCTGCCAGTTTCTCAACAATTTTGCTCGCAGTTTGGACTTTCTTGCAATGTCTACTATGTATGATTGTGTGGGACATTCCAAAGAGTGATTTCTAGCACGATTTTGTGTAGATTCATCATGCCATGTATATACACTTGTAGAGATAGCTTGAGCTACATATAGCTCACATGTAGCAGGTTCACAGGTTTCCAACATTTTTGGACAGGTATAGGTTCATAGAGCCACTCGTTTAGGAGTGACCCCGTTTGCCAGGGTTTGGGCAGTGCATGTATTCCATTTGTGGATCTGTTTACTGAGACATTGAGTGTCTGTTTTGGTGTAGTTTTTTAGTGAGATTTTTTGAGATTTTTCTCAAAATATAGGGGAGCTCTATCTATTTGTCCCTAGATTCTTGCCATTTTTGCACGTACTCGGAATGTACTTTTTGATGGTTTAGTGGTTGAGTTTTTGGTTCCCACTTTAAGTGAATGAGTGTTCACTCTCGCTTTAACAGGTCCTATTATGTTGGACCAGTTTACTGTTCTTGTACCCACTCTCGTAGGAGTGAGGATTATGTATGCTTGTGTGGGTACAGAAAGACAATCACAAGTTTCATAGGTTTTTTGCATATATTTGCAGGTAGTTTCTCTTGTGTGATGTGGTTTGAGCTAGTTTGCTCTCTACTTGCATATATGGTTATGTGCTTTACGCTCAATTGAGCAGTTTGTCCCAGATTCTGTGCTTGCAGAGTTTGTAGATTGTGGAGTTTGTTTTACGCATATGTAAGTATCGGTTTTGGTGCAATTGATTATGTTTTCCATGATTGTGTAGTGGTCATCTCCCACTTTTGTTGCCGGTTTTGGCATGGTTTGTGGTTGATATTTGTCATAAAAATCTAATATCTAACCAACCCAAATGATTTTCTCATATTAAACTGATCATTTAATGTGGGAGAATAGATAGGAACAAGGGTTAGAATATAGACATTTGCTTTTGGGTCTATCTCGACATGAGGCCAATGGAAAAGGGGTTCAAATGAGAGATGATCTATCAAAGAGCAAGGTTAGCTAATGGAGCTTAAAGACCTTAAGGTTAGCTTCATTAAAGACCTCCAAAGGTTAGTGTTAAAAGTCCTTTGACCTTAGGTAAGCCAGGGCTAAGCTTGAGGTGGGAACCCGGCCCAAGCTTGAGGTGCTTGTCGTGCTTGATGACTAAGGTGCTTGAGTTGCTTGTCATGCTTGATGACTAAGATTCTTGAGGTGCTTGTCGTGCTTGATGAGTAAGGTGCTTGAGGTGCGTGTCGTGCTTGATGACTAAGATGCTTGAGGTGCTTGCCATGCTTGCCAACTAGGGAGCTTGAGGTGCTTGTGGGAACACTACCCAAGCTTGAGGTGCTTTGTCATGCTTGCTGCCTAAGGTGCTTGAGGGTAAGGTATGCAAAAGTCAAATGTCAAATCCTATCCCTACAAGGAGGGGGCGAGACCTACAAGAGGGGGGTAGAGAGAGAACACACACACCCTCACACAAGGTAAGCTTGGTACAAAGAAAGCATCTAGGACACTTGTCAAGCTCCTCCTCATGTTCCCCTCATGGTGTGCGTAAAGCCTATTGGTTAGCCTCCAAAAGGGTCCAATGATAATTTAGTAGATTTAATTAATGTTTTTTGCATTATCAAGTCCTCTCTCTCAAATGGGAAAGGGGGATACTTGTCCCAAGACTACCCTTGTTGCTTGTAATGCATCCTGCATGTGATTGGCAAGTCTTGCAGGGGTACAATGAGCTTCAAGCTTGAGCTACAAGGGGGTTCGATCAAAGCCAGAATGGGGCTAGCTTGGGGGGGTATACTCTCCCACACACTCACACATACTCTCATTGTGTGAAGTGCAAAAAGTGCAAGAGCTCCATCTCAAGCTAGTAGAGAAGTTGAGAGCCTACACCAACACTCTTGGCTATGGAATGCAAATCCAACCAAGAGCCGTGCTTCGATGCTTAAGCTTTCCATCTTCTCCATCTTTATTACTATGCTATTATGTATGCTAGCAAGAAGAGTGATGATGAGTTAGGAACTAATTCTTTCTTCTATGAAATGTTTCTTCTTCCTCTTCCCTACCCTCATTCCCCGCTAGCTTTCTCAACCTTCAAAGGTGTTTGAGGCCTTGGGGCTGAGGCTTGGGATAGTTAATGTTTTCTTTTGCAAATTTTATGTTATTCTTGTGATGTATGAAGGTTTCCATCTTCATTTCATCACCTAGATCACAAGGAACACAAAGATTGTATTGTACCAAGTCTCTCTTGATGGAGAATCTATAATACAAATGCCGATTGGAGGGGGGACCACGGATCCACATAAATCCGCGGTCCTCAACTGTTGTCATGTTCTCTAAACTTTCTCTTGCAAAAGTATTGTTCATGCCAAGTTAACTAAGTACCATGTTTATGTTGCTACCATAAAGTAAGTTCACCCTCTATACTCACAAAGTAATCTTACAAAAGTGCTTTATCTAATTTATCTACTCTCAAAGTTTAAAGGCCATTTCCATTACATTGGTATCAAATAATTTATTTTCTCTTTTGAGTAGCCTATAAATGGTTAATTTTGTTAATTATATTAGGGTAAGTGGGACTCGAATCTATTCTCGATTTTTTTGAGCCCACTCTGTGGGATATGGTGCACACCTCGGGAGATTTGGTCTTAATAATGGAGCCTTTTTAGAATTTCCTAAGGCTTTACCATAATGGAGTCTAAAAGGAGCTAGCCCTCGGCAACTCTCCAATATTAGACCCAATCCACTACTCTCTTTAATTAACCAATTTGAGCCGTGGGTGTAGATACTTAAGTGCCAATTTTCAAAGGCTAAGAGGAGTAGCAACTAAGGTTTTGAAGTGCCAAAGCATACACTAAGTAAGTACTCACCAAGAGAGTAGAGTGAACATTGATAACTTTGATTTTTCACATGAAGGTGCTAATGATGATGCCCCCATGTTTGTCAATTATCTTGTTACTAGGTTGCAGCAATCTATGGGAAACCTTGCTTTGCAAGCCGAAGTTATTCAACAACTTCGTGCTAATGGGATTTCCCTTCCTCTCCAAGAGGAGAGAGAGCTTAGGAGGCCTCTTGAAGAGACCCCCAAAAGAAGACTCTCTCCAATACGAGAGGAGGAATCCAAAGAGCAAGAAAGTAATGAAACTTTAAGTTCCTCTGAAGATGTGGCTCCACTAAGACGGTGGTCTAGACGATCGCCAACTCCTCCCAAGAGAAAATGATCAACCCATAGTCCTCCTCGTCACTCCGAAAGGGAAGAGAGGAAACAAAGGAAAAGGGCAAAAAAGAGGTCACCCTCTTCTCCTTCTTCTTCACCCTCCTCCATTTTCGACAAAATCTATGGCTATTCTCCTAGAGAATACAAGAAGGGAGGACATCGCAAATCTTACCCTGCATGGCGAAGGTCACAAAAGCTTAAGAATTACAAAGAGGGAGAAAAGAGTATGTCTTTTATCACCTATGATGGTACCTTTGGTACCATTGGCATTCATACAACAATTTGATGCAGCCTTTAGAGACAAGGGCTTCATAGAGTCCTCCAAGCTACACCATGTAGCTATGCACTTCCAAAAATCAGCTCATCAATGGTGGGCTAGCCTTCATGGCAACAACGGCAAAGCCCCAAAGACATGGAAAACTCTATGAGTTTCCATTATGAAGCAATTCTTTGCAAGTGATGCAGAGGACAATGTGGCTACCAAATGGTGTAGTTTAAAGCTTCTCTCCCATGAATCTATTCACAAATATGTCGACAAGTTTTGGGACTTACATCTCAAGGCTACTTTCTTCCAAAAGATAGACTTTGCCGAGCAAATGCAACAATTTTCTGTGGGATTACCAAAAGAGATGGCCGAGTATGTCAGCTCCCAACGGCCTAGTTCTATCACAAAAGTAATCCACCATACCATGGTTGCTTCGCACATCAATCTCCAAGATGGAATGTCAAGACCATGGAAAACAAAGACAAAAATGATACAAAGGGGAAAACCAATGCCCAAATTTCTTCCCAATGCAATTTCAACAGCAACAACAATCGGTCCAAGGAGAAGGAATTTACAAAGGTAAAAACAAACTCTCTCTTGAAGAGCTTGAAGCCTTTTGCAAGGACCATAAATGTTTTAAGTGTGGGGAGCAAGGACATGGCTATTGTTCTTGCCCCAAGAGAAATGCTTGCAATGAGACTCCTAGAGCTTCCACCATCGAAGCTCCAAAACAGGATGCTCATTGCAAAGGTTCACCTCTCTCCTATGCTTGGGAAAAGGTAAGGGAGCATGATGCCTTCATCTTGTGTGACCCTGGCTCTACTCACAACTTCATATCAACGGAGTTGGCCACCAAGTTGGGCATTCAAGCTTCGAGATGGGAGATGCTGTAATGGCCGACACTGCTTTCAAGGGACAACAAGCCTCCATTACTCCTTTGATTGGGAAGTTGAAGCTTCATGTCCAAAGCTATGTCGACAAAGAAGACCTTTTCATCTCTCCTCTCCAACATGAGGATGCTATCCTAGGGGCACCATGGTTCAACCGCATGGCTGCCAACATGAAGTTCCCTAAAAGGAGAATCTACTTCACCTACAGGGGAAAGAACATGTATATAGATGCTAGTGAGTTTGGTCGTACTATACGACTTATAAATCCTCTTGATTTTGTTAAATCAATGAAGAGCTCAGTTTTGCGTACATGATTTTTGTCCAAGAGTTCCTAAAAAGTCCTAATGTTTTATCTAATGTAAATGGTAGGAATCAAGAAGAGTTAGACTTGTCTAATTTTCTAGAAGAATTCCAAGGTGTGTTCATTGATGATATCCCTATGGACTTACCTCCAAAACGAGGGGATGATGACCATCGCATTGAGCTCCTACCAGGAAGCTCACCGCCTAACAAGCCTCCTTATCGAGTTTCTCAAGCTCAACAAGAAGAGATCATGAGGCAAGTAAAAGGATTGGTTGTTAACACCGACATCCACTTCTAGTAGTCATGGGCCGGGCTTGTCAGCGTCCACTTCTAGTAGTCATGGGCTGGGCTTGTCGATCCAATAGGAAAAGGGTAGAGTGATTGCCGATGAGAGGCGCACTCTAATTGGAACATTCAAGGGTTAGTTGGCTAAGCATGGGCGCCCAAGTGTGAAGGGTGAGCTCATATAAAATTCACCTAAACTTAAAAATCACTCATTCTCTCATTTGTGCAATTGAAGAGTGCTCTTGCTCCATCTCCATCTCCTTCTTCATCTCCTTGTGTGTGTGTGTGTGTGTGTGTGTGTGTGTGTATGCGAGAGAGAGAGAGAGAGAGAGAGAGAGAGAGAGAGAGAGAGAGAGAGAGAGAGAGAGAGAGAGAGAGAGAGAGAGAGAGAGAGCGATCAAACATTGCGACAACACGACGATGACGAGGCGGTTGAGCGTGGCCGGTGGTAGCTCCCTCTTCTTCGCGGCGAGGAATCCTCCATGAAGGCGAGGGTAGGGTGGTGAGTGACACACCCTTGTTCTCTGGAGCTTGCTAGATTAGTCTGGTTGTGTGCTTGCAGCCATTTGTGGCTCGCACATAGTGTACGGCAAATCCCTTGCTTTGACACGTGTGATAGATGCGCATATTTTTGGTGCCGTTGCCGGGAAATGCCTTGCATTAAGCTGGAATAGCACTCTATGCTACTTTGTGGTGCATTATGAAATGTAAGAAAGGTAGAGAAGGAAGGTGTGTGGCTTGTTGAAAAGGATTTGTGACCTTTGTTTTTGCTGCAGTGTATTGTTTTCTGGTAATAAGGTGTTAGTTTTTTGCTGTAAGGTAGTGTGTTTTCTATTCATAAGTAGCTGTAAGGTATTAGATCTATAATGTTAGTTCTGTAAAGTACAATAAGTAGATCTATTAGTTAATTAGTTGCTATAGTATTGTGCTAGTGTGTAACAGTAGCTCTGTTAGTTGTAAGTAGGTAGGTTAGGTGTGTGTGTGCTCGCGCCGCGGCCGTGACCTTATCCAAAAAATAAATTAAAAAAATTAGAGGTAGGACTGGGATCGGGAATATTCTCTAGGCCCAAGACCAAGCCCATGCTCAGGCTCAGGCCTTAGTCACCCTTTAGAATTACTTATTTTAGTATTTTAATCGAACGCTGTGCTATAAAGCACACCACAACCCCTTGAGAGATATGCTCGTTTCGAGCTATCACATGCAATCCAAAAATTGATTATTAGAAAACATTTAAAAAACATCAAAAAACGAGTGAAAACGGGGTGCAAAATGTCCAAAATATCAAGCGGTTAACCTTCAAAGGTATTTGTCGACGCTTGTAGGGTGCCAAAGGCACATGCATCTGCGCTCTGGTCGTGTGCTAGAGGCCAATCAACTAGCAATCATTTCAACTTACGCGAGTTCTCAATACCCACCTACCTTAGGTTCTGGGCCCTCGGCGGGGACCCAAAGTAGTAACACTTAGGACCCGCATATTGCGTCCAGCGACTCTTCCTCTGATTACGGCGTCATGGAAGGTTACCCAATACCTAATTGTGATAGCTCAAGCCAGGACATGCATGCCATGGGACCATGGTCCAGGCCGAGCGTGCTTAGTCACTTGAAGAAAACCTTTAGTAGAGCCACTAACTCCAAACATGGAGCTAATGATGTAAATGAGGAGGGTGGGGAGGCAAATTTGCCATTTTTGACCAATGTAAATCCCATGCTCCTGGAGAGTGTGCAAGTGAATTCTCAGTTCATTGCACCCCCTGACTCTTCAGAGCTATTCCCCTCCGAGGTTATATTACCTAATGGTAGAAGCCTTGCCAAAATGCAAGAGGTTGAGCGATATATCATTGTGGTTAGGGAAAAGAAAATCAAGAGCTTACGCAAGGTGAAGCAACAAAGAGAGTTAAAAGCGAAAGCCCCTATGTCAATATCCTTGCTAGGAGAGCAATTGAGTGCTTCTGAATTAGCAACCACTAAGGGTCAACCCATAGAGATCCACATTGCATCTAGCTCAAAAGACACCCCTAGCACCTCAATCCTAGATGGAGCATTCCTAAATGAGAACTGGGAGTACGAACTACAAACATAAACTTTAACTAACCTATACACAGGTCACACCTATCACGTGGGTTGGTTAAATGTCCTAAAATCCACAACAGGTGCTACTAGTGTAGAGGATCAACAACAAAGAGTTTGTGAGGTCATCCATAGGGTTATTGATCTAGAGAGACAGAACAAGGGGATCCACATGCCTCATGAGATTCTTGGATACAACGAAGGCTAAACAACCAACCTTATCACAAATGGAGACTCCCTCAATAAGTCTGATGGATCCTCCATATGTTGTTTCGCAAGGAGTCTCAGTGCAATCTGAGCCCACAAGTAGTAGTTTTACTTTTCCAAGTCTAGTTTATCTTTCCCTTGATGACACCACGTCTACCATGCCTACCCCAATGATGGGCATGCCAAGAAACACGCCATGGACCTCATTTGTTAGTAAAGCACCCCTACATGGTAGCTCAATGCCTGCAATAGTACCTACAAGTGTGTACCAATCGTATACACCTATGGGTCCTCGTACTCATGTAGTTCCTATCCCTTCCATTTTTTCAACAACCTATGCTCCACAACCACAACACCCAAGCTCTTATTTCAACGGGACCATACCGGCTAGCATTAGCATGTCACATCCACCAACGTCATCTATGCCTAGGGCCACACATATGAACTTTAGGCCACCGCATGGCACAACACGGTAGCAAACTTGGAACCCAAGGGCTTCCTATGCGCCAAGCCCAATGCCAATACCTACTTCACATGTAGTCTCTGGAGCACCGGTGCCTGCTCACTTAGGTGACTTGGCAACATTTGCTCAAGTGATTGGTAGATCTATTGCTGAGAATATGCATAACACGCCTGATATAGAGCCTATAAGTAAGGCAGTACAAATAGCCAAGCCGCACACAAAAATCTAGTGGAGATGGGGATGTGAGAAAGCATACCGAAGTGTTTGAACAAATATGCGATTCTCTAGGAGAACACAATGACGTACATAAGAGTAATTCTTTAAGAGGTTTTTCTTGAAAGAATACATACGAGTGGGAGTGCTTTGGGGTGTAGCCTCTCAACTCCAAAAAGCCCAGCGAGAGGAAGGAGAGTCGGTGAGAGACTTTATTAGTCGCTTGAAGCATTTGAATTCTCATTGTAATCCAAATGAACACTTCAATAATAATCAATTGCTTGATAGATCCATTAGGGGATAACGACATGAGGATATCTACAATGGCCATTAGAGGTATCACCACTTGGGAAGCAGTCACCACCAATGGGATCCAATTGGAGGATAAATTAATGATTCAAGGAGAAAAAGTGTTTGTTGAGCCTAAATCTACTAGCTTGCAAGCATCGAGGCATCAACCGATGACCATAAAGCCTATTGATAAGGAGCCAAAGATATCTGAGATGACTTTAGCATCTCACCAAGGCCATTAAAGAGAGTCTTAGAGATGATCATGCTTCGCAAAACAATCATATGTATCCAAGAAGGGAGCAACAATGGTGCTCAGTATGCTATGGTCCACATAGTACTAGTGAATGCCCTACTTTTAGAGTAAAATTCAATGAGAATTACAATGCCTGTGGGAGGTATGGTCATCAAGCTAAGGATTGCATAGTATTTAAGCATGCGATGGCCAATAGACCAACCTTGTCATGGACAGACACACCTCAAGTGCCTGCATTGATGTCGGCCCCACCTCTTGAACAAACATCACAACACATGGTCCCTAGGGCCCAAAATGTTGTTCAAACAACACCCTTACCATCTCCAGTGCTAGGACCGCAACCACCACATCCAAGAGTCACTTTTGTGAATCAAGTGGGTTGTGAGTCATCTATTGCTTGTTTGGAAGGCTATGAGGAAGATATAGACCCTAATATTGCCTATGGGTTAAATGCGCTTGCAAAAAGTCCACAATACTACATGGAGGACTATTGGGGACAAGTCAAACCAGTCTATCAAGTAGCTGCTCTTGTTGCAAGAGGCCAGAATATCAAATACACTTCCAAGAGACCACCTCTTCAATGCTACGAGTGTGGAGGTCCACACCGTGTGGCCCAGTGTCCTATTAGGCTACAAAAGAACGCCATATGAAAATCAATCACAAAGTACACCTGTGGTACCAGTAAATGTACTCACACGATCGATGCTCCAAAAACAAAATTATATTCTTGAAGAAAGAGACACGGCAACAATTGCCCAATCTCTGAAGAAGAACAAAACACGAAGGAAGAGATCGCAAAAATCAGTGAGACCAACATAGGGACTGGTTGACGACCCTGTATATATGAAGGACGATGAAGAGGATTCTGATTCAGGTGAAACCATGGAGATCAAAACAACCACTAAGATAGAAACCAACAAGGAAGATCGTCATGGGACACAATGGCAAGGATACAAGAAAAAGATAGGAACTTATCTAAACCCTACAGAGGAGATCAAGCGAGTCAAGCGATTAAGGAGTTTGGTAGAAGAGACCCAAAGGGATCTGGAGCTAGCACTTAGGCAAATTCAGATTACTGACACGGTGTTCCCTAAGCAACAACAACCTCACCAGGTCCATAAACCTTAGCCATACCTAGTGTCATCCAAGAAGAAGTGACTTAAAGTCATGGGAAAGTGGACATACTCACTTCTTGTCAAAAAGAATGTTTACAGAGGGACTACCTGACCCTATCGAAGAAATGGAGATCCCGTCTTCCCTACGTCAAGGGATTGAAGCCCAAAAGATGCCGTTAAATATTGCCAAACTGATGGATTTCATGGCTTCACAAGTTAGAACCACCATCATGTCCAAACTATATAGAGACCCTGAGTTATTCTTAGCTCTTCGAGCTTTGCTCAATGGTGGAGAACTAAAGGTCGAGCTACCACAATTTGCGCAGATGGATGGAGCTAGGGAGATGCCAATAGAGGAGGAACACTTAGATCCACAACCCAACCTAGATGAGAACCTTGTTGTAGAAATACTTGTTAACAAGTTGGGACAATACTTTGAGGGCGATGAATCCAATGCAACCATACCAATCACTACTAAGGGATTAACTTTGAAGGGAATCCTTGATGGTGGCGCTGGGGTTAGCATTGTGACTCAAAATTGCTGGGAAACTATGGAAAGACCTCACCTTGGGACCACAACCATAGTAGTAAAGATGTCCAATGGGTCTATTGTTAAACCTATTGGGATGCTAGAAGATCTCAAGATCAAGGTCTTTGGACATAAAATAAGAAATACCTTCATTGTTATGGATTTCGCCAAGCACACAATGGCATCTGAGATGATCTTAGGACGTCCTTTCATGATGGAAGAAAAAAAGGTGCATGACTGGTCTAAAAACCATGTCCACTTGTGAAGGTGCCGGGGGAAGCGTGTGCGAGTGTGTGCAAGTGTGTGTGTGTGTGTGTGTGTGTGTGTGAGAGAGAGAGAGAGAGAGAGAGAGAGAGAGAGAGAGAGAGAGAGAGAGAGAGAGAGAGATGCTTTGGGTGGAGAGCACATCAACGTAATCCCGTTGTTGTAGGTCCTGATTCTTTTGTATATTAAAGAATAAGTGTATATAGGTTAAGTTAGTAGATGGGTTAGTAGTAAGTGGGATGTCCAGCCAGTTGGTCTGAATCCCAGCAAACTCCCACTTGAAGGCCAACGCAGCCCAAGTGACTTGGTATGTTCAACCGTGATGCAATCTAGTGGCTTCAACCTATACCCATCAACTCTTTGCAATGTGTAAACCACTCCAAAGCTAAGCCTTTCGTCAAAGCATTTGCTGGGTTGCCGTCAGTGTGTACCTTGACAAAATCAATGAGCTTGTTGGCCAAGAAATCTTTCATGAGATGATGCCTGACTTCAATGTGTTTTGATTTGGAGTGAAACACGGGATTCCTTGCCAATGCAAGAGCACTCTGACTATCACAATATATTATTGGAGCCTCATCAATGCCAAGATTTTTGACCAACCAAGATAACCATACAACCTCTTTACTTGCATCTAACAATGTAACGTAATACCTGACTTCAATGTGTTTCAATTTGGAGTGAAACACACGATTCCTTGCCAATGCAAGAGCACTCTGACTATCACAATATATCACTGGAGTCTCATCAATGCCAAGATTTTTGACCAAGCGAGATAACCATACAACCTCTTTACTTGCATCTGACAATGCAACATACTCTACTTCTGTAGTGAAAGATGTCGTACAATCTTGAAGACATGACCTCCAAGATACTGCTGCTCCAACAAATATGAAGACATAGCCAGATGTTGATCTCCTATTGTCAACACAACCCACATAGTCTGCATCCGCATAACCCATGATGGATGCGTCATTGTTCCCAAAGCGTAAACACCTGTGAACTGTACCTTTAAAGTACCTAAGAATGTGGTGCAGTGCTTCCCAATGCTTGCTACTAGGATTTGCCATATATCGGCTCACCACTCCACTTCAAAAGCAATGTCTGGCCTTGTGGTTACCAAAGCATACGTGAGACTTCCCACTGCTGAAGAATATGGTACCTTAGCGAGTTCCACTCTCTCAACATCAGATTTGGGTACATCTTCCTTACCGAGTTTCAAGAATGCCTGCATTGGGGTACTCAATGCTTTCCCGCCCTGCATATTGAAATGTTGCAAAACTTTTTCAATTTATGTTTCCTGAGATAACTCAAGAATACGACGTTTGCGAACTCTTTTGATCCGCATGCCAAGAAAGTGTGTAGCATCCTCCAAATCTTTCATTGCAAAATTATTGCTAGGTGTTTTCTTCAAGTTGGCAATTTCCACAATGGATTTCCCAGCTATAAGCATGTCATCAACATACAAAACTAGAATGATCATTGAGCCATTATCTAGATTTCTTGTGTACAAGTAGTGATCCTCTTGGCTCCTTTTATACCCTTGAGACCTCATACATGCATCAAATTTATGATACCATTTCCTTGAACCCTGCTTTATGCCATAAAGTGCCTTTTTGAGCTTACATTCTAGCTCCTCATGAGATACGTTCTCCTGAACAAACCCTTCAGGCTATTGCATATAAACATCCTCATCAAGATCCCCGTGAAGAAATGCTATCTTCACATCCATTTGGACAAGTTCCATGTCCTCAATCACTACAAGACCAAGTATGGTTCTAAGCATTGTCATCTTGACCACAAGCAACAAGATTTCATCAAAATCGACTCCCTTTTGCTGTTTGAATCCTTTGGCTACAAGTCTAGCATTGTACTTTGAATTTGGATCACGTGAGGTAAATTTCTTCTTGTAAACCCATTTGCAAGGTAAAGCTTTTGCATCATTTGGTAGTTCTACCGAGTCCCAAGTGTCATTAGCCAGAATTGAGTTATACTAAGATTAAATAGCCTGCTCCCACTTCACCACATTATCCGTACTCATCATGGCTTCTTGGTAGCAGCTTGGCTCGCCGCAATGAGTCAACATGATGTAATCAAGACCTGGCTCAAAACGCGCAAGTGGACGAGAGACTCTAGTAGACCGTCTCACTCCTTAACCATTGCTATCCGCTCCCTCTAGAGCATTGCTAGTGGAAGGTACATCACTAGCCCGCAGAGTTGATTTCACTGTCTCTGAGGCAACATCCTCAAAAGTGACTCTCCGAATCTCTATTTCCTTGATAGGTTGTTTATGCATCTTTGACTCATTGAAGATCACATCTGAACTACGGATGACTCGATGAGATTTCGGGTGCCAGAGACGATATCCCATCTCTCCATCTGCACCATATCCAATGAAAATACATTTGTGTGACTTTGGCTCTAACTTTTGTCTAAGTTGTTTAGGCACATGAGCATAAGCTTCACAACCAAAAACACGTAGATGGTCATAGTGGGGCTCATGTTTAGACCATAACTCTTATGGAATCTCATAATTCAATGGCGAACTAGGCGAACGATTGATAATGTGCACTACAGTCAAGACGGCTTCTGCCCAAAAGCCTTGTGTGAGATTTTCCCTACAAAGCATGGCCGTGACTCGTTCCTAAATCGTACGATTCATGTGCTCAGCAGCTCCATTCTGAGCGGGTGCGTATGGTGCAGTAAACTGACTTTAAATCCTCCTTTTAGCTCAAAAATTGTCTAAATCTTTGGAGACATACTCTCCACCGTTGTCAATTTGCAACCTCTTGAGTCTCTTGCCATACTGATTCTCAAAAAGTGCCAAATTTTTTTGGAACACAGGAAGAACTTGATCCTTATGTTTCAAAGGATATGCCCACACCTTTCGAGTAGAGTCATCTATGAATGTCACAAAATAGCTGCCCCCCCCTAGAGATTTGGTTGACGTAGGACCACAAACATCACTATGTACTAAATCTAGAGGTTCATCGCGCTTTTGATCCGATGGTAAGTGCACAGACCTAGTCTGTTTGCCATAGATACAATGCTCACAAACAGGAAAGTCAACATAAGACAAGATAGGTAAGTATCCAAAACGAGTCAGAGTTCTCATTCCTTTTTGGCTAATATGACCTAGCCGGCAATGCCACAACTCAGTAGACGGCAGCTCGACTATAGATATGTAATCATGACCAACATCTGACACATGCATGGAATACAAGGTACCATGCTTCTAACCTCTGAGTACAACAAGATTACCTTTGTGTACTATCCACGAACCATTGCCAAATGTGGTGTTTTAGCCCAAATCATCAAGCTGACCAACAGAAATCAAGCTTTTAGTCAACTTGGGCACATGTCTGACATTACATAAAGTAAAGTGCATGCCATTCCTTAGATGCAATTTGACATTTTCAACACCCTCAATGTCTAGTTCATAAGCATCACCAAGTCTCACTTTGCCACAAGAGTGAGAATAAGTAGAGAACCACTCTCTATGTGGTGTCACATGGAAACTCGCACCAGAATCTACAATCCAATTTTGTGCATACTGCACATCTTCTGTAACAAGAGCCTCAACAGGTAGATTTGCTGTGAAGAACAATATGTCAGAGGTAAGTTGCAGAACAACCGCTGGACGAGTCTCTACAATAGGAGCATTTGAGGACTCTAGCACATTGATCTCCTCTAACTTTGCTTTTCCCTTGTTTGAATCATCAGACCTAGAAGTTTCACCGGATTGTTTATCCTTCTTGATTTGCTGCCATTTCCTGCAATCCTTCTTCACATGTCCTTTTTTATGGCAGTGATAGCACTCGACATTACGCATAGAACCCCGAGACTTACTGCGTGAGCCCCCACGTTCCTTGATTTTGGCACGACTTTGAGTGCAACCCCTCTGTCTATCACTAGCAACATACGCATCACCATCCTTCTTGCCTTCGAGAGATTTCTTGCAAATCTCCTCGGTAAACAGACTCCCAAGGACATCAATGTACACTAGACCGGTACCAGGTGCTGAGTTACTAATCGTAGTACAAAACATATCCCAAGATGAGGGTAAACTGCATAGCAAGAAGATACATACAATGTCATAAAAACTAATATCTAACCAACCCAAATGATTTTCTCATATTAAACTGATCACTTAATGTGGGAGAATAAACAGGAACAAGGGTTAAGATATATACATGTGCTTATAGATCTATCTCAACACGGGGCCAATGGTAAAGGAGCCCAAATGAGAGATGGTCTATCAGAGAGCAAGGCTTACCAATGGAGAATAATACCTTAGGGTTAGATTCATTGCAGACCTCCAATAATGTGTGTAAAAGTCCTTTGACCTTAGGTAAGCTAGGGCTGAGCTTGAGGCGTGGGAACTCGACCCAGCTCGAGGTGCTTGTCCTACTTGTCATGCTTGATGACTAAGGTGCTTGAGGTGCTTGAGATGCTTGAGGTGCTTGACATGCTTGAGATGTTAGGGTTGCACTTGAGGTGAGAACCCAGCCCAAGCTTAAAGTGCTTAAGGGCCAAGCTTGTGGTGGGAACTGGGCCTATGCATGAGGGGTTGAGGTGTCAAAAAGTCAAAGATTCAATCCCTACAAGCAGGGGGTGAGCCCTACATGAGGGGGGATGAGAGAGAACACCCACACACTCACACAAGGCATGCATGGTACAAAGAAAGCAGAAGGGACACTTGTCAAATTCTTCCTCATGTTGCCCTCATGGTGTGCCTAAATCCTATTGGTTGGCCACCCAAGGGGTCCAATGATAATTTAGGGGATTTAATTAATTGATTTTTCATTTATCAAGTCCTCTCTCTCAAAGGGGAAAGGGGGACACTTGTCTCAAGGCTACCCTTGCTGCTTGTTATGCCTCCTGCTTATGATTTCTAGGCCTGGAGGGGTCCAATGAGCTTCAAGCATGAGCTACAAGGGGGGGTCGACCCAAGAAAGCTAGGGGGTTGCTTAGGGGGTATACTCACCCACACACACTCACAAACACTCTCATTGTGTGCTAGGCAAGGTGCAAGAGCTCCATCTCCTTCTCCAAGCTCCTTGAGAATTTGAGAGCCTACACCAACACTCTTGGCTATGGAATGCAAATCCAACCAAGAGCTATGCTTCAATGCTTAAGATTTCCATCTTCTCCATCTTCATTAATATGCTATTATGTATGCTAAGCAAGAAGAGTGATGATAAGTGAGGAATTATTTCTTTCTCCTATGGAATACTTCTTCTTCCTCTTCCCTACCCTCATTCCCTGCTAGCTCTCTCCACCTTCGAAGGTGTTTGAGGTCTTGGGACTGAGGCTTGGGATAGTTAATGCTTTTGACAAAGTGCATGTTATCCTTATTGCAAGAAGGCTAATGGTTTATTGCAAGTAGATTAGTTACTTAATGCAAGTAGATTAATTGTATTGCAAGGTAGATTAATTGTTGCTTTAGGCATAAGTTGATACATAAAAGTATACATCCTCATGCACTCAAATGATTTAGGGAACACAAAGACTAATGAAGTTCACGAGTTCTTGATTGTTTTCAAGCTAAGATTGATTGTTGATATTATGCAAAAGCTTGGTGTATGAAGCTTCCATCTCCATACTGCCAAAGAGGTCTCAAGGAACACAAAGATTGTATTGTATCAAGTCTCTCTTAATGAGAGAATCTATAATACAAATGCCTTTTGGAGGGGGGACCGGCTCCACATAAATTGGGTCCTCAAATGTTGTCATATTCTCTAAAATCTCTCTCTCTCTCTCTCTCTCTCTCTTGCAAAGGTATTGCTCATGCCTAGTTAATTAAGTGTTCTGATTAAGTTTCTACTACCAATTAAGTCCACCATCTATGCTCTCAAAGTTTCTCACTTTAATTCTCTTAATTCCACTATTCTCTAAGTTCATAGGCCATTTCCATTACATTGGTATCAGAGCATTTGGTTTCTCTTTTCTTGCTTAAGAAGAGAGGTCCTTAAGTAGCCTATAAATGGTTGATGTTGTTAATTATATTATGGTAAGTGGAACTGGGATCTATTATCGGTTTTGTTGAGCCCAGTATTTGGGATATGGTGCACACCTCTGAAGCTTTGGACTTAATAATGGAGTCTTTTTAGACTTGCCTACGGCTTTACCATTATTGATCCATAAGAAGTCCGAAAGGAGCCAACCCTCGGCAACTCTGCTATGTTAGACCTACTCCTCCACTCTCTATATTTAACCACTTTGAGCCATGGGTGTAGATACTTAAGAGCCGATTTTCAAAGGCTAAGAGGAGTGGCAACTAAGGTTTTGAATTTCCAAATCATACACTAAGTACATACATAAATTTTGTTAACATGGCTGGCAATAATCAAGAGAGTAGAACGAGCATTGATAACTTTGATTTTGCACATGAAGGTGCTAATGATGATGCTCCCATGTTTATCAAGTGTCTTGTTTCTAAGCTGCAACAAGCTATGGGAAACCCAACCCTACAAGGTGAAGTTTTCCAACAACTTCATAGTTATGGGATTCTCCAAACTCCCCCAAAAGAGAGAGCACTTGAGAAGTCTCTTCAAGAGATTTCCAAGAGAGGGATCTCTACAGTGAGATAAGAGGAGAACCCATATGAAGCGCTTAAACAATTACTAGCGGGCTTACCTCCATCCAAGAAGAAAGGTGAAGTCTCTACTATAGAGCCTTTCCCAAGAGAAGGAGAAAGAAGTGAGTCTCCCAATACTTCTGAAGATGTGGCTCCAAGAAGACGAAAGCCTCAATGATCTCCAACGCCCCCAAGAGAGAAAGATTGCCGGAAAGTCCTACTCCTCGTTATCACAAAAAGGAAGAAAGGTACCAAAAGAAGGAAAAGGAGAGAAAGAGGTCACCCTCTTCTCCATCTTCATCACCTTCCTCATATTCCAATGAAGGTAGCGGCTCTTCTCTCAAAGAGTACAAAAGGAAAGGCCATCGCAAGTCCTATCCGGTATGGAGAAGGTCCAAGAAGCTGAAGAAGTTCAAGGAGGAAGGAAAGGACACCACTTTTCTTACCTATGATGGCACCTTTGGTGCTATGGACAAGATCTTGGCCTTCATCCAACAGTTTGATGTGGACTTTGGTGATGAGGACTTCATGGAGTCCTCTAAACTGCGTCAGGTATCTATGCATTTTCAGAGCTCCGCTCGTCAATGGTGGGCTAGCCTACAAGCCCAAAGGAAAGCTCCAAGGACATGGAAGGCTTTAAGAGCCTCCATCATGAAACAATTTCTGGCAAGCAACACTAAAGACAATGTCCTCACAGAATGGAAAAGCTTGAAACTCTCTCCCTACGAGTCTATCCAGAAGTATGTAGATAAGTTTTGGGATTTACTTCTCAAGGCCAGTGTCTACAAAAAGATAGGCTTTGAGGAGCAAAAGCAACAATTTTGTGCGGGTCTTTTTGACGAGATGGCTAAGTATATCAACTCACAAAGGCCTAATGCCATATCAGCGGTCATACACCATACTATGGTCACCTCTCAAATCAATTTCCAACAAGGGGTTAAGAGAAACTCTAATCCCATGGAAGTGAAGGATCAAAATGAGCCTAGAGGAAGGAATAATGCTTAAACTTCCTCCAAAGGCAACTCTAGCAACACCGATAACAAAGCTAAGGAGAAAGGAGTCCACAAAGGTAAGAATAGACTCTCTCCAACAGAGCTAGAGTGTTATCGTAAGGATAACAAATGCTACAAGTGTGGAAAGCAAGGGCATGTCTATCGTGCTTGTCCCCAAATAAATGCACGCAACAATCCACCTTGA
Source organism: Adiantum capillus-veneris (assembly GCF_014529385.1). NCBI lineage: Eukaryota > Viridiplantae > Streptophyta > Polypodiopsida > Polypodiales > Pteridaceae > Adiantum > Adiantum capillus-veneris. The sequence goes on along the minus strand of NC_140960.1, from coordinate 100,448,326 downwards.
GTTTCTATGCTGGAAACTCCAAAAGAGGATGCTCATAGCAAAAGGCTTTTGTTTTTCCTAAGCTAGGAGATATGTACATACATGTTTATGAGTCGGGTAGCATCCTATCCCATGTAAATATGCATGCTTTTCACAACTTAATGAAAATCTATATATTCATATACATGATTTTTGTTAGAAAGTCTGTAAATGAATTAAATGTTTCAACCAATAACAAAAAAAAAAAAAAGACGGGAATAAAGAGGAATTAGAATTTTCTACATTCCTAAATGGATTCCAAAATGTTTTTATTGATGATACCCCCATGAGCTATCTCCACAATGAGGGGACAATGACCATGCAATGGAGATTTTACCATGAAGCTCAGTGCCTAATAAGCCTCCTTATTGAGCTTTATAAGCTCCACAAGAGGAGTTCAAAAGGCAATAGCATGAACTGGTAAGTTTTGAGAGAGATTAGGCTTTCCTATAACCAAAATAAAAGTGGATTTTTTAAAAAAGAGATTCAATAATTAGGTCACATTATCTCTAAAGGTGGTATTTGTATGGATCCACAAAAGGTAGAGGTAATAAAAAGATGGCCTAATCCAAGGAGTCTACATGAGTTGCGAAGCTCTAAAGGTATGAGTGCATACTAGAGATGCTTCATAGGAAAAATTCATGCTTATTGCAGGTCCAATACATGACTTAACAAAAAAGAACGTTAAGTGTACATGGACTACAAAGAGAGAAAAATACTTTTGAAAAGTTGAAAGAGAAACTTATCTCTCAACTTATGCTTACACTACGGGATCTCTCAAAGCTATTTGAGGTCCAATGTAATGCCTGGATGCATACCTTCAAGCAAAAATTTGCTTCAAGAAGAGAATACCATAGAATACAAGATTCAAAGACTCAAATCCAATGAGCGAATGCTGGACATATACAAAAGGAACTACGAGCTGTTTTACATGCCGTTGACACATGCAAGTACTTCTTGCGGACTCCATCCATGATACAAACCAAGCTCTTCGACAATCAAATGAGGTGGGAAAATTTCTTTTTGCAATTTAAATTTTACATTGCTCACATTGCTGGCAAGCACAAACATGTAGCCAATGCACTTTCCCGATGGCCAAGGGTAGATAGGAATATCAATAACAACTTACAATGAACTATGTTTTATGATAGTTAAATATTCTTCTAACCTAGGCTTTAGGGATATAATAATAGCCTTTACAAATGGAAGAAAAAGAACCACTCACATTAGATGATGGTTATCTTCCATACCTCAATAGGCTATATCTTCCTCACTTCCCATGCTCCTCCCATATGCGGGGCAAAGAGGAATTTGAATTTATTCTTTTAGGAATAAAAGAATACTTGTATTGGCTTACCAAGAAACAAGAACATACAAGAGTATGTTTCAAAATGTATGGTATACCAAAAGATGAATTATGATAGAAGGACCATGGCTTGCCAACATCTAATTGTGTTGGATAGAAATCTTACCATGACCACTAATTTCTGATAGAGTCTCTATCAGAACTAGAGTAACCCTCTTATGTTGGCCTACTATTCCAACGGATGGCCAAAAGGAAAATCACAAAACTAATGATCCTTGATCTACTAAAAGCTTGTGATTCGAGGTAGATCAATGCTCAAAATGGGAGAAGTACTTACCCTAACAACAATATGTCTCTAATAACATGAACATACTTCTAAGGGGAAAGTACCTTTCGAGGCTAAAGACGGAAGATCCAAACGTCCCTTGTAGCTTAAGGTACCTGGGAAGATCTTCATTGAAAAGGAGTATAGCCGAGATCAAAACGAATCTTTTTAGAAGATTAAATAGGATATATCCATCTATTAGCTAGGCAAAAGAGGATCCTGCCATTAGGCATAAAAGAGCCTTATCCTTTAAAGAAAAAGAAATCTTTCTTTGGGTCTTACTAAACAATTAAAGTTGCCCAACTATTGGCTCATATATATCATTTTTCATGAGGGCCTATTCGAGCCTTATTAAGGAGAGCCACAAATAGAGGCTATAAATGTAGAACCATTAGAGATCGAGGATGAAGCAAACGAGATCCAACCCAAGTTCATCCTTCGACAGGAACACAAGGTATTAAGAAATGGTAAGATTACTGACAGTATCTTATTTAAGTTAAGAATTATCCTTTCAAAGATGCTAAATGCATGCAAAGAACATAGCTTAAGGATAATATGAACCTTGTTAATGATGCTTACAATGACACAAAAGAGTAAGCAAATGTAAAAGAAATGCATTCTAAATGATCCATGTTTTTGTCTTGTAAGACTCTCTTTCTATGTTTCGTGCACAAATTTTAAGAAGTATGCATACTTAGGATCATGTTTGTGGTGACTACATCTCCCAAACACCAAGTAGAACTTCTCATTCTACTTTGGAAGTATGATATGGACTAAAAAGAGCAGACATGCTTGTGGCAGACAATGTCTCTCAAGCACCAAGTGGATTAGTCATCCACTCTGGAATGATGTCGTAGGGTAAAAATGGATCCTCTACCCGCTAAGACCAATGGACTAACATGTGAGACTTTACCATCTCTACCTCATAGTCGAGGACGACTATGATTTCAAGAGAGAGGTAATGTCATAAAAACTAATATCTAACCATCCCAAATGATTTTCTCATATTAAACTGATCACTTAATGTGGGAGAATAAATGGGAACAAGGGTTAAGATATAGACATGTGCTTATAGATCTATCTCAACACGGGGCCAATGGTAAAGGAGCCCAAATGAGAGATGGTCTATCAAAGAGCAAGGCTAACCAATGGAGCATAAGACCTGAGGGTTAGCTTCATTGAAGACCTCCAATAATGTGTGTAAAAGTCCTTTGAACTTAGGTAAGCTCGGGCTGAGCTTGAGGTGCAGGAACCCGACCCAACTCGAGGTGCTTGTCCTGCTTGTCATGCTTGATGACTAAGGTGCTTGATGATTGAGGTTCTTGAGATGCTTGAGGTGCTTAATGATTGAGATGCTTGAGGTGCTTGACATGCTTGAGATGTTAGGGTTGCACTTGAGGTGAGAACCCAGCCCAAGCTTAAAGTGCTTAAGGGCCAAGCTTGTGGTGGGAACTGGGCGGGTTGAGATGTCAAAAAGTCAAAGATTCAATCCCTACAAGGAGGGGGCGAGCCCTACATGAGGGGGGATGAGAGAGAACACCCACACACTCACACAAGGCATGAGGGGTTGAGGTGTCAAAAAGTCAAAGATTCAATCCCTACAAGCAGGGGGTGAGCCCTACATGAGGGGGGATGAGAGAGAACACCCACACACTCACACAAGGCATGCATGGTACAAAGAAAGCAAAAGGGACACTTGTCAAGTTCCTCCTCATGTTGCCCTCATGGTGTGACTAAAGCCTATTGGTTGGCCACCCAAGGGGTCCAATGATAATTTAGGGGATTTAATTAATTGATTTTGCATTTATCAAGTCCTCTCTCTCAAAGGGGAAAGGGGGACACTTGTCTCAAGGCTACCCTTGCTGCTTGTAATGACTCCTGCTTATGATTGGCTAGGCCTGGAGGCCTGGAGGGGTCCAATGAGCTTCAAGCATGAGCTACAAGGGGGGGTCGACCCAAGCAAGCTAGGGGGTTGCTTAGGGGGTATACTCACCCGCACACACTCACAAACACTCTCATTGTGTGCTAGGCAAGGTGCAAGAGCTCCATCTCCTTCTCCAAGCTCCTTGAGAAGTTGAGAGCCTACACCAACACTCTTGGCTATGTAATGCAAATCCAACCAAGAGCTATGCTTCAATGCTTAAGTTTTCCATCTTCTCCATCTTCATTACTATGCTATTATGTATGCTAAGCAAGAAGAGTGATGATAAGTGAGGAATTATTTCTTTCTCCTATGGAATACTTCTTCTTCCTCTTCCCTACCCTCATTCCCTGCTAGCTCTCTCCACCTTCAAAGGTGTTTGAGGTCTTGGGACTGAGGCTTGGGATAGTTAATGCTTTCTACAAAGTGCATGTTGTGCTTATTGCAAGAAGGCTAATGGTTTATTGCAAGTAGATTAGTTACTTAATGCAAGTAGATTAATTGTATTGCAAGGTAGATTAATTGTTGCTTTAGGCACAAGTTGATGCATAAAAGTATACATCCTCATACACTCAAATGATTTAGGGAACACAAAGACTAATGATGTTCACGAGTTCTTGATTGTTTTCAAGCTAAGCAGAAGCTTCCATCTCCATACTGCCAAAGAGGTCTCAAGGAACACAAAGATTGTATTGTATCAAGTCTCTCTTAATGAGAGAATCTATAATACAAATGCCTTTTGAGGGGGGACCGGCTCCACATAAATCCGGTCCTCAACTGTTGTCATATTCTCTAAAATCTCTCTCTCTCTCTCTCTCTCTCTCTCTCTCTCTCTCGCAAAGGTATTGCTCATGCCTAGTTAATTAAGTGTTATGATTAAGTTGCTACTACCAATTAAGTCCACCATCTATGCTCTCAAAGTTGCTCACTTTAATTCTCTAAATTCTGCTATTATCTAAGTTCATAGGCCATTTCCATTACATACAATTTCCTCATCGAAGACCAAACCCTCAGTGGTCAACTGAGTGAAAATGATATTGAACTCATTAATGTGAGTAGAAATAGTGCCCTCTTCCTTCATACGAAGGTCAAACAACTTCTTCATCAAGAAAACCTTATTAGTGGCACTTTTGTTCTCATAACTGGAACACAACTTATCCCATACATCTCTAGTAGTCCTTTATCCAACTATAGTAAAGTACACAGATTCCGCCAAATGCAAACGGAGTGTAGATTTGGTTTTAGCATCAAGTCTCTCCCACTCAACATCTATATACGTGCGCTCTGGGCGCTCCATGATAGGATCCAACTGGCCTTTTTGTATAAGAACATCTTGAATCTGCTCTTTCCAGATAGCAAAATTCGTCCCATCAAATTTTTGGATATTGTAAATATCCTTTTCACCACTAGATGACATGGCTACAAGCTAAAGATAATATGGCGATAAACATTGGTAATTCTAGGAAACATTTGGCATAGTTTCCCTTAAAAAATTGACAAAATCTCAATCCAAAACTGTCACAAGAGATCAGTAACACATCAAAAGGGATCAGTAACGCATCAAAAATAATTCTCTCAGAGCATAAGACAGGCACATCAACCAGTAACTGTGCATAAAAAGTCAAAAGCTAACCCAAGATTGCCAACACGGCGTCAAATGCACCTAGCCCTCTCTATACATGTCCTATGGCGAGGCTACAAAAAAGAGGGTACTCCAGCAACTTGTATCACCGAAATGATCTGAACGTTCGAGAATCCCTCAGCTCAAGAAAACCTCACCCTATCGACCCTCACAAAAGGTTATGCAGACAAGAAACCAGCCCAGTCTCAGAAAGGGCCTCCGAACCGAGTCTCAAAAATGGTCGGGACTGCCACAAACAAGCCAAATCAGCTCCACAAAAGGGACATATGGCAGTTTTCGCAACTCAACGTACATCCGTTGTCAACAATACTGCAAGGTGTAGTATATGCACTCAAACAGGTGCAAAACGAAATGTGTAAGCAGTAAACAAATCCCTGCGGGGAGTAAATGAAGGAGTACGAGCGGAAGTGTGACGCGAGAGAGAGTGCGAGAAGAAGAGCACGACGATATGGTGAACTCGCTCTACTGTAATGTGTAGAGCATATTGAGTTCTTATTAGGTTTTTACAAAAGAATATGCGTACATACCTGGCGGCCCGCCCACTTACCTGGGCGACCACATTGGGATTTATACCCCAACAACCTCCCACTTAAAGTCCAATGTGGTACTTTAAGTGTGAGAGAAGCTACTATACAAGCTAATATACAAGAGATGTAGAGAAGTGATGTACTACCCTACACCTAACTGCTTGCAAAAATGCGCAAAGCTCTCTGAGGGAAGTCCTTTTGTAAGTAGATCAGCAGGATTTTCTGTGGTGTGAACTTTGACCAGCTGAAGTTGCTTATCCTCGAGCATTTCCCTGATAAAATGATACTTCACATCCACATGCTTTGTCTTTGAGTGATAAACTGGATTGCGAGCCAATTGTATAGCACTTTGACTATCACAATATAACACATGCATCTCTTCTTTGATTCCCAAATCTGTTACTAGTCGATTAAGCCAAATTGATTCTTTTCATGCCTCTGATGCTGCAACATATTCAGCCTCTGTAGTAGACTGAGTAACACAACCTTGTAATCTAGAACGCCATGATATTGCTCCACCAGCCAATGTAAAGACATACCCTGACGTAGACCTTTGGTTGTCTAAGTCACCTGCATAATCTGAGTCTGTAAAACCCTTTACACTTAGCTCCTGACTCCCATAGCATATACGCATACTCTTTGTAGCTTTCAGGTATCTCAATATTCCTTTCACTGCCTCCCAATGTTTCTTGCCTGGGTTTGACATGTATCGACTTACTACTCCCACTGCAAATGCAATGTCTGGGCGAGTAGCAATCATTGCATACATTAAACTACCCACTGTAGACGCATATGGAATCTTATCCATTTCAGCCTGTTCTTCCTCAGACACAGGACAATCTTGTTTGCTAAGTTTCACATATGGTGGCAATGGAACACTCAGTGCCTTTCCCTTCTCCATATTGAAACGTTGCAAAACCTTGTCAATATACTCTGTTTGAGATAACCAAATCAACTTCTTTGATCTGTCTCTCTCAATGCGCATACCAAGGATATGACTTGCCTCACCCATGTCTTTCATGTCAAACGATTCTGCCATCTTTGAATTCAAAGCTGAAATTTCTTCCAAGTGCTTGCGAGCAATCAACGTGTCATCCACATACAAAATAAGGATCAACCAATTGCCATCCTTAGCCTTTTTTGTATATAGACAGTGATCGAACTCAGTACGTTTGTAGACTTGAGAAAGCATAAACTTGTGGAACTTATGGTACCATGCCCTCGGTGATTGTTTTAATCCATAAAGACTCTTTAACAACTGGCATACCAAATCTTCCTTGCCTTTCTCAACAAACCCTTCTGGCTGCTGCATGTAAATTTCCACACCTAAATCACCATGCAAGAACGCTGTCTTGACATCCATTTGGTGCAACACCAAATATAATATGGCAACCAATGCAAGAAAGCATCTCAATGTAGTCATCTTGACCACCGGAGAGAAGACTTCATCAAAGTCAATGCCTTGTTCTTTCTTAAAGCCCTTGGAAAGAAGCCTTGCTTTGTACTTTGGCTGACTATCATGAGCGATGATCTTATACCTGTAAACCCATTTACAAGGTAGAGCCTTTTTGCCATGTGGTAATTTAACTAGCTTCCATGTCTGGTTTTTATGCAGAGCTGTCATCTCTGACTGCATGGCCAATTGCCAATTCCCGGAGTCCTTCATTTTCACTGCTTCCTTGTAACATGAAGGCTCATTGCAATCAGTCAACATGATGTAATTCATAGATGGAACAAACCTATCAGGAGGTCGCGTGATACGTCTAGATCTACACATAATAGGTGGCTCAGGCTCAGCCACAACCTGTGGTTCCAATCTATCATGTCCTTGCTCCTCTTCAGCCCTGACATTTTGTCTTGCACGTGCAGGTCCATCTTCTTGGAAGACAACTTTTCTAATCTCCTCAACCCTCTCTGGTTTAGAATGATATTTGGATTCATTAAAGTGAACATCATTGTTGCGGACAACCTTTCTGGATTCGGGATCCCAAAGTCTGTACCCCATCTCACCAGAATTACCATAGCCTAGAAAGATGCACTTTCTACTCTTTGGCTCAAGATTGTTCCTAAATTCCTTTGGAACGTGAGTATATGCCTCACAGCCAAAGACTTTGAGATGCTTGTATGAGGGCATTTTGCCTGACCATACCATCTCTGGCACTGAATCCTTCTGCAAAACCTTGCTAGGAGATCTATTTACAAGATGAACAGCTGTTGATACAGCTTCAGCCCAAAACCCATTTGGCAGCTGTGCATTAGAAAACATACTTCTGACCTTCTCTTGTATGGTCCTATTCATCCTCTCAGCAACACCATTTTGAGGAGGATTGTAAGGAGCAGTAAGTTCACGTTTTATACCTTTTGACTCACAAAAGTCCTGAAAGGCCTTTGAAACATACTCTCCACCATTGTCAGTGCGTAAGCATTTAAGCTTCTTGCCACTCTGATTCTCCACAAGTGTCAAAAACGTTTTGAAAACACTAAACGCTTCATCCTTGTGCTTGAGAAAGTAAACCCATACTTTCCTCGAGTAATCATCTATAAATTTCATAAAGTAAGAAGCTCTCCCTAGAGATAGGTTAGGCATAGGTCCACACAAATCACTATGAACAAGTGCCAACTGTGTATCTCTTCTACTGCTTCTATGCTTATGTGGCTGCTGTGTTTGCTTACCATACAGATAATGTTCACAGAATTCAAAGTCATTAAATGAAAATCCAGGAAAATAACCAGAACGAGACAAGATTTCCATTCCCTTCTTGGACATATGTCCTAACCGGCTATGCCACAAAGAAACGTTCAGCTGCTCGGTTACATTGATTACATTTTTAGAGACATTTGATACATAAATCATGTAAAGTCCTCCAGACTTTACTCCATGTGCTACTGTCATAGAACCCTTGGATATCTTCCACATGTTCTGTCTAAAAGTGGTGACGTAGCCATCATCATCAAGTAAACCTGTGCTGATCAAGCTCTTTGTAATTGCGGGAACATGTCTCACATTCTTCAGCGTGAAAGAAGAGCCATTTTGAAACTTCAATTGAACATCTCCAACACCTAAGATCTCACATGTCTGCCCATTGCCTAGTCGAACATGATCTTTAGTGGTCACATAAGAGGTAAACCACTCCTTGTTTGGAGACACATGAAGTGATGCCCCTGAGTCTATAATCCAGTCACTCAGTGCATTTCCATCGGATGTTGTAAGAAGAGCTGAGTCCATTGTATTCTTCAAGAAGTAGATGTCTCCTGACACTAGACTGTCATCCTCTGCAACAGTGTTTGTCACATTTATTTCTTGAATCTTCACTGAGGACTTGTTCTTCTCACCATGGTCTTCAGCTTTCTCTTTGCCTTTTTCTGCTTTCCATTCTCTGCAGTCTCTTTTCATGTGACCCTTCTTGCCACAATGGTAGCATTCTATGTCACTCTTGCCTTTAGCACTGCGGGACTTGCTACGAGACTGATTCCTCTTTCCAGCTTTGTACTTTTCTTTGGTCCTTCCCCTGACAACTAAGGATGTTCCTTTGCCTTTGTCCATTGTCTTTCTATTGGTTTCTTCAGTAAGCAGAGTTCCTTCTACACCTGCTATGTTCAAACCATCTGGAGGTGCAAAATTACTCAAAGCTGTGCGAAAAGTGTCCCAACTTTCCGGCAATGTGATCAACAGGAACATAGCTCTAACAGGTTCATCAAACTTGACACCTTGAGCTGACAATTGACTGTAGATTGTGTTGAATTCATTCAGATGATTGGACATAGGTGTCCCTTCTTTCATCTTCAAGTCAACAAGCTTCTTAAGCCAGTATACCTGTGAAGCTGCACTCTGCTTCTCATAAAGATCACTCAACTTTAACCATGCTTGATAAGCCGACATCTCGTCTGCTACATTGAAGTAAACGCTTTCTGCCAAAGTCAGCATAATGGTAGAAAGTGCCAATTCATCCATTTCGCTCCATTCATCTTCGTCCATATCTTCTGGTTTTATCCCCTTGAGCTTTATAGGTTTTATCTACTTCTTTTGTACCAACACGTGCCAAATCTGCTTCTTCCACAATGGGAAATTGGTTCCATCCAGCTTCTTGATATTGTAAAGAGCAGTGTCCTGTGATCCAGCCATAGCTACGCTTCATAGTAGTTTACTTTCCTGGGAAAAATTCGGCAGAGTTTCCCCTGTAAACTGACCTCTGAACCAATATCAAGCTGTCAAATGAACCAAGAAAGCTTCAGATTCTGCATAAATTTCAGCAGAGTCTCCTTTGTAAAATGGCTATGGTGTACTCAAAAACAGACCAAAAAACAGCTCAAAAAACCATTGTCTCTCTAGCACTGTAAGCTATGGGTAAACCTATCCTGCACCTGTACTCTCTCTCACTGTCCTGTCCACTGTCCTGTAAGCATAGACTGCGACAATGCCTCAACGGCAATAAAGCAAAGATGCAATCCCAACTGTCTAACTCACAGTCAATACATCCTAGCTGCCTATCTAAGGGTGCTCGAGGGATCGCTCCAAGACCTGTATCACCGAAAGGATCTCAATCCCCCAGCTCAATAAAACCTCACTCAACCCTCAACAAAGGCTGCAGTAAATCTGACAGTACATAGACTTCCCACAAAGTCATACATCCACAAATTTCCCACTATATGCTGTAACTATTGCGGCGGTTGTTTGCTGCGTGACTCACAGCCAGCAAACCCTCAACAGACATACATCATCTCTGAAAATACATCCCATGTGGAAGTACCTGCAATGTCAGGATGAAATATGGAATATCAAGCAGCAAGCACAAGCTACCTGATGAACTTGTGAATGTCACCTACAGTCTGTGTGTAGATACGCCCGTGTCGTATGTGACACGCCTCCAAGAACTGTGAGCCATCCTTCGATGTGTAGACAACCACAAATCAACACTCTGGGAGTGCCGATATCCTCAGCACTTGCAGTCGTAGGCCGAAACCCCAAATTTGCAGAGTCGGATCTACACCCACTGAGACCACGTAGTCGAAAATGGCCTACGCAGAACTTTGTCGAAGCCGAACGGTGGCCGAGATGACCTCAGAATGAAATTATGAGAACACCAAGCCCTTCAGGCTGTCCCATAAGATTTGGGGCCGTGTCTTTGCCTGTCGAATGTCACTCCAATCTGAGCAGGTGACTCTGGCTACCTGCAAATGCTGCCCAGAGCCTCGATCTGAGCTCTGATACCACTTGAAGGAGTACGAGCAGAAGTGTGACGCAAGAGAGAGTGTGAGAAGAAGAGCACGAAGATATGGTGAAATCGCTCTACTGTAATGTGTAGAGCATAGTGAGTTCTTATTAGGTTTTTACAAAAGAATATGTGTATATACCTGGCGGCTTGCCCACTTACCTGGGCGACCACATTGGGCTTTATACCCCAACAGTAAAACCACTCTCAAAAGAGCTCAAGCACTATCAAAGGTGCCAAAACAATGCATGTGCGCATCAAATAGTCCTACTGAAATCTGTGCAGATGCAAAACATTGTAACCTGTAAGAAACCTGGATGTCTTGTATGTATGCATGAACCTGTGAGGAGATGGATGCCTGAAAAAACCCGAGAAATGTCGATGCCGAAAAGTGCTCCTAATCATCCCATAAACACCATTGCAATAACACATAATATCCATGAAATGGGTACATATCATCCCAAAATAGTCTCTGAAAAAACTGCACCTGTATCCTGTACCTGTACCTATAGCAAAAGTGGAGTTGAAAAATACAACTCCTGAAGTGTAGCTTGGATGAAGCTTTTGACTGCATGAACAGATTCAAAAGGGGGGTAAAACTACAGGACACCTACTGGAAATGCTCTTGGAACACTGAATTTTCCAATGCCAAAATAAAAAACCTGTTTGCACTTTTGAAAGTGCATGCGTGCGCGGACGCGAAAACGGCAAGCACAAATCCTGCTCTTATACCAGTTGAAGGTGCCACGGGAAGCGTGTGGGAGAGAGAGAGAGAGAGAGAGAGAGAGAGAGAGAGAGAGAGAGAGAGAGAGAGAGAGAGAGAGAGAGAGAGAGAGAGAGAGAGAGAGAGAGAGAGAGAGAGAGAGAGAGAGAGAGAGAGAGAGAGAGAGAGAGAGAGAGAGAGAGAGAGAGAGAGAGAGACATGCTTTGGGTGGAGTGCACAGTGACGTAATCCTATTGCAACTCCTTATTCTTTTGTATATTAAAGAATAAGAGTATATATGTTAAGTTAGTAGATGGGTTAGTAGCAAATGGGATGTTCGGCCAGTTGGTGGCCTGAATCCCAACAACTTGTAGTTCCGAGATTCTGTCATTCGAGTGGATCTGGTAACTGGTCGAGCACATCCTCTAGGAAACATGTTTATAATTGATCATAGATATGACACCACAGCTCACTTGGCTCCATTGTAGTATTATTACACATGTAAAGTGGACACTGATGTTGGGGAAGATTCTCCTTATATGGATGTACTACCTAGGATGACTGATTCGAACAATGTGGATTGGGTCCACTTAGCAGTAACCATAGACACTTGGGGAAATAGCGGTACAACTTGGGTAACACCTGAGGGGGATGAAATGCCACCACTCATAACCTTAAGTATGCTCGAAGCAATGCATATAGCTTCTAATGGCCTATAGGATGAAGGTTTGACTGGCATTGGAACCAGTAGTGTCTCACAAGACTATAGCCCATAGGATTTGGCGTCAGAATCATCAATTGAAATTTACTATAGCCCACACAGTATGGCGTCAGAATCTGAGTCAAATCTTAGTGCAAATGTGGGTACAAACCATTTAGGGCCCAGTGGTACCCTAGATGACAATCTATCCAAGGGAGTAGAAGACACAAGTAGCGATTCATCTAGTGACTCTTCACTACAGATCGGCCGTAATTGAGAATTAGACAAGAAGAGTAAGAGATATAAGAGGCGACAATATCGAGCAAATGTGTGTGCTAGAATAAATGAAAAGAAATCTACCGCAGAATGGCTTATATATAGGGACATGTGATGCTCATCGAAAGCTGGTAGATAACTAGGGTGAATACCTTAAAAGCATTATGTGGTGTAGTCCACAACCCATTTTCATCGCACAGCTAGAGGCTACGGAGAAGCCAAAGTTGAGTTGTACCGTGAGGAGACGACAAAATCGAGAGTTATCTCAACAACAGAAGGAATCGGAAGTGAAATCACAGTCCACAAAACAACAGGACCCCACGGACTTACACCCTGCACCTGAACATTTCAAATCCTACACCAGAGAGGAACATAAGGTTGTGTATACAAAGGCTCAAAGAAAACCTATTGATGGAAGCAATGGAGTTTATGACGGTCCAGCAATAGTTAAGTAAATAGAGTTAGCAGACCCAGGAGAAGAGTCCAACCCTGTTTTCATTGCCCAAGATCTGATAGAGACTGAGGAGTGTGTCCTTAAAGAACTTCTCAAGGACATATCATGATATGCAAGGTGTTCCACCTTTCGTGGTTCAACACACAATCCCCATGAATAGCATGGCTTAACTAGTTCAACAATGACCCTACCCAATGAATCCTAAATATGCAAAAATCATTCAAGAAGCAATTGAAAAGCTTGTGAAATGCGGATTCATATACCCTATTGAGCACTTGGAATGGGTGTCTCCAATAGTGATTGTGCCAAAAAAGAATGAGAAACTCAAAGTGTGCGTGGATCTCAAGAAGGTCAATGTCGCCACTAGGAGGGACCATTACCCCTTGCCATTTACAAAACATGTGCTTGAAAGAGTTGCAAGGAAGGAAGCTTATAGCTTTTTAGATGGGTACTCTATCTACAATCAAATCACAATTGCGCTAGAGGACCAAGCTAAAAGATCATTTATAACTGAATTTAGAGTGTTCGCATTTCGTGCTATAGATTTTGGCTTAACCAATGCCCCTCCTATCTTTCAAAGATTAATAAACACTGCTTTTAGAGAATATTTGAGGGAGTTTTGCAAAGATTTTTTAGATGATCTTTGTGCTTATTTCTCTTGGAAAGAACATCTATCATGCTTATGAAAAGTGTTTAAGAAGTGCAGATTGTATCACATTTCCTTAAACCCTTTCAAATGCCAATTTTGTGTTAAACATGGAGTCATTTTAGGGCATATAGTGTCCAAAAATGGGATTTCCACATATGAGAGCAAAATTAAATCCATTGCTAAATTTCCACCACCTACAAACTATAAGGGAGTTCAAAGTTCATGGGACACATTGGTTATTACCGACGGTTTATTTTAAATTTTAACTAGATAGCTCGTCCTTTTGTACAAGCTTCTTATTGAGTTCCACTGGACCGCGGAGTGTGACCATGCTTATGAGTCATTGAAAAGGACCTTGACAAGCGCTCCTATTCTACAAGTGCCTGATTGGAATGTAATTTTCCATGTGCATATTGATGCATCAAACTTTGCTATTGGGTGTATTCTAGCTCAACCAGGAGAACATAAATTGGACTACCCCTTTAGCTTTGCAAGTCGTCAATTGAATGATGCCGAGAGAAACTACACTACTACGAGCAAGAAGGTTTAGTATGATTTATGCAGTGAAGAAATTTCGCTGCTATCGTTTGGCCAACAAGTTTGTTTTCTATGTTGATCATCAAGCCTTGTTGTATCTAGTAAATAAACCTTGTTCCACAGGAAGAATTACAAGATGGTTGTTAATTCTCTTTGAGTTTGATTTTACCATTGTGGTGAGACCCGGTGAAAAAAATATCATGATGGATCATTTGTCTCGCATATCCAATGGTGAAGCCCCTACTGGAGTCGATGATGAATCACCCAATACTTCTCTATTCCTAGTCGAAACCATACTTGAATGGAGTGAGAAGATTGTGAACTTTCTAGTTGATGGTTTTCCACCCAAAGAGCTTCGTAAGGAAATAGCTCCAAAACTGTTAAAAGAATGTGAACCTTATTCTTTCATTGTAGGAACTCTCTACAGGCTAGGGAAGGATGATATTCTTAGATGTTGTGCCCATGAGAATGAGTATTTGTACATACTACAAGAAGCCCACATGGGTATAGCCGGAGGACATTTCTTAGGGGAACTAACAGCTAAAAAGGTGTTGCAATCAAGCTATTGGTGGCCTACCTTATTCAAAGATGCAGCACTTTTTGCAAAAGGATGTGATGAATGCCAACATTGCAAGATCACACAACAAAAGGCTAAGATGCCCTTACATCCTGTTAAAGTGACTCAACTATTTGAAAAATGGGGATTGGATTTTGTAGGCCCAATTAGTCGCACTGCTCGTAGCACTCAATCTCAATATATTATCGTTGCCACTGACTATGCGACAAAGTGAGCGGAAGCCACCGCGACACGTAAGGCTGATGCAAGGTCAACTGTCAAGTTTCTCTTTGAGAACATTATTACAAGATTTGGTTGTCCCTTTGAGATTGTGAGTGACAATTGCACTCATTTTATAAATGGAGTGACAAAAGAACTCACTACCAACTTCATGATAGCTCACCATAAGTCCACACCTTATATCCACAAGCAAATGCCCAAGCTGAGAGCACCAGCAAGACTTTAATCTCTATCTTGACCAAAACAGTGAAAGTTCATCGCACAGATTGGGATTTGAAGCTGACTTCAGTCCTATGGGCTTATCGTACTTCTTACAAAGTGGCTATATTAATTATACACCATTCAAAATTATATATGGCCAAGAAGCAGTTATGCCATGGCAGTTTGTAATTCCTAGTCTGCATGTAGCTTCACAAGAAGGTTCGGATGGTAACCCTTTCGTTGAGTGCTTATATATCCTTGAAAGGTTAGATGAAGAAAGGCAATTGGCTGTGCAAAACGCACTTGTGGAGAAAGATAGGAGGAAGAAATGGTTTGACCGTCATCTAAAGAACAAGGATATCAATGTTGGTGATAAGTCCTTATGTATGGAGTTTGTAACCAAAAAAAAAAAAGTTAAAATATGCAGGGAAATGACCATATAGAGTATGTGAAATCACCCCACAAGGGACCATTTGTGTGGAGACTCTGGATGGAGTTGAAACCATTGGATTTCTCAATGGGAGCATATTTAAAAGATATTATGAGCCTTTAAGCCAAGAGGAGCTAAGTGCCATCCATTAAAAAAAGGTAGCCAAGGCACAAACAGAATTGAAGAAGATACAAGCTCAAATTGAGGCTAAAGAGTGACAACAATGCATAAGATGCCAATGAGAGGCTAACCTTTTAGTTACACATGCATTCTGATGCATGGTTTTTAGGACCCCTTCTGAAGATGCAATAAAGGCACAGTCAGTTGTTGGGGAGATGAGGATACTCTAGTCCAAGGGATCTCGAAAGATAAGAAAAATCTACTTCACAAGCACCAAAGAGTAAAAAGTGCCATGGACAGAAGATACGTGGGAACGAGCTCTTATGCATGCCTACAACCTATATCTTACAGAATAGCCCATTCTAGGTGTGAATTTCTAGTGAAATTTACACGAGGATGTTCGTGTGGACTCACAGCACAGCATACTCCGTTTTCACTTTTTTACCACAGTAAATATTTTTTTACCTACAGTAAATATTTTTCACCTACATGGTAAATACAAATCACTTTTTACCTACAGTAACTTTTTTTACCCATGGTAAATGTTTTTTACTGCACCATAAGTATTTGGTAGGTAACAGTTCACTGTTACTAGAAGCAGTGATTGGGCATCAACAATGCAGTTATAGGAGGAGAAAAGGGGAAAGTCTTATGGTAAAGGTGAGTCAACAGGGATAAAGACTTTTGAGTTGAAAAGAGACATGCTGATTTTTTCAAAGAACACATGTCAAAAGAAGCCATGGTTGAGGATTTTTTGAGAATTTGATATTCAGGACGACCCAGCTGCCACCTCCCCCCCGCAGGTCTTATATGTAAACTCATATTTGGTCTCTTATTTGAAAAGGTAAATGGTCTTATATGTAAAATCATCGCTAAGCAAGTGCATTTACATCCTAAGGCATGGGACAAACACCTAGATGCAGCACTTTGGGCCTACAGAACATCCTTTAAAACATCCTTGGGGTATACACCTTTTCACTTGGTTTACGGGCAAGAGGCACTACTGCCTATAGAAGTGGAGCTAGCGAGCCTCCGAGTTCTAAAAGCACATCAAGAGGATAGTCAAGAGAAGCAGGTGGAAGGAAGAATCATCGATTTGGAGAGGTTAGGGCTAGATCGAGAGTCAGCAGTGAAGTACTATGCAGCTCAGGCAGAGAAGAAACGAAAGAAGTTCAATCGCAACCTTGTCAAGAAAGGTATCAAGGAAGGTTCTTTAGTGCTCAGATACGACAATCGCTTTGATCGCAGGAAGGATGGTAAGTTCTTGCTTAAGTGGGAAGGCCCTTTTGTAGTGATACAGAGGTTCTCAAATGGTAGTTACCAACTAGGTGACCTAGATGGTAAGGTACATCAGACCCCGGTAAATGGTTGGCGATTGAAGGCCTACCAATGTCGTCTTTCACAGCCATATGCTGGTGAAATCAATGCTAAGGATGGTTCAGAGGAGAGCTCATCATATTCGAGCTCCAACTAAGGTAACAATCATGTACATAGTCGTTTCAAAAAAAAAAAAAAAAAAGAGAAGACAAAAAAAAAGAAAAAAAAAAGGAAACAAAGAGAAGAAAAAAAGAAAAAACGAGAATGCTACCAGTGAAAGCGGATATTGACAATGGATGGGGTATGGCTTTCAAGGGTCTAGGAGACCAGTTGTTAGTCATCGATGGATACAATTATTCATCAGAAAGGACTAAACAGGGTGCATCAGCCAAGAAAGCAGTAACATGGAAAATTCAATTGGTACCAGGTGGGTAAGTATTCAAGAGAACCCTATTGTAGCACAACCTACAGCTAGAGGCATCAAATACCTCTAGCTTAAGGGGGAGGGCTATATGATGCATGGTTTTTAGGACCCCTTCTGAAGATGCAATAAAGGCACAGTCAGTTGTTGGGGAGATGAGGATACTCTAGTCCAAGGGATCTCGAAAGAGAAGAAAAATCTACTTCACAAGCACCAAAGAGTAAAAAGTGCCATGGACAGAAGATACGTGGGAACGAGCTCTTATGCATGCCTACAACCTATATCTTACAGAATAGCACATTCTAGGTGTGAATTTCTAGTGAAATTTACACGAGGATGTTCGTGTGGACTCACAGCACAGCATACTCCGTTTTCACTTTTTTACCACAGTAAATATTTTTTACCTACAGTAAATATTTTTCACCTACATGGTAAATACAAATCACTTTTTACCTACAGTAACTTTTTTTACCCATGGTAAATGTTTTTTATTGCACCATAAGTATTTGGTAGGTAACAGTTCACTGTTACTAGAAGCAGTGATTGGGCATCAACAATGCAGTTATAGGAGGAGAAAAGGGGAAAATCTTATGGTAAAGGTGAGTCAACAGGGATAAAGACTTTTGAGTTGAAAAGAGACATGCTGATTTTTTCAAAGAACACATGTCAAAAGAAGCCATGGTTGAGGATTTTTTGAGAATTTGATATTTAGGAGGACCCAGCTGCCACCTCCCCCCCGCAGGTCCCCCCCTGACATGTGCAGAACCTCCAGTTTCAACAGCCACCTTACCTGCTCTTAAATGCTGGTCAAGGCCTTATCCCCACGTGTCACAATCAGAAAAATCAGCATTTACCCTCCCCTCTCACATCACTCTAGAGAATATCTTGATGGTGACATATCAGGTGACCTCAATCTGTTGACCACCATAAACAAAAAGTAACCCCAATCAGCGGATTTAAGCATGTTTATCCCTAATCCTAAACCCTCTCAGAAACCTATATAAGGAGGCCTTCTCTCACTCAAAACCAACACTTCACCCACTTCACCAAGCAACGAAGCTATGACGACATTGCTCACAACGAGGAGCTATGGATGGAGCTCTACTCTCTCGCCCTCTCTCTCTCTCCCTCTAGTATGCTACATTACTAGCCCTAAAACCTAAATAAGGAGTCTTCTCTCATGCTCCATGGCCACCATCCTCGCCATCATTCTCTAAGGTATTGATGTGTTGCTAATAGGATCATACCTACTTGCTGGGTTGATTGTTTTTGACAAGGGATTATGCCATCCTTGGCTTGCTTCTTTATATCCTTGTTATGTATGATCAGATGCCGTTGTATTGTTAAGCTGATGTCTTGTGTATATATATGCTACATAAGGTCCCTAAGCTTTGTTTCTATGTGTTTTGCCATATGTTTTGATGCCATCATAATGCCAGAAGTCTCACTTGCCTATGTGCACTATGTGTGAGGTCCCTAAACCTCTTAATTTAGGGTGGTGCCCCCTTTGTTTTGTTCTTTGCTTGTTTGCATGAGGTGTGGTTTGTGGAGTGTGCACGAGTACAGAGGCCACCCGATTGCACTGCTCTTTTTATCGCTATCATTTTGGTGCCCCCACGGAGGAGGGCTACACAGACCTTCAGTCCACAAGCAATGAAGATGTGCAATCTACAACATGGACAAATGGCGTGAGGAGTTTGTAAATTGGAGAACAGAAGAGAAGGAGGCTTTAGAGGCCTTAAAAGCTTTCATCGAGGTCTTGTTACCAGGTTGCAGTGTCATTGAAATTCAAGAAGTAAGTTCTTCTACATGCCTTGTTCGTAATCGTCGCCAACGAAGGAGAGTAAGAAGAAGAGCTTGATATACCTCTCCTCTCAACCTATGAGTGTTCCAGAAACCTCCAACGCACACGAGCTTGAAATATTCTACATCAACATACACGAAGGTACTGTGACACACATTAAGGGAAGAGAAAGCATCACCAGACCTCTCTTTCCTGAGGAGCCGACTAAGAGGAGGAAGATCACCTCTACACCTAAGTGGCCCAAGGCCGCAGCGCGTGCTCAAGCGTAAGGTAACATTTGGCTTAATCTCATTAATAAGGGATTACATGACCACTACAGGCAAGAAAAAGGCTAGTGAGCAACCAACTTCAACCTCCAACTTGCAACCACGACTCTCACCCCTAAATCCTCCTGAAGCAAAGAGGCGAAGGCTTGCCTACAAGATTGCCGCCCGTCTACGAGTGCTCTCAGTGCACTTTGTGAATCCAGACACCACCAATCCCAAGCCAACCTCCTGTCCGCGTGAAGATCACTTTGGATATTGTCCAAAGTGCTTTGGAGACCGGGTGCAAAGCCTCCCTGTCCTACCTTTGCTGCTAATTTTCAAGAAGTTATCTCAATCTAAGGAAACTATCTTAGTTGATGATGTGCTGCACATTAATGGTGTCACTTTCATTCGTCATGCTGATTATGGTAATAGCATCCAATTGTTGCTTGCTAAAAGGCTCAGCATTGTACAAAGTGTTTCCATCACGCCTTACGTCTTCACAGATGCATCAGGAAGAGTCGAAGTGATCCGAGGTACTGACCTTCTGTGGCTGATCAGGCTCATTAGTCCCAAGGTGGTGCAACTAAGCTAGGCTCTTGTGTGTAAGTATGGATGCCAATAATGAGAATGATGATCCCCGCATGTTTCCTTTCCATTTTGTGCGTCATATCCGTGTGAATATTTGTATTGATAGAAAAATATTTTATCAACAAAGAATATCCCTGTTGTTTGGAGCCGAGAGACTTGGGGAAATCTTGCGCTCTCCTCATCCTGTCATTCTACCCTTACTAGACTATTACCATTCCTTTGATGTGTCGATCTTCATCCTATTTTGAGCTAAGTTGTGCTAAAGCTCCAAATTGCAATTACCATACTCTATTTTAAAATAAACTGGAGCTGTTTGTGTAATTGTTTACTCTCTCACTTATGGCCTTCCCTAATTTTTATGGTAAGCCTGGGGAGGTTGCTCCATACTTTTTGGATAATTTGGAAATGGCCTTTCTGGTATCGGGAAGGGATGATGAAGCTACTAAGTTAAGGGCCTTTCCTTTGGTCTTGAGGGAAGGTGCAAAATTATGGTATCAAACTTTGGCACCTGAAGAAAGAAGAGACTAGGAGCCCTTAAAGATGGCCTTCATCGAAGAATTTCGTGGCCATGAGCCTCCATAGGAGATATGGAGACAGCTCTTAGAGCTACGCCAAACATCACCTAATGATTATAGAAGCTATGAAGAAAAGTTTTCCAACCTATGGGAGAAATGGTGTGCATCACTAGGTGAAGGAGAAAGGGCGCCAGAATGCCTAAAGAAGGACTGTTTCCTGGCAGGGCTTTACCCCATCCTTCGAGAAAAGGTAAAAGGTAAATTCCCAGATACCTTTGATAAAGCTATGACTTATGCAAGGGAGAAGGATAGGAAGTTAAAATTCCAAGCTCAACTACAAGGGGGAATGGAGCCTCCACCGCTAGCTCAACCTACGGCAAGGGTAGTAGCAGGGACAGGAGCAATAGACCAAGAGTCCTCTCAACAAGAATTACTTCAACAAATCACCAATCAACTAGAGAGCCTGTCTATCAATCTGGTTCAAGGTGTAAGGGCTCCCTAGCCAGGAAATGAATGAAATAGACAAGAAGGACAAAGGCAAGCACGTGAGTACATTTGCTACAACTGTGGAGAGGTAGGTCACGGCATGTATTATTGCCCCCATCCACGACGCTATCAAGGAAATGGTAATCAAAGACGACCTCCTCGCCAGCAAGTCACTCCTCCTCGAGCTAGGCCACTAAATGGACAAAATGCACACGTGGCTCCACCAATCCAAATATTGAGACCCCCTCCTCCACCACCACAAGCACCAGCAGAGATCCCTCCACTACCATCGGGAGGGGAGGACAGGGCTGTCTCTGTCATAAGTCTTGACAATGGTAAGGATAAAGGGAAAGAAAAAATGGAGGAAGCTGTTGCCATGCCAATAAAGAGAGTTAGGAGACAAAGAACTGATGAAATGGAAGCTTCAGAGCCGGATAAAGGGAATGAGGGTTCCTCCCAAGTGATAGGAGACAAGAAAAGGAAGAGTAGGTCAAGGAGGCACATAGGAGTAGAAGACTTTCCACTTGGGGTAGGATCCATACCTTACGACCTGGTAGCAGATGTGAGTAAGCAAGGACCAAAGATTTCATGGCAGCAACTCCTCCACTTTTCCCCAAAGATGCGTAGAACCTGGTCTAAGATGGTCAGCACCAGGAGGGCTAAGGCAAAGTCAGTTGGGTCTATTAGTGCAAGAGGCATGAAGGATATCGTGCCAGTCATTGATGCAGAGATTAAGAGTCAGCGAGTCTCCAATGTGTACGTAGATGGTGGAGCCGAGATTTGTGTTATGACAGAGAAATTAATGCACAGGTTGGGTTTGGAAGTAAACGAGCAAACTTCCTTACAAGCTAAGATGGCAAATAATGTAAGGGTGGCTTGTGTGGGAAAGGTTAATGGAGTGAAGGTTGCAGCTTTTGGTGTGGCAATCTCAATTGATGCTTATGTGATCCCAACTAAGGGGGAGGGCTATCTGCTAATCCTTGGAAGACCTTGGCTTATGGCTATGAAAGCTAGGCAAGATTGGGAGACAGGTTCCCTTGAGTTGCGACCAAATCATAAGGTAGGTGGCAAGCAACAAAAAATTGTGTATGACATGAAGCAGGGTAGACAACAAGACCTAGAGATGGAGACTTCTATGGATGAATGGAGCACAAGCAGCTGCTCTTCATCTGAGGATGAGTCATCTGAGGAGGATGCTAGCTCTTTGGAAGTCATGGGTATAATACTGCGAAACCCAGAAGGAGAAGGTGGTCAAGACTCTCTAAACAAGGAAGAAGCCACAGGCTTAGAGGAGATGCTAGCTAAGGACCTACTAGAAGAAGAGAGAGAACCCTATTTGCAGGTACTAAAGAAGCATGCTGGCCTCTTTATAACTGATTACGAGCACATTAAAGGAGTGACGGTAACCCAACACCATATCCAATTAAAGGAAGGTGCCAAACCAGCGGTGCAAAGGCTAAGGAGATTAGGGCTAGTGCAACAAGATGCACTCTTAAAAGAAGTAAAAAGATTACTCAAGGCAGGATTTATCTACCCAGTGGAAGATTCTGAGTGGGTGTCTCCAGTTGTGGTAGCACCAAAGAAAAATGGGAAGTGGAGGGTATGTGTGGATTACAAGCCTCTAAACGCAGCCACAAAAAGGGACCATTTTCCTTTGCCTTTTCAAGATGAAATACTAAATGAAGTGGCTGGTCATGAAAGGTACACAGTGTGTGATCGGTACTCAGGCTACTTCCAAATCAGAATTGCAGATGAAGACCAAAGAAAGACTACCTTCATAACACCTTGGGGGTGTTTTGCTTATAGAGTTATGCCTTTTGGTTTAACTAATGCCCCAGCTACTTTCCAGAGGTTTATGAACTTGGTGTTTCAACCTTACTTTGGTAAGTCCATACGAGTCTTCATTGATGATTTTTGCATTTACAGCTTTAGGAAAGTACATCTGTCCAAGGTTGATGAAGGTTTCACCCGTCTGGCCCAATTGGGTGGGCAATTGAATAAAGACAAGTGCCACATAGGTGAGAGCAAGGTCACTCTACTAGGCCATGTTGTGTCTCAAGATGGTATTGAGGCTGACCCTGAAAAGGTAAAGACATTGTTAGCTTTACCTACTCCTTCAAACGTGAAGCAACTAGTCTCCTTCATTCAAAAGGTTCGCTACATGGGACGATTCATACATCTCCTTTCTCAGGCAATCTATCCTTTGTAGCAGCTCACTAAACACACTACATTGACATGGAGTGAGGAGGGTGAAAGGTGCTTTCAAGAAGTTAAAACCATTTTGAGCTCATTGCCTGTCGTCCTACAACCCACATGGGGTGAATTATTCTATGTAAATCCTAGTGTAGGTCCAGAAGCTCTAGGAGTTGTCTTGATGCAAAAAGACCCAAAGACATCTCTCATGAGACCAGTCTACTTCTCTAGTAGAGTGATGACAGCTGCTGACAAGGGTTTCAGCGCAACTGAGCAATTGGTGCTAGCTCTTAAGTTTGCAGTGGAGAAGTTTCGGGCTTACTTACTTCCGAGACAATTTGTGGTGATCACAACTGAGGAGGTTTTTCCATATGCCCTACAACACATGGAATTGTCTCAAAGAATAGCAAAGTGGGTGGTGCAGCTTCAAGAGTTTGACTACACACTACAAGTAGAGGATTCCACCCGTGCTTGTTTGGCAGATGTCCTCAGACAAAGGTGTTATGAGAAGGCCAAGAAAGAGGCACCTAGTAAGGTACCGCCTATCCCGGAGCCTGAAGTTCTACTGGGAGCACACAGTCTGTATTTTGATGGGGCTTACAAGAGGACCAAAGACAAGGCATCAGCAGGCATAGTAATATTAGGTCTAGAGAAGGAGAAGATCTTTGCAAAAGGGTTTCATCTAAAAGAGGTTCATTCTAACAATGAGGCAGAGTACCATGCCCTTGTTTTAGGGTTGCAATGTTGTCTTTCTCAGGGCATCACAAAGCTAAATGTTTTTGGTGACTCCATGTTGATTGTTAAGCAAATGGTTGGTGTATGGGCCTGTAAAAATGACAAATTGTCTGTTAAGATGAGGGAAGCAAAGGCCTTGTTGAAGGGTTTTAAAGAAGTTCGAGTGCACTTTGTACCTAGAGATCAAAATCGAGAAGCAGATGACTTAGCAGGTAAAGAACTACAAACTCTCATAGTAGGTGCTATCCTTGTGAAAAGTCCTTTATACCAGGGAAAGGAGGAGCTGCATGATTTACTTTACTTTCTTGAGCATTGTGAAGCACCCTCTGGTATGAGTAAAAGTGAACGTAGGTGGTTGGCAAAAAAGGCTACCAGCTATAGCTTAGTGAATGAAGACTTGTATTGTAGAGGGAAAGATGCTGTCTTAAGGAGAGTTCCTGCATCCCAAGAGATAAAGGATATTTTGTTTAGTTGTCATGAAGGTGTGTGTGGTGGCCACTTTGCACAAGAGATTACTAGCAGAAATATTTTACAAGCAGGGTTCACGTGGCCAAGCCTCCATTGAGATGTACAACATTGGTTCCGCACATGTGAGGTTTGCCAAAAAGCTGGACCAAGGCGTCTTACCCATGAAAATCAGCATCCAATCAAAACCTATGGGCCATTTGAAAAATGGGGGATAGATGCAATAGGGCCACTACCTTGCACTCAATCAGGGAAGGAATACATCATTATGGGGGTGGAGTACATGACCAGATGGGCAGAAGCTCGTCCCACAAAGCGCATCACGGCCAAGGACGTGAGTGATTTCATTTTTGAATGCCTTTGTTGCCATTTTGGCACACCTTTGGAGATTCTCTAGGATAGGGGACCTGGATTTCGAGCTGATTTAGTCGGGCAATTGATGAGCAAGTAAAAAATCAAGCGCAGGCACTCTACACCATACTACCCTCAGTGCAATGGTCTTGTGGAAAAGGTAAATGGTCTTATATGTAAAATCATTGCTAAGCAAGTGCATTTACATCCTAAGGCATGGGACAAACACCTAGATGCAGCACTTTGGGCCTACAGAACATCCTTTAAAACATCCTTGGGGTATACACCTTTTCACTTGGTTTACGGGCAAGAGGCACTACTGCCTATAGAAGTGGAGCTAGCGAGCCTCCGAGTTCTAAAAGCACATCAAGAGGATAGTCAAGAGAAGCAGGTGGAAGGAAGAATCATCGATTTGGAGAGGTTAGGGCTAGATCGAGAGTCAGCAGTGAAGTACTATGCAGCTCAGGCAGAGAAGAAACGAAAGAAGTTCAATCGCAACCTTGTCAAGAAAGGTATCAAGGAAGGTTCTTTAGTGCTCAGATACGACAATCGCTTTGATCGCAAGAAGGATGGTAAGTTCTTGCTTAAGTGGGAAGGCCCTTTTGTAGTGATACAGAGGTTCTCAAATGGTAGTTACCAACTAGGTGACCTAGATGGTAAGGTACATCAGACCCCGGTAAATGGTTGGCGATTGAAGGCCTACCAATGTCGTCTTTCACAGCCATATGCTGGTGAAATCAATGCTAAGGATGGTTCAGAGGAGAGCTCATCATATTCGAGCTCCAACTAAGGTAACAATCATGTACATAGTCGTTTCAAAAAAAAAAAAAAAAAAAAAGAAGACAAAAAAAAAAGAAAAAAAAAGGAAAAAAAGAGAAGAAAAAAAGAAAAAACGAGAATGCTACCAGTGAAAGCGGATATTGACAATGGATGGGGTATGGCTTTCAAGGGTCTAGGAGACCAGTTGTTAGTCATCGATGGATACAATTATTCATCAGAAAGGACTAAACAGGGTGCATCAGCCAAGAAAGCAGTAACATGGAAAATTCAATTGGTACCAGGTGGGTAAGTATTCAAGAGAACCCTATTGTAGCACAACCTACAGCTAGAGGCATCAAATACCTCTAGCTTAAGGGGGAGGGCTATATGATGCATGGTTTTTAGGACCCCTTCTGAAGATGCAATAAAGGCACAGTCAGTTGTTGGGGAGATGAGGATACTCTAGTCCAAGGGATCTCGAAAGAGAAGAAAAATCTACTTCACAAGCACCAAAGAGTAAAAAGTGCCATGGACAGAAGATACGTGGGAACGAGCTCTTATGCATGCCTACAACCTATATCTTACAGAATAGCACATTCTAGGTGTGAATTTCTAGTGAAATTTACACGAGGATGTTCGTGTGGACTCACAGCACAGCATACTCCGTTTTCACTTTTTTACCACAGTAAATATTTTTTACCTACAGTAAATATTTTTCACCTACATGGTAAATACAAATCACTTTTTACCTACAGTAACTTTTTTTACCCATGGTAAATGTTTTTTATTGCACCATAAGTATTTGGTAGGTAACAGTTCACTGTTACTAGAAGCAGTGATTGGGCATCAACAATGCAGTTATAGGAGGAGAAAAGGGAAAAATCTTATGGTAAAGGTGAGTCAACAGGGATAAAGACTTTTGAGTTGAAAAGAGACATGCTGATTTTTTCAAAGAACACATGTCAAAAGAAGCCATGGTTGAGGATTTTTTGAGAATTTGATATTTAGGAGGACCCAGCTGCCACCTCCCCCCCGCAGGTCCCCCCCTGACATGTGCAGAACCTCCAGTTTCAACAGCCACCTTACCTGCTCTTAAATGCTGGTCAAGGCCTTATCCCCACGTGTCACAATCAGAAAAATCAGCATTTACCCTCCCCTCTCACATCACTCTAGAGAATATCTTGATGGTGACATATCAGGTGACCTCAATCTGTTGACCACCCTAAGCAAAAAGTAACCCCAATCAGCGGATTTAAGCATGTTTATCCCTAATCCTAAACCCTCTTAGAAACCTATATAAGGAGGCCTTCTCTCACTCAAAACCAACACTTCACCCACTTCACCAAGCAACGAAGCTATGACGACATTGCTCACAACGAGGAGTTATGGATGGAGCTCTACTCTCTCTCCCTCTCTCTCTCTCCCTCTAGTATGCTACATTACTAGCCCTAAAACCTAAATAAGGAGTCTTCTCTCATGCTCCATGGCCACCACCCTCGCCATCATTCTCTAAGGTATTGATGTGTTGCTAGTAGGATCATACCTACTTGCTGGGTCGATTGTTTTTGACAAGGGATTATGCCATCCTTGGCTTGCTTCTCTATATCCTTGCTATGTATGATCAGATGCCGTTGTATTGTTAAGCTGATGTCTTGTGTATATATATGCTACATAAGGTCCCTAAGCTTCGTTTCTATGTGTTTTGCCATATGTTTTGATGCCATCATAATGCCAGAAGTCTCACTTGCCTATGTGCACTATGTGTGAGGTCCCTAAACCTCTTAATTTAGGGTGGTGCCCCCTTTGTTTTGTTCTTTGCTTGTTTGTATGAGGCGTGGTTTGTGGAGTGTGCACAAGTACAGAGGCCACCCGATTGCACTGCTCTTTTTCCCGCTATCACATTCCACGTTGAAACAGAGGATGATTGGTCGAACTCTGATGCACCTCTACAATACCCTATTGAGCTAAATAGCACCTATGTTAAAGTGCTATATAACGCCTTATTGGACACGGGTTCTAAGTATAATATGTTATCATATGGGGTGTGGTGTCAATTAGGGAAGCCACCTCTATCTGAGAGTATTATCCAAGTCAAGGATGTCAACAAGAAAAAACCTGCGGTTTTTGGAATTTGGCACACTTCTGTCAGTTATGACAATGGGGTTGTAGCTTAGGACTTTGAGAGTGGGTGTTAGTTGGGAAAGCCACCTCTATTTGAGAGTATTATCCAAGTCAAGGGTTTCAACAAGAAAAAAATTATGGTTTTTGGAATCTTGTACACTTTGGTCCGTTATGACAATGGAATTGTAGCTCAACACTTTTTGGTCATGCCTGCTAGAACTATGGAGGGCAATATAAAGCTAAGACACACGTGGATGATAGCCACCAAATGCACTATTGATTGGGAGACTGAGGGTGTCACAATGGAGAAACCAACTCTTAGCCTTGCCACTCAAGCCATAGTCCCTGAGATATTGCCTCTTAAGAAAATAAAACCCAAAACATTGCATGTCCAGGAGGTTGAACCATATGTCCCAATAGCCCAACTCTCTAGAGCTTCAATTGTTGTAGTTGAAATAAAGCTTGAGACACACAAGACCGATCATAATATAACAAAGAAAACATACAAGTGGGTCCCTAAAGCTTCTTTAGCAACCATAGCTAGTGCTCAAAGATAGGAGCCTAGTAAGAGACGCCGCACTCCCCCAAGAAATGTAAAGAAACTTTGCGTTGGATTCCTAAAAATATATTAGAAGCCCAAGGCTACTATGAAGGAAATGATCAAATCTAGGTGGGTGCCAAAACGTAAATTGTGCTCTTACCAGTCACCTGACCCATGTGAGCCCCATCCCGTAGCTCCAAAATGAATTGAAGATTGTGGAAAGGAAAAAATCACAGAATACTACATATCCCCTCCAGAGCTACTTTGGGTACCGAAGAAATAATGATTTGTTCCACCTAGCTCAAGAACAGGGAAGTCAAATGAAGCTTCTTTCTCTTCATGTAGTTCTTATATAAAAATAGAAGCTTCGACACAACCTCCACCTACCATTGTACATATCGATACAAACAAGGAAGAGTTTGCACCTCCGATTGTAACTTCACCACCTAAAACAACATTGCAAATAAAATCATGGGAGAGTACCTTACCACCCTTGCAACTAGATGAAACTCATAGGGTGGTCTATTGGTTAAAGCCCTCACCCATAACAACTTGAAACAATTGGTTCCAAAAGGTGATGACATCATTCCAAAAGGTATGATCTACCCAAGGAAAGGGGAAGTGTTTGTTGACATCCATCATTCACTTGCTTCCCTCTCAACCTTCCTCCCTGACCTCTCAATCTCCCAATCTTAGGGAATGTATACATAAAGCCTTATACTCACAAAAACAAGATACAAAAGTAAAAGAGCAAGAGCCCCCAAATAAAAATCTGGAAAACTACGAGTTCTATACATGACCCTAAATCATAAAAACACATTATGCACAAGGACAAGACCTTTTGGCACGACCCTTGTAATATTTGCACTCTAACCATCATCTATCTGTGTGTATAGATATGGCTAGTAGACTAGAGTCATCCACTCCTGCCTTGGGTGAGAGGTACCCTCGTTACTTTTCACAATTGTTTTACATGGTATTTCCGGTGCTTGCCTGTGAATGGGATTTCGTAGGTACGCCAGCATGTGAGAGGAATTTTGAGGAGTTAGAATGGCTGATACGTCTCTTGACCACGAATGATCCATACTTAGTAGAGAGTGTTTCTCCCATTGCATAAGCCTACCCTTTTGACCAAGATGACTATAGACTTCTAGTGACCTTCTTAGTAAACATCGGTCCTCTAATGATAAAGATGATTTACATGATTACACGGATGGCACATATGGCCTCACAAATGATAACTTTGTTTTTCTCAACGACGAGGATAGGGGTTTAGCCTTAGGGTTCCCCCCCAATCTCTACAATATCCTATTCCCTTGACTCTCTAGGGGGAGTGCAAACAATTAGGTTAGGGTTACTTATGTTGTTTAATTGTGTTCAATAAAAATTGGTACCTCTTCCCACTGATGTGACTTTAGAAGCTGGATGGTTGGTGGTGATTATTGTGCAATTTGTGAATATATAAGGATG
Organism: Adiantum capillus-veneris; assembly: GCF_014529385.1. Taxonomy (NCBI): domain Eukaryota; kingdom Viridiplantae; phylum Streptophyta; class Polypodiopsida; order Polypodiales; family Pteridaceae; genus Adiantum; species Adiantum capillus-veneris. The sequence continues at coordinate 100,418,497 of NC_140960.1, read as the reverse complement.
ATTTCAAAGGACAACAACAATGGATGTTTACAACGGATGTTCTCCATTATATCAGGTGTACTACTTCCTTTTTTCTATGCTTTCCACAGTTTCATGTTTGCATCTTGTCATTTGAGTTCTAACAATGCATAAAATTTATGAAGTGGTGACATTTCCAATTTAGATGCTATAATTTTTTCATACTTCTAGTACCTTGTTCTTGTCTTTGAGTTTGGTCTATTAGTCGACTTTAATTAGGTATCAGGACCTTAGGCTAAACTAGACAACTTAATTGCTCACTTTAATTTCTAAATAGTCTATTAATTGTAGTAACTTTAGTAATGTTTTAGGCTATGATGATATAGTTCTTTCTAGCTTATTCCACCTGCGACTTGTGCTGTGGAATTCCATGTGTTAAGTTGTTATTTGAGACCTCGAGTCCCCCAGCTACTTGTAGCAACTATGACAACAACAATAAAGAGAGAAGGAAAAAAAAAATTAGAAAGCAAATATCACAAACTTTCTTGTATTTTATGTTGATCATACTTAAGTGGTATAAGTGACAAGATCACTAGTCTTTAGACCCGACGAGAATTCCTAGGGTTAACTACTCTTTAGTCGAGATTCTTTAATTAATGTTGGTCGATCTAGTACTTGTTGTAGCCCTAGCTCTTGTGTACTTCTCTTAGAATCAACCTAATAGACCTTAACTCAATTGCATTTCATTCAGGTGCTACGCTTGTTCTAGTTGGCAATGTTACAATTCATAAAAAAAATTTACATTTCTTGGAATATCATGTATGTATCTCACTTATTGTACGCCTGCACATGTTTCCTTTGAGCTTTCACAATGTTGTTTTTTTTTTGCTACATGTACTCCTATCATGGATCCCAATGTTGCACTGTTATATTCCGAGGTTCGAATCTACTTCAAGAAGGGGGGCATGTTAACCACCGGTGTCACCAAGCGACCATCTTTTATGTAGCCATCGGCTAGGCTTGTCGGACCCGCTAGTAGTATATTATGTTATTGGTCGGGTTTCTTGGTCAGGTATGAATGGTTAAGAGTGATCGCCAATGAGAGGCACACTCTAAAATTGGAACCTATAATGTTTGGGTAAGATTGGACTGTAGGCGCCCAAATGTGAATGGGCAAGCCCATATAAAAGTCAATTTAAACCTAAAATACCTCATACTCTTATTTGTGCAATGCAAGAAGAGTGCTCTTGCTCCATGATGCAAGAAGAGTGCTCTTGCTCCATCTCCTTCTCCGTCTCCTTTGTGTAATAGTGTGTGTGTGTGTGTTGTGTGCTTGAGAGAGAGTGTGTGTGTGATCCAACATTACGGCGGCATGACAGCGGCGGTGAGGCGGTTGAGCGCAGCGCAGCAGCAGCTCCCTCTTCTTCGCAGCGAGAAATCCTTCACAACAGCAAGTGTAGAGCGGTGAGTGACATACCATCGTCATCTTTGAGCTTACTAGTTTATACTACTTGCGTGCTTGGAGTCATTTGTGGCTCGCACACAATGTTAGGCAAGTCCCTTGCTTCGATACGGGCGACAGACACCCACAATGGGAGTTTGTAACTCCTATTTTGCACATAGCTTCACAAAAAGGTTGGTATGGTAACCCTTTAGTTGAGCACTTATATATCCTTGAGAGGTGAGATGACGAAAGGCAATTGACTGTGCAAAACGCACTTGTGGAGAAAGATAGAAGGAAGAAATGGTTTGACTGTCATCTAAAGAACAAAGATATCAATGTTGGTGATAAAGTACTTATGTATGGAGTGCGTAGCAAAAAGAAAAAGTTGAAATATGTGAGAAAGGACCATATAGAGTATGTGAAATCACCCCACAAGGTACTATTCGTGTGGAAACTCTTGATGGAGTTGAAACCATTGGATTCCTCAATGGGAGCAACTTTAAAAGATACTATGATCCTTTAAGCCAAGATGAGCTACGTGCCATCAATCAAAAAAAGGCAGCCAAGGAACAAACAAAATTGAAGAAGATACAAGCTCAAGTTGAGGCTAAAGAGTGACAACAACGCATAAGACGCCAACCTTGGAGTTACACATGCATTCTACGTCAAAATAAAGGATGATTCGTTGGACTCTGGCACACCTCTATGATACCCTATTGAGCTAAATAGCACCTATGGAAAAGTGCTATATAACTCCTTATTGGACACGGGTGCTAAGTATAATCTGTTATCATATGGGGTGTGGTGTCAATTAGGGAAGCCACCTCTATCTGAGAGTATTATCCAAGTCAAGGATGTCAACAAGAAAAAACCTGCGGTTTTTGGAATCTGGCACACTTCTGTCAGTTATGACAATGGAGTTGTAGCTCAGGACTTTTTGGTCATGCCTGTTGGAACTATGGAGGGTAATATAAACCTAGGTTGCACGTGGATGATAGCTGCCAAATGCACTATTGATTGGGGGACTAGGGGTATCACAATGGAGAAACCAACTCTTAGCCCTACCAGTCAAGCCATAGTCACTAAGATATTGCCTCTTAAGGAAATAAAACCCAAAACATTCCATGTCCAAGAGGTTGAACCATATGTCCCCATAGCCCAACTCTCTAGAACTTCAACTGATGTAGTTGAAATAAAGCTTGAGACACACAAGACCCATTGGGTTCCTAAAGCTTCTTTAGCGACCATAGCTAGTGCTCAAAGAAGGAGCCTGGTAAGAGACGTCCCACTCGCCCCAAGAAATGTAAAGAAACGTTGTGTTGAATTCCTAGAAAACTATTGGAAGCCCAAGGCTACTATGAAGGAAATAATCAAATCTGGGTGCCAAAACGTAAATTGTGTTCTTAATTGTCACCTGACCCATGTGAGCCTAATTCCATAGCTCCAAAATGAATTGAAAATCGTGGAAAAGGAAAAATCATAGAATGCTACACACCCGCTCCAGAGCTAGTTTGGGTACCGAAGAAAGAATGATTTATTCCACCTATCTCAGGAATAGGGAAGTCAAATGAAGCTTCTTGCTTTTCATGTAGTTCCTATGTGGAAATAGAAGCTTCGACACAACCTCCACCTACCATTGTACATATCTATACAAACAAGGAATAGTTTTCACCTCCCGTTGTAAGTTCACCACCTACAACAAAGTTGCAAATAAAATCATGGGAGAGTACCTTACCACCCTTGCAACTAGATGAAACAAATAGGGCGGTCGAAAACTATTGGTTAATGCCTTCACCATAATAACTTGGAACAATTGGTTTCAAAAGGTGACAGCATCATTCCAAAAGGTATGATCTACACAAAGAAGGGGGGAGTGTTTGCTGACATCCATCATTCACTTGCTCCCTCTCAACCTTCCTCTCTGACCTCTCAATCTCCCAATCTTAGGGAATGTATATATAAAGCCTTATACTCACAAAAACAAGATAAAAAAGTAAAAGAGCAAGAGCCCCTAAATAAAAATATGGAAACCTACGAGTTCTATACATGGCCCAAAATCATAAAAACACATTATTCACAAGGACAAGACCTTTTGACACGACCCTTGTAATATTTGCACTCGAGCCATCATCTATCTTTGTGTACAGATATTGCTAGTACGCTAGAGTCATCCACTCCTACTGTTAACCCTCACGCACATTCCTATCACCTACGATGGATACTGTATTATTTATTTGGTAGAGTAAGGTACCGGGCTTGTCGGTCGAATAGGAAAAGGATAAGAGTGATCGCCGATGAGAGGTGCACTCTAACTGGAACATTCAAGGGATTACTTGGCTAAGCATGGGCGCCCAAGTGTGAATGGGGCGAGCTCATATAAAAGTCAACTAAACCTAAAATTCACTCATTCTTTCATTTGTGCAATTGAAGAGTGCTCTTGCTCTATCTCCATCTTCTTCTTATTCACCTCTTTGTGTGTGTGTGTATGCGTGCGTGTGTGTGTGTGTGTGTGTGTGTGTGTGTGTGTGAGAGAGAGAGAGAGAGAGAGAGAGAGAGAGAGAGAGAGAGAGAGAGTGCGATCGAGCATTGCGATGATGGCATGGCGGCGGCAAAGCGGTTGAGCGCGGCGCAGCAGTGGATCCTTCTTCTTTGTGGAGAGGAATCCTCCATGATAGCAAGCGTAGAGCGGTGAGTGACACACCATCATCATCTTTGAGCTTACTAGTTTAGGCTAGTTGCGTGCTTGGAGCCATTTGTGGCTCGCACACAGTGTATTGGCAAGTTCCTTGCATTGACACGTGCAATAGAAGCGCACATTTTTGGCGTCTCTGCTGGGGAATGCCATACACTAAGCTTGAATGACACTCTGTGATTCTTTGTGGTGCAATTTTAATTATGGGAAAGGTAGGGAAGGAAGGTGTGTGTGTTGAGAAGAAGGATTTTGTTTTGCTACTGTGTATTTCTTTGTTAATGAGGTTTTGAAAGGTATTGTGTTTTCTCTGTGATAAGGTGTTAGTATTAAGGTTGTAGATCCATAATGTTAGTTCTATGTAATGTAAAGTACAGTAAGTAGGAAGTAGATCTGTTAGAGCTAATGAAGTGTGTTAGTGTGTAACAGTAGGTGTATTAGTTGTAAGTAGGTAGGTAGAGTGTGTGTATGCTCGTGCGCAGGCCGCGGTGACCTTGTCCCCCCAAAAAATAAAAATAAAAAAATAAAAATTTTGAAGGTAGGATCGGGATCAGGAATATCTCCCAGACCCAAGCCCAAGCTCAGGCTCAGGCTTCAGTCACCCTTTAAAATTACGTATTTTAGCTTCACACATAGCTAAAAATCGACCTTTTTGAGGACCAACGGAGCTTCAAATGATCGAACATTGTGCTGTAAAGCACACTGCGACCCTTTGAGTGATACGCTTGTTTCAAGCTATCACACACTTTAATAAAAAAAAACCGATTATTAAAAAATATTAAAAAACATGAAAAAACGAGTGAAAACGGACGCGTAAAAAAGTAAGCTGTTAACCTTCGAGGTTATTCGCCAACGCTCATAGGGTGCCAAAGGCACATGCATCTGCGCTCTGGTCATGTGCTAGAGATGGAGCAACTAGAGATAATTTCGACTTATGCGAGTTCTCATTATCCACCTACCTTAGGTTCCAGGCCCTCGGCGGGGACCCAAGGTAGTACAAACCAAGACCCAAACATAGCGGCTAGTGACTCTTCCTCTGACTACGATGTCATGGAGGGTTTCCCAATGCCTAATCTCGATAGCTTAAGCCAAGACATGCATGCCATGGGCCCACGGTCCGGACCGAGCGTGCTTAGCCGCTTGAAGAAAACCTTTAGTAGAGCCACTCGCTCCGAACATGGAGCCAATGATGTAAATGAGGGGGGTGGGAAAGTAAATTCGCCATTCATGACCAACGTAGACCTTATGCCCTTAGAGAGTGTGCACGTGAATACTCCATTCACGGCACCCCCTGACTCTTTAGAGCTATTTCCCTTCGAGGTTATATTACCTTTGATGGTAGAAGCCTTGCCGAAGTGCAAGAGGTTGAGCAGTATATCCTTGCAGCAAGGGAAAAGGAAATCGAGAGCTTACGCAAGGCGGAGCAACGAAGAGAGTTAAAAGCGAAAGCCCCTATGTCAATATCCTTGCAAGGAGAGCAATCGAGTGCTCCTGACTTAGCAACCACTAAGGGCCACCCCTAGAAAGCAACATTGCATCTAGTTCAAAGGACATCCCTAGCACCTCAAGCTTAGATGGAGCATTCCTAAATGAGAACTGGGAGTACGAACTACAAACGAAAACTCTAACTGACCTATACACAGGTCACACCTATCACGTGGGTTGGTTAGATATCCTACAAATCCACAATGAGTGCTACTAGTGTTGAGGATCAACAACAAAGAGTTTGTGAGGTCATCCATAGGGTCATTGAGTTAGAGAGACAGAACAAGGGGATCAAACATGCCTTCAACGGGTCTCATGAGATTCTTGGATACTGTAAGGTCTCTGACCCGATCACAAGAGCACCCTTGTACCACGAAATAAATACAATGGAATAAGTTACTATTTTTAGCAGTTTTTCAGATTCTGTCCGTGCCATGATGTTTAGAATGTTATAAAGCTTCAAAATGTGAATTAAAATAATTTTTGTGAAAAATTTCCAAAAATAGTAAGTTTTTGGTCACCCGACCCGTCCAGTCTTGACCGTCTCGAAAATCTGCACCCGTACCCCAAATTTGAAAAAAAATGCATTTTCGGACCCGGGGGGCTGCTAAATATGGCAGGTACTCGGGCCAGTACGCCTTAGTTAGAGCTTCGTATGGCAATTTACGGCATCAAAAATCCGATTCGTATGACCCGTTTTAGCCTAGAACCAAATTTCCTAAAAATTGTCCGGGGAGGTACCGGGGGCCCGGGACTGTGTGGGAACAGGTCCCAGGCCACTCCAGATCATCTTTAGCAGCTAGGGGGCGCCCTCTTGCTTTGTGGGAGTCTTGGGAAAGCTGCCAAGCCTGCAACTCAGTCTCAGAATCAGTTAACCAAGCCAACCTGCCACTTGGTGGGCAGAGAACTGGACTTGCCATGCTTAACTGGAGAAGCTCCCAGATGCATTTAGCAACCCAGATCGATTTTCAGCCTGTAGGAGCCTATTTAAAGACCTGCATACACACACACACACACACACACACACTTATGATCACACACACACTCAGTGCATACACACACACCCTCATACATTGGGGAGGTGCTGCCGAATCACACACCTATTGAAGAAGAAGCTGGGAGGGAGGTGCTGCCGAATTTTCATCTCAAGAAGCTCGATTAGATCAGAAAATCGAGAAGATTACCAGCTCTTAATCACGGTAATGACAGTTTAATTAATGCTATCTGTAAATTCCTTTCTCTACCATCAAAAATTTCTCGTACATTATGCCTATTCCTAGTCGGAAATCTCTATGACTACTTTCTAAATTCTCCTTATTCATACTCTATTATGTAAATCATCATTCCATAGCTGAATTATCAGCCATTCTTCACTCTCGATTAATGATTAGAGCATAATTATCAGAATCTTCTCTCTCTAGATAGCATAGTAATTAATCGGTAACCTAGTATTTGTGCATATTGAAGAGAATCACTATTGTAATCACTCATTAACATTGCAGCTTAATTGAATTCATTTTTCTTATGCATTAAGACGTGATTAAGGAGAAATTAATCCGTCATTAAGTCTCTAAGAATTGGTTTTTCCTCACACATATGCATAGGGTAAATCTGCATCATCTAATTGCTAGGAAATAGTTTAATCATACGTAATCCAATTCTCTGGTAATTCTAATAGTGAAATCTTAATTATTCTTGATCATGCAAGCCGAATAATTATTTTAGAGCTGGTTCCCATAGGATTATGTGCCATCCTTAATGATTGCTTTATGAAAGAAATCTAGACTCTCATATAGGAGGGATTAATTGATGTCACTAATCTACCCATTGGACTGTTATGATGCTATGAACCTTAGCTCTTTCCCCAAGCTAATCATTTAAAGTAGTGAGAAATGGCCCCGGTTAAGAGGACGCGCTTCGGTGGTGCCCATGATCGCGAAGCAGGAACGAGCAATGTCAACGGAAAGGGAAAGGCTCCCATGGACGAGCAAATACCGGCCATCTCACGGGCCATCGATGAAGAAGTGGAAGAGGTAGATCATATTTTTTTTCAAGTTGTTTAAATTAACATTGCATACGCTAGTTAGGAATACTCATATCCCCAAACATGTTGGAGGAATCCGACGGAAACCCCGGCATTGAAATCATTATACATTAAGTTCTAAAGTAGGAAGGTAATGTTTGATGGGTATGCTGTTTGCAAGAGGAAAGAATGTTTGCTAGGGAAAATTTAGCTCGACATGTTCATTTTATTTCCAATGTTGAATCAGTCCTGACCCCCCTACTGATCACAGGGGGCAGAGTTCCTCGTTAGGGCTCTTGATTCCACGACTTGCTTTTTATGCGGTGGATACCCACGACTTGCTTTCTATGCGGTGGGAACCCACGTCTTGCTTTCTATGCGGTGGGAGTGTCCATGACGTGCTTTCTATGCGGTGGACATACCTAGTTGTATGGGCAGCTAGGCGACAACGGGAGGAGTGAACTCTCGCTGGAGGGGGGATGTTGTACCTCCAGAACATTGGAATTTTTATGAATAAGTTTGAGTAGAATTTTTACTAGAGTTCTGTCTTGGTGTTGTTTGCAATACTGGTTGAAGGGTTGTTTTAACGAACCATGTGATTCGGAATTAAACAAGGAATATTTATGTTGAACAACCTTTGTGGTAGTAATTAGGTCACATGATGAAGTGTGAGTGTGGGGGTGGAAAGTGGGGGCTTGGCTCAGGTTGCCAATGCCTATGAGATGGGTGGTCCCGATTGGTCGGGAACTCTCTGTCCCCATAGTGCTTACTCAATATTAGTAACGCTCATTGCCCCTAGAGCGGGGAATTCTCGAGAGTACGTGCCTCTGAAACATGGGGAAAAAGGCACTCGAGGCTTCTCTCCTCTTGGAAGGTGGGTCATAGGATCGATAGTTAGTTTAAGTACGCTTCCCCTGCGAGGTGGAGCTAGATCTCCTTGCTAGTAGGCTCGAACTCGACTCACTTTGTGATGAGAGATCGTCCGCTAGTCGAACCCTGAACCATTTTGTTTGCTTCCGCTATAGATCTAGTGGCCACCAGGTTTACCATCTGATCCGTTGTTTGATACGACGGGGTGGGGACCTCACACTTGGTATCAGAGCCTAGGCTAGGCTCGGAAAATAAAGTCGTATTGTTTGAACATTTAAAAGGAATTGAAAGTATATAGGTAGTTGATCCGAATTCCTTGCATTGGTGTTGCAGGAAGACCCCGTGCTCGAATATCGGAAGTTCCAAGTGTTTGAGCTTATTTATAAGCAAGCTCGAAGATCCCCTGTTTACCAGTTCAGGCGAGATGTCATGGAGATACTGTTGAAGGCTTATACGCCACACTCCACTCGCATTGACAAAGGATGGGAACTTGATTGGACATTTCCAGGAGGGGTTTACTACATCAACGCTCGGAAGCTAGGATGCTTGACTACCGACTTGAAGAAGATACGTTGGGGAGAAGAGTTGAGAGTGATAGAGATATTCTACTTGGTGCCCACACGATTGGATCAGATTGTTTCGGGCAACTCCAACCAAACCATCAACGACTGGCTCTTGGAGAAGGTCACCAATGTGATCCCAGCAAACCGAGTCAAAACCTTTGGATTACTGAAAGCGGAACTCCGGCCCGATATCTTAGTTTATTATCCTCTCAAGCATGTGTATAAGAACTATTACACGAATGAAGTAGTGCATCATGTCAATACCATTTCCTAGGCGTATGTTATACGCAAATCCATAAAGCCTTGTAATAAGCGGTCACCAGTCATTCTAAACCTTGAGGAGTTTCGATTGTAATAAAATTCCATCAATAAAGTGCTTTTTGTCTCTGAATCTCTGTCTCTTGATAAAGTGGAATTTTGAATTTTATTAAAGTCTCGTGTCTCTTGAAATTCAAGTAATGGTATCAAGAATTTCGTATAACCCATGTAGGTACCGCCTGTTTCTCTGTACTCGGCAGCGCAAGAGAAGAAGCTCCTCCTTAAGCAAGCCCAACCTCCGATCTTTAAGGGCGAAGGGGCAAATGTGGAGAGAGATGCGGAAGTATGGATGGAAGCCATGGACGATTACTTTGAAGCTGCGGGAACCCAACCCGTAAATCAGACCATGCTTGCGATGTTCCGCCTGACTGGCGATGCCAAGATATGGTGGAAGCAACATTGCAGGGACATGGATATTAAGGGATCTTCCCAGTCCTGGGAAGACATCAAAGCTGCGATAATGGGACGTTATTTACCACCTGCCTATAGGACCTTGAGAATGAATGAATTCTTTTCACTTCGGCAGCTGAATTCAACGGTCGAAGAATACTATGCAAAGTTTGTCACTCTTCGGAGATATGCTCCTAAGATGACCTTGGAACAACAGGTGGCAAGGTTCTGTCAAGGACTAATCGATCCCTTGAACACTCGGCTGAAGGCTCTCAGGCCGTCAACACTTCAGGATGCCTTGTTGAGGGCTAAACCTCTAGCTCTCGAAGTACAAAAGGCCAATCAGAATAGGAGGAATCATTGGGCAAAGAGGGGAAGGAACACTGCTTAGGACAACAGACCAGCCAACCAAACCTATAACCAGCGCCCTATTGTGGCTACCACTACAACCATGGAGTTCCCTGATGTTCGATGCTATGGTTGCGGCGAGCATGGACACTACAGATCCAGTTGCCCCAGGAACATTCATGCAACCAACGCCAATGCCATACCTTTGAATACCCGTGGGCGTGGCCAAGCTAATGGAAGAGGAGGACGCGGAAGAATGAAGCAGATCACAAGGAACATGTTCGCAAAGTACTTGATCTCCTTCGAGAACACCAGCTTTACGCTAAGGAGAGCAAGTGCACTTTTTGCTCACCAAAGGTCAACTATCTTGGATTTGTCATTTCGGCTGAAGGGATTTCAGTAGACCCAGACAAAGTCAAGGACATCGTTGACTGGCCTCAACCATCCACTGTCAGCGAAGTAAGGGGATTTCTTGGAATAACGGGATGGTACAGGATTTTTGTCAAGGATTATGCACGTATTGCTGCACCTTTGACGGAACTCCTGAAGAAAGGAATGAGGATCGATTGGAAGACCGAGCACGAGTATAGCTTTGCTAAGCTAAAAGAATTCTTGGTCTCAGCTCCTATTTTAAAGCTTCCAAACTTCAGTAAAGAATTTGAAGTAGCGATAGATGCTAGTAAATTTGCTCTAGGCGGAGTTCTTACTCAAGAAGGAAGACCGGTGGCGTATACTTCGCGAAAGCTGAGGGATCATGAGAAGAATTATCCCACTCATGATCTGTAACTTTTAGCAGTTATTCATGCACTGAAGTTATGGAGACATTATCTTCTTGGACGCAAGTTTCAGTTGGTTACAGACCACAAGAGTTTAAAGTGGATTTTTACTCAACCCATTCTCAATATGCGACAACGGCGATGGATAGAGCTATTACAGGAATATGACCTTGACATAAAGTATAGACCAGGGAAGGAAAACGCAGTTTCAGATGGTCTTAGCCGAAAATCCTTTCTCGGAGCTATCTCTATTCCAAATAACCCTATCTGGGATAGAATCAAAGAAGCATCCCTCGAAGATCAAGAGTACCAACGTATGGCTTCTTTAGTCCAGCAAAATAAGATGCCTGAAGCGAAAGATTACTCTCTTATGGGAGGATGTCTTTACTACAGACATAGACTCTGTGTACCCAGAGACCCAGCTTTAAAGAAGGCCATTCTATATGAAGCACACGATAGCCCTACATCCGGACACCCAGGCTATGCTAAAACTCTTCACGCCGTTAGAAGGAGTTATTTCTGGTCTGGAATGAAAGGAGACATACTTCGATATGTGAGGCAATGTCTTTCTTGTCAACGGATAAAGGCCGAAAGGATCAAATTACCAGGGCAACTTCAACCTCTTGACATACCCCAGATGAAGTGGGAATGCATCAGTATGGATTTTGTTACAGGGTTACCTTCTACAGGAGGTTATGATTCTGTTTTCGCGGTTGTTGACATGCTCACAAAAGTGGCTCATCTAATACCCGTAAAGACGACCTTTACTGCTTCAGATGTTAGTCGGGTATTCATCAAGGAGATTTTCAGGCTACATGGTCTACCCAAGCGTATCGTCAGTGATAGAGATGCCAAGTTTACATCAAAATTTTGGACCTCTCTTTTCCAATCTATTGGGTCACAATTAGCCTTCAGCACATCATATCATCCGCAGACTGACGGGCAAACCGAAAGAGTTAATCAAGTCATTGAGGACATTCTCAGAGCCTATTGTTCGCAAGAACCAAAGAAGTGGTTACAATATCTACCTTTGGTAGAATATGCTTATAACTCTTCCGAACACAGAAGCATTGGAATGTCACCTTTCAAAGCTCTTTATGGACAGGACTGCTTAGCACCACTGAACTTTTCAGATCCAACCATCAGAGTAGAAGCCTCTAGAAAGATGTTAGAAGATATGGAAGCACAAACTAGAGCTATTCGCCAAGACATTCAGGCAACTCAGGATAGGCAGAAGCACTATGCAGATAAGAATCGTTCGGAAAGGACTTTCAAAGAAGGGGATAAAGTTTTTTAGCGAGTCCGACCTAAGAAAAGCAACTTATCGCTACGCAGATATAAGAAGCTTAGCCCAAGGTACTGTGGACCATTCGAGATCATTAAGGTTGTAAGTGACCAGGCCTACAAGCTAAAGTTACCTGCAAACTTGAAGGTTCATGATGTATTCCATGTCAGCTTACTCAAACCCTATATTCCCAATCCCGATCAATTCTTGGACTCAGATCAGTTAGTCGAGCCAGCACAAGGAGTTCTCGAGCTCCAACCTGACTATGTACTTGAAACAAGGGAAAGAAAATTACGCAACAGAACTATCACGGAGCATCTGGTAAAGTGGAAGGATTACCCTGAAGAAGATGCAACTTGGGAAGACGAATCAACTCTATTAAAAGATTACCCAAACTCATTCTTGAGATGAGGACATCTCAAATTTTTCACGTTGGGGAGGTTGTAAGGTCTCTGACCCGATCACAAGAGCACCCTTGTACAACGAAATGAATACAATGGAATAAGTTACTATTTTTAGCAATTTTTCAGATTCTGTCAGTGCCATGATGTTTAGAATGTTATAAAGCTTCAAAATGTGAATTAAAATAATTTTTGTGAAAAATTTCCAAAAATAGTAAGTTTTTGGTCACCCGACCCGTCCAGTCTTGACCGTCTCGAAAATCTGCACCCGTACCCCAAATTTGAAAAAAAATGCATTTTCGGACCCCGGGGGCTGCTAAATATGGCAGGTACTCGGGCCAGTACGCCTTAGTTAGAGCTTCGTATGGCAATTTACGGCATCAAAAATCCGATTCGTATGACCCGTTTTAGCCTAGAACCAAATTTCCTAAAAATTGTCCGGGGAGGTACCGGGGGCCCGGGACTGTGTGGGAACAGGTCCCAGGCCACTCCAGATCATCTTTAGCAGCTAGGGGGCGCCCTCTTGCTTTGTGGGAGTCTTGGGAAAGCTGCCAAGCCTGCAACTCAGTCTCAGAATCAGTTAACCAAGCCAACCTGCCACTTGGTGGGCAGAGAACTGGACTTGCCATGCTTAACTGGAGAAGCTCCCAGATGCATTTAGCAACCCAGATCGATTTTCAGCCTGTAGGAGCCTATTTAAAGACCTGCATACACACACACACACACACACACACACTTATGATCACACACACACTCAGTGCATACACACACACCCTCATACATTGGGGAGGTGCTGCCGAATCACACACCTATTGAAGAAGAAGCTGGGAGGGAGGTGCTGCCGAATTTTCATCTCAAGAAGCTCGATTAGATCAGAAAATCGAGAAGATTACCAGCTCTTAATCACGGTAATGACAGTTTAATTAATGCTATCTGTAAATTCCTTTCTCTACCATCAAAAATTTCTCGTACATTATGCCTATTCCTAGTCGGAAATCTCTATGACTACTTTCTAAATTCTCCTTATTCATACTCTATTATGTAAATCATCATTCCATAGCTGAATTATCAGCCATTCTTCACTCTCGATTAATGATTAGAGCATAATTATCAGAATCTTCTCTCTCTAGATAGCATAGTAATTAATCGGTAACCTAGTATTTGTGCATATTGAAGAGAATCACTATTGTAATCACTCATTAACATTGCAGCTTAATTGAATTCATTTTTCTTATGCATTAAGACGTGATTAAGGAGAAATTAATCCGTCATTAAGTCTCTAAGAATTGGTTTTTCCTCACACATATGCATAGGGTAAATCTGCATCATCTAATTGCTAGGAAATAGTTTAATCATACGTAATCCAATTCTCTGGTAATTCTAATAGTGAAATCTTAATTATTCTTGATCATGCAAGCCGAATAATTATTTTAGAGCTGGTTCCCATAGGATTATGTGCCATCCTTAATGATTGCTTTATGAAAGAAATCTAGACTCTCATATAGGAGGGATTAATTGATGTCACTAATCTACCCATTGGACTGTTATGATGCTATGAACCTTAGCTCTTTCCCCAAGCTAATCATTTAAAGTAGTGAGAAATGGCCCCGGTTAAGAGGACGCGCTTCGGTGGTGCCCATGATCGCGAAGCAGGAACGAGCAATGTCAACGGAAAGGGAAAGGCTCCCATGGACGAGCAAATACCGGCCATCTCACGGGCCATCGATGAAGAAGTGGAAGAGGTAGATCATATTTTTTTTCAAGTTGTTTAAATTAACATTGCATACGCTAGTTAGGAATACTCATATCCCCAAACATGTTGGAGGAATCCGACGGAAACCCCGGCATTGAAATCATTATACATTAAGTTCTAAAGTAGGAAGGTAATGTTTGATGGGTATGCTGTTTGCAAGAGGAAAGAATGTTTGCTAGGGAAAATTTAGCTCGACATGTTCATTTTATTTCCAATGTTGAATCAGTCCTGACCCCCCTACTGATCACAGGGGGCAGAGTTCCTCGTTAGGGCTCTTGATTCCACGACTTGCTTTTTATGCGGTGGATACCCACGACTTGCTTTCTATGCGGTGGGAACCCACGTCTTGCTTTCTATGCGGTGGGAGTGTCCATGACGTGCTTTCTATGCGGTGGACATACCTAGTTGTATGGGCAGCTAGGCGACAACGGGAGGAGTGAACTCTCGCTGGAGGGGGGATGTTGTACCTCCAGAACATTGGAATTTTTATGAATAAGTTTGAGTAGAATTTTTACTAGAGTTCTGTCTTGGTGTTGTTTGCAATACTGGTTGAAGGGTTGTTTTAACGAACCATGTGATTCGGAATTAAACAAGGAATATTTATGTTGAACAACCTTTGTGGTAGTAATTAGGTCACATGATGAAGTGTGAGTGTGGGGGTGGAAAGTGGGGGCTTGGCTCAGGTTGCCAATGCCTATGAGATGGGTGGTCCCGATTGGTCGGGAACTCTCTGTCCCCATAGTGCTTACTCGATATTAGTAACGCTCATTGCCCCTAGAGCGGGGAATTCTCGAGAGTAAGTGCCTCTGAAACATGGGGAAAAAGGCACTCGAGGATTCTCTCCTCTTGGAAGGTGGGTCATAGGATCGATAGTTAGTTTAAGTACGCTTCCCCTGCGAGGTGGAGCTAGATCTCCTTGCTAGTAGGCTCGAACTCGACTCACTTTGTGATGAGAGATCGTCCGCTAGTCGAACCCTGAACCATTTTGTTTGCTTCCGCTATAGATCTAGTGGCCACCAGGTTTACCATCTGATCCGTTGTTTGATACGACGGGGTGGGGACCTCACAGATACAGGAAAGGCTAAACAACCGACCTTATCACAAATGGAGACTCCCTTGGTAAGTCCGATGGATCTCCCATATGTTGTTTCGCCAGGGGTCTAGGTGCAATCTGAGCCCACAAGTGATAGCTTTACCCTTTCCAAGTCTAGCTCATCTTTCCCTTGATGACGCCATGGCTACCTTGCCTACCCCAATGATGGGCATGCCGAGAAACACGCCATGGACCTCATTTGTTAGTAAAGCACCGCTACATGGTAGCTCAATGCTTGCAATAGTACCTACAAGTGTGTACCAATCGTATGCACCTATGGGTCATCGCACTCATGTAGTCCTAACCTCCCATTGTTTCAACTACCTATGCTCCACAACCACAACACCCAAGCTCTTATTTCCATGGGACTATACCGGCTAGCATTAGCATGTCACATCCGATGTCTGCTATGCCTAGGGCCACCCATATGAACTTTGGGCCACCACATAGCACAACACCGTACCCAACATGGAACCCAAGGGCTTCCTATGAGCCAAGTGTAATGTCAATACCTACTCCACATGTAGTCTCTAGAGCGCCTTCACCCACGGTGCTTGCTCACTTAGGTGACTTGGCAACATTTGCTCAAGCTATTGGTCGATCTATTTCTGAGAATATTCGTGACACGCCTGATAGAGGGCCTAGAAGTAAGACAGTACAAATAGACAAGCTCACACAAAAATTTAGTGAAGACGGGGATGTGAGAAAGCATATCAAAGTGTTTGAACAAATATGCGATTCTCTAGGAGAACACAATGACCTGCATAAAAGTGATGCTTTAAGCCTAACCTTAAGTGGGAAGGCAGGGGATTGGTATAGAACCCTAAGGGTGGAAGAGAAAACGATTTACCTTACTCTTAGGAGACTGTTCTTGAAAGAATACATACGAGAGGGAGTGCTTTGGGGTTTAGCCTCTCAGCTCTAGAAAGCCCAACGAGAGGAAGGAGAGTCGATGAGAGACTTTATTAGTCGCCTGAAGCATTTGAATTCTGGTTGTAATCCAAATGAGCGCTTCAATAATAATTAATTGCTTGATAGATTCATTAGGGGATTACGACATGACGATATCTACAATGGCCTAGTCATTAGAGGTATCACCACTTGGGAAGCAGTCACCACCAATGCGATTCAATTAGAGGATAATTTAATGATTCAATGAGAAAGAGTGTCTTTTGAGCCTAAATCTATTAGCTCGCAAGCATTGAGGCATCAACCAATGAACCTAAATCCTATTGCTAAGGAGCCAAAGATATCTGAGATGACTTTAGCAAATCTCACCAAGGCCATTCAAGAGAGTCTTAGAGACAATATTGCTCCGCAAAACAATCATATGTATCCAAGAAGGGAGCAACAATGGTGCTCAGTATGCTATGGACCGCATAGTACCAATGAATGCCCTACGTTTAGAGTAAAATTCAATGGGAACTGCAATGCCTATGGGAGGAATGGTCATCAAGCTAAGGATTGCATAGTATTTAAGCATGCGATGGCCAATAGACCAACCTTAGCATGGACAAACACACCTCGAGTGCCTGCATTGATGCCAGTCCCACCTCTTGAACAAACAACACAACACATGGTCCCTAAGGCCCAAAATGTTGTTCAAAAAACACCCTTACCACCTCCAGTGCTAGGACCGCAACCACCACATCCGAGAATCACTTCTGTGAATCAGGTGGGTTGTGAGTCATCTATTGCTTGTTTGGAAGGCTATGAGGAAGATATAGATCCTAATATTGACTATGTGATGGATGTGCTTGAATAATGTCCACAATACTACATGGAAGACTATTGGGGACAAGTCAAACTTGTCTATCAAGTAGCTGCTCTTGCTGCAAGAGGCCAAAATATCAATTACACTGCTAAGACCACCTCTTCAATGCTATGAGTGTGGAGGTCCACATCGTGTGGCCGAGTGTCCTATTAGGCTACAAAGTATGCCACAGTAATGCAAACCAATGAAGCGAGCACGTCTACAATGCCGATACTCATGTGTAATCAATGTGGCATGGATCATTTGATTGCCCAATGTCCAAATAATCCAAATGCACCGAAGATCACGCCATTAAACTTGATTGAGGTTACCGAGGAGCCATCACAAAGTACAACTGTGGTACCAATAAACAGGATTGAGACGGCATCAATTGCCCAATCTCAAAAAAAGAAGAAAACACAAAGGAAGAGATCACAAAAATCAGCAAAGTCATACCTCAGTTTAAAGACCAACATAAGGACTGGTGACGATCCCGTATATATGAACGACGCTGAAGAGGATCCTGATTCAGGTGAAACCATGGAGACCAAAACGACCACTAAGATAGAAACCAACAAGAAAGATCTTTATGAGCCACAATGGCCAGGATCCAAGAAGAAGATAGGAACTTATCCAAACCCTACAGAGGAGATTGAGCAAGTCAAGCAATTAAGGAGTTTGGTAGAAGATACCCAAAGGGATCTAGAACCAGCACCTAGGCAGATCCAGATTACAGACACCGTGTTCCCTACGCAAAAACAACCTCACCAAGTCCATAGACCCTTAGCCATATCTAGTTTCATCTAAGAAGAACGTGACTTAAAGTCATGGGAAAGTGGGCGTACTCATTTCTTGATGGAAAGAATGTTTACAGAGGGACTACCTGATCCTATCGAAGAAATGGAGATCCCATCTTTCCCATGTCAAGGGGCTGAAGCCCAAAAGGTGTCGTTAAACATTGCCAAATTGTTGGATTTCATGTCTTTAGAAGTTAGAAACACCATCATTTCCAAACTATATAAAGACCCTGAGCTAGTCTCAGCTCTTCGAGCCTTCCTCAATGGAGAACTAAAGTTTGGGCTACCACAATTTGCACAGATGGATGGAGCTAGGGAGATGCCAATAGAGGAGGAACACTTAGATCCACAACCCAACCTAGATGAGAACCTTGTTATAGAAATACCTATTAACAAGTTGGGACAATACTTTGAGGTTGATGAATCCAATGCAACCATACCAATCACTACTAAGGGATTAACTGTGAAGGGAATCCTTGATGGGGTGCTGGGTTAGCATTCTGACTAAAAATTGCAGGGAAACTATGGGAAGATCTCACCTTGCGACCACAACCATAGTAGTGAAGATGGACAATGGGTCTATTGTTAAACCTATTGGGATGCTAGAAGATCTCAAGATTAAGGTCTTTGGACATAAAATAAGAATTACCTTCATTGTTATGGATTTCTCCAGGCACACTATGGCATCGACGATGATCTTAGGACGTCCTTTCATGAGGGAAGCCAAAATGGTACATGACTAGTTTAAGAACCATGTCTACCTGTAGTTCCAAGACTCTGTCATTTGAGTGGATCTTGTAACTGGTCAAGCACATCCTCTAGGAAACACTTTTATAATTGATCAGAGATCTGACACCACAATTCACTCGGCCCCATTGCAGTATTGTTACACGTGTAAAGCGGACACTGATGTTGGGGAAGATTCTCCTTATATGGATGTACTACTTGGGATCACTGAGTCGGACAATGTGGATTGGGTCCACCTAGTAGCAACCATAGACACTTGGGGAAATAGGGGGACGGCCTAGGTAACACCTGAGGGGGATGAAATTCCACCACTCGTACCCTTAAATATGCTAGAAGCAATGCATATGGCTTCTAATGACCTACAAGATGAAGGTTTGATTGACATTGGAACCAGTAGTGCCTCACAAGACTATAGCCCACATGATTTGGGATCAGAATCATCAATTGAAATTGACTCTGAGGACGAAGAATCTGACTTAAATATTAGTGCAAATGTGGGGAAAAACCATTCAGGGCCCAGTGGTACCCTAGATGACAATCTATCCAAGGGAGCAGAAGACACAAGTAGTGATTCATCTAGTGACTCTGCACTAGAGATTAGCCGTAATAAAAAATTAGACAAGAAGAGTAAGAGATATAAGAGGCGACGTTATCGAGCAAATGTGCGTGCTAGAATAAATGAAAAGAAATCTACCGTAGAATGGCTTAATTATATAGGGACATGTGATGCTCATCGAAAGTTGGTAGATAACTTGGGTGAATACATTCAAAGTGTTATGTGGTGTAGCCCACAACCCATTGACCTCACACAACTAGAGGCTATAGAGAAGCCAAAGATGGGCCATACCGTAAGGAGACGACAAAATCGAGAGTTAGATCAACAACAAAAGGAATCGGAAGTGAAATCACAATCCACAGAACAACAGGTTCCCACAAACTTACACCCTGCACCTGAACATTTCAAATCCTATACCACACAGGAACATAAGCTTTTGTATACAAAGGCTCAAAGAAAACCTATCGATGGGAGCAATGGAGTCTATGACGGTCCAATGATAGTTAAGGAAATAGAGTTAGCATATCGAGGAGAAGAGTCTAAACTTGTTTTCATTGCCCAAGATCTGACAGAGACTGAGGAGTGTGTACTTAAATAACTTCTCAAGGAATTCAGGGATATATTTGCTTGGACATATCATGATAGGAAAGGTGTTCCACCTTCCATGGTGCAACATACAATCCCCATGGATAGCATGGCTAAAGCAGTTCAACAAAAACCCTACCCAATGAATCCTAAATATGAAAAAATCGTTCAAGAAGAGATTGAAAAGCTTGTGGAATGCGGATTCATATACCCTATTGAGCACTCAGAATGGGTGTCTCCAATAGTGATTGTGCCAAAAAAGAATGGGAAACTCAGAGTGTGCGTGGATCTCAAGAAGGTCAATGCTGCCACTAGGAGGGACCATTAACCCTTGCCATATTCAGAACATGTGCTTGAAAGAGTTGTAGGGAAGGAAGCTTATAGCTTTTTAGATGGGTACTCTGGCTACAGTCAAATCACAATTGTGCTAGAGGACCAAGCTAAAACAACCTTTATAACTGAATTTGGAGTGTTCGCATTTCGTGTTATGGCTTTTGCCTTAGCCAATGTCCCTGCTACCTTTCAAAGATTAATAAACACTAGTTTTCGAGAATATTTGAGGGAGTTTTGCAAAACTTTCTTAGATGACCTTTGTGTTTATTCCTCTTGGAAAGAACATCTATCATGCTTACGAAAAGTGTTTGAGAAGTGCAGATTGTATCGCATCTCCTTAAACCCTTTCAAATGCCAATTTGGGTTAAACATGGAGTCATTTTAGGGCATATAGTGTCCAAAAATGGGATTTCCACAGATGAGAGAAAAATTAAAGCCATTGCTGAATTGCCACCTCCTACAAACTATAAAGGAGTTCAAAGGTTAATGGGCCATGTTGATTATTACTGACGATTTATTTTCAACTTTGCTGAGATAGCTCGTCCTTTGTACAATCTTTTTATTGAGTTCCAATGGACAACGGAGTGTGACCATGCTTATGAGTCATTGAAAAAGACCTTGATTAGCGCTCCTATTTTATGAGTTCTTGATTGGAATGTAATTTTACATGTGCATATTGATGCATCGAACTTTTCTATTGGGTGTGTTCTAGCTCAACCGGGAGAACATAAACTAGAATACCCCATTTGCTTTGCAAGTCGTCAATTGAATGATGCCGAGAGAAACTACACCACTACAGAGGGAGAAGGTTTATGTATGATTTATGTAGTGAAGAAATTTCACTACTACCTTCTGGCCAACAAGTTTGTGTTCTATGTTGATCATCAAGCCTTGTTGTATCTAGTAAATAAACCTTGTTCCACGGGAAGAATTACACGATGGTTGTTAATTCTCCTTGAGTTTGATTTTACTGTTGTGGTGAGACCTGGTAAAAGACATGTCATGGTGGATCATCTGTCTCGCATACCCAATGGTGAAGCCCCTATTCGAGTCGATGATGAGTTGCCCGATACTTCTCTATTCCTAGTCCAAACCATACCTGAATGGAGTGAGAGGATTGTGAACTTTCTAGTTAATGGTTTTCCACCCAAAGAGCTTCCTAAGGATATAGCTCGAAAACTGTTAAAAGAATGTGAACCTTACTCTCTCATTGCAGGAACTATCTACAAACTAGGGAAGGATGATATTCTTAGATGTTGTGCCCAAGAGGATGAGTATTTATACAGACTACAAGAAGCCCACATGGGTATAGCCGGAGGACATTTCTTAGGGGAGCTAACAACTAGAAAGGTGTTGCAATAAGGCTATTGGTGGCCTACCTTATTCAAGGATGCATCACTTTTTGCAAAAGGATGTGATGAATGCCAACATTACAAGATCACACAACAAAAGGATAAGATGCCCTTACATCCTGTTAAAGTGACTCAAACCATTTGAAAAATGGGGTTTGGACTTTGTAGGCCCAATTAGTCCGACAGCTCGTAGCACTCAATCTAAAGAACAAAGATATCAATGTTGGTGATAAATTCCTTATGTATGGAGTGCATAACAAAAAGAAAAAGTTGAAATATGCGGGAAAAGGACCATATAGAGTATGTGAGATCACCCCACAAGGAACCATTCGTGTGGAGACTCTTGATGGAGTTGAAACCATTGGATTCCTCAATGGAAGCAAATTTAAAAGATACTATGATCCTTTAAGCCAAGAGGAGCTATGTGCCATCCATACAAAAAAGGCAGCCAAGGCACAAACAAAATTGAAGAAGATATAAGCTCAAGCTGAGGCTAAGGAGCGACAACAACGCATAAGACTAAAACGAGAGGCTAACCTTGGAGTCACACATGCATTCCACGTTGAAACCGATGAGGATTGGTTGGACTTTGACACACCTCTACGATACCCTATTGAGCTAAACAACACCTATGGAAAAGTGCTATATAACGCTTTATTGGACACGGGTGCTAAATATAATCTGCTATCATATGGGGTGTGGTGTGAGTTAGGGAAGCGACCTGTATCTGAGAGTATCATCCAAGTCAAGGGTGTCAACAAGAAAAAAACTTTGATTTTTGGAATCTGACACACTTTTGTCAGTTATGAAAATGGGGTTGTAGCTCAAGACTTTTTGGTCATGCCTGTTGGAACTATGGAGGGTAACATAAACCTAGGACGCACGTGGATGATAGCGACCAAATGCACTATTGATTAGGGGACAAGGGGTGTCACAACACAGAAACCAACTCTTAGCCCTGCCACTCAAGCCATAGTCCTTGAGATATTGCCTCTTAAGGAAATAAAACCCAAATTGCATGTCCAAGAGGTTGAACCATATGTCCCCATACCACGACTCTCTAGCGCTTCAAATGATGTAGTTGAAATAAAGCTTGAGACACACAAGACCCATGCCAATATAACAAAGAAAACATACAAGTGGGTCCCTAAAGCTTCTTTAGCGACCGTAGCCAGTGCTAAAATTCAGGAGCCTGGTAAGAGACGTCTCATTAGCCCCAAGAAATATAAAGAAATTTTGCGTTGGATTCCTAAAAAACTATTGGAAGCCCAAGGCTACTATCAAGGAAATGATCAAATTTGGATGCCAAAACGTAGATTGTGTTCTTACCCGTCACCTGAACCATGTGCGCCAAATCCTGTACCTCCACAAATCCTATACCTCCAAAACAAATTGAAGATCATGGAAAGGAAAAAATCACGGAATGCTACACACCTGCTCCATAGCTAGTTTGGGTACCAAACAAAGAACACTTTGTTCCACCTAGCTCAGGAAAAAGGAAATCAAATGAAGCTTCTTGCTCTTCGTGTAGTTCCTATACGGAAATAGAAGCTTCGACACAACCTCCACCTACCATTGTACATACCCATACAAGCAAGAAAGAGTTTGCACCTCCCGTTGTAAGTTCACCACCTACAACAATGTTGCAAATAAAATCGTGGAAGAGTACCTTACCACCCTTGCAACTAGATGAAACGCATAGGGCGGTCGAAAACTATTGGTTAAAGCCTTCACCCATAACAACTTGTAACAATTGGTTTTAAAAGGTGACGACATCATTCCAAAAGGTATGATCTATCCAAGGAAGGGGGGAGTGTTTGCTGACATCCATCATTCACTTGCTTCCCTCTCAACCTTCCTCACTGACCTCTCAATCTCCAATCTTAGGGAATGTATATATAAAGCCTTATACTCACAAAAACAAGATAAAAAGTAAAAGAGCAAGAGACATAACACAAAATCATAAAAAAACATTATGCACAAGAACACGACCCTTGTAATATTTGCACTCTAACTATCATCTATTTGCGTGTACAGATATGGCTAGTATGCTAGAGTCATCCACTCCTGCCTTGGGTGAGAGGTACCCTCGTTACTTTTCACAAATGTTTCACATGGTCTTTCCGTTGCTTGCCTGTGAATGGGATTTTGTAGGTACGCTAGCATGTGAGAGGAATTTCGAGGAGTTAGAATGGCTGATACGTCTCTTGACCACGACTGATCCATACTTAGTAGAGAGTCTATTTCCCATTGCACAAGCCTACCCTTTTGACCAAGATGACTATAGGCATCTAGTGACCTTCTTAGTAAACATTGGTGCCTCTGATGATGAAGAAGATTTACATGATTATACACATGGCACATATGGTCTCATGGATGATGACTTTGTTTTTCTTGATGACAAGGATAGGGGTTTAGCCTTAGGGTTTCCCCCCAATCTCTAGAATATCCTATTCCTTTGAATCTCTAGGGGGAGTGCAAATAATTAGGTTAGAGTTTCTTCTGGTTTTTAATTGTGTTCAATGAGTATTGGTACCTTTTCCCACTGATGTGCCTCCTAGAGGTATTCTTTGTGTTTCCTAGTGTGTACAGGAACGTGCTGCTGTTGTTAGGATTTGGACCTTCATGGAATCCTACAATTCAAATCAAGCGTGATCATCAACACAAACAGGTGTTTCTTGTCCATTAGCATTGCCCCTTTTTTTTTGCATCCATGTTTGTCTGCTTTAATTGTAGTTGGTAGCATAATATTCAACGCATTTTGCTTAGTATCAAACATTAAATTCAATGTAATTTTATATCATAAGCACTTGTCTAGGCTTAAATAAAAGCAGTCCGACTAAGCTAGTTTAACCAAGTTAGGTGTTAGAGATCTTCTCTTAATACCATGGGGAATGCCTTCCTAATAATCTATGGTTACTTAGGTTCTTAATCCGATTTAGGCAGCATTGTGTGCAATGTACTAGGTCTTTCTAGTGGACTTAGTCCCTATTGACCTTTAGCTTAAGTATTATAAAGGGAGTTTACTAGTGTGATGAGCCTGTGGAGGGTAATAGTGTTATATGGCCCCCCAAAGTTACAAAATTAAAATGCTGAAAACGAACAAACAAAAAAATCAAAGTACCACAATGTAAAATCTAAAGCGGAAAGAGAAATCTCATCTTGATTTGGTACTTCACTCACATGTATTGCCTATGGTACTAGAGCCCTAGAGATTCCCAGTGTGGGCGCTTTTTCTTGAAAAGCAAAAAACCCAAGGCATACAAAATAAGCACACACATCAAAATTGAATCATTGTGAAAAGACTTTGGGGGGTCAAAGAAAAGAAATAAGTCAGGCGATGATTTCATGAGCAATTCCTTTTATCGTATCTTAACTACAAGTTCTTCTAGGTATAGCCTAGAGTCAACCCTCCGACATGAAATACTTGGCTCTCGTGATTAAACAACTTAATTGACTAGAGAAAATTAAGAAGATTTCCCATGGTATCATAGTCGATCTTTAGTACCTTTCAACCGTTAAATAGCGACCACGAATTTGTTTAGTTTTTTTACCTTCCCAACTGTTTATGCGTTTGATTATATTACAATTTAATGTTTATTGTTGCTGACAAATGGTTTAAAATTATGTTACCAATCAAATTGTTTGCCTACAACTCCATATGCTTTTTTATTGTATATGAGAATGCAATTACTGTGCCAATGTTGTTAGATTTTGCAGGGACTGAAGAAGGCTAAGGACATTCATCTCAAATTCTCTTCCACCCCAATGAACGAGCTTCAACTCAATAGCTTTCGAGGATGGAATCTACATCAGGAAGGGGGGCATGTTAACCCTCATGCACATTCCTATCACCTACGACGGACGTTGTATTATTTATTTGGTAGAGGCACGTACTGGGCTTGTCGATCCAATAGGAACAGGGTAAGAGTGATCTCGCCGATGAGAGGCGCACTCTAACTGGTGATTAGTTGGCTAAGCATGGGCGTCCAAGTGTGAATGGGGTGACCTCATATAAAAGTCAACTAAACCTAAAATTCACTCATTCTTTCATTTGTGCAATTCAAGAGTGTTCTTGCTCCATCTGCATCTTCTTCTTCTTCACCTCTTTGTGTGTATGCGTATGCGTGAGAGAGAGAGAGAGAGAGAGAGAGTGTGATCGAGCTTTGCGACGACGGCACGGTGGCGGCGAAGTGGTTGAGCGCGGCGCAGCGATGACTCCTTCTTGTTCGCGGTGAGGAATCCTCCACGACAACAAGCATAGAGCAGTGAGTGACACACCATCGTCATCTTTGAGCTTACTAGTTTAGGCTAGTTGCGTGCTTGGAGCCATTTGTGGCTTGCACACAGTGTATTGGTAAGTTCCTTGCATTGACACGTGCAACAAAAGCGCACACCTACCTTGGGTGAGAGGTACCCTTGTTACTTTTCACAAGTGTTTCACATGGTCTTTCCAGTGCTTGCATGTGAATGGGATCTGATAGGTACGCTAGCATGTGGGAGGAATTTTGAGGAGTTAGAATGGCTGATATGTCTCTTGACCACGACTGATCCATACTCAGTAGAGAGTGTTTCTCCCATTGCATAAGCCTATCCTTTTGACCAAGATGACTATAGACTTCTAGTGACCTTCTTAGTAAACATTGGTGCCCTCTAATGAGGAAGACAATTTACATGATTACACAGATGGCACATATGGTCTCACGGATGATAACTTTGTTTTTCTCGACGATGAGGATAGGGGTTTAGCCTTTGGGTTCCCCCCAATCTCTACATCCTATTTCCTTGACTCTCTAGGAGGAGTGCAAATAATTACTTTAGGGTTACTTATGTTATTTAATTATGTTCTATAAAAATTGGTACATCTTCCCACTGATGTGCCTCTGGAAGGTGGATGTTTGGTGGTGACTATTGTGCAATTTGTGAATATATAAGGATGCCTTCAAAGGAAAATGACAATGGATGTTTACATGTACAATGGATGTTCTCCATTATATCAGGTGTACTACTTCCTTTTTTCTATGCTTTCCATAGTTACATGTTTGCATCTTGTCATTTGAGTTCTAACAATGCATAAAATTTATGAAGTGGTGACATTTCCAATTTAGATGCTATAATTTTTTCATACTTCTAGTACCTTGTTCTTTAAGTAGGTATCAGGACCTTAGGCTAAACTAGACAACTTAATTGCTAACTTTAATTCCTAAATAGTCTATTAATTGTAGTAACTTTAGTAATGTTTTAGGCTATGATGATATAGTTGTGACATTGCCAATTTAAATGCTATAACTTTTTCAAACTTCTAGCACCTTGTTCTTCTCTCCGAGTTTGGTCTATGAGTTGGCTTTAAGTAGGTATCAGGACCTTAGGTTAAACTAGGCAACTTAATTTCTTACTTTAATTCATAAATAGTCTATTAATTGTAGTAACTTCAGTCGTGTTTTAGGCTATGAGGATATAGTTCTCTCTAGCTTATTCCACCTACGTGTGACTTGTGTTGTGGAAGTCCATGTGTTATTCTGGTATTTGAGATCTCAAATCTCCCAGCTATTGGTATTTGAGACCTCGAGTCCCCCAACTACTCGTAGCAACTATGACATCAACAATAAAGAAAGAAGGAAAAAAAAAGAAGCAAATATCACAAACTTCCTTGTATTTTATGTTGATCACACTTAAGTGGTATAAGTGACAAGATCACTAGTCTTTAGACCCCGACAAGAATTCCTAGGGTTAACTACTCTTTTGTCGATATTTTTTAATTAACGTTGGTCAATCTAGTACTTACTTTAGCCCTAGATCTTGTGTACTTCTCTTAGAGTCAACCTAATAGACGTTAACTCAATTGCGTTTCATTCAGATACTACGCTTGTTCTAGTTGGCAATGTTACAATTCATGAGTTTTTTTGCATTTCCTAGAATATCATGTATGCATCTCACTTATTGTATGCCTGCACATGCTGCCTTTGAGCTTTCACAATGTTGCTTTTCTTCTTACACAGGTACTCCTATCGTGGATCCCGATGCTGCACTATTATATTCCGAGGGCGAAATCTACTTCAGAAAGGGGGGCATGTTAACCACCGGTGTCCAGTTCTAGTAGTCATGGGATGGGCTTGTTGGCATCCACTTCTAGTAGTCATGGGTCGGGCTTTTTGGTCCAATAGAAAAAGGGTAGAGTGATCGTTGATGAGAGGCGCACTCTAATTGGAACATTCAAGTTCTCTCATTTGTGCAATTGCAGAGTGCTCTTGCTCCATCTCCATCTTCTTCTTTATCTCCTTGTGTGTGTGTGTATGCATGAGAGAGAGAGAGAGAGTATGCGCAATCGAGGATTGCGACGGCATGGCGGGGGTGAGGTGGTTGAGCACGGTACGACGGTAGCTCCCTCTTCTTTGCAGCGAGGAATCCTCCACGAAGGTGAGTGTAGGGCGGTGAGTGACACACCCTTCTTCTCTTGAGCTTGCTAGATTAGTTTGCTTGTAAGTTGTGTGCTTTCAACCATTTGTGGCTCGCACACAGTGTACGGCAAGTCCCTTGCTTTGACACGTGAGACAGACGTGCACATTGGTTGACAAAGGGATGGTGAGGTCTAGCTCCTCTCCCTTTTGTTCTCCAGTCCTTTCAGTGCAAAAGAAAGATGGTACATACCGCATGTGTGTGGACTATCGAGCACTAAACCGCATCACTATCAAAAACAAATTTTCCGTGTCTCGCGTAGAAGATTTGTTTGATAAGCTACAAGGCTCTACCTACTTCAGTAGGATTGACCTCAAAAGTGGCTATCATCAAATAAGGATAGTGGATGAAGATATCCTAAATACCGCGTTTCGTACAATGTTTGGCCTTTATGAATATCTAGTCATATCTTTTGGCTTGACTAATGCACCAACCACATTCAATCGTTTAATAAAGAAAATATTTAGACCTTATCACAAATTCACTAGAGTGTTATTTGATGATACCATCATCTATTCCAAGTCCTTGAAGGAACATAAGCAACATCTCCAAGTGATTTTTCAAGCATTGAGGGAGAACAAGCTTTTTCTCACCCAAAAGAAAAACAAATTTTTTCTTCAAGAGATTCAATACTTAGGTTATATTATCTCTCAAGATGGTCTCCGTATGGATCCATCAAAGTTAGAGGCAATAAAAGCATGGCCTAATCCAAGGAATCTACATAAACTAAGAAGCTTTATTGGTATGTGTGCATACTATAGATGCTTCATAGCAAAATTTTCTCAAATAGCAGGCCCATTACATGACTTAACAAAGAAGAACATTAAGTATTCATGGACTGCTAAGGAGCAAAATTCTTTTGACAAGCTCAAAGCGAATCTTACCTCCCAACCAGTCCTCATGCTTCCGAATCCCTCAAATCCATTTGAGGTCCAATATGATGCTTTTGGTGATTGGCTTGGAGCAATCTTGCTTCAAGAAGGGCATGCCATAGCATATGAGCGCCAAAGATCAATATGAATGAACGAGTCTTGGTAATTTATGAGAAATAACTTTTAGTTTTTCTACATGCCCTAGACACATGGAAGCACTATATATTGGGGACTCCATTTATTCTACGAACCGACCACCACAGTCTCAAGTACTTCATGATGCAAACCAAGCTTTCCGACAAACAAATGAGGTCAACAAATCTTCTTTCACAATATAATTTTCATATTGCTCACATTGCTCGTAAGCACAATCAAGTGGCCATTGCACATTCACGATGACCAAAAGTTAGTGCAATGTCTATAGCAACTCACAATGATCTATCTTCTATGATAGATGAGTATGCTACTACTGACCCTAACTTTAGAGACATAATGTCGGCCCTTGCTTTGAGGAAGAAAGAGGAACCATTCACCTTGCAGTATGGTTAACTTCTCCACAAAGATCGGCTATGTGTTACCCACTCCCTTCGTGAGAAAGTCATGTATGAATCGCATTATCCTCCCTATGTGGGGCATAGAGGCATTCAACCTACTCTCCGTGGAGTAGAGACGTATTTCTATTGGTCTACCATGAAAGTGGACATACAAGAATATGTTTCAACATATGTGGTATGCCAAAAAATCAAGTATGATAGAGGGAAGCAACTTGGATTACTCCAGCCATCGCCTATCCCAAACTCACCATGGGAGAGTATATCCATGGATTTTATCTTTGGGTTACCCAAGTCTATCCATGGGAATACGAGAATATGGACAATAGTCGATAGGTTTAGCAAGCAAGCACACTTTATTCCTATCAAAAATACTATTAAGGTACACCAAATGGCAACTCTCTTCATATCACAAATTTTCAAACACGATGGATTACCAACATCCATCTTGTAAGATAGAGATCCTAGAATGACCAATAATTTTTGAAAAGGTCTCTTTGAATATCTAGGTACAACATTGAATTTCTCTTTGACCTATCACCCACAAACGGATGGCCAAAGTGAGATAGTCAATCTTACGATACTCGATCTACTAAAGGCTTATGTTACCAAAGTATATCAATGCTCAAAATGAAAAAAGATACTTACCTCTTGTAGTGTACGTCATAAAATATAATATCTAACTTTACCAAATGCTTTTCTCATATTAAACTGACCATTTCATATGGGAAGATAAAAGGGGAACAAGAGTTTGAATATAGATATGTGCTTCTAGACCTATCTCAACAGGGGACCAAAAGGAGGAATGGTCGCATTTCAATAGGGGTCCAGAAGGAGACGGTCTACCAAAGAGCAATGTGCAATAAGTGCTTCTAGATTTACCTCAGCAAGGGACGAAGAGGATAGATGGTTACATTTCAATAGGGGTCCAAAATGAGGTAGTCTATCAAAGAGCAACGTGCATCTAATGGAGCTTAAAAGACCTTAGGGTTAACTTCATTAAAGACCTCCAAAAGTTAGTGTTAAAAAGTACTTTGACCTTAGGCAAGCTATGGCTGACCTTGAGGTGGGAATCCTGTCTACACATGGCTGCTACACAAGGGCGGCTACACATGGCTGCCTCTCATAAGAGAGGACAGCCCTTTTGGCCTATAAAAGGAGGCCATTTCTACACACATTTTGAGTAGCGTTAAATGGTAACCTTGCATTTGCACTACATTTCTACTCAAATGTATATATTTTTTATCAAAGTTTTAACCTAGTGTTCATTCTCTCTTTCCGTAATAGCCTTTTTCCTTACAAACACCTTACCCTTCTCAGATCTTTATGCATTTACATCATATTTCTCTCTTCATGTTAAATGTAAATAGTAAACTTAATTCTACTCTCCTAGTTTTTTTACTGCACATTCTTTTAACTAATTACCTTTACTAATTTAAATAGCTATCTACATCCCATAATTTGTAAATAAATAATTTATGGGCACTTATCTTACCCATCTTCTCTCAAGGGTA
Organism: Adiantum capillus-veneris; assembly: GCF_014529385.1. NCBI lineage: Eukaryota > Viridiplantae > Streptophyta > Polypodiopsida > Polypodiales > Pteridaceae > Adiantum > Adiantum capillus-veneris. The sequence goes on along the minus strand of NC_140960.1, from coordinate 100,387,585 downwards.
GGGTTAACCTTGTAGGCCTTCCCTTCCCCACCACTATGTGACCCAAGTCTTGGATCATTTACTTGTGTTGGTCAACAAATCTTAAATATAATGTATATCCCCAATAAATCAAACTTTATTGGAGCCTACCTCATTTGTTTAAGGTGGATTCTCTTTTGAAAAAGCATGCTACACCCTGGATGCATGCTAAAGGGGCCCCTACAAGGAGACTTGGTTCAAAAGGTGTTTTGGATGCATCTTGAACGCCTTAGCTCGTGGGTATACTTGAGGAACACTCCAAAATCAGCTTAAAAACTTTGAGAAGGTCAACTTTGCCTTTTATAGCACCCAATTCTGAGTTACAGGCTAAAAGTTATGGTGAAAACAAGGTGCTGCGGACACTGTTACTACAGGTCAAAGTTACAATCAGGTAAACCACAAAGGTGAAAAGTTTTCTTGACTTCTCCAACATTCTAAAATACCAATGGGGAGTTAAAAACCACTTGCATGTGGAGGGGTCGGCTCAAGATGCTTCCAGAGACACAACAAACAGGATGGGGACACTCAGTAGGAGCCACTGGAGGGACATCATGGTGGGGCCCACATACATTATCAACCCTTATGGAGCCTCCACGACCTAAAAGGATATTTTTAATGAAAAAATAATTCCCTTATTTGCATAATTGAAGGAATGGTCAAAAGGGAACCTAACTATGGTTAATCACCTACCCTAGTCAAGTTTAACCTAACCCAAGGTCTTGTACAGCTATTAAAAGGCCCTTTGGCAAGCACAAAAATACACACACCTACTCCATTGCTGCAAATAAGCTCCTCTAAGGTTAGGGAAGCCCTAATCTCTCGCCAAAGCTCACTGCTCAGAATTTTGATTTGGGCTCATTTCGGCCTCCGTTTCCACTACGGACAGTACTGCACAGGCTATTTCGTCATTTTGTGCAGATTTTTTGTCAGTGCCGTTTTCTGCATAACAGGTGCCTTATAGTCTTCTACGGTTTGTGCTATATAGCACAAGTTGTTCCCGCTCCATTTCTCCTATTTTCGGGCAGTTTTCACATCAGGTGCAGCATTTACCATGGCTAACAACAACAACACAGATGTGTTCAAGATGTTTGCTGCTGAGGACAGGTTGGATGGGGACAACTACCCTATGTGGGCTTATAGGATGCAACATGTTCTTGTGTCAAAAGGTGTCTGGAACATTGTGCAAGGCATTGATGTACGTCCTGGTTCTGAAGATGTAGGCGATGTTGAGGATGTTGTAGGTCTTGCTGCAAGGATTGCAGCTGTTAGAGTTGTTTTGCCTACGGCAGAACAAGCTCGTTGGGATGTTAAGGATGCGCGGGCTCATGCATTGATTGCGTTGTCTGTGAAGCGCACCATTATTCCTCACATCCGTTCAGCAAAATCTGCAAAACAGGCTTGGGATATTCTAGCAGGTCTTTATGCAAGCCGCAATGAGGCTAAAATTGCTTTGCTGTGTAAAGAGCTAGAGTCGAAGATTATGCATGAGGAAGATGATATGGACACTTTCCTTGCTAGTGTCAAGGATATCAATGAGCAACTCATTTCTGCAAGTGAAGTCATTTCGGACAGTTCCCTTGTGCAGACTGTTCTTGATGCCTTACCAGATTCCTACCAGACTTTTGCTCGTACTTGGAGACTGATGACCCAAGGAAATCCTGAAGTTGTCAAGTTTGATGCATTATGCACATTGCTGTTGCAAGAGTCACTTTCTAGAAAAAACAGGACTAGGCAGCGTGCAGTTGAACAGGCTTTTATTGCTTCTCAAAGAAAGGGTGGTAACAGTAATGCAGCCACTTCTTATGGTTCTGCTGCGAGTGGCAAAAATTCTGTTCCTAATGCTTTTGCTGGCATCACTTCGTCTGGCAATTCTGGTGATAAGGGCAAAAAGAAGATGCATTGCCATTATTGTAAAGCCAATGATCACTTGATCAAGTCGTGTCCTAAGTTGAAGGCCAAAGAGGCTAAGAAGAAAGAGGGTGGTTCCACTGCAAATGCTGGTTCCACTACAAATGCAGCCATTGTTGAGTCTTCTGTGAAAGGAGATTGTGATGCTGATGTTGATGCAGAATGGGCTTTTAGCGCAGAGTGCACTTACAATCCTGCTGTCCATGATGCATGCTTGTCAGTTGCTGCAGATTCACATGTGTGGTATTTCGACAGTGGTGCTACAAAGCACATTACCTCACATCGTGAATTGTTTACCTCTCTCGAGTCTGTCCCTCATGGGAATTCAGTCACTTGTGCCAACAACGCCTCTTATCCAGTTCAGGGAGTTGGAAAGATTGTGCTCACTGCTGCTAATGGCAGTTCCTTCACACTTGTTGATGCACTTTATGTACCTGGGATCAAGAAGAATCTCTTGTCTGTATCCGCACTTGCTAGACTTGGACTTGTAGTCAAATTTGTGGATGACAGATGTACAGTTCATGATCTCAGTTTTGGTGATGAAATTGTTGCATCTGGGCTTTTGTGCCGTGGGCTGTATAAGCTCACTTTGTATGACAAGTGTGGACAAAATTTTGCAAATGCTGTTGCAGATTCAAGGGCTATTTCAGATGCAAAACTTTGGCATGCACGTTTTGGTCATCTGAATTTTGCCAGTTTGCTGCGTTTGCAGAAATCTGATATGGTTGCTTCTTTGCCGCCTCTTGAAGCACCTGTCAAACATGTTTGTGAAGGCTGTATTCTGGGTAAAATGCAGTGTTCTAAGTTTCCAAAGGATGGTTCAGTTAGGGCCACATGCAGGTTGCGGCTTGTGCATAGTGATGTTTGTGGGCCCATGCAAACTCCGTCCTTGGGCAATTACCTGTACTTCGTGACTTTCATTGATGATTACTCCAGGCATGCATGGGTATTTCCGCTTAAAGCGAAGTCCGAAGTTTTTATGTGCTTCAAACAATTTTTGGCTATGGCTGAAAATGTCTCAAAATGTACTATGGGCACCCTCCGTTCCGATCGAGGGGGGGAGTATATGTCTCATGAATTTAATGCATTTCTGGCTAGTCGTGGGATAAAACACCAATGTACAGTGCCTTATACACCTCAGCAAAATGGTGTTGCTGAGAGGAAAAACAGGTCACTAACGGAAATGGCACGATGTATGGTCAAAAGTCAAGCTTTGCCACATTCTTTTTGGCTTGAGGCCATCATGTGTGCCACTTATGTACTTAACAGGTGTCCTACGAAAGCTTTGCAGTCTATTACTCCATATGAAGCATGGCATGATAGAAAACCGTCTATTGAGCACATGCGTGTTTTTGGCTGTTTGGCATATGCTTTGGTGCCACAAGTGCAGCGCAGAAAATTGGATGATAAGGCTGTCAAATGTATTTTTGTTGGTTATAGTGCTGAAAGCAAAGGTTACAGGTTGTATCATCCGCAAACAAAACGTATTCTGGTTTCACGGGATGTAGTGTTTGTGGAAGACTCTGTTCAGCCCTTGCTGTCATGTACTAGAGACAGTAATGTAAGCTCACAGGACATTTATGACACTTTGTTGCCTCTTTTCAGTGGTGGAAATACGAATGTAAGTTCCAATGAGGCAAATGTACAGCCTATGGGGGTTTCTGAAAATGTTTTAGAACAGCCTATTACTGATGCAGATGTACATGATGTACTTGATGAGGAAAGGGCTGAAAATGAGCAGGCTAGAGGTATGCCAAAATGGCTGGTGCACACTTTGCGTGACAGTAAATTGGATGCACCTTTATCTAGTCGCACTCGTTCAGGCTCTCGCCATGCATCTTATGCATCAGATTGTTATGCTTTGGCTGTGTCTAGTTTACATGATGTTGAGGAGCCTCTGTCTTTTGATGAAGCACAGAATTCAGAAAATTGGATTGCTGCCATGAAATCAGAATATGATGAGTTGAAATGCAAGCCGGATGGTGAGATCGATCGCCATAAGGCTCGACTTGTTGCAAAGGGTTATGCACAACAAAAAGGCATAGATTATGAAGAGACTTTTGCTCCCACTTGTCGTATGACTACTGTGCGTTTTCTATGTGCATTGGCAGCTCATTTTGGTTGGGATGTACATCAATCAGACATTGTTACTGCTTTCTTGAATGGTGACATATTTGAGGAAGTTTATGTAACGCAGCCTCGCGGTTTTGTCATAAAAGGACGAGGACAAAGTGTGCAAATGTAAGAAGGCTTTGTATGGGCTGAAGCAATCTCCTCGTGCTTGGTATGAGAAAGCTGACACTCATTTGGTTAAACGAGGCTTTCGTAACAGTCCAACAGAAACCACATTGTATGTAAAGCGTGAGGATGATGTATTTCTCATTGTGGTTCTTTATGTTGATGATTTGCTGATCACTAGACCAAATGAGAGACATATTGCTGAATTTAAGGCTGATTTGAATGCCACTTTCAAGATGAAAGATTTGGGGCTGTTGCATCATTACTTGGGTATACAGTTTAAGCAGTGTGATGGTGGTATTGCCTTGTGTCAGAAAAGTTACATAGAGACATTGCTATGTAAGTTTGGACTTGAGGATTGCAAACCTATTGCCACTCCCATGGAAACAGGTTTGAAGTTGAGTCTACATGATGCTGGCGATCCTGCTGATGTCACTCTTTACCAAACTGCTGTTGGCTGCCTCATTTATGTATGCAACATGAGGCCAGATATTCAGTTTGCAGTCTCGCAGGTCAGCAGATTTATGCATAGCCCAGGGTCTAAGCATTGGCAGGCTGTCAAGAGGATTTTCCGCTACCTTAGTGGCACTTTACATCTTGGCTTGTTTTATCCCAAGGGGGGATCATTGCCGCCAGACTTACATGCTTTTTCGGACTCAGATTGGGCTGGTTGTTTTGACACGCGAGTGTCCACAAGTGGTTTTTGTTTCATGCTTGGCAGTTCATGTATATCATGGTTGAGCAAGAAGCAACCTACTGTGGCCACTTCGAGTTGTGAGGCTGAGTACTGGGCAGTCTTCACAGCTACGGTTGAGTGTGTATGGCTCAGACGCCTTATGGCTGACTTGGGTGTTGGAAAGGACACTGCCAACACTATCTACACTGACAGTCAGAGCTCATTGGCAGTTGCGAGGAACCCAGTTTCTCATGCTCGCACAAAGCACATCGAGGTGCATTACCACTATGTCAGGGAGAGGCTCTCAGCAGGAGAGATCAGCTTGGCTTATGTGCCAACACAGGACAACCTTGCAGATCTTTTCACAAAGGCATTGTCTCGTGAGAAGCTTGAAGCTTTCCGCAAAGCTTTGGGCTTAATCCCCTTTGTGGACTGATCCTGTCCTCAGGGCATGGCACTTCCCTTTACTCATGTGCCAGCTCTCGTTCACCGCATCACTCCAGGGGGGATTTGTTACCATATACATGTGGTAGTGATGTGTGTGAACACACTAGGACCGCCGGGGCATTTTTTCCCTCTTTAGGAGGTTTTTTCCCCCGTGCATTGTATATACGCCCATCACTCTAGGGCTATCTATCTTTCCATTGCACACTAAGTAAAACACTCTCTATTGTGTGCCTTGAGCTTCCTTCGTCTTCTCCAAGCTGTGTGTGTTTCTCTGCAACCCTAATTCCAACAGAACTTTCCTAATTGCCTTCTATTCTCCTCATGAACAATAGAGTTGCACCATATGCTTTTTATTTTTCACAACGCATCAGAATTAACATTTGTGTAGATCGCAAATTTTTTACCAACAATGCATTGTTTTTATGTTTGGAGCAGAAAGACTTGGTGAAATCTTGGCATCTAGAAATCCCATCATTCTTCCATTCATTAATTATGATAATTCATTTGATGTCCATGTTTTTATTTTGTTTTGAGGCAGAGACAAGAGGCACTTAGATAGCGATCCACTCAAAGGAAACTTTCTTCAAGAGAAAGAAAAAGGAGAACACATTGTCACATGAACCAACCTGGAGCTGCTTCTCCTTTTACACCCATAGCTCGTCAATCTGTGCACATCATAATTGCTACAAAATTTAGATTTCAAGCAACCATTAGGAGAATTTTTGGACCCACTCGCCTTAATGAAATTAATGCCTCAATCAACCCTTTTATTTTGCCTATGATAAATTATGAACTAACACTTGATGTATATATTTTCATTTTGATGTGATCACTCATCGTAGTCAAAACTTTGTGGTACACAAGCCTCCTTGTATTGTAAAAATGTCAAGCACTTTTCCTACCTTTCATTCTAAAAATGGTGAGGATGCACAAGAATTTCTGGATAATTTGGAGATGGCACACCTCATCTCTGGGAGAGATCAAGAAGAGGTAAAGCTGCGTGCTTTTCCACTCGTTCTCAAAGGGGAGGCTAAGGCATGGTACGAGGTCTTGCAACCTCAAAACAAAACCAATTGGGAGAGGCTACATGCAATTTTTCTTGCCAAATTTGGGCAAGGAGATACTCCAGAGGGTCTTTGGAAGTGTCTACTTCAACATAAACAGGTATTCCTTGAAGACTACCCATCTTATGAGGCCGTTTTCCTTAACCTATGGGATAGATGGGAGGCTACCTTACAAAACCAAGGTGGTGCACCAAACTTTCTAAAGAAATATAGGTTCATGGATGGCTTGTATCCAATTTTGAAGACCAAGGTAGAGTTAAAATTCCCATCAACATTTGAGGAAGCACGTGAGGTGGCCATGGTCAAATTCAAGAAGTTAAATTTTCAAGCACATAGAACAAGGGACCTAAATGAAGTCATTGAGAGGGATTCTTCACCAAGCATGGGAGCACAAGTTAGGGGCTCTCTTGCCAAAACTTCACAAATAGGGGAAGGATCACAACAAGAGATCTTACAAAGATTAACTCAACAACTAGAGAGTCTCACCTTGAATCTAATGCAGGGCCTACCCCAACAACAACAACCAAGAGAAGGGAATCGCAATCAACGACGTCAAGCACAAGAGTTGAGATGCTGGAATTGCAACGAAGTTGGTCATGGCATGTATAATTGCCCTCACCCTCGAAGGATTCCAGGGGACATATACCCTCCTAGACCCCCTCCGCTCATGGTGCAGCAAGAGCATGCTCGAGCCCCGCAAATTCTTCGTCGACCACCACCACCTCCAGTGGCAAACATCCCTCCTGTCCCACCAGTGGAGGAAGAGAGAGGAGTAAACGTCATAACGCTGGAAGAGGAGATAGAGGTGAGCCCTGTACATTTTGATGTTATGCCAGCAGAAAAGCGCACAAGAGCACACAACAAGGATGAAGACACAAGGAATGAAGAGTCAGAACCTGCAAGGAAGGAGAGGAAGAAAAAGTCAAAGAAGGAGGAAGGAGGCAAGAAGCAAAGGTCAAGGCAAAGGGAGATCGGCATCAACGATTTTCCACTAGGAAATAATATGGAACCCTACAACATCTTAGAAGATCTGCAAACTCAAAATCCCAATATTTCTTGGCCTCAACTCCTACATCTATCACCCAAGGTGAGAAAGCACTAGTCCAAACTTGTAAGCACAAGACTCCCAAGAAAGAAAGAAAAGGTGACAGTAAAGGCATTGACTTCAAATCCACAACAAGATGTGGAACCTATTGTAGATGCTTATGTAAGGGGTAGGAAGGTATCCAATGTGTATGTTGGTGGTGGAGCACAAATGTGTGTGATCACGAAAAGAGCCATGAATAGACTAGGGCTTGAAATCACTAAATCCTCTAATTGTCAAGCTAGGCTGGCCAACAATGCAAGTGTAAAGTGCCTAGGGATCATCGAGAATGTAAAAGTTTCTGTATGTAATATAGATGCACGTGTGGACATGTATGTTATGCCAGCCAAGGGGGAGGGCTATCCCATCATCCTAGGGAGGCCTTGGCTCATTGCTGTAAATGCAGATAAAAAATGGGGACGAGGACAATTGATTCTCAAAAAGGGGCAACATGTAGTGTACGATTGGCATGAAGGAAAGCAGCTCGACATCAACTATGAGACCACGGCTGATGAAGAAAGTGAAGAGAGTTTCGGCTCAAGCGACGAGGAAAGTTCAACCACTACATCCAATAGCGAAGAAGAATCATCTTTGGAGGTAATGGGAATCATCTTCAACACATCAAAAACTCCATCAATAGAGGTTGACCCAACAAAGGAGCAAACAAAGGATGACAAAGGTGACCACAAGCACTTTGAAGACTTTGAGAGGATGCTTGCAAAAGATCTTACCCCTGAGGAGAAGCGGTCCTACATCAATATGCTCAAGAGGTATCCCAATTTGTTTATCACTGATTACTCACAAATTAGAGGTGTGGATGTTATAGAGCATGGCATAGAATTAAAACCAGGTACTAAACCTGTGGCTCAAAAGCTAAGGCGCCTAGGAAAAATACAACAAGAGGCACTTTTGACAGAGGTTAACCGACTCCTCAAAGCTGGTTTCATTTACCCTGTGTCTAACTCTGAGTGGGTGTCCCCAATTGTAGTAACTCCTAAAAAGAACGGAAAATGGAGGGTCTGTGTTGACTACAAACCGCTCAATGCTGCAACAAAGAGGGATCATTTTCCTCTTCCTTTCCAAGATGAAATCTTAAACGAAGTAGCCGGCTATGAATGTTACACAGTGTGTGATGGGTATTCAGGGTATTTTCAAATCAGAATAGCAAAAGAAGATCAATTAAAAACCACTTGCATCACACCTTGGGGTTGCTTTGCCTATAGAGTGATGCCATTTGGGCTCACAAATGCTCCTAGTACCTTTATAAGGTTTACAAGTCTTGTCTTTCAGCCCTTCTTTGGAAAGTCAATTAGGGTTTTTATGGATGACTTCTGTATCTATAGTAGCCAAAGACTTCATTGCCAAAAAGTTGAGGAGGGGCTTAGGAGGCTTCATCAATTTGGGGGACAGCTTAATCCTGAGAAGTGTCACATTGCAGAGTCACAAGTGGTATTGCTAGGTCATGTGGTTTCTTTGCAAGGAATTCAAGTGGATCCATCAAAAGTAAATGCTCTCTTGTCACTACAACCACCAACAACAACCAAGGAGCTCATGACTTTCAACCACAAAGTAAGGTACATGTCTCGTTTCATTCACCTTCTAGCGGAAGCTATGGCACCTTTGCACAAGCTAGCAAACAAACCCACATTTGAATGGAGAGAGGAACACAAATTATGCTTTACTGAAGTAAAGGGTATTCTCAACTCTCTTCCAACAATAATGCCACCAAATCCAAAGGATACATATTACATCATGCCAAGTGTAGGAATGGAGGCCATCGGTGTAGTTCTCATGCAAAAAGACCCAAAAACATGCTACATGAGGCCATTATACTTTGCAAGCAAAGTCATGACCGCTGCAGAGAAGGGCTACACTGATATGGAGAAGGTGGTATTCACAATTATGTTTGCGGTAAGAAAGTTCCGATCATATCTCTTACCTACACCATTTGTCATTCTCACCATGGAAAACAATTTACCATATGTTGTGCAACACATGAGCCTCTCATCTAGGATAGCCAAGTGGGTTCTAGAACTTCAAGAGTTCGAATACACTTTTCTTGTGGAAGATAGCACAAGGACAGGTCTTGCAGACATTCTCACATACAAAGTGAGAGAAAGGAAAGAGTCACCAAAGGCAGGAGACAACGCTACACCACAAAATAATGAGGAGGAGATGGACAATGCACACATTTTGTGCTTTGATGGAGCTTACCGACGACAACACGATCAGGCAGCAGGGGGGGTTCTTATTCTAAGTCCACAAAGGGAAGTTATTGTTAAGAAAGGTATCACCTTGGAAAATGTTCATTCTAATAATGAGGCTGAGTATGTCACCTTAAAGTTGGGGCTTGAAGAATGCAGAAAACTTGGCATCGAAAGACTTATAATAAGAGGTGATTCCTTACTAGTTATTAGGCAAATCCAAGGGATATGGAAGTGCAAGAACCCTACTCTAGTGGAGTGGCTTAGATAGGTGAAGGCTTTGATAAAGAACTTTGAAGCTACACAGGTACAGCATGTTGTGAGAACCCTCAACAAGGAAGCAGATTATCTCGCCAATGAGAAACTTCAGATCATGGTGGGAGGTGTGAAGCTCTACGAACCAAAGTACCAAGGCCAAGAGGAATTGAAGGACATCATATTTTTCCTCCAAACTGGTGAGTGCCCTAAACACTTGGATAAAGTGCAAAGGCATAGATTGGTAAAAAAGGCAACTCCTTACCAACTCATAGGAGATGATCTGTATCATAAAGGGAAAGATTTGGTGCTAAGAAGGGTGCCCTCTGTTCAAGAAATAGAGAGAATCCTCTTTTCATGCCATGATGATGTCTGTGGGGGTCATTTTTCTCATGATATTACAAACAGGAAGATTTTGCAAGCAGGGTTTGTTTGGCCAAGTCTACACTGTGATGTCCAGCATTGGTGTATGTCATGCAAAGGTTGTCAGATTGCTGGAAATCGACGACTCACTTACGAACCTCGAGTTCCAATAATTTCGTATGGTCCTTTTGAGAAGTGGGGTGTGGATGCAATAGGCCCCTTACCTCGCACATCTACCAGGAAGGTCTTCATCATTGTGGGAGTAGATTACATGACACGATGGGCGGAGGCAGCAAGTACAACACGAATTACAGCCGAGGAGGTATCAAAATTTATCTTTGATAACATATGCAGTAGATTCGGCACACCATTAGAGATTTTGTCAGATCGTGGTCCAGGGTTTAGAGCAGAGCTTCTAGATAATCTTTTGGCAAAGTTAAAAGTCAAACATTTGCATTCTACACCTTACTACCCTCAGTGCAATGGGTTGGTTGAAAAGGTGAATGGAATGATATGTAAGATCATTTCTAAGTAGGTTGCAGATCGACCAAACGACTGGGATCGTCATTTGACCGCAGCTCTATGGGCATACAGAACATCTTTCAAGGTATCCACTCAATTCACTCCTTTTCATTTGGTATATGGACAGGAGGCACTCCTTCCTATTGAGGTGGAGATTGCAAGCCTACACATTCTCTCACGGGGAGCAAAGAGGCCAAAAGAATCTTTGCAGGAAATAATTTTAGATCTTCAACGACTTGAGCTTGATAGAGAAGAGTCCTTCGACTATTACATTGCCCAAGCCACAAGCCAAAGAGACAAAATCAACAAGAAGCTCAAGGGGAAAGGATTGAAGGAAGGTATGTTGGTTCTTCGCTATGATAACCGACTTGATACTCGACTTGACAAAAAGTTTTTGCAAAGATGGGAGGGACCTTTCATGATAAAAACAAAGTTTGGGAATGGTAGTTATAGATTAGCAGATTTATCAGGGAAACTCCACAAGACCAGAGTCAATGGATGGAGATTAAAGCCCTACTTTCAACGTATCAATCCGTTGATAGGAAGTCATCTACCTACATCGTCTAAGCTCCAAATTGGCATGGCTCCCTTCGGCTTGGCAAATGCTCCACCTATTTTTAAAGCTTTGATGTGCAAAGAAGAACCAGCCTTGGAATCTCAACATACCCAAGGCAACCCTCCCATCTCCGATTTATGGGATTGAGGTAATGAAAAGCAGGTCTAATGGAGTAAAAGAGTGTATATCACTCCTCCTGTTTTTAGAAAAAAAAAAAAAAAAAAAAAACAAAAGAAAAAAGAAAAAACTCTTTTGTTTCATCTAGGAGCATGAATGATCCTAGATGAAGGGGGAGGGCTAATATGAGTACCGTTAAATGGTAACCTTGCATTTGCACTACATTTCTACTCAAATGTATATATTTTTTATCAAAGTTTTAACCTAGTGTTCATTCTCTCTTTCCGTAATGGCCTTTTTCCATACAAACACCTTACCCTTATTAGATCTTTATGCATTTACATCATATTTCTCTCTTCATGCTGAATGTAAATAGTAAACTTAATTCTACTCTCCTAGTTTTTTTACTACATATTCTTTTAACTAATTACCTTTACTAATTTAAATACCTATCTACATCCCATAATTTGTAAATAATTTATGGGCACTTATCTTACCCATCTTCTCTCGAGGGTAGGGTTAACCTTGTAGGCCTTCCCTTCCCCACCACTATGTGACCCAAGTCTTGGATCATTTACTTGTGTTGGTCAACAAATCTTAAATATAATTTATATCCCCAATAAATCAAACTTTATTGGAGCCTACCTCATTTGTTTAAGGTGGATTCCCTTTTGAAAACAGCATGCTACACCTTGGATGCATGCTAAAGGGCCCCCTATAAGGAGACTTGGTTCAAAAGGTGTTTTGTATGCATCTTGAACGCCTTAGCTCATGGGTATACATGAGGAACACTCCAAAATCAGCTTAAACACTTTGAGAAGGTCAACTTTTCCTTTTACAACACCCAATTCTAAGTTACAGGCTGAAAGTTATGGTGAAAACAAGGTGCTGCGGACACTGTTACTACAGGTCAAAGTTACAATCAGGTAAACCACAAAGGTGAAAAGTTTTCTTGACTTCTCCAACATTCTAAAATACCAATGGGGAGTTAAAAACCACTTGCATGTGGAGGGGTCGGCTCAAGATGCTTCCAGAGACACAACAAACAGGATGGGGACACTCAGTAGGAGCCACTGGAGGGACATCATGGTGGGGCCCACATACATTATCAACCCTTATGGAGCCTCCACAACCTAAAAGGATATTTTTAATGAAAAAATAAGTCCCTTATTTGCATAATTGAAGGAATGGTCAAAAGGGAACCTAACTATGGTTAATTACCTACCCTAGTCAAGTTTAACCTAACCCAAGGTCTTGTACAGCTATAAAAAGGCCCTTTGGCAAGCACAAAAATACACACACCTACTCCATTGCTGCAAATAAGCTCCTCTAAGGTTAGGGAAGCCCTAATCTCTCTCTCCTCTTGTCTCCCTATCCATTTCCTAAGCTCGCTATCATAAGCGGCACCATAGAGAGAGCATCAATATGCTATTGCTACCATTCTCTTGCAAACATTTCTCTTATCATACTCATCCCTAAATAAGGATTGTAGATTCTATATGAGAGCAAGGATATCAAGTTCAATGATCTATCTCATGGTTTGATCAACAAATTGTTGCAATTGGGGTGTCGTCGTCACACTTTTGCTCTAAACGCATGTAAAATTGGTAAGCCTATCTTGGCAGCATTCTCATATTTTGTGCTCATTGGGTTGCTTGTTTGTTGAGAAAGTTTTTTGTGCACCATGGTGTCTATTTGCTTGGCTTCTCTCCTTATGTTGTGTGTAAGTAAGTCTTGGGGCTGCATAGATGGAGAAGAGCTCTCTATGCATGCCGCCTTATGTGTGTAAGTAGTCTCTTCTTTTCGGAAAGGAAAGGAGTTGTCAAGTATTTGTGCATTATGGTGTTTTGAGTTTTGAGGTTTTGTGCTTGATTTTCTTAGAAGTATATGAGCACTAATATGGTGAAGGTCAATCTTTGCATGTGAGTTTGTGCAGTGTTCAAAGGGATTGCTTAAGGAGTGTGTGTTGAATGGTTGAAGGGCATTTTGTGTTGAAGCACATAAGGAAGGTGTGAGTGTGTGTGTGTGTGTGTGTGTGTGTGTGTGTGTGTGTGTGTGTGTGTGTGTGTGTGTGTGTGTGTTGTATATGGTTTGTTTTGGTTTCCTTCTTTCTCCATAAAAGAGGGTGGTGCCCCTAAGAAATATGCGTGTGTAGGGTCTCACGGAGTGGTTGTCTGGTGGGAGCCTTGAGTTGAGCCCCATCTCAAAAAATCCGCTCTCAATTTCATAGTGTGAAGTTGATGCAACAAGGTGAGTGTGAGGTGGTGAGAGTGAAGCAAGGCGGGAGCTCTATTAAGGGTTTAATCCCTTTGTAAACTACTTCTTCTTTTGAAGTGCTAAAGCCATTCAATGGCTGCTTTCCCGTGGACGTAGCCCACATTGGGTGAACCACGTATATCGTGTGTACTCTCTCTCTCTCTCTCTCTACTCTATAATCTCTTGTGTGTGAAATCTATCTCTCTCCGGCTGAAAGCATGGGTTGGTGGTGAAAAAAGTAGTGTCCTTGACACCTCTTGTGAGGCACTATTGGATGGTGTTTTGTTGGCAGTTTTCAAAAGCCAAAAGATAAATATTTAATATTTCTAAAGGCGTTGTGCCAACAACTTTAACGGTTCTTGATTTAGTCGAATGCAAGACTCTCTACCTCCCCTTTTAGTAGTCTACGAGCTCTCTCTCTCTCTCTCTCTCTCTCTCTCTCTCTCTCTCTCTCTCTCTCTCTCTCTCTCTCTCTCTCTCTCTCTCTCTCTCTCTCTTGCAAGAAGAAGGAAAATTGCAGCAGGAACTTGTGGAGAATTGTCATAAGGTGTGGAAACTAAAGGTCCAGGAGATCAGGATGGAGATGTTGCAGCAGGAGATTTGCCAACAGGATGTGTCTGAGCAGCAGCCTCCAATCGATTGTCACCTTTTGTGGAATGTCGATTTCAGCAGCTTGGGAGAGCACGTTCCGCACCAGCAACAACCTCCACACAATTTGCCGGCCATTGATTGTGGTGTCGGATGTTTTGAAGAGAGGATTGTGCAAAACGAGCCACCTCCAAGTACACTGCAGGGCTCTGAGTACTTTCAGCAGCATGCGCAATACAATCCACTTCATGATGACATGACTCACAATTACCACAGGGATGACTCAATCACAATTCGCCATGAAGGTAACCATTGGATGCGAGAATATTGGTCTATGATGAAAAGAGAGAGCCGTAGGAGACAACGAGAAAGTGATGCATCAGGTTCAAGGTCAACGGAAGATGTGAATCAGGTTTGCATGAAAGTCTCAAAATGCTGGCAGGAAGCAACAAAAGGCATGACTTGCGATGCTAAGAAAACCGCCTTTCAATGTCTTCTAGGACTGCCAGCTTTTAGACGTTTGCATCATGCATCTGAGAAGTCGATACTATCCAATATTCGAGGCACAATTACTAAAGTCAAAGCATCCATGTCTGAAGAGGAGCTGAAGATTAAAAGAGCTATTTGCATGATGTTGGTGAATAGTGAAGGAGATCCATCAAGGTCTATTAGCAACTCCAAGATGGCCAGATTTACTGGATTGCATCGGCGAAACTTTGCAGCAGCCAATTCAAGGTTAAAACAGGCTGAGGTTGGCGCATTTCCTTTGCAATTATGTAGTCGTCAAGTACCTCAAAGTTCCACCATCACACAAGCGACAAAAGACCTTGTTTTTTCCTTTTGGCAGACAGAGACAAGAGTGTCACCAAACAAAAAAGATGTGTGTCGAAAATGATTGGGCAAAAAATCTTACATAAAGCATCCAATACATTTGCTTGATGATTCACAGGTATGCTCCTAAATTTTCATAGGTATGAACTTTGGATGTAGAGAAAAGTCATAGAGTTCCTTTCAAAGGTAGTCATGGAAGTACCATGATAGTATAAAAGGATCTTTAGGTACTCTGGATCTTTGAAAGAGTCTAGAATACCTCGCAAAGGTAGTCTTGAAAGTACCATGTGAGTTTAAATGGGTTCTCTAAGTACTTTGGAGGTAGAAAAATTTCATAGAGTTCCTTTCAAAGGTAGTCATGGCAGTACCATGACAGTAAAGAGGATCTTTAGGTACTCTGGATGTCTGAAAGAGTCTAAAATACCATGCGAGTCTAAATGGGTCCTCTAGGTACTTTGGAGGTAGAAAAAGTTCATAGAGTTCCTTTCAAAGGTAGTCATGGAAGTACCATGATAGTAACGAGGCTCTTTAGGTACTCTGGACCTTTGAAAGAGTCTTGAAAGAGGCTCTTTAGGTACTCTGGACCTTTCAAAGGTAGTTATTTACCATGAGAGTGAAGAGGTTCTCTAGGGACTTTGGAGGCAGAGAAAAGTCACATAGTTCCTTTCAACGGTAGTCATGGAAGTACCATGATAGTATAAAGGCTCTTTAGGTACTTTGGATCTTTGAAGAGTTTAGAATACCTTGCAAAGGTAGTCTTGAAAGTACCATGTGAGTTTAAATGGGTTCTCTAAGTACTTTGGAGGTAGAAAAATTTCATAGAGTTCCTTTCAAAGGTAGTCATGGCAGTACCATGACAGTAAAGAGGATCTTTAGGTACTCTGGATGTCTGAAAGAGTCTAAAATACCTCACAATGGTAGTCTTGAAAGTACCATAGAGTTCATTCCAAAGGTAGTCATGGAAGTACCATGATAGTAAAGAGGTGCTCTACGGACTTTGGAGGTAGAAAAAATCATTGAATACCTCACAGAGCTTTTACTTTGATGGGTTTTACTTTGAAAAAAAGTTTGAGCCTCTGATGGGTTTTATTTTTTCTTGCACAGGGTGAGCTTTACATGAGGTTCCAAATGCAATATCCACACATCAAGATCTCACTCAGATGTTTTGAGGGATTGAAACCTTGGTTTGTTCGTAAGTTGAAGGTGAAGGAGTACGAGCGGAAGTGCGACGCGAGAGAGAGTGCGAGAAGAAGAGCACGACGATATGGTGAACTCACTCTACTGTAATGTGTAGAGCATAGTGAGTTCTTATTAGGTTTTTACAAAAGAATATGTGTACATACCTGGCGGCCCGCCCACTTACCTGGGCGACCACATTGGGCTTTATACCCCAACAACCTCCCACTTAAAGTCCAATGTGGTACTTTAAGTGTGAGAGAAGCTACTATACAAGCTAATATACAAGAGATGTAGAGAAGTGATGTACTACCCTACACCTAACTGCCTGCAAAAATGCGCAAAGCTCTCTGAGGGAAGTCCTTTTGTAAGTAGATCAGCAGGATTTTCTGTGGTGTGAACTTTCACAAGCTGAAGTTTCTTATCCTCGAGCATTTCCCTGATGAAATGATACTTCACATCCACATGCTTTGTCTTTGAGTGATAAACTGGATTGCGAGCCAATTGTATAGCACTTTGACTATCACAATATAACACAGGCATCTCTTCTTAGATTCCCAAATTTGTTACTAGTCGATTAAGCCAAATTGATTCTTTGCATGCCTCTGATGCTGCAACATATTCAGCCTCTATAGTAGACTGAGTAACACAATCTTGTAATCTAGAACGCCATGATACTGCTCCACCAGCCAATGTAAAGACATACCCTGACGTAGACCTTTGGTTGTCTAAGTCACCTGCATAATCTGAGTCTGTAAAACCCTTTACACTTAGCTTCTGACTCCCATAGCATATACGCATACTCTTTGTAGCTTTCAGGTATCTCAATATTCCTTTCACTGCCTCCCAATGTTTCTTGCCTGGATTTGACATGTATCGACTTACTACTCCCACTGCAAATGCAATGTCTGGGCGAGTAGCAATCATTGCATACATCAAACTACCCACTGCAGACGCATATGGAATCTTATCCATTTCAGCCTGTTCTTCCTCAGACACAGGACAATCTTGTTTGCTAAGTTTCACATATGGTGGCAATGGAACACTCAGTGCCTTTCCCTTCTCCATATTGAAACGTTGCAAAACCTTGTCAATATACTCTGTTTGAGATAACCAAATCAACTTCTTTGATCTGTCTCTCTCAATGCGCATACCAAGGATATGACTTGCCTCACCCATGTCTTTCATGTCAAACGATTTTGCCATCTTTGACTTCAAAGCTGAAATTTCTTCCAAGTGCTTGCCAGTAATCAACATGTCATCCACATACAAAATAAGGATCAGCCAACTACCATCCTTAGCCTTCTTTGTATATAGACAATGATCGAACTCACTGCGTTTGTAGCCTTGAGAAAGCATAAACTTGTGGAATTTATGGTACCATGCCCTCGGTGATTGTTTTAAGCCATAAAGACTCTTTAACAACTGGCATACCCAATCTTCCTTGCCTTTCTCAACAAACCCTTTTGGCTGCTGCATGTAAATTTCCACATCTAAATCACCATGCAAGAACGCTGTCTTAACATCCATTTGGTGCAACACCAAATCTAATATGGAAACCAATGTAAGAAAGAATCTCAATGTAGTCATCTTGACCACTGGAGAGAAGAGTTCATCAAACTCAATGCCTTGTTCTTGCTTAAAGCCCTTGGCAGCAAGCCTTGCTTTGTACTTTGGCTGACTATCATGAGCGGTGATCTTATACCTGTAAACCCATTTACAAGGTAGAGCCTTTTTTCCCTGTGGTAATTTAACTAGCTTCCATGTCTTGTTTTTATGCAGAGCTATCATCTCTGAGTGCATGGCCAATTGCCAATTCCCGGAGTCCTTCATTTGCACTGCTTCCTTGTAATGTGAAGGCTCATTGCAATCAGTCAACATGACATAGTTCATAGATGTAACAAACCTATCAGGAGGTCGCGTGACACGTCCAGATCTACGCACAATAGGTGGCTCAGGCTCAGCCACAACCTGTGGTTCCACTCTATCCTGTCCTTGCTCCTCTTGAGCCCTGACATTTTGTATTGTACGTGCAGGTCCATCTTCTTGGAAGACAACTCTTCTAATCTCCTCAACCCTCTCTGGTTTAGAATGATATTTGGATTCATTAAAGTGAACATCATTGCTGCGGACAACCTTTTTGGATTCGGGATCCCAAAGTCTGTACCCCATCTCACGAGAATTAACATAGCTTAGAAAGATGCACTTTCTACTCTTTGGCTCAAGTTTGTTCCTAAATTCCTTTGGAACGTGAGTATATGCCTCACAGCCAAAGACTCTGAGATGCTTGTATGAGGGCATTTTGCATGACCATACCATCTCTGGCACTGAATCCTTCTGCAAAACCTTGCTAGGAGATCTATTTACAAGATGAACAGTTGTTGATACAGCTTCAGCCCAAAACCCATTTGGCAGTTGTGCATTAGACAACATACTTCTGACCTGCTCTTGTATGGTCCTATTCATCCTCTCAGCAACACCATTTTGAGGAGGATTGTAAGGAGCAGTAAGTTCACGTTTTATACCTTTTGACTCACAAAAGTCCTGAAAGGCCTTTAAAACATACTCTCCACCATAGTCAGTGCGTAAGCATTTAAGCTTCTTGCCACTCTGATTCTCCACAAGTGTCACAAAAGTTTTGAAAACACTAAACGCTTCATCCTTGTGATTGAGAAAGTAAACCCATACTTTCCTCGAGTAATCATCTATAAATGTCATAAAGTAAGAAGCTCCCCCTAGAGAGAGGTTAGGCATAGGTCCACACAAATCACTATGAACAAGTGCCAACTGTCTATCTCTTCTATTGCTTCTATGCTTATGTGGCTGCTGTGTTTGCTTACCATACAGACAATGTTCACAGAATTCAAAATCATTAAATGAAAAGCCAGGCAAATAACCAGAACGAGACAAGATTTCCATTCCCTTCTTGGACATATGTCCTAACTGGCTATGCCACAAAGAAACGTTCGGCTGCTCGGTTACATTGATTACATTTTTAGAGACATGTGATACATAAATCATGTAAAGTCCTCCAGACTTTACTCCATGTGCTACTGTCATAGAACCCTTGGATATCTTCCACATGTTCTGTCCAAAAATGGTGACGTAGCCAGCATCATCAAGTAAACTTGTGTTGATCAAGCTCTTTGTAATTGCGGGAACATGTCTCACATTCTTCAGCGTGAAAGAAGAGCCATTCTGAAACTTCAATTGAACATCTCCAACACCTAAGATCTCACATGTCTACCCATTGCCTAGCCGAACATGATCTTTAGTGGTCACATAAGAGGTAAACCACTCCTTGTTTGGAGACACATGAAGTGATGCCCCTGAGTCTATAATCCAGTCACTCAGTGCATTTCCATCGGATGCTGTAAGAAGAGCTGAGTCCATTGTATTCTTCAAGAAGTAGATGTCTCCTGACACTAGACTGTCATCCTCTGCAACAGTGTTTGTCACATTTATTTCTTGAATCTTCACTGAGGACTTGTTCTTCTCACCATGGTCTTCAGCTTTCTCTTTGCCTTTTTCTGCTTTCCATTCTCTGCAGTCTCTTTTCATGTGACCCTTCTTGCCATAATGGTAGCATTCTATGTCACTCTTGCCTTTAGCACTGCGGGACTTGCTACGAGACTGATTCCTCTTTCCACCTTTGTACTTTTCTTTGGTCCTTCCCCTTACAAATAAGGCTGTTCCTTTGCCTTGGTCCATTGTCTTTCTATTGGTTTCTTGAGTAAGCAGACTTCCTTCTACACCTGCTATGTTCAAACCATCTGGAGGTGCAGAATTACTCAAAGCTGTGTGAAAAGTGTCCCAACTTTCCAGCAATGTGATCAACAGGAACATAGCTCTAACAGGTTCATCAAACTTGACACCTTGAGCTGACAACTGACTATAGATTGTGTTGAATTCATTGAGATGATTGGATATAGGTGTCGCTTCTTTCATCTTCAAGTCAACAAGCTTCTTAAGCCAGTATACCTGTGAAGCTGCACTCTGCTTCTCATAAAGATCACTCAGCTTTAACCATGCTTGATAAGCCGACATCTCGTCTGCTACATTGAAGTAAACGCTTTGTGCCAAAGTCAGCATAATGGTAGAAAGTGCCAATTCATCCATTTCGCTTCATTCTTCTTCGTCCATATCTTCTGGTTTTATCCCCTTGAGCTTTATAGGTTTTATCTACTTCTTTTGTACCAACACGTGCCAAATCTGCTTCTTCCACAATGGGAAATTGGTTCCATCCAGCTTCTTGATATTGTAAAGAGCAGTGTCCTGTGATCCAGCCATAGCTACGCTTCATAGTAGTTTACTTTCCTAGGAAAAATTCAGCAGAGTTTCCCTTGTAAACTGACCTCTGAACCAATATCAAGCTGTCAAATGAACCAAGAAAGCTTCAGATTCTATAGAAATTTTGGCAGAGTCTCCTTTGTAAAATGGCTCTGGTGTACTAAAAACAGACCAAAAAACAGCTCAAAAAACCACTGTCTCTCTAACACTGTAAGTTGTGGGTAAACCTGTCCTGCACCTGTACTATCTCTGACTGTTCTATCACTGTCCTGTAAGCATAGACTGCGACAATGCCTCAACGGAAATAAAGCAAAGATGCAATCCCAACTGTCTAACTCACAGTCAATACATCCTAGCTGCCTATCTAAGGGTGCTCGAGGGATCGCTCCAAGACCTGTATCACCGAAAGGATCTCAACATTCGAGAATCCCCCAGCTCAATAAAACCTCACTCAACCCTCAACAAAGGCTGCACTAAATCTGACAGTACATAGACTTCCCACAAAGTCATACATCCACAAATTTCCCACTGTATGCTATAACCGCTGCGGCGGTTGTTTGCTGCGTGACTCACAGCCAGCAAACCCTCAACAGACATACATCATCTCTGACAATACATCCCATGTGGAAGTACCTGCAATGTCAGGATGAAATTTGGAATATCAAGCAGCAAACACAAGCTACCTGATGATCTAGTGGATGTCGCCTAAAGTCTGTGTGTAGATGCGTCCCTGTCGTATGTGACATGCCTCCTAGAACTGTGAGCCGTCCTTCGATGTGTAGACAGCCACAAATCAACACTCTGGGAGTGTCGATATCCTCAGCACCTACAGTCGTAGGTCGAAAACCCCAAATTTGCAGAGTCGGATCTGCACCCGTCGAGACCACGTAGTCGAAAATGGCCTGTGCAGACCTTTGTCAAAGCCGAACGGTGGCCGAGATTTGGGGCCGTGTCTTCGCTTGTCGAATTTCACTCCAATCTGAGTTGGTGACTCTAGCCTCCTGCAGTGCTGCCCCGAGCCTCGATCTGTGCTCTGATACCAGTTGAAGGAGTACGAGCGGAAGTGCGACGCGAGAGAGAGTGCAAGAAGAAGAGCACGACGATATGGTGAACTCGCTCTACTGTAATGTGTAGAGCATAGTGAGTTCTTATTAGGTTTTTACAAAAGAATATGTGTACATACCTGGCGGCCCGCCCACTTACCTGGGCGACCACATTGGGGTTTATACCCCAACAACCGAAGGACCGTTACACGTGCTGCTGTATTGCTCATATTCAGATGATATATCTCAAGGAAGCATTCAACCACATGAGACACAGTAAGACAGGCATGCACGGCGATGGGTGTGGTTGCATGTGTGCTATATGCTTGCCAAAAGAGGCTCCAAGTAAGTGTGAAGCTGCCACGTACACATACGCCAGTGTAAGCACTTTGACTGAAAGTGTGTTATGTGAAAAACCAATGGACTCCGTATTTCATAAGTTGACTTGCTTGAAGGGAGAATGTCCTCAATGTGGGTTGAAGAGATTATTGCTTTGTCCAAACGAAACACTTGAAAGTGCAACCCAAATTTCTGTTAAGGTGTTTGAAGACGTTGCCTCAACCCATTCTCAAGGCAAGAAGCGCAAGGATCTTCTGGTGAAGGAAATGGGATGCAAGGATTTCACAACTTTTCTTAAAAAGCATCTGACCACTTACATCCGACACAATTTTATTGCCCGGTGGCAATCTCAGCAGTTCAAAGATTGCATTCATAGGTTTCCTAGAGATGTAGTGGTCTCTGTTATCGACTTTGCGGAAAATTACTCATTTAAGGAGCAAATGAAATCCAGTCAATGCATTGGTACTCTTCACAAGTCACCATCTTGGTGCACATTACATACATTCGAGACGAGAAAGACCAGGTGTTAAAATATACACATTTTTATATTTCTGATGACAAAGATCATGACACGCTTTTTGTGCAACATTGCTTGCAACTGCATAGTGTTTGGCTTCAAAATCAGGGATTCAACTTCTTGAAGCGGCACTGGGTGTGGTCAGATGGATGTGCTGCTCAATTCAAGTCATCTAGACTGTTCTTCTTCGTGTCAAGGTACGCCAGGTTTTATTCCACCTCTGATGAAAGTTTCCAGAAATTTGTTTATGCCCAGCATTGAAGGTGGGTCATTGTTTTAGGTACTATGGTTTGAATGGCATTGAAATGCTGTGGAGTTTCTTTGCCTCGGGCCACGGCAAAGGGGAGCATGATGGGGCAGGGGCAGTTGTTAAGAGGGCTTTAACACATGAGCAGTTAAAGGCTGATGCATGGCACATGAAGTGTGCCAAGGATGTTGTTGGCTTCTTGAAGCATAAATTTAATGATGAAAGTGGTCACACATGGTGAACATGATTTTTTGGGAGGTCCAAGCAACTGAGGTACCAAGGGAGAAGAAGTGTAATTGCAAGCGAGTTGAAGGCTCACGATCAATACACTGTGTCAATGGATACTCCAAGAGCGACAAGTGTGCACTCCGTTCCAGACTTCTTGCTTGTTTTTGTGAATTTTGTATGTCCCAACGTTGGAGGCGATGCTTGAACAACACACATGTTGAGTACTGGGAGTATCTAACCCTTGAGGCATTGGATGGTGACAATGCAGAAAGTGAATATTTCAGCGATGACGAATTAGGATCAGATCTGCCGATGTATGGTGGGCACCATGACGCTGTCAGGAGTTTTTTGGAGCAAGGGATTGCGCATATGAACATATACATGCATGGTGCATCAAATAAAGGTTTGCCCATTTTTCATAGCCAGGTGGTTACGTGGGGCCCACATGTGTACAGGTAGGACAGGGTGTACATAGTGCATCGATTTTCACTATTACCAGTACCGCTGTGTTTTTTTCTACAATAAGGAGGAGTTGGTAGTGCGTAAAACTTCTTGAGAAAGCTATCCGAGGGCCGACGACATGAGGTAAGCAGGTGCGTCAGATGGCATCGAGTGGCGTCAGGAGGTTGAACGGGGTCAATACTTGCATGCGGAGAAGTATGGAGAAGCATTAGCCTTCGTGTGAGGGTCGATAGCGTGAGGTTTTATTGAGCTGGGGGATTCTCAAATGTGGAGATCCTTTCGGTGATACAGGTAGCTGGAGTACCCTTTTCGTGACCTCACCATAGGCTATGTACTAGTGAGTCCTATTTGATGCTCGGGTTCTATTGTTGACAGTTTATGCATACATATACAGTCTATATTTTGGGTTCCCACTCCTCGACTTCTGGGGAAACTCTGCCAAAATTTTTCCAAGTTATGATGGCTGGTTTCTTGGTCTTTTGAGCCATTTATGTTGTTATGCTGCTGAAATTTTGGCAAAATCAGAGGTTAAGTCAGGTGCGCCTTCTTGGGAGCTTCATGGTTGGCTTTAATGGATGATCAAAATGGCCCTCAATTCACTCCTTTTCATTTAACTCAAAGAATCCAGATAAATGTTCATGTGTCCAGGAAGATCTTTTTCTAGCAGCGCATAGTCTTTATGTTCGGGCCAAGAAGATTGAGAGAGATCCTGGAATGTCCTTTGCCTATTGTAATGCCAATGATTAACTATAAAAACTCATTTGATGTGCATGTGTTTGTCCTTATTTAAAGTTTAGCTCCATTGAAGTTTTTGGGGATTGGGTAGTGAGAAGTTTTGGGTTCTTGCACGTGTGTTCGAAGGGGTTCTCAAAGCATTATAACTTGGGTAGCCATGGCTTTCTCTTATCCGGAGTTTCATGGAAGAAGTGATGAAGATGTGGAAGAATTTTTGGAAAAGATGAAGGTTGCCTGCATTAGCAACCAGATTCATAACCCTGCGCAGATGTTACACCTTCTCCAAATTTGTTTGAAGAGTGATGCATGAGTTTGGTCTAAATCATTTGAAGAGGAGTTGCGTGTGGCTGATCCACCTGTAAGGTTGAGTTGGGACAATCTATGGCATGGGTTGGAAGTGGAGTTTGTGAAGATAGAAGATCCTGACAAAGTGTGGCAAGAAGTACAAGCTTTGGTGCAAAAGGAAGGTGAGTCAGTAGATGCGTACATACGTAAGTTTTCATTGGCATGGGAGCGAATGTGCAAGGCCTTAGCACCACAGGTACCCCCGCGTGACATGATGAAGAAGGACAGGTTCTTGGCTGGTCTTTGGGATAATATACGTTGGAGAGTGGAGCTAAAGAAGCCTAGGACATATGAAGATGCACTAGAGGTAGCAAGGAACAAAGAGTGGAAGCTGAGGAAAATGAGCCAGTTAGGGGTGGATTCTTTGCCCATGAGGTCTGAATTTCAGCCTATGGACTCTTTACAAGGTCACATGCCAGGGGTCCATCACGAACCAGTGGTTCCTGTTACTACTCACATTATGCTAGCAGTGGTCACTACAGCAGTGCAAGATGATGGGCTAAGGCAAGACATGAGGCAAACGGTAGATTTAATGAAGAATCTCAGCCTAAACATGCTAGGTCAAGTGGGAAATAATCGAGGTCAAGGGAGGTTTGCAAATCAGCCAGGAGGTGAAGAAAGGCCTAGGAATGGTGTTGGACAAAGAAATGGTAGGTTTTGGAGGCAGACGCCCACATGTTATAATTGTGGAGAGTTGGGTCACATTAGCCCGCAATGTGATAAGCCACCAAGGATGGGGGGGAGACATGTATCCATTGCCAAGACAGGTGCTAACTAGGTCAAATGATTATGGCATCGAAATTAAGGGAGACGAAGGAACCAGTCGATTGACCCAGGAGGAAAAGGGAAAGACAAAAGTGCTAAGTGTAGTCACCTTGGAGAAGGCATCAAAGCTAGAGGATACATTAGTGATGCCTATTGGGAAGAGGACCACAGAGGATAAGGAAGGAAGAAGTGCCCCAGGTCCTAGTAAGAAGAAAGGAAAGAGCCATGAAGGCGAGGATGTCAAGGCCAAGAGGAAAAGGAGAGCTCGTCGAAAGTTTCATGTTTCAGATTTTCCACTAGGGGATGGGCAATTAAGCTATGACTTGAAGGAGGATTTGACGAGCAGGAAGGCAGATGTTACTTTTGGGCAGCTTATAGAGATGGTGCCTAATCTAAAGCGACAGTGGAAAAAGATGGTTAACCCAATGGAGAAAGAGCCGGAGAGAGGTTCAGTAAAGGTGTTGGCAATGGATGAGCTACCAGACATTTGTCCAATAGTAGATGTGTGGCATAAAAGGAAAATTTTGGGACAAGGTTATGTGGATGGCGGAGCCCAAATATGCGTCATAACACACTCATGCGTTGAGAAGATGGGTCTCACAATGGCTGGGGTGTCAGGTTTCCGGATCAGATTGGCAAACCATCAGAAAGTAAAATGCTTGGGTGTTGTAAAGAGCTTAGAAGTGGAGGCATATGATGCAAAGGCAGTGGTTGATTTCCATGTGATGCCAACAGGGTTGGGATCATATCCTATTATACTGGGCAGACCATGGTTACGTGCAGTGGGAGCTGTTCAAGATTGGCGACATGGAACGATTAGCCTCTATGGAAAGACAGGTACCAAGAAGCTTTATAATATGGACACAAGGAAACGATTAGAGGAGCTTTATGAAGATGAGGATGAGTCTAGTGATGAAGACTCTTCCACGGTGACAGATGAGGACAATGATAGCACTACCAGTAGTGATGAGGATGCTGATGTTGCATTTCTTTTGATGGACAAAGAAATCCAGGAGTTTGGTTTAGTTGCATTTGCGAATGAGGTTGAAGATGAAAGTGAAGGGCCTTATGAAGTGATTGAAGGGCTGATGCAAACCAAGGTTGAGTTGTCAAAGAAGCAAGAATTGTTGACACAAATGATCAGTGGAGACCTCTCAGCTATGGAGAAGGATATATATTTGGACATGCTGGCTAGTTTTCCTGATTTGTTCATTACTTCATATGAAGAGATCAGAGGGTTCAAGGGCGAAGAGATGCATATAGAGCTGAAAGAAGGTGCTAAGCCAGTGCGGCAAAGGCTAAGAAGGATGGGTCAAGAGCAAATGGAAGCCTTGCGAGAAGAGGTGAACAAGTTATTGAAGGCAGGGTTCATAGTCCCTGTGGAGACCACAAAATGGGTGAGTCCAGTTGTAGTCAGTCCAAAGAAGGATGGGAAGTGGATAATTTGTGTAGATTTTAAACCCTTAAATGCAGCCACTAAGAAGAACCCATATCCTCTTCCATTCATCGATCAGATCTTGGATTCAGTGGCAGGTTATGAGAGGTACAGTGTGTGTGATGGTTTTTCAGGCTATTTTCAACTGAAGATTGCTCTTAAAGATCGCACAAAGACCACTTTTATTACGCCATGGGGTTGCTATTGCTACACAGTATTGCCATTTGGGTTGTCAAATGGAACTTCCTTCTATCAAGAGAGAGAAAATTGGGTGTTGGAACCATTCATTGGTAGTTGTGTTAAAGCTTTTATGGATGACTTCTGTGTTTATAGCAGTAGGGCTGAACACCATGAGAAGCTGCAGATGGTATTGGCTCGATATGATGAATGTGGAGGACAACTAAATCCAAAGAAATGTCATCTAGCACAGCCAAGGGTGAAGTTATTGGGCCATATGGTGTCAGAAAATGGCATTGAGGCTGATCCAGATAAGGTTAAGTCTATTATTCTTCTTCCATCACCTACGAGTACGAAGCAATTGGCAACTTTTATACACAAAGTGAAGTACATGGCACGGTTTATTCCATTGTCTTCGCAGCTTCTTTATCCATTACAGCAAGTGGCAAAGCATGATCCATTGCAATGGGATGACAAGTGTGAAGAAGTGTTTCAAGAGGTGAAAGAGGTGTTAGTGGGGTTGTCAGCCATGCAGGCTCCTGATTGGGAGAAAGTGTTTTATGTAAATCCATCAGTAGGGGATGATGCCATTGGAGCCATGCTATTGCAAAAGGGGAAGGACAGCCATTATATGAGGCCAGTGTATTGTGCAAGCCGAGTGAAGTTGGTAGCGGAGAGAAAGTTCTCGGAAGTAGAGCTAGTGATGGCCAGTGTAATATTTGCTTGTCGACGATTTCATCATTACTTGCTACCACGGCCTTTTGTTTTCTTGACGAGTTATGCCTTTTTGCCGCAGTTAATTAATGGTACTAACATGTCAAATGTGGTGAAGAAATGGGTAATCGAGCTGCAAGAGTTTGAGTTCTCTTTTCTAGTGGAAGATATTACAAGGGCTACCCTAGTTGATTTGTTGACCTACAAGGAGAATCCCCCTATTGTTAAGGAAGAGGTGGTGAGAAAGGTAGTTGAAGAAGTGCCACAGATCAGCAATGCACATGTGTTGTTCTTTGATGGTTCATACAGAAAGAGCCATGATGCAGCTTCAGGGGGTATAGCACTTTATGATCCAGAAGGGAAGCTAGAATGCAAGAGAGGGTTCAAATTGGATGCTCATAGTAACAATGAGGCTGAATATGCTACTCTGGAAGCCGGATTACATATTTGTTTGAAGCATGGGGTTCGAAGGTTGAGCATAAAAGGTGATGCCTTGTTAGTGGTGAAGCAAGTGTTGGGTGTGTGGAAGAGCAAGAACACCTCATTGAAGGAAATGTGCCTCAGAATTAAAGGCCTGTTAAAAAAGTTCGAAGCATGGAGCATCAGACACATTGAACGTGCTCTAAATGGAGAGGCACATGAAGTAGCTCAAGGCATGATTGGGGAGCTATTTGTGTTGAGGATCACTTTACCTCTTTATCATGGCCGGGAAAGTTTGGCTCAAGAAGAGGAGTTTTTGCTAACAGGAATCATTCCAAAGGAGATTCAGAAGTCTAAGAAGTATGGCTTTGTGCGTAGAGCATACAAGTACAAATTGATTGGTGATGTCTTATACATGAAAGGGGCTGATCTCGTGTTGAGACGTGTACCTTGGCGGGAGGAGCTTTACAGAGTGTTGGAAGAGAAGCATGAAGGCGCATGTGGTGGCCATTTTGCTCTAAAGATCACCTTGCATAAGATTTTGCAAGAGGGGTATGTATGGCCTAGTTTGCACAAGGATGTTCACCATTGGTGTAGGTCTTGTAATAGGTGTCAAGCATTTGGGAAGAGAGTGTTGAAGCCAAAGCTACGAAAAACCATTATGGTGTTTGATGTGTTTGAAAAGTGGGGGATTGATGCAATAGGCCCGTTACCTATCACAAGCAGGGGCAAAAGCTATATCTTGACGGCAGTGGACTATCTCTCTAGATGGGCAGAGGCTATAGCAGTAAAACAGATCACTGCAAAGGATGTGGAAAAATTTGTGTATGTTGAAATATGTTGCAAGTTTGGGGTGCCATTAGAGCTACTTTCAGATAAGGAGCTAGGATTTAGAGCTAAACTGCTAGACTTCTTATGCACAAAGATGAAGATTAGGCACCAGCATACCACTCCTTATTACCCGCAGTGTAATGGCTTAAATGAAAGATTCAATGGTGAGTTGGTACAAATTATTTCTAAAGTGACAGAGCACCAAGGAAAGAATTGGGATTTGGAATTGCCTAGTGCATTATGGGCTTACCGTACTTCGGTGAAAACAGGTACAGCGTTTACTCCATTTCATTTGGTGTATGGAAAGGAAGCACTATTGCCTGTGGAGGTAGAGTTGCCTGCGGTCAAGATGTTAGAGAAGTTGCTTGGGCCGCCTAGTGATGCATTCAAAGAGAGGCTCTTGCAGTTACAAGAGGTCCAGTTGGATAGGATGAGCGCATTGGAGCATTATGGGCAGATGCAGGATAAGGCTTTGGCAAAGATAAATGAAAAGGTCAAAAGTAAGGGTATCAAGAAACATGACTTGGTTTTGCGCTACAACAGTAAGCTGGACAACACCTTCCAAAAGAAGTTTCAAATTAAGTGGGAAGGCTCTTTCAAGGTAATGGAGTGTTTTCCAAATGGCACATATCAGCTGGCTAACCTGGATAGTGTTCTACATAAGTCAAGGGTAAATGGATTGCGTCTTAAATTGTATCATGCTAGATTGATGATGGTGGAGCAAGATGAGCTGTCTGTGGATCAAGCAGTGTTGGTGAGGGATGAGGAGACCTGTGATGCGGCGAGTCTCATATCTCTCTTTGCTGCTGCTGATCATGAATGATCTAGCAGGCTAGGGGATGGGCAAATTATGTCAGGAGTTTTTTGGAGCAAGGGATTGCGCATATGAACATATACATGCATGGTGCATCAAATAAAGGTTTGCCCATTTTCCATAGCCAGGTGGTTACGTGGGGCCCACATGTGTATAGGTAGGACACGGCGTACATAGTGCATCATTTTCACTATTACCAGTACCACTGTGTTTTTTTCTACAATAAGGAGGAGTTGGTAGCGCGTAAAACTTCTCGAGGAAGCTATCCGTGGGTCGACGACATGAGGTAAGCAGGTGCATCAGATGGCATCGAGTGGCGTCAGGAGGTTGAACGGGGTCAATACTTGCACGCGGAGAAGTATGGACACGATGTGGGTGTTTTCTTGTGATACTTATGCAGAAAGGTCATCATGAGGACCACTTTTTGGGGCCACTTCACGTGGTTGCGGGATGCATTATTTGGAAAAACTGAGTGCCAGGTGTGCGGATGATGCAAAAAGGTGACAACTATGCACTGCGAGGTCAGTTTTTGGCCTGTTCGAGGTCCGTTTGAGGTCATCTAAAAGGCCACGGGTGCCCAACTAATAAAGCTAAGTGTGGGAACTGAAAAAACAGAGAGAAGACCAAAAACAACGTAGAGAATAGAGGAGGAACAGCCGCAAGTGTGTTTTTGCTATTTTTGGAGCATTTTTTGGCCCTAAACTGCTCATCCGAGGTCGGATTTGAGCACTTTGACAGTGTAGACTGAGGTTTTTGGGCGTCCCAGACGCAATGGCGTTGTCCATTTTGCCAAATTCCTCATAGATTTTCTGCTGTTTTTCTGTGTAATCTTCTCCGGTGAGAGAAGCCTCTGCTTAACTTTGTGGTTGTATCTGGTGTATTTCCTCAATACTGTGTAAACTATTTGCCCCATTGGTGTTGGTCTGAGCTTCATTGAGTCTAAACAACAGCAATTTTCCTTCTTTGAGCTGAATTGAGAGTGTGTGTGTGAGTGTGTATGTGTGAGTGTTGAGTGGGCAAGTGGGAAATCTCTCTCTTCTCACTAGGTCTGTGTGTTTCCTGTCTCGGCCAGGCTGGTTGTGTAAGCCGAGTGGTGCCCCATAATGTGTGTGTGTATCATCCCAAGAGTGTGTGTCGGGTCATTATAGAGGCGTTGTGTGTGTTTTCATCCCGCTCACAACGCAATTAGTGATGCTCTATGCATCGGTGATGCCTTTGCCACCAATGCCAATGAAGATGGAGCTGACTTCTACCTTTTGAGGTGCTCACAGGAGAAATACAAAACAGCAAGAGACTTGAGTGATTCCTGGGGAAACATACTTTCTGCAGGGAGCTATTTGGTTGAGGGGTACTATTATGAGCTAGTGGAAGGTGCCGAGCATATCTATTACATGCCTGCTAGTCAACCAAAAGTGCTTCTTGCATCACACTTGGTTAGATCGATTAAGATACCCTTGGAACCCTTAGAAGGAGAGCCACATAAGTTCAAACTCGCTGCAGAAGTTTATGAAAATGTGTACAACAGTATGCCAATAGTGATATAGGTTGTTGCCCAAGTAACTTGTAGAAGTACCAGTAATTAGCTTCAAAGTACCATGCAACTATTCCACAGGTGGTTTTTGTAGGAGCCTATCGTAGGAGTCAAAACCTCTTGCAGGCCAGTCCAAACAAGTACTTGTAAACTCCTTTGTCTACTTGAGTAACAAAAATAGAACTTCAATTCTGGAACACAAAGTACCTGTCTGTCAGCCTAAAGTACCTTACAGGTAGTTCACAAGCACCTCTAAAAGCTTATCTACCGGCCCAAAGTACCTTTAAGGTAGTCCTGAAGTGGTTTCTGTATGTTAAGATATGTAAGTAACAAGCACTTGTAAAACCTTTTGTATGCCATCCCAAAGTACCTTATAGGTTCTTTATAGGTCTGAAAAGGACTTGTAAAAGTTGTTGTATGCCAGTCCAAAGTACCTTATAGGTAGTCCCTGGGTGGTTTCTGTACACAACAATCTATTAAGTTTTGGTATGCCAACCCAAAGTACCTTACATTGTAACTGTTTTAAATTGGGAGACAATAACAAAATCAAAAAAATAACACTTCAATGCTTGGACACTTGAACAGTCTTAAACTACTTGAATCAAAAAAATAACACTTCAATGTTGGGACACAAAGACAACGCATCCAACCAGTTGGAATATATTTCATCTTCAACAATTTGACGAAGAGTCATTACATCAGTTATAATGGCAATCAAAATGAAGCCAAAAAATTGGTTTCCACATGGAAAGTAGCATATAAATATACAAGGTTCTAGCACGGGTTTAGTTTAGTTACAAAAAGGTACATAGAGGATCTGTCATCCTAAAAAAATCAAGGGACGTCATCGTCGCTTGCACTCTATGGGCATGAGCTGTGGCCCACATAAGTACGCATCATACGATGTCTTTTGAAACCCTTTTGCAATTGCTGTGAATACATACTTGTCGTCATCATTAGGTTTTGGTTTGCTGAATGTGTCTGCCAATGCACGACGATCAGTAGCATGCTACCACCCTTCTAGCTAGGCCTTTAGATCTTTTGACAAGTATTGGCTGGAGCGGTGCTCAATACCAGGCACTATGATGTAAGTACCTCTGGGATTATAATGACATTTATAGGAATTGTTGTGAATTAAAAGGACATTGTTGGTATCATACCGCTGCAGCTTCGCCAAAAAATTCTGCAATACCTTGAAAAATGCTGGCCTTCCACCACCAAAACAGTAACTACCCACATCACATAACTGTTTTCCAACCCATCCACTAATATA
The DNA here is from genome assembly GCF_014529385.1 of Adiantum capillus-veneris. Taxonomy (NCBI): domain Eukaryota; kingdom Viridiplantae; phylum Streptophyta; class Polypodiopsida; order Polypodiales; family Pteridaceae; genus Adiantum; species Adiantum capillus-veneris. The sequence goes on along the minus strand of NC_140960.1, from coordinate 100,355,116 downwards.
ACTGTGAACCTGGGGAAAACATCTTCGAATTCTTGAGCCCACTTTGCTGATCATTGCACTGCTCCATATGTAGACATTTGCCCATGTCACAGCCCATGCAATAAAATCCTGTGCATCTTTCGGAACAAACAGTTACCTGCCATCTGCCTCCTCATGCTTGACAAATGATGTAGCTTCAATATCGGGGACAGACGAAGGGTCATGCTTATTAGGTGTACATGTAAGACAAAGTACACCATTAAGATCTAATATGAGGGCTGATCAGGTTGGATCATCATATGGCAAGGAGGAGATAACTGGGGGAATGTACTTTGGGGGATCTCTGATGATGATGATTTCCTCTACGGGCAGCTTGAGGGTCCCCTTTTCCTTTGGACACTCTGTAAAAGACAGCATTCAACATTGAAAAATAAACACGAGGCAATATTTGACATAAAAGCGACAAAAACATAGAGGTCGACAAAAACATAGACATTGTGCTTATGAAACATAAAAGCGACAAAAACATAGAGGCCGACAAAAAAGTTTCTTTTGCATTCAAAATCAAGAATCACAGATTCTTGTATTACAATTGAAGAGTCTTGGGGGGGTGGGAAACACTAGAAGGATTGCGGAGGGGAGTACTCTTTTTGGGAGTCTTCTTCACGGCAGGAGGTGATCTGGGTGCTTCCCTCTCTCCCATATCTCCATCTGCATGATGAGCATGGTGCTTTGAACGTGTGGACTCCGAAGGTCTATTCTTTTTGGAAGATCCACCTATGTCATAAAACAACACATCAGCCCCATGCAGACATTACATAGAATTTGACAAGTCCAATACCATTACCACTTACCATCACTGTTTTTCTTGCGCTTCTTTGACACCTTCACCATGTCACTCAGAAAGATGGGAGAATTTGGATTCTCATCACCACCTACCATGCGCTGCACTACATCCACTCCCTCTTGCGCTATTGCCTCCACATCGTCAACCATTGCATCTTCCTTTGGGTTGCTTTCACTTGGTTGTGGCTCAATTGCTGTTGTGCTTGCAAGGGGGTCTACCTTCACAACTGGAGTGCCCTCACTGGAGTACACACTATGGGCTTCAGGAGTAGCTTGTAGCACAACCTTTGGCACGTCATCCTGTTTCGGCGCCACACAAGGAATATGGCCAGAACCTGCAAGCACATCAGTGATGTTCAGGCTTGTGCAATCAGCAGATACTTCAAGGCAACCTGAACTGTTCTTGGATTTATATGATATTGGAAGCAACGGTAACCAACCTGTATGCAGGAGCATTGATTTAAGTGAATCTGGAATACTACTCTTGCAAGAGGCGTCCGCACATACCGTCTCTGATCCAAGCCAGGCAGCAAAACACAGAGCATGGTATGCATGACCACATGCTAGCGTGTATACACAAACCACATGGGAAGCCATGAATGCAAGACCACATGCAGCACATAGTCCTGGAACAGAGAATGTAGCCTGCAAGTGGCTCAAGTATTGGCCAGCTGTCGGAAGCAGTAACATTGTGTCACCAACCTTCACCTGCTCCAACATGCTCTCACAAAAGTTGATCTGTTGCACACACGTACTCGCTGATGCTTCCAAGTCAGTCAATTCTTTCTGCATGACAAATGAAGAAGAAAAGGCCCATAGGGATTAGATATGAGAACCACCATTACAACACCAAGTACCTTTGACAGAAAATGAAGGATTACGAGCGGAAGTGCAACGCGACAGAGAGTGCGAGAAGAAGAGCACGATGATATGGTGAACTCACTCTACTCTAATGTGTAGAGCATAGTGAGTTCTTATTAGGTTTTTACAAAAGAATATGTGTACATACCTGGCGGCCCGCCCACTTACCTGGGCGACCACATTGGGATTTATACCCCAACAACCTCCCCCTTAAAGTCCAATGTGGTACTTTAAGTGTGAGAGAAGCTACTATACAAGCTAATATACAAGAGATGTAGAGAAGTGATGTACTACCCTACACCTAACTGCTTGCGAAAATGCGCAAAGCTCTCTGACAGAAGTCCTTTTGTAAGTAGATCAGCAAGATTTTCTGTGGCGTGAACTTTCACAAGCTGAAGTTGCTTATCCTCGAGCATTTCCCTGATGAAATGATACTTCACATCCACATGCTTTGTCTTTGAGTGATAAACTGGATTGCGAGCCAATTGTATAGCACTTTGACTATCACAATATAACACAGGCATCTCTTCTTTTATTCCCAAATTTGTTACTAGTCGATTAAGCCAAATTGATTCTTTGCATGCCTCTGATGCTGCAACATATTCAGCCTCTGTAGTAGACTGAGTAACACAATCTTGTAATCTAGAACGCCATGATACTGCTCCACCAACCAATGTAAAGACATACCCTGACGTAGACCTTCGGTTGTCTAAGTCACCTGCATAATCTGAGTCTGTAAAACCCTTTACACTTAGCTCCTGACTCCCATAGCATATACGCATACTCTTTATAGCTTTCAGGTATCTCAATATTCCTTCACTGCCTCCCAATGTTTCTTGCCTGGGTTTGACATGTATCGACTTACTACTCTTTGTAGCTTTCAGGTATCTCAATATTCCTTTCATTGCCTCCCAATGTTTCTTGCCTGGGTTTGACATGTATCGACTTACTACTCCCACTGCAAATGCAATGTCTGGGCGAGTAGCAATCATTGCATACATCAAACTACCCACTGTAGACGCATATGGAATCTTATCCATTTTAGCCTGTTCTTCCTCAAACACAGGACAATCTTGTTTGCTAAGTTTCACATATGGTGGCAATGGAACACTCAGTGCCTTTCCCTTCTCCATATTGAAACGTTGCAAAACCTTGTCAATATACTCTGTTTGAGATAACCAAATCAACTTCTTTGATCTGTCTCTCTCAATGCGCATAACAAGTATATGACTTGCCTCACCCATGTCTTTCATGTCAAATGATTTTTCCATCTTTGACTTCAAAGCTGAAATTTCTTCCAAGTGCTTGCCAGTAATCAACATGTCATCCACATACAAAATAAGGATCAGCCAACTACCATCCTTAGCCTTCTTTGTATATAGACAGTGATCGAACTCACTACGTTTGTAGCCTTGAGAAAGCATAAACTTGTGGAATTTATGGTACCCTGCCCTCGGTGATTGTTTTAAGCCATAAAGACTCTTTAACAACTGGAATACCCAATCTTCCTTGCCTTTCTCAACAAACCCTTCTGGCTGCTGCATGTAAATTTCCACATCTAAATCACCATGCAAGAACGCTGTCTTGACATCCATTTGGTGCAACACCAAATCTAATATGGCAACCAATGCAAGAAAGCATCTCAATGTAGTCATCTTGACCACCGGAGAGAAGACTTCATCAAAGTCAATGCCTTGTTCTTGCTTAAAGCCCTTGACAACAAGCCTTGCTTTATACTTTGGCTGACTATCATGAGCGGTGATCTTATACCTGTAAACCCATTTACAAGGTAGAGCCTTTTTGACCTGTGGCAATTTAACTAGCTTCCATGTCTTGTTTTTATGCAGAGCTGTCATCTCTGACTGCATGGCCAATTGCCAATTCCCGGAGTCCTTCATTTGCACTGCTTCCTTGTAACATGAAGTCTCATTGCAATCAGTCAACATGACATAGTTCATAGATGGAACAAACCTATCAGGAGGTCGCGTGACACGTCCAGATCTACACACAATAGGTGGCTCAGGCTCAGCCACAACCTATGGTTCCACTCTATCCTGTCCTTGCTCCTCTTGAGCCCTGACATTTTGTCGTGCACGTGCGGGTCCATCTTCTTGGAAGACAACTCTTCTAATCTCCTCAACCCTCTCTGGTTTAGAATAATATTTGGATTCATTAAAGTGAACATAATTGCTGCGGACAACCTTTCTGGATTCGGGATCCCAAAGTCTGTACCCCATCTCACCAGAATTACCATAGCCTAGAAAGATGCACTTTCTACTCTTTGGCTCAAGTTTGTTCCTAAATTCCTTTGGAACGTGAGTATATGCCTCACAACCAAAGACTCTGAGATGCTTGTATGAGGGCATTTTGCATGACCATACCATCTTTCGCACTGAATCCTTCTGCAAAACCTTGCTAGGAGATCTATTTACAAGATGAACAGCTGTTGATACAGCTTCAGCCCAAAACCCATTTAGCAGATGTGCATTAGACAACATACTTCTGACCTTCTCTTGTATGGTCCTATTCATCCTCTCAGCAACACCATTTTGAGGAGGATTGTAAGGAGCAGTAAGTTCACGTTTTATACCTTTTGACTCACAAAAGTCCTGAAAGGCCTTTGAAACATACTCTCCACCATAGTCAGTGCGCAAGCATTTAAGCTTCTTGCCACTCTGATTCTCCACAAGTGTCACAAACGTTTTGAAAACACTCAAAGCTTCATCCTTGTGCTTGAGAAAGTAAACCCATACTTTCTTCGAGTAATCATCTATAAATGTCATAAAGTAAGAAGCTCCCCCTAGAGATAGGTTAGGCATAGGTACACACAAACCACTATGAACAAGTGCCAACTGTCTATCTCTTCTATTGCTTCTATGCTTATGTGGCTGCTGTGTTTGCTTACCATACAGACAATGTTCACAGAATTCAAAATCATTAAATGAAAATCCAGTCAAATAACCAGAACGAGACAAGATTTCCATTCCCTTCTTGGACATATGTCCTAACCGGCTATGCCACAAAGAAAGGTTCGGCTGCTCGGTTACATTGATTACATTTTTAGAGCCATTTGATACATAAATCATGTAAAGTCCTCTAGACTTTACTCCATGTCCTACTGTCATAGAACCCTTGGATATCTTCCACATGTTCTGTCCAAAAGTGGTGACGTAGCCAGCATCATCAAGTAAACCTGTGCTGATCAAGCTCTTTGTAATTGCGGGAACATGTCTCACATTCTTCAGCGTGAAAGAAGAGCCATTCTGAAACTTCAATTGAACATCTCCAACACCTAAGATCTCACATGTCTACCCATTTCCTAGCCGAACATGATCTTTAGTGGTCACATAAGAGGTAAACCACTCCTTGTTTGGAGACACATGAAGTGATGCCCCTGTGTCTATAATCCAGTCACTCAGTGCATTTCCATCGGATGCTGTAAGAAGAGCTGAGTCCATTGTATTCTTCAAGAAGTAGATGTCTCCTGACACTAGACTGTCATCCTCTGCAACAGTGTTTGTCAAATTTATTTCTTGAATCTTCACTCACTGCATTTCCACATGTTCTGTCCAAAAGTGGTGACGTAGCCAGCATCATCAAGTAAACCTGTGCTGATCAAGCTCTTTGTAATTGCGGGAACATGTCTCACATTCTTCAGCGTGAAAGAAGAGCCATTCTGAAACTTCAATTGAACATCTCCAACACCTAAGATCTCACATGTCTACCCATTTCCTAGCCGAACATGATCTTTAGTGGTCACATAAGAGGTAAACCACTCCTTGTTTGGAGACACATGAAGTGATGCCCCTGTGTCTATAATCCAATCACTCAGTGCATTTCCATCGGATGCTGTAAGAAGAGCTGAGTCCATTGTATTCTTCAAGAAGTAGATGTCTCCTGACACTAGACTGTCATCCTCTGCAACAGTGTTTGTCAAATTTATTTCTTGAATCTTCACTCACTGCATTTCCACATGTTCTGTCCAAAAGTGGTGACGTAACCAGCATCATCAAGTAAACCTGTGCTGATCAAGCTCTTTGTAATTGCGGGAACATGTCTCACATTCTTCAGCATGAAAGAAGAGCCATTCTGAAACTTCAATTGTACATCTCCAACACCTAAGATCTCACATGTCTGCCCATTGCCTAGCCGAACATGATCTTTAGTGGTCACATAAGAGGTAAACCACTCCTTGTTTGGAGACACATGAAGTGATGCCCCTGAGTCTATAATCCAGTCACTCAGTGCATTTCCATCAGATGCTGTAAGAAGAGCTGAGTCCATTGTATTCTTCAAGAAGTAGATGTCTCCTAACACTAGAATGTCATCCTCTGCAACAGTGTTTGTCAAATTTATTTCTTGAATCTTCACTGAGGACTTGTTCTTCTCACCATGGTCTTCAGCTTTCTCTTTGCCTTTTTCTGCTTTCCATTCTCTGCAGTCTCTTTTCATGTGACCCTTCTTGCCACAATGGTAGCATTCTATGTCACTCTTGCCTTTAGCACTGCGGGACTTGCTACGAGACTGATTCCTCTTTCCACCTTTGTACTTTTCTTTGGTCCTTCCCCTGACAACTAAGGCTGTTCCTTTGCCTTTGTCCATTGTCTTTCTATTGGTTTCTTCAGTAAGCAGACTTCCTTCTACACCTTCTATGTTCAAACCATCTGGAGGTGCAGAATTACTCAAAGCTGTGCGAAAAGTGTCCCAACTTTCCGGCAATGTGATCAACAGGAACATAGCTCTAACAGGCTCATCAAACTTGACACCTTCAGCTGACAGCTGACTATAGATTGTGTTGAATTCATTCAGATGATTTTACATAGGTGTCCCTTCTTTCATCTTCAAGTCAACAAGCTTCTTAATCCAGTATACCTGTGAAGATTCACTCTGCTTCTCATAAAGATCACTTACCTTTAACCATGCTTGATAAGCCGACATCTCGTCTGCTACATTGAAGTAAACGCTTTCTGCCAAAGTCAGCATAATGGTAGAAAGTGCCAATTCATCCATTTCTCTCCATTCATCTTCGTCCATATGTTCTGGTTTTATCCCTTTGAGCTTTATAGGTTTTATCTGCTTCTTTTGTACCAACACGTGCCAAATTTGCTTCTTCCACAATGGGAAATTGGTTCCATCCAGCTTCTTGATATTGTAAAGAGCAGTGTCCTGTGATCCAGCCATAGCTACGCTTCACAATGGTTTACTTTCCTGGGAAAAATTCGGCAGAGTTTCCCCTGTAAACTGACCTCTGAACCAATATCAACCTGTCAAATGAACCAAAAAAGCTTCAGATTCTGCATAAATTTCAGCAGAGTCTCCTTTGTAAAATGCTCTGGTGTACTCAAAAAACAGACCAAAAAAACAGCTCAAAAACACTGTCTCTCGGACACTGTAAGCTGCGTGTAAACCTGTCCTGCACCTGTACTGTCTCTGACTGTCCTGTCACTGTCCTGTAAGCATAGACTGCGACAATGCCTCAACGGCAGTAAAGCAAAGATGCAATCCCAACTATCTAACTCACAGTCAATACATCCTAGCTACCTATCTAAGGGTGCTCGAGGGATCGCTCGAAGACCTTTATCACCGAAAGGATCTAAACATTCGAGAATCCCCCAGCTCAATAAAACCTCACTCGACCCTCAACAAAGGCTGCAGTAAATGTGACAGTACATAGACTTCCCACAAAGTCATACATGCACAAATTTCCCACTGTATGTTGTAACCGCTGCGGCGGTTGTTTGCTGCGTGACTCACAGCCAGCAAACCCTCAATAGACATACATCATCTCTGACAATACATCCCATGTGGAAGTACCTGCAATGTCAGGATGAAATCTGGAATATCAAGTAGCAAACACAAGCTACCTAATAAACTAGTGGATGTCGCCTACAGACTGTGTGTAGATGCGGTCGTGTCGTATGTGACACGCCTCCAAGAACTGTGAGCCGTCCTTCGATATGTAGACAGCCACAAATCAACACTCTGGGAGTGTCGATATCCTCAGCACCTGCAGTCATAGGCCGAAAACCCCAAATTTGCAGAGTCGGATCTGCACCCACCGAGACCACGTAGTCGAAAATGGCCTGCGCAGACCTTTGTCGAAGCCGAACGGTAGCCGAGATGACCTCAGAATGAAATTCTGAGAGCACCAAGCCCTTTGGGCATGGACCACAGGATTTGGGGCCGTGTCTTCGCCTATCGAATTTCACTCCAATCTGAGCTGGTGACTCTAGCCTCCTGCAGTGCTGCCCTGAGCCTCGATCTGAGCTCTGATACCAGTTGAAGGAGTACGAGTGGAAGTGCGACGCGAGAGAGAGTGCGAGAAGAAGAGCACGACGATATGGTGAACTCGCTCTACTGTAATGTGTAGAGCATAGTGAGTTCTTATTAGGTTTTTACAAAAGAATATGTGTACATACCTGGCGGCCCGTCCGCTTACCTGGGCAACCACATTGGGCTTTATACCCCAACAGAAAAAACTACCATACAAAAGTACTTTGGACACTCCAAAAAACCGCCAAGGTAATTAAAAATACCATGGCAAGTAGAAAACTACCTTGGACACTACCACCATAACAGAAAACTTTCATTCCATTAAAAACATCAAGGCAAAAGCTACTACCATAACAGGAAAGACTATCATGATAAAAAAGCCACCATGACCAAAAACAAATTACAATGACAAGTTTCTTGGACACTACACACTAATAAGCAATGACCGTACAACCACCTTAATAGGAAAAATTACCTTTACAAGTACCTTGGGCACAACCACTATAGCAACAAACTTTCTTAAAGAAACAATCAACCATAGCAAAAAAAACCATGAAAAAGTACCTTGGGCACTGCCACCATAACAGAGATGGCTTTCCAAAAAACCTCTAAGGTAATGACATATACCATGGATAGTAGAAAAGTACCTTGAGCACTACAACAATAGCAAAAGAAAAGTACCATAGCTGGAAATACTGCCATGAAAAAAACACCACCATGATCAAACGAAGTACCATGACAGGCATTTTGGCCATTACATGATACCTGGAAAAATAGCCATGACCCCTGCACCTGTCATGGTAGACAAAACTACCATGACAAGTACCACAATAATAGACAAACTTCCATGGAAAAAACAAATACTCATAGCAAAAAAAACCACCATGGAAAAGTACTTGGTCAATGTCACCGTAACAAAAAGAATGTAAAAAGAAACTACCATGCCAAGTACCTTGGGCACTATAACTACCATGTCAGGTATGTTGGGCACTTAGCACCATAACAAAAATAACTGGCATGACAAAAACAACCATCTAAATAGAAAAGAGTACCATGTCAAGTACCTAGGGCATTACCACATAAATAGAAATAACTGGCATGGCAAACAAAACCACCTAAATAGAAGAGAGTACCATGTCAAGTACCTAGGGCATTACCACATAAACAAAAATCCTGCCTTGAGTTGGTCGACACATACCTGGAGACGATCCACCTCATCTCTTATGTTCGAGCTGCTTGCATCGGCCCCAAGAGCTGTGAGTGCACTAGTTAGAGCAGCCATCTTGCCTTCAATCACCAAAAAATCAGGGTCAGTATCGACAACTCCCTTCATGCTGGACCGCAATATCTGGAGCTCTTGCAATTGCCCCTGAAGCACTGCCGCGGCTGAGGATGTCCCTTGTATCTTCCACATACTTTGGTTCCTATCTTGTATCTCTACTCTCACATTATCCAATGTTGTGTTCAAAACCTTTAATGCATCCCTTTTTGCATCCAGAATCTGCTCCACCTGTGCATTTACTTGTTGGCTTATAAAGGAGGCACTAACTAGAGAAGTGCTGCCAGATAAGAGAGAATTTTGCCCACTTTTATGACTTGCCCCGACATTGTCAAGACGAAGGGGCTGAAGTGATGTCCCCTCATTATTCTCCAGCCAAATCTTTACTTTCTTGTCGATGCCACCCGGAAGCTTCTTGCAATGGTCCAAAACCTGTTCACCAAAAGCAGCCCATGCAACCTTTCGACCTGGAGGATCTTGCTGAGCAGCTGGGCATCGCTTGTACACAAACAACGTTGCAAACTTGTGTGTGATCTCTTTGTTGGCTGGCATGCTTTGGTAGACTTTGTGAAACAGTAACCTGCATTCGTCTACAAACTCAGGTCACATCATATGCAAAAATATTTTAGAGCCCTTCTCCCTTTTCTTCATGAAGACCGACAACCAATCCTGATCTGTGACATCAACCTCACTGAGGTGCTGGTAGAGCTTGCCCTCCAAGATTAAGCCATACTCCTCATGCAACTCCTCTCGTGTGTAGCAAAATCGAGTTTTCTTAGGGTATTGAATCCTCTAGGAAGATCTTGCTACAAACCACATTTGACATAGTAAACAAACATAAACAAGCATTGAAAAGAACATTGCTACAATTGAAGAGACAGAGTTGATATGTACCAATGCTTTTTTTGCCGATAGTTTCAGACTTCATGCCCAATGTTGTGGATCTCCTAGGCTTGCTACTAGATGAAAGCATGCTAGCTGAACCACCATCAGATGCTGCCATGGTGCACTTTCGTGGTGGAGTCTTCATATTACTATACAAACAAAAAAACACAACCCATGATTCACAATGTCCTCAAACAAACACATTGCTCAACTACAACAAGAGAGAGAGAGGGGGGGAGGGGGATTGGATTACAGTACCCGGTGAAGATTGAGGTCGCACAGAGAGGGTAGGCGTTTGCACTTCTTCCTCGCTATGTTCACGCAGGGTGCATGAAGATGCAATAGCGCGTGGGTAGCTTCCTACTGTGTAGAATGGCATGCAAGAGAAGTCACAGTCACCTTCTACCCGTAAACAATGTTCAAAAAATGATGGCATTCTTGAAGTGGCGGCATTTTCCATTTCTTGCAATTTTCCACGACCCCGATAAATTATTTGAAGGGAACAAATAAAACTTGAGAAGTACTTCAAAAACCACCTAGAAAAACCCTTAAAACTGACCACCATTTCATGCTTTCACCCCTCCATTAAGTAATCTACTCAAATATCTATTTAGCTACGTCTTATTTCCTAACAAATCCTACCCAAGCATGAGGTGCTTGTTGGCTTGCTAAAAGTGCTAAAGTGTTTGTGGGAACGTTGCCCAAGCTTGAGGTGACCTCATGCTTAAATGACTAAGGTTCTTAAAGTGTTCAATTCAAATATAAACTCTAAAGAGGCATAAATGGTTTCCATGCTTAATTACTTGAGTAATTGAATTGTTCAATTCAAACCAAATGACTTAAGAAGCATAAACGGCACATGTCAAAATCATCCACATGTGGCCCTCATGATGTGCTTGAATCCTATTTGATAGGCTTTAAAGGGGTCCAATGAGAATTTAGATGCATAAAAATAAATAGTTAAGTTCTTTCTCTCAAAGAGGAAAAAGAGGACACGTGTCCAAAATATATTACTAAATAATAAGAGAGAGAGAGAGAGAAAGAGAGAGAGAGAGGTGGACCAAGCTTGAGAGGGGGTGTTGGAATTAGGGTTGCAGAGAAACACACACAGCTTGGAGAAGATGAAGGAAGCTCAAGGCACATAATAGAGAGTGTGTTACTTAGTGTGCAATGGAAAGATAGATAGCCCTAGAGTGATGGGCGTATATACAATGCACGGGGGAAAAAACCTCCTAAAGAGGGAAAAAATGCCCCGGCGGTCCTAGTGTGTTCACACACATCACTACCACATGTATATGGTAACAAATCCCCCCTGGAGTGATGCGGTGAACGAGAGTTGGCACATGAGTAAAGGGAAGTGCCATGCCCTGAGGACAGGATCAGCCGACAAAGGGGAGTAAGCCCAAAGCTTTGCAGAAAGCTTCAAGCTTCTCACGAGACAATGCCTTTGTGAAAAGATCTGCAAGTTTGTCCTGTGTTGGCACATAAGCCAAGTTGATCTCTCCTACTGAGAGCCTCTCCCTGACATAGTGGTAATGCACCTCAATGTGCTTTGTGCGAGCATGAAAAACTGGGTTCCTCGCAACTGCCAATGCGCTCTGATTGTCAGTGTAGATAGTGTTGGCAGTGTCCTGTCCAACACCCAAATCAGCCATAAGGCGTCTGAGCAATACACACTCAACCGTAGCTGTGAAGAATGCCCTGTACTCAGCCTCACAACTCGAAGTGGCCACAGTAGGTTGCTTCTTGCTCAACCATGATATACATGAACTGCCAAGCATGAAACAAAAACCACTTGTGGACACTCGCATGTCAAAACAACCAGCCCAATCTAAGTCTGAAAAAGCATGTAAGTCTGGCGGCAATGATCCCCCCTTGGGATAAAACAAGCCAAGATGTAAAGTGCCACTAAGGTAGCGGAAAATCCTCTTGACAGCCTGCCAATGCTTAGACCCTGGGCTATGCATAAATCTGCTGACCTGTGAGACTGCAAACTAAATATCCGGCCTCGTGTTGCATACATAAATGAGGCAGCCAATAGCAGTTTGGTAAAGAGTGACATCAGCAGGATCGCCAGCATCATGTAGACTCAACTTCAAACCTGTTTCCATGGGAGTGGCAATAGGTTTGCAATCCTCAAGTCTAAACTTACATAGCAATGTCTCTATGTAACTTTTCTGACACAAGGCAATACCACCATCACACTGCTTAAACTGTATACCCAAGTAATGATGCAACAGCCCCAAATCTTTCATCTTGAAAGTAGCATTCAAATCAGCCTTAAATTCAGCAATATGTCTCTCATTTGGTCCAGTGATCAGCAAATCATCAATATAAAGAACCACGATGAGAAATACATCACCCTCACGCTTTACATAAACTTCCTCAAATATGTCACCATTCAAGAAAACAGTAACAATGTCTGATTGATGTACATCCCAACCAAAATGAGCTGCCAATGCACATAGAAAACGCACAGTAGTCATACGACAAGTGGGAGCAAAAGTCTCTTCATAATCTATGCCTTTTTGCTGTGCATAACCCTTTGCAACAAGTCGAGCCTTATGGCGATCAATCTCACCATCCGACTTGCGTTTCAACTTGTAAACCCACTTCGTACCAATGCCCTTTTTGCCAGGAGGCAAATCACATAAAGTCCATGTGTCATTTTCTATAAGTGCATCATATTCTGATTGCATGGCAGCCATCCAATTTTCTGAATTGTGTGCTTCATCAAAAGATAGAGGCTCCTCAACATCATGTAAACTAGACACAGCCAAAGCATAACAATCTGATGCATTGGATGCATGGCGAGAGCCTGAACGAGTACGACTAGACAAAGGTGCATCCAATTTACTGTCACGCAAAGTGTGCACCAGCCATTTTAGCATACCTCTAGCCTGCTCATTTTCAGCCCTTTCCTCATCAAGTACATCATGTACATTTGTATCAGTAATAGGCTGATCTAAAACATTTTAAGAAACCCCCATAGGCTGTACATTTGCTTCATTGGAACTTACATTCGTATTTCCACCACTTAAAAGAGGCAACAAAGTGTCATAAATGTCCTGTGAGCTTACATTACTGTCTCTAGTACATGACAGCAAGGGCTGAACAGAATCTTCCACAAACACTATATCCCGAGAAACCAGAATACGTTTTGTTTGCGGATGATACAACCTGTAACCTTTGCTTTCAGCACTATAACCAACAAAATTACATTTGACAGCCTTATCATCCAATTTTCTGCACTGCACTTGTGGCACCAAAGTATATGCCAAACAGCCAAAAACACGCATGTGCTCAATAGAAGGCTTTCTATCATGCCATGCTTCATATGGAGTAATAGACTGCAAAGCTTTCGTAGGACACCTGTTAAGTACATAAGTGGCACACATGATGGCCTCAAGCCAAAAAGAATGCGGTAAAGCTTGACTTTTGACCATACATCGTGGCATTTCCGTTAGTGACCTGTTTTTCCTCTCAGCAACACCATTTTGCTGAGGCTTATAAGGCACTGTACATTGGTGTTTTATCCCACGACTAGCCAAAAATGCATTAAATTCATGAGACATATACTCCCCCCCTCGATCGGAACGGAGGTTGCCCATAGTACATTTCGAGACATTTTCAGCCATAGCCAGAAATTGTTTGAATCACATAAAAACTTCGGACTTCGCTTTAAGTGGAAATACCCATGCATGCCTGGAGTAATCATCAATGAAAGTCACGAAGTACTGGTAATTGCCCAAGGACGGAGTTTGCATGGGCCCACAAACATCACTATGCACAAGCTGCAACCTGCATGTGGCCCGAACTGAACCATCCTTTGGAAACTTAGAACGCTGCATCTTACCCAAAATACAGCCTTCACAAACTTGTTTGACAGGTGCTTCAAGAGGCGGCAAAGAAGCAACCATATCACATTTCTGCAAACGCAGCAAACTGGAAAAATTCAGATGACCAAAACACGCATGCCAAAGTTTTGCATCTGAAATAGCCCTTGAATCTGCAACAGCATTTGCAAAATTTTGTTCACACTTGTCATACAAAGTGAGCTTATACAGCCCACGGCACAAAAGGCCAGATGCAACAATTTCATCACCAAAACTGAGATCATGAACTGTACATCTGTCATCCACAAATTTGACTACAAGTCCAAGTCTAGCAAGTACGGATACAGACAAGAGATTCTTCTTGATCCCAGGTACATACAGTGCATCAACAAGTGTGAAGGAACTGCCATTAGCAGCAGTGAGCACAATCTTTCCAAATCCCTGAACTAGATAAGAGGCATTGTTGGCACAAGTGACTGAATTCCCATGAGGGACAGACTCGAGAGAGATAAACAATTCACGATGTGAGGTAATGTGCTTTGTAGCACCACTGTCGAAATACCACACATGTGAATCTGTAGCAACTGACAAGCATGCATCATGGACAGCAGGATTGTAAGTGCACTCTGCGCCAAACGCCCATTCTGCATCAACATCAGTAACATAGTCTCCTTTCACAGAAGACTCAACAATGGCTGCATTTGTAGTGGAACCAACATTTGCAGTGGAACCACCCTCTTTCTTCTTAGCCTCTTTGGCCTTCAACTTAGGACACGACTTGATCAAGTGATCATTGGCTTTACAATAATGGCAACGCATCTTCTTTTTGCCCTTATCACCAGCATTGCCAGACTAAGTGCTGCCTGTAGAAGCATTAGGAACATAATTTTTTCCACTCGCAGCAGAACCATAAGAAGTGGCTGCATTACTGTTACCACCCTTTCTTTGAGAAGCAATAAAAGCCTGTTCAACTGCACGCTGTCTAGTCCTGTTTTTTCTGGACAGTGACTCTTGCAACAGCAATGTGCATAATGCATCAAACTTGACAACTTCAGGATTTCCTTGGGTCATCAGTCTCCAAGTACTAGCAAAAGTCTGGTAGGAATCTGGTAAGGAATCAAGAACAGTCTGCACTAGGGAACCGTCTGAAATGACTTCACCTACAGAAATGAGTTGCTCATTGATATCCTTGACACTAGCAAGGAAAGTGTCCATATCATCTTCCTCATGCATAATCTTCGACTCCAGCTCTTTACGCAGCAAAGCAATTTTAGCCTCATTGCGGCTTGCATAAAGACCTGCTAGAATATCCCAAGCCTGCTTTGCAGATTTTGCTGAACGGATGTGAGGAACAATGCTGCGCTTCACAGACAACGCAATCAATGCATGAGCCTGCGCATCCTTAACATCCCAACGAGCTTGTTCTGTCGTAGGCAAAACAATTCTAACAGATGCAATCCTTGCAGCAAGACCTGCAACATCCTCAACATCGCCTACATCCTCAGAACCAGGACGTACATCAATGCCCTGCACAATGTTCCAGACACCTTTTGACACAAGAACATGTTGCATCATATAACCCACATAGGGTAGTTTTCCCCATCCAACCTGTCCTCAGCAGCAAACATCTTGAACACATCTGTGTTGTTATTGTCAGCCATGGTAAATGTTGCACCTGATGTGAAAACTGCCCGAAAATAGGAGAAATTGAGTGGGAACAACCTATGCTTTATAGCACAAACCATAGAAGCTATAAGGCACCTGTTATGAAAAAAACGGCACTGACATAAATTCTGCACAAAATGACAAAATACCCTGTGCAGTACTGCCTGTAGTGGAAACGGAGGCCGAAATGAGCCCAAATCAAAATTCTGAGCAGACCAAGCTCTTCGAACTCTTCCAAAAATTTTGTCGACCTGTGAACGCCTGCCAAACCTCACTGAAATCGGAGAAAGTGAGCAGGTGTGTGCTGGAGCAGCTGGCGACTAACCCCGGGAGGACGTGACCTGCTCTGATACCAATTGTTGGAATTAGGGTTGCAGAGAAACACACACAACTTGGAGAAGACGAAGGAAGCTCAAGGCACACAATAGAGAGTGTGTTACTTAGTGTGCAATGGAAAGATAGATAGCCCTATAGTGATGGGCGTATATACAATGCACGGGGGAAAAAACCTCCTAAAGAGGGAAAAAATGCCCCGGCGGTCCTAGTGTGTTCACACACATCACTACCACATGTATATGGTAACAGGGGGGGTATACTCTCCCACACACACACACACACACACTCATGGTGTGAAGTGCAAAGTGCATAAAGCTCCATCTCCCTCTCCAAGCTTGTTGAGAAGTTGAGAGCCTACACCAACACTCTTGGCTATGGAATGCAAAACCAACCAAGAGCCATGCTTCAATGCTTAAGCTTTCCATCTTCTTCATCTTCATTACTATGCTATTATGATATGCTAAGAAAGAAGAGTGATGATAAGTGAGGAACTATTTCTTTCTCCTATGAATGATTCTTCTTCCTCTTCCCTACCCTCATTCCTTGTTAGTTCTCTCCACCTGAGTCAAAGGTGTTTGAGGCCTTGGGACTGAGGCTTGGGATAGTTAATTCTTTTTGCAAATTTTATGTTATGCTCATGATGTATGAAGCTTTCCATCTTCATACATCACCAAGATCACAAGGAACACAAATATTGTATTGTACAAAGTCTCTCTTGATGGGAGAATCTATAATACAAACACCTTTTGGAGGGGGACCGGCTCCAAATAAATCCGGTCCTCAACTATTGTCATGTTATCTAATACTCTCTCTGTTGCAAAAGTATTGTTCATACCAAGTTAATTAAGAATTATGTTTATGTTGCTACCATCAATTGAGTTCACCCTCTATGTTCTCAAAGTAATCTCACAAAAATCCTCAATCTAATTCTCTTAATTCCGCTATTCTCAAAGTTCATAGGCCATTTCCATTACATTGGTATCAGAGCATTTGGTTTCTCTTTTCTTACTTAAGAAGAGAGGTCCTTAAGTATCCCATTAATGGTTGATTTTGTTAATTATATTAGGTTAAGTGGGATTGGGATCTATTATCGGTTTTGTTGAGCCCACTATGGGGATATGGTCCACACCTCGGGAGCTTTGTTCTTGATAATGGAGTCTTTTTAGACTTGCCTACGGCTTTACCATTATTGAGCCATAAGAAGTATGAAAGGAGCTATCCCTTGGCAATTCTGCTATGTTAGACCCACTCCACTACTCTCTATAATTTACCAATTTGAGCTATGGGTGTAGATACTTAAGTGATTATTTTCAAAGGCTAAGAGGAGTAGCAACTAAGGTTTTTAATTGCCAAAGGATACATGTCAAAATAACTGTTCGACGGATATGCCACGACGGACGTCAGCACAGCGAGAACTCACCTAACAAGATTTGTCAGCTAAGGACGAAGCTCGACCCGCAGGCGCGTGGAAGCAAGCACAGGATGTCAATCTACACTCGACCGACTCTTGACTAATTCCTACAGAGGTTTCTACCCAATGTCAAAGCTACAGCCTTCAGGAGTGCGTAAGAGGAGATTTCCTACAATGCTTCCAAGAGCCAAATACCCATCAATCGATCTCGAAATGCCATAGAACTTGAAGGAGACCCTACTAACACCAATAGGTCGCTCTCCCTAAGGTCCATGAACCAAAATCCCAACCCAAAACACCCGGTGCAAAATCACGTAGGATGTCTGGCCGAAATTTGCAGGTCATCGTTTCCAAAAACTAAAGTGCCTAATGTGTAGCTCTACTCAATGCGAATGCGTGGATATGTTGAAATGTAAAACCGGATAACGTATGCTCACCGAAACACCACATGAAGCTCGTAGGTCGAGCTCGCAAAACCGGACCGTATGCCCGCAATGTAGGTATCGGCGCGTAGCTCTTGTCGGGGGCAACACGCTGCACTTCTCCGCACTCGATTCCAACCACCGGTGCGCGCGTAGCGTCAAGATGAATCTCTCACTCTCTCTCGTACACAGTACGCTCACTCACAGACTTCAACTTTTTAAAATGACAAAGGTTTTTTCATTAAGGTCAAAAAGTGGTATAAATACCTTACAATCTCAAACCCTAATGTTCCATTTTAACCATCTACTCAATCTAAATGTCAAAACTAGATACAATCCGGAAACTTCTCTTAAGCCTCAATATTTACAAAGGTGAAATGTCGGGTTTTTCTCAATAAATGAATAATTATAAAAAATAATAATCCGCCGAGCAGTCATTTTCCGTAGGGTGTGTCTAGCCACTAACACTCCCCCCCTCCTTGTTCATGTCGTCCCCGACATGGCTGTTGAGCTGCTTCTTGAGTGTAGGTTGTCTCTCATCTTGAGAAGAGACTCATATCTTGCATGTTGAGCTAGTAGCGTCGGGCCGAATATGTCATTGATAATTGTGAAGAAGCTGGTGTAGAAGGCTTCTTCAAAGGCCTAGAGTTGATAGGATGGCAAAAACATAATCCTTTGATACAATGCATGTATCACCTCGTGGGATGGCTGACTAGACAGATCGTATACGCATCTGTATGTATCTTGAAAAAAGAAGATACGGTATGTCGCCTGGCCTGGTTTGCGGGGCAGTCACTTATCAAAAGACCCTTATATCACGTGCGTTCAAGAGGTAATTAATAATACCCCAATATACATACTATACTTACATTGTGAGCCTATTTACACAGTGTAAATAGGATGGCCTGGTTTGACTGTCACTTATCAAAAGACCCCTATATCACGTGCGTTCAAGAGGTAATTAATAATACCCCAATATACATACTATACTTACATTGTGAGCCTATTTAAAAAACCCCCACCCCCCTCTATATGTATACATTTTTATACATTTTGGTCTTTTAATAATCCTCTCTGGTTAACTCACATGATATCATACACATTCTAAAAAGTGACCACCCCGGGGGTTTGAATGTCTCAAAGACTGCCAAAAGTGTTTTACAAATCTCTCTCATCATGATGCAAGATAGGTCAAGCGAGCCAGTGAACAATTTGATGGCGCCCGTTAGGGTTTTCACCATGTATTGGTCACTTATTCTCTCGCCTGCCTTCGAGCCTGGCAGCTTCGGGTAATTTAGCCAAGTAGGTTGGCTTCTTTGCAATAGCTCATGGGCATTCCACATCAGCATCCTTGGTAGAGGGCAAGAACTGAGGTTATCTCTGATCACTTTAGGTGCCTCTACCAGATGGATTAGATACTGTGGATACTTTGTCGGCCATGCCTTTCTCCACCTGGGTTGAGAATCGACTATCAACTTTACCCCTTCAGGCTTGGAGATTTCTACTTTGTACATCAGCACTGTTGGCTCCTCTCTGATCCGCTTGTTGATTGTGGCAGCTTCATATTTCAGCAAAGGATATGGGAGAGAGGGCTGTAGCCATTCACGCCGAAGGTTGCTAGCATCTATCTTCTAAATAGTCATTGATTTACTTCTCCCATTCCAAAGCTTCTTTGGATGTGTCTTTGATTGCAGCTTCTATGGCCTTTTTCAGCTTCTCTTCTTCTTCTTGTGTCAGATCTTGTGGCTCTTGTGAGGTCCTACAAGGATTTCCTCTTGCATGGTGGTGTCCACTAGATCTGCCACATTCTCTAT
This sequence comes from Adiantum capillus-veneris, assembly GCF_014529385.1. Lineage (NCBI taxonomy): Eukaryota > Viridiplantae > Streptophyta > Polypodiopsida > Polypodiales > Pteridaceae > Adiantum > Adiantum capillus-veneris. The sequence goes on along the minus strand of NC_140960.1, from coordinate 100,335,509 downwards.
GTCTATTCCTTCCATGGCTGCTGGCCCGGTGCTAAACTTCTCTTGGCCTATCAACTCTTCTATTTGCTTCTCAAAATTCTTCTTTTCTGCTTCAGCTTGTTCTCCCATATTCACAAGGAGGTCGTTTAGATCTGCGTTTATCTTTTCCGCCTCCTCGAGCTTTCTCTTGATGGATTCTAACTCATTCTTCATGGCTGTGTTTTCTTCTTCCATGCGGTTTTGCGTAACCACTGAGCCCTCAGCCAACATCAGTCTTTTCCGCTTCTCCAGGGGTAACTCCTTTTGGAGCTCCTTCATTTTCTCTTCATATAAATCCGTCTCAGAAGTAGTGTGAGTCGAGCTAGTAGCTCTGACTCTGGCAGGAGATGCCCGTAGCCGTTGGATGGTTTGATCTTTGACTTTCATCTGGTCTTTAAGCTCTAGTACCTCATCTTGGCTCGCCTCATTCTCTAGCTCTGCCTTTTCCTTGGCATTTCTCAGTGTTTCCACTTCCTTGGATTCTTCAGCAAGTTGTAGTGTTAGCTTGTCCCTTTCCCTCTCTGCATCTGTCAATGCCTTGCTGAGTTTTTTGTATTCTTCTTCAGCTCTTTGCAGTCTTTGAGCTGCTACCTGATTTTCTCGTTCCATCTCCTGGCATCTTTGCAATGCCGTGGCCAGACTGGCTTGCAGCTCTGCTTGTTTCTCTATCTGCTCTTGGCCCTGTCTTTGTAGTGTGTCTACTTCATATGTGATCAGAACTTCATTGGCTTTGATATTGTCAATCTCACTTTTCGTGGCCAATGATTTTGCCATGAGCTCGGTTAGCTTTTGCATCACCACGTCCCAGTCATTGGTGGGTGGCTGTAGGTCCACTGTATCTGTGGCCATCTCTTTTAGTTCTACTAACTGCAGGCTCTACATTTTTTCCTTGGGCCTTGTGCTTGCCAACTCAAATGCCATAGTGGCTGCCCCTTCTCTTGAGTAACCAGCAGCTAATAGATCAAGGAATGTGCTAAACTTTGCTTCCTCTAGCTCTGGCTGCTCATCTTTGGGCTTAGCTTCTTCTTTCCACCCTTGCTCTTGGCTCTTTTCTTGCTCTAAATCTTCTTGACCATCAGATTTGTCTAGCTCCTCCTTTTTTTGAGTTTGTGGAGGGCTACGAGGAGGTGGTGATGGCAGTGGGCTGGGTTCCGTGCTTAACGGTGGAGTTGGTGGCTTCTTCTTGAAGTCCCGGTCCACCTTGGTCTTCCGCTCTCTTTCTTGGCCTTCCTGCTCTTCTTGGAGTTGCCGTCGTACTTCATCCACTTCTTCTTCTGTAAATGGGATGTCAGGGATGTTTTCTGCCGTAGCATCCAGGATCTCAAAATTTTTGATGTAATCTTCAAACCTATCTATGTGCACCCTTCAGGATGACCCCGACATGGCCTCTAGTGATGGCTTCCATAGCTCGCTCAAATCTCCTTTCAGTGCTCTTTCCGCTCTGAAGCTTTCCATCAATCTTTCAAGCCGTGCCGCTTTCTGTGATTTTGTCTCTTTGATCGGCACTTGTATAGTTTCCTTCTTTCCCTTCTTCAACTCTGGCTGCTCCTCTTGCACAGTCTCTAACCGGTGCTTCAATCGTGTGGCAACTCTGGGTGCTTTGGGCAGTTTCTCTTCTTTATCTTCTTTGAGCCTTAGCCAGTCATTCTATGATAGGGGGTCAGGCCATCTTCCCTTGGAATGCAATGCCCCATAAACCACTTTCGTTATTAGCTCACCTAGCACAATGTAGGTGGGGTTCTTATTGCCCATCTTCACCAAAATTGTCATGGACATAGGCAACATAGTTGATCACCTTTGGCTTGCTCTTCTGCATTGCCCAGGTGACGATGGTGGCAATGGCTCCAGGCGGCATTCTGTACTTCTGTGGCCGCTTTGTACACATATGGAAGTACTAGTTGTAGAGCTGGCTCATGATAGCCACTTTAGGGTTTGCAATATCTTTGAAGGTGTAGCTGTTTTTCTTTTCTGAGTACACCTTGACTTCATCTCTTCTTTTGGTTACATTATCCCCTTTGTTGGAGAGGTCTACTACTGCTGCCACCATCTCTCTGTGATTACAATCATAGTGTCTGGCTTGCCCTGCAGATCAGTGACTCTAGCCACTCCATCTTCTTTGATTGTAGTTACGAATTCCCTCACTCTTTTGATGTCGATTCCTGCCGACAAAGCTTCAAAATAGTTATGGAGATCTATCTTCTCCAGGTACTCTGCCATCTTGCTTCTGACCAACTCATTGAGCTCTTGAGGTAGCATGGGTAGCTCTATTGCATTTCTTTCAGGGTCTTTGAACACGCCTTGGTAGATCTTCAAATCATTTGACTCTAGCAAGTCCTTCTGAATCCATGTGCTGGTTGGCTTCAGAGTTCCATCTGGGATGACAAACGGCTCTACTTCTTCCAAGTAGTCTTTTACTGTCATCCTCTTCTTCTTTGCCAGTGATTTTGCGCGGCTGCCATGGATCCTGTTGCACTCAGTAGTCCGAAGTTAGCGTTTTTTCCATATCAGCTGAGAAACTGAGTTTTAACTATCCAAATGACTTAAAAATTGAAAATAAAACTTAAAAGGAACTTAGGAAACTGTGCATGTGCTCACAGTGTCATTCCAGCCAAAATTTATCATTTAGACATCCTACGCGTAGGATGTCTATTTCAGCAGTTTTGGGTGAAACTTGGCATGCTGGTGGTCCTTGACCTGTTGAACATGGCTATGTGATTGGAATTGGGTTTGGGCATCAAAAAGTGCATTTTTGGACAGATTCAAGCTTTAGGCTCATAAATTGGTAAAGATGACCTCAACAGGCTGAAAATGATATTCAAATGGGTTGAAATTTGATATATGAGCTTCTTGCACCATGGTCATGGCTCCCATGAGGTCATTTCTTGCACAGAAGGTCAAAATCCATGCTGGAGACATCCTACGCGTAGGATATTTTTTTCATCAGGATGTTTTTTTCATCAAAATTGCTTGAGATTTGTTCTGTGGGTAGCTCTTGGCATGTGGAACATGGCCCTACTTTTGGATTTTGATTTGGACAAGAATTAGTGTTGGTAAGAGCCTGTGTAGTGTTTTTGAGCTCAAAAATTGCATCTTTGAGGTGTTGGGGGCCAAATGTGATTGGAATGGCTTGAAAATTGATATATGAGCTTCTTGCACCATGGTCATGGCTCCCATGAGGTCATTTCTTGCACAGAAGGTCAAAATCATGCTGGAGACATCCTACGCGTAGGATGTCTTTTTCATCAAAATTGCTTGAGATTTGTTCTATGGGTAGCTCTTGGCATGTGGAACATGGCCCTGCTTTTGGATTTTGATTTGGACAAGAATTAGTGTTGGTAAGGGCCTGTGTAGTGTTTTTGAGCTCAAAAATTGCATCTTTGAGGTGTTGGGGGCCAAATGTGATTGGAATGGCTTGAAAATTGATATATGAGCTCTTGAAGATGTCATAAAGAGATCTGGAGTTGAAAAATATCAGCTGGGGGCCAAAAATGTCATTTAGACATCCTACGCGTAGGATGTCTATTTCATCATTTTTTGCATGTGACCACACAGATAGCTTGGCAATGTGCCCATGAATGTATTGTGCAAGTTTCATGTGATTTGGACAAGTTTTAGTAGGTCTATGCCCCATTATTGTCTCTATGCCTTGACTTTGCGTTTTTTGGTGCACATGAGGTCAATTTTTGTCCAAATGTGATGAAACTTGGTGGCTAGCTTGTACAGGCTATTCAAAAGCTTTGTGTGATGAGATATGTTGGGGTTGATGCCTAGAAATGGCCTTCAGACATCCTACGCGTAGGATGTATCCTGATGAAATTTTTGGGGAGACTGCTACTGGTGCCTGCCCTTAGTCCCCCTGAGTCCCTTTTAAGCCCCATTTCAACAAAAAAGTCAAATAGATAGAAAGTAACTCCCTGTGTGGATTTTAGAGCCTCCGAGCCATTTTTTGACTTTTGGAGTGCTTTTCGGCGATGAAATTTCTTGATGTTGGTCTCCATAGCTTCCCGATCCCTTGGGGATCCTTGCCATATGGTTTTTGTCGACTTTGGCTTCATCGGAGCTCCGTTTGGCAATTTGTTGCTCTGGAAGTACCCGTGGTTGCGTTTACATGTCTTCAATGACTTGTGGTGGTCTATCACCATAGGACTTGGTTGTTGATGGTCTAGGAAAGCCGCTCGTGAAGTTTGGTGGCAAACGGACATGCGGTTTGGCCGCGAGAGCTATTTGACGCTTTGTGTGTCTGATGCCGTTTCTGAAGTTTAGTGCCGCTTCGGTTCACCTTTTGGCCATGTGGACTATATAGACTTGTTGAGCATATCGAGATGCTCCTACCCATGAGTTTTGGTAGCATTTGGGCACCTTTCCGCCGATTTCCCATTTGGTGGCCTCTTGTGCGGCTATAGGAATTAGGGTTTTTTCCGATGGTTTTCTACTGCCTTTGGGCATCCAGAGGTGGTCTCCTACACTAGGGTAAGTTGTCGATGAAGCCTCATTTCCTTTGGGTTAGTCGTTAGGTGGTCACTTCTAATTGTAGGTCTCTACTGCTCGCTTTCTGTGTGAACCCTACGCTAGTTTTCGCGACAAAACGACAAACATGCGCGAAAACCTCAAGGTGGTGAGCCTACCTCTCATGTCTGGAGCATGTCGGGTAGTCGTGCGTGTCGTAGAAGCTGCTGGAAGTCTCGTTCACTCTAGGTGGCATAAGCTCTCTCTTAAAAGTCAATAGTGGAAATGAGCTTAAAATGAAGTAAAAATCTCTTATAATGGGGGGTTCCCGAACCACTTTTCATGAAATTTGACATGTGCTCCCAACTCTTGCGGGATGCGGTTTAGGCTCAAATTTTTTTTGATTTGGACTCCATTTGCCCAATTTCCGAGAAATTTGACATTTCGATCAAAATCTAGCCAAAACACGCTTTCCGCTCCAGTCTCATAATTGCACCCCCATTGTACCATAGGTTGTCCTATAGTCACTAATCATCCCCATATTTTTTGTTTTTCATTACGATCGTTTTTCACCTGCTTTTTGTATTTTTGAAGTTTTTCTGCCGAAAAAATGCAAAATTAAAAGAAAAATAGTAAATTAATCCCAAAAAATCCCCAAAAATCATAATAATTCAAAAACATCACCGCTAAACACTATATACACTCACATGCAATTTTTATGGCTGGATTTCTCCATTTTACCAATATTTTTCCCAGAAAATTGCTATTTTTACTTATACATACACACCTAGGGGCTTGATTCGGCGTTTGGTCCCATATACTTGTAGATTCATGGTGTATAAGGGCATATGTACTTGGGTTAGTCCAAAAAAATTCGCAATCAAACGACAATCCTTAAAATAGTAAAAAAACATGCCCTTTTTTGCTCTTTTTGCCATTGGGTCCGCATTTGAGAATGCCTCCCCCCCTCCTAGCCGGAGTCCTCCCAGACAACAAGGTACCGCCTCGGAGTATGTGCCGTGCATGGGTTGAAAAAATTGTGCTAATGCTTGGCCGTGTAATGTGGCCCTATACAATGCATACTCGGTCAATGCATGGAAAAAGTAATGTTGTGCAAGAAGAGGGTATAAGCAATATGCTTATTGGCATTCGCCGTCGAGGTTTCCTGTTTGTTGTTGATTTGGTTGGCGGAGTTTCTTTGCAAATAAAAGTTGTAACTCTATCGCTCTCTGTTTGATCGTCTTGCTTGCAAAAGTCGCGTGGTTTGCTGTTACTGTCAATATGGCCATAGTCGTCTCCTTGGAGAGAATTTTCGTTGCGGAATTGGCCATAGACCTTGTCTCTTTTGCTTTCCATTTGTAGCTTCTCTTTGCCAATTTCTGTAGGTTTATTGCTACTTCCGCGGTTGTCAGTGTTTTGTTGCTGATTGGCACCCACCTAAATTGGTTTGCCGGTTTCATATGTTGTGTTTGTCTGCATGCTGATTTTGCTTGTACTGAAGGGAGTTCCTTTTGCTTCTGTTTCGGGATCCAAATGCGAGTCGCATTTAATTTTTTGTTGAGCATTTTCTTTGGGATCCATATCTGTTTTATTCCCTTGGTTTTTGGTTGAACTGTTTGCTTCGGTTGACTTCTTCTGTTGGATTGTGGTTTATCTGCCATGTCACCTCTATCCTTCCGCACCCATACTTGTTTGTCGCGTATTGCCAACCTTGGTCTTTTCACTGCGGTCGGTGTTTTTTTATACTTGTTAGCGAACATGGTTGACAGTTCCTTGTTTGTTATCCTTGGGTATCATGTTGTTCTTTAGTGGCACCCTTCCTTTGGGCGCTTTATCCAGTGATTGTGTTGCCGCCATCTATTTCTTCCGTGGTTGCTGAGCAAAGGCTACCACCTGTTGTTCTTGTGCAGGCTGAATTTTGACTGCATCCGCATTCCAATCTATCTGTACATTGTACTCTTTTTGCCAAGGTTTTCCCAACAACATGGGGTGTTGTGTGCTTTCATCCTCAACCACATAGAATTTGTGTGGGTAAACATATTGATGTACTTGTAAATGCAATATAGTCCAACCCAATGTTTTTAGGGAATGTGATGTACTACTTTCCAGCACTTGTGGAGTAGGATGTAGTTGACTTGTGGGCTTGAGCTGTTTGTATAATCTGTAAGAGATCAAATTTTCTTGAGCTCCAAAATCAAGCAATGCCGTTGATTCAACTTGATTGCTGCCCACTTTGAGTGCAATTATTGGCTCCACTGTGTCTTCATCAAAATTCATAGTCGAATAGCATTTATTCGCAATGGTGATCCACATTGTTGTCGTCGTCGTAGAAGCCATCTTTTGGCAATGTGTTCTTTTGCTTCTGCTTGAGCTTCTTCTCGTACCCTCTATTTCTCTTTCATCCGTTGTTTTTCTTGATGGATTTGTTGAAGCATATCCTGTGTTAGTGGTAAATGATATTTATTTAATCGACATCCACTAATCCAATTTGGCATTTCTTCACTTGCTAATGTAGCAAGCTTGATGGCTCCACTTTGTGATAGGTCACTAATCACAAAGGGTCCCATCCCTCGCTTTTTAAGTTTCTTGGCATGTTGCTTCAAGGTATAAACAAGTACGTAATCATCTGTTTTGAACTCTTTCGTGCGCACATGCTTGTCAAAAAACTCTTTTTGTCTTCTCTTTTTAGCATAGATCGAAGCTACAGCTCGTAAGCGAAGTTCATCTAGCTTTTTAAGATCATCTATTCTTGAAGAGAGCTCATGCCCTATCCATTCTAAGCTTTTTGCTACTCGTAGAGTTGGAATTAAAAACTCTATGGGTAATATAGCATTTAGGCCAAACACCATGTTGTACGGTGTCGTTCCTATTGATGTTTTGTAAGCTACCTTGTATGTCCATAGTGTTTAATGTAACTACTGATCCCAGTCTGTTCTTGACTCTGATACAATTTTAGTGAGAGTCGTGCATAGTGTTTTATTTGTGGCCTCAGCTTGTGCATTTGCTTGTGGATTATATGGAGCAGATTTTCTATGTATGACCATGAATTCCTCTAGTAGATATTCAATGACTTCATTGAGAAAATGTGTTCCTCGATCACTGACAATTTCTATCGGTAAACTGTATCGTACAAAGACATTCTCATACAAAAATTGTGCAGTGGTTCTTGCGTTTGCTTTTTGTGTTGCCTTGGCTTCTGCTCATTTTGTGAGATAGTCCGTAGCCACAATGATATATTGGGTATGGGTGCAATATGCAGGGGGTGAAATAGGCCCCACAAAATCAATGCCCCATTTTGCAAATTCCCTTGCTCCCATCATTGGTCGTAGTGGCATCTCATCTCTCTTTATCGGCACCTTGGTACACTGACATGCGTCACAACGCTTTACAAACTCCTCAGCATCCATATGCAATGTAGGCAACCATATTCCTACAGTTAAGACAATTTTTGTCGTCTTATCTTGAGAAAAAACCTCCACTTATTCCTCCATGTACGTGTTCTAGAATCAATAGGTATTCACTTTCACTTGCACAGATTTTAAGTTGATTGTCCTTTCCTCGCTTATAGAGTTGGTTTCCAATTATATTATAGTCGCGAGCCTCCAGCTCTATAGCCCTTTTCTGTGCTCTTGTTATGTTTTTAGGAAACGTCCTTGTGGTTAAGAAATCAATAATATATTGACTCCATGCAGGTGCAATGTTTACTTGAAACAATGTCGCGTGATTTACTGGTCGTTTGGCACTACACATAGTACAATTGTTAACATAAGCATGTGTGTCATCATACATAGTTGGCCAATAAACCCCCAATTTCTTCAGTCTCTGGTGTGTTTTCATTGTTGAACAATGAAATGCACAATCCTGATTGTGTGCTTCTTCAAGGTAACACTCGAAGTCCTCCGGATTTATACATAATTGTAGAATCTGGTCCTCTCCTAGGTGATACAGTCGTCCTGCAATCATCTGGAAGTTTTTTGTTTGTCGAATTGTTTATTGTTTGGATGTTTCTTCCTTGTTATCAAATCTACCTCCAAAGTAAAGAATGCTAACAATTTCTTGAGACCATTTGGGTATCATTTCAATATTGAAAAGATACGCATCAGGTATGTCATCATCTACTCCTTCAGAAGCTTCCCCGTTTTGTATCCTTGAAAGATGATCCGCCTATAGATGTGTTTTACCCTTTTTGACCACCACTGTGAAATCAAACTCTAGCAATATAATAAACCAGTGTACAATTCTCCTGGTATTGCATGGTTTATTTACCAGATATGAAAGAGCTTGATGATCTGTGAAGAACACAAATTTGTTTGCGAGCAAATAATGCCGAAATTTCTTTACCGCATAAATCATTCCTAACCCCTCTCTTTCGGTGGTTGTGTAGTTCTTTTCTGCACTGTTTAACTGTCGGCTTGCATAACAAACTGGAAAATCCATTGTTCCGTCTCCAGGTTGAGCGAGATACTCCCAATTTCATATGCAGATACATCAATGTGAACATGGAATATCTTTTCCCAATCTGGTGCTTTAAGTACACATGCTGATACAAGGTTTTCCTTTAGCTTTTGGAATGAAGTTTCACACTCCTCAGTCCAGTCGAAACTGACTAACAAACGATACAGAGGTTGTGCGATGACTGCATACATATATATGAATCTTCTATAATATCTGTCATGTCCCATAGAGGATTGCACTTGTTTCGCATTAGTAGGCCTGGGCAGGTCTACTATGATTTTGTTTAGATCAGTTGTTATGCCATTTTTTGAGACAATGTGTCCTAAGATGTGGCCTTGCCTAACCATAAAAATGCACTTTTCCGGGTTAAGACAGATTCGATATGTTCTGCATTTCTCAAATACCTTTTGTAAATGGTCAATATGTAGGCTCTCATAGAAGAGAGTGTACACAAAGATCATCCATATATATTTCTAAGAATATTCTCAGGTATTCTTTGAACGCATGAGTCATTAACCTTTGAAAGGTAGCTAGGGCATTTGTTAAGCCAAAAGGCATAACTCTATACGCATATATTCCCCATTCTGTGGCAAACGCAGTTTGGTGTTGATCCTCTATTGCAATTGCCAGTTGGTTATACCTTGAAAACCCATCTAGAAAGGAATAAGCCCGTTTTCCGGCCACCCTCTCAAGTACATGTTCTATGATCGGCAAGGGATAATTCTCCCTTATGGTGGTTGCATTTACCTTTTTGAGGTTCACACACACTCGCAGTTTTTCGTTCTTTTCGGGGACTACCACAATGGGTGACACCCAATCTGTATGCTTGATTTCATAGATGAATTCCACATCCATCATCTTGTTAATCTCCTCTTTGATTCGTTTAGCAAATGTGTCATTATATGTATAAGGACGTTGTTTGCTAGGTTTGGCATCTGATTTCAAAGGAATTGTATGTTGGCATATCGATGGATCAACTCCTTTGAGGTCTTTGTAGGACCATGCAAACACATCTTTATACTTCTTGAGAAGCTGTGTTAACCGTTCTTCTTCTTCAAGCTCTAAATCAGTTGCTATATAGACCGGCTGAGGCTTCTCACCTGGTTCAGCAAGGTCTATCCGTTTTGCATTTTTCGGCCCATCGTAAGATTCCTGATCTATTCTTTCCCTGACTGGTGGTGTCATTATGATTTTTTTGTCCCGGATGGTGAATTTCTGATAGTGTGATGGTACATTCATGTTTCCTTTTTCTGACTCCTCCTTACCATCACTATCTCCCTCAGTAGTCCATACCTCTCGTAAAGACCGTTTTAGTTCTTGGTATTTCTTTTTACGCTCCAGTTTGGTCCACTCTGGGTCTTTTGTTGTTTCTTGTTTTGATTTTTGAGATTTTTTTTATTTTGTTTCTATTTTTGCTTTCCGTACTTGTCTTATTTCCTCTCACATTCTTTCCTTTCGAACTTTTGAGAATCTCCCTGATATTTGGTCTTTTACACAATCCTCTACTTTGACAAGCATTAGATATTGAGTTTTATCTTTTATCATGGGCATCAAGTTCTCTCTCATTTTATTTTCTGCTCGTTTCTTCCTATAGCGTTCCTGGCGTCTAGGGTGTTGATTGGCAAAATCATAAAACTTGATATTCTCTGTTTTCTCCCCACGCTCGCTTGAGTTGTCTGAACACTCGTTATCTGCATCGTTATTTACCTCCAGATGCTCAGAGGAGTTATAAAAATCTTCTTGTTCTGGTGGTTCTACAATCTCATCTCCTCCTCGTATAAGGCTTAGCATGTAATAGGGTAGCACATCATAGCCATCCTTATCACAAAATTTTGTCGTTGGACTATCTGTAATGGTACAGACGTCCAATGTTTCTAGTATGTGTTCCCATTCCAGAGGCTCTAAGGCATCTTCAGGAAAAGGTTTCGGAATATAATCCTTGTCCTCAATCGCTCTTTCTAAGACGCATTCCTCTCTTTTTAAGCTCCCACAATGTGAAGCTCCGCACATCCATAGCTCTTTTTGTTGCCCTAACCATGCTGGGAGTTCGTACCATGCCAATGTAGCTGAATCAAACTCTTCCACTGGTGTCTGGTTCACATCTTTGTAACTATGGTCTTTCAGGTGTATTTTGGTTGTAGTCTCGCCATGTGTGAGGTATATGTGGTCGTAACCCCAATCCTAGACCATCTTTAATTGTCTCATGAATGGTCTTCCCAAGATGATCTTGTAATTGTTCTTTTTGTCAAAATCAACTATTGCAAATGTATGCTCATACTTGATTCCGCACGAAGTGACAATTACTTTTTCTAAGAGTCTTACAGGCTTCTCCATGAACCCATTGCCAATTGCAATTTCATTCTGGTAGCTCTCAAAGCCGGTTTTCTCCATTTTTTCCAGATTTCCTTGGTGGCGATAGCGACTCCTGCTCCACTGTCTACAATAGCTTTGGAAATTACTCCTTGGAATTCTACTGGTAGCGTGGTGTTTCCATCTTCTCCCTCACAATACTCTCCAACTTTGTTTAAAGGTACAAGCCGAGTGTTTAGTTGAGGCCTGTCCAATTCTCTGATCCCTTCCTGAAGCTTCGAAGTGGGGTCTTTCACTCCAAATTTTTCTAAGCATTTGCCTACTGTGGTCCACATGTTTGGTCGTAGCCTTAGGAGTTCGGCTAATGTGATTGTACATGCCACCGGGGTGGACAATAACTCAATCAACCCTTGTGAATCCATCACTCTGTTAGAAGAAAGTATTTGAGATGGGATTGCTCTCACCTCAGACATGTCTTCATAATCTCCTAGGTAAGAGGGTAGAGTTTTTAGTGAGTCTGGTTGGCTGTGCCTCGAACTAATTGATCCCTCGTCTCCCCCTTGTGAATGCATATCAAAGTTCATTTGTGATCTTACCTCAAATTCTTCAATACGAGGTAAGATCTCATTTTTCTCTTTTATCATGCTATTCATGTGGTTGCTCACCCTGTTAGCTTCGTTGGCATCACGGATCTGCTTCCACGGATTATCTAGACCATTACAATCCTTACCCATTTCTTCCAAAGTTTTAGGCTGGAACCCGTCACTTGCCTCATCTACTGTATTTGGCACTATGATAGGCTCTCCCCTAGACTCAGAGGCATTCGTGATTCTCTCCTTCGTTTCTACTTGTTTCTCTAAAGTTGGTTTGATAGGGGTTGGAGCTGGTACTTCATGCCAATTTGTAGGTTTACCAAGCGGGTTTTCTATCAAAGATTGAGCTGTTTCAATCATCTTTCTATACATTTCTGAAGGGGATCGGGGAGCACCACAGATGGAGAGTACGAGAGAGAAGGAGAACCACACACGATGTGGGTGGGGAGACTGTGAAGTGGCAGCTCCCCCTATACAATATACTCACTATAAGTATAGGGTAACAGTGGGCGGGCGCCCATGACCTAGGCGACCGGTCAAGGCACATAGGCCTTAACCCCAACAACCTCCCACTTAAAGGCCAATGTACCTTTAAGCAAGATCTACTAGTGTACAACTAATAGAAGATATTCTCTCAACCTATGTCCATTGACTCTCGATGAGCTAGTGCATCCGGCTCTACTGATAGACAAACATCCCACTGTGGAAGCCACACAGAGCTAGCTCCAAGCTCTGCAAAGAGTCTACAAGAGCTCATGCACTCCTGCAAGTATCGGTCCAATACCTGCAAACCTCCCATATGCTCTATGCCGAGATCAGTCATCGAACAACTAATCAACCCTGCTACAAATGCGTACCATGTCTAATTGAACAATTAGACTTTCTACGCGTAGCATGTCTAATTGTTCAAAATGACTTCAAATTCAAAGCACAGACTCCTCTTGAGGTGCTGATCACTTTGGTATGCTCAAATATGGGTTTGGAGTGCTAGATCACCCAAAACACATCCTATGCGTAGAATGTCTTTTTGGCCTATTTGACCCCAGACTTGTGCCACACCTTTCCCTTGATGTCAGCAACCTAGTGGTATGCTTGGATTTTGGTTTGGATTTCAAAAGACCCCAATTTTAGCTATTCTAGCCTTTTTCTGTCAAAGATACTAAAGTCTGCTTAGAACCCAATTTTCTCACCCAATTGAGATGAAACCTCTCTCAGTCACTCAATATACCATGCAGATCATGCTCATGCAGGCATCCTATGGTTTTGGTCTTAAAATAATGCCTTGGCACAATTTGGGTAGGATGTTTGGCAATTTCTGTCTATCTGGCCTTATCTTGTCAGGATATGGTCAAATTTCCACTTTCCATGTGAAAATAGGGTAAAACCTACCTTCTGAATGAAATGGACTAAAGAGTAGACATGCTTGCGATAGCTATGTCTCGCAAGCACCAAATGGATTAGTCATCCATATTGGAATGATTTCATAGGGTAAAAAGGGATCCTCTACCTCATAGTCGAGAACGACTATGATTTGAAGAGAGAGGTAATGTCATTAAATATCTAATATCTAACCAACCCAAATGATTTTCTCATATTAAACTGATAATTTAATATGGGATAATAAACGGGAACAAGGGTTAGAATATATACATGTGCTTACAGATCTATCTCAACACGGGGCCAATGGTAAAGGGTCCCAAATGAGAGATGGTCTGCTGTCAAAGAGCAAGGTTAACTAATGAAGCTTAAAAGACCTTAGGGTTAGCTTCATTAAAGACCTCCAATGGTTAGTGTTAAAAGTCCTTTGACCTTAAGCAAACTAGGGTTGAGCTTGAGGTGGGAACCCGATCTAAACTTAAGCAAGCTAGGGTTGTGCTTGAGGTGGGAACCTTAAGCAAGCTAGGGATGTGCTTGAGGTGGGAACCCGATCTAAACTTAAGCAAGCTAGGACTGTGCTTGAGGTGGGAACCCGATCTAAACTTAAGCAAGCTAGGGTTGTACTTGAGCTGGGAACTCCACCTTAGGTGCTTGTCATGCTTGATGACTAAGGTACTTGAGGTACTTGTCACATTTAATGAGGAAGTTGCTTGAGAAGCTTCCTATGCATGGGCGGTAAGATGCTTGAGTCAAAAAGAGAACCTACACACTTAATGAGGAAGTTTCTTGAGAAACTTTCTACATATAAAAATCTCAAAGTTAGGGGAATTCTAAAGAGCACATGGGACACATGTCAGAATCTCACTAAGCTTAACCACATGGTGTGCTTGAATGCTATTGGTTGGGCTAAAGAGGGGTCCAATGAGCTTCTACTTCCATTTAACAAATATCTAGATATTTTCAAAGCTCTCTCTCTCTCTCTAAGGGGTAGGGAGGACACTTGTCAAAAGACTATCCATGTACTTGACTGCATGCTGCATGTGATTGGCTAAGGGGAGAGGGGTCCAATGAACTCGAGGCATGTTGAAAAGCTACCACTCTCCCAAAGCAAGGAGGGGGGGTGCTAAGGGGATATACTCCACACACACACTCATTTGCAAAGCCATTCTCACTTGGTGAAAGTTGAGGAACACCACCTCCTTCTCCAAGCTTGTGAGAGTGAAATCCTACACCAACACTCTTGGCTATGTAATGCAAATCCAACCAAGAGTCATGCTTCAATGCTTAAGCGTGTCATCTTCTCCATCTTCATTACTATACTATTATGTATGCTAGCAAGAAGAGTAATGATAAGTGAGGAACTATTTCTTTCTCCTATGGAATGTTTCTTCTTCCTCTTCCCTATCCTCATAGCCCTCTCCACCTTCGAAGGTGTTTGAGGCCTTGGGACTGAGGCTTGGGATAGTTAATTATTTCTTTAAGTTTATGTTATGCTTGTGATGCATGAAGCTTTATATCTTCATTGCATCACGTAGGTCATAAGGAACACAAATATTGTATTATACCAAGTCTCTCTTGATGGGAGAAACTATAATACAAATGCCTATTGGAGGGGGGACCGGTTCCATATGAATCCGGTCCTCAACTATTGTCATGTTCTCTAAACTCTCTCTCTTGCAAAAGTATTGTTCATGCCAAGTTAACTAAGTACCATGTTTATGTTGGTATTATCAAATAGGTTCACCCGCTATGCTCACAAAGAATCTCTCAAAAGTGCTTCACCTAATTTCCTAATTCCGCTACTCTCAAAGTTCATAGGCAATTTCCATTACAGTTGGGCAACTTGAGTTGATAAGCCATCTTATTGATTAGCTTCAAGATGTGAAAAGGACCATAGTATCTTTTTGCTAATTTAGCATAATACTTTTGATGACCCGTAGGATTTTTGCTCGTCATTTGCCTCAATTGAACCTTGGGAAACTTAAGTAAGACCCAATCATTTTCTTTGAAAGTTAAGGCCATTTTGTGCTTGTCAGCAACAGCATTTTGCCTTTGTTGAGAGATGGATATAGCCTCCTTAATCTTCTAAAAATATTCTTGTAGGTAACGGCTATACTCATCGGCAACAAAGATCTTCCCATGTACCTTAAGTAGCAAGGGACTTTTAGGTCTTCCCTCAATGATTTCAAAAGCTGCTTTTCACGTAGGAGTATGTACAATATTATTGTACGCATACTCTGTAATGGAAATGGCTTATAAACTTTGAGAATAGAAAAATTAAGAGAATTAGAATGAGTTTTTTTGTGAGATTATTTTAATAACATAGAGGGTGAACTTAATTGATGGTAGCAACATAAACATAATTTTTTAATTAACTTGGCATGAACAATACTTTTGCAAAAGAGAGAGTATTAGAGAACATGACAATAGTTGAGGACTGGATTTACTTGAAGCCTGTCCCCCCTCCAAAAAGTGTTTGTATTATAGATTCTCCCATCAAGAGAGACTTGGTGCAATACAAACTTTGTGTTCCTTGTGACCTTGGTGATGCTATGAAGATGGAAAGCTTCATACATCACGAGCATAACATAAACTTTGCAAAAAGTATTAATTATCCCAAGCCTCATTCTCGAGGCCTCAAACACCTTCAAAAGTGGAGAGAGCTAGCGGGGAATGAGGGTAGGGAAGAGGAAGAAGAATCATTCATAGGAGAAAGAAATAGTTCCTCACTTATCATCACTGTTCTTGCTTAGCATACCATAATAGCATATTAATGAAGATGAGAAGATGGAAAGCTTAAGCATTGAAGCACGGCTCTTGGTTGGATTTGTATTCCATAGCCAAGAGTGTTGGTGTAGGCTCTCAACTTCTCAACAAGCTTGGAGAAGAAGATGGAGCTCTTGCACTTTGCACTTCACACCATGAGAGAGTGTGTGTGTGTGTGGGAGAGTATACCCCCCCCCCCCCCCCCCCCCCCCCCAAGCTTGGTCCAACCCTCTCTCTCTCTCTCTCTCTCTCTCTCTCTCTCTCTCTCTCTCTCTCTCTCTCTCTCGTATTATCTAATTATATCATTTGGACATGAGTCCTCTTTTTCCTCTTTGAGAGAAAGAACTTAATTATTTATTTTTATGCAGTTAAATTCTCATTGGACCCCTTTAAATCCTATCCAATAGGATTCAAGCACATCATGAGGGCCACATGTGGAGGATTTTGACATGTCTCTTTTATGCTTCTTAAATCATTTGGTTTGAATTGAACAATTCAAGCACTATTCAATTAAGCATGGAAACATTTATGCATCTTGATAGTTTATCTTTGAATTGAACACTTCAAGAAACTTAGTCACTTAAGCATGAGAATCACCTCAAGGTTGGGCAAGGTTCCCACAAAAACTTTAAGCACTCTAGTTAGCAAGCTGGCAAGCACCTCATGCTTGGGTAGGATTCCCACCTCAAGGTCAGTCCTAGCTTGCCTAAGGTCAAAGGACTTTTTAACACTAACTTTTGTCTGTAATGAAGCTAACCCTAAGTTTTTTTAAGCTCCATTAGATGCACATTGCTCTTTGATAGACTACCTCCTTTTGGACCCCTATTGAGATGTAACCATCTATCCTCTTGGTCCCTTGCTGAGGTAAATCTAAAAGCACTTATTGTACATTGCTCTTTGGTAGACTGTCTTCTTTTGGACCCCTATTGAGATGCAACCATTTCTCCTTTTGGTCCCCTGTTGAGATAGGTCTAGAAGCACATATCTGTATCCTAACTCTTGTTCCCCTTTTATCTTCCCATATTAAAAAATCAGTTTAATATGAGAAAATCATTTGGTAAAGTTAGATATTATAATTTATGAAATTACCCCTCTCTTGAAATCATAGTTGTCATCGACGAGATAGAGAAGATAATGCTTAGTCATTAGTCCATGTTTCTTAGCGGGTAGAGGATCCGTTTAGAATCATTCTAGAATGGATGACTAATCCATTTGGTGCTCGAGAGACTTAGCTGCCGCAAGCATGTCTGTTCTTTAGTCCATATCATACTTCCAAGCCCGATGCTCCTTTACTTCATTTCCAAGCTATTATATGCATCCTCTCTTATTTGGGGCACTGACGGCACCGTCGGTGCTCCCCCATATTCTTCTCAAAAGGCTTGGCGCGTGAACTTCCCAAATCCGGCACCACGTCAACATACGATTTTTGCCAGCGTCGCTGCCGCCCCATCTTTGCACCACCACTTTCCTCACTAAAAACCGCCAGGGCTGCGCCCTCACAGCGTGCACTTGCTGCCCCCCCATCAAGACACCATAGCCCAGGAGCTCAACACCTTCACATGCTCCACAATGGACTCACGCCCCCGAGTATATACCCCGCATGGATTTTTTGAGCACCAATATGTGGGATTACTTGGGCCACGTGGTAGGACTACACGAATTCTCCCCCAAAGCCCCCCCCCCCCCCCCCCCCCCCCCCCCAAAAAAACAACCAAAAGGCTCCCAACCTTGCTAGCTTTAGGCCCCAACTTCAGGCAGCTATTAAAACTCCTTTTTCCAAGCTATAAAGCCAAGCAAGAAGACCCGGTCCATGACTTTCATCCATTCAATCACGGCCCCATTCCCTTCTCGTCGGGACCGTCAATCGATGCACTAAGACTTGAGAAAATTATGCCTGGCATCACACCTCCCCTAACTGACCCAATTGCAATAGGCCATATTTCATTGGTCCGGAATCCGTCTGAGATGCTATCGCTTTTTATCTGCACCATACACCGCACGGAAGGCATAGAATCCCTGGCAAAGCTCCAAAATCATCAGATGGTACATGTACCAAGACGGCCAACCGACACAAACCTGGTCCCCAGCAAAACTTTGATTGATTGTATCTTGGCATCCATGAATCCAATCGACGATTTGAAAATACCGACATGCTCCATAAATCAAGCACTACACACAGCTCCAAACTGGCTCGGACTACTTGACATCACTTGGCCTATCTGTCTCAAATCTGCAATCACTTCCAACTTCAAACCCGAATATCTTGCAATCTACAGCTCTGTTTGAAGTTGGGACCTGCTCCTTCAACACTTGAAGCTCTACATATTTGGACCAAAAACTAGCACCTCACAGATTCTTCACCTGCCACCCTGTCTAGCCCTAATTGGAGCCCATCTTGGTCTAGAAACCCACATAAAGCATACATCTCTAACCTGTTGCTGACATAACAGCTGTTAACATTATTCATAAGTTGACAAAACCTCAAATAAGTATGCAGATTTCCATCTTTCACCCCGTGCCTGCGAAGTGACATGACAACATCACCACAAACATGATGATAACCATGCATACTTCTTAAATTTTGTGCACAATAAAAGAAAGAGAATGAGTCTTATTAGACAAAAACATTGTTCATTTAAAATGCATTTTCATTTGTTTACTCTAGTGTAGCATTGTAAGCATTGACAAGGTTCATATTATCCTTAAGCTAAGTTCCTTGCATCCCTCTAACATCTCTAAAAGGATAATCCTTATTAAGATATCCTTGGGTAATCTTACCGTTTCTTAATACTTTGTCTTCATGTCGTAAGATGGACTCAGATTGAAATACTTCTTCTTGATCTTCATTTTTTGGAGGTTTTGCAACTATTGCTTCTTTTGGTGGTGCTCCTTTGTAAGTTTTAAGTAAGCTCTCATGGAAAACATTGTGAATGAGCCAATGGTTGGACAACTTTAACTAATAATCCATCTCATTGATTGGCTTTTTTTTTTTTTTAAAGGACCATAGTATCTTTTTGCTAGTTTAGCATAGTACTCTTTGTGGCCCTTAGGATTCTTGCCCGTAGTATGCCTTAGATGAGCTTTGAGAAACTTTAGCAAGACCCAATCATTTTCCTTAAAGGCTAAGGTTCTTTTGTGCTTATTAGCAGCAACCCTTTTTGCCTTTTCTATGAGATGGATATAACCTTTTTAATCTTTGGAAAAGATTCTTGTAAGTCTCAGCTATATTCATCAATAATGAAGATCTTGCCATCTACTTTAAGTAGTAAGGGACTCTTGGATCTTCCCTCTTTAACCCTGAAAGGTGCTTTCCCCATAGAATTATGTACAATGTCATTGTACGCATACTCTATAAGAGGTAGGTACTTCTCTCATTGAGAACGTTGATCTACTTCCATGACATAGGCTTTTAGTAGATTCAGGAATCATTAAGATTAGTTATTTCACTTTGCTCATCTGTTTGTGGATGTTAGACCGAAAGAGAAATTTAATCTACTTCCTAGATTCTCAAAGAGACCCTTCTAGAAATTATTGGTCATTCTAGGATCTTTCCGACACTATGGATGTTGTTAAGCCATGATACTTGAAAATTTGAGATCTAAAGAGGATTGCCATTTGATGTGCCTTAATAGGATTTTTGACAGACATAGAGTGTGTTTTCTTGCTAAGCCTGTCGACGACTGAAACAATCCAAGTTGCTTTCCTCGATCAAATTTCAATTTTTGGTGTACCACGCATTTTGAAACATACTCTTGTATGTTTACTTTTCATTGTAGACCAACAAAAATACATTTCTACTCCTCGAAGAGTAGATTATGGAATCCCTATTTACCCTGCATAAGGAGAAGCATGGGATTCATACATGACTTTCTTATTGTATTGGTGAGTAACACATAGCCTATTCTCGTTTGGAAGATAATCATCCTTCAAGGTGAATGTTTCTTTTTTCTTCCATAATGCAAAGGATGTAATGACGTACTTAAAGTCTCGGTCAGTAACATACTCATCTATCATAAAAGATAGATCATTGTAGGTTGCTATAGACACCACATTTACCCTTGGCCGTTGTGAAAGTGCATCGACCAGTTGATTGTGTTTGCCAGCAATGTGAGCAATGTGAAATTTAAATTGCGAAAGAAAATTTTCCCACCTGATTTGTTTGTCGGAGAGCTTTGTTTGCGTCATGAAGTTCTCGAGGCTTTGTGATCCATTCGTAGGATGAATGGAGCCCCCAAGAGATAGTGCTTCCATGTCTAGGGCATGTAGAACAACTAAAAGCTCTTTTTCGTATATGCCCAAGACCCGTTCATCGGCATTGAGCCTTTCGCTCTCATATGCTATGGAATGCCCTTCTTGAAGCAAAACTGCTCCAAGGCAATCACCACAAGCATCACATTCGACCTAAAATGCATTTGAGAAATCCAAAAGTATAAGAACTGGTTTGGAGGTAAGACTCTCTTTGATCTTGTCAAAAGCATTTTGTCCTTTAGCAGTCCATGAGTACTTAACGTTCTTCTTTGTTAAGTCATGCAATGGTCCTGCTATTTGAGAGAATTTTTCTATGAAGTGTCTATAGTATGCACACATACCAATAAAGTTTCTTAGCTCATGTAGATTCCTTGGATTAGGCCATGCTTTTATTACCTCCAGCTTTGATGGATCCATACGGATATCATCTTGAGAGATAATGTGACCTAAATATTGAATCTCTTGTAGGAAAAATTCATTTTTCTTTTGATTAATGAAAAGCTTATTCTCTCTCACAACTTGAAAGATTACCTCTAGGTGTCACTTGTACTCCTCAAGAGAATTTGAGTGGCTTGAAGATTTTTGTCCATCGTGACTCGTGAGTTTGAATGCGGCTGGAGCATTTGTTAGGCCAAAACTTATAACTTATCAAATAGACCTTCTACCCATGGTTCGGGAAATCTTTTTTTTATTTTAATAGTGATCCTATTTAGTGCTCTATAGTCGACATGCATGGAATATGTGCCATCTTTCTTTTTCACTAAAAGTACTGGTAAACAAAATGGAGAGGAGCTAGGACTCACCATCCCTTTTTCCACCAATTCATGCACTTGTCTCATGATCTCCTCTCGTTGAGCTTATGAAACTCAATAAGGAGGTTTATTAGGCGATGAGCTTCCTAGTAGAAGCTCTATCACATGGTCATCATCCAATCGTTTTGGAGGTAGCTCACTATGGATTTTCATCAATGAAAACATCTTGGAATTCATTAGGAAACTAGACAACTCTAGTTCCTCTTGATTTCCTTTATTGCTACTTGCAAAAACATTAGAATCATTTACAGATTCTCTAACAAAAATCATATACGCAAAAATAGAGCTTGACTTATCAAAAGCAAGCATATTTATGAGGGATATGGTGTTTCCTGACTCGTAGCATCTATGTACATGCTCTTTTCCCTGTTGGTGAAGTAGATTCTCCTTTCATGGAACTTCATGTTGGCAGCCATGCGGTTAAACCATGGTGCCCTTAGAATAACATCCTCATGTTGGAGAGGAGAGATAAAAAAACGTCTTCTTTATTGATGTAGCTTTGGACATGAAGCCTCAATTTCCCAATCAAGGGAGTAACGGAAGCTTGTTGTCCCTTGAAAGCTGTGTCAACAGTTACAGTATCTCCCATCTCAAAAGCTTGAATGCCCAACTTGGTGGTCAACCCCGTTGATATGAAGTGAGTAGAGCCACGGTCAAACAAGATGAAGTCATCATGTTCCCTTACCTTTCCCCAAGCATAGGAGAGGAATGGGCCTTTGCAATGAGTATCCTCTTTTTGAGCTTCAACCATAGATGCTCTAGGAGTGTCATTGTGTACATTTCTTTTGGGGCAAGAACAATAACATGTCCGCATAGATGGTCTTTATGAAAGGCCTCTAATTCTTTGGGAGAGAGCTTATTTTTACCATTGTAAGCTCCTTTCTCCTTGGTCTTGTTGTTGTTGGTGTTGGTGTTGCCTTGGGAGGAGTTTTGAGCATTGCTCTTTATTTCGATCCTTGTTTTCCATGGGCTTGAAATTTCTTCTCACCCCTTGTTGGAAATTGATCCTTGAAGCAACCATAGTGTGGTGGATGACTTCAATGATAGTGCTAGGCCGTTGTGAGTTCGGTGAAGTCTATCCTTTGAAAGGCTGTAGCTTTGAGATGTAAATCCCAAAACTTGTCTACATATTTGTAGATAGACTCGTTGAAGAGTAGCTTCAAACTTTTCCATTCTGTGAGCACTTTGTCCTCGGCAACGCTTGCAAGGAATTTATTCATTATGGAAACTTGTAGAGTTTTCCATGTCTTTGGGGCTTGGCCGTTTCCATGAAGGCTAGGCCACCATTGACGAGAAGATTTCTTAAATTGCATAGCTACTCGATGTAGCTTGGAGGACTCCGTGAAGCCCTCGTTTCAAAAGGTCACATCAAATTGTTGGATGAAAGCCAATACTTTGTCGGTGGCACCAAAGGTGCCATCATAGGTGAGAAAAGAGATACTCTTTCCTCCCTCTTTAAACTTCTTGAGCTTTTGTGATCTTCGCCATGTAGGGTATGATTTTCGATGTCCTCCCCTCTTGTAGTCTCTAAGAGAATAGCCATAGCTTTCGTCGGAAGAGGAGGAAGGTGAAGAAGAAGGAGAAGAGGGTGACCTATTTCTTGCCTTTTTTCTTCCTTTTTTTCCTCTTTTCCCTTTTGGAGTAACAAGGTAAAGGACTATGGGTTGATCGTTTCCTCTACGAAGGAGTTGGTGATAGTCTAAACTATCGTCTTCATGGAGCCACATCTTTAGAGGAACTTAGGGATTTACTTATTTCTTGTTCTTTGGATTCTCCTCTCTTATGGGAGAGAGTCTTCTTTTGGGAGTCTCATCAAGAGGCCTCCTAAACTCTCTCTCCTCTTAAAGAGGAAGGAAAATCCCATAAGCACGAAGTTGTTGGGTAACTTTGGCTTGCAAAGTAGGGTTGCCCATAGCTTGATGCAACCTAGTAACAGGATAATTGATAAACATGGGTGCATCATCATTAGCTCCTTATGTGAAAAAACAAAGTTATCAATGTTCATTCTACTATCTTGGTTATTGTCAGCCATGCTAATTATACTTATGTGCTTACTTAGTGTATTGCAACATTTAATGGCCTAGTAACTTGTGTGTAGCGGAAAATAGCATGAACATAGTGAGCATTTCATTAGAATAGATTCCTAATGAGAATAACAAGAGTGCTTGGGTCGAGAGAGAAACAAAAAGTATAACACCTAGTTAGATAGCATGAACAATACTTCAAAAGAGAGAGAAATTAAGCTATTGACAACAGTTGAGGACTGCATTTACATGGAGCCGGTCCGCCCTCCGAAAGGCTTTGTATTATGGTTTCTCCGATCAAGAGAGACATTTCACAATAAAATTATTTGTGTTCCTTGAATTCTAGCTAGTGCAATGAAGATGGAAACTTCAAGCACTAAGCACAACACTTATTAAACACATCATCAATTCCCTTACAGTCTCAGACCCAAGACCTCACACACCTTCACAGATGGTGAGAGCTAGCGGGGTATGAGAGTAGATTGAGAGGAAGAAGGAGTATTCTTACAAGAAAGATATACATCTCCTCACATAATCACTCATATTAGCATAGCTTATCTTAGTAGTTAGCATGGTAGAGGAGATGAGCATGCATTGAAGCTTGACTCTTGGTTGAATTTGCATCACAAAGCCAAGAGTTGTTGGTGTAGGCCTCCCTTCTCACAAGCTTGGAGTAGGTGATAAGCTTTCCATTAAAGCTTGAGAAGGAGAGAGAGAGAGAGAGAGAGAGATTCTTCTTGCCCCACACATGAGATTGTGTGAGTGTGTAAGTGATAATGCCTTGTAAAATTCAGCCCCCTCTCTCTCTTGGTCAACCCATCTTGCTATTTGCTCATGCTCACACCCTATTGGCCCATGCCAGGCTTAATCAATGAAATTTATGCAGCATAAGTGATAGCCTTTTGACATGTGTCCTCGTTTCCCCTTTTGTGAGAGATTTAGGTAATTAATTAATGCAACTAAACTCTCATTGGACCCCTTTGTCTCCTGGCCAATAGGAATCAAGCAAGCCATTGGGCTGCTGAATGCTCATTGGACCCCTTGGGAGATTGTCCAATAGTCTCCTAGAGAGCTTAACTCTTATTGGTTCTTTTATTAAGTGTTTTTAAATTAACTAAACTAGATTTAATCTAGCCTAGTTCTCATTGGTCCACCTCCAAGGCCATCCAATAGAATTTGAGTACACCTTGTGGGCATCTGGGCTAGGGAGCTGACATGTGTCCCTCATTCCCTTTGTGTAAAGGGAGATTGTGTGTGTGTGTGTGTGTGTGTGTGTGTGTGTGTGTGTGTGTGTGTGTGTGTGTGTGTGTGTGTGTGTGTGTGTGTGTGAGTTTCTATCTCATCTCCTACTTCTAGGGATCCCCCCCTCCTATGTAGGGACGCATGAAGACTTTTTGAGCACACACACAAAGCATCCAATTCCTAGGCTTTTGACCTTTGGACACAACCTTTGAATTTTGGAACCTTAGCATTTTGGAAGTTTTAATGGGATGAACCTTAGGGGCTTCTAAGCCCATTGTTGCACCTTGCTCTTTTGTAGATGGCCCCCCCTTTGGATCCCTACTGTGGCCAGTCTGCCAGCTCAACCAATATTCTAGATTTTTTCTCCCCTGGCACTTCCCCATATTAAATGATTCGTTTAACATGAGAAAATCATACAGGAGAATTAGATATTAGTTATTGTTAGTGGCTGGACACACCCTACGGAAAATGATTGCTCGGCGGATTATTATTTTTTGTAATTATTCATTTATTGAGAAAAACCCGACATTTCACCTTTGTAAATATTGGGGCTTAACAGAAGTTTCCAGATTGTATCCCAGTTTTGACATTTACATTGAGTAGATGGTTAAAATGGAACATTAGGGTTTGAGATTGTAAGGTATTTATACCACTTTTTGACCTTAATGAAAAAACCTTTGTCATTTTAAAAAGTTGAAGTCTTTGAGTGAGCGTACTATGTACGAGAGGGAGTGAGAGCTTCATCTTCACGCTATGCGTGCACCGGTGGTCGGAATCACGTGCGAAGAAGTGCAGCGTGTTGCCCTCGATGAGAGCTATGCGCCGATACCTACATTGCGGGCGTATGGTCCGGTTTTGCGAGCTCGACCTACGAGCTTCATCTGGTGATTCGGTGATCATACGTTATCCGTTTTCGCATTTCAGCATATCCACGTGTTCGCATTGAGTAGAGATACACATAAGGCACTTTAGTTTTCGAAAATGATGACCTGCAAATTTTGGCCAGACATCCTACGTGATTTTGCACCGGGTGTTTTGGGTTGGGATTTTGGTTCATGGACCTTAGGGAGAGCGACCTATTGGTGTTAGTAGGGTCTCCTTCAAGTTCTATGGCGTTTCGAGATCGTTTGATGGGTATTCAGCTCTTGGAAGCGTTGTAGGAAATCTCTTCTTACGCACTTCTGAAGGCTGCAGCTTAGACATTGGGTAGAAATCTCTGTAGGAATTAGTCAAGAGTCGGTTGAGTGTAGATTGACACCTTGTGCTTGCTTCCACGTGCCTACGGGTCGAGCTTCATCCTTAGCTGACAAATCTTGTTAGGTGAGTTCTCGCTGTGCTAACGTCCGTCGCGACGTATCCGTCCAACATTCGCGCCGTTGTCGGGGACGAAAACCCTAGGTAGGTGACTGAGACTAGTCCTTGAGGATAGGGATTCTTTGGCTTGCCAAGAGTCTCGTTTTACATTTAGATAGGATCAGAGGGTGGAGGACTCTCTAGGTCTTAGAGGGAGTCTAGGGAGCATGTGTCTGGCCTAGATCCTTCGACTTAGGTAGACTTAGATAGTTTTAGGTATTAGTTGGGTGTAGAGAGTAGGATTTTGAGTGGTAGAAGCGGTGAGAGGAGAGCTTGAGAGTCCGGAGACGCCAGGAAGCAACCAAAACACCATTATCACCATTTCACATGATGAGTAGGAGTAGAGTAAGTAGGACATCATGATTCATGATCTAGAGCACTTCATACATGTTATACCTGCTGATAGGTTCATCACAAGGTTGTAAAAGACGCAAAACAGTGTTTGAAAGCTGAAATGAAGTTCAAAAGTTGTTGTGAGTGTTTCTGATAGAGATGCAAAGTAGAGTAAGAAATTCTACATGGTGTTTGAGAGACGTCGTCATTCCAAACATGATTCTTAGTATGCATACTACTTAAATTTGTGCACAATAAAGAGAGAATTAGTCTTATAAGACAAAACATTGATCATTTAAAAGAAACCTGTACATTTGGTTACTCTAATGTAGCATTGTAAGCGTTGACAAGGTTCATACTATCCTTAATCTGGATTCCTTGCATCCATCTAGCATCTTAAAAAGGATAATTTTTTAACTTAATAAGATATCATCGGATAATCTTACCATGTCATAGTACCTTGTCTTCATGCCGAAGGATAGCTTCGGGTTGTAATACCTCTTCTTGATTTTTGATTTCGGGAGGATCTTCAATAATTGGTCGATTTGGAGGCTGTCCTTTGTAGGGCTTGAATAGTCTCACATGAAAAGCATTGTGTATGAGCCAATGGTTAGGTAACTTGAGTTGATAAGCCACCTCATTGATTGGCTTCAAAATTTGAAAAGGACCATAGTATCTTTTTGCTAGTTTAGCATAATACTTTTGATGGCCCGTAGGATTTTTGTCAGTCGTTTGCCTCAATCGAGCCTTAGGAAACTTAAGTAATACCCAATCACTTTCTTTGA
The DNA here is from genome assembly GCF_014529385.1 of Adiantum capillus-veneris. Classification (NCBI taxonomy): domain Eukaryota; kingdom Viridiplantae; phylum Streptophyta; class Polypodiopsida; order Polypodiales; family Pteridaceae; genus Adiantum; species Adiantum capillus-veneris. The sequence continues at coordinate 100,308,747 of NC_140960.1, read as the reverse complement.
ACATTAAGGCCCTTTTTTGCTTGTCAGCTGCAGCTTTTTGCCTTAGTTGGGAGATGGATATAGCCTCCGTAATCTTTTGAAAATATGTTTGCAGGTCATGGCTATACTCATCGGCAGCGAAGATCTTCCCATGTACTTTAAGTAGCAAGGGACTTTTAGGTCTTCTCTCTATGATTTCAAAAGGTGCTTTTCCCGTAGAAGTATGGATAGTATTATTTTACGCATACTCTACAAGAGGTAAGTACTTTTCCCATTGTGAGCATTGATCTACTTTTGTAACATAGGTCTTTAGTAGATCAAGAATCGTAAAATTGGCTATCTCACTTTGGCCATCCGTTTGTGGGTGATAGGCCGAAGATAAATTCAATCTTGTACCTAGATTTTCGAAAGACCTTTCCAGAAATTACTGGTCATTCTAGGATCTCTATCTGACACGATGCATGTTGGCAATCCATGGTGTTTGAAAATTTGTGATATGAAGAGAGTCGCCATTTGGTGTGCCTTAATAGTCTTCTTGACACGGATAAAGTGTGCTTGCTTGCTAAACCTCTCGACTATTGTCCATATTCCCATATTCCCATGGATAGATTTTGATAATCCAAAGATAAAATCCATGGATATACTCTCCCATGGTGAATTAGGAATTGGCAATGGCTAGAGTAATCCAAGTTGCTTCCCTCTATCATACTTGGTCTTTTGGCATACTACACATTTTGAAACATACTCTTGTATGTCCACTTTCATGGTAGGCCAATAAAAGTATGTTTGTACTCCTCGAAGAGTAGGTTGAATGCCTCTATGCCCTACATAGGGAGGAGCATGGGATTCATACATGACTTTCTCACAAAGGGAGTGGGTAACACATAGCCTTTTTCCATGGAGAAGATAACCATCCTGCAGGGTGAATGATTCCTCTTTCTTCCCCAAAGCAAGGGCTGACATTATGTCTTTAAAGTTAGGGGACCAGTAGCATAATCAACTATCATAGAAGATAGATCATTGTGAGTTGCTATTGACATAGCATTAACTTTTGGTCGTCGTGAAAGTGCATCAACCACTTGATTGTGCTTACCAACAATGTGAGCAATGTGGAAATTAAATTGTGAAAGAAAATTTGCCCACTTCATTTGTTTGTCGGAAAGCTTTGTTTGCGTCATGAAGTACGTGAGACTTTAATGGTCTGTTCATAAGATGAATGGAGTTCCCAATAGATAGTGCTTCCATGTGTCTAGGGCATGTAGAACAACTAACAGCTCTTTCTCATAAATGCCGCAAGACCCGTTCATCCGTGTTGAGCCTTCGGCTCTCATATACTATGGCATGCTCTTCTTGAAGCAAGACTGCTCCAAGGCAATCACCACAAGCATCACATTGGACCTCAAATGGCTTTGAGAGATCCGGAAGCATAAGGACTGGTTGGGAGATAAGCTGTTCTTTGAGCTTGTCAAAATCACTTTTGTTAACCCTCACGGCTCACCGACACCCTATCACCTAGGACGGACGTTGTAACCTACAACGGACGTTGTATTATTTACTTGTAGAGTCACGTACCGGGCTTGTCGGTCCAATAGGAAAAGGGTAAGAGTGATCGCCGATGAGAGGCGCACTCTAACTGGAACATTCAAGGGATTAGTTGGCTAAGCATGGGCGCCCAAGTGTGAATGGAGCGAGCTCATATAAAAGTCAACTAAACCTAAAATTCACTCATTCTCTCATTTGTGCAATTGAAGAGTGCTCTTGCTCCATCTCCTTCTTCTTCTTCTTCATCTCCTTATGTGTGAGAGAGAGAGAGAGAGAGAGTGAGAGAGGGAGAGAGAGGGAGTGTGTGGGCGATCGAGCATTACGAAGGCACGACGACGGTGAAGCGGTTGAGCGCGGCGTAGCGGCGTCTCCTTCTTCTTCGCGGCGAGAAATCCTCCACGAAGCAAGCGTAGAGCGGTGAGTCACACACCATCGCCTTCTTTGAGCTTACTAGTTTAGGCTTGTTGTGTGCTTCGAGTCATTTGTGACTCGCACACGGTGTATCGGCAAGTTCCTTGCATTGACACGTGCGACATACGCGCACATTTTTGGCGCCGTTGCCGGGGAATGCAATTACTGTGCCAATGTTGTTTGATTTTGCAGTGACTGAAGAAGGCTAAGGACATTCATCTCAAATGCTCTTCCACCTCGACCAACGAGCTTCAACTCAATAGCTTCAGAGGACGGAGTCTACATCAGGAAGGGGGGCATGTTAACCCTCACGGCTCATGGACAACCTATCACCTACGACGGACGTTGTAACCTACGGCGGACGTTGTATTATTTACTTGTAGAGTCAGGTACCGGGCTTGTCGGTCCAATAGGAAAAGGGTAAGAGTGATCGCCAATGAGAGGCGCACTCTAACTGGAACATTCAAGGGATTGGTTGGCTAAGCATGGGCGCCCAAGTGTGAATGGGGCGAGCTCATATAAAAGTCAACTAAACCTAAAATTCACTCATTCTCTCATTTGTGCAATTGAAGAGTGCTCTTGCTCCATCTCCTTCTTCTTCTTCTTCATCTCCTTGTGTGTGTGTGACAGAGAGAGAGAGAGGGAGAGAGGGAGAGAGAGGGAGTGTGTGGGCGATCGAGCATTACGAAGGCACGATGGTGGTGAAGCGGTTGAGCGCGGCGTAGCGGCGTCTCCTTCTTCTTCGCGGCCAAGAATCCTCCACGAAGCAAGCGTAGAGCAGTGAGTGACACACCATCGCCTTCTTTGAGCTTACTAGTTTAGGCTTGTTGTGTGCTTGGAGCCATTTGTGGCTCGCACACGGTGTATCGGCAGGTTCCTTGCATTGACACGTGCGACATACGCGCACAACTTTGCTCCTTAGCAATCCATGAATACTTAACGTTTTTCTTTGTTAAGTCATGTAATGGTCATGTTATTTGAGAGAATTTTGCTATGAAGCCTCTATAGTATGCACACATACCAATAAAGCTTCTTACCTCATGTAGATTCCTTGGATTAGGCCATGCTTTTATTACCTTCAACTTTGATGGATCCATACGGATACCATCTCGAGAGATAATATGACCTAAGTATTGAATCTCTTGAAGGCAAAATTTACATTTCTTTTTATTGAGAAAAAGCTCATTCTCCCTTGATGCTTGAAAAATCACTTGGAGATGTTGCTTGTGTTCCTCCAAGGAATTGGAGTAGATGATGATATCATCAAAGAACACTCCAGTGAATTTGTGGTAGGGTCTAAAAATTTTCTCCATTAATCAATTGAATGTAGCTAGTGCATTAGTCAAGCCAAAAGGCATGACTAAATATTCATAAAGATCAAACGTTGTACAAAACGCGGTCTTTAGGATATCTTCATTCACTATCCTTATTTGATGGTAGCCACTGTTAAGGCGGTTACACCGCTAGCGGAAGCTAAATAGCGAGAACTCAACCAACAACAGAATTTGTCAGACAAGGACGGAGCTTGACCCGCAGGCGCATGGAAACAACTAGGTGGGTGTCAAATCACCTACTCGACCTTCTAATGACAATCACTACTAAGGAAATCAAATCTAAGTTCTAAAATACGCAAGTGACTGAAATCCGTACTACGAATGAATGCTATACGAAACAGGCTCTAGAATCATTGAATCGATCTCAAACTCAAGGGAAAGTCTATACACTAGGTAAGAACAACACCCTAAAGACTTGAACTGCAAACTCAACCTATAACCACTCCGTGCGGTAAACGTGTATGAAGACAGACTGAAATATACAGGTGACCAAAACTTGACCCCGATGGTACTAATGTGTAGCTCTACTCGTTGTGGTTCTATAGATATGCTGCACGCTCAATTCCGACACACGAGTTGGAAGAAAACTCACACCGAAGCTCGTAGGAACTTACCACACATACAAGCCGATAGCGCGCACTCTTGGTATCTGTGCGTAGGTCTCGCCGTTTCTAACCCAATGGCGGTGTCGCTTCTCCAATGGCGGCTCCGTAGCTCGCGTAGCAAGTAGATAAGACTCTCTCTCTCTCTCTCTCTCTCTCTCTCTCTCTCTCTCTCTCTCTCTCTCTCTCTCTCTCTCTCTCTCTCTCTCTCTCTCTCAGACACAGTCACGGCGCTCAAAAACTCACTTTGATTAATAATCTGAATCCCTTAGGTTACAAAAACTTTGGCTTATATACCTCAGCCTTGGAGGTGAGAACATCTCTAACTAATTACATCAGCAAGTGAAATTACTTCGGGATTACAAGCTGGAAACTCAATTGAGTCCCCTTACTTAATGAATGGCTCAAATCAAAATTAATGTCGGAAAGACATTTATTACAATCAATGGTTACAAAATGATGAGTGTGAGCAAAAATGTGGGTGTGATCCTCTGCTGGCTCAACACTCCCCCCCTCCGCGTTCATGTCGTCCCTGACATGAATTTTATGCTTGGTCAATAAAGTCATGTCGTCTTGAGCATCTGCAAATGTGATTCGTATCGTAGGTTGCCGATGGTCAAGGTTGGGCCGAATATTTTGCTTTTGTGGGTGAAAAAGCCGGTGTAGAAAGCTTCTTCGAATGTTTGCATGTGGAAGCTAGGCAAAAACATAATCCTTTGGTATAGGAGGTGTAACACTTTTGGAGAAGGCTGCAATGAAAGATCGTACATCATATCAGACACCGTGTCGGCCGTCGATAGTAGACTCGAGGTCGTGGATTTATCTGGCACGAACACTTCAATGCAAGCTAAGAGAGTCCTGCAGATTTTCTTGAGCATCTGACATGAAAGGTCAGGAGAGCCAGTAAAGAGCTTGATGGTGCCCGTTAGGGTTTTCACCATGTGGGCTTTACCTATTCTCTCTCCTGCCTTTGGTCCTGGCATCCTGGGATAATTAAGCCAATTTGGATTCTTTTCTGCAATCCTGCCATGCTCTTTCCAGTTTCTGACTCTTGGCACCGGGCAGAAAGTTGCATCCTCTCGAATCTCCTTTGGTGCCTCCACCAAGTAGATGAGGTAGGCTAGGTATTTGTTCAGCCAACCTTTCCTCCATCTAGGTTGTGAATCTACTATCTTCTTTGATTGTTCCTCCTTTGTGATGTCGCCTTCGTAAAGAGCAACATACTGCTCCTCCTCTATTCTCTTTTTCGTCTTTAGCACTTCAAATTTCATCAAAGGGAAAGGCAGGCTGGGTTGCATCCACTGTTCATGGAGCACTTTTGTGTCTAGTCCCTGAAGTCTAATGGAGATTAGGAGTCTCCTCTCCCATTCCATTTCCGCCTTGGCACTCTCCTCTGTTGACTTTTATATTTGGTCATGGAGCCTTTGTTCTTCTTCTTCACAGATTCTTGAAGTCGAGGCCACCTCTTGAGCTGGGGAAGGATCTAATTGTGGTTGCCTCTCCAGTTTTTGGTAGCTCTATGGCTGCTCCACCTGATTCTTCTTGTGGTGTCTCTGTCTCTCTTCTTTGTTGCTCTTGTAGATCTTGGAGCTGTTTGCGGAGGGCCTCATTCTCTGTCCGTAGTGTTTGATTTTCTAATGTGAGCCTCTCCTCTGCGGCCAATGATCCCTCTGCAATGTGCAACCTTTGCACTTGCTCTAATCTTAGCTCTCTTTGTAAGCTTCGGACCTGGTCTTCCAAAACTGGTACGATAGCTCCCTCTTGTTCGGTTCCTGCTCTGCTAGCTCTAGGGGTAGACCTGAGTCTAGTGATTGTTCTTTCTTGGAGCTCGACTCTTTCCCTTAGCTCAATGAGCTCATCCTTAGCCGCCTCCAACTCATCCTCTATCCGCTCCCTTGCTTCATGTGCACTTGTTACTTCTCTTGAAGCCTCGGCTAGTTGGAGTATCAAACCGTCTCTCTCGTTTTCCGCGTCATAGAGTGATGCTTTATGACTTTCAGATTCAGTCATAGCATTCTCTAAATTTCTCTGCAACTCTGCTTCCCTTTGTTTGGCTATCTCAATCTCTACTTCCTTTGCCTTGGACCTTTCTTTTATCTTGCTGAGCAGTTCATGCACCATGTGCATGTCTTTTTCATCATCATCTATCAACTCTAAAGCTCTTTCCGCCACCACCTCCACTGACTTTGGCTCTTCTAGTAATTTTGGTTCGTCCAGTTTCTCTTCACTTTCTTTTTTACTCTTTGTCTTTTTCTCCGTCCCTCTCCGTTCATCTTGTTTTTGTAGGGTGATCCCATAAACTGCCTCAAGGGTCTCTTCTTCGGTGTATCCTATCTCTACCAGATCCTCATAATCATTTCTCTTTTGCTGAAGTGGATCTATCTTCTTTTCTTTGGTCTCGGCTTCTGGCTTTTCCAAAACATCTGTGTCCACCTCTACTGTGGTCTCTTCCACAATTTTTTCCGTCTTCTTCGGGCTTGGTACATCAGTCATAGAGGGATGTTTTTCCTCAGCTTCCTTGGCTTTCCCTTTGTCGGCTTGCCCATCTTTCTCTTGAGGCTTAGTAGACCCATCTACTTTTCTTTTCCCCTTGTCGTCCTTTTTCAGCTCAGCTTTTAATTGTTGTACCTCCTCTTCAGTGTATGGCTCGACAGGTTGCTACTCCAAAATAGCCTCTGACTCCTCATAAGCTTTAATATATTGATCGTATTGATCAATATGTGGCCTGGCCGAGCTAGTTCCGACTTTAGTGGGGTCTGGCACCCACTTTTCTTCAAAGTCACCCTTTAGAGCTCTTTCCGCTCTAAACTGCTCCACTAATCTTTCCATTCTTGCCGCTTTCTGACTTTTGGTTTGCTTGGGAGCAACCTTCTTCTTTACTTTCTTCTTAAGTGGCTCGTCCACATCCTCTTCAGGTTTTGAAACTGCTTCTAGTTTCCAGTGTGCTCTTGTGGATGCCCTCTTGGATACTCCGGGCTGTTCTTCCTCCTCGTCGGCTTCTCTAAGCCACTCATTCTGGGAGGGAGCCTTTGGCCACTGATCTCTAGCTCCAATAGCTTCATAAGCTATTCTTGTCAGAATTTCCGCTCCTCCTATGTATTTTGGCTTCTCGTTGTGCACGGCAATTACTTGCTCGTGGATGTGTTGAGCGTAATTCACCTCTTTTGGCATATTGCTCTTTAATGCCCATGTGATGGTGGTCGCAATGGCATGGGGTGGTGTCGTATACTTTTGCGGTCTTTTACTGCAAACATGAAGAAATTGGTTGTACAGTCGGCAAAGGGTTGCCGCTCTTGGGTCCTTCATATCTCCATAGGTCGCATTCTGTTTCTTGGGCCCATAGACCTCTATGGCCTCCCTTCTTTCCCTGACCGAGCTCCCTTTGTTGTGCAGCTTCAATGCGTCTGCAATTAGCTGTGGAGTGATCTGTACTTCTACCTTCTCTCCATCCATGGCTGTCAATGTGGCTTTTCCATCCTTCTGAATGGATGGTGCCAACTCGTACACTCTTCTTGTATCCACACCTGATGGTCTCGAGGTGAAGAAACTGTGCAAGTCTGCCCTTTCCAGGTACCTGCTGATGTCTTCTGACCTGCTATAATCTACCAATTCCTGTGGAATCATCGGTACATCCACCGCTTGCCCTTGAGGATCTCTGAAAGTCCCCTGGTAGATCTTTATTCCCTCTTTCTCCAATACTGCTTCCTCCACCCAAGTTTTGGTTGGCTTGAGGGTTTCTGCTGGAATATCAAAGGGTTCCGCTTCTGCAATAGCATCTTTCATTGTCGGTCTTTTTCTCTTCGTTGCCGATGACTTGGTGGAATCCATGGATCCTGTAACTCCAATTTCATAAGTTATCGTCTTTTTAGTACTGAAAGCCGAAGTGAAGCTTTTGACTATCCAAATGACTTGAAAATTGAAACATAAGCTATTCAGGGCCTAAGAATGCAAGGTAGGTGAAGAAATATGCAAAATGGGCTCAAAATCATGCTGGAGACATCATACGCGTATGATGTCTTTTGTGTCAAAATGACTTCATATTGGTTGTGCTTGTAGCTGATAGTGTATACATGATTATCATATGCTTGGATTTGAGTTTGGATCCCATTTGGTCAAGTTTTGGCCAATTTAGTCCAGTTCCAGCTCTTGGAAAAATTTTGAAAGGGAATTGGATTTTATGATCCAAATTGGATAAAACTTGGTGGTTCACTTTCAAATGGCATGTAGATCACTTCTGTTTGGTGGTTGAAGCCCTGAGGTGCCAAAATCACATAGTGAGACATCATACACGTATGATGTCTTTTAGTGTAATTTTGGACCAAATTTCTCTATAAGCTTGGATTTGGCTTTAGATAGGCTTATTCAGTGAATTTATGAAGTTTGGATAGATTTTGGGCTAAAAATGGCTATGGAGACATCATACGCGTATGATGTCTTTTTCATCAATTTTGCATGGGATTGGTTATGTGGACTCCCCATGTACTAGTGAAGGACTGTCTCTACTCAAATCTTGGTTTGGACTTGAGTATGTTGGATTTGGGCCAAAAATAGGCTTTAGGTGAAGGATTTTCCTTCAATTGGGCTAATGGGGTGATCCTCTTGACCAAATGGTTCCAAATTTCATATGTAGCATGTATTAGATATATATAATGGATGTATGATGACAAATGAGCAGTTTTGGCTCTGTAAGTGCAAATAGACATCATACGCGTATGATGTCTTTTGTGTCAAAATGGTGCTTTTTGGTTCCAGATAGCTTGTAGATGTGTTTAACAACAATCCTACAAAGTTTCAATGAGTTTGGAGTTATTTTGACAAAATTAGGACCAAAAATCAATTTTATGGCCTACTTTGCGTCTTTTTGGTTTTCCTTGGGTTTTCTAACTCCAATTCTCATGATACTTGGTTCATAGGATGTGATTAACATGTGGAATGAGGCTATGCACTCAAATGTTGAAATGGATGTGAAATTCATGCTGTGAGACATCATACGCGTATGATGTCTTTTCTTGAAATGTTGGTCTTTTTGTCCAAAGAATGCTTTGTGCTAGTGCCCTAAGCCCTGCTAACTAGTTTTCAACTTAAAAAGTCATCAGTTTAGCTAAAAAGCCCCCTTATAGGCATTTCAGTCTCCGAAGTCATCTTTTTGCCTTGGAGTTGAATTTCTTCAACTTTTCTTCTCGAGAGTTGCATTTCTAGCTCATTGGATATGTTGTGAAGCCATCTATTTGGTTGAACTTGACTTTGGCTCCCCATTCTCCATCTTTCTCCCTTTGGTTGCCCGAAAGCGTCTTTTTCACCATTGGTAAGTGAATCAGCTTTCTTTTGGGTTTTGCTTGCAAACATAAGTCATCGATAGTTACTTGAAGCTGCTTGTGAAGTTTCATTTCATTCGGTCGTCAATTTCAGCCGTTATGCCAAAATGACGCTTTGTGTGTTCGCAGCCAAATCGGTTGTTCCGACCTAATTTTTGTGATTCAAACTTGGAGATATTCTATGGTTGCATTGTCCTTGATGTGGTTGAACTTCCTGTGAAGTTTCGTGTTGTTTCGACAACTTTTTCCTGTTTGTCTCTTGCAGGCTCTGTTGACCTAGGGTTTTTCCAATCGTTCTTTCTCGAGCTTTGAGTGTTAGAAACCCATCTTCTATACTAGGGTAACCCACCTATAAGTTCTTGCAAGGTTTGGTTAGGCGGTTGTGCCACTACCTAGCATTCTACCTCATTCCCCGTCTGCTCTTGTTTCTTGGTTTTGGTCAGTTTTCGCGACAAAAGTTAATGATAAGCATCAAAAGCTTATGGCAACGACTCTACCTCTCATGTCTGGTTTTCTCTGAGCTCTCGTGGAAATCGTAGAAGGTCGTAGAAGATCTGTGCTCCTGTGGCTCTCTGCTCTTCTCCAAGAAGGTAATAGTGTAAATGAGCTTGAAAGTGATGTCATGTGCTCCTATCTCGTTGTGAGATGCGCTTTAGGATCTGAAATTTCCCAAATCGGACTCCGTTTGACCTGTTTTCTTAGAATTCCGTCCACTTGCCAAAATTCTGTCATTTCGGACTTTCCGCAACTTTTTCAGAATTGTACCCAATTTTTACCATGGGTTGCCCTTGTCATTAGGACCATCACCGTCTATTCTTTCCTTTTTTCCGATCTCATTTCACCTGCTTTTTTCTTATTTTTCTTTTACTTTTATTAAGAAAATCATAAAAAAAATAAAGGAAAATAGCAAATTGAAGCCAAAAATTTCCAAACATACACAATAAATAGCTGGTAACCCTATGTATATGAATATACACTTATTTGTGATTTCTGGACTTGGATTACCACTTTTTTCTACTTTTTAGCTCCAAAAACACTCTTATTTAGTGATATTTACACGTCTAGAGACCCAAATTCATCATTTGATCTCTTCTTGTTGCAAAACAAGGTATATAAGGGCATAAATATTATCAATATCCGCAATCAAACATAAAGATTGCAAAATCATGTAAGACACTGCCCTTGTAATATAATTTTTTTTTTCTTTGTTTTTGTCGCTTGTAGCTGCTTTGTAGCTCCTGTATACCTGTATACCTCCCCCCCTCCTAGTCTAAGTCATCCCGGACGACTATGAAGTGTCTGTGGGCGAAGCATTGTAGTTGTTTTGGTCATAAGTTCCCAATGCAATTGTAGAGCGATGATACAACAGTCTTTCCAATAAAGCTGCTCTTTGTTTGATTGAAGGATTGGTGGTCGGGTTTTGGGTTGGTTTTGGCACTTCGGTAGTAGAATCAGTAGATGGATTCTTCTTTACCTTGTTGTTCTTTTTCACAATCCAAATCTGCTTCCGCTTCGCTTGTGCTTGCCACAAACTCTTTGCGACCCAAACCTGCTTTGTTCTTTGTGTTGATTTCCTCGCCTTGAAATACCTAGGATTTTTCGTGGATTGTACTGAAGGGAGTTCCTGTTTACAAATCCTTGGGATCCAAATTTGCTTGCTATAGCTTTGTGCCGTCATGAACTTCTTTGGAATCCAGATCTGTTTCACTGTCCTTGATTGTCTGGAATCACTCTGTTATCTGGTATTGAAGACTCTGTTTTCCACCTTTGTGTTCTCTGGCACAACCTTTTTTGGTCTCCATACCAACTTTGACTCCGTTTTTTCCCAAGGTTGAGCTGTTATATTATTGCTTGTCTTCCTTATCCAATGTTGAGAGTTCCTCGTCGAAGAGCAATCCAGTTGTATAGAAACTTTTGGTTGCCATTGCTTCTTCTTTTTCTATGGTTGTGGTTTACCTTTGTTCTTGGATTCTTCCTTTGGAGTTGGCTCTGCTCCTTTGGTGAACTTAACTGATTGACTTTCACCTTCGTATTTGATAAGCATTGATTTAGAACTCCAGTCAATCATTGCATTGTATTGCTTAGCTTGGTCTTCAACCACGTAAAACATATGAGGATACTGGTTAATCTGTATATGTAAAACTGTGCATCCGACAGTTTTGATTGAATTCTCAGAGTAACTCTTTAACTTTTGCTTGGCAGTTTGTAATTTAGTGGCATTTGTCAATTGTCTATACAAACTGAGTGAAAGTAGGTTAGTTTGAGCTCCTGAATCCAATAGTGCTCTGGCTTTGATTTGGTTTGTTCCTACTTTGCATTCAATGATGGGTTCTTCTTTGTCATTATCCATTTCTGTTATACTGACTGCGTTTATTCGTATTGCTCCTTCATTGCGCTATTTCTGACGTAGTAGTCTTCTTTTCTCCATTCTTTCCTTCGCCTCGGCTTGCGCTTCCTCCACAATCTTAGTCTTTTTCTGGACACGCAGCTTTTCTTGATGTATTTTGAGAAGCATGTCTTGGGTTAGCGGCAAAAGATACTTTTTCACTCTGCATCCACTAATCCAATTGGTCATTTCTTCTCCGTCTAATGTAGCAAGCTTGACGGCTCCACTTTGTGATAGATCTTTAATCACCAGAGGTCCCATCCCTCGCTTTTTAAGCTTCTTAGCATGCTGTTTCAGAGTGTAAACTAGGACATAGTCCCCAACCTTAAACTCTTTAGTCCGCACATGCTTATCAAAAAATTCCTTTTGTCGCCTTTTTTGAGCGTAGATAGAAGCTACTGCTTTTAGGCAAAGCTCGTCTAGCTTTTCCAGGTCATCTATTCTATCAGAAAGCTCGTGCCCTGTCCACTCTAGATCCTTAGCCACCCTTAAGGTTGAAATCAAGAATTCTATTGGTAAGATAGCATTTAGCCCAAAAACCATGTTATATGGGGTCGTTCCTATTGATGTTTTATATGCTACCCTATATGCCCATACTGTTGAATGCAACTTCTGGTCCCAGTCAGTTCTTGACTCAGATACAATCTTCGTAAGTACCGTGCATATGGTTTTTTTTGTTGCTTCAGCTTGATCGTTTGCTTGTGGATGATACGGGGCTGATTTCCTATGGATTACCATGAATTCATCTAGAAGGATCTCTATCACTTCATTTATAAAATGTGTGTCTCGATCACTCACAATTTCTATTGGAAATCCATATCGTACAAAGACGTATTCATATAGAAATTGTGCCGTGGTCCTGGCATCCGCTTTTTGAGTTGCCTTTGCTTCATATCCCCACTCTGGATGATCGGGAATGTCCTGAAACACCTCTTCTTCATCTTCCTTTTCCAGTGTATCGTTCTTTTCAATTTCTTTTTCGAGTATAGTTCTCAGCATGAAGTACGGAACCACGTCGTACCCGTCCTTGTCGCAAAATTGCATTGTGGGACCATCCGGAATTGCACAAACATCTAGGGTTGCTAGAATGTGTGTCCATTCTAATGGTTCAAGCGTGTCCTCTGGAAAGGGTTCTTCTATATAAGTTTCGTCTTCGATAGCCCTTTCTAAAACATATTCTTCTCGCCTCAGACTTCCACATTTTGAGGCTCCACACATCCATAACTCCTTGGGCTTACCTAACCAAGCTGGAAATTCGGATCCCGCCAAAGTAGCTGAATCAAACTCCTCTACCGGTGTTCGGTTCACATCTTTGTAGCTATGGTCTCTCAGGTTCACACGGGTAGTGGTTTCCATATTTCTCAGGTATATGTGATCGTAGCCCCAATCCTGGACCATTTTCAACTGTCTCATGAATGGTCTTCCCAGTATGATATCATAGTTATTCTCCTTGCCAAAATCGACAATAGCAAAAGTATGTTCGTATTCAATGCCACAAGAAGTTACTACGACTTTCTCTAATAACCCCATAGGTTTCTCCATGTGTCCATCTGCTAATTGGAGTTTCAACCTAGTCTTCCTTATTGCTGGTTTCCCCCATTTTTTCCAGATTTCTTTTGTAGCAATGGCTACCCCAGCTCCGCTGTCTAGTATTGCCATCATGTTCACTCCTTGGAATTCAACTGGTAAGGTTGTATTCCCCTCTTCACCTTCGCAATACTCTCTGACCTTGTTTAAGGGTACAGGCTTAGCGTTCTTTTGTGGTTTGCTCAGCTCTTGTATACCCTCTTGCAGTCTTGATGTTGGGTCTTTTATCCCAAATTTCTCCAAGCATTTTCCTACAGTGGTCCACATATGTGGTCTTAGCCTCAAAAGCTCAGCTAGAGTGATAGTGCATGTCACTGGTGTTGACAAGATCTCTATCAATCCTTGCGAGTCCATGACTTTTTCTGATGAGATTCTTCGTGAGGGAAGTGCTCTAATCTCGGATTTTGCTTCATACTCTTCTAAGTATGAAGGTAAGGTATTCAGTGAATGAGGTTTGCTCTCCATTTTTCTAACAGAGCCCCCATCTCCCCAGTAAGATTGCAGATCCAAGTCCACTTGAGATCCTACCTCAAATTCCACTATGGGAGGATTCCTGATGTCCTTTTCCCAATTTGTCTGATTAGCTTGGCAACTTAGCTCATTTGCAAAGTTTGTCTCTCTCACTTGTTTCCAAAATTCATTGTAATCCTCATCTCTTCCGTAAATCCTCTGTATGACTGGATGAAAACTCTCTATCTCCTAATCGGTTGTGTTCAATACTATGCGGTCATCCTTGTGTGTATCTCAAGGTTTTGTGCACTGGGAGTCTTTTCAGCTACCCGTGAAATGATAGTCTCTTGCTGAATTGGGTTTTCCGTTCCACAATTCATTGTTTCTCTTGGTGGTTCTAATAAGGCTTGTGCAATCTCAATCATTCTCTGGCACATTTCAAGTCTCTGCTTTTCCAATTCCGCGTTTGGGTATGTCATCCACCTCTGTTCTTGTGTTTGGTTGTTCTTTAACCTAGCTTCGTAAGCTCTCATCAGTGCGTCCAATGGTTTGTGTACTTTGTCGACTAGCACTGATCCCCCTGAGCTTAAGCTCGTTGTTTCTTTGATACTCTTTTGTTTCGTTCTTTCCGGGCTCATCTCTCGTTTCCCGTTTTGACTCTCAAGTTTTTCTAATCTATCTTTAGTTCGCTTTAGTTCCTCAGCTAGAATAGCGTCTTCACGTTCTTTTCTCAACTTCATGCGTGCTTTTCTAGCTTTCCATGTGTTTCTCTGACTCCGCGGTCCTTGACTAACCACTTCAGTCGCTAACTTTCCATTCTCAGGTTCTCTAGTGGTTTTCTTAGCTTGAGCTCTAGTAACAACTTGCGTTGGTATCAGAGTTTCATTTTCGGACCCACTGCTGGTAGGAATAGTTTCTAGCATATTCAATGTCGTCTTTTGCACTTTGTTTGGATTCTTTGAACAATCCTCAATGAAGTGAGTAACCCCACACTCAGTGCAATAAGCGTTAATTCTAATGATTTCCGTATGTGGACAAACATTCATCAGATGGTCACCTCCACACTTGTAACAGGGTTCTAGTGCTGGTCTTGGTCCCACTTGATTCGTCCTTTGTGGATAGGATGGTCTTTGTCCTGTTAACCCTCCATGCGCTATGAACATCAATGTTCTTGCGTCCAAATTATATCTCTCTTCATCAGAAGCACTTGTAATTGTTGGTGTTCCAACATTCCCAATCATGCCCCATGGTTCTGGTTGTTTGGGTTCTTCTGGTGGGTAATACACAGTTGGAGACATGTGTGCACCAGATTCTTCATAATAGGCTTGAACAGGCACTAAGGCTTGTTCTTCCTGATTCTCTAAGGTTGGTGCATATCTAATGCCCACTGGTCTTGCTCCTGGTAAAGGTGGTTGTTGTCCCAATACCGGTTGCGGTCTTTCTATCCCCATAGGTCCTGGTACATTTTCCGTTGGGTATCTAGGTACTGGATGTACCTGAGGCGGTGCTAATTGAGCAGGAGGTGCATACTGACGCTCCCTTACATACCCTTTGTTGTAATAGCACTCCTCTGTTGGATGGTTTGTCCATTTTTGTTCAATAGCACACCATTTCAGTGGTTTTGGCAATGGTTTTTGGTATGGTGCCATCCTTTTTAGAGCATCTTCTATCATTTGCTCTACATTTGGCATGGTTGTTGTTTGAACATTCTTTTTAGTGGTAGTCTCGCTCGCTATGGAGGAAGAGCTACTAGATGCAAAATCTGTATCCGCTGACACCTCTCCATAAACCGTACAGTTATCCACTAAGTACAATGCTTCTCTCATTACTTGCTCGAAACTTGTACAAGCATTCAAGTGCAAGTCCTTCTTGAGAGTGTCGTTTCTCAATCCTTCAATAAAGAGAATAGATAGTCTGTCATCTTGTGGTCATTCACGTACTGGACATCTCTCAATGTATTGTTTGAAGCGAAGTGAAGCTTCCTTCACTTTTTCGTGTTCTCTCTGTTTAAAAGCATATATTTGTGAGACCGTATTGTGCTTAATCCCTCGTTTTGAGAATTCCTCAGCAAAATCTCTTAGCAAATGGTCAATGTCATGGAATCCCCCTCTGTTCAGTGGTTGAAACCATGTCAATGCCGTACCTTCTAGAGTAAGACCAAATCCCTCGTACTGTGAATGGAAATCTGTTATCTGCTCAGCTCTTAAGACTTGCTTAAAGAGTGACACATGTGCATACGGATCTCCTGAACCACCATACTTCTTTGGCATACACTTGGCTACTTGAGATGGTCTCATACGTCTATGGTCTGCTACCAATCTCATTGCTCCTGTGTCTCGGCTAAAGCTTTCTCTAGCATCATGGACTTCATGGGTTACCCTTGTCGGTTCCCCTGCCCTGAGTCTACTACTAGGAGGTAAATGTGATGGTTCCACTTCGAACCTTGGACCTGGAGTGGTATACGTGGGGATTGGAACTACACTACCTCGATTCGTATCCATTGACTCTCTGGAATGTAATGATCCCATTGGTCCGGGCTTCGAGTACTGAGGTTGACTAAAAGAGTCAGCAGCCTGTGTTCTTTGTCCTCCTGTTGTCATTGGGTTTTGCACTCCATTTGTTGGTGCTGGTCTTTGTGAGCTAGAAGTAACATAATACTGATGTAGAGGTCCCCCAAAGTATGTATATCCCTCTAATTCTTTCTTGCCCATTGTTGAGTATTGCCTCCCATACTTGTCGTAAGCGGCAATTTTCACTTCCGATCCCTCTGTGTAGGTAAAAACATAAAGTCTTTTTTGGTCTGTCAACTCTCCGGTGTAGGGTTCTTCACATCTATAATAGAGATCTTGCTCCCCATTATTATATTTGTATAGCCCCACATAGATGTTATCAGTGTTGATCCTTGTAGTTTCATTCTCTCTTCTTAACCTCGCATCAGGGAAGTTCATTATTGGTGCTTTCTCCTCAAGTTCTTCATCTACTTTGGCTTTGGTGCCCATCAATCCCCACTTGTCCACAATGTTAGGGTTTAGGACTACCAAGTACATGGTACCCTCGTCATCTAGATATCTATCTCCGCTATAGCTCACAGGCACTAAGTCCTTGAACTCACTAGGTCTATCTTCTATCTTTACACAATAGCGGTCCATTCCATCTTTGTAGATCTTGGCACCTTGCTCATTTTCGTACTGGTATTTTATGAACAATAGCTTCATTGTGGCGGAAGGGTTTGATGATCCTGCTGCCATATTTTCTCTGTTGTTCAGGTTCAAGTGTTCCAAGTGTTCGGTGAAAATCTCGTAAGATCTCTCTGAAGAAGTATCAGAAACTTTTCCTTCAAAGATCGGCTCTAATGGTTGCACCCAACTTTGGTTTACACTTCCCTCGGTTAATATGACACTAGCTTGTTCCCCTTGTTTTGGTTGGTTATTCTGGAGATTCCTGCCCGATCTCAAATTCATCAATTCCCCTAAAGGACTTTAACTTTTCCGTCTCGGCAATTTGTTTTCCCAGGTTTTTGTGGTCAGAATTGATCCAAACTTATTGATACTTAGTCAATTGTTTAATCTTGTCAGTTGGACAACTTCTGTTTCATCAAGTGAGAATTTTGTTGCAGTTATGCTGAAAAAGACATTATACGCGTATGATGTTTTTTTTCACAGATTTGGACTGTCCACTCACAAAATTCAGTTTGAACTCTGTTTGAGCAAGTTATGGCTAATTTAGGCTTTTCTTGGCAATTTTCCGCTTTTGACTTGTTTTGGGTCAATTGTGATCCAAATGGGATGAAACTTGAAATATAACCTCTAGACAACTATTACAATGGATCTGTGTTGGCAAAGTATCAAAATATGTACAAAATTAGGTCAAAGACATCATACGCGTATGATGTCTTTTTCATCAATTTGGGTCAAGACTTGATATTTATGCTTTCTACAGTGTTTGCAACAATCTTGTCAGGTCAGATATAAAAAATAAGCAGTGGATGTGCTAAAACACATTATACGCGTATGATGTCTTTTGTCCCAGATTTTGACTATTCTTGGTTTTAAGCCTTCTCCAATGTTTATAATTGAGTTTCAAGTGTTTTTGTCAGGTTTGAATGTAAAAACAAGATCTGAATCCAAAATTTCCTATTCTTTGCATTTCTTGGACTCCGACTTGTCTTTTTGGGTTTCCTTGAGTGTTAATGCTCTTGTTTTAAGTTGAAATTAGGGTATAACCCCCCTTTTGAACACTCTGGTAAAGTCAAAATTTTTGTTTTGGTCTCTATTTGGTCATTTAGACATCATACGCGTATGATGTCTAAAGTTGCAGATTTCCAGTTTTTTGGCACAGAATCCTTCCTAAAGCTTTCTCAAGTGCTCAGCAACTCCTAGATACACAAAAAATTTCTCGAACTTTTGTTTATTGCAAGTTTCACTACTAACTCGACGGTTTAGTGATCTAACATGCAATCAACCATATCAAGCAAATACTCCAATGATTACTAGCTCTAGATCAGGATCAAATGAAGTCCTACCTAAGCTATTCCTAATCATAAAATGGGTTTGGTAATTGTGATTTTAAAGAGATCCACTGCCACTCACGGACTAGCAAATTCCTCTTCTATCAACAACTACTCAACACCAACAAAACAACAAACAAATCTAAGCTAAACTAAAAATACTGTCAACACGGAAGACCCAGGAATACCCCACTTCCTAGTATCTCTCGAGATCTTCGGAGTCCACCACTCCTAGATCTTTTCAAACTAAAGTAAACAAAGTAGTTTATACGACTCACCTCGTAGGATTAGTCTAAGGTCACCTACTTAGGGCTCTCGTCCCCGGCAACGGCGCCAAATGTTAAGGCGGTTACGCCGCTAGCGGAAGCTAAATAGCGAGAACTCAACCAACAATAGAATTTGTCAGACGAGGACGGAGCTTGACCCGCAGGCGCATGGAAACAACTAGGTGGGTGTCAAATCACCTACTCGACCTTCTAATGACAATCACTACTAAGGAAATCAAATCTAAGTTCTAAAATACGCAAGTGACTGAAATCCGTACTACGAACGAATGCTATACGAAACAGGATCTAGAATCATTGAATCGATCTCAAACTCAAGGGGAAGTCTATACACTAAGTAAGAACAACACCCTAAAGACTTGAACTGCAAACTCAACCTATAACCACTCCGTGCGGTAAACGTGTATGAAGACAGGCCGAAATATACATGTGACCGAAACTTGACCCCGATGGTACTAATGTGTAGCTCCACTCGTTGTGGTTCTATAGATATGCTGCACGCTCAATTCCGACACACAAGTTGGAAGAAAACTCACACCGAAGCTCGTAGGAACTTACCACACATACAAGCCGATAGCGCGCACTCTTGGTATCTGTGCGTAGCTCTCGCCGTTTCTAACACAATGGCGGTGTCGCTTCTCCAAAGGCGGCTCCGTAGCTCGCGTAGCAAGTAGATAAGACTCTCTCTCTCTCTCTCTCTCTCTCTCTCTCTCTCTCTCTCTCTCTCTCTCTCTCTCTCTCTCTCTCTCTCTCTCTCTCAGACACAGTCACGGCGCTCAAAAACTCACTTTGATTAATAATCTGAATCCCTTAGGTTACAAAAACTTTGGCTTATATACCTCAGCCTTGGAGGTGAGAACATCTCTAACTAATTACATCAGCAAGTGAAATTACTTCGGGATTACAAGCTGGAAACTCAATTGAGTCCCGTTACTTAATGAATGGCTCAAATCAAAATTAATGTCGGAAAGACATTTATTACAATAAATGGTTACAAAATGATGAGTGTGAGCAAAAATGTGGGTGTGATCCTCTGCTGGCTCAACAGCCACTTTTAAGGTCAATCCTACTGAATCAGGTAGAGCCTTGTAGCTTATCAAACAGATCTTTTATCCTAGGTATAGGAAATTTTTTTTTGATAGTGATATGGTTTAGTGCGCGATAGTCCACACACAGGTGGCATGTACCATCTTTATTTTTCACTAAAAGGACTGGAGAGCAAAAGGGAGAGGAGCTAGGCCTCACCATTCCTTTGTCTACCAATTATTGTACTTGCCTCATGATCTCCTCTTGCTGAGCTTTTGAAACTCGATAGTGAGGCGTGTTAGGTTGTGAGCTTCCTGATAGGAGCTCAATTCGATGGTCATCATCCCCTCATTTTGGAGGTAAGTCCATAGGAATATCATCAATGAACACATCTTGGAATCCTTTTAGAAAGTTAGACAAGTCTAACTCTTCTTGATCCTACCATTCACCTTTGATGAAACATTAGGACCTTTTAGGGATTCTTTGACAAAAATCATGTACGTAGAAACTGAGCTTTTCATTGATTTATCAAGGGCGAGAGGATTTACAAGTGGTATAGTACGACCATACTCATTAGCATCTATATACATATTCTTTCCCCTGTAGGTGAAGTAGATTCTCCTTTCAGGGAACTTCATGTTGGCTGCCATGCGGTTGAACCATGGTATCCCTAGGATAGCATCCTCATGTTGGAGAGGAGAGATAAAGAAGTCTTCTTTGTCGACATAGATTTGAACATGAAGCCTCAACTTCCCAATCAAGGGAGTAACGGAGGCTTACTGTCCCTTGAAAGCGACAACGGAAGTTACAGCATCTCCCATTTCAAAAGCTTGAATGCCCAACTTGGTGGCCAACTCCATTGATATGAAGTTGAGAGTAGAACCAGGGTCTAACAAGATGAAGACATCATGCTCCCTTACCTTTCCCCAAGCATAGCAAAGAGGTGATCCTTTGCAATGAGTATCCTCTTTTGGAGCTTCGATAGTGGAAGCTCTAGGAATCTCATTGCGAGCATTTCTTTTGGGGCAAGAACAATATCCATGTCCTTGCTCCCCACACTTAAACATTTGTGATCCTTGTGAAAAGTTTCAAGCTCTTCAGGAAAGAGTTTATTTTTACCTTTGTAAACTCCTTTCTCCTTGGACTGATTGTTGTTGTTGTTGGAATGGCCGTGGGAAAAAATTTGGGCATTAATTTTTCCCTTTGCATCACTTTTGTCTTTATTTTCCATGGGTTTGACATTCTGTCTAACCCCTTGTTGGAAATTGATGCGTGAAGCAACCATGGTATGGTGGATTACTTCGCTGATAGAGTTAAGCCATTGAGAGTTGACATACTCGGCCATCTCTTCAGGTAATCCCGCACAGAATTGTTGTTTTTGCTCAGCAAAGTCTATATTTTGAAAGACAGTAGCCTTGAGATGTAAATCCCAAAACTCACAAATAGACTCATGAGAGAGAAGCCTTAAACTCCGCCATTCGGTGAGTACTTTGTCCTTTGCATCACTTGCAAGGAATTGCTTCATGATGGAAACTCGTAGAGTTTTCCATGTTTTTGGGGCTTCTCCATTGCCATGAAGGCTAGCCCACCATTAAGACGAGCCGATTTTTGGAAGTGCATAGCTACATGGTGTAGCTTGGAGGACTCCGTGAAGCCCTCATCTCCAAAGGCCGCATCAAATTGTTGGATGAAGGCCAATACTTTGTCGGTAGCACCAAAGGTGCCATCATAGGTGAGAAAAGAGATACTCTTCCCTCCCTCTTTGAAATTCTTAAGCTTTTGTGACCTTCGCCATGCAGGGTAAGATTTGCGATGTCCTCCCCTCTTATATTCTCTAGGAGAATAGCCATAGCTTTCATCGTAGAGGAGGAAGGTGAAGAAGAAGGAGAAGAGGGTGACCTCTTTCTTGCCCTTTTCTTCCTTGGTATCCTCTCTTTCCTTTTGGAGTGACGAGGAGAAGGACTATGGGTTAACCGTTTCCTCTTGGGAGGAGTTGGCGATCTTTTAGTCCACCTTCTTCGTGGAGCCACATCTTCAGAGAAATTTAGGAATTCATTGCTTTCTTGATCTTTGGATTCCTCCTCTCGTATGGGAGAGAGTCTTCTTTTGAGGGTCTTTTCAAGAGGCCTCGTAATCTCTCACGCCTCTTGGAGAGTAAAGGAAATCCCATAAGCACGAAGTTGTTGAGTAACTTCGGCTTGCAAAGTAGGGTTGCCCATAGCTTGTTGCAACCTATTAACAAACATAGGGGCATCATCATTGGCACCTTCATGTGCAAAATTAAAGTTATCAATGTTCATTCTACTCTCTTGGTTATTGTCAGTCATGATAATTAAACTTATGTGTTTACTTAGTGTATGCTTTGGCAATTCAAAACCTTAGTTTCTACTCCTTTTAGCCTTTGAAAATAGGCACTTAAGTATCTACACCCACGGCTCGAATTGGTTAATTATAGAGAGTAGTGGAGTGACTCTAACATAGCAAATTTGTCGAGGGATAGCTCCTTTCGGACTTCTTATGGCTCAATAATGGTAAAGCCATAGGCAAGTTTAAAAAGACTCCATTATTAAGACCAAAGCTCCCGAGGTGTGCACCATATCCCACATAGTGGGCTCAACAAAACCGATAACAGATCCCATACCCACTTACCCTAATGTAATTAACAAAAACAACCATTAATACGCTACTTAAGGACCTCTCTTCTTAAGCAAGAAAAGAGAAATCAAATGCTCTCATACCAATGTAATGGAAATTGCCTATGAACTTTGAGAGTAGCGGAATTAGGAAATTAGGTGAAGCACTTTCGAGAGATTCTTTGTGAGCATAGCGAGTGAGCTTATTTGATGGTAGCAACATAAACATGGTACTTAGTTAACTTGGCATGAACAATACTTTTGCAAGATAGAGAGTTTAGAGAACATGAGAATAGTTGAGGACCAGATTCATATGGAGCCGGTCCCCCCTCCAATAGGTATTTGTATTATAAATTCTCCCATCAAGAGAGACTTGGTACAATGCAATATTTGTGTTCCTTGTGACCTAAATGATGAAATGAAAATGGAAAGCTTCCTGCATCAAAAGCATAACATAAACTTAAAGAAAGCATTAACTATCCCAAGCCTCGTTCCCAAGGCCTCAAACACCTTCGAAGGTGGAGAGAGCTAACGGGGAATGAGGATAGGGAAGAGGAAAAAGAAAAATTCCATAGGAGAAAGAAATAGTTCCTCACTTATCATTACTCTTCTTGCTAGCATACGTAATAACATAGTAATGAAGATGGAGAAGATGGAAAGCTTAAGCATTGAAGCATGACTCTTGGTTGGATTTGCATTCCATAGCCAAGAGTGTTGGTGTAGGCTTTCACTCTCACAAGCTTGGAGAAGGAGGTGGTGTTCCTCAACTTTCACCAAGTGAGAATGGCTTTGCAAATGAGTGTGTGTGTGTGTGTGTGTGTGTGTGTGTGTGTGTGTGTGTGTGTGTGTGTGTAGTATATCCCCCTAGCACCCCCCCTCCTTGCTTTGGGTGAGTGGTAGCTTTTCCACATGCCTCAAGTTCATTGGACCCCTCTCCCCTTAGCCAATCACATGCAGCATGCAGTCAAGTACATGGGTAGTCTTTTGACAAGTGTCCTCCTTACCTCTTAGAGAGAGAGAGAGAGAGAGATTTGAACATGTCTAGATATTTGTTAGATGGAAGTAGAAGCTCATTGGACCCCTCTTTAGCCCAACCAATAGCATTCAAGCACACCATGTGGTTAAGCTTAGTGAGAGTCTGACATGTGTCCCATGTGCTCTTTTAGAATTCCCCTAGCTTTGAGGTTTTTATGCATAGGAAGTTTCTCAAGCAACTTCCTCATTAAGTGTGTAGGTTCTCTTTTTGACTCAAGCATCTTACCGCCCATGCATAGAAAGCTTCTCAAGAAACTTCCTCATTAAATGTGACAAGTACCTCAAGTACCTTAGTCATCAAGCACTTAGTTTAGGTCGGGTTTCCACCTCAAGCACAGCCCTAGCTTCCTTAAGTTTAGGTCGGGTTCCCACCTCAAGCACAGCCCTAGATTTCTTAAGGTTCCCACCTCAAGTACAACCCTAGCTTTCTTAAGTTTAGGTCGGGTTCCCACCTCAAGCTCAGCCCTAGTTTGCTTAAGGCCTTGCTTAAGGTCAAAGGACTTTTAACACTAACCATTGGAGGTCTTTAATGAAGCTAACCCTAAGGTCTTTTAAGCTTCAATAGTTAACCTTGCTCTTTGACAAACCATATCTCATTTGGGCCCCTTTACCATTGGCCCCATGTTGAGATAGATTCGTAAGCACTATGTCTATATTCTAACCCTTGTTCCCGTTTATTATCCCATATTAAATGATCCGTTTAATATGAGAAAATCACATGGGTTGGTTAGGTATTAAATATTTAATGACACCAACCATTGGCTCATACAGAATGCATGCTTGTCATACGAGCCTACTTATACCCTACAAAGGAGACCATTAAGTGAACCAATTATTGAAAACCCTCCCGAAATTGAAGACCAAGAAGAGGTGCTACAACACGAAGCTATCCTTCGGCATGAAGACAAGGTACTACGACATTGTAAGATTATCCGACGGTATCTTACTAAGTTCAAAATTTATCCTTTTGAAGATGCTAGATGGATGCAAGGATTACAGCTTAAGGATACAGAATGCATGCTTTTCATGCGAGCCTAGTTATACCCTACAAAGGAGAGCCACCAAGTGAATCATTTACTGAAGACCCTCCCCAAATTGAAGACCAAGAAGAGGTGCTACAACATGAAGCTATCCTTCGGCATGAAGACAAGGTACTACGACATTGTAAGATTATCCGACGGTATCCTACTAAGTTTAAAATTTATCCTTTTGAAGATGCTAGATGGATGCAAGGATTACAGCTTAAGGATAGTATGAACCTTGTCAATGCTTACAATGCTACACCCACACCATCACCATCACCGCAATCACCATGCTTGTCTTGAGCATGACCTCTACACCCTTGGCTATGGAAGATGAAGGGCAACTAAATGAAGGATGATGGCCATAACCCTCGTGCGAGTCTTCGCCATCAACTCCCACCTATCCGCCATGTTCTCTACCACTCTCTCCCTTCTCATTCCCCTACCCTATGCTCCCCATTTCATCGCCTTATTCTCTAAATAAAGCTTGAGGTTTTGTGAGTATGTTTTCTTGCAATGTTTTGCCCATGTGAGGTGTGCGGAATCACCACCTAATCTTGTGTTTGGAGTGAGCTTGTGTATGTGTGAAGGGTGTGCGGATTCGCCATCCTTTTGTGGTGCCTAAGTACTAAGCCGCTATACCCCCTCCCTCACTCTCTCTCTCTCTCTCTCTCTCTCTCTCTCTCTCTCTCTCTCTCTCTCTCTCATTCCCTTTCCTCTTCATCATTACTCCCAAGCATCCATCTCTTTTGGATGAAAACTTTGTTATGGTGGTGTGTTGTTTGCGTCCTAGCCGCTGAAGCTAGGTGGTGCCCCTGTTTGCTTTACCATGACAGGCTCGAGGCGCTCCATTCGGTCCCCGGTGTTTTAGAGGCCGTCGGGGGTTCGGGGTTCGCTTTGCTCCCGTCATTTGGTGCCCCCACTGAGGATCTTTTCATGAAACCCTTCAGTTTACAAGACTGAAACCCCTAAACTATTGTGAATGGATGAATGGCTAGCATGATTTGCTAATTGGACGACAGAAGAAGAAGAGCTCCAAGCACAACTAGACGAACTCCGCATCTCCATCGAAGCTCGAGTGCCAGGCATAACGGTAATCGATTTGCAGTGGGAGAGTCAACCAACACGCCAAACCCAGTGGATATACATAGGCCAAGTGCCAAGAAGAAGAAGAAGAAGGTCGAAACCATGTTTGCAACCTACAACCAACCCACAACAACAAAATGGAAGGAGCTCTACACAATAGAGAATCAACACTATTCTACTTTGAGAATCGGGTAACTCAAGTCACCGAGGTAATTATCACAGTCAGTTTTCAAGTCACACCTGATCCTGCAGCACAGATAACGGAATCATTGGCTCACACTCTCACTAGAGAAACTAGGGATCTACTGAGTTTGTTTCAGGAAAGAACACCACCCTCTCCCACAAGCTTGGACAGTGACTAAGCACCTCTAAGCTTCACATGAATCAGTACAACCTACCTCAAGACAGATCACACATACCAACACGTGTACGCTCAATCAAGGTAATACTGGATTTGAAGGCTCACTACCAGCACGTCATTGACACCATGCTGAGTGGGGAGCGATTTTTTGAGGTTCTGGCATCAGATCAACCATTTGTCTTACCTTTGGTACAAGGTAATGTACCGTTTGAAGTTTTAATCTATGTCCTAGTATAAGAGGGCATACACGCCTCCTTGTAAAGAAGAAAAAACTTTTGCAAGTTAAGCAGTGTGTCTTTCTAGCTCTCTCTCAGTAATCATGGCAAGTGTAGCATTTCCAACATTTAAAGGAAAGAAGGGGGAGGATTTGGTAACAAACTTCCTAGATGACTTTGAAGTAGCATGTGTAGTGAGCAACAAAGATACGAATGAATCCCGGGTTAGAATCTTTAAGCATCTCATGAAGCTAGAAGCTAGATCATGGTACAATGCACTTCCACAAGAAACCAAGGATGACTGGGAACCCTTAAAAACCGCTTTTAAGAGGCGCTTTGGGGGAGGTACCACTTCAGAAAAGTTGTGGAACAAGTTGAGAGACTTGAAGCAGGAGGGTCTTTTAGAATATGCCACCTATGAGTCCAAATTTGTGGATTTGTGGGAACGGTGGGTTGAGTCACTGGCAAGGGGGGAAGTTGCACCCGATTTCTAAAAAAAGATCGGTTCACGCATGGCTTATGGCCGCTTCTCAAGGAGAAGGTGAAAGGTATATTCCCGGCTACGTACGATTTAGCCGTTGAGATTGCTCGCCTTAAGGACAAGAAGCTGCAAATGAAAGCCAAAGAAACCGAGTCAACAGAAACAGCAACATCACGTCGACCAGCAACTACGACAACCACCATTCCACCACCACCACCGGCTCTTGGGGTAAGAGATGACCAACAAGATATGTTGGCCCATATTACTGACCAATTGCAGAATTTGTCTGTCCACTTAATACAACAAGGGAGGAGTCAAGAAAGAGATCAAGACCCTGGAAGAGCACGATGACAAAACAGGGAGTAGCATTGCTACAACTGCGGAGAAGACGGTCACGGTATGTACTACTGTCCCAAACCACGACAAAACTATAATAGAGGAGGTAGGAGGAACCAATTGTCACCCCCTAGAGAAAGAACACCCCCACCCCGAGCACCAACCCCACCAACACAAATTCTACGTCCACCCCAGACACCACTACAAGCATCCATTCCACCTCTTCCACCAGCCCCACCACCTGATCGCCATGTAAACATCACAAGGCTAGAAGAGAAAGGAAAAGCCGTAGTAGTGGATCCACCCAGAGCAAAGGAGAGGGACAAGGTTAAGGAGAAGGTAACCTTTTTAGAACCACTTGAGGCCATGACTGTGAAAAGAGCTAGGAGGGAGAAGGCTACACAATCAGATGATGAGAGAAGCATGAGAGGAGAATCTAGCAAGAGGCCATCCAGGCCACGACGGAAATTGGGCATCACCGACTTCCAGCTAGGGGAAAGTTCTAAGCCCTATGATCTAACATTGGATGTGGCAGAGCAAGGACCGAAGATTACATGGCTACAGCTGCTACATCTTGTACCTAAAGTAAGGCGACAATGGTCTAAAATGGTAAGTACAAGACGCTCCAAAACAAAGGTAGCCGGAGCAATTTCGGGATGCAACATGGATGACATCCTTCCAATTGTCGACGTAAACATAAAAGGAAAGAGGGTTGGAAACACCTACATTGATGGAGGTGCACAAATCTGTGTAATGAGCGAAGCTATGATGCTTCGATTAGGGCTCGAGGTTGACAGGCCTTCTCCATGCAAGGCGAGGATGGCAAACAACGCAAAAGTAAAGTGTGTGGGTGTGGTAAGTGCCGTGAAAATCAAAGCTTTCAACACTGAGGTAGAGGTAGATGTTTTTGTAATGCCTACTAAGGGGGAGGGCTATCCACTAATTTTGGGAAGGCCATGGTTGATGGCCATGAATGCAAAACAGGATTGGGGTACTGGCCTTCTACGCATGACCGGTAAGAAAGGGGAGACAATCTACTACGACATGAGAATTGGCAAGCAGAAGCAAATGAATCTGGAAACATCGGCAGATGAAACCACTAGCGAATCTTCCAGTTTTGAGGAGGAGACCACATCCACCGACGAAAGTGACAGTTCCATTGATGTGATGGGTATCATTATGAAGGATCCACAAAGGGTAAGCACAACTGGTGATCCATCACCAAAAGGAAAACCCAATGAAGAGGAGAGAAAATCACTTGGCCTAGGAGGAAGTAGGTTGAAGGGTATGTTGTCTACGGAATTAACACTTGAGGAGAAAGATAGTTTTTGCAAATGTTGATGGGATTTCCTAACCTGTTCATTGACAACTATGAAAGAATCACAGGCATTACAGTGGTGGAACATCATATTAAGCTGAAGGAAGGGGTAAAACCAGTTGTGCAAAAGCTACGACGACTGGGGGTCATACAAGAAAAGGCACTCTTGGCCGAGGTAAGGAAACTGCTGGAGGCGGGATTCATCTATCCTGTAGAAAACTGAGAATGGGTGTCACCCGTAGTGGTGACGCCTAAAAAGAATGGTAAGTGGAGGGTCTGTGTTGACTACAAACCACTAAATGCAGCTACAAAGAGAGACCACTTTCCTCTCCCTTTCTTGGATGAAATTCTGAATGAAGTAGCGGGTTTTGAATGCTATACCGTCTGTGATGGTTATTCTGGATACTTTCAAATACGCATAGCCTTGGAAGATCAGCTAAAAACCACTTTTATCACGCCATGGGGTTGTTTTGCATACAGGGTTATGCCATTTGGTCTCACAAATGCACCTGCCACATTCCAAAGATATGTCACATATGTTTTTCAACCGTTCTTTGGAACATCCAAAAGAGTGTTCATTGATGATTTTTCTATATATAGCTCTCGTATTTCACATTTAGAAAAGGTAACTGAAGGTTTGGCCAGGTTGCAGAACCTAGGTGGGCAATTAAATGTGGATAAATTTCACATTGGGGAGAGTAAAGTCATTCTACTAGGCCATGAAATTTCAGCAAGAGGTATCAACGCCAACCCAAGTAAGGTGTCCGCACTCATAGCCCTACCTTCACCAACGACCGCACGTCAATTGGTCTCTTTTCTACAGAAGGTGAGGTACTTAAGTAGATTCATACATCTACTATCACAACTTTTTCTACCACTGCAACAACTCACTCAAAGATCAACTTTCACTTGGGACGAGGAAAGCGAACATCACTACAACAAGGTAAAGGAGGTCTTATCCACTGTGCCAACTATCTCACCACCTAAGTGGGATGAAAAATTCTATGTCACCTCAAGTGTTGGTGATGACTCATTGGGGGCTGTGCTACTCCAAAAGGATACGACGACATCTTTCATGAGGCCAATCTACTTCTCTAGTCGAATGATGACAGCAGGAGAGAAAGGTTTCACCCATGTGGAACACTTAATCCTAGCTCTTAGATTTGCAACTACAGAGTTTAGGTTATATTTGCTGCCTAAGCAATTTGTGATTCTAACCACGGATGAAATATTTCCCTATGTTGTACAACACATGGATGTGTCTGCTAGGATTACTAAATGGCTAGTTCGTCTGCAAGAGTTTGACTACATGGTACAGGTAGAAAGCACGACAAGGGCAAGTGTGGGGGGACTCATGACCTACCAAGTCTTTGAAAGGAAGGAGAAGAAATCTAAGGAAGGAGAAGTCCGATTACCTCCAGTACCACCGATGGTAGAAGGAGCATACTCTCTCTACTTTGATGGAGCCTACATGTGAGCGTTCGACAAAGCAGCTGCAGGCATAGTGGTCTTTGATGACAAAGGGACAAAGGTATTTTCGTTGGGCCAATTGTTAGATTCACATTCTAACAATGAAGCTGAGTATGCAGCACTAACCAAGGGTCTACAATGGTGCGTCTCGCAAGGTGTACAACGCCTTAATGTATTTGGGGATGCTCTACTTCTGGTAAGGCAAGTAAATGGAGCATGGACATGCAAGAATCCTAGTTTAAGGACTCACTTAAGTGGTGTAAAAACCTTGTGGGGTAAGTTTGAAGAAGTTCAAATACACCATATCCCAAGGGCTCAAAACCAAGAAGCAGATGCCCTAGCAAGTGAAAGACTACAGGAAGTGGTGGTTGGAGCAATAAAACTAAAGCTCCCTCTATTTCAAGGCACTGATGCCTTGCCTGACATCATGCATTTTTTGGAAACAGGGGAATGCCCATCAGATTTAACAAAGGGACAGAAGCAATGGCTGACGAGGAAGGCCACAAGGTATCGACTCATCAATGATGGTTTGTACTGTAAGGGTAAGGACCAAATACTCAGGAAGGTCCCTCTCTCTCACGAAATCACGGGAGTAATTGCTAGCTGTCACGACGGGGTTTGTGGTGGTCACTTTGCCCTATACATAACAAGTAGGAAAATCTTGCAGGCAGGTTTCCTATGGCCTAGCCTCAACCGTGATGTACACCATTGGTGCAAAACATGTAAGTTGTGTCAAAAGGCCGGCACTAGGTCACTTATTCCTGAACCACAGACACCTATTCTCTCATATGGCCCATTTGAAAAATGGGGTATCGATGCCATTGGGCCATTACCTAGGGCCAACTCATGAAAATTCTATATTATCATGGGGGTCGACTACATGACTAGAGGGGCAAAGGCTACAGCCACCACTAGAATCACAGCGGTAGAGGTAGCTAAATTTATCTACGAGCACATATGCTGTAGGTTTGGCACACCTTTAGAGATCATCTCTGATAGAGGGCCAGGTTTCAGAGCAGACTTGGTAGGAGAATTAATGCAAAAACTGGGCATTACAAGGAGGCACTCTTCACCATATTACCCTCAATGTAATGGCCTAGTTGCAAAGGTAAATGGAATGGTTTCTAAAATTCTTACCAAGCAGGTAAACAATCATCCCGGAGACTGGGATAAGTATCTACTACCAGCTTTATGGGCCTACAGAAATTCATTTCGTACATCCTTGGGATTCACACCGTATCATCTAGTATTTGGTAAGGAGGCAATCTTGCCCATTGAAGTGCAACTACAAAGTTTCAGAGTAATGGCAAGCCAACTTCAACAACCCAACATGCATTTAAGAGATCACATCATCAACTTGGAAAGACTGCAGCTAGACAGAGAAGAAGCAATAAATTATTATGCAGCACAAGCAGAGCATAGACGGCTTAGCTTTAACGAGCATCTCCGGAAAAAAGAATTGAAGAAAGGAATGTTGGTGCTCTGCTACGACAATCGCTTCGACACGCGCAAGGATAAGAAACTCCTGCTCCGATGGGAAGGCCCTTTCATCATCAGGAAAAAGTATGCCAATGGAAGCTACCAGCTTATGGAGGCTGATGGAAAACTTCATAAAACCAGGGTAAATGGTTGGCGACTTAAACCTTATTTTCTTCGATTTGACCAGGCTCCACCAATTGACATTCCAGATGAGGACACACCATCAGCCGCCACCTCCGACGATAATGATCAAACAGATGAGCTAGAGACATGAATGCCTCTAGCCAAAAGGGGAGGGCTAATGATGGGGGCTTTTCACAAGCCAAGCTCCCATACCCCTCTTCTCTCGTCCCCACCCCATGAAAACCCCCTCTTAGGGAGGGAGTGATAAAAGGCATTGGAAAAAGTAAGAAAAAAAAATAAAGTATGATTATGTAAATATATAAGAAAGGTAAAATAGGCCACCTCATGCCTGCGGGGTAGCCCATCCCCACCTTGCCTCCTTTTTCTTCACTGTTGCCCCGCCGGGTGTCCCTTTTCCTCTCCTCCACTCAAAAGGTCAACCCCCTCTCTCTTCCCCTCGTCCTTTCTCCTTTCTCTCTCCCCTCAAGCTACCCCACCTCTCACCAATAATGCATTATAACTCACCAATAATGCACCCTAACTCACATGCAACTTACCCTATCTTCCAAAATAGTATACCCCACCCCCTCTTTCTCTCTCCTATCATATCCCATGACCCAAATACCCCCCTCTCTCTCTAAAGGGTGCCATGTCTCTTTTCTTGTAGCTAAATAACCTTCCCCACACTCACACACACTCAGTTTCACTGAAAAAGGTGCCCACAAACCCATCCCCACCCGGTGGTTATCTGATTTTTCTTATGTTCACACACATCTGCACACAGATTCACCTCTGAACACACTCCCCTCTTGTAATTACTTTATTCTCCATGTCACCTCTCACTTTTTTTCATCAACCCATCTCTCTCTCTTAGTCTCTCTCTCATGAGACTACTGTTCTGGCACATATACACACAGCCAGACAAGTGGGGCCCACAGTCACATGGCCTATGTAGATAATGATTTCTTCATTTCTAAATTCTAGAATTTCTCCCCCCTCCTCCCCTATATAAAGAGGGGTCACCATCACACTAAATACACACACAACATCACCAAAGAACACACTATGCACTGTGTGTGCCTAGTGCACACACACACACACACCCACACCATAACCATCACCGCAATCACCATGCTTGTCTTGAGCATGACCTCTACACCCTTGCCTATGGAAGATGAAGGGCAACTAAATGAAGGATGATGGCCATAACCCTCGTGCGAGTCTTCCCCATCAACTCCCACCTATCCGCCATGTTCTCTACCACTCTCTCTCTTCTCATTCCCCTACCCTATGCTCCCCATTTCATCGCCTTATTCTCTAAATAAAGCTTGAGGTTTTGTGAGTATGTTTTCTTGCAATGTTTTGCCCATGTGAGGTGTGCGGAATCACCACCTAATCTTGTGTTTGGAGTGAGCTTGTGTATGTGTGAAGGGTGTGCGGATTCGCCATCCTTTTGTGGTGCCGAAGTACTAAGCCGCTATACCCCCTCCATCTCTCTCTCTCTCTCTCTCTCTCTCTCTCTCTCTCTCTCTCTCTCTCTCTCTCTCTCATTCCCTTTCCTCTTCATCATTACTCCCAAGCATCCATCTCTTTTGGATGAAAACTTTGTTATGGTGGTGTGTTGTTTGCGTCCTAGCCGCTGAAGCTAGGTGGTGCCCCTGTTTGCTTTACCATGACAGGCTCGAGGCGCTCCATTCGGTCCCCGGTGTTTTTGAGGCTGTCGGGGGTTCGGGGTTCGCTTTGCTCCCGTCATTTGGTGCCCCCACTGAGGATCTTTTCATGAAACCCTTCAGTTTACAAGGCTGAAACCCCTAAACTATTGTGAATGGATGAATGGCTAGCAGGATTTGCTAATTGGACGACAGAAGAAGAAGAGCTCCAAGCACAACTAGACGAACTCCGCATCTCCATCGAAGCTCGAGTGCCAGGCGTAACGGTAATCGATTTGCAGTGGGAGAGTCAACCAACACGCCAAACCCAGTGGATATACATAGGCCAAGTGCCAAGAAGAAGAAGGAGAAGGTCGAAACCATGTTCGCAACCTACAACCAACCCACAACAACAAAATGGAAGGAGCTCTACACAATAGAGAATCAACACTATTCTACTTCGAGAATCGGGTAACTCAAGTCACCGAGGTAATTATCACAGTCAGTTTTCAAGTCACACCTGATGCTGCAGCACAGATAACGGAATCATTGGCTCACACTCTCACTAGAGAAACTAGGGATCTACTGACTTTGTTTCAGGAAAGAACACCACCCTCTCCCACAAGCTTGGACAGTGACTAAGCACCTCTAAGCTTCACATGAATCAGTACAACCTACCTCAAGACAGATCACACATACCAACACGTGTACGCTCAATCAAGGTAATACTGGATTTGAAGGCTCACTACCAGCACGTCATTGACACCATGCTGGGTGGGGAGCGATTTTTTGAGGTTCTGGCATCAGATCAACCATTTGTCTTACCTTTGGTACAAGGTAATGTACCGTTTGAAGTTTTAATCTATGTCCTAGTATAAGAGGACATACACGCCTCCTTGTAAAGAAGAAAAAACTTTTGCAAGTTAAGCAGTGTGTCTTTCTAGCTCTCTCTCAGTAATCATGGCAAGTGTAGCATTTCCAACATTTAAAGGAAAGAAAGGGGAGGATTTGGTAACAGACTTCCTAGATGACTTTGAAGTAGCATGTGTAGTGAGCAACAAAGATACGGATGAATCCCGGGTTAGAATCTTTAAGCATCTCATGAAGCTAGAAGCTAGATCATGGTACAATGCACTTCCACAAGAAACCAAGGATGACTGGGAACCCTTAAAAATCGCTTTTAAGAGGCGCTTTGGGGGAGGTACCACTTCAGAAAAGTTGTGGGACAAGTTGAGAGACTTGAAGCAGGAGGGTCTTTTAGAATATGCCACCTATGAGTCCAAATTTGTGGATTTGTGGGAACGGTGGGTTGAGTCACTAGCAAGGGGGGAAGCTGCACCCGATTTCCTAAAAAAAGATCGGTTCACGCATGGCTTATGGCCACTTCTCAAGGAGAAGGTGAAAGGTAGATTCCCGGCTACGTACGAGTTAGCCATTGAGATTGCTCGCCTTAAGGACAAGAAGCTGCAAATGAAAGCCAAAGAAACCGAGTCAACAGAAACAGCAACATCACGTCGACCAGCAACTACGACAACCACCATTCCACCACCACCACCGGCTCTAGGGGTAAGAGATGACCAACAAGATATGTTGGCCCATATTACTGACCAGCTGCAGAATTTGTCTGTCCTATCACTCGTCGGAAACCAAAATTTTCACGCCCAGTCTCTCTGGAATATTGCTTTTCACCGGAATATTATGGCCGGACGGTGGCCGAAAAGTGGTCGAAAAATGATCGGTCGATTGGCCGGTAGCCAATGGCCGGTGGTTGGAAGTCAATGGCCGGTGGCCGGTGGCCGAATTCAAAAGCGGACTTGTGTTCTCAAGGGCGGCCACACGTAGGTGGATTGGAGGGTCCGATTTGGACTTATCTACACAAGGGCAGCTACACATGGCTGCCTCTCATGAAAGAGGGCAGCCCTTTTGGCCTATAAAAGGAGGTCATTTCTACACACATTTCACAGTGTGAAGTTTATGCAACAAGGTGGGTGTGAGGTGGTGAGAGTGAAGCAAGGCGGTAACTCCAAAAGGGTATAATCCCTTTGTAACCTACTTCTTGTTTTGAAGTACTAAAGCTATTGAGTGGCTGCTTTCTCGTGGATGTAGCCCACATTGGCTGAACCACGTATATTGTGCGTACTCTCTCTCTCTCTCTCTCTCTCTCTCTCTCTCTCTCTCTCTCTCTCTCTCTCTCTCTCTCTCTCTCTCTCTCTCTCTCTCTCTCTACTCTACTCTATAATCTCTTGTGTGTGAAAATTATCTCTCTCGATTAAGGAATCTACTCAATTATCTACTTAGCTACGTCATATTTCCTAACAATGTGCTTTCGAGTCTATCTCGACACGGGGCCAATGGTAAAGGGGCCCAAATGAGAGATGATATACCAAAGAGCAAGGTTAGTGATTGGAGCTTAAAGACCTTATGGTTAGCTTCATTAAAGACCTCCAAAGGTTAGTGTTAAAAGTCCTTCGACCTAAGGTAAGCTAGGGCTGAGCTTGAGGTGGGAACCCGACCCAAGCTTGACGTGCTTGTGGGAACACTATCCAAGCTTGAGGTCCTTTGTCATGCTTGATGACTAAGGTGCTTAAGGATAAGGTGTGAAAAATTCAAATCCTATCCCTACAAAGAGGGGGCAAGCCCTACAAGAGGGGGGTAGAGAGAGAACACACACACCCTCACACAAGGTAAGCTTGGTACAAAGAAAGCATTTAGGACACTTGTCAAGCTCCTCCTCATGTTTCCCTCGTGGTGTGCCTAAAGCCTATTGGTTAGCCTCCCAAGGACTCCAATGATAATTTGCTAGATTTAATTAATTTTTTTTGCATTTATCAAGTCCTCTCTCAAAGGGGAAAGGGGGACACTTGTCCCATAACTACCCCTGTTGCTTGTAATACATCCTGCATGTGATTGGCTAATCTTCCAATGAGCTTCAGCTTGAGCTACAAGGGGGGGTCCACCAAAGCAAGAAGGGGGATATCTTGGCAGGTATACTCTTCCACACACACTTACACACACTCTCTTTTTGTGAAGTGCAAAGTGCAAGAGCTCCATCTCCTTCTCCAAGCTAGAAGAGAAGTTGAGAGCCTACAAGAACAATCTTGGCTATGGAATGCAAATCCAAATACGTGCCATGCTTGAATGCTTAAGCTTGCCATCTTCTCCATCTTCATTACCATGTTATTATGTATGCTAGCAAGAAGAGTGATGATAAGTGAGGAACTAAATCTTTCTCCCATGAAATGTTTCTTCTTCCTCTTCCCTACCCTCATTCCCTGCTAGCTCTCTCCACCTTAGAAGGTGTTTGAGGCCTTGGGACTGAGGCTTGGGATAGTTAATTCTTTCTTTTGCAAATTTTATGTTATGCTCATGATGCATGAAGCTTTCCATCTTCATTGCATCACCTAGGTCACAAGGAACACAAAGATTGTATTGTACCAAGTCTCTCTTGATGGGAGAATCTATAATACAAATACCTAATGATGAAATGGGGACCGGCTCCACGTAAATTCGGTCCTCAACTGTTATCATGTTCTCTAAACTCTCTCTCTTGCAAAAGTATTGTTTATGCCAAGTTAACTAAGTACCATGTTTATGTTGCTACCATCAATTAAGTTCACCCTCTATGCTCACAAAGTAAATCTTACAAAAGTGTTTTATCTAATTTCCCAATTTCGCTACTCTCAAAGTTCATAGGCCATTTCCATTACAAGATTTTACTTGAGTTTTTGCTCAATTTATAGGGGAGACTGTGCCAAATCTTTCCTAGGTTTTCTCCCCATAGTTTCTTGTGTGACAATTTAGAGTCCATAGTGATGACTCGAGAGAGACGACGGTCATATAGTTGCCGATGCCTGCATTGTTGGCATTGTGGTCACACGTGTCACATTAGATGTCGTTGTTTCATGCATATGAGATAGCAGTGGAGATCTAGGCATGGTGCAGATGAGGCTTTGACACATCTAGAGCAGTGGTTTTCTATGCCAGTGACAATTATGTCACATTTGCTTCATCTTTTTCTCTTGATGGTCTTATGTCTATGGATTGTGCACTTCGTTCGCAATGGTTGCTAGATGCAAATGCTACATTTCATGTCACTTCACATCGTAATTGGTTTTGTAGCTATTCTAGTGGGATGCTTGGCAGTGTACGCTTGACTGATGGTTCAATGCATGACATAGTTAGTGTAGGAGAGGTGAGATTGTCATTAGTGAGTGGTGCATCATATGTGCTTAGACATGTGTGTATGTGCCATACATGACAGTGAGTTTGATCTCAACTGGTTAGCTTAGAGATTGTGGATGCCATACTTTTCTTTGAGAGCAATTTCTACAATGCATTTGGGTTCACTTGTCCTTGCGAGAGGTACCAAGGATGGCATGGTTTACCCTATGCATGTGGATCAGATTTGAAATGGCATGGTGTGGGTTTTATTGCTAGCATGCTTTAAGCGAGGGACAAGATGTGTCTATTTCGCGGGTGAGCTCCACCATGCTCACGACAGAGAGCATTTAGATGTGTAGGACGTGCCAATAGACTCTGTAGAGACAGAGGTAGAGCGATATACTCTAGTGAAACACAACAATTGATGTTAGAGTTTGTGCAGGTAGAGGTAGAGCAGTTATGCTCCCTAGAGACACAGGTAGAGATGACATATATGGAGTTCATATGTTCATGCTAGAGGCTAATGAGTTGGTGCCCTGTATGGTTCCGCCTATGGGTGAGAGAGACATCCCAGTGTCGGTGTTGACACATCCATACGCGATGGTAGTCCTGATGATGCAGTGATTGTAGATAGTGCAGGGGAGGCGAGTACAACCAAGTTTGCGTATACTTTGTCAGCATTCGTGTGTCTCATGTACGACCTTTTAGTGTCGAGGTATGACCTAGCAACTACATTGGGAGCATTTGCAATAGGGATCGTCAGTCGTACAATAATTGACACTAGCATGATGCATAATGGAGTTTTGCAGACCATGCATGGTTGTCTATAGGATTTACATGGAGGCTCTAGTGTGGGTACGCACGGTTGCCTACCACCATAGCCGATACGACTGCATGTAGATCGATTGAGCGAGCTAGTGGACGTAGGTTGAGAGAGTCTCTCACCTGTTTTCTTCTACATACTAGTAGTTTAGCTAGTATGACCCACTTATCGGCACACTCGCCTTAAAGTGGGAGATTGTTGGGGTAAAGGCGATGTGCCTTGCCCGACCGCGCAGGGTATGGGTGCCTGCCCACTACTCACCTTATTGGTTGTACATATATAAAACAATAAGGAAATCCTGACTTGAGGTTGACTCCACCCACACACCTACTATTTCCCTCTCTCCTTCTCGTATGCACGCACTGCATTGCATCTACAACTGTGCATGCATCCGTGCACACACACTCTTAATCCATCGATTGGGCCAGTTTTGGGACTTCAATAGCAGTGAGTGGAAAGATCGGACCAACTAGCCTCCCAATTCAATCTCAATGGGACTGAGAGATTACTGGTAAATAGAGTCTTAGAACGGCTTGACAGTTGCTATCTATTGACCTATGAGTCTAGGTTTGATTGGAAAGCATGGTGGTGGCCTATAGACGGACACTTCCATAAACCACACACACGGAGGTTTACAGCACCCTCATGGTCTCACTGGATTGGTTCTCCCCCCTGAACAAGCAATGGGGCAATGGCCGAAGGGCAAGATGGGTGACAATTGTAAAGAACATCTGGTGCCCACAATGGCCGATTAGGATGAAGGTATTTGTTTGGAAGGTGCTCCGGGGGGCCTTGCCATCTAGGGTAAAGGCCTAGCTAATGCAAATCAGCAAGTGAGAACCTCCCCCACCTTTTCAAGGACTTTTCGAGGATCTGTGATATGGTAGGAAAGATATGCAAGTGGGTTCAAAATACATGGAAGATTGGGTTTTGCAAGAACGATCTTTTCTTGGGTGGTAAGGTGATCATTAGACAACCACTTCTAATCAGTACACAAACTATCAAGTTCTATTACTTTAAACACATATGGAAGGCCAAGAACTGTCGACTTTTTGAGAAACTCACTGAAACAACAAGGCTCACTGATTATTCAAGAAAGCAAGGAAGCGATTATTGCCATTGGGAAACGGAGGAACTATGAAGAATGGGACAAGACTGTGACTGCATCAATTTTGAAACTGCATGGGTAAGAGTCTAATCCTTAGCCAGTCAAGTGTTTTACCCTTGCCGCGGGGTGGCCCCCATATTAGCCGAACACATCATGGCTCGACACGAGCATGACTAGTAATTGTAATTATTTTGTGTTGCTAATATAATCTACTCACTATTGTGAGTTTCACCAAACAAAAAGGTAAAGCTTTTGCAGTGGACTCAAGAAGGAAATATTTTTAGCTATAATAAATTGTGTGTGTGTGTGTGTGTGTGTGTGTCAGTGTTTACAAAAAATCATTTTCAAAAATATACAAAATTTCCTTTGGGGTAGATTCAAAGAGGAAATTTTACAAAACCATCGGTGTTTTTTACAATTTTACTCTATTTTTATAATTTTTCCAAGTGGGTTTTTTCCTTCTCCCCCTCCCTTCAAGCGGCTATTTTGGATTTTCAACCGGCTCAAGGCTAAGTTGAGGCACACTTTTTCAAACACTGGTTGGTGTGTGTGTGTGTGTGTGTGTGTGTGTGTGTGTGTGAGAGAGAGAGAGAGAGAGAGAGAGAGGTAGTGTTAGAAAAAAACCAGGGTCCAATGTATTTTAACCGATGAAAATCGTAAAATCTCGATTAGATTTTGAGCTTGAGTTTTAGAAAACTGAGAAATTTACACAAGTTTTAGTGTTATTACCAGCAAAAGCTTCAAAGTTTGACCTAAAATCAAAAGAATTTCAAGTTTGTCCTTATTTACACCGGTTAGGGAAAATCTATTTTTCAAGCTGTGGAGGGAGGCAGAGGGAGAGGATCTCTTTATACATGTTTAATGCCTCACATCAACACCAACATAGAGACACCTTTTAAAAACACTAAAATGAAGAAAAAATCTTATTGCATCTAACTAATGGTGATAAAAAAAAGACTAAAGTGCAAAGAAAAGTTATATTACATTTAATATGATAGTGATGGTGAAAGATTTGCACTTTCTCTACTACTACTCTTCTCCACTACTCCTCTATGGCCTTCTTAGGCCAAAAAGGCATAACAAATAAAGCCAAAGCAAGCTCTCTATTAGGTCTCCTCAATCTCTTAAAAAAATAGAAAACCTTCCAAAACATTCGTATAAGTGAAGGGCTCGTTTAGGAAATAAAAAGACCCATGAAAGTCAAAAGACTTTTTGTGTTCGTATAAAAAAGTGGTGTATTTCAATTTGTCCATTTCTGTTTTTTTTCCCTCCTTTGTCTTTCCTTTTGCATTTTTTGCGCTTTAAAATGTCCTTGCATTATATAGTCTACTATGCAGAAAGTATTTTTTGCCTATATAAGGCCATAGGACTGTGGTGAAGAAATGATGTAATTTTTCAATTGTTGATGCAAAGGTTGCCGATGGTGGATATGTGTCCTTTTTGGTTAAAAGTAAGGTTTTATAAAGATTATATTTTTCTTTATAATATAAATGGATCTTTTTACCAAAGAAAAGTGTGAATGTATTAGAAAAGAAACAAAGAAGTTACATGAGTTAGCTAAAGGAGTAAATGGATCTTTTCATCATTGTAATTTGGTTCATTCTTTTAATGCTCACCAACTTCCTTGTTTTCTTCTTTAAAGAAAGTTTAATAAAAATCATATCTTCATTTTATAATATTGTGGTGTGTGGGTCCTTTAACTGCCTAAGTGCTCGTCTCCTCCACCAATGTGGTGTACCCAAACGTAGAGTAAGATTGAGACCCAATCAGCCTGTCCTCTCTCAAAGGAGAGCACCTCTTATTATACTAAAGGGCGGGGTTACATTCCAAGATGGCTAGCATCAAGAACTATCAAGTGTCCTCCCACATTGGTCAGACACACAACCTAAAGGATCCACACACCACAATATAAATGGGTCTTTCCATTATTATAATTTGGTCAAATTTTTTTCTTTAAAGAAAGTTTAATAAAAATCATATCTTCATTTTATAATATAAATGAGTCTTTTCATTATTGTAACTTGGTCAAATTATTTCCTTCTTTTTTGTCTTTGTTTACTTTGTAAATGGGTCCTTTCATTTAAGAATCTAACGACTTTCTTTCAACTTTTTGATTTAGAACATACTTTTTAAATTATCTATAACTTAAAAAATTATAAATTATCTTAAAATAAAAGAATTTTTTCACAACTAAGATTTTTTTTACATTTGACACTAATATTCAAATGTCACCTTGTTAATTTAGTGTAATATGTCTTATTATTAAGGACTATGCTAAGACATTCTCAATATTGACAAAATACATTCTAAGAAAAAAAATTATATATACATGTCATAAGCAACACTTGATCAAGAGAATGCTGCAAAAAGAAAAATAACATTAATTAGTGTCATCTTCATGAAATATTATTATTATTAATTTAACTTTCACACAAAATTACTTATGGGTCCACCATTTCTTAGAGATGTTTCTATAATCCAATGATCTATGTCACTTGATCACACTTCAATGTCATTTAAATGTCGATATTCACTATAAAATCCCAACCTATATTAAAATAGTCAATTGATTTTTTTACTTAGTTCACTACAACATTTATTTCAATAAAGCAACAAACTAAACTTTCAAGTTTGACCAAATTTGATCAACAAGTAGCTTCTCCATGTTTCCTAATGAAATAACTTGACCTATTAATCACCTTTTGCCATATATATATATATATATATATATATTACTCCCTTTATA
Source organism: Adiantum capillus-veneris (assembly GCF_014529385.1). Taxonomy (NCBI): domain Eukaryota; kingdom Viridiplantae; phylum Streptophyta; class Polypodiopsida; order Polypodiales; family Pteridaceae; genus Adiantum; species Adiantum capillus-veneris. The sequence goes on along the minus strand of NC_140960.1, from coordinate 100,267,278 downwards.
ATGTACCCTCTCTGTAACCTTTCAAAATATTTGTTGTGAAAAAATAAAATTTACAAACACAACCCTCATCTACTTTTACATTGCATTTCCCTTCTTTTTTTTTTGCACAACTCACAATTGTGAGTGGATAGTATTAAGAACAGAAATATACACCAATCCTCGAGCTCAGACCGAGCCTTGACGGTCAAAGGATTACAAGTTGGCAGAAAAACCACTACTACTCATCGGCTTTACTTATTACAACATGTTATGTATTGTTCTAAGGCTTGTTTGCCTCCGATCATATGGATCATCACTCTACTCTCTTGCATGATTTCACAAAAGCTTGCCACAGCTAGATCCCCCTCAAACACGCGGCGGTTCCTTGCTTGTCAAATATGGTGCAAGAAGTAGTACCTGATTATTTGAGTGCAGACGAGAAGGGCAGGACTTCCCATCCTATTACTACCAAAGAACAGATCATTCTTGAAGAACTTAATTTGCCATGTCCTTTGAATCCACTTGCATGTTTTCCCAACCATTCCCCTGATTGCCTGGCATCCCATGAAAAGGTGGGCTAGGTCTTCGCTGGCTATTCTACACCCCGAGCAACGATCGGACCCGATGCCTCTTTCTTGTATCTTTACGCCCGTCGGCAGAGCACCCCACATCACTTTCCACAGAAATGTCTTCATATACTGAGGCCATCTTGGCTTCCAGATGTTCTCCATGACTCCCCCCCACCGTTTTTCCGTCCAGTGCCTCTTCCATAATTTGTGAGGAGGCTACATCGATTAGCTTCGTGCATTAATGCATGGTAAATGCCTTTAGAGGGTGGTTTCCAAAAGAGGCTACTCACGGGCCATCTCCAAGCGTCCCATTCAAAGTTGGATTCACAAATTGGCATCACCACCTTATCAAGCTCTTTAATCACCCTATAGACTAGTAAGATCTCAAAGCCATCTAGACCAGTTGAAATTGGATGGCTAAAGAGTTAGCAGTTTTCCAGCACTTCCTGTTGTGCTGCCATCCCCGAATTGCTCTAGTCGAACGAGCCCCTTATTATTCACCTTCCTGGCCATTTCTATCCAGTAAGGGCTTTGCGGCGGCCCCAATATTTTAGAGAGCCAAGGGGACTAGTGCAATATGGAGTTCTTAAAGTATCTGGTTACTTCCTCCAATTCCAAAGCCTCAGCAGCACTTTTTCACTTCCTCATCAGCTCCCTTGAGAGTCCACCAGATCTAAGATAAGACCACTTCGGGGCGAGAAGTTTGTCGTGCATCACAACCCCCTTCCACTTTCCCCCTTTCGATCCCAGTTTTGTTGCATCAAGCATTTCTTTGTTCATGATAGCCCAAGCTTGGTCCTGTTTAGCCAATGAGACCATAAACTTGGCGCAAAAGGGCCTCAGCATGAGAGACAGGGTTAAGAATGTCGAGCCCTCCTTGGTCTACCGGTCGAGCAACTACCTCCCATCTAGCCCACCACCATGGCCGGGAGGTTTTCATGTTGTTCTTCCAAAGAAACCTTTTCACTGGTTTTAAGAATTGTTTCCAGTTACACTTAGCCATCTTGAGCACGGGGCTGAGAAAAGCAATATACGAGATCATAAAAGCATTGATCACTCTAATCCGTCTTTGGAAGGTTAGGAGAACAAACTTCCAACTTATTTTTTCAATGACCCATTAAAATCTTTGACTGTGGGTTACGTCCACCCCTACGGGGCCTCCCAGGTGTCTAAATACACTCCCTTTTGAGATAATCTCTCCTTTCCAGACTGCAGGGTCAAAAGAGTCATTCTCCGACAAGGAGATTAGTCTTGACTTCTCTATATTGCACTTGAATCCCGAGGCCACGGCAAATGTTTGCACAATCTCCAGATCTCTCCTAACAACTTGAGGGCAGGCCTTCAAGAATAGGAGCTACATTGCATTTCCTTAAGTGGCCAACGTGATTCTTCACCTTGTATTGTTTTAAAGCCATTAGGGGAATACTCTTCAATTTAGAAGTAGGTTGGTATGATTTTGGGATACAAGTCTTAGTGGGAATCTAACAAGTTCCAAATTTGAGCTTTGAGTGAAAAGTGAAGTAAATGTGTGTGTGTGTGGCGGGGGGGGGGGGGGGGGGGGGGCACATAGACAGCTCATGTGCTATGATCATAGGTCCGCAGGTTCTAAAAGGTTTGGTGACATATGACATTGGTGAGAGCCTCACGGCAGAAACAAAGGAAGGGTAGGACACGCCTTAGTTGCATGCCTCAATTGTGCAAACAAGTGCAAAGCAGAGCCCTCTCTCTCTCTCTCTCTCTCTCTCTCTCTCTCTCTCTCTCTCTCTCTCAGGCTCGTGCAAGAACATGGCAAGGCAGTGCTCCTCTCTCAGACGACACTTCGCGGGCTGGAGAAGGAGCAGCCAGATCTCGTGTGCGAAGTTGAACATGGCAACAGGCAATGTTGTTGGAGCTGAGGGCTAGCACTAGGGCAGTAGAGAAGGTTGCATTGAACCAAGCTGGCACGTAAGGGCTAACCAATGTGCGTGTAGGGTAGGATAGGGTACTATTCCTATGCAGGGAAGCCAAGGAAGGTAGAGCCCAAGTCTGAAAGGGGGGGGGGGGGGTGCATAATGCATGAAATTTGCATTTGCTTTCAAATACGAGAAGAGGAGTGAAAGATTCATGCTAATAAAGTTGATATAGAACCTAGGTGTTCCAAAAGGTCTCATTAAGGGGAATCGCATGGAAATACTCTTTGGGAAACTAAACGGGAAAAAAAAAGGGCCGCGTGAGGCCCCGGAACGAAAAAGCTAGATGCTAAGTTTTTGTTTCTTTATATGAGTATATATGTATGTAGTATTTTGGTGGGGCCAAACATGGTTTTGGGATTTCATTGGATGGTATCTATGGTAGATGCCCTCGATTAGAATGTAAAAGAAAAGGAAGTGTGGAGGGAGCTACCACATGTTGTGAATGGCCGGCCGCACGCAGAACAAGAGCAGGTGCAAGGATGTTAGAACGGAGAAAGGTTGCACGTGGTGGCCATGTAACGGCGAAGGAGTGTCATGAGGGTTGAGGTCGTGTTACTTTTTTTTCTTGCTAGCAAAGGCCACACTTACGGTGAATGCGGGTCTCGGGTGTGTTGTTTAGCCGACCATTAATGAGCTGGCATTCAAGTCTACTATGGAGATGTTATTAGATGGAATATCGAAGACACTTTATGTTGGATGAAAGGAGACGTTGAGTTCTTTGTTTCACTCTCTCTGCACGTGTCTGAGGTGTTTGATTAAGCAAAATCTTTCAGAGATGCTCACAAACCTGAGGCAGTGTTCAGAAAAAGTATGCCTCAGCTTAACCTTGAACTAATTGAAAAATCAAAACAGGCGGTTGGGATGGGGAGAAGGAGAAAATTCACTTGCAAGATTTTAAAAAATAGTTAAATTGCAAAAAATAGGTGTTATTTTTAAAAAATCCATCCTAAAGGGAAATTTGTATATTTGTGAAATTGATTTTTCTCGAACACAAAAAGACAAGGAAATGTGGTTCTCTCTCTCTCTCTCTCTCTCTCTCTCTCTCTCTCTCTCTTTGTCAACGTGGGTACTCACACACTCCAATGGAGATATTTCTCTGTGTCTGGATGTAGACCTCTCTCTCTCTCTCTCTCTCTCCTCATTTGTGATAATTCCAATGTCCGAGCAAACAATTTCACAAACATACAATATTTTTCTTTAGGTAGATTCATTTTTCAAAATAACCAGCATTTTGTTATCAATTTAACTTTATTTTCTTAATTTTTTCAAGTAGATTTTCTGCTTCTTCCCCTCCCTTTAGTTGACTGTTTTGATTTTTCAACCTGCTAAAGACTAACTTGTGACACACTCTTCCCAAACATTGGATAATTCCCATTATTTATCTCTTCACAATCAATAAAGGATGAGGTTGAATATTATTTCTTTTTCTACAGGCGTACTCCATGTTTTATTATTAAACTTTAACTTGAGATATATTTAACTTCTTCCACTAGGAAGTCCTCGAGACTAAGTAACACAATGCATTTAATGAGGGGTGAAGGCATCGACGACTCAAAAGTGGATGGAAAAGAAATTACTTACACGTATAAGACCTAAAAAGGCTGGGTTGAGAACCCTAGCCTACGAAGCGAAAAGGCTATGGTAACCTAGCCTGTCATGTCCCTCCTTCCCATCACCCCTGTTCTAACGGGGGGGGGGTACCTCCCCCTTTTCATGAGAACGCATGGAGATCTTCTAACCCCCTGCCGCATAGATCCCTGCTCAATCAGTATATCGGCCCTGCATTCCAAGAGTGTCCATCAAGCTTGTTCACCCAACAGCTATTCCAAAACCTCCCCCAGGGCCTAGCCGAACAGGTGCAAGAAGCTTGGAAGAAAGGAAATGTCCTCCCAAAGGAGCCTCCCACTGCGGCATCAAGCCCGAATACGGTCCCTTCTTTTGATGTCCCCCATTGGCCATCCCTTGACGATACCCCAAGCGTTCACCATGGAAACTGCGAAGGAGTGGCTGACGTCGACGATGGAGCTACTACTAGAGGTAAACCCTTAGTCATCCTTCCTGCAACACAAGTTAGAAAAGTTGAAAAGGACCTAGAAAATAGGGCCCTCATTGGCCTTGTGGCGGGACCACGGCCACCGGTGGAAGTGCTCCGAGCATGGGTTCGGAATCAATGGGGAAACAGGGGCTGCGAGGTGGAAGGCATTCAAGCCCTTCCCAAAAACCACTACCTCTTCATGTTCAAAACCCCGGAGATGGCTTTTGAAATTCTAAGTTCGGGACATTGGGTGCTCCGGTCCTCACCCATCTGCTTGTTCAAATGGTCTCACAGCTTCAACCCTGAGAAATCGGCCCTCGAAAACTACCCAGTGTGGGTAGAACTACCCAACCTTCCTCTCCATTTTCAGCATCACCTCCGTCAAATCGGAGGAAGATTAGGTAAAGTCCTGGGGGGCAAGCCCCAAAGGGACTTCAACCCCTCATGGCACCCACAGATGCTCATAGAGTTGGACCTCTCTAAACCCCTTCCCGATTCTATGACAATAGCAACTGACGAAGGAGACTGCTGGGAACAACCCATCGTTTACAAGTACCTGCCAAATGCTTGCTTCAGTTGTGGGGGAACAGGTCATTTTGTTAGGAACTGCCCGGCTAAATCCACTCCGAAGCCAGCCCCTAGTCAACCTCCCTCTCCCCACAAGGAAGGGGCCAAGCAGAAGCCCTCCCAGAAACCTGAAGTTACTACAGCCCCTCCTGCTCCCCTGTCTAGGGACTCCAGAGGAGGCACGAATAAATCAAGGAACCACAACCGGTTTGCCCTGCTAGCCGATATTCCTGACTGGGTGGAGTCAGACGTCCCCGCATCAGAGTCGGACACCAAGGTGGAGGATATAGGGGCCACTCCAAAGGAGCAAGGCAAAGACGCCCTAGAGGAAGACAGTCAAATGCAAATTGAAGTAAGAAACAAGGTGTTGGACCTTAACCAAACCACCCAAGCCATCTTGCAGGCAGGTGACCCCTCCATTATGCCTATGGAAACCCAGAAGCTCAGCAAAAGGTCACACGACTCAGTAGCAAAGACGCCTACTAGGACCTTGCAAAACAAGGGGAAAAAAAAAGACCAACAGATGAAGCTCATATCTTGGAATGTCAAGGGGATCACGGACCCCAACAAAACAAAGAAGCTTAACAAATGGCTCAAAGGCCAAACTTGGGACATCTGCGCTCTTCAGGAAATCAAAGCTGAAGGAGAAGAACTCCTCAGAAGACTCAAGGAAATACACCCCGAGGTGAGGTGGTACTCGTCTTCCCACAACAGGGGCTCAAGAGGGACTGCCATTGGAATCAAGAATCAGCTAGCCGACGGGATTTCAGCTAGTCGAAGCCACCAGTATTGGTGCTCGGTCCAGCTTCCATCCCCCTTCAACTGCGAGCTGGTCTCTGTCTATGCTGGAGGCACCTCAGCCAACAGGGCACAGATCTGGGAAGAAATATCTGCAATTCCAGGGCCGATTATCCTCCTAGGTGACTTCAACATGGTCGAGGCCAGGGAGGATAGATTTCTCAGGAAAGGGCAAACCCTCCAAGGTAACGAGAAAACAAAATGAGAAGCATGCAAAGGGAAACACGACCTTTGGGACTCTGGCACTGAGGGCTGCTTCACCTGGCAAAACTACAGCAAGGGTGAGCTTGCAAGGAAGGCTAGATTGGACAGGTGCTACTTCTCCCTCTCAACTGCCAATAGGTTCAACAGAGTCAAGTCCAAGCCCTCATTCACCACATGTGCCTCTGACCACTACCCACTGATGATCACATGTGATGACAAGTCCTCCAAAATGAGGAACAGTTGGTTCCATACGGATCCCCATTTGTTTGCTCTCACTAAAGTCGAGGCAAAAATGACAGAAATATGGACCAGGGCCTTCACCAACAAAGACACCCCGGCTAAGAACTGGAACAAGGCCGTGAAAGATACTCAACACTTTCTCATTGCCACCAGAAAAGAAGCCACGCAAGCTAGAAGGGTAAGGGCGGAGGAAATGTATGCAGAACTGGGTCAGTTGGAAAATTCTCAAACCACGACTTCTATCACTCAAAACAAAATCTTCTCCCTCAGAAACCAATTAAGAGTTGAGGAGGACAAGGCCTTGCAAAATACCAAGCTCTTCTTCAAGGAATGGTGGGCAGGCAAAGCAGATAGACCCTCAAAAGAAATGTTCAGAAGCCTCAGGAAAAAAAACACTAGAGATACGGTTCCCATGCTCAGCACCGACCAGGGGAAGCCATCAATGAAGCACAGAACTTGGACTTCGTCAGGTGCCACTTTGAGAAACTTTTTAGCCCAAAGGAAGTCCTCACCGAGGAAGTCACCAGAAGCAAGGAAACCATCTGGAAGTTCAAAAAGAAGGTCATCCTACAGGAAGACCTGGCACTCCTCGACTCCCCTCTGAGCTTAGCCGACCTCAACATGGCCATAGAAGGACTAAAGCCCATCAAGACCCCTGGTCTTGATGGACTACCTGCTGAATTCTTTCAATGCTTCCAAAAACTCCTCACTCCATTTCTCCTGTGAGTCTGGGAAGAATCGGTGAAGTTCCAAGCCCTGCCCAACCTCCTAAATACAGGGGTGATCAAGTTGCTCCACAAAAGAGGGTCGAAGGAAGACCTCAACAATTGGAGGCCTTTGACCATGTTAACCACTGGCTACAAGATATTCGCCAAGGCCATTGCCAACAGATTAACCACTCATCTCTCCAAATGGATTAATGAAGAACAGAAGGGATTTATAAAAGGGAGGAGGATACTAGAGGCTGTCATTTCGATGTGGGAAGGAGTAGAGCATGCAGAAGAATCCAACCAAGATTTTGTCTTCATCAAAGTCGATTACAACAAGGCCTATGACAGACTGGAGTGGTCCTTTATCCCAGATAGCTTGAGTCACATGGGATTTGGGACCAACCTAGTGAGCTTTGTCAGAACCCTTTTCGGCAATGCCCATGCCAAGGTGGCCATCAATGGTCTCCTTTCTGAGGCTTTCAACCTCAACAGGTCAGTCAGACAAGGCTGCCCACTGGCTCCACTACTATTTGTTGTTGCAGGGGATGGGTTGAACTGTCTAGTCAAAGGCTGGATGTCGGACAACCTGATCAAGGGGGTCACCCTCCCCAATTCTCAAAAACAGCAATGTCTGTCTCAATTTGCAGATGACACTAACGGATTGGTAATAAATGAGGACGTGTTCCTCAAGAACTTATGGAATGCCATCTCCATCTTCTGCCTTGCTTCTGGCTCCAAAGTTAACCATGCAAAAACTGGAGTCAGAGCATTTCTTTCCCCCATTCCAAACTGGATGGCTGAACAGGGATGTAAAGTCATCCAAGAAGGGCAAATCTTCAGGCTGCTAGGCATCCCATTTGGGTTTGGGGTCTCTATGAAACAAAGATGGGACTGGGTTCTGGAAAAGTTCAGAGGGAAACTGAACAGGTGGCAGGGATTTCAAAGTAACCTTGCTGGAAGAGTGTTGGTAATCAACCACTTCATCACGGCCTATCTTCTCTACTTCCTCAGTTGTTGGAGACCCCCTGATTCCCAACTCAAGGAAATCAGCAAGATATGCAGGAACTTCTTGTGGGCAGGGGACCCCTTAAAAAAGGGGGGAGCAAAAGTCAAGTGGGAAATCTGCATACTACCCAAGAACTTGGGTGGATTGGGAGTCAGAAACATATGTGCTTGGGCTGACAAATTAGCTATCAAAACCGTTATCAGAGCTCTAGAACAACCAAAAGCCGAATGGGCCTGCCTTCTTTTCAGACACCTCAATAGGTTCCACATAAAAGGGCAAAAACTCTGGTGCCACCTCCCGTGGTTCACAGTGTTCTTTGGAACACAAGAAATCACCCCCATTGGGTCTACTCTCCTCACTTCTCTGTGGCAAGCTTGGGAGAGAGGAAGGCCTAGGTTGGGCTTCAGCCAGGAGCACATAAAGGATCAGAGCATCAGAAAGGAGGAATCGATCTGGTGGACCAGAGACCCTATCCCTAATATCACCATCCATCAGGCCAGAACATCCTCGAGAATTCACCTCAAAGGCTTTAGAGTGTGGGAGGATCTGTGGTGCAACACCAATCACTCCTGGCTCACCAACGAGCAACTTATATCGATAGGCCTTCTCCAACCTTGGGAAATCCAATTGCTGGAAACCACAATCCAACAGTTCCCGAGAAGCTTCCAATGGATCTTTGAAGCTGATGTCACCCCTTCAGCTAAGTGCATTCGATGGAATGGAGGGATTACTCTTAACAACCCCCCAGATTTTATCTATGAGTCTGTCCCTCCTCTCCACATCACCCTCAACAGAAAGTGGGGACTGCAGCTCGACAGAAAGCAATGGCTCTTCAAGTTTCAGTCGATATGGAACAAAAGTATTCAACCCAAACAAGCCGCCCTCCTGTGGCTCATCCTCCACAAAGCCGTGTGGACTGGGGCCAGAAGTCAAAAAGCACACCAGGGAGATGGGATATGTAAACGGTGTAATCGGACGGTGGAAGACATTCCCCACCTCTTTCTCAACTGCCACTTCAACCCCCCCATTCTGGCCCCACTAGTCAACACCCTGGGGTACCAAATGGATTGGAAGCAACTGCTTATAGGAGACTCTGTGGGCGTGATGTCTGACTTCTGGAATAGATTTAGAGCTGAAATTTTGTGGATAATTTGGAAGCTTAGAAACTCTTTCATCTTTGTTCCTAACTTTAAGCTCCCCAGTGTGAAATCTTTGTATGCCGGGTGCTCTGTGCAGGACGCCAACTTAAAGCTCGAGCAAATGAGGATTTACCGACAGAGAGTGGCCGTCCTGAGAGACTCCATTGATTGGTACACAAGAAGTAACGGCAACCTGCAGAACCTGCTGATTGACAACAACACTCTGGACACCATCCACAATTGGGTGCAAGAAATGAGGGACGAAGTGGCTGAGCTGGCGATCAAATATGAAGAAGCGGTGAACTTCGCCAACAGGCTGCAGGACGAGATCGACTGGCTATAAAGGAAATTTGGCCCCCTTTTCTGTAAAAAAAAATTTGGTACCAAATGAAAAAAGTTTCGGTAGCTACCCCTTCCCTGTTTTTCAAGGGAACTTCCCCGCTGTATACTCCCTATTTACCCATTCCTTGGGTGAACAGATGTAACATTTTGTCTCTCTAATTAATCCAAAAGCGTATTTGGTTTTCTTTTTAAAAAAAAAAGTGGATGGCAAAATCTCGAGGCAAGCTAAACCCGACCAACGCAAGGCCCACTAAACCTGGCGCAAAAAGCAAGGCAATGCGAAGCGTTTTGAATCCACAACCTCACGCCGCACGCTTTGAAACACATGGGTTAACCACCCTGCTAACCACCTCACCCGCACACACACAATGTCTCCCTTCCCGTTTTTATGATCTTTTATTGTGACCCAACATGGTCTTTCTGGGTTTAGGGAATTTATCTGCTCAGGTTTAGTTTTGATATGACGGATGCGACTGCGATTGCATTAATTTTCGTGTGTGGACTTGTGAGCCCTCACCACCCATCATTAAATGAGATGTGTTATTTAGTCTTTAGGCTAGGAAGTCCTAGGCCTCCTTGATCTTATGACTTGCTATGCTATCATGTCATTTGTGCAGACAATTATGACACAAGTAGGTGAGACAAATGTTTTAGTATTGGTGACTCTGAGCGCGTGAGTTCAAGCCTTGCATTGGACACTCACTGCCAAAGTTGTGGTGGCATGCTCAATCTGCGTCAAAGTTGAATGGCTTGTACAAGCATGCTGCCATCCACGCCTGCTGTGAGTGCGTCCTCCCCAACCTTGAGAAAGTGCGAGACTGCCAATTCTACGAACCCATCAGCAGCATTCACACTTTTCTTGGCGAGGACTGCGTCCTCCTCTGTACCAAACCCCGGCCCGCTAATGGCTGCCGCCATTTCTACCATCTCCTGTTGAAATTCCGATGTCGCCCGCTCTCCATCTATGGCCGCATGCCTCAGCGACCACGGAGAGCTTGGCAAAACCTCTGTCACATCCAATCAGGGTAAAGTCACATTATGTCAGGATCATGTCGTACATGCAAGGAGGGTTATCCTTGATTAATTCTCTTAATCATGTCTTAATTTTGTTCTTAATTTACCTGGACAATCAGTTCGGGGTGTACTGCGTTCATAAAGCAGGTGCTCAAATGAGCCCGCCCATGCATCTCTCTGTGTAAGGTAGTCCGACGGCAGATTGAAAAGCTTCTTCACCGTTGCTGGTAAAGACGAGTGCTCATACTGTGAGGAGGATGTCGGTCCATTAATTGGCTCATGAAGGACTGCAACAGAAGCAGTGCTTAATTAGGAACACAGATACGCTGCACACATGTTCGCGCATGCACATATTCACCGATTGACGCACAGATCACACATGCACACCCGGCCCTACCAGTGCCCTTGTTGATCCATGGAGAAATCAGAAAAGTCGGAACCCGGACACCCAGGCGATTGAAGGTGAAATTGAAGGGAGCAGGCCCCGTGATGTTATCGGGGCTCGGAACAGATTTCACTGGAGTGGGCACATGATCAAAGTAACCGCCATGCTCATCATATGTCACCACAAAGAGAGTTTGGTTCCACTGGGGGCTAGCGCGGAGGGTTTCATACACCTCCTTCACAAGCTTCTGACCCTCCGCAACATCATGCGACGGATGGTCATCGTTGGCAGGAGCCCCAGCAACATCAAAATACCGAGGCTCGATGACGACATAGTTGGGCAGAGAGCCTGATTTTGCATCCCTCTTGAACCAGAGACCGTAGGGCCGGAACTTGTCGACATGCTTGATTTGCCGGAGGCTGCGATAGAAGAGTGTAGAAGGCACATTTTGGTAGTAGATACCAAATGAGAGCCCTGCGTCGTATATGTTGTCGAAGATTGTGCGCTGGGGGTAGCCGGCTGCAAGGCTAGCTTGGTTGTTGCTAGTGGCACCGTGAGATGTGGCGGAGTGGACAAAAAGGCGGTTGGGCTGTGTGGAGGCAGGGACAGAGGCGAACCAGCAGTCGCAAATGGCAAATTCTTGGGCAAGGGATGTGTAGACAGGGATAACCTCAGGGCGGAATCCACTCATTACGGTGGACGACATGTTGGGAGCAATTGTCTCTGCTTGTGAAGCAAAGCCGGACATGGGGGGAGGTGATCCATCAGAACTTGACTTTTCGGAGCTCGCCCCAAAGACCTGTGCTCGGATGGCTTGGAAGGAGTGGCCGGGGTCAGGGTCAACAAACTCGGCATAGTCGGAGAAGTAGACCAGAGGGGAGTTGGGGTCTGTCAAGTTGAGGGGGTTGGATTCACGGCCGGTAACGCCGTCGATGTCAGGGTCGAGTTTCTTCATCCATCCAAGCATGTGATCAAAGGACCTGTTCTCCATGACGAGCACCACTATGGTCTTAATGGGGCCATTGATGCTGAGTTTCTGGGGGCTTCTGCCTTCAAGCTTTCCTATAATTTTGTTTAGCATCCCTGCGGATGCAGGGGGGTGCATAAAGCACAGATGCAAGGTGAGGGCTACTCTCAAAGCCCTCCATAGCAGCAGGTGGCGTGTACTGTGCATTTTCTACTCCAATGATGAAGCAGACAATGCAGGTAAGGGCAAATCATGAGCAGCTACAATTGTGTGTGTGTGTGTGTGAGAGAGAGAGAGAGAGACTCGAACGTCTGTATTACTGAGCAGTGAGCAGCTACAATTGTGGTTGTGTGTGTGTGTGTGTGTGTGTGTGTGTGTGAGAGAGAGAGAGAGAGAGAGAGAGAGTGTGTGTGTGAGTGGGACTCGAGCGTCTGTATTATTGTAAAAGGAGTCTGTGAGGTTTGATGCATGTGGAGCGCTGATGCGGATGCTGCTGTTGCAGACAAATGAAAGTCACGAGAGAGTACCGACGTGACTGCCCGGCGCGCCACGAAGAGCCTGAGGGCTTGAATCGAACCCAGATGACGCCTGGTGTGTGTTTGGTAACCTCACTCTTACCTTTAGGCTACTAAAGGCACATGGATTTGCAATGAGCCCAAATATTCCGATCCCTATTCGCTATCGACTAACAAGAAGGGGTTTTGACATCATAAATGTACCTTCTCTTGAATTGTGGTATAATTCCAACCTAAGGGACTTTGAAAACCATAGTTAACAGGTCTTGAGTTCAACTCTCCTGGGCGGATAGATCTTTGAGGTCTCTTGGAATAGTTTCTTGCGCCGTTAAAATTCTCTTCTTCTTCTTCTTCTTCTTCTTCTAACGCGCATTTAATAAATCCCGCCCCCTTAGAGTACCGAACAATCCTCATCGCTATATGGCATAGGGTCCCTCACCAAGGAGAATCTAGGGCCTAAATTTGACAGCATTGCACCATTTTTATCTCAGTTATCCAATCACCAAGGTGTATTACGAGTGAACTAGGGTGTACGAGAGGGGGAACAAGGAAGAAGGGCCAAAAATGGCTCCCCTAGTTCACTTCCAATTCACCTCGTAGTTCTTTGCTCACATGTGGCGTGGGATTGAGCCCAGTTCCCAATGCCCTAGCACCATGCTATCGCACGTTGGTATCTATGTACATTAGTTCACCCAAGGTCACCCGTGCGATCGGACAACGAAGATCAAAGTCGCGCAACACCGTCTAATTTAGGCTCTAAATCCCTCCTAATGAGGGACATTGTGTCATATAGTGACAAGGGGATCCATGCATGTTGGGGAGAGAGAGAGAGAGAGAGAAGGGGGGGGGGGGGGGGGGGGGACAGGACGAGACGGATATAGATCAGGATGGTGAGGGACATTCTTTGGGAAAAATGTGTCATCCTACAATTGAAAATCCAATAATGCGAGTTAAGAGCGGAAGTTAAAAAAACAAAAATGCACAATTTTTAAACAAAATAGTATAAAGATATGATATACTGCTAGAATTTTCAAAATTTCCTCTCTGAAACAACTTATAAAGGACTTGTGTATGGCTAGGATAATGATCCTTGCAATTGAGATCGTGAAAACATGTCATTAATTTGGCACTTGCACGAGCAGCAACATCCACACATAGTGTCATTGCAACTACATACAACAATCACCTCTCTTATACCAACATTTTTGTTATATGCATCGCATTCAACCCTTGGATAGGTCTAGAAAGAATAGTCTATTTACAAAGGGAAAGGGAGAGGGTGAGGCATAAGATGTATTGAATGATTGTTGAGAGCACCCACAAAAGCTAAGAATTTTCTAAAGGAGGAAGCCAAATTGAGGCATAAGATGTATTGAATGATTGTTGAGAGCACCCACAAAAGTTAAGAATTTTCTAAAGGAGGAAGCCAAATTTCTTGCTTTTTATCGATGGTATGTTCTACTTAATGGCTTCAAAAATATATATTCAATACCTGTATAGTGGAAGGATGCACTCTAAAGAGAAGAAAATACTAAACGGAAAATAAACAAAAGAAAAACACATATGTATCAATGTGTATCGACCATCTCTTTATATGGACACAAAAAGTCTTTTGACTTTCTATTCTCATGGGTCTTTTCATTTCCTACACCAACCCTTCAATTATGCACTCAAGATGTTTTAAAAGGTTTTTCATTTTTCGAGGTTGGGGAGGCCTAATTTAGTCTAGATGTTGTTAACTTTTTAGTTTCTGGACAATATTCTGATGGCGATCTGTGAATCTAGCCAATTCTTTAAACCTCGTACCAAGGGCATCTACTAAGTGTTAGTACACGAGGCTAATTGGTTCGCTCCTTTGAACAAGGAGTGGAAGAGACAATGGAAGGAGGCTACATAAGTTGAGTTCACGAAGAACATTTAGAATCCACAGTTGCCTTGTTTTATGACAATATTTTTGTGGAAGGTACTATGTGGGGGCCTTCCGACATGCGTCAAGATTCAAGCACGCGATATCGAGTCTGACGGATGCTTTGGGTGCAAATTGGCTAGCAAAGACCTCGCCCACCTCTTCATGGAATGCCTGGCTATTACAGGCCTAGCAGGAAAGATGTGCAAATGGATACAAATAACATGGAAGATAGGGTTTTTCAAGCAGGATTCGTGTCTTGGTGGGAAATGTTACCATATACATGTGGTAGTGATGTGTGTGAACACACTAGGACCGCCGGGGCATTTTTTCCCTCTTTAGGAGGTTTTTTCCCCCGTGCATTGTATATACGCCCATCACTCTAGGGCTATCTATCTTTCCATTGCACACTAAGGAATACACTCTCTATTGTGTGCCTTGAGCTTCCTTCGTCTTCTCCAAGCTGTGTGTGTTTCTCTGCAACCCTAATTCCAACAATTGGTATCAGAGCAGGTCACGTCCTCCCGGGCTTAGTCGCCAGCTGCTCCAGCACACGCCTGCTCACTTTCTCCGATTTCAGTGAGCTTTGGCAAGCGTTCGCAGGTCGACAAATATTTTGGGTGAGCTCGAAGAGCTCGGTCTGCTCAGAATTTTGATTTGGGCTCATTTCGGCCTCCGTTTCCACTACGGGCAGTACTGCACAGGTTATTTCGTCATTTTGTGCAGATTTTCTATCAGTGCCGTTTTCTGCATAACAGGTGCCTTATAGTCTTCTACGGTTTGTGCTATATAGCACAAGTTGTTCCCGCTCCATTTCTCCTATTTTCGGGCAGTTTTCACATCAGGTGCAGCATTTACCATGGCTGACAACAACAACACAGATGTGTTCAAGATGTTTGCTGCTGAGGACAGGTTGGATGGGGACAACTACCCTATGTGGGCTTATATGATGCAACACGTTCTTGTGTCAAAAGGTGTCTGGAACATTGTGCAGGGCATTGATGTACGTCCTGGTTCTGAAGATGTAGGCGATATTGAGGATGTTGCAGGTCTTGCTGCAAGGATTGCAGCTGTTAGAGTTGTTTTGCCTACAGCAGAACAAGCTCGTTGGGATGTTAAGGATGCGCAGGCTCATGCATTGATTGCGTTGTCTGTGAAGCGCACCATTATTCCTCACATCCGTTCAGCAAAATCTGCAAAACAGGCTTGGGATATTCTAGCAGGTCTTTATGCAAGCCGCAATGAGGCTAAAATTGCTTTGCTGCGTAAAGAGCTAGAGTCGAAGATTATGCATGAGGAAGATGATATGGACACTTTCCTTGCTAGTGTCAAGGATATCAATGAGCAACTCATTTCTGCAGGTGAAGTCATTTCTGACAGTTCCCTTGTGCAGACTGTTCTTGATGCCTTACCAGATTCCTACCAGACTTTTGCTAGTACTTGGAGACTGATGACCCAAGGAAATCCTGAAGTTGTCAAGTTTGATGCATTATGCACATTGCTGTTGCAAGAGTCACTTTCTAGAAAAAACAGGACTAGGCAGCGTGCAGTTGAACAGGCTTTTATTGCTTCTCAAAGAAAGGGTGGTAACAGTAATGCAGCCACTTCTTATGGTTCTGCTGCGAGTGGCAAAAATTCTGTTCCTAATGCTTCTGCTGGCAGCACTTCGTCTGGCAATTCTGGTGATAAGGGCAAAAAGAAGATGCGTTGCCATTATTGTAAAGCCAATGATCACTTGATCAAGTCGTGTCCTAAGTTGAAGGCCAAAGAGGCTAAGAAGAAAGAGGGTGGTTCCACTGCAAATGCTGGTTCCACTACAAATGCAGCCATTGTTGAGTCTTCTGTGAAAGGAGATTGTGATGCTGATGTTGATGCAGAATGGGCTTTTAGCGCAGAGTGCACTTACAATCCTGCTGTCCATGATGCATGCTTGTCAGTTGCTGCAGATTCACATGTGTGGTATTTCGACAGTGGTGCTACAAAGCACATTACCTCACATCGTGAATTGTTTACCTCTCTCGAGTCTGTCCCTCATGGGAATTCAGTCACTTGTGCCAACAACGCCTCTTATCCAGTTCAGGGAGTTGGAAAGATTGTGCTCACTGCTGCTAATGGCAGTTCCTTCACACTTGTTGATGCACTTTATGTACCTGGGATCAAGAAGAATCTATTGTCTGTATCCGCACTTGCTAGACTTGGACTTGTAGTCAAATTTGTGGATGACAGATGTACAGTTCATGATCTCAGTTTTGGTGATGAAATTGTTGCATCTGGGCTTTTGTGCCGTGGGCTGTATAAGCTCACTTTGTATGACAAGTGTGGACAAAATTTTGCAAATGCTGTTGCAGATTCAAGGGCTATTTCAGATGCAAAACTTTGGCATGCACGTTTTGGTCATCTGAATTTTGCCAGTTTGCTGCGTTTGCAGAAATCTGATATGGTTGCTTCTTTGCCGCCTCTTGAAGCACCTATCAAACATGTTTGTGAAGGCTGTATTCTGGGTAAAATGCAGCGTTCTAAGTTTCCAAAGGATGGTTCAGTTAGGGCCACATGCAGGTTGCAGCTTGTGCATAGTGACGTTTGTGGGCCCATGCAAACTCCGTCCTTGGGCAATTACCTGTACTTCGTGACTTTCATTGATGATTACTCCAGGCATGCGTGGGTATTTCCGCTTAAAGCGAAGTCCGAAGTTTTTATGTGCTTCAAACAATTTTTGGCTATGGCTAAAAATGTCTCAAAATGTACTATGGGCACCCTCCGTTCCGATCGAGGGGGGGAGTATATGTCTCATGAATTTAATGCATTTCTGGCTAGTCGTGGGATAAAACACCAATGTACAATGCCTTATACACCTCAGCAAAATGGTGTTGCTGAGAGGAAAAACAGGTCACTGACGGAAATGGCACGATGTATGGTCAAAAGTCAAGCTTTGCCGCATTCTTTTTGGCTTGAGGCCATCATGTGTGCCACTTATGTACTTAACAGGTGTCCTACGAAAGCTTTGCAGTCTATTACTCCATATGAAGCATGGCATGATAGAAAACCTTCTATTGAGCACATGCGTGTTTTTGGTTGTTTGGCATATGCTTTGGTGCCACAAGTGCAGCGCAGAAAATTGGATGATAAGGCTGTCAAATGTATTTTTGTTGGTTATAGTGCTGAAAGCAAAGGTTACAGGTTGTATCATCCGCAAACAAAACGTATTCTGGTTTCACGGGATGTAGTGTTTGTGGAAGATTCTGTTCAACCCTTGCTGTCATGTACTAGAGACAGTAATGTAAGCTCACAGGACATTTATGACACTTTGTTGCCTCTTTTCAGTGGTGGAAATACGAATGTAAGTTCCAATGAGGCAAATGTACAGCCTATGGGGGTTTCTGAAAATGTTTTAGAACAGCCTATTACTGATGCAGATGTACATGATGTACTTGATGAGGAAAGGGCTGAAAATGAGCAGGCTAGAGGTATGCCAAAATGGCTGGTGCACACTTTGCGTGACAGTAAATTGGATGCACCTTTATCTAGTCGTACTCGTTCAGGCTCTCGCCATGCATCTTATGCATCAGATTGTTATGCTTTGGCTGTGTCTAGTTTACATGATGTTGAGGAGCCTCTGTCTTTTGATGAAGCACAGAATTCAGAAAATTGGATTGCTGCCATGAAATCAGAATATGATGCACTTATAGAGAATGACACATGGACTTTATGTAATTTGCCTCCTGGCAAAAAGGCCATTGGTACCAAGTGGGTTTACAAGTTGAAACGCAAGCCGGATGGTGAGATCGATCGCCATAAGGCTCGACTTGTTGCAAAGGGTTATGCACAACAAAAAGGCATAGATTATGAAGAGACTTTTGCTCCCACTTGTCGTATGACTACTGTGCGTTTTCTATGTGCATTGGCAGCTCATTTTGGTTGGGATGTACATCAATCAGACATTGTTACTGCTTTCTTGAATGGTGACATATTTGAGGAAGTTTATGTAACGCAGCCTCGCGGTTTTGTCATAAAAGGACAAGAGGACAAAGTGTGCAAATGTAAGAAGGCTTTGTATGGGTTGAAGCAATCTCCTCGTGCTTGGTATGAGAAAGCTGACACTCATTTGGTTAAACGAGGCTTTCGTAACAGTCCAACAGAAAGCACATTGTATGTAAAGCGTGAGGATGATGTATTTCTCATTGTGGTTCTTTATGTTGATGATTTGCTGATCACTGGACCAAATGAGAGACATATTGCTGAATTTAAGGCTGATTTGAATGCTACTTTCAAGATGAAAGATTTGGGGCTGTTGCATCATTACTTGGGTATACAGTTTAAGCAGTGTGATGGTGGTATTGCCTTGTGTCAGAAAAGTTACATAGAGACATTGCTATGTAAGTTTGGACTTGAGGATTGCAAACCTATTGCCACTCCCATGGAAACAGGTTTGAAGTTGAGTCTACATGATGCTGGCGATCCTGCTGATGTCACTCTTTACCAAACTGCTGTTGGCTGCCTCATTTATGTATGCAACACGAGGCCAGATATTCAGTTTGCAGTCTCGCAGGTCAGCAGATTTATGCATAGCCCAGGGTCTAAGCATTGGCAGGCTGTCAAGAGGATTTTCCGCTACCTTAGTGGCACTTTACATCTTGGCTTGTTTTATCCCAAGGGGGGATCATTGCCGCCAGACTTACATGCTTTTTCGGACTCAGATTGGGCTGGTTGTTTTGACACGCGAGTGTCCACAAGTGGTTTTTGTTTCATGCTTGGCAGTTCATGTATATCATGGTTGAGCAAGAAGCAACCTACTGTGGCCACTTCGAGTTGTGAGGCTGAGTACAGGGCAGTCTTCACAGCTACGGTTGAGTGTGTATGGCTCAGACGCCTTATGGCTGACTTGGGTGTTGGACAGGACACTGCCAACACTATCTACACTGACAGTCAGAGCGCATTGGCAGTTGCGAGGAACCCAGTTTTTCATGCTCGCACAAAGCACATTGAGGTGCATTACCACTATGTCAGGGAGAGGCTCTCAGCAGGAGAGATCAGCTTGGCTTATGTGCCAACACAGGACAACCTTGCAGATCTTTTCACAAAGGCATTGTCTCGTGAGAAGCTTGAAGCTTTCCGCAAAGCTTTGGGCTTACTCCCCTTTGTGGACTGATCCTGTCCTCAGGGCATGGCACTTCCCTTTACTCATGTGCCAGCTCTCGTTCACCGCATCACTCCAGGGGGGATTTGTTACCATATACATGTGGTAGTGATGTGTGTGAACACACTAGGACCGCCGGGGCATTTTTTCCCTCTTTAGGAGGTTTTTTCCCCCGTGCATTGTATATACGCCCATCACTCTAGGGCTATCTATCTTTCCATTGCACACTAAGGAATACACTCTCTATTGTGTGCCTTGAGCTTCCTTCGTCTTCTCCAAGCTGTGTGTGTTTCTCTGCAACCCTAATTCCAACAGGAAACAGTTTCTAAGTTTTGCACTTCTAATCTGTACTCAAATTGTCAGATATCGTTTCTTCATTAATATTTGGAAGGTCAGGAACTGTCGTGTCTTTCATAGCAACCTCTCTGTGGCTGGATAACTTATGTGGTACGTAAAAGATATAACTCTGATGAATATTGGCTTAGGGTGAGATCCTCGCCCTCCGGTAGAGCCGTGCCTTGTAAAGGTTTGGGCGTCTGGTTTGACTAAGCTCTGATGTAACCTTATGTCACTCAAGGCTCGGTTTGAGCTTGAGGCTGGTTTGTAATTTTTTGTGTCATTATAAGACAATCACTCACAATTGTGAGTTTGGGCAAAAAAAAAAAAAAACTTTTTAGTTTCTTGTCCACGTTGTAAATCATTTGCTTTTACTTTGATATATAGGCTTGGCATGCTTCAACCATGGACAAATGTTAGTTGTTGCTCATCTTTTTTTTTTTTCCAAACTCACAATATTATGTAGATGTTTTATATCTCCAAAATGAATGTACACAGCAACCTCAAGTTCGTGTCTAGCCTTGAGGGATATCAGACTACAATGATATGCTATCAGGCCTCACAAAGAGCAATCAACAACCCATCTTCTGCCCGAACATCTCTCCAAGCCATTCCCTCTGGCATGGATTTTTACTCATGTCGGCAAAGCCTCCCATAATACCTTCCGTATAAAGAACTTCATCGCCAGTGGCCATTGTGGAAACCATATGTTATTTGCAATCACCCTCATCTTGTCTCTGATCATTGTTTACCCCATTGCTTGTTAAGAGGGGAGAACTAATCAGACCATGCCACAAGAGTGAGGTAGACATCCTTGGTTTTTGATTTATGAAAGTGACTGCTCTTGGCCAGCACTAGGCTTTCCACTCAAACTTGGTTTCACACATCGGCATATAATAATTTTATAGCCCTTCTCAAACACTGATGGTCATCAATCTTTCTATTCTAATGAGATTGACGTGGGAAGCTAGCTGGTCTATCACTTTTCATCTCTTGTTATTGTTGTCCCAAAAAGGGGCCAGTTGTTTGATTCCTTTATTGTTCATCTTTCTAGCTATATCTCTCAAAAAGGGTTCAACGGTGTGTTTCTTGATTTAGAGAGCCAAAGGGACGAGTGGTTAATAGAGTTTTGGAAATACCTAGTTAGCTCTCCCCACTCCAACACCTCCAAAGCTCTAGTACACTTCGTACTAACTCGCATGTTGTTCCTCCAGGTTTAAGTCTGGACCACCAAGGGGTGATTAACTTCTTGTGCACCTCCATGGCTTCCATTGGCCACCTTGAGAGAATAGTTTTGCTTTGCCAATCATGTCCTTGGTCATAATAGCCCATGCGTAATCTTGCTCACTACATAGACACAGAGAGAGAGAGAGAGAGGGAAATACAAAGAGAGAGCTTGTATTTCCCTCTCTCTCTCTCTCTCTTTCTCTATGCAAACTCTAACAGGATAAAATAAACATGTAAGAGAGGCCAATGAGATGGAAAGGATTGCAACTTATGAGGCTCCGACCAACTCTACCTCTGTAAAATGGCTACCCAACTAGTGTTGTAGTGCTCAAAAAAAACCTAGGTTTACTGTAATCCCACCTATAAATTTTGAGATTTGTCTATAAATTTAAATTTTGAAAGTGAGAAAACATCCATCTATACTACTCTATAATCACTTGCAAAGTGAACCTATTGCCTCGTGTCTCCATTTTTTATCTCCAACCAAGTGTGTCAACTCTCGATAGTGTTATCTGAGGACCTTGTCTATACCCCCTCTACGAGCTCATGTGACCCACCTCCGACGGGTCTCACTTGCTCTTACCAATGGGCCAGCTCTATTGGCTAAAAGCATATGAGACTATTCAAGGTGGTCGGGTGGGGTGGTGCAAACTACTGGTGGGACTCGCTATTGGTGTTGGGAAACCAAAAAAAACAAAGGATTGTCATCACGAGCCTAGCGAGAGAAATCTCGTGAGTAGCAGTTGTAGGGACCAATGCTTTATGAGGCATGGAGAGCATAGACATGGCGTAGAAGCTAGCCAACTTCGGTCATCATAGAATTTAACAAAGATTAGTGGATTAAAGCTTTGTAAATATACATGGATATATGTTCTCCTAATGAAACAAAAGACAATGACTACCGCTAAATGCTCAAAATTGTGTTGGAGGAGTGGATCATACCCTTCAAGCCATTTTGCTCAGTATGTTTCTCTCTTTTAATTTTCATAGGACACTAGAGAATTATTATGTCTCCATTTCCATGTGGATCAAATCTGATCCAAAGTCATGATGTAGGGCAATGGCATTGCTACCCTTCACACACAGCCATCTCTCTTAGAAAATAAAAAGATAGTAGTACATCTTGGGGGAGTACCTTGCAAAAGGTATACACCACCATGCTTTCACATCATGGCGTACCCGGGTTGAAATACAAAATTATATCCTTATGAAGTAATCTAAAAGCATGAAAATCAAGAAACAACTACATCCTTTAGAGTTTATATTACCAAAAATAAGCAAAGCATTGAGGCCTATTTTTCACATATTGCTACAAATAGCCCTTGTGACCCACCTACATGCAATTTCGAGGCCATGTCTTGCCTTTGCTGCAAGGTCGTGCAAGGTCGTGCAATTAAATGTTTTCCTCTTCTCGAAGCTCTGAGCAACATGTGAGAGCAAGAGAGATGCATCACTTTAAGCATGAGCCACTTGTTTCTATCAACATAATTTTCCACTACCAATATGTAGCTCCTACATATTATGCAGTATTTACTTTGTGACTATCCCACCTACTAAGCAATGCTAGAAGGTCCCAAATGCTTGGTATTAAACTAACTATAAGTTTACTCTTGTTGATGGATTACAATGAATTTCAATTGAAGCTGTGTTGAGAGCAATGTCTTTGAGATCGGTTTTTGTTGTAGCCCTCTCACCCACCACCTGTGGCCGTGGAGAATGATGCTCATCAACTTGTAGTAATGCAAGCTCAACCATAGGAAAAAGGGTGTGGTGGCTACATAGAAAGGTGGGCACAAATTTGAGGATCTGCAAGTAGAAATCATCAAGTCCGTCACCTTTGAATCTATCAATGATAAGTACTCCATTTATGATGTAGATGTTGTATTTTCCAGCTATATTATGGCCTTAGTGTACGCTTTCCCCAACTATCGTTAAGGCGACTCTCTCTCTCTCTCTCTCTCTCTCTCTCTCTCTCTCTCTCTCTCACACACACACACACACACACACACACACACACACAAAACTGATTGTTGAACTCCCTGCTTTTCTCTCTCAGGCCTTGTTGGGGAGTACCTGGCTACACATGCAGGGGCTTCATATCATCGCACTTCAGCTTCCACCGTCGTAGCCGATCGTGTTGGAATAAGGGTTGCAAGAAAACACACACAGCTTGTAGAAGACGAAGGAAGTGCAAGGCACACAATAGAGACTGTATTACTTAGTGCACAATGGAAAGATAGATAGCCCTAGAATGAATGGACATATATACAATGCACGGGAGAAGAAACGTCCTAGTGAGAGAAAAAATGCCTCGACGTCCTAAGTGTGTTCACACACATCACTACCACATATATATGGTAACAAATCCCCCCCTGGAGTGATGCGGTGAATGAGACCTGGCACATGAGTAAAGGGAAGTGCAATGCCATGAGGACATAATCAGTCCACAAGGGGGAGTAAGTCCAAAGCTTTACGGAAAGCTTCAAACTTCTCAGGAGACAATGCCTTTGTGAAAATATCTGCAAGGTTGTCTTGTGTTGGCACATAAGCCAAGTTGATCTCTCCTGCTGAGAGCCTCCCCCTGGCATAGTGACAATGCACCTCAATGTGCTTTGTGCGAGCATGAAAAACTGGGTTCCTCACAACTGCCAATGCGCTCTGACAGTCAGTGTAGATAATGTTGGCAGTGTCCTGTCCAACACCCAAATCAGCCATAAGGCGTCTGAGCCATACACACTCAACCGTAGTTGTGAAGTTAGACCTTGTGCTATGCATACATTTGATGACATGTCAGACTGTAAACTGAATATCCGGCCACGTGTCGTATACATAAATGAGGCATCCAACAGCATTTTGGTAAAGAGTGACATTTGCAAGATCACCAGCATCACGAAGACTCAATTTTCGACCTGTTTCCATGGGAGTGGCAATAGGTTTGCAATCCTCAAGTCCAAACTTACATAGTAATGTCTCTATGTAACTTTTCTGATGCAAAGCAATACCACCATCACACTGCTTAAACTGTATGACTATGTAATGATGCGACAGTCCCAAATCTTTCATCTTGAAAGTAGCATTCAAATCAGCCTTAAATTCATTAATATGTATCTCATTGGGACCAGTGATCAACAAATCATCCACATAAAGAACAACAATGATAAATACATCGTCCTTACGCATGACATACAATGTGCTTTCTATTGGATTGTTATGAAAGCCTCGTTTGACCAAATGAGTGTCAGTCTTCTCATACTGAGCACGAGGAGATTGCTTCAACCCATACAAAGCTTTGTTACATTTGCACACCTTATCCTCTTGTCTTTTCTTGACAAAACCGTGAGGCTGCGTTACATAAACTTCCTCAAATATGTCACCATTCAAAAAAGCAGTAACAATGTATGATTTATATACATCCCAACCAAAATGAGTTGCCAATGCACATAGAAAACTCACAGTAGTCATACTACAAGTTGGAGCAAAAGTCTCTTCATAATCTATGCCTTTTTGTTGTGCATAACCCTTTACAACAAGTCGAGTCTTATAGCGATCAATCTCACCATCCGGCTTGCGTTTCAACTTATAAACCCACTTTGTACCAATGGCCTTTTTGCCAGGAGGCAAATTACATAAAGTCCATGTGTCATTTTCTATAAGTGCATCATATTCTGATTGCATGGCTTCCATCCAATTTTTTGAATTCTATGCTTCATCAAAAGACAGAGGTTCCTCAACATCTTGTAAGTTGGACACAGCCCAAGCATAACAATCTAATGCATAAGATGCATGGCGAGAGCCTGAACGAGTACGACTA
Source organism: Adiantum capillus-veneris (assembly GCF_014529385.1). Taxonomy (NCBI): domain Eukaryota; kingdom Viridiplantae; phylum Streptophyta; class Polypodiopsida; order Polypodiales; family Pteridaceae; genus Adiantum; species Adiantum capillus-veneris. Next base: position 100,242,442 of record NC_140960.1, on the reverse strand, counting down.
GACAAAGGTGCATCCAATTTACTGTCATGCAATGTATGCACTTGCCATTTTGGCATACCTCTAGCTTGCTCATTTTCAACCCTTTCCTCATCAAGTACAATGTACATCTACATCAGTAATAGACTGATCTATAATATTTTCAAAAAACCCCATAGGTTGTACATTTGCCTCATTGGAATTTGCATTCATACTTCCACCACTGAAAAGAGGCAACAGAGTCTCATAAATGTCTTGTGAGCTGACATTATTGTCTCTAGTGCATGATAGTAAGGACTGAACAGAATCTTCCACAAACACAACATCTTGTGAGACCAAGATACGCTTTGTTTGTGGATGATACAACCTGTAACCTTTGCTTTCAGAACTATAACCAACAAAAATACATTTGACAATCTTATCATCAAATTTTTTGCGCTGCGTTTATGGCACCAAAGCATATGCCAAACAACCAAAAACACGCATGTGCTCAATAGAAGGCTTTCTATCATGCCATGCTTCATATGGAGTAATAGACTGCAAACTTTTGTAGAACACCTGTTAAGTACATAAGTGACATACATGATGGCCTCAAGCCAAAACGAATGTGGCAAAGCTTGACTTTTGACCATACATCGTGCCATTTCCGTAAGTGGCTTGTTTCTTCTCTCGGCAACACCATTTTGTTGAGGCGTATAAGGCACTGTACATTGGTATTTTATCCCAGGACTAGCCAGAAATACATTCAATTCATGAGACATGTACTCCCCCCCCTCGATCAGAACGGAGAATGCCCATAGTACATTTCGAGACATTTTCAGTCATAATTGTTTGAAGCAAATAAATACTTTGGACTTCGCTTTAAGCGGAAATACCCATGTATGCCTGGAGTAATCATCAATGAAAGTCACAAAGTAAAGGCAATTGCCCAAGGATGGAGTTTGCAGGGACCCACAAACATCACTATGTACAAGCTGCAACCTACATATGGCCCTTACTGAACAATCCCTTAGAAACTTGGAACGCTACATCTTACCCAAAATATAGCCTTCACAAACGTGTTTGACAGGTGCTTCAAGAGGCGGCAAAAAAGCAACCATATTAGGTTTCTGCAAACGCAGCAAACTGGCAAAATTTAGATGACCAAAACATGCATGCCAAAGTTTTGCATCTGAAATAGCCTTTGAATCCACAATTACATTTGCAAAATTCTGCCCACACTTGTCATACAAAGTGAGCTTATACAACCCAAGGCATAAAATGCCAGATATAACAATTTCATCACCAAAACTGAGATCATGTATTGTATATCTATCATCCACAAATTTTACTACAAGACAAAGTCTAGCAAGTGCAAATACAGACAAAAGATTCTTCTTGATCCCAGGTACATAAAGTGCATCAACAAGTGTAAAAGAACTGTCATTTGCAGCAGTAAGCACAATCTTTCCAACTCCCTGAACTAGATAAGAGGCATTGTTGGCACAAGTAACTGAATTCCCATGAGACATTGTCTCAAGCCTAGGTGAACAAATCACGATGTGAGGTAATGTGCTTTGTAGCACCACTATCAAAGTACCACACATGTGAATCTGTAGCAATTGACATGCATGCATCATGGACAATAGGATTATAGGTACTCTATGCACTAAAAGCCCATTCTGCATCAACATCAGCATCACAGTCTTCTTTCACAGAAGACTCGACAATAGCTTCATTTGTAGTGGAACCAACATTTGCAGTAGAACCACTCTCTTTCTTCTTAGTCTCTTTGGCCTTCAACTTAGGACACTGCTTGATCAAATGATCATTAGCTTTACAATAATGGCAACGCATCTTCTTTTTGCCCTTATCACCTGAATTTTCAAAACGAATTGTTGCCAACAGAAGCATTAGAAACATGTGATTTTCCACTCGCAGAAGAACCATAAGAAGTGACTACATTGCTATTACCACCCTTTCTTTGAGCAACAATAAAAGCCTATTCAACTGCTCGCTGTTTAGTCCTGTTTTTTCTGGAAAGTGATTCTTGCAACAGCAGTGTGCACAATGCATCAAACTTGACAACTTCAGGATCTCCTTGGATCATAAGGCTCCAAGTACTAGCAAAAGTCTGGTAAGAGTCTAGCAAGGCATCAAGAACAGCCTGCACAAGAAAACTATTTGAAATAACTTTACCTATAGAAATAAGTTGCTCATTGATATCCTTGACACCAGCAAGGAAAGTGTCCATATCATCTTCTACATGCGTAATCTTCGATTCCAGCTATTTACGCAACAATGCAATATTTGCCTCATTGCGGCTTGCATAAAGACCAGCCAGAATATCCCAAGCTGTTTTGTAGATTTCACTGAACAAATGTGAGAAGTAATGGTGCACTACACAGACAACACAATCAACGCATGAGCCTGCGCATCCTTTACATCCCAGCGAGCTTGTTCAGTCGTAGGCAAACAACTCTAACATTGACAATCCTTGCAGCAAGACCTGCAACATTCTCAACATCACCTACATCCTCAGAACCAAGACGTACATCAATGCACTGCACAATATTCCAGACGCCCTTTGACACAAGAACATGTTGCCTCATGTAAGCCCACATAGGATAATTGTCTCCATCCAATCTGTCCTAAGGAGCAAACATCTTGAACACATCTGTGTTGTTGTCAGCCATGGTAAAAGTTGCACCTGATGTGAAAACTGCCCGAAAAAAGGAGAAATGAAGCGAGAACAAAGCACAAACCCTAGAAGACTGTAAGGGACCTGTTATGAAAAAAATGACATTGATAGAAATTCTGCACAAAATGACAAGATAGCATGTACAATGCTACCTGTAGTCGAAACGGAGGCCGAATTGAGCCTGAATCAGAAATCTGAGCAGACTAAGCTCGACGAGCTCTCCCAAAAATTTTGTCAACCTACAAACGCTTGCCAAAGCTCACGAAATCGGAGAAAGTGAGCAAGTGTGTGCTGGAGCTGCTGACGACTAAGCCCGGGAGGATGCAACTTGCTCCGATACTAATTGTTGGAATTAGGGTTGCAGGAAAACACACACAGCTTGGAGAAGACAAAGGAAGCTCAAGGCACATAACAAAGAGTGTATTACTTAGTGTGCAATGTAAAGATATATAGCCCTAGAATGAATGGGCGTATATACAACGCACGGAGGAAAAAAGCTCCTAGTGAGGAAAAAATGCCCCGACGGTCCTAAGTGTGTTCACATACATCACTACCACATGTATATGGTAACAGATCGTCTCTCTTCGCCCTTGTTGAGAGTGGAAAACCCCACGTGGAAGTGGTATTTCTCTCGCTTTCTTACTCTAAGCTGGTTGCCTCCCTCGGCTGCAAGCTAGCACCCAATGTTGGGCTACAGACATTGTCGGGCGGTTACCATCATGTCTGTCCCCAATGTTTCCTTTGTTACCCTTAGCCTATGCTACACAGTGGAGCAAGCTCTTGGAGAAAGGCTGATGAGGCTCGGTTGGGGTGGTGTAAGTGGCGAATATTTTGGCTACATAGTGAGGCAACCAAAAACAACAATGATGGTTCATCGCAGGGAAGGAAGGCAGTGAGAAAAAAGTTCGGGGATAGCAGGCAACTTGGTCACCTCCCGCATGGCTACTTCTTACTCAGGATATTTTGTGCATGTGTGTTTCCTTTCTAGCTAGATGGAACCATTTTGATTAAAACACCCATCTCTCCATCCCTTCACTATGGGGAGGCAGCCATCGGTTGGGTCAGTTTATATAGCATTAATAGGGAAAAAATACAGTGGACAGAATACATACATAATGCAAAAATTATATGAGGCAAGAGCACAATCAAGTGGGGGTGCATGTGCATACATGCATTCAAAGCCAGCTGCTATCAGCGATGCAACATGCATTGTTTGATATGATGGTAAGGGTCTCAAGGAAGTGTGTTGGGGATGCAGCAGTAGCAATTTTGAAGGAAGTGGTAACTCAATTCAAAACTTAGATGTTGCTCCCCCTCATTTGCATGTCGTGCCATCCAATCATCATCATCATGAGCGCCTTGTCGAGGAAGCGCAGATGGTTGTTGTGCAGAAGCTCGTCCACCTTCATAATAGATACTCAATGTCAAATATTGTTGGAGGCTTCTTCACTCATCTTCTCTGCAAAGCGCTGAGGGAAGACTTTAGCTTGACCTTGTGAGACACCCACCTGATGATCTGCAATATTAAAGTAGTCTCCTCAAGTGCAGCATGCCTAGAGTTTTGACATTGATATCAAGCATGGCCGAGGCGAGGACTCCATATCTATACGTTATTGTCTTGAGGTCAGGGCTTGAAAAGCCATGGCAGCCTCTCTAAACACAAACAGAAAATGATTGCGCGGCAAGCACTGTATTGACTCCACCTCTATACCTCTAGAGGCCCATTGGTGCTTTAGCCAGGTCTTCAAAGTGTGAAGCGGGGGGCGAGGCCTAGCAAGAAACCCTATTAACGCCCTATTCTCTAGATCCCTTTCGACCTTTCTGACTTGATCGGAGGGTAACATGATCGAAGGCTTACCTTCTAGAGGTTGTCCATCGCCTGCATGAGCAATTTCTGGGCAGTGGCCATGGTGAAAGTCGGGGGCGGGGGGTGAAAGTCAGGGGCGGGGAGACATAGCTTCCTCTGGTAGCTCCTGCAGCAACTGCACGACCTGAGCTTGACGCTCGTGGGACCATGCTAGGGCCATGCCGATGTTGAATGTGGCTGGATATGAGCTGCTACCTCGCTGCAATAGCTTGAAGGAGTTTGTCAGCAAGTTCAGATGGGAGAATTTTGCATATGAGAGGGTTTGAGGAAGATAAAAACGGTTGAGGTCCTACATACCCTACAGGTGATGACTGGTAGAATGGAGCATTGGGGAGGAGGAGGGAAGTACGATGAGGGAGCACATTCGCTGGGTCCCATGCATTGGCTGCATGAGGCAGTACAGAGGGAGTGAGTGCGCATGATGGCGAGAACATCCTGCCCTGAAGCAGGCAGGTACGGGTGGCACGGGCGCGCTACGCCATGGATTCTCAGAGAAGAAAACTCTCTCTCTTACCCATTTGCCTACCCACAAAGATTCCCCTCCCCCTTTTTCCTATCTACAACGGTGGTTCCAATTTCTATTCACCTGTATCAACACTTGGGGCCTATAGCAGGCAAGCTAGGTAGGGTTCGGGCGGGGGGGGGGGGGCGGGGGGGCAGACCAAGGTAGGACTTCTATAACCCTGCTTGGCACCCTCAGGTGTTGGTCGAAATGAATATCTCCCACCCAGATAACCTTCCCTCCTACATAGAAATTAATATAGACGACGGAGAAGTCTTAGACGAGGCTATTGAATACAAGTATCTTCCAGATACTTGTTTCTTATGCGGCAAGAAAGGTCATTACATGAGGGAATGCCCCCCTTAAACCTACCCCTAAAGTACCCCAATCAACTCATCAGCCCACTCAACCTATCCCCAAGGCTCAGGAAGAAAGCCATCCTCCTAATGACAGAGGTAAAGCTCCTATTAGGCCCAACCATACTCGAGCTAAACAGGCTCACCCCAAAAAGCAAGACCCCGAAGGTAAGTCCCAACAGCACAACCGTTTCTCCATATTGGCCCTTATTCAGGATTATGTTGACTCTGATTCGGACGAATCAGGTGAGTTTATTCCTCCTACCCAAGCTCAAGTAAACCCTCAGTCAACCGACATGGAAGTCCAACCCTCCACGCTAGAGGAGGAAGTTAATGAGCTAGACTATGAAGTCCCTCCGGCTCTGAATAAGGAGAATATCCCTTTGAAAGATTACCCTCCAGTTCAACCAACATCAGGGCCTTCTCCTATGGAAGTCCTTCGGGATAACAAACATAATCATGCTAGTGTGGCCCAAACCCCACCTAGACAATCAGGCAGCTTCTCTCTTGGAGCGTAAAGGGCCTCTCTGACCCTATCAAAGTCATGAAAATTGCCAGTTGGTTCAAGAACAACCGGTTCAACGTGCTTATGCTTCAGGAGGTCAAGACTACTGGACATGAGATCACTAAGGCATTAGAGGGTGTCTCCAAGGTCCACAAGTGGGTGGTTGACTCCCACACGCACGTGTTTGGGGGTTGCGCCATTGGTGTTCCAGAAGAGTTCAACATCAATGAATTGGTTGTTCATTCTGGGTTCAATTGGTGTTTGGTTGCTCTTTCCTCACCCGTAAGTGCTAGGTTGGTATGTTGTTATGCAGGAGGCTCAGTGTCTGACAAAACCAAGCTATGGACCGACTTAGCTCTCCTTCAAGGACCTACTATTTTAGAGGGTGATTTTAACATGGTTGAAACTCTGGATGACCGGTTCTTGGCCCTAGGTCAAATCATTCGAGGGGCTGAGCTTCTAAAATGGGAATCCCTCAAACAAAAGCTCCAACTCTGGGATGTGGGATCCCCGGGTGACTTTACTTGGCAAAACTATGCTTCGGACAATTTAGCAAGGAACTCGACTTGATCGATGCTACATGGATATCTCTCTTGTCAACTCCTTTACTAGGGTTAAAGCTAAACCCAGGTACAACACTTGCATCTCTGATCACTATCCCTTGGTAGTAACCATTGATGACAAAGAATCCAAAGTTAGAAATAATTCGTTCCACACGGATTCGAGTCTTTTCAAACGACCTTCAGTCCAAGAAGACATTAGTTAAATATGGGCCCATGCTTGCAAGAATTGTTCTAAGCCCGCCCACGCCTGGAGCAAAGCAGTAAAGGACACACAAAGCAAGCTTATCCAGGTTAGAAAGGAAGTGGCTCTAATCAGGAGAAAACATAGGGACTCGCTTTATGAAGAACTGTCTATTCTTGAAGCATCTCCCCCGAATGAGGGCATCCAGAATCTCATAGCTACTACTCGCCAAAAAATTCAACATGAGGAGGACGTGATCATTAAGCACTCAACAGCCTTCTTCAAGCATTGGTGGGCTGGGAAAGTGGATCGACCTACCAAAGAAATGTTCAAATCCCTGAGAAAGAAGAATGTCCGAGAAAAAGTCCCCTTCTTCTCTTCCCCCATCCCAGTAACCTCTCACACTCAAAATCTCGAGTTAGTAAGGAGCCACTTTTCTGCCCTCTTCAGCACTCCCAAGAAGCTCCCTCTAGAAGCAGTGGAAGCCGAATTGAAACTCTCGCTTGCAGAGTCAAAGTTACCCCTGAACATGCTGCTTCCTTAGCAGAGTCTCCTCTATCTATCTCTGACATCTACTTAGCCATCGAGGGGTTGAAGCCACACGAGATTCCATGGCTAGATGGTCTTCCAGCTGAATTCTATCAGCAACTCAAAGAAGTGCTCTCTCCATTCCTTCTATTGGTATGGGAGGAATCTCTAGCCCACAAAGCTCCCCCTTGTTCCATCAACACTGGGGTCATCAAACTTTTGCACAAGAGAGGAGTCAAGGCAGATCTACCATGCTCAACATAGCATACAAGATTTTTGCCAAGGTAGTGGCTAACCAAATAAGTGTCCTCCTGATGAAATGGATCTCAGCTGAGCAAAAAGGGTTTATCAAAGGCAAGAAGATTATGGAGGTTGTTATTGCATTATGGGAGGGCTTTGAACATGCTACAGAGTCTGGACAAGACTTCATCTTCGTCAAAATCGACTTTGACAAAGCTTATGACCGACTGGAGTGGTCCTTTATCTTAAGCTATTTGGAAGCAATGGGCTTTGGCAAGATGATGGTTCTCTTTGTGCAAACTCTGCTTGGTAATGCAAGAGCTAGGGTGTCTCTAAATGGAAGTCTATTGGGAGTATTGATCTAGCTAGAACAGTTCGTCAAGGCTGCCCACTGGCCCCTTTATTACTTGCTATTGCTGTAAATTCCTTAAACTACTTGGTTAAAGATAGGATGAGCAAGGGGCTCATTAAAGGTATCACTCTCCCTAGTGCTATGGACCAACAATGCTTGTCTCAATTCGCTGAGACACGAATGCTCTGCTGGCTAATGATGAATCCTCACTTTATGAATTTTGGAATGTTATGAAGATTTTTTGTTTGGCTTCAGGTTCGCAGGTTAATCACAACAAGACAAGAGTCTTCTCAACTCAATCTCTACCTAGGTGGCTGGATAACATAGGGTGTAAAATATTGAAAGAAGGGGAAATATTCAGGCTCCTTGGAGTTCCCAAGGGATTTGGTGTCCCACTTAAAACCAGGTGGGACTAGGTCTGCAACAACAAGTTCCGAGCCAAATTGAATAGACGGATAGGATTCCAACATTCTTTGGCTGGAAGGGTGGTTGTCATCAACCATTTTCTCAATGCCTATGTCCTGTTTTTCTTTGGTTGTTGGAGGCCCGCCGACTGTCATCTACTATGGATATCCAAAATTTGTAGGATTTTTTAATGGGCGTGCGACCCCTTTGTTCGCAAGAATGCTAAGGTTGCATGGGATGTGTGCACTCTTCCTTAACGCAAAGGAGGGTTGGGCATTCAAGACCTCAATCTAAAGCTGATAAGATGGGAGTCAAATTATTGGTGGCAGCTCTCCAGCAACCGAAAGGAAGAATGGGCAAGACTTTTACTCAGAAAGGCCAAGCAATTCAGGTTAGAAGATGCCAAAGGATGGTCTCACCTGCCCCTTTCAGTCTTTTTTTTTTTTTTAATTAAAAAAAAGAGTCCTCCCAGCCAGCTCTGACATGCTCAGATCTATATTCCAGGCTTCGAACAAGCATAGGAGCAAGCTTGCTCTTAACTCTCTATCCAAACATAGGTACTCACTTCCCCCCCATGATTCCATCTGGTGGCCTTGCATGGAACTCCCCTCTGTCAATCAGCAGGACCAGAGGAAAGCTCTTACCCTTCACAAAAAAGGTTTAAAGACTTGGTCTCAACTTTGGGATACTGAGTCTTGGGATTGGCTGTCTAACATTGCTGTGTCTCTCAAGTACAGAGTCCAACCGTGGGATTTCCAGTTACTCCGTTCCAGGATCAACTTATTCCCAACTGAGCTCACTTGGACCCTTCAAACACCTTCTCCTCTTGATCTTAGAGCCTTTATCTGGCCAGGCAAGTTCAAATTACAGAATCCATCTAGGAATTATTCCCCCATGCAATCTTCTCTTCATTTAACCCTGAACAAGCGATGGCAAGTTAATTACTCCCCCAAACAATGGGAGTACAAGTCCATAAATATTTGGTCTTCTGCTATAGAACCGAAGAAGTCCATCCTTCTCTGACTTCTACTACATAAGGCTATATGGACTGGCAAGAGAATTCTCCAAGCTAATCTAGGAACAGGTCTTTGTTGTAGATGTTATAAAGATGTGGAGGACATTGGCCGTCTGTTTGTAGCCTGTCCCTCTAATAAAATGTTACTCGCCCCATTAGCAAAGTCTCTAGGTTTTGCTCCATCATGGAAAACAGTTGATTCTAGGTGATTATGTGGGGATCATTAGTGTATGTTGGAACAAAGCAAGGGCAGAATTTCTCTGGATGATTTGGCGGTTGCGTAATTGTACTTTATTTGAAAAATCTTACCAGACTCCTAGTCTGAAAACCCAATGTGCAGGACATGAAGATTGCTAATGATCAGGTGACCCTCTACAGAACGAAGAAGGATATTCTAAAGGATTCTCATTACTTTTATAACCAGCTCAAGGCGGGTTCCTCAATTGTAATCTTTTTCGAAGACAAAGAGCTCACCAGGGATGAGTGGGAGAAGAAACTGGACATCGAGATAGCCCATCTGGAGTGGCGGATCCGGGATGGTAACTTTTACTTTGAAAGGCTTCAAGCAGAGGTTGAAGAGGTGGATGGTTAGGGCATGTGACATGGGCCCTAGTCTCTTTTTGTTCAAGAGTAGTCTCCTTATGGTTAATTGTAATCAGGATTCAGGATCTAAAGGACATGAAGTATGATGTATATGAGCTATGCCTGCCAGAATAGCCCTCTGTAACTTTTTTGCTTATCTAATACAATCTCTCTGCGCTTATGTTATAAGAGAGAGAGAGAGAGAGAGAGAGAGAGAGAGAGAGCTCACGTGTGCTCTCCAATGTTAGAAAAAAACCGGGGTCTAGTGTATTTTAACCGGCAGAAATTATAAAATCTTGGTTAGATTTTGAGCTTGCCTTTAAGAAAACCGGCAAATTTACACAAGTTTTAGTGTAATTACCGGCAAAAGCTTCAAATTTTGACCTGAAAACCGGAAGAATTTCAAGTTTTCCCTTATTTTGATCGGCTAGGAAAAATGTATTTTTCTAGCCCTGGTGCTCTCCAAGCCTGCGAGGAGTCTCGTGAGCAACTGTATAGTTCTTTCACATCACTTTACTCATCCCAAGCCCCATCATTATTGTGTGATTGAGTGTTACCAACACTTTAGAGCAAGGAAATAGCAGAAGACATTTGATACGCTTGTGATGTGTGTGTGTGTGTGTGTGTGAGAGAGAGAGAGAGAGAGAGAGAGAGTTCTTGCATACGGTGGCCTAAAGAGGATTCCTACTTCTCTCTCTCTCTCTCTCTCTCTCTCTCTCTCTGGCAGCGAGTGGGCTCAGCTGCTCATCAGGTGGGGCCTGGGCCTCTCTCTTTTTCTTTCTCTTCCTCAAAAGGAGCAGGGTCGAATTACCTGCCCTCTCTTTCTCGCAGGCTTTTGATTTTGTTGCCATCTCTCTCTCTCTCTCTCTCTCTCTCTCTCTCTCTCTCTCTCTCTCGTGTGGACTCTAGCGGGGTAAGGTAAACATGCAAGCTGGGCCAATGAGATGGGAAGGATCGCGAATCACGAGGCTCCAGCCGACTCTACCTTTATAAAATGACAACCCATTTGGTGCTAAAAAATACCTAGGATAAGCGTAATCCCACCTGCAAATTTTGAGATTTGCCTTAGATTTTAATTTTGAAAGTGATAAAACACGTACAAAGTGTTGAGAAATTTAGGTAAAAGCCTTCAAATACATTCAATTTACCTCTTTGCATCTCTCATATGTAGGTTTTTCAAGTTTTTCAAAAAAGTTTTTTCAAGCACTGAAGTGTAGCCTGTTTTGTGTCCCAAAGTGGCAGCAGATTCACTTACAAATCCAATTATAAATGGAAGTAACCTTTGGCCACATCTTGCAGAGAGAGAGAGAGAGAGAGAGAGAGAGAGAGAATCCCAGTTCAAGAGCATGCAATGATTTTTAGATCCATATTATATATATATATATATATATATATATATATAGTATTGTGAAATACTTGAAATGGGCGCAAAAACAATACTCGACACAACTACCTCTCCTTACACTCGGCAGAGGCCTCTCTGTTTATACCCAATATCGAGTTACATGAAGAAGTGGGTGGGAACTAACTTCTAGCTGTAGCACTTGACCTGGCAAGGCATGGTAACAAAGTTGCTAACCTAGTTGATGATAAGGCGGCTTCTCTACACCTCCCCACTAATTGGGAACTCCGGGGTAATAGACTTGTGGGTAGATGGGAGCATAATGAGGCTTCATACACATCACATGGGTTGTGGTGATGGAGCCATTTGATTGGCGTTGCAGGAAGTAGGTGTTGGTGCGAAGGCGCTGCAAGACTTTGTAAGGTCCAATCCAACGATGGAGAAGAGACTCATTGAGCCCGAGGCGACGAACTGGGTAATACAACATTATTGAAGCATTGTCAAGGTATTCAACTGCTCGGCGATCATCATCATAGATCCGTTTTCGGGGTAGCAAAATCGAATGGCACTGCAAAGAAGGGGTTGGGCTTGTTGCAGGTATGCCAACCAGTCGGCCGCATCTTGCTTCTTGGGTTGAGTGGTGAGGGTGTGTATGTTAGGAACAAAACGAAGTGAGAAGTTGGCCATCCCTACGAAACTTTGAAAATTCTTGACATTAGACGGGGGTGGGTAATTCTGAATGGCAAGTACTTTTGAGGGATCTACTTGTATACCCTCACCTGAGACAATGAAGCCGAGAAATTTGAGTTTAGTGGAGCCCCATTTGCATTTTGTGAGCTGCAATTGGAGCTTGTAGTTCTACACTCGATTGAGAACTTCGTGGATAATCCGTTCATGTTGAACCCATGTGGCCGTAAGGAATGAGAATATCCATATAGACTACGACGGCACCTTGTAGAATCAGATCCTAGAAGATAAAGTTTGTTGTCCACTAAAAAGTACTACCAGTGTCAAATAGCCCAAAGGGCATTCGTGTAAGATGATAGAGTCATGTGGGTGCTCTAAATGTTGTTTTGTGTGCAGCATGTGGGCTTAAAAAGATCTTCCCCGAGACTAGATCGAGGGAAGTGAAGTAATGGGATTTGCCTAATTGGTCAACTAAATCATCCCCCGAGGCAAGGGGTAGAGATTGTGCATGGTCACCTTGTTGAGGGGTCAAAAATCTATGCAAAACCTATATGAGACATTAACTTTCTTTACCAGATGTGGCTCCGAAGCCCCATCACTACAAGAGGGTATGATTATGCCTTTCTCAAGCATCTCCCGTACTGCTTTATTTATGATTACCATTTCCTTGGGTGACCTCCGTCTGGTCACCATTTTAATGGGCCGTGCATCCCTGGTTCGAATTGAATGAGTAGTGGGCAAATTGATGGTTGAAGGATAGATGGGGTTGTTGAACAAAGAGGGGAATTGATGAAGTAAATTACGGAGTTGTTGAGTGTGTGTTGTGACATCCACTAGTGCATGTTGTGTGTGCACAAAATTTGGACCCTTCTGCGAGTACATCAATGGAATTGGTAATGTATTAGGTAAAACAAGATGGTGGGTGTTGAATTGCAATCGTGCTCAAACTATCACAAATCAATCGCAGCAATCGATGGTGATTGGAAAAAGTTGGCGAGGTAAAACATAAAATGTGTGTGTGAACTCTGATTGTGCAATCCTAAACGTGCAATGAACTAATTGGCTGGAATGGTAAGTTTGTTTATTATCTCCAAACAAAACAGAGATTGGAGTGGTTGTTATTGTGTGCAACCCTACTTGAGTCACTAAGTTGTGACTGATAGACAAAATTGTACTTCCTAATTCCAAGGGCCTCTTGAGATGTGCCTTCCAGTTGGATTATAGGCGAGCACACCGTGCGGCTGGAAGTTGATGCAGCTTGAACATGCAGATGGGTGCCCTCCACCAACCACCCGTCTAGATGTTTTTCGGTAGAAAATCCAAAGTAGTTGAGTCGCTAACTTGAATTTGAGCATGTTGAATCTGTTGGCATGACCTGCAATTCTTGCAAATACCTACGAATATGACCATAGTTATTACAAGAGAAACATCGAGGACGGCCCTGTGGGTCTTGATCTGGTAGGTTGCACCATTCGTGGAGTTGAGTATTCTCGACATTTATGTCAATAGGGGTTGGGAGTTTTGGAGGGATTCTGGTCATTGATGTTGGTGTAGGGAGAAGTGGGGTTGTGTCTGGTGTTTACCTTCAATCCGCTAAGCAATCTAAATTGCTACATGGAATGATGTGGGACCATGGTCCCACACTCTTCAAGCTATATCATGATGCAATCGGGGCCATAAGAAGAATAAATTCGTTTTCTTTGACATCATCGGATATGCCCTTATCATCAATTGATCCATCTTCACAACAAATTGCACTATAGGCTCATGTTGTTGTTGTTTTAAAGCATTTAATTGTTGCAATGTAGATTGTGTAATGTTCTGATGAGCAAAATTTTGAATTAGTAGAGACTTCAGTATGTGTCATTCACCTTTAACTTGGTCACCTTGTTGCACGAACCAGGTTTCCGCCACTCCTTCAGGAAGAGTGCGTACTTCCATAGCCTTGCGATTGTCATTCCATAGATGTTATTCAGCCACATTAGCGAAGTGGTCGAGCCATGTGAGAATATCCTCTGTCGGAAGTCTTGAGAATGACTTTGGCCAAACTTTGCTATATGTGTGGGGTTTGTGTGTGTTATTAGAGGCCATGAAATCAATGAGGGTTTGGTTGTGTGGTTTACTCGCATCAACATACTCAACAAGCCTTGGAACATATGTTTTAATTGCATCGACTATGGGCTACTAAATTCGGGGTTCATGGATGCATCCTCATAATGAGGAGACACAGGTGTGTGTCGTGAGGATGTAGCATGGCTCATATCATGGGTTTTGAATGGGTGTTGCGGTCTGGGACCAAAGTAGAAGCAGAAGGGGAAGAAATAGACATGTGTATGTGTATGACGACAAGAAGAGACTCAAGTCAAGAAAACGCCCGCCATCTCCACCAATGTGAAACACTTGAACTGGGTGGGAACTAACTTCTAGCTATACTGCATGACCTTGCAAGGGGAAGAAATAGACATGTGTATGACGATAAGAAGAGACTCAAGTCAAGAAAACGCCCACCATCTCCACGAATGTGAAACACTTGAACTGGGTGGGAACTAACTTCCAGCTATAGTGCATGACCTTGCAAGGCCTAGTGACAAAGTTGTCGACTTGGCTGGTGACTAAGTGGCTTCTCTACAGTATAATGGCAAAGCCAGTGTTTTTACCACGTGCTAGCGAATCCTCACTCCGACGGCTTACAGGGATTTTGAGAGAAGTGGTAGAGCTACCTCTATCCCTCACCTTTTCTGCAAATAGCAGCATTACAATAGTATGTATATCTTGCAACCATCATGCAATTAGGGGGCCTGCATGCAGAGCTACTCTCATTGCTCTTAGCTTTAGAATTCATGATTCAAGAACTGATAGGCACTCAATATTTCAAACGGACAAGTGTAACGGCTCTTTGAGTTCTATGATGCCCATTTTCGCTGTAGACACCTACTTTTTTTAGAGTCCCCACCCTTCTCAACCCTCTCTCTCTCATACACACACACTATCTCTTCTTCTCTTTCTATTTGTTCTTTGTAGCAAGCGACGCCACTTCCAACAATAGCTTAGTCACCCTACACAGAGTGCCAAAGAAAAATGTTTTAATTGCTTGTGGAGAGTATCATCTTTCTTGGCCTATCACCTGTACTGAGGGCTACATGTGAGAATCTACACCTCGGCATCCATCATGGCATGACCTCCAAGAGAGGCTACAAATACTACTCTATAATGGCAAAGTGAAACTGTTGCCATGTGTGTGTGTGTGTGTGTGTGTGTGTGTTTTGTTTTACCATAAATAATAAGATATAATTGAACTTTTTACGTTCAAAAGACAGTTGGCTTTAGAAAAAAGGAAATGATAAGTACAAAAACAACTCGGTCTTAGAATAATATTTGTACAATGTAAGAATGAGGCTCCATTCCAGTATACAAATAACAAAAGAACTTCCCAAGCAGTAGGTAAATGTGTAATCCAATATTGGACAGCTTGTTAACGCCAAAAAAACTTTCCAAGATAAGATAGACTCCTTACCTGGATCCATCCAAACAAAACAACAAATATGTTAGCCTTGGATGTGTTTTATAGGTATCAATGGACTATGCCATTTGTTATCCATGTCCACCTTACAAACTTTTTTTAACTTACAAGCTTATTCCATAGTATTTATGTAAAAAATGTTTTCTCTTTTTTTTAAGAATCCCAAAGTTTCTAGTAAAAGAATATCATTTTGATTAGAAGGCTATCACCCCTTCTAATCCAAGTGTCAGAATCCCCCCTCTTCTTTTTATATTTTTATTAGTTTATAAGTTACGAAAATTCTACCATATGAAGTTTATACAAGAAGTTTTTTTTATATAAAGGTTCCATTGGTAGTCCTTACAAAGCATCAAGCTCGTTTAAGTCCCGGGGCGGTCACTTATCAAAAGCTTCCTATATCACGTGCGTTCAAGAGGTTATTAATAATACCTCAATATACATACTATATTTACACTACGTGCCTATTTAAAAAACCCCCACCCCCCTCTGTATGTATACATTTTCATACATTTTGATCTTTTAATAATCCTCTCCGGTTAACGCACGTGATAGCATACACATTCTAAAAAGTGATCGCCCCGGGGTTTTAAGTTTGTTTTTAGGTTAGATGCCCATCAAGGTATATGAACTCCAAATCATCCCACAATTTGTATACCACTTACCTTATACTTCTCTTTAGCAAACCAAGTAGCAAGGATCCCTAGCGAATATAAGCCATGCCTTGAGTCCAACCATGAAGTTTAAGGGAAAAAATATACCATGCTTAAGTGCTAGTACCCAATCAATTCCCAAAGCTACAAAAGGAGTAACACCCGCCTAAGTGAATACAAATATTGTAAAGCATATCCTAACCCAATCAATAAAGTAAAGACCAAGTACTGCAACGGTGTGCAACCGGGCCCAACACCCCTAAGAACCCTTTTTTCTAAAACATTCAATATCAATGCGCAGTAGGACAGAAAACACCACCCCCCATGTATGTACCCATAGCCAACCAATATATAGAGCCTATCAAGGCTTCTCATGATAGTGATGAAAAAACCTTTGAAAAAGCAACAGTATCAAGTGAATCACAAGACATTTTAATGCTCAGTAAGCCCCCATAGTATGTACGGATACTATCGACAGAGTACTACCATGCTAAGTCAAGCGGCAGCAAAACCCCTAAAAAAACCAATGTTAACGTAGAGCAATCCCAAAAAAAAAAAGCTTTTACAAAGAATTTAAACGGCAACAACTGGTATACTTATACCCCAAAACCACCTTGAACAGTAACAACGTAGTGTTAACAACAACCCAAAACCCAGTAGAAGGGTCAAAGCCATGCGAAAACACCATCACCATATATACTCACCGACCAAAAAGGACCTTAACCAGGTTTTGTTTATACAGAGCAAAATCCACATAAAGAACCACTTTATCAAAACTTGCTACAGCACCATTTTAACAATGATAATGCCCCTTAAAAAAGTAGGTATGCAAAGAAATATGCCTGAGTAGAGTGGAAAGCCTGAGTAACTTGTGTTGCGAGCTCCATACTTCAATGTAAGAAAGACACACAATCCTACTTTATGCAAGCAGAACAACAACCCAAGCTAAGTGAGGGGCAGAGTTGTGCCCTCACCTCTTTAAATAGAGGAAGGAGAAAGGCCGCCAATCCTGTTGTAATGAGCAGAGCGCCATGAGTGGAGAGACCCCCTCCTGCGAGACTGCGAGACCGCCTACAAGACCGCCTACAATGCAGTATGAGAGAACTACCCTAGCGCCTTCACGGCCTATGTTACCCAAGGCAGTAAACCGCCCCCTTTTTTTACCAAAATGTATTACTTGTATCTCAGAAGGGCCAAGTCCCATGGTGGAGACCCAACATAATGAAGCTTAGAAAGTATGTGTCCAATAAGTTAGGGTTTTTTAAGTAATACAGTGTGTGTGTGTGTGTGTGTGTGTGTGTGTGTGTGTGTGTGTGTGTGTGTGTGTGTGTGTGTACCCGCCCTGTCCCAAGCACCAAACACAATGAGTCGATAGTAGGCCCATTGTGAATGGGCCTACTACCTTATTAGAGAAATAAGATTTTTACGGTTAAAGTGTAACCCAGGCCAGTCATGCTAAGTAAGAGATTGTATAATTTTATTGACTATTTGGTTTCTACTAAAGCCATTACGGCAATACTTTCTTGTTAGTAATCTTATATCCTCCCAGGCAAGGAGATAGTTGGAGGAAGAGTAGATGATCAAATATAGCAGGCTGATACAAGTGCTAAGTACTACTTTGTGAGGCCTATTACTATTCCTCTTAATGAACTCCAAAGGTGTCAGTTTAAGAAGACCTCTTTTCCACACATATCTTAGGTCGTATCCTCCAACACAAGGAATATGAAGGAATTAGAAAGGTTAAGGAACTGTACCGAAGTGCAAAAAGGCCCATTGGGTGTTACGAACTCATGTAAAGAAGTAGGTTCAATCCTTAGGCAGTGAGGATATATAAGGTAGATTTTCTCAAGGAATGCCTTTGTGTTGATGCTTAGTATGTCATCCATATATTCGTAAGTATGTTCGAACAGTGAAAGCCTATTATTCCTGCTTTGAGAAACCATTTTTATTCGAAGAAGGCCAGGTAAATATTACACATAAGTGGGGAACAGGAGAACCCCATGGGGATGCCCAGGCATTGGTTAAAATGATGTCCACCAGCAAGGATAGTACAATTATGAAGAAACCATGAGATGTAACGACAAAGCTTCTCTTCGTTGAAGTGTAAGGGGTGTACGGAGTAAGTATTTTTTAACCACCTAGGTTTTTTGGAAAGTGATATGTAGAAAATACTCTTCTTTCTTGCATTGGAGAAAGCCATAACCTTGGCTAGAGCATTCTTAGGGCCAAGATCCCCATCAAGGGGAATGTTTTCATAACATTGTGTGATATCTACTGAAAAAATTTGGAAGATTTTTTTAGGGAGGTTAAGAGAGACCTCAGTAGAGTTTTTTGTTATCCAGAAAGGGTTGTACAATATTCGTAGAAAGTCGTGGCAGATTTTTTGTTCAAACTCAACTAATATTATATCAAGGCATAGAGTGATATCCTTGGTGATATCATTAAAGATACCATTAGAAGCGTCAGATATCCATCTGAATTTATGTTTATATATCTTATAGGTGGAAAAGAGTACTGGTAGTTTATTGTCCTATAAAATATAGCCTAAATTCTCTAAGTGTCTTGAGATGCTACTAGTAACTGTTTATAAGAAAGAGTTAATTCTAATAAATTCTTTCCCAAAAACCCGATCGCGGGCAGCATTCCAAGCTAGGTTTTTGCAGATAAGAGTGGGACAATTAGAGCTTTTATCCAACCCGACTATGAACCAATTATTTGATATTTTTTGAAAATCAAGAGCAAGCTGTGTTGTTAATCAGGAGTTATCAGTGGATAACCATTTTCTAGGAATTTTTGATATTTTTTGAAAGAAGCATTCTTCCACAACTTTTGTTGAGTCCAGTAGGACTGTCTTCTCCAATTGGAGAGACCTGACAAGGTCAGTTAGGCAGCTAAGTACAGCTGATAAAGCGAGCTAAGGGTTTTTGGGAGAGTTAGGTATGTGATTGAGCCCATTGGCCATTCTTTGTATTTTGATATTTTCAATAATGCTAAGATCACAAGTACAAACATGCATACCATATGTATCAAAGTTTTTGCAAAATGTGGTAAATTGACTGCATGTACATTTGGGAACTAATTCATGCCGAAGAAAATCATTACCGTAAACCAAGTTTTTTATGGGTTGTTGATACATCCAACCAATGAGTACATTATCAAGCAGTTTGTGATTGCCGAAAAGTAGGTCAAAGCACTCACAAAAAAGAGCTGTAGGTTGTATCCAATCAAGAAGTACATTGTGAAAGAGACAATGTACGTAGGTATAGCCTTGGTTTAAAGCTACTTTGTTGAGAAACCTTCGTCTGCAAGGGCTTGTAGTAACCTGCAATTCCACCAAGGATTACATTTCAAGAAAATTCCTGATGGGGGAGTTTTTGCCTCTTCCCTTAGTGTATGTACGAGACTTCCCCCGGTTAGAGGAAGAGCTAGGTGTTAAAAAAGAAGTGACAGAGTTGGGGGTAGTAAGAGTATTGGGTCTTTTTAGAGCAGAGGAATCATCCTCATCAATACATGTTTTGAGTGAGCTAGTCAAAATCTTTACACCTTTGTAGTTAGCAGAAGTGGTTAGGTAGATTCCAGGTTCATCATATTTCAGTTCCTTCAAGATATCCAGCATTAATCCATGAAAGATGTTAAAGGCAATCTGAGCAATTACTATCTATTTAGTTTGGCCGCCCAACCAAGAGCAAATAAGGGAGATGTGAAAATCCACTGGTTTTTCTGGGAAGAGTAGGTCAAAATGGTTGAGAATAAACCAAATGGCATGATCAAACCACATGATGTTGGATTCGCACGAGGCTTTAGGGTCAAGAAATCTGCAGGTACATTTAACATAGGGTCGAAAAACATTCCAAATGGATTCTGTGTAGAAGTCCGGGTTACTTTTAGCAAACACCATGTTCCCTTTTGTGCGGATGTAGAGGCCAATGAGATTGAGATTGAAGGGTGCTTTGATGAGCTCTCCTTTATCAAGAAATTGTCCACCTTTTAAGATTTTAAGTCTGCAGTCTTCGACAGTAGAGGCACAGAGGTTGGCAAGGTACACCCAGGTTTCACTTAAAATAGGTGCTAAGAAAGCCTTGTTGGGCAAAACCCAAATCTGATGGTCCACCCCAAAAGACTCGATTTCAATCTGTTTAACATGTAAGAAAGGAAAAACTTTAAAGATTTATGGCACCATTTTCAAGAGGTTAGAGTCATTGAGGGAACAAAGATTACTCTGAAACTCTTTGACTGATTCAAGAGTCGCACTATCCCTGTAAAATTATCACCAGTTTGAGGGATAGTAGGGGTAGCCGGGGTACAAACAAAGATGGATTGAAGCCGCACAGGTTCCTCAAAAATTTAGACAGATCATCCCCAGACAAAGAGAATAGGGCAAGATCTTGTTGGTATTGTTAAGAGAGTACGGAAAGTTGGGCTATGTACTGGGAGATCAAATTCACCCTTCCTTGGAGTCCTTGTCTAAGGTAGCCAAAACTTTAACCCAGTCAAGATAACATGTGCAAGATAGACATTTTCTTGTCTGTGGTAAGAGAGAGTCATATATTAGTTGAGAAGCATCCAAGCTGTTAATACATATGAGGACAAGAGACGTGACCACAGAGAGGGGCTGAGAGGTCAATTCCAATCCTTGTGAGAGAGCAAGGGTCTGCAATATATCAAAAAAGTTTAGTGAGGTTACGATTACTTACTATAGTAAGTAATACAATCCTTGGCCTTTCTAGCAAAGAAGGGTCTGGTTCTAATTACCAAAGAATTTTTTGGTTTATGGTCTTTAAGATACAACTTAATCTGCTCAAGAATCTTTGTATGATTCTCAGGGCTGTGTTTTACACTCATGCGGGTTGTCATTCTAAAAGGTTTGTGGTCCTGAAAGAAAATATGTAAACATAAATGAGATCAGTTATTGTGGATTCGGCCTGCAAACCTTAAATCGACAAAGTCAAAGACTATAATAGTCGTGAGCAGGAGACCAGAAAAATAGTGTATGAAGGACCACCCAACACCAGTCAACCAATCAAGGGATTATAGACTGTGGGTCCATATTAGATAAGTTATAGAATTAGTTTCCAAAGCCAACATCCCGGTTTTTCTAAAAAAAGAAAAAACCTTATGTTTAGGATGTGTGTGTAGCTGTTTTACCATAAATAATAAGACATAATTGAACTTTTTACATTCAAAAGACAACTGGCTTTAGAAAAAAGGAAATGATAAGTACAAAAACAACTCGGTCTTAGAAGTATTTTTATACAATGTTTATAAGAATGAGGCCCCATTCCAGTATACAAATAAAAGAAGAACTCCCCAAGCGTAGGTGAATGTGTAATCCAGTGTTGGACAGCTTGCTAAAGCCAAAAGAACTTTCCAAAGATAAGATAGAGTCCTTACCTGCTTCCATCCAAACAAGACAACAAATATGTTAGCCTTGGATGTGTTTTACAGGTATCAATGGACTATACCAGTTTTTATCCATGTCCACCTTACAAACTTTTTTTAACTTACAAGCTTAATCCATAGTATTTATGTAAAAAATGTTTTCAGTTTTTTTTTTTAATCCCAAAGTTTCTAGTAAAAGAATATCATTTTGATTAGAAGGCCATCACCCCTTCTTATCCAAGTGTCATAATTCCCCCCTCTTTTTTTATATTTTTATCAGTTTATAAGTTATGAAAATTCTACCATATGAAGTTTACACAAGAAGGTTTTTTATATAAAGGTTCCATTTGTAGTTCTTGCAAAGCATCAAGCTCGTTTAAGTTTGTTTTTAGGTTAGATACCCATCAAGGTATAAGGACTCCAAATCATCTGACAATTTGTATACCACTTACCTTATACTTCTCTTTAGCAAACCAAGTAGCAAGGAGCCCTAGCGGATATAAGCCAGGCCTTGAGTCCAACCACGAAGTTTAAGGGAAAAAAAATACCATGCTTAAGTGCTAGTACCAAATCAATTCCCAAAGCTACAAAACCAGCAATACCCGCCTAAGTGAATACAAATACTGTTGATAGCCGTTTTTCGGCTCTTTGTAATTGCCACAATGAGTTACCTCACCCTACCAAAATCACCCAAACATTGTGGCTATCCCTACCATTTCACTGTACATAGGCGTGCGTGAGTCACGGGACTTTTCCCATATCTTCTTCAAAAACCCTCAAGTAGCTAGTCATTGGGCTAGTTGAGCCAAAAAAATAAAAATAAATAAAAAATATAAAAAATATAAGTATATTATGGCCCATGCGTATGTAAATATTTCTTTGTATATAGGGCCTAAATACAAGATTTTTTCATAATTATTTTGGTATTTATTTAAATATTTCTACGTAGGTGTGTGTTATTTATGCTCTGTACATTGCCTCACCATTACCACAATTTTTTCTTACCATTTTTCATACTCTTTATTCCATATAGAAATATTTTCATGTAAGCTTCTCTTATATTTTGTGTAACTCCATCCCAACAAAAATCCAAAAAAACTAGTTTTATTTATGTGTATATTTTTTCACTATTTTGATTTTTCCCTTCCTACATCTATTTTGTTTTTTTCTAAAAAATTAGAACACCAAAAATATTTATCTTTTTATGGTAGACTTATAATGAGAGAGATTTATTTTGACCCCTTTATATTTTTCCACCTATATTATTTATATTTGACATGTACATATTTTTTAGACTCCTCAATATTTGATTTTCTTAGTTGTACTATTCACTTATATCCTAATCTCAACAATATCTTCAATTATAGACCTACCAAATAAGGTCAAGGGTAGGTGGCATGCATACATGCACTATGGAGGGCTCACTCTTGGAGGTATTCAAAAGAATCATCCAAAGAAGGACCCCACAAAGACCTTGTGCAGTGGAAAAAAACGGTCGGTTTTGTTGAATTTTTAAAGTTCACTTGCTCTCCGAATTTGAAAAGGTGATACAAACAAAAGTTGTAGCTCGTGGGCTGAACTTTTGCCTCAAATTTTTTCATATTTTTTTGAGCTACGAGCTGTGAGCTATGATTTTTTTAGTGGACCCCAATTTTCCCATGCTATGCAGCCACACTCTCTCTTCCACTTTATCATTTTCCTCTTTCACACACACTTCTCCACTCATCATCCCCATCTTTCTCACCACTCCTCTCTGCACACTACTCACCTTCTCCTCAACCTTGAAGAATAAGAGAAACCATGGTGAACTCATACCTCCCACACACAATTCCATTCAAAAATTGACCACCTAGTCTCATTTTTCCTCCTCCAATTTACCCATATCTATAAAAAAACCACAAAATTCATCCTCTTCTCTTAAAAGACAGCATCATGGTGGTTGATTACTCAGCTTCAATTACCTTGTCTCTCAAGGAAGGTCAAGAGTGGAGAAGAAATGTACCGTCAAAGCTAGTGGACCGTCAACAAGCGTCAAAATCGGCCCTACTCAAGACACTTGGAGCATCAACCTTGTAAGAAAGCCACCTTTTCTTACCTCTTAAGAGTTTTTTTCTTCCTTATTTGTATCCTACATGGATACTCCCATTGTAAATATCCAACTCCATTTGTAAATTAATACTAACTCTACTAACACTAACCCACTATGAAAAGTCCTATCACCTCCATTTCTCTCCTCTCTCTTTCCTCACCAACTTCTTGATAATTCCAAGCAAAAGAAATTAGATAAATTGCTGAAAATCTAACCCAACCATGGTTAGAGGAGTAACCCTAGCCTTCAAAATTGCTATAAAAGGAGGGTGTAGCTAGCACAAAGGGGGAGCCATAAGCAAGAGCACTATGCTATAGCTTGAGAAGCCAAGCTCAACCTCTCTAGAAGGAGCTCTTGAGTGGAAGCTCATTGTCTTATGCATGTGCATGTGTTGTAATAGGGGATTAGCAAGGGAACTCTATGCCATTGTAAGAGAGAGAGTGATCATTCAATTGAGAGTAGGAAATCTATCATTTCTCCTACTAGTGTAAGCCCAACATTTGCTGAATCAAGGAGGGTGGATTTGGACTAAGCTTGGATATTTTGTCTCCCTTCCAACGTGAAGTAATGGAAAACAATGATGCGTAAGTGTCTTGGTGTTTTTTGTTAAGTTCTTGATAGCTTGTTCTCTGGTGTTGTCATCAACCTAGCCATAAATCCCACATACTGTAAGAGGGCGACAGGGTGGAGAGGACTCCCCTGGCTTTAAGACAGTGATTGGGGTGGCTTTTCTTGTGATGTGTCGTGGTGAAATTTACGCAAGCTATGTTGAACAGATACTAATTTCACTTTGATTTGTAATGACAGATTTGTAAGAAGGTATTAATGCAACAAGCACCCCCTCCCCCTTTCTCTCTCTTTCTTAAATATATAGTTGTGTTTGCTTGATCATTGCCGATACGTTTCAAAGCAGCCCGAGCACTATCTCTCTCTCTCTCTCTCTCTCTCTCTCTCTCTCTCTCTCTCTCTCTCTCTCTCTCTCTCTCTCTCTCGTGTTTTAGGGTGTGAGAGTATTCCATTGGTGTTAGGGTTAGTGTAAATTCCTTGCTTGTTTGTGGGTTGCTCTAACGATTCTCCTCTTTTGCGTCCTAGTTCGCTCTTAAACTAGGTGGTGCCCCTTGTGTAGTTGGGATTTGGCTGTGGGTTTGTTGTTTTGGTTTGTGTTGTGTTGTGCCCCAGCCCCATTGAGCAGCACGGGAGCCTTGAAGGGTGTCTAGAGGCCACTCTTCTTGTTGCCCGCCCCGGACCGCCTCAAATTGGTGCCCCCACCGAGGACAGGCTTGTGTATGTTTTGTGAAGGCTCAACCTTTAGCATAATCAAGTAGCTTGCATGAATCACGAGAATTTGTATGATCCCTTCATTCCCATTGCAAGGCAAAAGGTACACATAATTGTTAGTACTAAGTTGCAATTTCAACGTGTCATTCGTAGAATTTTAGGTCCTCTTAGGTTGGCCGAGATAAACGCTTCAGTAAATCCTTTTATTTTGCCTCTCATTAGGTACGACCTTAGTTTGGATGTCTATATTTTTGTTTTGTTTTAAGCATTAGGACATGCATAGGCCATGGATAATGGCCCAGGAATAAAGGTTTTTCCCTTCCATTTCACTCCACACATTAGAATAAACATTGCAATTAGTAGGAAAATCCATTTTCAACAACGTATGGTGTTCATGTTTGGTGCCCAAAGAGTAGGAGAAATTCTCGCATCACCAAACCCTGTCATTCTACCTCTTATTGATTATCATAGGTCGTTTGATGTGAATATCTTTATTTTGTTGTAGAATAGATTGCAAGCTATAAAACATTATTGTGTAAATCCTTTTAAGAAAGAAAAACAAAAACGGGTGTCACTTTGAAATCAATTCAATGGAAAGCCAACGCCAAATGTCTGGGTATCCTCTTTTCTTTGGAGAGCCTGGAGAGGATGCAGAATTATTTTTAGCAAATTTCAAGATGTCTTGCCGTATCAAGAGGATAATAACTGATCAAGAACGTGTAGAAATGTTTGAGGTGGTCCTTAGGAAAGATGCTAGCACTTGGTTTGACTCTTTGCCTGAGGAAGTTAAGGGGAATTACACAGAAGTTTTGAATCGTTTTAAGAGATACTTCTTTGATCCCCAAAACACTCAAAAACTATGGCAAGACATTGTTTCTCATAAGCAAAAAGACTTAGATGACTACTACTTGTACAAGCAAGAGTTTCTACGTCTTTGGGCTCTATGGATACGAAATGTTGCTAACCCTGGTGATGGTGCAGAATTTTTAAAGAAGGAGAGGTTCATAGCCGGACTCTTTCCTGACCTTAAGGTAAAAGTTGAGGCGGGTGCACCTGCTACTTTTGATGCAGCGGAAACTAGGGCTGCTGAGAAGTATAGGAAACTCAAGTGCTTAAGGGGAGAGGTTCCAATAGAAGTTCTTAGACCCAAAGGTAAGTCACAAGCATCAACATCTAGGGAGCTTCCTGATGTAACGGCTGAAGTGATTGAGAAGCTAAATGAATCTTTAAGCAGCCTGTCAATTCACCTTGCACAAGCTGTAGGTCCAAAGGGACAAGCAAAGAAGTCAGAAGAGAGAGAGCCACGAACTAGGAGAGTCTTGCAATGTTGGAATTGCGGAGAGTCTGGACATGGGATGTATAATTGTCCTTGGCCCCGTGGGGAGCCAGGGAGACCTAACTTGAATTACCCAGTGATGAATGCAGGAGAAGGAGCTGGTCAACAACCAAGGCTTCTACAAAGGTCAAATGGACCAAGACCACCTCCACAAGGGGTAGAAGGAGTTCCACCTTTGCCAGATCCAAATGTGCATGTGGTAGAGGTGACAAATTCAAATGAGGTTGACATGGAAGCCAATGGAATTAAGCGTGGCCGAGGAAAAGGTAAAGAGAAAGAAGGAGTCACATCACAGAGTGACCATGGACAAGGCAAGAAGGCAAAGGGAACCAAGGAAACCAAGAGGACTCGACGTCGTATCAACCTCCAAGACTTCCCTCTTGGACATGGTATGGCTCCGTACAACTTGTTGGAAGACATGAGAGGTAAGGGTCCTGATATTTCATGGCCTCAATTTCTTGCATTATGTCCACAAGTTAGGAGGGATTTAACAACGGCAGTTAGCACTAGGAGAAACGTAAAAGAGAGTGTGCCTGTTGTAAAAATTGCACAAGCTGAAATGAATGAGGACATTACACCGGTGCTAGACTGTTACATCAAAGGAAGATTGGTTAGGAAAGGTCTAGTGGATGGGGGTGCACAAATTTGCATCATGACAGAGGGACTCATGCAAAAACTAGGCATGCACATCCATGAGACACCTGAAATTAGGGTCAAGATGGCAAACAATAGCAAGGCTAGGTGCGTAGGCATTTGTAAAAATGTTTTTGTGGAGGCCTTTGGCATTAAGAAGGCAGTGGATTTCTATGTCATGTCTACCAAGGGAAATGGTTACCCATTTATCCTAGGAAGACCATGGCTAATGAAAATGCGAGCTTTGCAGGATTGGGAGAGTGGGAAATTAATTTGCAGGAATGACAATCATAACAAGGTTGTCTTTGACATGAAGGAGCAACGCCAAGAGGAGCTCCATGAAGAATCATCTCAAAGTGAGACGGAAGAAGGTTGGACCGATAGCACTTCAGAAGAAGAAAGTAGCGGCAGCATTACTGAAGAGGAGTCTTCCATCGAAGTCATGGGGGTAAGGTTTAAGCCAAACAACCAGGAGACCTCTTCTCGAGGTTTGGAAGAGGTAGGTTCCCAAGAGAACCAAAAGGTGGAAGATGAAGGAATGTTAGAAGGTATGTTGTCTACAACACTTACAAAGAATGAAAGAGAGGAGTTCAAATGTGTGCTAAGGAAGTTTCCTAGGCTTTTTGCTAAAGACTACACCGATGTGCGTGGAGTAGATGCTGTTCAACACAAAATTGAGTTGAAGCCAGAGGCCACACCTAAGGCTCAGAAGCTACGAAGGCTAGGAGTCATCAAGGAGCAGGCTTTACTCAAGGAGGTAAGAAAGCTTCTAGCAGCAGGTTTCATTTATCCAGTGGAGAATTCAGAGTGGGTCTCTCCGGTTGTTGTCACTCCTAAGAAAAACGGAAAGTGGAGGGTGTGTGTGGATTACCGTCCACTCAATGAGGCAACAAAAAGAGATCACTTTTCCCTCCCATTTCAGGATGAGATACTAAATGAAGTAGCTGGTCATGAGAAGTACACTGTGTGTGATGGCTACTCGGGTTACTTTCAAATAGGTATCGCATTGGAGGATCAATTGAAAACAACCTTTATCACTCCTTGGGGCTGTTATGCTTTTAGAGTCATGCCATTTGGCCTGACAAATGCTCCTGCAACTTTCCAACGCTTCATGAACATGGTGTTTCAAGCATTCTTTGGAAAGTCCATTAGGGTTTTTATTGATGATTTTTGCATTTATAGCTCAAAATCATTGCATCTACAAAGGGTAGAAGAAGGTTTAAAGAAGCTCTATGACATGGGAGGTCAACTCAACCCCGACAAGTGTCACATAGCTGAGGATGAAGTGATCTTGCTTGGTCACAAGGTTTCCTATAAAGGCATTGAGGTGGATCCTTCAAAGGCAAAGGCTCTTATTGAGCTACCATCACCCAAGAGTCTTAAGGAGGTCATCTCTTTCATTCAGAAGGTGAAGTATATGTCACGCTTCATTCACTTAGCCTCGCAGTTGCTTCATCCTTTGCAAAAGTTAACACAACAAGTAGAATTTGCATGGTCTGATGAGATTGAAGAGTATTTTTGTAACATTAAAGTCATTTTGTCAGAGCTACCAACACTCATGACTCCTTGTTGGGAGTACACATTCTTTGTTAGCTCTAGTGTTGGAAGGGAAACAATTGGTGCTGTGTTGCTACAACAAGATCCCCACAGTACAAGGATGCGACCCATCTACTTTGCTAGTAGGGTCATGAATGCTTTGGAGAGAGACTACACAGAAGCAGAACTCATGATGCTTTCTCTCATGTTTGCGGTGAGAAAGTTTAGATCCTACCTGCTACCAAAACCTTTTGTAATTCTCACTGCAGAGAATTTGTTCCCTTGGGTGTCATCTCAAATGAATCTTAGTACTAGGATCTCAAAGTGGATTATGGAGTTGCAAGAGTTTCAATACTCTTTCAAGGTAGAAGATAGTGTGCGTGCACAATTGGCAGGGATTCTCACTTATAGGGTGCATGAAAAGGAGATTAAGGTGCCTGAAGTAAAGACCCTACCATTACCACCACCAAAAAGTATTCCTAATGCTTTTACCTTGTTCTTTGATGGAGCTTTTCGTCGAGCCACAGGAAAAGCAGGGGGAGGGCTAGTGTTGCTCAACCCAAGTGGAGAGGTGGTCATGAAAGAGAAGTTCAATCTACCAAGTTCAGCTAGCAACAATGAAGCAGAATACGACACACTAATTCATGGTTTGAAGATGTGCATTGGCCAAGGGATACAACGCCTCATGGTAAAGGGAGATGCACTTCTCATTGTTAAACAGATTTTAGGCATTTGGGCATGCAAGAATGAAAGCTTACGGACAAAAGTTCATGCCATTCGTAGATTGTTTAATCAATTTGAAGAAGTGCAACTATATCATATTCCTAGGAAACAGAATGAAGATGCCGATTTACTTGCACAGCAAGTAGTTACATGTGTTGAGAAAGAAGTGCAGGTCATCATGGTGGCATCAACTGTCAAGCAACCGAGATACCAGGGATTGGAGTCATTGACTCCCATTATTAGCTACATTTTGGAGGGCGAGTTTCCACAAGACTTCACGAAGGCTCAAAAGAGGAGACTCATGAAGAAGGCAAGCGCATATCTCTTCCTAGAAGGCTCCCTCTATCAAAGAGGGAGGGATCAAGTATGCAGAAGAGTACCAACTATTGAGGAAATTCCAGCCATTCTAAAAGGTTTGCATGAAGAAGCATGTGGTGGTCATTTTGCCCAAGAATTAACTGTGAAGAAGATTTTGCTTGCGGGGTACGTTTGGCCAAGTCTGCATGTGGATGTCCAACATTGGTGTAAAAGTTGTCACAATTGTCAGGTAAATGGGAATAGAAGATTGGTTTATGGTCCAAGGCAAATCGTGCTTGCAAATGGACCGTTTGAAAAGTGGGGCATTGATGCTATGGGTCCTCTGCCTAGGACAAAAAATGGTAAACTCTACATTCTAGTGGCTGTAGACTATATGACTAGGTGGGTGGAAGCACAAAGTGTGGCAAAGGTAAATGAGAAGACAGTGAGCAAATTCGTCTACACTCACATTTGTTGTAGATTTGGCACACCTTTGGAGATTGTTTCTGATAATGGTCCAGGGTTTAGAAAGGGATTGCTCACAGAAGTCTGTGAAGAACTTCACATTCTACATCGTCACAGTACACCCTACTATCCCCAATCAAATGGTTTGGTAGAAAAAGCTAATGGTGTCATTGCAGGCATCATTAGTAAGATGGTGAAAAACAAGACAAAGTTGTGGGATGACTTCTTGGATGGTGCCTTGTGGGCGTATCGAACCACATATAGGGAAGCCACGGAGTTCACACCATTTCACTTGGTCTATGGTCAAGAGGCTTTACAGCCAATTGAACTAAACATTCCAACAATGCGACTTCATGGCAAATCAGCACAAGATGATCAAGAAGCATGGATGGATCGACTTCTTACCTTAGCTGAGCTTGAGTGGAAAAGAGAAGC
Source organism: Adiantum capillus-veneris (assembly GCF_014529385.1). Classification (NCBI taxonomy): domain Eukaryota; kingdom Viridiplantae; phylum Streptophyta; class Polypodiopsida; order Polypodiales; family Pteridaceae; genus Adiantum; species Adiantum capillus-veneris. The sequence continues at coordinate 100,212,320 of NC_140960.1, read as the reverse complement.
AGCATACGAGTGCTATAAGAGGAAAGCCACACAGACAAAGGAGAAGCTTGACAAGAAACTGAAGGACAAAGGCATCAATGAAGGAGATCTTGTGCTAAGGTATGACAATCGACTCGATAATCGTTTTGATGCCAAATTTGAAACAAGATGGCAAGGGCCATACATAGTCAAGAAGGCTTTCAATTCAAGTTACTATCAGCTTATGGACTTGAATGGTAAAGAGCACTCCAGGAAAGTAAACGGGTATCGCTTGAAGCCCTATTTGAGTCGCCTTCTACCAAAGGATCTACCAAAGATCTGTCCAAAGGCCGCTGTCTCATGTAAGTATTGCTACATGAAGCATGAGTGTAACTCCAGCCAAAATTCTGAGGGGCCAAACAATAAAGATCTCGTCAAGGACTCTGAAGCACTCTCTTTGGAAAAGATGCTCTATGATGGTACATGAATATACCATCATCCAGGGGGAGGGCTAATGATAGCCGTTTTTCGGCTCTTTGTAATTGCCACAATGAGTTACCTCACCCTACCAAAATCACCCAAACACTGTGGCTATCCCTACCATTTCACTGTACATAGGCGTGCGTGAGTCACGGGACTTTTCCCATATCTTCTTCAAAAACCCTCAATTAGCTAGTCATTGGGCTAGTTGAGCCAAAAAAATAAAAATAAATAAAAAATATAAAAAATATAAGTATATTATGGCCCATGCGTATGTAAATATTTCTTTGTATATAGGGCCTAAATACAAGATTTTTTCATAATTATTTTGGTATTTATTTAAATATTTCTACGTAGGTGTGTGTTATTTATGCTCTGTACATTGCCTCACCATTACCACAATTTTTTCTTACCATTTTTCATACTCTTTATTCCATATAGAAATATTTTCATGTAAGCTTCTCTTATATTTTGTGTAACTCCATCCCAACAAAAATCCAAAAAAACTAGTTTTATTTATGTGTATATTTTTTCACTATTTTGATTTTTCCCTTCCTACATCTATTTTGTTTTTTTCTAAAAAATTAGAACACCAAAAATATTTATCTTTTTATGGTAGACTTATAATGAGAGAGATTTATTTTGACCCCTTTATATTTTTCCACCTATATTATTTATATTTGACATGTACATATTTTTTAGACTCCTCAATATTTGATTTTCTTAGTTGTACTATTCACTTATATCCTAATCTCAACAATATCTTCAATTATAGACCTACCAAATAAGGTCAAGGGTAGGTGGCATGCATACATGCACTATGGAGGGCTCACTCTTGGAGGTATTCAAAAGAATCATCCAAAGAAGGACCCCACAAAGACCTTGTGCAGTGGAAAAAAACGGTCGGTTTTGTTGAATTTTTAAAGTTCACTTGCTCTCCGAATTTGAAAAGGTGATACAAACAAAAGTTGTAGCTCGTGGGCTGAACTTTTGCCTCAAATTTTTTCATATTTTTTTGAGCTACGAGCTGTGAGCTATGATTTTTTTAGTGGACCCCAATTTTCCCATGCTATGCAGCCACACTCTCTCTTCCACTTTATCATTTTCCTCTTTCACACACACTTCTCCACTCATCATCCCCATCTTTCTCACCACTCCTCTCTGCACACTACTCACCTTCTCCTCAACCTTGAAGAATAAGAGAAACCATGGTGAACTCATACCTCCCACACACAATTCCATTCAAAAATTGACCACCTAGTCTCATTTTTCCTCCTCCAATTTACCCATATCTATAAAAAAACCACAAAATTCATCCTCTTCTCTTAAAAGACAGCATCATGGTGGTTGATTACTCAGCTTCAATTACCTTGTCTCTCAAGGAAGGTCAAGAGTGGAGAAGAAATGTACCGTCAAAGCTAGTGGACCGTCAACAAGCGTCAAAATCGGCCCTACTCAAGACACTTGGAGCATCAACCTTGTAAGAAAGCCACCTTTTCTTACCTCTTAAGAGTTTTTTTCTTCCTTATTTGTATCCTACATGGATACTCCCATTGTAAATATCCAACTCCATTTGTAAATTAATACTAACTCTACTAACACTAACCCACTATGAAAAGTCCTATCACCTCCATTTCTCTCCTCTCTCTTTCCTCACCAACTTCTTGATAATTCCAAGCAAAAGAAATTAGATAAATTGCTGAAAATCTAACCCAACCATGGTTAGAGGAGTAACCCTAGCCTTCAAAATTGCTATAAAAGGAGGGTGTAGCTAGCACAAAGGGGGAGCCATAAGCAAGAGCACTATGCTATAGCTTGAGAAGCCAAGCTCAACCTCTCTAGAAGGAGCTCTTGAGTGGAAGCTCATTGTCTTATGCATGTGCATGTGTTGTAATAGGGGATTAGCAAGGGAACTCTATGCCATTGTAAGAGAGAGAGTGATCATTCAATTGAGAGTAGGAAATCTATCATTTCTCCTACTAGTGTAAGCCCAACATTTGCTGAATCAAGGAGGGTGGATTTGGACTAAGCTTGGATATTTTGTCTCCCTTCCAACGTGAAGTAATGGAAAACAATGATGCGTAAGTGTCTTGGTGTTTTTTGTTAAGTTCTTGATAGCTTGTTCTCTGGTGTTGTCATCAACCTAGCCATAAATCCCACATACTGTAAGAGGGCGACAGGGTGGAGAGGACTCCCCTGGCTTTAAGACAGTGATTGGGGTGGCTTTTCTTGTGATGTGTCGTGGTGAAATTTACGCAAGCTATGTTGAACAGATACTAATTTCACTTTGATTTGTAATGACAGATTTGTAAGAAGGTATTAATGCAACAAGCACCCCCTCCCCCTTTCTCTCTCTTTCTTAAATATATAGTTGTGTTTGCTTGATCATTGCCGATACGTTTCAAAGCAGCCCGAGCACTATCTCTCTCTCTCTCTCTCTCTCTCTCTCTCTCTCTCTCTCTCTCTCTCTCTCTCTCTCTCTCTCGTGTTTTAGGGTGTGAGAGTATTCCATTGGTGTTAGGGTTAGTGTAAATTCCTTGCTTGTTTGTGGGTTGCTCTAACGATTCTCCTCTTTTGCGTCCTAGTTCGCTCTTAAACTAGGTGGTGCCCCTTGTGTAGTTGGGATTTGGCTGTGGGTTTGTTGTTTTGGTTTGTGTTGTGTTGTGCCCCAGCCCCATTGAGCAGCACGGGAGCCTTGAAGGGTGTCTAGAGGCCACTCTTCTTGTTGCCCGCCCCGGACCGCCTCACTGTAAAGCATATCCTAACCCAATCAATAAAGTAAAGACCAAGTACTGCAACGGTGTGCAACTGGGCCAAACACCCTAAGAACCCTTTTTTTTAAAACATTCAATATCAGTGCGCAGTAGGACAGAGAACACCACCCCCCATGTATGTACCCATAGCCAACCAATATACAGGGCCTATCGAGGCTTCTCATGATAGTGATGAAAAAACCTTTGAAAAAGCGACAGTATCAAGTGAATCACAAGGCATTTTAATGCTCAGTAAGTCCCCATAGTATGTCCGATTACTGTCAAGAGAGTACTGCCATGCTAAATCAAGCGGCAGCAAAACCCCTAAAAAAGCCAATGTTAACGTAGAGCAGCCCCCAAAAAAAAACCAGTATTTACAAAGAATTTAAATGGCAATAGCTCGTATACCTACCCTGAAACCACCTTGAACAGTAACAACACAGTGTTGTTAATAGCAACCCGAAACCCAGTAGAAGGGTCAAAGCCATGCCAAAACACCATCACCATATATACTCACCGACCAACAAGGACCTTAACCAGGTTTCGTTTATAGAGAGCGAAATCCACATAAAGAACCAGTTTATCAAAACTTGCTACAGCACCATTATAACGGTGATAATGCCTCTTAAAAAAGTAGGTATGCAAAGAAATATGCATGGGCAGAGTGGAAAACCTGAGTAACTTGTGTTGCGAGCTCCATACTTCAGTGTAAAAAAGACACACAATCCTACTTTATGCAAGCAGAACAACAACGAAAGCTAAGTGAGGGGCAGAGTTGCGCCCTCACCTCTTTAAATAGAGGAAGGAGGAAGGCCGCCAATCCTGTGTAATGAGCAGAGCGCCATGAGTGGAGAGACCCCCTCCTACGAGGACAAGGAGGCCGCCTACAATGCAATATGAGAGAACTACCCTAGCGCCTTCACGACCGGTATTACCCAAGGAGTAAACCGACCCCTTTTTTTTAATACCAAAATGTATTACTTATATCTCAGAAGGGCCAAGTCCCATGGTGGAGACCCAATATAGTGAAGCTTAGGAAGTATGTATCCAATAAGCTAGGGGTTTTTAAGTAATAGTTTGTGTGTGTGTGTGTGTGTGTGTGTGTGTCTGTGTGTGTGTGTGTGTGTGTGTGTGTGATTCAAGGGGAAATGGCATAACCAATCTACCACACTTGGGTGAGAGAGAGAGAGAGAGGGGTTTAACAACTATGTGAGGCCAAAGTCGGCCTATGAGACAAATCAAATATACATGTGTGTATGTCCTCCATCTATCGCAAAAGACAAAACAATCCAAAGTGGTACAAAATAAGGATAGGGATTAAAAAAACCTTGGTTTGTGATGGGGTCTATGGGGGGGAGATGAAGCTCTAGTACTACGGGTATGTGCATGTCTATGCTTAGGTAGTATAACCGAGTAAGGGATGAAGATCTCTTGCTATCGATGCAGTTCCTGTTGCAATCCCAAGGAAAGAACCTCTTACCTGCCACCATCCAAGAAACACAAGTCCATAAGAAGTGGCATTACTTGGGAAGATAGGTATCAATGACCCCTTCCCCTTGTTATCGGTGTCAAAAATTATAAAGAAACTAACAACTAAGCAGAGATCAAGTAATTAACATTTACAAAAGTAATCATATGCATTAAAAACTGTGGCGTTACATGGAAGGATGTGTGTAAAAAAACTTTTTCTATTGTTACTCGTATCAAAAAATACAATGACACTCCCCGCTAAGGAGGGGTCAAGTACCTTTATTAGTAATCACATAGACTTCCGTTTGGAAAAAATTGAACAGCATTTTGTTTGTACCTCGGACAAAATTTCAAAAAATCCAATAATGACCATCTCAGACGAGACCCCGAGGATTAATGCTATCCTTATGAAGAGAAAACTAGCTCAATGTTTTCAAAGTAAAAGAAAAGTCAAAACCAATTATCCCATGCTTTGTCTATCTCAAGCCACAACCTCCTACTAAAGGGTACTCTTACAATTAAATCCCTTTTTATTATCATAAAAAAGTATGAAGTAGCGTTAAGTTAAGAAATCAGAACACGATAGTAGTCATAAAATTCAAGACTACTAGAGAAATGTTTGCTAATGTATTCCGAATTAGGTCTCCCAAACCTTACTACAAGGTGGGTGTAGAAGTCCATTTGTAAGGTCATCATAAAAAGCATGTCATTTTGTGAAAAATCCAACATGTGGACCGAGATCCAACATCCACCCACATGCTCTTCCAAATCCCAAGTGTGTGTCTCCGAGATGGAGATGGACAATCAGAATTGGACAATGATATTCCATCAAAGTGCATGTGTCTTAATTTATAGGTTATTCTCACACAAAACAATTACTTTTTATGTATAAGCAAAAAAAAAAAAAAAAAACCCTATGTCGTGCAATGGATTGTCAAATCACACATTCCTTTTTTTTTTGTGCACGTGTCCCAAAATTTCAAAAATTTTAGCAGCATTTTGTTTGTATTCCGACAATTATAAAAAGATCCCATAGGCTGCCATCTCTTGCGAGACCCTCATAGGAGGTTGACAGCATCAAAACACGAATAAAATACAGTACTTCGTTTATATTTCAATCATGTTTTCAAACGATCCACAAACTGCTATGTCATAAAAGATGCTCTTACGAGGTCGAAGGCATGAAGACTTTATGGTCAGACCATCAATTTGTATTATCAAAATAAGCATGCAATTATTTTAAGAAATCCAAACAATGTAGGAGCCATCCTGCTCAGAAACGTTCATTCACCAAAGTATTACCACAATTCACAACACTGGCAATTATCAGTGCTAAAAGATCCTTGTAAGAATGTGTAGCAAACATTTATCCGTTCTTCTTCATACATGTGCTTAAAATTAAACTAGCCTACCATAACTATACTATCATTGTGGTTTAAAGTTATCAATGTGTGAGAACTACAAGCCAAAATCCACAAGATTTGAGCAGTATTACAACCATATTTATCACATATACATACCAATAAAAAGGCTAATGTACTGAGTAGGTGCAAAGGCACCTATCTATATGCCAATCAGGATGCGTGATCTGGTGAAGATAAGTTTAATGGTGTCATCCATGGCTTGAGGACCATAGTCTATGTACGAGCATTGTCAATCCTTTGCTTAGTCAAATCCGTTTTCAGCTAATGAGTTGAACCGCCAATTTGGTGATGTATGTGTGCGTTCACCAAAGTGAGAGGCTAAATGACATTAATTACACATTGTTATTATGCACTTGCAATGGACCAAGTCGAGGTTATTGGTTGCCGATGATGTGTATGCGAGGGGGTTCAAGTTGAGAATGCTACATGCGGATATGAGCAGCTCACTGCATATTGTAATCGCATAACTGATGTTTAATGTTGTGGGTGTGGTATGTGCGCTCCGCATTCTATGTGTGTGTGCCAAGACATCCAGTATGTGACTTACAAGATGCAAATACTTGTACTTCTTGTGCATGACATTACAGTGCATCTCATAACTATCTATGAGTAATTTTTCATGTCATATTTCATAACGAGCGTTCTCGTAAGTAATATAGGTGTAGATATACCTAGAATTTCCAAGCCTGGAGTGGAAAAGTGGATATCATCATTCGTGGTTGATGAAGCTTTGTATACCATCTTGTATGCAAAGTCAAATTACATATGTTTTGAAGTTGATATCATTGCATCAACTTTGCCGGTGTATCTTGATGTAGCAACTTGGAAGCTTCTCAAAACAGTACGCCTCAATCCCAGTATGAAGGATCCATCGTAATGTGTGTGAGATATATATATATATATATATATATATAGAGAGAGAGAGAGAGAGAGAGAGAGAGAGAGAGAGAGAACCCATGGGGGGTCAAGAATGAGAAGGTGAACAAGGGCTCAGAATACAAACTCCCCGGATCCTGCTCTACTTGAGTCGAACGGCCATCCTAAATGGGATTATGAGGTGAAGTAGTGAACAGAAAAAAGAGCATCAAATTTACATGGAGTGGGTCAATATTTACAAAAATCCCATGTAAATGATGCCTCTGCCCATTATGTTTTCCGCTAGGTTGTGAAATCTCCTATTTATTGAGTGGCATCCATGTGTTGAGTAGGTAAAAATAGGTATTAATTAATCACTACTCAATCGTGATAATTAGAGCTATTATTCGGCTATATGGATAGTGTGTGTGTGTGTGTGGAGAGAGAGAGAGAGAGAGAGAGAGAGAGAGAGAGAGAGAGAGAGAGAGAAGGGGCTCAGAAGCAGTTCAAAGAAGGACAATGCCAACTATTTTTCATTGAGATCTATAAGATGAGGGATTGTATCGAGATATGAGCTATGAGCCATGCTCAACTCCCACATACGTGAGACATAATTTGATACATCATTTAGTGGGACAAGGATCACAAGTGGTAGAGATTTTTGGCATATTAGCGCACATAATCATAAATGTGGAATAGAATTCTTGGGGAAGCAAGGCATAAATTCATAACTTAATGTGTCCTTGATTGGGACAAGGAACATAGGCCGTATCCACCATACCATTGTTTGGAAAACTAGAGTAAATAAATCTTAGATTTTTTTCGGAAGGAAGGAAATCTAAAAATCCTTTGGAAGGAAGGCAAAAAAGGCTTAGTTGTAGTGCCAAGGGCACTAGAGTAAATAAATCTTAGATTTCCTTTGGAAGGAAGGCAAAAAAGGCTTAGTTGTAGTGCCAAGGGCAAGCAAAGGGATTGTCTAGTCTAGAAAAGTGTGTACATACGTATGTGTGTGTGTGAGTGAGTGAGTGAGTGAGAGAGAGAGAGAGAGAGAGAGAGAGAGAGAGAGAGAAGAAGAGAATGTTAATGTTGTAGGAAACTATCCGAAGACACCTTAAAGATATATCCGACGAGGACTTGTTATTCAAGAGGGAAATGCATAACCAATCTACCACACTTGGGTGATAGAGAGAGAGAGAGAGAGAGAGAGAGAGAGAGAGAGAAATAAATATTTTTAACATCTATGTGAGGCCTAAGTCGGCTTATGAGATAGATCAAATATATATGTGTGTATGTCCTCCATCTATCAAAAAAGATAAAACAATCCAAACTAGTACAAAATAAGGATAGGGATTAAAAACCTTTGGTTTGTGATGGGGTCTATGGGGGGGATGGAGCTCTAGTATTAGGGGTATGTCCATGTCTAAATGCTCAGGTAGTACAACCATGCAAATGCATCAAGCTAGCTAGCTAGCTCCATCATGTGCTAATAGGAGGGAGTCAAATGTGGTACATGGAAGGATCATGAGCAAGGGTTGCTCGGATGAATGCAGCTAAGTGAGCCACCATCTGGGCTCGTCTTTCCTCAGAAAGCCCTAATCTTGCATTCCAAATTCAACAAATCATGAAGTGATTAGCACAAAAAAATGACATTGTCAGTATGAAATACAAGCCTCTAATTAGGCAAATATCCAAGCATAAGCACAAAATGTTAATCCAATTAGTAGAAAATTAGTGGGTAAGTTAATAAAAAATTAGTGAAATTAGCAAGGGTTCAATGTGAAATTATAGTGTGTAGGCATACAATTAGCAAGATATACTGACAAATTAGGGGATATTGAACACATTGCTTCATGCACACACATCCAAAATCCACAAAACCATAAACACACAAGTGAAATTAGTGAGGAAACCGATCTGATTATGCCATAATTACACTAGTGTAGGCCATCGCTCCTTGACTTCTCAGATGATCGAGTTAGAAAGCTCTCTTCAAGGTTCACCATGCTTTGCTTGATTTCTCTCTCCAAGCTCTACCTAATGCACACAGATCTCCATTTCCTGCATGATTCATTGAGAAACCTCAAGATCCCTCTCCGGGAGAGGGGCTACGCACGCTGAGTATCTTGAGATCTGAGATCTCGCCCCGATGCAGCTCCAATCCACACCAGATATGTCACTACCAAGCTCAGATTCAAGCTTCGTGCTCTGCCATAGCCGATGAGCTCTGTCGCTTCCATATTGATCAGCAGGAAGCCATGGAGCGCACCCTGATCGTCGTCGCCAAAACTTTGACACCAGTTGAAGAGTACGTGTGTGTGGATGCGTGCGTGCGCGGGGCAGATGTGGTGGGGTGTGTGCATACGAGAAGGGGAGAGGGAGAGATTAGTCGTGTGGGTGAAGTCAACCGCAAGTGAGGAGATCATTATTGTTGTATATATGTACAACCAGTAAGGTGAGTAGTGGGCAGGCGCCCATAACCTGGGCAATTGAGCAAGGCACAACGCCTTTACCCCAACAAATCAAATCCTTTGTTGTTCATCTTTATGGCCACCTCCCTCCAAGCAGGGCTCAACAAGACGCTTCTCACCTTAGAAATCCAAGGGGACTAGTGAGACATCGAGTTGTGAAAGTATCTAGTTACCTCTCCCCATTCCAAGGCCTCCGCTGCTTTGTTGCACTTTCGAGCCAGCTCGCCAGTGAAGCCCCCAAGATTCAAGTTAGACCACCGAGGGGCAAGCAACCTATCGTGTATATCTAGCCCTTTCCACTGGCCACCTTCCTAGTACAGTTTGGCATTGTCCATCATGGCCTTTGTCATAACATCCCACGCTTGATCTTGCTTCATGATTGCAACCACAAACTTGGCACACTGGGTGTCTGCGTGAGTACTAGAATTTATAATTTCGCGACCATCTTGCCCCACCAGCCTCGCTATGGCCTCCCAGCTTGCCCATTGCCAAGGCAGCAAGTCTTTATTGTTGTTTTTCCAGAGGAATGTTTTCGTCGATTTTAAGAACTCCTTCTAGTTGCATTTGGCTATCTTAAGAAGTGGGCCATTAAATGCTAAATATGGGAGCATAAACGAATTGATCACTTTCAATCTGCTCTTGAAAGGGAGGAGCTCATACTCCCACCTACACAACTTGTTCCTTATCTTATCCAACATCCATGAGAATATTTTCTTGTGGGTTATATCCACTCCAGGTGCCTAAACACCGTCCCTTTGAACACAATCTCTCCGGAACACATCGCTGGATTGAAAGCGTCATCTTCTAAGAGGGAGATCAATCTAGATGTTTCAACATTGCACTTCAATCCTGACGCAATGGCATACATTTCCACAATCTCTAGAGCCATCTTGATCACCTGAGGACAAGTTTTGAGAAAGAGTAGTGAATCATCCGCAAATAGCTTCGCCATTAGTTGGTCGTTATTGGGGACGGATAGCCATTGAATTTCCCCACTTGAAGTAGTGTCTTTGAGCATTGTCACTAGGGGATGAGATCTAATGGCAAACAGAAGGGGAGCTAGGAGCAGCCTTGGTTAGTTGATCTTTTTACCTTGAAAGCCCCCACAATCCGCTCATTAAATAAGAGCTCAAATTGGCTACGAGCACCCAATACGTTAACCAAACGACACATCCGTGGTCCAAAGCCCAGAGATTTCATGACCTCTTCAATAAAAGAGCGTGTGATCCTATCATACACTTTATCTAAATCCAATTGAAGTGATATACACTTTTGCTTAGCAACTGATGAAAACTCTATGCCGATCATTGCTGCCAGAATGTTGTCATATATAAATCTTCCTTTCATAAATCCATGTTGGTGGGGGGTGATGACCTTGTCAAGAAGAGGATTGCATGCCATTCACGTGATCGGGGACCTAAGCTCCTCCCATAATACTTTGAAGAACTCCGTAGTCATGCCGTTCCACCCATGAGACTTCTCTTTACCCAAATCTTTGCAGAGAGCATTCCTCCTCGGAGAATGCCTTCTCCAATATGTTAACATCTGAATGTGATACCGTTTATTTTGACACTTCCCAGAAGAACAGCTCTGGCTCCATCCACTTCTAGGGATCTAGCCTCGGGCTAGCCAATAATTTGTTGCAAGTGGTAACGCATCATATGAGCCATTTTTTCCGGGTCCTTAATCTCCTTTCCTTCCCCATCGGACAACAAGTGGTGGACGATGCCCCAATTTCTCTTGATTTTGAGGGCCTTGAAGAAGTGAGATTGATTAGCCTCCTCTGGTTGGAGGAAAGTTTCTCTAGAATGAATTTTGGTCTTCTTCACCTCCTCGATTTGTTGTTCAATCAAGTCGCATTTTTCTTCAAGCCACTTTTTGTGCTCGGCTTCAAAAGCCAACCCTTCTTGTTTTTTGTGGTTAACAGCTTTACTTCATTTGCAAGTTGCTTTCATCACTCCTCGCGGTGTTTCTTCCTTCTAGGGTTTGCTGTCTTGATTACTTTTTTAACATTCTTGGTGAACGTATCCCAGGCGTTAGGGCTTACTGTATCCACATTTTTACAAAGCTTTCTTATAGCTTTTATGACCAGGCTTATGAAGAGAGGGTCTTTAAAGAGATCAGCCCCTGTTGACAGTAGCTTCTTTGATCCTTGAGGGCAATGACCTCCATCTTTGGTTTTTTGGAATTTCAAACTTAACGGTAGGCGATATGACAGGCATATTGAAGTTACCACCTTCATACCAAGCAATGGTGGGTAGCCAATCGTCTTGATGGGAACAATAGCATATATCCAATCGAGAGGATGTGCCAACATCCTGTAGGCTGGTATACGTGAATCCTGGCGTGCTATTCCACGAACCCACCTCCCACAAGTCTATTAAAGCCCACTTCTCACACAATCTTTGCCATCTGGATCTCTTTGAAGCCACAAGAATGCTTGAGGAGCTTGTTCTATCCTTTCTCTTTTCCAACATATTAAAGTCTCCCTTTAGAAGCCATTCCCCTTCCACGTGCACGTCATTCAGTTGATACTTGATCTTTCCTTTGCCACGCATGGACCATTTATGTTGACAATGGTGATATGTTTGTCCCCCATTTAATCTTTACTCCCAAAGCTCTCCCATATGAATCATTTAGCACCACCTTAGGTTTTAGGTCCATGTCCACAACCGTCATTACACCACTATAACCATCCCCACCCTCTCCTTAAAATATAAGCTTCTTCCCCAATTCTTGTTTTCTCTGCCTTGCAGCATCAAGGTGATGTTCTTGGACTGCCCAACAATTAACTTCCTTTCCTTTTCGAACTTCCTCCCAGAAGAGGGAGCTCTTCTTCTTGGTCTTGAGCTCCTTAACTTCCATGACTAGATAATCAGCTCCTCCATTGATGAGGTAAGGGAACAAACTCCTCCACCTCTTAGGGCACTTCTATTGTGCCCTTTTCCTGGTGTCCTCCTCCATTGTAACTTTCCCATTCCCCACGGTTACATGAAGTTTCTCGGGGGATCCAAATCAAAGGCTTTCTTTTCTTGTAACACTGCAAAGGGATTGTGCAGAGGGACCACAGACGTCACCCCTTTTAGCTGGGGGGGAGGTGGGTGGAGCTTCTCTCTTTCCAAGATTTTGTAGTCTCAAGTGACCTAGAATCTCTTGCCACTGCCTTCACCCTTTTGGCCCTCTTTAGGCTTGGGATTTGCACCGCCGACATAGTTGTCATTGTTGTAAACTTAGGTGGAGAAGTATTCTCATTGCTCTATTTGTATTTCTAACCCATGTCTATTCACCACACTACTTAAACAATGTCCACAAGCACATCTTTTCTCAACAACAAGGATGTGAAGGGGCTCGCAAGTTATTGATTCCCATTCATGGATAGAGACCTAGCAATTCAAGTTTATGTGAGTGAAAGAAGGTTTCCAATTTAAAAGTAGAAGGAGAGAAGCCCAAGTTGCATGGCATGAAACCTTCACCAAGAGCCAAACAAATCTAAGAAAGGCTAAGTAAAAGTCTAGATTTGCTAAAGGTCCCTAGTTTATCCTAGGCACAAACGATCCATGCATGAGTAGTAGGGGATACCAGCTTAGGAGAAATCAAGAAAAAAACGAATGTGGTGTGATACTTTCTCAACGAAGGTGAGCGAGGCGAAGCAACTAGGCAAAGGCAATTGGAAGGAGTACGCATGTACGTCACGAATGATAGCAGGTGGCATGAGGAAGGGCACACAGGTCGTTGATGTGGCGGGGGTTAATGGCAAAAAAAAAATATTAAAATAAAACTGACATGCCCAGCATCATGGGCGCTCATCTGTACGACATAGACTGGCGACGATTGTGTTCAAAATCCTCTCTTGCCATGTTCAAGTCCTGTCAACACGCCATTTTTTGTAGCCTTCAATGCAAGGCCTAGGGTTGATGAAATCGTGTAGACTCCTAGCACAAATTGAATAAAACAACCAAGCTACCAATTAAGCCTAAATAACTCAAGCATAACTTTAATCGTGGATTCTTACTTGCGGATGGAGACTCAACAAAGAAAGTCCAACTATACCTGTGGAAGTGATTTTCAAGTTCAAAAATCAAATTAAGCTTCATGAGTAGCAAACCTTCACCATGGTCATGAGACTTTAAAAAGCCAATAAAAGTTAGTTAAAAGGATAGAGTTGGTGATGATCCATGGATCTCAAGTTCTTAGTTCACCCTAGTGTCAAATACTTCCACAATTTGGTTCTATCCTTGACATTACAAGGGCCATATATGTTTACTATGGTGATAGGTTGAATTGCCCAGATGACTCTCACTCCTAGAATTCTCCCAGAGGGGTGATTGAGGACCACTTTGGGCTCCACGTCCTTGTCCACGATAGAGAGGACGCCACTGACTTGTCCACTCCCTCTCCATAGAACACCAACTTCTTCCCCAATGCGTGTTTTCTTTTGTTGCGAGTATCCAAATGATATTAACTTCCTTATCTTTTCTAACTTCCTCCCAAAAGAGGGCATGCTTCTTTCGGGTCTTCAATACTTTCACGTTCCATGATTGGATAGCTAAAGCTTCCATCATTGGATTTCTCAACATCGAATCCTCTCCCGCGAATCCTCTCCCGTTTTTGCACCCCTGAATCTAGGAGAGTCAGAAGGCTCTCCAGAAACCTGGGGTTCCTTCACCTAAAGCGCTTCGAAGGGATTGTGGAGTGGTAGGACACAAGTCCCTCCCTTTTAGTTAAGCTGGGGGGAGAGGAAACTTTCCCTTTGAAAGTTCCAATATCCTTCAATGATACAAGTATTTGTGGTCCTTGAATCCATTGGATCAGTTCATACCTATTAGGGACTCTCCTACTAAAGCCAAACAAGAGCATAAGATTAGCTTGCATGGCTAGCTACTTTTTCATAAGTGCTGGTGGAATCACGACAATGATAGCCTCTGCAACCTCCCCTTGCTGCGATAGAGACTTGTTTAGAGCACTATAGTCTTGCTCCACCAGACCTTCATCGAAAAAAGCCCATTGCATTCAGCTTCAGAGCAAGTTCTTTTGTTCGTACCTGGGCCACATTCTAGTTGTATGTCTACTTCTTTAAGCTCATGTTTGAGCCAAGCTTTAACATTCTTCAATTTCTCCTGGCCTCCCCCACTTGATGCCTCAGCATCTATGGATTGAGCGCAATCCTTGGAGTTCGGACCCTTTAAAATCCTTGCGAATAAGATACCTGGTATGAGAGCAATAGACACTGTTGACCCCTTGTTCACATTCGTACAAATTGACCCCTGGGGCATGTTCGCCTTGAGAGTCTTCACCTTGAAATTGATTCCTTGAGTAGTTTGTACTGGCTCTTTCCCTTTTTCTTTACACAAGCGGACCTTGTCCTCCAAAAGATCCTTATTAATCATCTAGGTCGGACCACTTGCCGAAGTCTCCCCCTTCATAACGACATCGTTCGAAGGTCGCAAAGTCGTCCCTTCTCCTTCATCCATCAAAGCTACCTCATCATTCAATGCCATCTTTTTTACCGCAAGCATTTGTGACAACATGACGATGTCTTCCTCCATGGGTACGGCCTCCGATTCCATTTTTAGCCCCACCCTAAGCACAAAACAAAAGGCGGGCGCGAAGAGAGGGGGGGGGGGGGGGGGGGGTCACAAAGCACCCTAGGACAACTTGGTAACCACCAAGATTGAGAGCCAAACAGTTGATTACTTGGGAGTTGGGAGCAACAAGCGATTAATAGGTTAAAAAAAGAAGAGATTGATAGGTTGCAAAGAGGCTGGCAACAAAATGTGACTAATATCTCAAGCAAAGAGGTATTAATCACAAGCGGAGGTAACCCACGAGCCAAGAATTAATCATCAAAGCAAGGAGGTATTAAATCCTTGTGTTGGTGCTTGGTTTGCAAGCGACACCAGACCTAGAGACTAGCAGGGGACGACATCCCTGTGCAAGGGTAGTTTGTGTCAGCAACACCAGGTTGGGGCACTCTTGCGAGCAGATGTCGCCATATCTCTACCACTTGGGCAGACCCTAAGCAGAGGACGTCGCTAGTAGAGAGACCTTTTGCACTTGCAGAAGACCCCTCACTCTCAAGTACCACCACGGAACTTTAGTGTTGCTACACTGTCGGGGGATATGTGTTCGAAATGTGAGCCGAGAAGGCACAGGGCCTCTGGCTGTGAGAGGTGTGAGAGAGAGAAAATAGCAAACACGGAAAGCATCGACAATTATCGTAATCATCATTTAACTTGAGTAGATCCTTAAGTACAACTTAATTTATTAGTCAATGTGGGTTGTTAACAACATCATCACTTAAATTAATTGAAAACAAGGAGTTTAAGCTCCCTTAACAAGATTAACGGGCCGTTAAGCTCTCCAAAACTCATCTATATGATTAACAAAGCTTAAATTGATGACGATGATGGAAATCTTCTCCATGTCATTCTTCTTGCTTCAATTGCCCTTATGAGCTCCACAAAATTTCTCTCTTTGATTGCCTTCAAGAAGCTCTTCCTACTGCTTATACAAGCTTCACTCTCCTCTTTTTGCTTTAATTGCACTTAAGAATTTTCCAAATCTCCTTGCTCGCCAAAAACTGAGATCTTTGATTGCTTACAAGAAGTTCTTCCTTTCTCTCTCCTTGTGTGCTCAAAAACAAAATCTGATAGTTCGGCAAAAAAACTCTTTCTAAGAGCCCTCGTTGAGCTTTTTCCCTACCAAAAGAATTGGCCTTCTTCCTCTTTAAGGCTCCTTTGGATCCTCTTTCCCTGATTATCCCCTTCCCTCCAAGCTCAAGAGAGATGAGCTTACTTATCTTGCTTTGCTTTGCTTCTTCCTCCCTCCTTTGTGTCTCTTCTCACCAAGGTAGAGAGAGAGAGAGAGAGAGAGACAGAGAGAGAGAGAGAGAGAGAGAGAGAGAGATTTGGATTCCCTACCATTTCTTACCGTATACATGTGGTAGTGATGTGTGTGAACACACTAGGACCGCTATGGCATTTTTTCCCTCTTGAGGAGGTTTTTTCCCCCGTGCATTGTATATACGCCCATCACTCTAGGGCTATCTATCCTTCCATTGCACACTAAGTAATATACTCCCAATTGTGTGCCTTGAGCTTTCTTTGTTTTCTCCAAGCTGTGTGCATTTCTCTGCAACCCTAATTCCAACAATTGGTATCAAAGCAGGTTGCGTATTCCAGGGCTTAGTCGACAGCAGCTCCAGCACACACCTGCTCACTTTCTCCGATTTCTGTGAGCTTTGGTGAGCGTTTGCAGGTCGACAAAAATTTTGGATTCAGGCTCATTTTGGCCTCTTTTTTCCACTCCATCCAGGTATGTGCAGGCAATTTTGTCATTTTGTGCAGAATTTCTGTCTGTGTTGTTTTTTGCAAAACAGCTCCTGTACGGTCTACTGTGGGTTGTGCTATATAGCACGTGCTAGTCTCACTCAGTTTCTCCTCATTTCGGGCAATTTCACATCAGGTGCAGATATTTTCCATGGCTGACAATAACACAGATGTGTTCAAGATGTTTGCTGCTAAGGACAAATTGGATGGGGACAATTACCCTATGTGGGCTTACATGATGCAACATGTTCTTGTGTCAAAGAGCATCTAGAATATTGTGCAGGGCATCGATGTACGTCCTGGTTCTGAGGATGCAAGCGATGTTGAGGATGTGGCAGGTCTTTACCGCTATTAGAGTTGTTTTGCCTACAGCAGAACAAGCTCGTTGGGATGTAAAGGATGAGCAGGCTCATGCGTTGATTGCATTGTCTATAAAGCGCACCATTACTCCTCACATTTGTTCAGCAAAATCTGCAAAATAGGCTTAGGATATTCTAGCAGGTCTTTATGCAAGCCGCAATGAGGCTAAAATTGCTTTGCTACGTAAAGAGCTGGAATCAAAGATTATGCATGAGGAAGATGACATGGACACTTTCCTTGCTAGTGTCAAGGATATCAATGAGCAACTTATTTTTGCAAGTGAAGTCATTTCAAACAATTCCCTTGTGCAAATTGTTCTTGATGCCTTCTTATCAGATTCTTACCAGACTTTTGCTAGTACTTGGAGATTTATGACCCAAGGAAATCCTGAAGTTGTCAAGTTTGATGCATTATGCACATTGTTGTTGCAAGAGTCACTTTCGAGGAAAAACAGGACTAGGCAGCATGCAGTTGAACAGGATTTTATTGCTTCTCAAAGAAAGGGTGGTAATAGCAATGCAGCCACTTCTTATGGTTCTGCTGTGAGTGGCAAAAATTATGTTCCTAATGCTTCTGTTGGTGGCAGCAATTCGTCTAGAAATTCTGGTGATAAGGGCAAAAAGAAGATGCATTGTCATTATTGTAAAGCTAATGATCCCCTGATCAAGCAATGTCCTAAGTTGAAGGCCAAAGAGACTAAGAAGAAAGAGGGTGGTTCCACTGCAAATATTGGTTCCACTACAAATGCAGCCATTGTTGAGTCTTCTGTGAAAGGAGACTGTGCTACTGATGTTGATGCAGAATGGGCTTTTAGTGCAGAGTGCACTTACAATCCTGTTGTCCATGATGCATGCATGTCGGTTGCTTAAGATTCACATGTGTGGTATTTCGACAGTGGTGCTACAAAGCACATTACCTCACATCGTGAATTGTTTACCTCTCTCGAGTCTGTCCCTCATGGGAATTCAATCACTTGTGCCAACAATGCCTCTTATCCTGTTCAGAGAGTTGGAAAGATTGTGCTTACTGCTGCAAATGGCAATTCTTTCACACTTGTTGATGCACTTTATTTACTTGGGATCAAGAAGAAACTTTTGTCTGTATCTGCACTTGCTAGGCTTGGACTTGTAGTCAAATTTGTGGATGACAGATGTACAATTTATGATCTTTGTTTTGGTGATGAAATTGTTCCATTTGGCCTTTTGTGCCGTGGGCTGTATAAGCTCATTTTTGTATGACAATTGTGGACAAAATTTTGCAAACGCAGTTGTTGCAGATTCGAGGCATGTTTCAGATGCAAAACTGTGGCATGCATGTTTTGGGCATTTGAAATTTTCCAGTGTGCTACGTTTGCAGAAATCTGATATGGTTGCTTCTTTGCCGCCTCTTGAAGCACCTGTCAAACATATACACATCGACCAAGGCATCACCCTGCATAAATTTTTTTTCCAACAGCCCTTGTCTGAGAACATCATCCTGAATTTTGTCGTCCATTACAATGTCTTGGATAGTGCCACCTGCCCTCAAGATGTAAGTATAGGTGATTGCATGTCGTGGAAAGCCTTCTCTTTGCGTTCGAGTAAAATATCCAAAGCTTTTTTGCCATAACCATATCGGGCATTTCCAAATCACTACATTACGCATATATCTCGACCACTTTAGTGCCCGCAGAAGTCCACCCGCATACCTAGATATCAGTGTACTAAAAGAGATGACATTCCAGACAAGATATTCCTCGAGCACTCACTAATCTATAAAGTTGCACTATATTCTAGAACCTGGTCAAAGCCCAAAAACTCCCAGACAACACACTGATCGAGGTGACCAATCTGGCATAGAACTAGTCTCTATGGAAACTTAAATGGGCAATATCTTGGCAACCAAAACTTCAATTGCTATCTGAAAAGACCGACACACCCTACAATATGAGCATTTCAGGCCCATGCATTCACTTCAGCATTAACCCTTCATCTACAACTTTCCAATCTGGTACAGTTCTGCAACCCACTCAACCTTCAAACTACCATAACTTATACACAGTAGCTCCAATTGATGAGCCGTAAAGACATGCATGTGGAGCACTTCGAGCACTACAGTTTTATTCCTTAATCCTACATTTGTGATCACTTCAAACATACTCATTTTTAGCATCAACAACATAGTTTTTGGCCCTTTAAAGACGCATCTGGCATACATTTAGCATTGAGCTAGCTTGTTATCAAGCCTTGATCACTGATCAATAATCATTTAGAATGCAATTAGGCACAATCTGCATCCTTCTGGTCTTTTTCTCACCATGGAAGCAAAGTTGCACGACATCCACCCTCTCTGAACCTGCACAGCCTCCGGTACATGCCAACTGGTTTTCAATATACATTCACTATAAGCACTTAAAGATCTTTTCCATCACCAAGCTCACATAACTAGTAAGTACATGCAAAACAAAATTATGCTTACACCCTATCATCAATGGTCTAACTTAATCATTAGGTAGCTATCCATTGCAAATGTTTAAACCATATTTGCCGTATCTCCAAAGCTCTCAATTGTTTAGTGAACCCCGTCAGACTCAAGTGCTCTGATTAATTATGCACACAGCTTGACCATCAAGCTTGATTTAGGGAACTCTGTCAAGCTCAAGTATGCCTTAGTCTGTCTGCATATGGAATGGCTATCAAGTCGTTCTTTTCAACTTTTGGCAGCAAAACCGACTCAAAAGATGTAAAGATACTTCATCAATTGTCCAAAGAAGCCAATTGGAAGATAGCCATGTAAGCTTATTGACCACGAAACCCAAAACTCTTTCCTCTTAGCTTAAATACAAACAAAGCAAAACCTAGTGCCAAGCAACCTACTACAAGAAAATAGCTGTTGTCCTTTGAATCTGTAACCTGCATTTCAGTAGCCCCCGGGATCAAATGGGATAATAAGGAATTGCCCAAACACTAGAGCAACATAATATCCACATGAGCATACATTTTTTGTATATCAATCAACATCAAACATTTCTTGTGCAGATTTGTTATTCCTGGGTCAAATAGCATGCAGCCACTATGCATACTCAAAAGTACCAATCCGTATTAAACTTGTCTTTTAAGATCCTTAGAATCTCTTGGATCAAACACCATTGAGAGTACATAGCATTGATGGGCCCCACAATATACTAAAGCTTCACCTGAAGCATAGTGCAACACCCACATCACATAAACTTTTGGAAACTTAAGCTCATTATCGGCAAGCATTAAAGAGAACTGACTCCCTTTTACTGGCAACCAGAACATCACTGACATAAGCATCATTAGAAATAATATCCAAACCCAACCAAATAGGCATATTATCCAAGGAAATGAAGAAAATCACACACTTTTTACAGTACCAAGGATGATTCACCATCGTCACCCCTTCTAGCTTCATAGCCATCATGAAGAACCTCGGAACAATCCGTACCTACATCATCAAAAAAAAAAACTTGGGATTTCAGCTTGATCATGGGAACCGGAAATCCACCCTTCAAAGTCTCAACATTCATCAAAACTGTAGGAATTACTTCCTCATGCAGCCCCTGTATAAGTATAGAAGTAGAATCCCCATGGATAACATGTTCACAATCGACATGGTCTAGACAATCCTCAAACTCATCAATGTCATCCTTTGCTTCCTCATCTGCATCCATGCCACTTAACAGCCCATCATAACACTGCAAAGGTTCTTCTGGCACCCCCTCTGAAGGGGTACATGTTTCAGAAAGGTCTTCTATGTTGTTATGATCATCTGCTTCAGATCTAACCAAGAAACCATTAATTATGGCATCTCCTTCTTCTTTTGTGATGATAGCACCTGAAAACATATTGTTAGTAACAAGCATAGACTCATTTTCATTCTCATGCACATCTTGTGTTGGCTCCACAATCTTTGATAGTTCATCAACTACCGTGTATATAATAACTTTATATGTGTAATCATCTTTAGTAAGCCTATTGTCATGCTCGACTGTATTGCTGATAGAGCCATTAGTATCCTATGGAGGCTCATCTTCTTGATGAACTCCTAGAAAACATCCCATGCCAAGGTCAGTTGCTTGTGAAACACTTGTTGTACAGTCTACATACTCATTGGAATCATTATTGGAGGTAACTTCCATCTGAACAATCTTTGAAAAAAAAAATCATCTATTTTTGTTTCAGCATTAAATTCATTGTTTACCTTTGCTAGGTTGGTCAAAAAAATATGGTCCTTCGAAGCTAAATCTCTTACTTCCAAAGTTGTATTTGCCTTGGCTTTACTCCTTGCAGAAATATGTTCCTAAAATTCAACATAATTTGGGGACTGCATCTGATCCCCTTCACCTTTATTGAAGACAATCTGGCAAAGTTCAGTGATCTGCTTCATTGTCAATTCGATAACCCTTGAGCTTTCATGAACAAATATATGTTTCTGCCAGCTCTCGAACCTTATCTTTAAACTCAGAGGTTACAACTTCTTCAAAAGTCAAAATCATCCGATCGTCTGGAACTCCTAGGCTCTTCATCTCCACATTATAGCATGCAAGGAGACCATCTGTATCGTGTTAGGCCATCAATCCTCACTATCGGGAGATAATTAGGTAGTTGTGAGGTATGTATATTCAAATCAATATCCTAAAGAGAGCTCTTTAGTTGCAATACAGATGTTTCATGAGGAGGAACACCGGGACCAATCTTGACTCTCGAGTCAAGGTCCAAAAAACCCATTCAGGAAGTATTTTTTCTTCACATGATTTGTCAGTATGCATTGTTCGATTTTCTCATTCGTGACTCCTTCTAGGGCTTAGGTAGCATAGGAAGTGTTCCGGCACCTTGTGAGCCTGTACGCAGGCCAAGCATGTCCAGGCACTTAGAGTAGCTGCATACCCTCTGATTGCACAACCCATGATCATTAGTATAATAGAAAGTGGATAATTGTCTCTAATGGTGGCAACATTGATCTTTTTGAGGTTCACACACACTTTAAGTTTCCTATTTCTCTTGGGCACCATGACAATAGGTGACACCCAATCTTTGTGCTCAGTTTCATAAATGAATTCTACCTCCTTTAGCTTGTCTATCTCTTTCTTGATTTTTTTTTGTGAATTTTTTGTTATTCGTGTATGATCATTGTCTATTGGGCTTTGCCTTGTCACATCGTGAAAACACACTTGTTTGGGTTTAAGAAAATTTTGAGGTCTTACACTTCTAGAATACTTTCTTCAAATGATCTACATGGTCCTCCCACAATAAAGAGTGACCACACAAATCATCCATGTAAATGTTTAAGAATATCCATAGATACTCTCGAAATGTGTGACCCATCAATAGTTGAAAAGTAGCTGGAGCATTTGTCAAGCCAAATGGCATAACCCGATAAGTGTATATGTCCCATTCTACAGCAAAGGCCATTTTATATTGGTCCTTAAATTTAATTAATAGCCAATTGGTTATAACCTAAAAATCCGTCTGAGAAGCTCTAAGTGTCTTTGCCTACCACTCTCTCTAGCACATGATCTATAATAGAAAGTGGATAATTGTCTCTAATGGTGGCAACATTGATCTTTTTTAGGTTCACACACACTTTAAGTTTCCTATTTCTCTTGGGCACCATGACAATAGGTGACACCCAATCTTTGTGCTCAGTTTCATAAATGAATTCTACCTCCTTTAGCTTGTCTATCTCTTTCTTGATTTTCTGTGTGAATGTTTTGTTATTCGTGTATGATCATTGTCTATTGGGCTTAGCATTGCTCTAAGAGGGATGGTATACTGATAAATGTCAAATTTCACTTCTTTAGAACTTTGTAATACCAGGCAAACACATCTTTGTACTCCTTAAGCATCACAATCAAGCTCTCTTTTTCCTCAGGGTTTAAGTCACTTCTCGAGAGGGTCACCTCTTAGACATGTAAGTTATCACGTGAGTTAATATAAATGGATATTTTAATTGCCAAAACTTTAAAATTTTAACAGGATTGATTATTTAATTGAAGGGGTTTTCATATTGATTTTAAAGAAAAACCATTAAGTTTTTGAAGAAAAAAGGGGTCATTTATTACCTTAAGCATGTAAGTAAAGGGAGTTTTTTAATATCCTTTGAATGCAAATTATATGAATAGCTTCTTAAAGGTGCACCTCTCAAGAGTCACCTACAATGCATGCCAGTCTAGGCTCTTCCCACTGTGTTGTTAGGTCGATTACCTTGGATTTTTTTGGCCCATCATATGATATCCATGGCTCTTTTACCTCTTGCATGGGTTGTTGGATAACAATTCATCTATTATGTGCCAAGCCAGAACACCTAGCACCTTTGAAAATCATTTATGTTTCCAAGATCAGAGAGAAGGGACTAGCATAGCTCTTTAAGGATTGCTTTAACAATAATTTTGTTATGATAACTCCAAAAGAGGTAGAATAGACCAAATATCTGGGCTATTCAATTAGAGATTGGATCTTGGGAATTGATTTTGGAACAATATAAAATGTTGAGCAAACAAAAAAAATTATCATTTAGCAGTATGGCCAATCAATGGGCATGTATAGCCCATGGAACTCACCTTAGGGATAAAAATTAGGTGAGAGCAATAGAATCCACCTTGAATGGAGGAATATTGAGTGACACTAAATCCAATTAAGGGCTACATGAGCCACAAACAATGAATAATGGGTCAATTAAGCTGCCCAAAGTCCCTTGGGGATCTTGACAGCAAGACAAGAATTCAAGGTGAAAGAGATCATATGGTCTATGCAAACATGCATAGGCGTAATGCACTCACTCAGGATGGTGTTCATAAAGGAAGGGAAGGAAGTTACATGATTGGCATAAGATGTGTCAAGAATGCGTCAAATTAACCTGTGAATAGGATAGTAGGATGCACGTATACTCACCGTAAGACATTGGACTTGTTTTGCAGTTTATTTTGCCCATGGTTGTTGAAGGTTCTTTGTCCTCTAGCATCCGTGCCACGATTTTCAAACTCGCTACATTGAGTTTCCATAAGGATATTGACACAACTTCCATATCCTCTGCAAACCACAAGAATATGAAGGTGGTTTTCATGCTTGAAATATGCTTTCCCACCACCATGCTTACCATTCAAGCACGTCTCCTTGTGCACATAATTGTTGAGGTGGAGCTAGTGAACATTGTGCATTCTAGATGGATGTTCTTTCTATAGCGCTTCATGAAGCCACTTAAGGGATATGTACATCAAAGGATGCACCCAACAATAGCATGATAGAGGGTTGATTGGTTTTAGAGTCACTAGTGTACATTGAAGAGTGGCCCTTCTGGGGTTGATCATGCAGATGCCATGCTTTACTAAAAAATTGATGATGAGCGCCTGATTAGAATTGTGATGGTGGGTCCAGACATGAAAAAGACAATGAATACAGACCTAGAGGCAAACATGAGTGCTTGATTAGAATTGTGATGGTGGGCCTATACATGAAAAGTTAAAGGAGTATGGACCTAGAGACAAAGATCAACCAATTTTGCATGCTGCATAACCCAACAATGCAGAAGTGGCTTGCTCAATACTATGATGAAAAGCAAGAGCAACACATTGCGCGAGAAGGGGGAAACAATGTCAACGAATCTAGTACTTTTGTGCAATCGCTGTGGAATTAGTTAATGAAAGGAGAGTTTTCCAATAAGAGGATTCTTTAGAGGAGAACTATGAGTAGTGAATTTACACATCAAAACATCAAATTATGCAACATAGCTTGAAGAGGAAAACACATTAAGATTGACAACCTATTGGGGATTGGATTTGCTTGGAGCCGGTCGTCCCTCAAAAGGACTTTTGTATTATAAATCTCTCAATGAGAGCTCTGATTACAATACAAGCTTGTGCTCTTGTAGAGATTCCTTGAACCTACAAAGATGATCAACTTCATGATACCATTAACCACACATGGTGTAAGCCTCCTTCCCAAGCCCTAAACACCCCAGCGGGGAGACATAACTGTCTGGATGGAGGTAGATGAAGGTGAAGAGTATTCTTCAAGCAATGAGATAATCTTTCCTAGTATGCTTACTCTATGAGCAATCTTTTAGCATAGTTAGAATAATAGAGACGAAGAAGAAGAGCTTTCATGGATCTACTTGCTTGGATTTGGATTCATACCCAAGTGCTTGAGCAAGGAGGTCATCTCTTGAGCTCCCATGTGTGTGTGTGTGTGTGTGTGTGTGTGTGTGTGTGTGTGTGTGTGTGTGTGTGTGTGTGTGTGTGTGTGTGTGTGTGCGCGTGTGTGTGTGTGCGTGTGTGTGTGTGTGTGTGTGTGTGTGTGTGTGAGAGAGAGAGAGAGAGAGAGAGAGAGAGACTTGTTTGGTCCTTTTGCGCACTTGAGAATGAGAGAGCATGAGAGAGAGTTTGCCCAAAAACCCCACAAGCCCCCTCTTTTTCCTTCCCCCCCACTTGTCAGAATTCTCCACAAAAGAAATGCTAGGTACATGGACCAATCAAAAGTGAAGACTTAAAGAGCAACTAGATGCATGAGCTTACACATGTCCCCCCTTGCTATTCTTGAAAAAAACTCGTCCCCCCTCTCCTCCGTGACTTTTCCTTGGATAATGCACACACTGGCCGAACTACCCATTAAGCATATGTGAGCTACTTTGGACATGTGGCCTAGACAAACTTGGAAAAGAAGAACTAGAGTCAAATTTCCAAAAATAGAAGGGTTGATCTAATTGTAGTCTTCTGCTTTTCTCTTTCATTAACTAAAAACCATAGTCTTACCTTCAATTTGACTAGCTCATGTGGAAGACCTTTGCACTATCCTTTGGAGGCTCTAGAACGCCGACCGAGACTAGACTCTACCTGCTAATTTGGAACGTGCTAAATTAAGACGAGATCTGATAAAGATTAAACTTACCCTTGGGATTTGGATCTTCACCTCTTACGCAACCTTAGCATAATCCTTTGGAGGTCTTACGAAGCTGGTCCCAAAACCTACTAAATTAGACCTGTTAAATTTAAACTATCTTTGGTAAGTTTTAATCTTACCCTAAGGCTTCCCAGACTTCATACTTAGACTCTAATGAGTAGATTTGATTACTTAAAATAGATAGTTTCTATTTTTAAACTCTTATAGTTGCTCTAATTAATTTCCTTTGTCTTGTACCTTTGATCAACGTTGTTTGTGATAGATTTATCTTTTCTTGACCTATACCTTTAATCAAAATAATTAAATAGCAATTATCCTTGCTCTCTTATAGATTTCTTTCCTTTGGTCCCAAGCCTTTGATCCAACTACTTCTATAAGCACTTAAATCAACTTCACTTGTTCTTTTTTATTTTCCCTAGACTTAAGCGGCCAATTTAAGATGGAAAATAGAAAGTTAGAAATTTATTTTCATGACAAATGACCACAGTGTACTAGCATGATCTTGAGAACTTGCCATCATTCATGAGTTTAAGTTGGATGCATGATGCTATGGAATGGACCCAACAACAAGGTGAATATGTGACTAAAGAGGAGTGGGAGTTTTTGCGAGGTTGTATCCCTAAGGTAAATCTCTAATCTTTGACTCTTCTTCTTGTGTGGAGTGGTTTTATTTTTTGACACTCACTTCTATGTTTTGTTGTAGTACAGTGCATACATGGTAGCATGTAAAGGTCGCCACTTTATGGTAGAGAGGGTTGACACAAAGCGATGCACATTTCATTTGGAGGTCATGGCAAAACTTCAACAATCTAGTCGACGATGATTAGCGGAGGCCAATAGTGGTAGAAGTCACGTATTTTAGAACGCTGGGGGAAATTTTGAGGGTGGATTACAGAGGATTTGAATTGGAGATGTTTGATGTGCAATGGTTTAATGTAAAATAGGGGGCCATGTTGCTGCTGTGCATAGAGGAGAGAGTTAGGCTTTCTTGAGATTGACTTGACAAAAAAATGAATCGATCTTCGAAACAGATTTGTGATTTACGAGAAAGTACGTTGTTATATCTTTTTGCATGTACTTGTGGAGATTTGACACACAGTATCTCATGCAACCTTGTTTCTCTTTTCAAGTGATTTTCTATCCCAAGGCTTTGCAACAGAGGTGGTGGTGTGCCATTGAGTTAGCCCCATGAAGTACGGGAGTCTAAAAGAGCTATTATCTCCCAGCTATAGAAAACGTAGAGGAAAAAGCAGAGGTAGTAATGAACAAACTATAGAATGCACTAGAAGCGTTGAACACAAAGAAAGATACAGAGGACCTTTTGGATGATTGTGAGGATGTTTCTATAGGAAGAGAGGTCTTCATAGATATAGGGATTTATACTAAGTTATGCCAAGATGAGAGGGAGGTTGCTTAAAGAGCCAATACATTGTAATTGGGCATTTTTTTCTCCTATTTGCTAGCTAGATAAGTTTAATTTCAATGAAAGCGTATGTTTTTCTTTTTTGCAAGTTTTAATTTGAGTATTAAGTGTTAAATGCTGATGTTGTGATGGGTTTTCAAAGTTTGAAGAAAAGTGGTATTTAATTTAAAATTTACTTGTTGATCATGCAGGCTAGCCGTCATTCTTGTCCCTTCCTTTTGTTTCTTTGTCTTTTTGCGACTTTTCCATTGTTCACACACATTCACACACGGATGGCTATGGCAAGGATGGCATGACACATTTCTTAGAATAGAGGAGATAATATGAGTAATATCACCCATGCCCGACCTAGAGCGCTTTCACACCACCCATCCCCTTCACTATCCACATATTTGATGCAATCTGTGTGCTCTAAGTCATTGATTTCCACTAGATGCTTATGTGATTCCACATGGACCCAAAGCTCTAGGGGTGGTGGATGGACGTTGTGGAGGCGGTGTCACCAATGATGTTGGGGTAAAGGCGGCATGTGCCTTGGCCCGAGGCTGACGTCCAGTGTCCGACTACCCACTGACTTCATTGACCATTGACCTTATTCTTTTTACATAAAATAATAAGGGCTCTCACTTATTTAATAGTGAGTACTCCATCCACACACACAATTTATCAATCTACACACGCACCCTCACCACACAACTTTCGCACTAGTGTACTCTTCAACTGGTATCAAAGAGCATAGGGAGAGTGGTGACAGTAACCTTGACATTGTGTCATAGAGAGGAGAAGCAGGAACAAGATTTTTTGTAGCTTGTTTTTGCCATTTTTGGACTCCAAAACAACATTTTTTGCATATCTTCATCACGCGGAGTCAGATGGATAAGATCCAGGAGTCTAGGTTGGGATTCTCACACATTTTGGATGCAACGACAATTTTTAGTTTCTAAAATTAATGTTAGAATTATAGTAGGTACAATAGCAACAAGTTTGTTATGCACTTTTGAGTGATAAAACACTGCTTTTGCCATATCTCTCATACTCAAACTTGGATCTCTGTGATTTAAAGTAGTGATAAAACACTGCTTTTGCCATATCTCTCATACTCAAACTTGGATAAAAGCAGTGATAAAACACTGCTTTTGCCATATCTCTCATACTCAAACTTGGATCTCTGTGATTTAAAGTCTATCCCATGATTTCTTGGCGTTCCAAACGCATTGATGATACATAAATGCTGAATTTTTTTGCATCAACCTATAGTAATTTCTACGCATAAATGCTTTGATAATTGAACTCCTACACTACAGAGCATTATATAGTTTGCATCTCTTGATATGTATGTCACACTATGGTGCTATTTGAGAGATGATTTACCTTGCATTTGTACAATAAAGTGTTGATTTGAGATGTATCTTTTGGATTGATACACATTCAGATATGGTTTTGTGTGCATTGAGATTGTGTGGGATTTCAGAGAGGTTGCACCACTTGATCTAGTACTTCTCGATTATGTATGTGTATATAGATATAGATTGAGCAAGTTACAATTCATAGGTGATAGATTCACAGGTGTATAGATGTTTCAGATAGGTGGAGTTTTCTGCACAGCTACATGTGCAAGAGTGAACTCAATTGGCATGCTTTTAGTGGTTGACGTATGCCTCATTTGGGTTTGTGATTTGAGACAGTTTTCTCTCTGATAGATTATGCACTTTGTTCAACCTAAAAATTTGTCTTGCTTCTCTCTATCGTATTTGGAGATCTTTTAGCTGGTTTGACTTTATGTATGACAAATTGTGGATGAGATATTTGATCTTTGTTTATGCACATAGCCAATTATACACATAGAATAATTGACTTCATTGATTTTGTGTATACCAATTTTGGTGAGATTTTTTGAGATGTTGCTCAACTTACAGGGAAAAATTTGTCACATTTACTCCACGTTCTTGCCATACTTTCTACGTATATGTACTCTACTCTCTGATGCTTTAGTGGTCGAATGTGACTCCCACTTTGAGAATGATCGAGTTTGACTCTCACTTGGACACGTTATATGTCACTTTTGGACACACATTAGTGTTCTTGTATCCGCTCTTGCAGATGTGAGATTTGTGTATGCTCATTGTGGGTACATGTTACAAGTTATTCATTTTTCTGATTGATGGATATTCCAATCGTGAGTCTACTCCTTCCAGGTTACAGTAGTCACAAGTTACATGTCCTACATGTTTTTTTTGGTAGATCTAAGTTGAGCTACATGTTGCATATGTGTTGCTCATTGTTATGATTGTGTACTGGTCAAGAACATCTCCCACTTTGGCATCTTTAATGGGGTTTATGGTTGAGATTTTGCTCGCTTTATAAGGGAGACTGTGTAGGATTCCTCCTAGGATTTCTCGTTATACACCTTTTGATGCATAAACAAGTCTTGGTTTGTTGACATCCATTTAGTAAATATATGTGACGTTTTAGAGTCTACAGAGATGACTCGTGAGAGACAAAGGTCTCGTTCATGCCAATTCTTATGTTGTTGGCATTGTGGTCACATAGGGCACATTAGGTGCCATTGTTTCAAACATATCACACAACAACGGAGATGTATGCATGATACATGTGAGGTTTTAACACAAGCTAGAGAAGTGGCTCTATATGCCAATGATGATAATGTCACATTTACCTCTAATGTTCCTCATGCTTATATGTCTGGCACAAGTGACATTTTTTTCTCGTTGGTTATAAGGTAGATAAGGATGTAGTCTTCCACATCACACCATGTCGTGAATGGTTCAGCACTTTCAAGGAGTCTTGGTCATGTGCACTTGGCCAATGGTTTGACATTTGACATTGTAGGAGCAGGAGATTATCATTACCTAGTGGTGCATCTTTTACGCTATGGCATGTGCATTATGTTCCTGAGATTGCACAAAGTTTGATCTCGGTGAGACAGGTAGCAGTTTGTGGTTGTCATGTATTGCTTTGAGATCAATTTTCCTGGATGCATTGCAAATTTCTTATGATTGCAAGAGGAGCTAGATATGACTTCTTCACACCATCAGACATATCCGAGGTTTTGTTCTTGATCGTTTCATTGACATGTGGTAATGCGAGAGAGAGACGTGTCTCATTTGTAAATGAGCTCTAGTATGCTCAAAAGGCAGAGCATGTAGCTATGCGAGGCATGTCAATGGACTTTGCAAAGGTAGAGATAGAGCAGGATTGCTCCAGTGAGACACAACAAGTGTTGTCATAATCTATGCAGTTAGAGGTAGAGCAAGTTGCTCTTTATAGACACATGTAGAGATATAGACATGGAGTTCTTTGATATGCTAAGCTATATATGGCTTCTTTGCTCCATTGAACGTATCTAAGGTTCAAGACGGTTTGGTCTTGATATGCTCATGCTAGAGGAGCTAGATATGGCTTCTTTGCTCCATTAGACATATCTAAGGTTTGAGACGGTTTGGTCCTAATTGCATCATTGACATGTGGTATGTGAGAGACAAGGTGTCTCATTTGTGAGTGGGCTCCAGTATACTCAAGAGACAAAGCATGTAGCTACGTTAGGACATGTTGGTGGACATTGTAGAGGCAGATATAGAGTGGGATTGCTCCAGTGAGACACAACAGGTGTTGTCAGAGTCTATGCAAATAGAGGTAGAGTGGGTATGCTCCTTCGAGACACATGTAGAGATGACATTCATGGACTTCTTTGATATGCTCATGCTAGAGGTTGATGAGTTGATGCCTGGACACATAGTTTCAGATATGGATGATATGGACGTAGCCATCTTAGTGTCGGAGATGACACATCCATATGTGATGAGTAGTTCTAATGATGCAGTGTATGCAAATAGCACAGAGGAGGCTAGTACAACCAGGTTTGCGCAGTCTTGTCATCATTGGGCATCTCATGTACAACCTACTAGTGTCGAGGCCTGACCTAGCAGTTGTAGTGCGAGTATTTGCAGCAAGTATTGTCAATCGTACAATGATTGACAAAAGCATGATGCATTGTGGAGCTATGCAGACCACACAGAGATGTTGTAGGATTTGCATGTAGGCTCTACACACACTTTCCTATCATTAGAGCCAATACGGTTGCATGTAGATCGAGTGAGCGAGCGAATGGATGTAGGCTGAGATAGTCTCTAGCCACTTTCTTGTACATATTAGTAGCTAGCTAGTAGGACCCACTTATCGGCACATTTTCCTTTAAGTGGGAGTATGTTGAAGTAAAGGCGACATGTGTCTTTCCGTGAGGTTAGACGTCTGATGTTTGGCCACCCACTGGCTTCACGGACCACTAACCTTATTCTTTCTACATAAAAGAATAAGGGGTCTCACCACTCATTTAGTAGTGAGTACTCCACCCACACACACAGTCTATCACTCTACACTCACCACACCTGCACCGGCACCACATAGATTATGCACTAACGTACTCTTTAAACAATTCCATTCTGCCTCATGGTCATTGACGAGTCCCTTTACCCCCTACTATCTTCGCACTTTCACACACCACAGCTTCGCCATCTACTCCGGCTGACAGTTAACTACTTCTCACTTCACACTACAAGACACATCACTTCACACCCCTCACTTTGGAGTTGCCACCACCCGTGTCTTCACCCTTGCCACCACCTTTGGCTTCACTCCTGAAGAGACCCCTATTGTGACCCCTTGATTTCATTGTGGTATGCATGATGACATTCCTTACTCCATAGACTATGCCTTTGATGTGATATACATCCATGCGCAGGGCTGAAAAGTAATTATAGCCACGCACAGATTCTACACATAGGTTTTTGTCATTACATTATGAAAATATGGAAACAGGTGCCAATTGCCTCGAAGGAGAAGGTCATTAACCTGCTTTAGGATGCCTTCCCTTTAGACAATGTGGAGTACTATTTCTCCACCATGTGGATGGACACAGGGATGTTTGAATAGTACAAGCACAAGTGCTTGACAAAGAAACTGGAAAAAATGCAAGAAGGAATGGTGGAACAACCTCGACAAGTGGAGCCAACAGAAAGAGGCCACTAGGATGCGAGTGGAGTTGAGGAGTTCACATCACTTGGGTAGTGGTGGATAGACGAGTTCTGAGGGTGATTTTGTAAGTGTTTTTGCATAGCTTTTACGGTTCAATATTTGTCAATTTGTAATTTCTTGTTCTAATTTGTTCGTTGCGTTTATTGCTTCTAACAGTGGACGATGACTAGTCGATATCCCAGGGCGTTTGAGTACAATTATGGCACAAGGAAGGTTTCAATCCACTCATAGAGATTTTGAGATTCCAATGCGGTGAGATAGGCTATAAAAACTTGGAACACTAATTACATTTATGCTACTTTGTGTGTTTAGTTTTGTTTTTCAAAAAAAAAAATCTTTTTTTTTAATTTACAAAATTTGTGTCAAGCGTTGTTAGAGCAAGAGGAGATATCTTCATTGGAGTAGCACACTCATGCATTCTTATATATATATATATATATATATATATATATATACATATTTATATATATTATATGCATATATGTTCTTATTAGGGATGCCATGCCTCTTCTATTTTGTCATTGAACATTCAGCTTTATATCCATATGTGATTCTGCTTTGGCGTTAGCAAATTCAATGTATTTAACAACTTTATAGCAATGAAATACAAGTTCTCTTCAATTTCATTTTGTCTTTACTTTTTCAAGTTATATTGATGTTTTTCAATGCAAAGTTATGAAGGAAAGCCTCACTATTGTTTGTTATTATGGTTGATTCATGATGGTTGACTGGGTAGCATTGCCCCCCCCCCCCCCCCCCCAAATTTTGACCTACAGGCGTCACTATTAGCGTCAATAATTATGGTTATGTAGCATCAATATTTGCATTTATATCACACTCGTTGAATAAAAACTATGATATAGATGCAAATATCGATGCTAATATCAATGCATTTAAGACAATTTTTTTAACATCACAGGCATTCAAAACCTAGTTTAACAGTGTTGCTATTTGTGTCTTGAGTGTAAAGAGTCCTACTAGTGATCTTAGAGTCCATATCCCATACTAGCCAAAGAAAATATCATATTGTAAACAAGCATTTAGCCTCTTTCCTACAAACTTCTCATGTTCTATCTAATCTTCTCTATTAGTGGTAATTACTTATAAAAGGTCTATCTTGGTAGCATTGCTATTGCATGCTACACAATTGTTAGTCCACGGGGACTAAACGAAATCTAGGGTACGATTGTTGGAAGTTGGGGCTATTCAGAGCCTAACACCATGAATCAAACGACTACTCATTCCCATGCAAATATTCTTGTCTAGCTAAACCCACATGAGGGAATATATACTTTAAGTAGTTACAAAGTTTTGGACCTCTAAAGCAAAAGTCAAAGAAAAATGAGGCACATCTCCTCAAGATAAATCCTTAGGACATCCTTGGATCAATTATTTCCACATATCTAAATGTCATGAACATCCATTACAAGAATGTTTGGCTACTTTTTCTCTAAGGAGGTAGAGGACTATCCATGGTTAGAAGGCTATCCAACGAAACTTATTCAAAGTAGCATCTACATACCTGTTCTTCTTGCATTTTATTAATAAGAATATTTTGAGATCCCTACTCTTGGCTTTCCCAAGCTTGAAAGCCTTCGCATGAAGGGTGCTCCCGTAGAGATCATTATGCTCACAAAGCTCCTTGCACTCCTTACAACAACGGATGTGCCGTGCACTCCCTCCCACACCTCATGTCCTGACCATGTCTTCTACCCAAACCCCATCACCTTCTCTACTCTACATCTCCTCTGGTGTGGACCTCTCTATGTCTGCGGTGCTGCATGCCTCTTTTGCTGCAGATCCCACTATAGCAACCGTGCATCCTCTAGCGATGGCCGCATAAGCAGCCCCTACAACAAATTTTTATGTGGGCAATCGAGCTCGTCTTGCAGCTTAGCACTTCTTATAAGCGGCGCCAGAGTTAGGCCATTAACGATGTTGGCAGAGAGATCTGTCACCTGCGGAGCCGTAGCAACGAGAGCGACCCACAATAATACAGAGAATTATCTCCATTGCTCTTCATACTCCGAGAGAGAGAGAGAGAGAGAGAGAGAGAGAGAGAGAGAGAGAGAGAGAGAGAGAGAGAGAGAGAGAGAGAGAGAGAGTTATTTTCCTCTTGAATGCACGGAAAGCATCTTGCTAGATTCGCTTCAAACAAATTGGTCCAAAATTGTAACCACATACTTCCTTAGGGAAAACCACTACTTCTTGTTTGTCAACTCGGAAATTGAATGCATAATGATAGTGTTTAGATGACCTTTCCTCCTTATCCATCTTCAGCTTCAACCTCTTCCACAGGGGATCTAAATTTTTTTAATGATGTCTGATCTAATTAGTTTAGATGGCCTTTCCTCCCATCTTTAGCTTCAACCTCTTCCATAGGGGATCTTTTTTTTTTTAATGATGTGTAATTTTTATTTTTATTTTTTTGCAAAACTCACAATTGTGAGTGGATAGTATTAAGAACATCAAAAATATACACCAACCTCGAGCTCAGACCAAGCCTTGAGGGACATAGGATTACAAGTTTTCTGCTTCACAGAGAGACCACAACTACTCCTAGGCTTTACTTATTATAAGATGTCATGTAT
Organism: Adiantum capillus-veneris; assembly: GCF_014529385.1. NCBI lineage: Eukaryota > Viridiplantae > Streptophyta > Polypodiopsida > Polypodiales > Pteridaceae > Adiantum > Adiantum capillus-veneris. The sequence goes on along the minus strand of NC_140960.1, from coordinate 100,177,261 downwards.
TGTTCTAGACTAGCCCTCTGAGGCTTGTTTGCCTCCGATCATGTGGATTGTCACTTTGCTCCCTTGTATGATTTCACAAAAGCTTGCCACAGCCAGATCCCCCTCAAACACGCGGCAGTTCCTTGCTTGCCAAATATGGTGAAAAGAAGTACTACCTGATTATTTGAGTGCAGACAAGAAGAGCAGGACTTCCCAACATGTTACTACCAAAGAACAGATCATTCTTGAAGAACTTAATCTTCCATGTCCTTTGAATCCACTTCAATATTTTCCCAGCCATGCCACTGATTGCCTGGCATCCCATGAAAAGGTGGGCTAGGTCTTCACTAGCTATTCTGCACCCCGAGCAACGATCGGACCCGATTCCTCTTTCTTGTATCTTCACGCCCGTCGGTAGAGCACCCCACATCACTTTCCTCAGAAATATCTTCATATATTGAGGCCACCTTGGTTTCTAGATGTTCTCCATGACTCCCTCCCACCGTTTCTCCATCCAGTGCCTCTTCCATAATTTGTTGAGGGGGCTACACCAATTAGCCTCGTGCATTAATGCCTGGTAAATGCCTTTAGAATGTGGTTTCCAAAAAAGGCTACTCCCGGGCCATCTCCAAGCGTCCCATTCAAAGTTGGATTTACAAAATGGCATCACCACCTTATCAAGATCTTTCATCACCCTAAAGACTAGTAAGATCTCAAAGCCATTCAGCTGAAATTGGGTGGCTAGAGAGTCAGCAGTTTTCCACCACTTCATGTTGCCATCCCAGAATTGCTCAAGTCAAACGAGCCACTTATTATTCACATTCCTGGCCATTTCTATCCAATAGGGGCTTTGCGGCTGCCCCAATATTTTAGAGAGCCAAGGGGACCAATGCAAAATGGATTTCTTAAAGTATCTGGTTGCTTCCCCCCATTCCAAAACCTCAGCTGCACTTTTGCACTTCCTAATCAGCTCCCCTGAGAGTCCACCAGATCTAAGATAAGACCACTTTGGGCCAAAAAGTTTGTCGTGCATCACAACCCCCTTCCACTTTCCCCCTTTCGATCCCAGTTTTACTGCATCAAGCATTTCCTTGGTCATGATAGCCCAAGCTTGGTCCTGTTTAGCCAATGATACCATAAATTTGGCAGAAAGGGCCTCAGCATGGGATACAGGGTTAAGAATGTTGAGCCCTCCTTGGTCTATCGGGCGGGTTTTCATGTTGTTCTTCCAAAGAAACGTTTTTACTGGTTTTAAGAATTCTTTCCAGTTACACTTAGCCATTTTGAGCACGGGGCTGGGGAAAGCAATATACAGGATCATGAAAGCATTAATCACTCTAATTCGGCTTTGGAAGGGGAGATTATCTCAAAAGGGAGTGTATTCAGACACATGGGAGCCCCCATAGGGACTTAATGATGTGTAATTTAAATGATGTGTGATCTAGTTAGTTTAGCTGGCCTTTCCTCCCATCTTTAGCTTCAAACTCTTCCATAGGGAATCTAGTTAATTTTAATGATGTGTGATTAGGTACTACATGCAATCCTCTATTCCTATTTACCTATCTCTCGATAATTTACTTCTCGCTTAGTGTCGAAGTTCAACATTATCTTCTTTTGCCTTCAACAAATACCAATTAGCCACTTCCATACAAATTTCTATTTGAAATTAATTTTCAACTAAAAAGAAGACATTATCGTATAGCTCACCTTAGGAGTCTTATCAGTGTAAAGGCATCAATAGCAATTTGGGTGATCATAAAAACTCACGTATTACATACCTTGAGAGGTGCGGAATGCGGAGCCATTAGGGGGTGGCTTCTACACCTCCTTGCCGATCCTCCTCAATCGCAATGGGGCAGACAAATCCGCCAAAACGATAGGGGGCACCACCTAGCTTGTGTGCGGCGAGGACGCAAGAGAGTGAGTAGGTAACACACTATGCAATGGACCATGTGGAATGCTTCTGGTCATGAGAGAGAGAAAGGGAGAGCACTCTAACAAAACCCTAAATTAAAAAAATCACTCACTAATCCCCAAGACCATGGGAGAAGAAGAGAGTGGAACCATCTTGACCATTTGCATGACCTTGAACACACACATAAACAAATAGCAAGAGAGAGAGAGAGAGAGAGAGAGAGAGAGAGAGAGAGAGAGAGAGAGAGGCAGAGTTATGAGCTGCATTTTAGGTATTGTATACTTATTCCATCACGAGAGAGTGATGGAGAGGGAGTTTTAGGGCTAGGAGTTCACATACCACCAAGTGATAAGCAATACATCATGCACAATAAGTAAGAGTACGAACCACGAGAGAGATTTGTGGAAATATGGCATAGGGAAACCATGTAACTATCAACACAAGACCATACTTACAATAGAGAGACTTAATGGGCAGCCATGGATACTCCAAGTGTAGGCATGAAGCTCAAACACCAAGGCTTAAGAGGTGGTGTGTGTAGCATAACCCTTTAGCAACTTGTTACCCTATTGTGTTGGGTTGTTTTGTGTGTAGAGGAGGCCTCTTTATATAGGAGAGGGGAAGCTTGATTAATATGGAGTTAATTGCTAATTGCAATTAACTCCATCAAAGCGGATGGTGCAGTGATGATGAAGCTCCTTCCCACCACTTTGGTTTTTTGCATGATGGCCAAGTGGTGACTAGGCCTAGAAGATGCCTCTAGCCATGTGAGTGGCCACTCTAGCTAGAGGCCAAATGATGTGGTAAGTGAGGTATAATGATGTACAAAGGTGAGAGAGAAAGAGGGGTTTTTTACAAGGTTGGGTGAGAGAGGGTTGAGGGTAAAGTCGTTGTGTGTGTGTGGAAGCAAGGAAAATAGGGTAGGCAAACCTGTCACTATGAGCTGCCAACAGGGTCCCACCATTTTGGACATAGCTCCTCGCTCAGAGGTCCAAAAAATAAAATAAAAATACTGGCAAAGAGATGAGCTCACGAGCTACAACTTTCATTCACGCCACTCTGACAAATTCGGGGTGGAGCTACGTGCTAAAATTCGATCCAATAAACATTTATTTTCCACATCCCAAAAGTCTTTTTGGTGGACCATATGACCTTACCTTTCCTTATGCTTCCAAAGATGACTCATTAATGCCTTGTGTGAGCATGATGTATACCCATGAATCACCTTGCAACCATCCAAGAGAAGATGATGATAGAGATATGCAAATATAATGAAAATAAAAAATAGGAAATAACATATAGCAAAATGAAGGGAAAATAATTTGTGATGAGATAATAAATAGTAAAAATATTAGAAAAATAGGTAATGATGTGGAAAGTGTTCCTCACTTCTATCAAGATAAATATGATGGGTTTTATTTATTTTTGAAAGATAAAATAGGAAAAACAAGCCAAATCTACTAGTAGGAAAAAAATGTTAAAGATAGAAATGCTAGAGGTGGTTCATACACTAAAAGCATTTGGCTTCTTTGGCGAGGATACACATGAAATATACCGAGTGGGGGTGCATGCAAAAAGCCACCATCATTAGCCCTCCCCCAAAAGCTAGAGACATTTTATGCCTCTAGGATAGAAGGTGTAGTAATATGGTGTTTTGTGGAGTGCATTACGCACCCGCAATCTTGAAGCAATTGAATAGTAGAGGAAAGCCTTTGATATGCGAACGTTATATCTTGGACCTCTATCATGACCCTTTCCTTTGCCATGTAGCTGCCCTTTGACTACTACATCTTGTTTGTTTTTTAGCCCTTTTCGATGAATGATTGTATCCACCCATGACAAACAATTGGTCTCTTAGACCCTTGAAAGCCATACCCCATCCATTGTCAATATCCGCTCTCATTGGTAACATTTTTTTCTTTTTTCTTTTTCTTTTTTTTTGAGGTAAACTATGTACATGGTTGTTATCTTAGTCGGAGCTCAAATATGATGAGTTGTCCTCTAAACCAACCTTATCATTGATCCCACCAACATATGGTTGTGAAAGACGACAATGGTAGGCCTTCAATCGCCAACCATTCACTAGGGTCTGATGTACTTTACCATCTGAGTCACCTAGCTAGTAACTGCCATTTGAGAACCTTTGTATCACTACAAAAGGGCCCTCCCAATTAAGCAAGAACTTACCATCCTTTATGCGACGATCAAAGCGATTGTCGTATCTGAGCACTAAAGATCCTTCCTTTATGTCTTTCTTGACAAGGTTGCGATTGAACTTCCTTCGCTTCTTCTCTGCCTGAGCCGCATAGTATTTCATTGTTGACTCTCGATCTAGCCCCACCCTCTCCAAATCAATGATTCTTCTCTCCACCTGCTTCTCTTGACTATCTTCTTGATGTGCCTTTAGAACTCGGAGGCTTGCTAGCTCCACTTCTATAGGTAGTAGTGCCTCTTGCCCGTAAACCAAGTGAAAGGGTCTATACCCCAAGGATGTTTTAAAGGATGTTCTATAAGCCCAAATTGTTGCATCTAAGTGTTTGTCCCATGCCTTAGGATGTAAATGCACTTGCTTAGTGATGATTTTACATATAAGACCATTTACCTTCTCCACAAGACCATTGCATTGAGGATAGTATGGCGTTGAGTGCCTACGCTTGATTTTCAACTTGCTCATCAATTGCCCGACTAAATCAGCTCGAAATTCTGGTCCCCTATTGGAGAGAATCTCCAAAGGTGTGCCAAAACGGCAACAAATGCACTCAAAGATGAAATCACTCACGTCCTTGGATGTGATGCGCTTTGTCATTAGGAAAGTTTTGAACTCATTTTTGGGCCTTTTAAGAGTGCCACATCATCAAAGTTGTACAAAAGAAAGCAACCCAGTAGACCCCTCTAAATATTTCTCAGAACCCCATGATATGACCTATCATTGGAAAGCTTTTAAAAAATGGATTCTAAAGAGATAAGGTCCGAAAATTTTGGATGACTTCTATGAAAGTTATGCCATTTTTTTTTTCAATTAACCAATTTTTGTTACCGTTACGGTAATCTAAAATCACCTTATTCTAGATCTATATGAAGGCAATGTCCGATACATGCATGCTATATATCAATAGATAGCATTTGAAGAGTAGATTCTAAATATCCAACCTCCAAAAATTTTGGATCTTATTTACAAAAATTTTACCGATCTCCACTTTTTGAAAGCTATGCCACATCAACAATTCTTATAAGGCCTAAAATGAGCTCAAAATTTTCCTAATGTGGGTCGAGCTTCTGCCCATCTGTTCATATACTCCACCCCCATAATGATGTACTCCTTTCCTGATTGAGTGCAAGGTAGTGGCCCTATTGCATCTATTCTTCAACCTTTAAAAGGCCCGTAGGTTTTAATTGGGTGCTGATTTTCATGAGCAAGACGCCTAGGTCCGGCTTTTTGGCAAACCTCGCATGTGCGGCACCAGTGCTGTATATCTCGATGGAGGCTGGGCCATATAAACCCTGCTTGTAAGATCTTCCTGCTAGTGATCTCTTGTGCAAAGTGGCCACCACACACACCTTCATGACAGCTAAATAAAATATCCTTGATCTCTTGGGATGAGGGAACTCTCCTCATGACAGTATCTTTCCCCTTACAATACAAGTCCTCACTTACCAAACTATATTTGGTAGCCTTTTTTGCCAGCTACCCGCATTCACTTTTACTCATACCAGAGGGCGCTTTACAATGCTCAAGAAAGTAAAGTAAATCATGCAGCTCCTCCTTTCCCTGGTATAAAGGACTTTTCACAAGAACAACACCTACCATGAGAGTTTGTAGTTCTTCAGCTGCTAAGGCATCTGCTTCTCGATTTTGATCTCGAGGTACGAAGTGAACTCGAACTTCTTTAAAACCCTTCAACAAGGCCTTTGCTTTCCTCATCTTAATAGACAATTTTTTATTTTTACACGCCCATACGCCAACCATTTGCTTAACAATCAACATGGAGTCACCAAAAAAGTTTAGCTTTGTGATGCCTTGAGAAAGACAACATTGTAACCCTAAAACAAGGGCATGATACTCCCAATGATACTCTGCCTCATTGTTAGAATGAACCTGTTCTAGGTGAAACCCTTTTGCAAAAATCCTCTCCTTTTCTGGACCTAGTATCACTATACGTGTTGATGCCTTGTCTTCTGTTCTCTTGTAAGCTCCATCAATATATAGACTGTGTGCCCCTAATAGAAGTTCAGGCTCCGGGATAGGTGGTACCTTACTAGGTGCCTCTTTCTTGATCTTCTCATAACACCTTTGTGTGAAATCGTCTGCCAAACAAGCACGGGTGGAATCCTCTACCTGTAGTGTGTAGTCAAACTCTTGAAGTTGCACCACCCACTTTGCTATTCTTTAAAACAGTTCCATGTGTTGTAGGGCATATGGAAAGACTTCCTCATTTGTGATCACCACAAATTGTCTCAGAAGCAAGTAAGCCCGAAACTTTTCCACTGCAAACTTAAGAGCTAGCACCAATTGCTCAGTTGCGCTGAAACCCTTTTCAGCAGGTGTCATCACTCTACTAGAGAAGTAAACTGGTCTCATGAGAGATGTCTTTGGGTCCTTTTGCATCAAGACAACTCCTAGAGCTTCTGGGCCTACACTAGGATTCACATAGAATAATTCACCCCATGTGGGCTGCAGGACAACAGGCAATGAGCTCAAAATGGTTTTAACTTCTTGAAAGCACCTTTCACCCTCCTCACTCCATGTCAATGTAGTGTGTTTAGTGAGCTGCTGCAAAGGATAGATTGCCTGAGAAAGGAGATGTATGAATCGTCCCATGTAGCGAACCTTTTGAATGAAGGAGACGTTTGAAGGAGTAGGTAAGGCTAACAATGTCTTTACCTTTTCAGGGTCAGCCTCAATACCGACACAACATGGCCTAGTAGAGTGACCTTACTCTCACCTATATGGCACTTGTCTTTATTTAACTGCCCACCCAATCGGGCCAGACGGGTGAAGCCTTCATCAACCTTGGAAAGATGCACTTCCCTAGAGCTGTAAATGCAAAAATCATCAATGAAGACTCGTATGGATTTACCAAAGTAGGGTTGAAACACCAAGTTCATAAACCTTTGGAAAGTAGCTGGGGCATTAGTTAAGCCAAAAGGCATAACTCTATAAGCAAAACACCCCTAGGGCTTATGAAGGTAGTCTTCCTTTGATCTTCATCTGCAATTCTGATATGGAAGTAGCCTGAGTACCCGTCACACACTGTGTACCTTTCATGACCAGCCACTTCATTTCGTATCTCATCTTGGAAAGGCAAAGGAAAATGGCCCCTTTTTGTGGTTGCATTTAGAGGCTTGTAATCAACACACACCCTCCACTTCCCATTTTTCTTTGGTGTTACCACAACCAGGGACACCCACTCAGAATCTTCCACTGGGTAGATAAATCCTACATTGAGTAATCTTTTCACTTCCTTTAAGAGCGCGTCTTGTTGCACTAGCCCTAATCTCCTAAGCCTTTGCGCCATTGGCTTGGCATCTTCTTTCAATTGAATATGGTGTTGAGTCACTGTTACTCTCTTAATGTGTTCATAATCAGTTATGAAGAGACTAGCATGCTTCTTTAGTACCTGCAAATAGCGTCCTTTTTCTTCTTCTGGGTCTTTAGCTAACATCTCCTCTAGGCCTGTGACTTCCTCCTTGTTTAGAGAGTCTTGACTACCCTCTCCTTCTGGGTCTCGTAGTACTATACCCATTACCTGACTAGCATCCTCCTCAAATGACTCACCCTCAAATGAAGAGTAGTTGCTTGTGCTCCATTCGTCCACCGAAGTCTCCATATCCAGGTCTTGTTGTCTACCCTGCTTCATGTCATACACAATTTTTTGTTGCTTGCCACCGGCCTTATGACTTGGGCACAACTCAAGAGAACCTGTCTCCCAATCCTGCCTGGCCTTCATAGCCATAAGCCAAGGTCTTCCAAGAATTAATGGGTAGCCCTCCCCCTTAGTTGGGATCACATAAGCATCAATTGAGACTGCCACTCCAAAAGCTGAAACCTTCACTCCATTAACCTTTTCCACACAAGCCACCCCTACATTATTTTCCATCTTAGCTTGTAAGGAAGTCTGTTCATTTACTTCCAAACCTAACATGTGCATCAATTTCTTTGTCATAACACAAATCTCGGCTCCACCATCCACATACACATTGGAGACTCGCTGACTCTTAATCTCTGCATCAATGACTGGCACAATATCCTTCATGCCTCTTGCACTAATGGACCCAACTGACTTTGCCTTAGCCCTCAAATATATATATATATATATATATATATATATATATATATATATATATATATATATATATATATATATATATATATATATAGATCAAACATAAAATTTTAATGACAGATATAAGACATAGAATTAGAAAATAATTAGGAAAATAAGGAAGATAAATGATGCTACACTTAGCTTTGATAGATGAAGTCCTCATATCCGTGATTGCCACAACTCCCAAGTGTGTAACCCACGCTCTGATACCACTGCTACAAATGGAAGGCGTGGCGCCCCTGCAAAATACGCGAAATAGCATACTACAACCATAAAACAGACTAATCGACATACCTGGCAACCACATAGACGCGTAATCGTTAGATACACGAACAAAGAGAGATAGAGTGCGAGAGAGAGGAAGAGAACATGCGCAAGCGCACCTCCGAGAGCGGAGTGGTACGCCTTGCACGACGAGAGACAAGAGAAAAGAGGAGAGAAGAACTATGCAGACACTGGGTGCAATCTCCCCCCGTGCAAGAGTGAGCATTTTCCTCTTGCACGTATTTATTTATAGATTTCTTGAATGCCCAAAAATGAGTACAAACTAGCCGGTCGGACATAATTGGTCAAAGCTCATAAAGAGCACTTGAATAATCAAATATACATAAAATGTAATATCCTTTTGCATAATCCATTATCTGCTGATGCTTTTGCCACCTGTCAGCTGCAATAGATAATAAAATATCAAGTCTATAACAAAGGGCTCCCCAGCCAGGAAATGAACGAAATAGACAAGAAGGACAAAGGTAGACCCGTGAGTACGTTTGCTACAATTGTGGAGAGGTAGGTCACGGCATGTATTATTTCCCTCACCCACGACGCTATCAGGGAAATGGTAATCAAAGACGAACTCCTCGCCAACAAGTCACCCCTCCTCGAGCAAGGCCGCCAAATGGACAAAATGCACATGTGGCTCCACAAATTCAAATATTGAGACTCCCTCCTCCACCACCACAAGCACCAGCAGTCAAGTGGGGAGGATAGGGCTGTCATAAGTCTTGACAATGGTAAGGATAAAGGGAAAGCAAAAATGGAGGAAGTTGTTGCCATGCCAATAAAGAGTGTTAGGAGACAAAGAGCCGATGAAATGGAAGATTCAGAGCCGGATAAAGGGAATGAGGGTTCCTCCCAAGTGATAGGAGACAAGAAAAGGAAGTGTAGGTCAAGGAGGCACATAGGAGTAGAAGACTTTCCACTTGGGGTGGGATCCATACCCTATGACCTCATAGCAGATGTGAGTAAATTCATAGCTAATTAAATAGCATAATAGAGAGTGCAAACTACTTATAGAGAGCGAATGATATATGTATGTTTGATTTATATATATTTGATTCCCAATTCTTAGCTAGATATAGCTAATTAAATAGCACAATCCCAAGAGGCCTATCGCCTGTGTGATTAGTCAGCGTTGTCGGTGTGAGAAACAACCCCAAAGAGACTTTTTTTTATTAAAAAAAACTTGAAAATTGAGAAGTCTGTATACCGTCTTGCTAAAGCCCATTGTTTGGCAAACTCAATCACTTGCAAGCCTAGCAACCGTGACGGAGCAGTAGACGCATTGAGTAGCAAATGCAACGTCAGGCAAGACGGACGTTACCACGGCGGCTTCAGGTGATGACATCAACCAATGACGACGACGGACTGTAGCAACAGAGCATATTTATGTTAACATAAATAAATAAATAAAGAGCACGAGTGGCAGTGCATGACAGTAATGCGGGGCTGTTGTCTCGTAGAAGAAGAAGAAAAAAAAAGGATTTTAACGTCGTAGGAAACTATCCCAAGTTGAAGAGAAGATGCAACTTTCCTGGAGCTTTTACTGCATAGCCCGCCATGCGGATTTCAAACACTGCACACACTCTCAAACACTGTGCTTTTCTTTTTGCATGGTGACTGTTGGAAAGGAGGGGGTGAGAGTGAGATGAGCTGAGTCGTGGAAAATTCTCAGTGCGACTCGAATCTTTATTTTATTTTTTTAAAAGTCTGCTTGCATGCGGGCCTCCCAATTTTGCGGCCGCCGTTGCATGGCCTGCAATCATCCTCTCTCTCCTACCTCTTTGCAAGCCTAGTAGTTGCCATGCCACGCTCCTTCAACCACCACTCTCAGACTTTTAACTCTCTCTCTCTCTCTCTCTCTCTCTCTCTCTCTCTCTCTCTCTCTCTCTCTCTCTCTCTCTCTCTCTCTCTCTCTCTCTCTCTCTCTCTCTCTATCTCTCTACACAACCGCCACAAGTCCCCCCCCTCTCAATCGCCCACTCTCCATGCAAGGAATTGCCTAACATTGTCACCAACTTTGGAGCACCTTGCACTGCATAGCCTAGTGGCTTCTCAACCACCATCTACACCCTCAAGCCCATAACGACATCAGCTAGCTCTTTAAACTCTCACCCACTAATACCTGTCTAAACCTTTCCCTCTTTCGCCTAATTTTAGACAACCACCCACAATCTGACTCTGCCGTTTTGCAAGCCATATCATGTGGCCATCGACCACGTCAACAGTTCAAAGCGTCTTGATTTCCTACAGCCGCAGGCGCCATGCCGCAGGAGCTTGTCAACATCAGCAGTTTGAACAAAAAATAAATAAACAAAATCGGAATGCGTCCATGTCAATTTCAACAAAGGTGATGCAAATCAATGCCCCAATGTTGGATCCCTCTGTGTAGAATATTCTACCCACTGAATTGCTAGAGAGTAATCTTGCATGCTTTTCGATGGCCCCCCTTTTCACGATTCGGGTCGTGTGCTGGTCTAAGAGTGCAGCATCCTGCACCTTTTTGCCCAGTCTTTTGGAGGCGGCGTGCACGCATGGTATGATGCCCGAAACATGGCTCATCATTCTGGGAAGACCTCATACTCAGTCTCGGTCTTCACATGATGCTCTCGCTCAAAGTTGCATTTCATATTGCGCCACCGCAAGCGGACTCATTTACTACCTTATGGGTTTCTTTGCAAAGGTTGACAAGACCTCCATATCTCTATGGGTTGGTAACCTTTGCACCAAAAGGGGAAGTGCTTGCCCCCTATGATTGGCTTTTTCCACTTCGAATGTCTCTGTCGGGCATTAAACCTCGCCCGCACCAAGAAATTTGCAAATGAGCAATGTAGATTCTTTTGCAGATAAGGTGTTGCATCCAACCAATGGCCCCGGATCTCTACTTTCATATAAGCCTCCACCTCACTTTATTCCATCCTCATAACTTATTTTGGAAGAAAGTGAGTTCTCCTTTTATTTGCACATAATCCATGATTATGAAAGTGTGTTCAATGACTATTGACAATGAAGGATCCTGCTATCTTAATAAAGATGTTTAAGGATGACTTGTGAGTGGAAATTATGAAATTTTTTTAGTTATGAAGACACTGGCCTAATGTTTGTAATGTATCCTTCCAAATCTCTTAGGTGTATTACACCAGCCTCTCAAATGGACTATCCCACCCTGCGAGTAACTCTCAATTCAAGTAGGGTTTTACTTTTAACTTCTCTTGGTTTCATGTAGTCCTCGATTCAAACAAGCAAATATTCACTAGATTCCTCTAGATGACAGAATTTTATTCTCTCTACGATGCTTAGCTTGATCTCTATTTAAGCACTCTTGCTTTTATATGATCTTTAAAACATAAGATTTTGAGCCAAATGACTAAGGCTTTGAACATGTCTTTTGTTTTGCCCAAAAGGGCATTTTTAAGGTAAGAGATTGCTTGCAATGGTCTTTAGATTTAGGGAGCGTATATAGAGATGAGTCATGATGGTGGGCATGTAACATTCGGACAATATTTTTGTATGGGGCAACTCAATTGTTACAACTAATAACCTTGATTGTCTGATATCATAAATAGAAGAAGGGAAGGGATGCCACTTGGCATTGAGTTATCAAGTGAAAATAGAATGGTCTTTTTTTAATTATTATTATTAATAAAGATAAGCCCTCTTTTCGGTACACCTCTAATGTAGCACATTTTTTTTTATTTATATTTATTTATTTATTTATTTTTAAAGATATTACAACATTTCTATCGTCTCTCTTATGTTGTGCTTCATACCTTGTTTTTTGGTTTACTGTCAATTGTCAGCACCTCTCGTAGCCCAAGCAGTATGGCATGGTTTTTATTATTCTTTTTTGATACATATGCAACACCATATTCCCAAATCCTTTGCTCTTTCTAGCAATCTTGTCAGGATTATACTTTAAGTTACTTAATGATTTTAATTAGCACAAACTAATACAAATTTTACCTACTCATGTCTCCAACTACTCCTACTGTGAGCTTGGGCTGCTACTACATTATCTTTTTGTGATTTATTTCATTAATTTAGGTTATAAAAAGGTCATGAACTCATTTATACTTATCTTCATTAAAATTTTAGGGCAATACGGCTATCTGTCTAGCCTGCACTAACCACATGATTTTCATCGCCGCCTTCAAACTTTAATTTTTATTATTTTTCTAACTCCTTTTATGTCTAATCATTCACAAAGAGCTCCACAGATCATATCATGGACTACTTCTTTTTTTTTGTTTATTGTAAGCATACCATTAAGAACAAACATGTGTCGGGTAAACCAATTCGATAAATCCTATCTTTGTTTTAATTTTGCAATATCATTTTATAAAATTGGTTTTCTGCTTATTTGGTTCAATACACTAACCCTCTTATACACTAACCCTCTTATACAAGACTCGGCCAAAACTCTTAGATATAGCTACATCCACAACAATACAAGAATTCTCTTTACGACTCCCCCCCCCCCCCCCCAAATCCAAATTATGACTCTTTCAATTATAGCTCTCTCTACACGCACACACAGGTACATACTTTTTTTTAGATGTAGCATACCCTCCCGGTATGTACATCAGCACATCACTACTGTTTTCATTTTATTATTTTCTACATTGTCCTATACGCTCTGTAATAATCAGACACTGCCAACATTTTGGCTCCTAATTGTACTGAATGAAATTTTGTTGAAACACTTTTCATTAAGCTCTGTAGCTACTCATATGAACTAATTAAGGTGCTCTGGGATCGTGAACAATAATTTGTTAGTATTTTTATACTCAATCAAACATACTCCACTTTGCTACCACTACAAGAGGTTGTGTGCTCTTGTGACGCTGTTAGCGGCGGAAATACACTGGGTTTTTATAACCCCCGGCGTCGCTACAACCGTCGCTAATAGCGTCGCTACGAGAGCGTTGCTATATGCGTCGCTATATGCGTCGCTATAAGCGTCGCTATATAGAGACGCTCATAGCGACGCTACAGAGCCATAAATAGCGACGGTTATAGCGACGCCCGAGAGAAATTTTTTTTGGTGACAGGGCATTGAATGCTCTGCCACCCATCAACCATATTGTACTTGATTCACTTTTTAAAAAAAGTGCAAGGGTAGATAATAGACCCAAAATAGTCACCCACAAGACGCATTGTTTGCAAAATTGACAAGTGTAAAATTGACAATTGTACACATCATAGGCAAAATGAATTGATTGGCAAATGTAATAATGACAATTGTACAACATCATAGGCATAAAGAATTGATTGGCAAAATGAACTACGGTGACAAATGTAATAATATACATGGTTCAAAAAGACGTATAAAATCCGTCTCATGATACATAAGCTATGAGAAACCCTAAACTAATGCTATCTAGCTACGGCTAAACTGACGTCGTCTAGTCAGACGTCTCATCGCGTCCAAGCGGCGTATCTGTCGGATTCTGCAAAAAAAGACAATAAGACAGCTTTCAGTAAGGATAAACATATAACGACATTTATAAAACAATACAAAAAATAGAAAAGAGTAAACCCTAATACTAACCATGCCGCCGCGAGAACTGAGAATGTCCATCAGGGCGTTTAAGCCCTTCCTGCCTGCGTACTCGCGCTCGTACGGTGTGGGATCACGTCCTGTCATCGACCACTGTCAAAACATACAAAGAATTCATTATGTTAGAATTAAAAAAATCATAAACCCTAAACTATCGAACATAAAGAGCAATGCGAAAACACTTACAAAATCGGCCTCAAATGATGCCCATCCACCGCTCCCCAAGTGGTGCGAGCTCCCTGCCTCTACTCGCGCTCTGGCTGCATCCTTTTGTTGCTTGCACTTGTCGGGATTCTCGCGCGTTGCTTTCTTCGCATTCTTCCAATCTTCTTTGGCCAGCCAATCTGGCCTGTTCCACCCATGCTTGATTGCTTTTTGCACTTCAGAACGCTTGTGTTTGCAGTATTCGCGCATTCGAATCTTCATCAGGTCTTCATTGAAGCGTTGATCCCGTGTTGGAACAGGAAACTCATCATGAAGTATGCTGATGACTCTGTTTTTTAAATCACTTGGTACTTCACTCCATTTGTTTAGTATGTAGTGTCTAAACAGCTGAGAGCAAAGACCACGCATGCACGAGACCACCTTCTTGCCGTCATCATCCATGATGATGCCGCCGCTGAAGTCGACGGAGTAAGGCAAGCCCTCTGGCCGGTGACGCGTGAACCTGGGTGTCCCGACAGGGGTCTCTAGCGGCGTGTCGATGGGGGTACAGACGTCAGGTGTCTCCACCGGCGTCTGGGCCCCGAAGCGAGGAGTGTCGAGTGGGGTGGCTCCTGGCGGAGTAGGTAGAGGTGTGTAGCTGCTAGGAACAGTCAGTCGTGCAAAACCTGGCGTAGATGGCGATGCTGTGGCTGGTGTGGGGGCGGGCAAAGAAGGGGAGGGTAAAGAGCCTCATCGAACACGAGGCAGTGTGGAGGCATCGGTGGCGGAATCCCCACAACAACCGCCACCGCCACCACTAGAGCGCCGGTGTCTAGACGAGTGTGAAGCTCGTCTCGTCGACGCCGAAGCTTCGGAGCGCGCCGAATGCTCCGAAATAGAGGGAGATGCAGATGGAGTAGGAACGCGCGATGATGCGCCAGAGCGATGACGCTCCACGTACCACTGTCTCTGCTGCGGTGACAAAGAAGAAAGAAACTCCTCATCATCCATACCTGCATTAAACACACGAATATTTAAACTTAATATTGAATGAATAGAGTAGACAATGACGCAAAGACCATTAAATACAATGACGTAATGACGCATATAAATACAATGACGCAATGAATTGAGTGATAGAAGAGGCAAGTCGAAAACTCAGAATTTTCAATCAAAAGATGTGAGCGCGAGTAGAAAAGAGCGTTATACACCATGGAAGGTACTTAGAGAGCCAGAGCTTTTACAACACGGAGCAAAATTGTTCAAATACAATATTTGTGGCTTTAAGAGATCTCTCTCTCATCCTCGCATAACTCAGCATAACTTCCTATATCTATATAGAGCTCTCCATTTAAACACATATCCTCTATTTCATTTTGTAGCTCCTCTGCATGCACCCCATATAGAGTAGTAGCATCTTGATGCTCGTCTGGCACCACCGCAGCGGCTTCTGATTGAGCATCTTCTCTGATCTCCTCCATTGATGCCGTTGTGATTGGCACATGGTAGCCTTCATACGTCCTTGCACTACGAGGGGCTACCTCTATGACGTACCACGAGTTTGATGTAGACTTTGTAGGATGAAATATTACCTGCTAGAGCCACATAACTTACATGAGAGCTTTTAAGCATATAACGTGTAAAAGGGGGATGTTAACTATTTACATACTTACTTGTTCACAATGCTCGGGTAGTACGAAAGTGTCTCTTAGGTCAGTCCATTTCTTAGTAGAATCCACCTCAAGAAAACCAGACTCTCCTCTACGCACAGTAGCGTTGCGACCCTCCATGATTATCTTGAACCATTGCACGTCGAACAAGTCGACAAAAAATCCTCTGTAATCGATCCTCAAAATCTCTTGCAGCGTGCCGAAGTAAGTGAGTTCCGCCACCACAGGATCTGCATCAGAGGAACGTCGTCGACTAGACTGTTCAAATTTTGCCATGATTCCACAATCTTGAGTAAAACACTTTTTGTCGATTCGTTCCACCCTAAAATGTCGACCTTTACACCATGCTGCTGTGTATGACTTATACTACAACGAACAAAGATTATGAGTGGCCGTTCAAACGTTTAGAAATAAAGTCACTAGCTAGTCGTACATTGCAAACTTACCTTGGTCGCGCAACCCAGAGAGTACTCCCACTCTTCCTCAGTCACTTCGTCACCGCATTGTTGTGCGCTTTTCAATTGGTTGTGCAACCATCTTAAGCTCATGAAGGTTGGTAGGCTCTCCAGAACCGTCGGATAGTGCATCGGTGGTCGTCTTCCCCGTCTCCACTCGATTCGTGCCCTTTGTCGCTCTTGCTTTGCATCCTCATATTGTGAAATCCACTTTTGCATCACTGGATTGTGAAGCATGCAAAATCGGTTGATTTTAGCCTCTAGATCTTCCGTCATCTTCTTCTCAACACCGAGATTGCACATGACAATCCCAGATATGTGCTCATCATCTATGGTTCGCCATAGCGTGTCCCGGGCTTTATCAAATCCGTCTAGCCACTCTCCAATGTACACTAGGGACTCTGATACCAACCAACCTTCTGCCATGCTACCCTCCGGACGTGCCTTTTGACGCACATATCCCTTAAGCGTTTTCATGAAACTTTCTAAGAAGAACATCCATCTGGAATGAACTGTGCCAGCTATTTCCACCTCATCAACTATGTGAACAAGAAGATGCACCTGAATGGTTAGCATGGTAGTAGGAAAATGTTTCTCAAACATGCACACAAGCTCCGCAGCATTTAGTTTGGCGAATGGTATGGAGTCTACGTTGATCTCCTTTTGTGAGATCCATTGCACCAGCTTTGCAAGTTTGTAGATTGTGTTACGGATGTCGAAAGACAAACATCCCTCAACGGCAACCGGTAAAATAAACTGTAAAGTATGTGCAGCAATGATATTAAAGTCCACATTTTATGCAATGATACTAGAGTCCACTATGAACGTACCTGACACATTTTATGCCAATCGTGTGACTTCAAACCGGTAAGCTTTCCTTCTTTAGTAAAACACGTTCGGAGCGAGTGCATTACGCCAGTGGGGGTCCGCAAAGATCGAATGGTCTCTTTTACTTTGCGTTCTTGGGCTCCTGTGAAAATCCATGGTGCTTTAGGGAGTTTTATCGATCCATCAGACGCTGTTTGCGGCCAATATTGCTCCATACGATCCACATTTCTAAGGTCAACTCTGGCTCCCAAAGTATCTTTCTTACCGGTCAGATGGTCCCATAGTAGATTACCCACATTCTTGAATATGTGCATTGGATCGAGCAAGTGATTGATCATGAGTCGGGGCCAGTATGGTAACTCGTCCATAGAGAGTCTCTTCATCCCTAGAGGCAATCCGTCATCGCACATCTCCTTCTGCTCTAACCATGCTTGTGCAGACATCCTTGGTGGCTCTCTTCCCAAAAAGCCATCGCGTAACACATGATTCTCTGGAAGATACGCTTGATGACCTTCGTAGATTTGCTTCTTCAGTGAGGGCGCCCTACGTGCATTCAGTCTAGGTCCACATGTGACACATGCTCTGTATCCGCTTGTTTGAAGCCCTGGATGTATACACATGATAATAGATCAACTATGGGAAAAAACAAGATTTACAGTATCTGAGTGAGGAGTGTCAATAGATCACCTGAGCATTCTGTTAGCCCGGGATAGTCATGCATGGTCCACATTAGAATGCCTCTGATCAAAGCATTCCGTCGTCCTGTGTGTCGGCTCATATCCACCACCTCTATGCCAATCCACAATTGTTGTAGCTCTTCCAATAGTGGACGAAGATACACATCCATATTCCCCACTTTATATCGCCCTGGCACAATCAAGCTTAGCCATAGGTGCCCCTTCTTCGTAGTCAACCACGGGGGAATGTTGTAGTTGACGATGACAACGGGCCATACACTGTAAGATGTTGATCTTTGACCAAATGGATTTACGCCATCCATAGCCAGGCCTAAGCGCAAATTTCGAGCTTCCCTGGCAAAATCCGACCATGTTCCATCTATATGTTTCCAGGCTGCGCAATCTGCAGGAATTCGTAGCACACCATCCGAAGATTTATTCTCCTCATGCCATGATGCTAGGGCGGCCATGGACTTACATTCGAAGAAATGCTTGATGCGAGGAAGCAGAGGAAAATGTCGCAAAACCTTTTGTGGAATTTTTTTCCCGTGGAGATCTACTCGATATCTTTCGGAATCACATTTCGGACACTTCTCCATGTCTATGTATTCCCCTCTGAAAAGAATGCAGTCATTAGGACAAGCGTGGATAGAATTGTAATCCATCCCCAAGTTTCGCAAAATCTTTCTTGCTTCATCTCGGGAATCTGGCATCACATTGTCAGCTGGTAGTATGTGCTCTTTAAGCAATCTACACAACATAAAAATACGATACAGTCGTGTAAAAATCTATCAGATCGTTATACATTTAGAGTTTTATTAAAGTAAACTAATTGTAATAGATCACCTGAAAAGCGCTGTGACGCTAGTGTCACTCCATCCAAACTTTGCCTGCATGTTGAGAAGAACCAGGAGTGCTTTCAATCTAGACATACGTGCTCCATTATACAATGGCGTATCGGCTTCACTTTTCATATCATCATAGATAAGCCTTTCTGAATCCATGATCGTCTTGATCATTTCATCAATCTCGGGCTCAAACATTGCCTCGTTGGGAACGTGCTCTTCATGATCATCCCCCGAGATGTCAGAGGCTACATCTTGTGGCCTCACATATGCTGCTTGACCAAAGCGCCCGCGAACACGTCTATTGGGTTGCAAGATTGCTGCTTGTTGGCCAGCGTCAGAGTCCGACGAGTTATAATTGGCAACAACTCGATCTATAAAGATGGATCGAACTCGCCAAATTCGCGAACGTGCTGCAAAGAAACACGTCTTGTCCGTCGCACAGCATGCTTGCATTGATTACAAGGACATAAGACCCTCGTTGAGAGATAGGTGTTTCGGTTGGACGGTCCCACATCCTCGTCACTACTCATAATGAGGATAAAAATCTTATAACCTGGACAACAAATTTAATATTCTATTGGCATTCTTCGTCTTATCTCTCTCTCTCTCTCTCTCTCTCTCTCTCTCTCTCTCTCTCTCTTTACCTCACATTCTCTAGTCATGTCCAATCCCCG
Organism: Adiantum capillus-veneris; assembly: GCF_014529385.1. NCBI lineage: Eukaryota > Viridiplantae > Streptophyta > Polypodiopsida > Polypodiales > Pteridaceae > Adiantum > Adiantum capillus-veneris. The sequence goes on along the minus strand of NC_140960.1, from coordinate 100,157,909 downwards.
CACACCTCGGTCTAGAGGTGCACGGAGATCAGAACCACCGGGTTATAATCTCGTCTTTATTGGTCAATACCTATATTTGTGGGTACAAGAAATCTACAGACCCACGTCTACATGATACTACATGTAGTGGACAAAACCCCTTTGCCTCTTCTCTAGCTGTAGCACTTCACAGCATCTTAACATCTTTTCACAGTAGATCTTTTCACTGTTCGTCTAACTCTAAACCCTAAACCCTAAACCGTAAGTAATTCTTGCGTGGACTCGATCTAACGTAAATAAGCGTAAATCTAAATAAACATAAATCTAACTAAAAATAAACCTAAATCTAATTTAACGTAAGTTTACATCTAACCTAATCTTTAACGTCTTTTGGGATAGTTTTCTACGACGTTAAAACTCTCTTCTTCTTGTGTGTGTGTGTGTGTGTGTGTGTGTGGGTGGGTAAACCTAAATAAACCTAAGTCTAATCTAATATAACATAAATCTAAATCTAACGTAAATTATGTTATATTAAAAACAAAGAACTAAACTAACAGGGTTTATAAGAACCTTAAAACTGATTTAACACATAATTTTTCACATAACTCGGCAAGAGTTGGCATTCTCATCACTAAAGATGTGAGAGTTAACTTCCGGCGGTGACGCTGCCTCATCTCCATCCACATCTGATGACAGCAATTGGCCCTTTAGACCGTTCTTGCTCTTGTTACTAACTTTGAAGTTGCTGTTGAATGACTAGAGGTTGTCTAGATGGTCATTGTGTCGGGGATGTAGTGACTCTTGCCGCGCTGAAGATCCACCTTCTTCCCTATCTTCTGAAGACATTTCACCAGTACTTTTGGATCGACGGAGCCCACCATGAGTGAAGGCAGCAATACCCTATATTCCATTGAGGGCTTTCTTCACCCGCTTCATGCAGGCATCGCAGTCTATGGAGACCTAAATCTAATCTAATATAACGTAAATCTAAATCTAGCGTAAATAAACGTAAATTTAATTAAAAATAAACCTAAATCTAATCTAATTTAACTTACATAAACCTAAATCTAATTTAACGTAAGTCTACATCTAACCTAATCTTTAACGTCTTTTAGGATAGTTTCCTACGACGTTATAACTCTCTTCTTCTTGTGTGTGTGCGCGTGTGTGGATGTGTGTGCCAATAAAAAGAGATAAATGGTATAACCTTTCTATCACCCATGCCAAGTATGATAGATTGGTTATGCCATTTCCCTCTTGAATAATAGGTCTTGAGTTCAACTCCTCGTCGGCTAGATCTTTAGGTCTTTTAATTTTAATTAGTTTCCTATGACGTTACATTAGTTTCTCTCTCTTTCTCTCTCAATGTGTGTGCGTTTTTTTGTTTATGCATGTTTTCTCTCTCTTTTCCTCTCTCAATGTGTGCGTTTTTTGTTTATGCATGTTCTCTCTCTCTTTTCCTCTCTCAATGTGTGCGTTTTTTGTTTATGCATGCTCTCTCTCTCTTTTTCTCTCTCAATGTGTGTGTGCATTCTTTGTTTATGTATGTGTGTGTGCGTTTTTGTTTATGTTTGTACTCTCTCTCTCTCTCTCTCTCTCTCTCTCTCTCAAAAACACTATGTGTGTGTGTGTGTGTATGTGTGTGTGTGTGAGAGAGAGAGAGAGGGAGAGAGAAAGAGGGGAAGGGAACATGAGAGTGAGGAGAGGGAAGGAGCATACCTGGCTCTCCTTCCTCTCCTCGTGTGTGTGTGTGTGTGTGTGTGGAGAAGAAAGAGAGAGAGAGAGAGAGAGAGAGAGGGAGGGAGAGCGTTACCTGCTCCTTGCTTGAGGGCGCCGAAAAACTCAAATCTGAGATCTGAGTTTTTGGGCGCTCTCTGTTATTTTTTTAGCCCAGTCGGCGTCGCTATGAGCGTCACAAATTTACAAAGAAATTTGCGACGCTCATAGCGACGCCGGGAATTTTTTTTTTGAGCGTCGCTGTGTGAGCGTCGCTAATATGAATAGCCTCTTGTAGTGTACTAGGTAAGTGTTTTATAAATTTGTATGCTTTGTCTAGTCCATTGGTCATGTACACACAAATTCGCCGATTTAGGCAATGTGTAAATACTCATCCTGGTGTAGATTCGCCGATTTAGGCAGCATTAGTGCAGATTCGCCGATTTAGGCAGCACGCCTTATTGGTGTAGATTCGTCGATTTAGGCAACACCGATCACAAAATAATGTTGTAGTGGCTGGCCACCACTGTAACTGGTATGATTTTGTTACCCGGGTATAGAAAATGAAAGATATTTTGAAATTGGATTGAATTGGTATATCATGATTTTATGTCGGAACAATATTTATGAAAGTGAACTTGAGATTGACGAGAATTGATTTATACAATGATGAGTGTGACCAATGATATCCTGATTCATCAGGGTATGACATATACTGCTTATTCTAGTGGTATGGGACACTGAATAGGTAGTATGTGGATGACGGCGGACATAACCAATGTGTCTAATTTTATGGATTTTTTTTTTACTATTTGATACAGATTTCTAATCATTGTTTTTGACAAGTATTGTTTGCAGATTTTATCTTCGCAACTGAGGACAGTTGATTTTCAACGGAGAGGTATGTTATAGAATTGATATTTTATTATCTATTGCAGCTGACAGGTGGCAAAAGCATCAGCAGATAATGGATTATGCAAAAGGATATTACATTTTATGTATATTTGATTATTCAAGTGCTCTTTATGAGCTTTGACCAATTATGTCCGGCCGGCCAGTTTGTACTCATTTTTGGGCATTCAAGAAATCTATAAATAAATACGTGCAAGAGAAAAATGCTCACTCTTGCACGGGGGGAGATTGCACCCAGTGTCTGCGTAGTTCTTCTCTCCTCTCTTCTCTTCTCTCTCGCCGTGCAAGACGTAACACTCCGCTCTCGGAGGTGCCCCTGCGCATGTTCTCTTCCTCTCCCTCGCACTCTATCTCTCTCTGTTCGTGTATCTCGCGATTACACGTCTATGTGGTTGTCAGGTATGTCGATTAGTCTGTTTTATGGTTGTAGAATGCTATTTCGCGTATTTTGCAGGGGCGCCACGCCTTCCGTTTGTAGCACCCTTACACCTTGAACCAAATTGATGGACAGGCTCCCTAGCTGATTGGTGATTTGTTGAAGCAGCTCTTGTTGAGAGGACTCTTGGTCTGTTGCTCCTATCCCTGCTACTACCCTTGTCGTAGGTTGAGCTAGCGGTGGAGGCTCCATTCCTCCTTGTAGTTGAGCTTGGAACTTTAATTTCCTATCCTTCTCCCTTGCATAATTCATAGCTTTCTCAAAGGTGTCAGGGAATTTACCTTTTACCTTTTCTCGAAGGAGGGGGTAAAGCCCTGCTAGGAAATAGTCCTTCTTTAGGCACTCTGACGCCCTTTCCCCTTCGCCTAGTGATGCACACCACTTCTCCCACAGGTTGGAAAACTTCCCTTCATAGCTTCTATAGTCATTGGGTGATGTTTGGCGTAGCTCTAAGAGTTGTCTCCATATCTCCTCTAAAGGCTCATGATGGAAAAATTCTTCAATGAAGGCCGTTTTTAAGGCTTCCCAGTCTCTTCTTTCTTCGGGTGCCAAAGTTTAATACCATACTTTAGCACCTTCCCTTAAGACTAGTGGAAAGGCCCTTAGCTTTGTGGCCTCATCATCCCTTCCTGACACTAAAAATGCCATTTCCAAATTATCCAAAAAGTCTGGAGCAACCTCCCCACGCTTACCATGAAAATTAGGGAAGGCCATAATGTAACTGAGAGAGTATACAATTACACAAACAGCTCCAATTTATTGAAAGTAGAGTATGGTAAGTACAATTTGGAGCTTTAGCATAGCTAGCTCAAAATAGGATGAATATTGACACATCAAAGGAGTGGTGATAATCTAGTAAGGGTAGAATGACAGGGTGAGGAGAGCACAAGATCTCCCCAAGTCTATTCTTTGCAAACAACAACAAGGCTATTCTTTGCTGATAGAATAATTTCCTATCAATACATATATTAACACGCATATGATGCACAAAATGGAAAGGAAACATCCGTGGATCATTATTGTCATTATTGGCATCCATACCTACCCACACAAATAGACTAGCTTAGTTGCACCATCTTTGGACCAATGAGCCTGATCAGCCACAGAAGGTCGGCATCTTGGATCACTTCTACTCTTCCTGACGCGTCTGTGAAGATGTAGGGGGTGATGGCAACACCTTTTACTATGCCGAGCCTTTTTGCAAGTAGTAGTTGGATGCTATTGCCATAATCAGCATGACGAACAAAAGTTACACCATTAATGTGCAAAACATCACCAACAAGGACAGTCTCTTTAGATTGAGATAACTTCTTGAAAATTAGCAACAAAGGTAAAGTGGGAAGGCTCTTCACCCGATCACCAAAGCACTTTGGACAATATCCAAAGAAATCTTCGTGCGGACAGGAGGTTGGCTTAGGACTGGTGGCGTTAGGATTCACAAAGTGCACTGGGAGCACACGCATACGAGCGGCAATCTTATAGGCAAGCCTCCGCCTCTTTGCTTCATGAGGGTTTAGGGTGAAATTCGTGGTTGTAGGTTTGATGTTGAAGCTGATTGCTCACTGGCCTTTTTCTTGCCAAAAGTGGTCATGTAACCCCCACTAAATGAGATGGGACCAACTGTCACCTTCACGCTTGAGCACGTGCTGCAGCTTTAGGTCACTTAGGTGTGGATGTGATCTTCCTTTTCTTAATTACCTTTTTAGGAAAGAGAGGTCTAGTAGTACTCTCCCTTCCTTTAATGTGCGTCACGGTACCTTCGTGTGCACTGATGTAGAGAATTTCAACTGTGTGCGCATCAGGGGTTATTGGAGCATTCATAAGTTAAGAGGAGAGGTAAATCAAGCTCTTCTCCTCATTCTTGTTCGTTGGCGACCATCACAAACAAGGCAAGGAGAGGGACTTACTTCTTGAATGTCGACGACGCTACAGCCAGGCAACAAGATCTCGATGAAAGCTTTCAGGGCCTCTAGAGCCTCCTCCTCTTCTGTCCTCCAATTTGCAAACTCTTACGCCACTCTTCCATGTTGAAAATTGCACACCTTCATTGTTTGTGAACTGAAAGTCTATGTAGCCCTCCTCAATGGGGGCACCAAAATGAGGTGCGGAATGCGGAGCCGTCAGGGGGTGGCCTCTACACCTCCTTGCCGATCTTCCTCAATGGCAATGGGGCAGACAAATCCGCCAAAATCATAGGGGGCACCACCTAGCTTGTGTGCGGCTAGGACGCAAGAGAGTGAGTAGGTAACACACTATGCAATGGACCATATGGAATGCTTCTTGTCATATGAGAGAGAGAGAGAGAGAGAGAGAGAGAGAGAGAGAGAGAGAGAGCACTCTACCAAAACCCTAAATTAAAAAATCACTCACTAATCCCCAAGACCATGGGAGAAGAAGAGAGTGGAACCATCTTGACCATTTGCATGACCTTGAACACACACACATAAACAAATAGAGAGAGAGAGAGAGAGAGAGAGAGAGAGGCAGAGTTATGAGCTACATTTTAGGTATTGTATAGTTATTCCATCACGAGAGAGTGATGGAGAGGGAGTTTTAGGGCTAGGAGTTCACATACCACCAAGTGATAAGCAATACATCATGCACAATAAGTAAGAGTACGAACCACGAGAGAGATTTGTGGAAATATGGCATAAGGAAACCATGTAACTATCAACACAAGACCATACTTACAATAGAGAGACTTAATGGGCAGCCATGGATACTCCAAGTGTAGGCATGAAGCTCAAACACCAAGGCTTAAGAGGTGGTGTGTGTAGCGTAACCCTTTAGCAACTTGTTACCCTATTGTGTTGGGTTGTTTTGTGTGTAGAGGAGGCCTCTTTATATAGGAGAGGGGAAGCTTGATTAATATGGAGTTAATTGCTAATTGCAATTAACTCCATCAAAGCAGATGGTGCAGTGATGATGAAGCTCCTTCCCACCACTTTGGTTTTTTGCATGATGGCCAAGTGGTGACTAGGCCTAGAAGATGCCTCTAGCCATGTGAGTGGCCACTCTAGCTAGAGGCCAAATGATGTGGTAAGTGAGGTATAATGATGTACAAAGGTGAGAGAGAAAGAGGGGTTTTTTACAAGGTTGGGTGAGAGAGGGTTGAGGGTAAAGTCGTTGTGTGTGTGTGGAAGCAAGGAAAATAGGGTAGGCAAACCTGTCACTATGAGCTGCCAACAGGGTCCCACCATTTTGGACATAGCTCCTCGCTCAGAGGTCCAAAAAATAAAATAAAAATACTGGCAAAGAGATGAGCTCACGAGCTACAACTTTCATTCACGCCACTCTGACAAATTCGGGGTGGAGCTACGTGCTAAAATTCGATCCAATAAACATTTATTTTCCACATCCCAAAAGTCTTTTTGGTGGACCATATGACCTTACCTTTCCTTATGCTTCCAAAGATGACTCATTGATGCCTTGTGTGAGCATGATGTATACCCATGAATCACCTTGCAACCATCCAAGAGAAGATGATGATAGAGATATGCAAATATAATGAAAATAAAAAATAGGAAATAACATATAGAAAAATGAAGGGAAAATAATTAGTGATGAGATAATAAATAGTAAAAATATTAGAAAAATAGGTAATGATGTGGAAAGTGTTCCTCACTTCTATCAAGATAAATATGATGGGTTTTATTTATTTTTGAAAGATAAAATAGGAAAAACAAGCCAAATCTACTAGTAGGAAAAAAATGCTAAAGATAGAAATGCTAGAGGTGGTTCATACACTAAAAGCATTTGGCTTCTTTGGCGAGGATACATGAAAAATACCGAGTGGGGGTGCATGCAAAAAGCCACCATCATGTTGGTGCCCTACAAGATGATACGCATGGAATGATTACTAGAAGAGTTGTGTAACCTTTGTATTTGCATGGGTGGGGTTTGAGCCTTGTTGGTAGCAATGTCTTTTCTTGGGGTAGAGTTAGTACTCCTTTGGTTGCCTTGAAATTTGTGAATCTTCTAACGTGTCGCATTCATGACACCAAGCTTGATCTGTCAAGTTCTATGCTACCTTCTTGATGTTGTTGCACTTAGTTTACACACACACACACACACACACACACACACACAAATTAAGGGATCTGCTATGCTACCTTCTTGATGTTGCTGCACTTAATTCACACACACACACACACACACACACACCAAGTTAAGGGATTTTTCTCACGATGACCTTAAACATAGGCTCTTATCCTAGACCTTAGAAAATTGATGCTTGATATTTTTCGAGCTCTTGTCAAAGAACTTTTTTTGTTTAACAATAGTTCAACGAAATCCTTTTTTTTTTGGGCAAAACTCACAATCTGTGAGTGAATTGTATTAAGCACATCATATAATTACAAAACAACCTCAAACTCAGACCAAGCCTTGAGGTGCTGAAGATTACATGTTGGATGTCTATTGCCTCTCATTGAGGCTTATCACATCATCGGCTTAACAAAGTAGGTGAACTATAGTTCTAGGCTTTACTTATTGCAGGTTGACAACACGACATGGGTAGCCCTAGACAAGTCTTCCAAGTCTTGCTTGCGTCTGAGCATATAGATCACCACTTTGATTTCTTGTATAATCTTTGAGAAGCTTGCCATGTGAAGATCTCCTTCAAACACACGACAATTCCTCGCTTTCCATATATGATGAAAGAAGAAGTACATGATAGTTTGAGTACAGATGAGAAGAGCAGGACTTCCCAACTTCGTGCCACCAAGCAACAGATCAGTCTTGAAGAATTTGATCTCTCACGTAGTTTGGACTCACTTGCAAATTTTCCTTGTCAGGCCTCTAATCGCCTGACATTCCATGAATAGGTGGTCCTAATCCTCACTAGCTATTCCGCACCGCAAGCATCAATTTCACCCAATTCCTCTCTCCTGGATCTTTACGCCCATTGGTAGAGCACCCCACAACACCTTCCATAAAAAAATTCTTCATAAACTGCGGCCACTTTGGCTTCCATATGTTCTCCATGGCTTTCTCCCACCGCTCTTTCTGCCATTGTCTCTTCAGTATGTTGCTGAGGGGGCTAGACCAATTATTTTCGTGCATGATTGCATGATATATGCCTTTAGAATGGGGTTTCCATAAAAGGCTACTTCCGAGCCATCTCCAACCATTCCACTCAAACCCCGATTCACAGATTGACATTACAACATTGTCAAGCAATTTTTTCACTTTGTTGACTAACAATATCTCATAGCCATTTAGTTGAAATTGGGTTGCTAGAAGGTCACTGGTTTTCCTTACTGTTACCCTCCCAGAAGTGAGCTAGCCGATTCAGACCCTTATTATTCACTTTTTGGGCCGTTTCTATCCAAAGGGGCTTTGAGGTGTTCCTACAACGTTAGAGAGCCAAGGGGACTAGTGCAAGATAAAGTTTTTAAGGTACCTGGTTTAGGGTTCTGAAATGCATGGCCAAACACAATGCATATGAGCTTTTGGGGTTGGGGTGATAATACCAAGGGTACACACAATGCTAAAGACCAAATCATCCAATGACTGCTGAATGTTATTCTTTCTACTGCAAACATAAAAGACCTTTCTTTTTTTAGTAAGCCATAGTGAGCTTTTAGTTTGTTTTAATCTCTACGGTTGACAATCATCTCATGAGAACTTATAAGAGTAATTGATGTGCTATTGCTAATAATGAAGAGGGCCTCCACACGGCAAGTTTTGAAACTCACCCTCACGTATTGGTGTCAGATTTACATGCTAGCTATTTTACCGGAGAGCAACTCATGCTTGCTAATTTTGAAACAAGAAAACTATGAAAAAGTTTGGGAAACACATACCTAAGGGCCCCTACATTTCAAATCTCGTCTTTTCTTTTCTTAGTGAGTGCGAGTTTCCAAACTCACCGTGCAGAGGTGCTCTAAGAAGCTTAGCAAAGTTATTAGCTAATGCAATCTTCCATTGTTTGTTTTTTGTGGGTTGTGGAATAGCTGCCGTAGATGTTTTGAGTCTTGAAGCTCAATTCAACCAATAAGAGGGTGTCAATAGTGTGAGATTTAAAACACACAAACTAGTATGTCCCTACGATTTTTTTAAAAAAATAGAAAGAAAGGGAGAATCAAGTATGATGCTTGCTTCGACACGAAAAAGGGGGAGAAAAAAAAAAGAAGGGGAAGGGGGGTAGGAGGCAATGGCTGCGATGAAGTAGGAGGCGGAGTTGGTATCAAACAAAAGCAACCTCGAATCGATGGCGGCGAGGAAGCTATGTGACAAGAGATGACGGGAGCACTTGTCGGAAAAGGAGCATATGATGCGTCCTGTAACGGTTTTGTACGATGTAGAGTGTGTTGCTGTGACGAGGTGCAAGGGAAGTATCTCCGGAGATTCAAGCAAATACAATAAAAGTTGAAACTATATGTACCAACGATTCAATTTTATTGTTCTTTTAAGGGAATTTCGAGAGATTCCCCTTCTTTGAGCTTTTTAAGTGGATCCCCTCTCTCTCTCTTTGTGGAACTGGCAGCGCGCATGAGGGTTGGTCTCACTTTCTCTCTCTCTCTCTAGAACTGGCAGCGTGCATGGGGGTTGGTCTCTCTAATTTGCTGCAAAGCCTCCTCTCCACCATATCTTCTCTAAATTGCAACGAGGTTTAGGTTCTGATTGAACAAGTTCAAAAGCACGCCGCCTTCTCGCTCCTTAATGCCTTTTCTCTCTCTACTCTCTTTCTTTCATGTGATAAGTTGTCTCTAGTGCGTGCAAGGCTGAGCGCAAAGCGTTTCCCCATTTATCCGTCTCTGTGTAAGCATATTGTGCTTGGCATTGCTTTGGTCGATATAAAGAGAGGGGGGAGGACGATGGGTGCCGATAGGCTGTTGGGAGCAGAGCAGCAAGGCTATGAGGACAAAGAGACAAAGGGGAGATGTTGGGGGCCAAGGGGTAGCGAAGTTGAAGCTACAAGGGCGAGATGATGAAGGAATTAGTGAAGGAATCTACACACTAATGTATAATTTTTTTCTGAGCGAGTAGAGTATATTTGGTGGTGCTTTGTCGCCCATGAAAAGGGACTGCTATTTTTCGTGAGGAAAACTAATTTTGGCAAAATAGCTATCCTTTTCTCAATTCTAAACATCTCAAACTTAAATACAAAAGTTTATGAAAAGCGTAGCCCCCACAATTAGCGTTGAGATGATGAAAGGCAATTTGTCGTTTTCTAGCCTACGAAGGTTTTCCTTGCTCTGTTTACACGAGTGTGAGGTGAGGGTAGAGAGAACGTTTTGTAACTCCACCAATTTCGACAAAGTTACACTTGAGGTCTTTTGGGGGGACCTCAGCCAGTGTGAAGGCGATCTTGGAGCTGTGTCCTACTGGAGGCGTGCAGGGCATAGACTGCAAAGGCCCTTGCACTCCATGCGCTACAAAAAATGAAAAACAAAGCAAAGTTTGTAGAGCATACAACAAGACGAAGCTTCATTTAATGTAAACGCTAGCGCTACATGCCCCACATGTGTGCAACGAGATGGAGGTCTTAGAGTATGTGTGTTCCGAAACAATGCAACATCACAACGACTACCGCGATATTGTCGCGAAGGGTTGCTAGTAGCTACAAGTACATATAGTGTTTGAAAACATGCTCTTAAAATCTCAAATGTTCAAACTTCAACTGTACCAGAGGAAGTCAAAGGGATTGTACGGTCGGAGTGTCACGTGAGGGGGGGTACGGCGGCGTGGTGGACAGATTTAAGCAATACGCATGCATATTGCACATTGCAATGGCATTGCAAATAAGCCTATAACAGGGTACACGTATATGGAATTGATTTTTACATGCATGCATCGCACATCACATGCATACATGCACATTTCCAAGCGGAAAGGCCCGACAACGGGAAAACAGGGGACTCCGAGGGGAGTTTGCGAGCCCGGAGTCTGGAGGAAATGCGCAGCAAAAGAGAGGGCCCAGAAACGCTTGTGCGTGTTTCTGCGTCAGCCCGCGCTCCCAAAAGAGTAGAGGAGCTCCTCTTCCTCCATAGCCTCACACAAAGGTCGGCCCTGCCCTGCCTCCCCTGTTTTTGGATGAGGCGCCCATTGCCACAACTGGAAATTTTGCTCTCTCGAAGCTCTGCATCTCTTCTTTCGTTCGTCTTGGAGATTATTGCAAGAAACCCTAGCTTCTGACTTCCCTTTCAATCGCCCATTTCATCTCCTTCCCTCCGAATTGCAGAAGAGATCCCTTCTAGAAGCGTTCTTGGATAGTGACCCCCCCTTATAAATTTCTCTCTTCTTGTACTTGACGCCTGATCAATCAGCTAGACATAATTGCTGCTAGCTCGGTCGCCGTTATTTCTCCCTGTGCTTTGGATATGGACGTCCCGCTCATGCTTCTGTTCTCATTGAAGGTACCATGGCTGTATATCCAGGTATCACAAGTCTGCAAGACCTATCCAGCATGTGATGGGAGCCATCGGGATGTGGCTGCTTTCCGTTGCTGTGGGAAGCTCCTTGTCGTCTATGCCATTTAGCACATGAAATTTTCTTGTGATGCAGACACAGCCTAACAATTTTTCTTCTCCAAGTCAATTACCACAGAGTGTTTCTGGTCTATCTCTAGCGCTTCCACATTCATCTTCGCAGTCTGGAGGTCTTTCTCATGCTATGCCAGGTGGAATCGCACATGTAACACCGACGGGGATTACTCATGCAATGCCTGGAGGAGTTTCCAATGCTATGTCAGGAGGAATTGCACATGCTATGTCAGGAGGAATTGCACATGCCTTACCGCTTGCTTCGTGTGCATCTCCTAGCTTCCCCTTACCATCGGCTTCTTTTGATAGTGGCTATTGTCTGCCAAGGGTAAAACTTGCCGACATCCTTCCTGAGGATGGTCCACCTTCTGCTGTTTACACAAGGGCTGTAGAAGACCTTTCTAGTTGTTTGTCCAGACAGGGTGCTGCAGTAATAGAATTGAGTGCAGAGGATGCTGCTCTTGTGAGGTGTGCTTTGGAATCAGCGACGCTATATTTTCGCACTCGTGCACAGGCAACTAGCTCTGTACCGTGGGGTGCATCGGGATGGTCCAAGACATCAGGATATGTGTCCTCTAGTTCAAGGGACATGTATTATTATCGGGCTGGCAGGTAAACAGAATTCATTCATTGGTTGAAGTGTAAAGGATGGTTTCAATGGGGCGTTTGTTGTAGTTAAAGGCTTAAGCATCTTGAATTTTAATCATGGAGGCAGTTGTGTCTCTCTTCTTATATTTCAAGCATAAGGTCCCCAGGAACCACTGGGCATGAGAATGGTGCATCACCAGAGATGGCCGAGTGGCCATCTGACCACCCTACTTGATGGGGATGAGGTCTCTTATTCCTTTATATCAAGTTATGCTCATGTGTGTGGTTTTCAATACATGGCTCTATATATATTATCAGGCATTGATGCCGTTAGTGGGGATGTCCTTGTATTTAGGCAATACTGTCCATGATGAGCCGATGGTCGTTCCGTCTTTTGGATGGCTACCATGACTCAAGGTGAATTGATAGGTTTACCAATTTAATTATAGCTTGTTTAATTGTTGACAACTTACTAAAAATGCGTAAAAAGCTTGTGTTTTTTTTTTGTGGTCGGAGATGTGGTGCATTCATTGTCATACTAGCAAGGGAAGTGCTCGATGTCTAGTCCATGCTTAGTAAGGCATAGTGTCATCTTTGAGCGCCATGATTCTTTATTAGCTCCCTTTGCAATCTGACTAGATGCCTCAAATCCTCTCCATGGGAGCGGGTCTGAGCCATATCTTTAACTAGGTGTATAAAGCAGATCTTGTCAGATAGGGCCTCCACTACCATATAAACTCCGATTTCTTACAAATCATCTATGAAATCATAATTTAAAGCCAAGGATGCTTTATCTTGTCAATGTAGACGTGGGCAATTTGTCAAACAGCCACCCTTTGTATGAGGCTCTTGAAATTTAGCCCGAAGGCACAATCTCGCTGGGCTGTGCAATTGATGATGAACCTCAATCATCTATCACACTAACATAAACATTACCTCTTGCTCCATTGCGTAGCTACTGGTGCTTTGTTATTATCTTAAAGAATGTTTCTTGACATGGAGACAGTAGAGAGAGAGATGCATCGGTGAAAGTTATCCGACGGATAGATTCAGAGAGAAGCAGTAGATAACATCGTGATGGGGTCCCAACAACCACTCTCAACACCCCGTTACTTCTATTTTCTGTATTGATAAAAGATGTTTATGGCAGATCTTGCCTTGATACCCATGAATGCTGGTACCTTAGATGAAGTTCAAGATGACTTGGCATCAGCTGTTCTCTCTCTTGGAATGCTCGTCTCCTCTGCCTGATGCCTCCAAGTAGCAACTCCTCAAACAAACCTCTAGAGGCTGATGTAGTAGAGGTAAGGATGGTAGATCTGACTTCTACTTGGTGGAAAATGGCTAATGATGGGGTGAAGTGTTGGACTTTTCTGAATCTGAGGGTTCTGGTGCTACTCTTAGGCTCTGGTGGTTGACATCTATGGGCTGAAAATTGCAGATCTGTATGGCCGACCAAGAGCTGCAAAAATGCAGATGTACTTGGCCACTATTTGGGCTGCTCTTGTTTGCAGAATCCTCGCAACATGTTCAGCTGGTTTTTGCTTTAAAAAACGCGGAGGAGGAGGCTGATCACTGGTAATCTCTGCAACAAAGGGTGACCAGGTGGGATCACCTAGGCTGAACAAGAGCAGATCTGCCCTTGTCCTGCACAAAGGTAAGACAAAGGCGGGGACAAGTGCGCCTAATTTTAGGGGCGCTGAAGCTGATGGCTTCTCCAAAGACATTTAGAGAGGTGCTAAGAGGCGGAGGCTCTTTGTGATAGCCACCAAGGAGCACCAGATGCAGCAGCCCATGGGGCCCATAAAGCAAAGGTTCCATGTCTGAGTCAAGTCGCTCACAAAACGCAGTGGAAAGTGTGGGATTGTATGGATTACCAAGTGCTGTATAGATTTTCCTTTGGCCGAGTTTCTATTACTAGTAGGCAAGGCCCCAGTTGTAAAACAGATTGGGTGAGTGGTCTCATAGAGAACAATTGTAAAATTGACAGTCCTTAATTAATTAAAGAAATACCACTAGGGCGCTCGACTGAAGAAGAAGAAGAAGAAGATAATTTTTAATGTTGTAGGAAACTATCCCAAGAGACCTTAAAGATCTATCCGACGTGTAATGTGGAGCGGAAGTGAATGATGGTGTATGGCTCAGGATGAGTGATCAGTGAGTGCTCAAGGTTCCTTTCACTTAGCGAAAGAGAGAGCCTTCCTTACTAATGAGAGAATGTGCAAGGACCAAAACAAAGAGAGTGGAAATTGTGAGTGCAAGTGCATGAGAGTGCTAGAGAGAGAGAGAGGAGATGACACCAGATGGGTTCCCAAACCCCCCTCCAAGGGCCCCCCTCTCTATTGCTAGAGAGGTATTTGCTTTAAATTGCACAAAGTCTGGCACAATGCTTCTAGATGCTGTGGTACTTGATGACGATGACAACGACGAGGTTGAGGCTAATGGTTGAACTGCTGAAATCTGAAAACGCTAGTCATGCCATAGTTACCGAGGAACGCTCCTCTAGGGGGCTGGGAATGCTGGAACGGCGTTCTGGGGCATAGCTATGGCGGGGAACGTCATGGAACGGCCAGGCATTCCGACAAATTTTTAGGTATCGGAATGGGGGGCTGGAACGGATAGGAACGGTCGGGAACGGCGGAAAAAGACAATAGGCAGTCAGGCAGGCTGAATGGTCGGATTCTGGGCAACAATCATTTTCCGGCCAAAAGTAAAAAACGGGCAGATTTTATTAACGTTGGATTTTATTTGAAAATGAGCAAGCCTATATAATGCAAACCCCCTCACCCCTTCCCTTCACAACATACAAGTGAATGCTTCAAGCCTTCAATGCACCATTGCATTGTTCTACACTCTAACCTCTACCCTCCCTCTCTCCCTCTCTCCCCCTCTCTCTCTCTCTCTCTCCCTCTTGAGTCTTGACTCTACCTACTCTATCTCTCTCGAGCTCTCAAGGCTCAAGCTTACATGATACGCATTCGCCATTGAAGATTCAAGAAGCTCTCTTTGCTACAAGGCTCGCCGCTCAAGCTCTCTCTCTCTCTCTCTCTCTCTCTCTCTCTCTCTCTCTCTCTCTCTCTCTCTCTCTCTCTCGCGCGCGCGTGTGCGCACGCTCGTGCATCATCCATGGCCTCTTCTTCTCGTTCAACCCCCTCCGTTCAAGCGGGCAACACTCAAAAGGCGAAGGAATAGTCGTGGTGGGATGAAGTGACCTCGGAGGGCATCTTGTTGGCGGCGGGATGTAACAAACTTGGACACTCCAAGTCAAGATTCTACCGCGACATAGCAGAGATTCACTTCAAAACAGTCCACAATTCACACTTGATTCGACACGGCCCGACAAAGTTCCGTGCCTAGAAATATTGGCCCCAAAGATTGGTGCCCCTTTCGGTATATCTTTTTGTATTAATCTGTGTTCAAAGTACAAGAGAGTGGGAGGGTTCTCACTCTCAGACTCTGCGTACAGATGCGCTGAGAAGTGAGGGCCCTGCCCACTTATTTATAAGTTGCAAGGGATGCCCAAAAGTAGAGCCCCAAAAGCAAGTAATCAAAAGCTTCTAAAATTAAAGCAACTGAGTCCAAAAGCTTCCAAAAACTGTCCAAAATCTAGCCAGCGCTAAAAAAGTAATTTGCGGGGATCGGTACGTTGCCACGTCAGTTTGTCAGCGTAAAACGCGTCGGAAAATCCGGAAGTCCGTACGGAATGCCACGTCAGCATGTCAGCGGGGATGTTGCGGGTCCGTACTGCCACGTGTCCGTGGGTGTGTATTTGGGGCAATGCCACGTCACCCGTTTGTGATACACCCCCCTCTTGAAAGCATTGTAATTGCCCTCGATTACGCCTGCAAAATAGACAGAGGCCATAAACTGTGTTAGCAGACACTGACTATTAGTACCGACGCACTAGGTACAACACATTTAGCACATGTACCAATCGACAGTCACATCACAGGACATCACATGACAAATCACATTCAAATATCATTCCAAATCTTAGACCATGATTAATCGGCAACGTATTTAGCAATTGCATCTAGATCCAGTTGGGACCTCTTAGATGCCCGATTAACTAATCCATATTGCAATCATGTCTATAGAGATTTATGAGACCGAAATGCTGCAATCATTTCGTCTATTAGTTCCTGCACTCAAACAAGTCAAGTACAAATCAATCAGTATCATTTTCATTTTTGGGAATTCCAATTCATAAAGTCATATAGCAGAATATTGTCAGCTCAGCACTATGCCTGAAACCCAAAGGGACATCAATGACTCTATATCAAATCAAAATATCGGGGCAATGTGTCAACAAAGGAGCGGAGTGACTCCCCTTTGTGCATACCCGCTGCACTAGATTCGCCCATGCTGAAATCAGGGTAGACTATGCTAAACCGAATGCTTCAAGGTAAAGATTCACAATCTGAGAAGTATCTGCTAGCTCCTCCTCCTCCATCCACTTCGTATGCAATGCGAGATAGTTCTTGAATTTAACCAAGAACCGCCTTATCACTTTACCTTTAATCTTTCTATCTTTATGTGTATCTGTTCTGGAACAAGTATCTCCTCGCTTTCCTGGACATTCTTCAAATCGGGCCAATCACGAATAGTATCAACCACCTCTTCCAATTCTTGCTCTGTAAACATCCTCGGAGCAGGAGGTTTCTTGATTGTCGGTTTGATGGGTGGCTTTGTGGCCTTTTGCCACTGGGTGTGCACTTCTTCGAAGGATGTCGGAGTCAAAAATTTTGCAAATTTCGGATCCTTCGATATGTTGATTATCATCTTTGTCGCGTCGTCAACTAATTGTCGACGTTCCATCTCTTCAATCTCTGCTTGAGTAGGCCGAGGTGGGCCGTACTCTTCATGCGAATCTTCTTGATCTCTTCCCGCATCCCCAAATGCAGAGGAAGTCGACTGTTCTTTGTTGGAATCCATAAGTGTCGCGAGTAAAGGATCAGATTTCCCGATGGCAGAGAAATCAACCGCGCTCTGATACCATTGTAACAAACATGGACACTCCAAGTCAAGATTCTACCACGACATAGCAGAGATTCACTTCAAAACAGTTCACAATTCGCACTTGATTCGACACGGCCCGGTGGAGTTCCGTGCCTAGAGGTATTGGCCCCAAAGATTGGTGCCCCTTTCGGTATTTCTTTTTGTATTAATGTGTATTCAAAGTACAAGAGAGTGGGAGGGTTCACTCTCAGACTCTGCGTCTAGATGCTCTAAGAAGTGAGGGCCCTGCCCACTTATTTATAAGTTACAAGGGATGCCCAAAAGCAGAGCCCCAAAAGCAGGTAATCAAAAAGCTTCTAAAATTAAAGCAACTGAGTCGAAAAGCTTTTAAAAACTGTTCAAAATCTAGCCAGCGCTCAAAAAGTAGCCTTTGTAATTTGCGGAGATCGGTACGTTGCCACGTTAGCTTGTCAACGTAAAACGCGCCGAAAATCCAGAAGTCCGTATGGAATGCCATGTCAGCATGTCAACGCACGTTGCGGGTCCGTACTGCCACGTGTGATTGGGTGTGTATCTGGGGCAGTGCCACGTCACCCATTTGTGACATACCCCCCTCTTGAAAGCATTGTAATCGCCCTCGATTATGCCTGCAAAATAGACAGAGGCAACGTCACCCATTTGTGATAAACCCCCCTCTTGAAAGCATTGTAATCGCCCTCGATTATGCCTGCAAAATGGACAGAGGCCATAAACTGTGTTAGAAGACACTGATTGTTCGTACCGACGCACTAGGAACAACACATCTAGTACATGTACCAATCGACAGTCACACCACATGACAAATCACATTCAAATATCATTCCAAATCTTAGACCATGATTAATCGGCAACGTATTTAGCAATCACATCTAGATCCAGTCGGGACCTCTTAGATGCCCGATCAACTAATCCATATTGCAATCATGCCTATAGAGATTTATGAGACCGAAATGTTGCAGTCATTTCGTCTATCAGTTCTTGCACTCAAACAAGTCAAGTACAAATCAATCAGTATCATTTTCATTTTTGGGAATTCCAGTTCATAAAGTCATACACCAGAATATTGTCAGCTCAGTAGTATCCCTGAAACCCAAAGGACATCAGTGACTCTATATCAAATCAAAATATCGGGGCAATGTGTCGACAAAGGAGCGGAGTGATTCCCCTCTTGTGCATACCCGTATACATTCGTGCTCATCCATGGAGAAACGTGCTCAACATACAATATGCCATGCCTAGTAAAAGGGATCACATAACGATGCTGACTAAAATATAGGAAACCTTCACGAATGAAACACTCGAACAATGCCTGCGTATCAATCATGCGAACACACAATACTTACTATGAGGGTGCTTTTGACCAAGGCTCGAGAGCCAAGATCGGTTCTTCCTGAAGGGGTTCTTGGGACCTAGGCTCAAGAGCCAAGATCGAGCCTTTGTGATTGATCGAATCTGCAACGAGGCTAGCTTCGCTAGAAAAAGCATCCACTAACACATCATCCTTGTGAACAATCACATCATCTTCATGCAATTCATCATGCTTGTCTTTTTCATCCAAATCATCATGCAAATCATTATCCTTTGAATCATCATGCTTCTCATAATCATGCAAATCCTGTGTGTCGTGCTGTGGAGAAAAAGAGACTGAGAGAGTCTCCTTCTCCTGAATCTTGTCCTGCATATTAGCAATGAGAGATGGAGAATGAGCAATGTCCTCTCCATGAATGACAATAGGAGAATCACTTTTGGCATTGAGAGTTATAGTGTTAATCAGAAAATCCATGAGAGCGTCATTATCACGAAACCATCGAATGTCCAAATCATATCACATCCTGAGAGAGGAGAAACAACAAATCTTCTAGTGAAGGCAATCTGTTTAATTGCAAATAACACATCAAGGCATTCCTCGGTGATGAGAGCGTCCATACCAGGACGAAAGCTAGAGACCTCGATAGGAGATCTCGGACTAACTTCGAGGCGGGCTCTCTCAACAAGAGAGGAACTGATCACATCATGCATACTACCAGGGTCAAACAATATGACAAAACGGTGCCCCGACGTACGACCATAACATTTAATGAGAGAATCATCAATGGGAGGGTCTTGAGAAACTTTGGGCACACCCGTGTTATCATTCATTGCATTGACAGATGTAGTGGGTGCTGTGGGTTCTTTAGATTCATTCGATTCAAGCTTAGGACATGTTCTTTTTATGTGACCCTTAATGTGACAATGAAAACAACGACCTTCCTTAGAATAAGTGCTTTGTTCTTCCGACGTGATGTAACCTCCTACAATTCCTTGTGCTATCTTTTCATCTGGAGTAAGCTTAGGTTTAGCAGTTGTGTTAGCCTTACCCTTAGATTCATTGGAAGAATTCTTTGATGAGAGAATGTTGTAAGATTGGTTAGAAGAGTTATCATTCTTACCATTCTTACCGTTCTGAGGGTTCTAAGAAGTCTGCGAGGTACTGGTGGAAGTCTTGTTCTCCTTAGGCTTTCCCTTGTTGTGCTTCATCTCCTGTGCGAGAGCAATTGCTACCGCCTTGTTGAGATCGATTGGATCGAATACCTCGACATCGTACTTGATATACTCGTCCAATCCAAAGAGAAAAGCCTCTTTGCGTTCATCATCCGACATGCGTAGTTGGGTACCTAGCTGCAAAACACGATTAGAAAAAGACATAACCGGCATATCATTTTGCTTGAGAGCGCGCCAATCGTCTTTCAATCGTGCAAGGTACTGAGGTGGCATAAACCGCGCCTTGAGCTTGTCTTGGAAATCAGCCCAACTAAAAGAGAGGGGCGTGAAATCGTCGGCTGCCTCTAGGTGCGCGGCTAGCTGTGCCTCTTGCCATGCGTGGTACCAATTGATGGCATCACCGGCAAGGTACATAGCTGCCGTCAAAACTTTGCTATTTCCTGTCTTCTTAGTTCTCGCAAAATAAGCATTAAATTGATGCAACCAAGAATGAATAACTGTAGCATTCATCTTACCGTCATACTTACTGAAAGTCAACTTTTCTGTGACTGGATGATTGGAATCCGCGTCGTGGCTTGCGCCACTTGACGAACTCCCACGATCTTTGGGTGGTTTGGTCTTCGAGGCTAGGATGTGGGAAATAAATTCTTGATGACGAATCTCCCTATGAGCCTCTCGTTCATCACGCTCGCGTTCGAAAGCAAGTCGATGTTCTTCTTGCTTTGCGGCAAGAGCAAGGCGCTCACGTTCCTGAGCAAGGCGACTTGCTTCTTGTCTATCCATCATGGCCATCATCTGCTTGACCATTGCCTCCATAGCACTTGGTGGTGTAGATGGTGAAGGGGGAGGGTTGAAGAAATCATCTCCGGGTGGGGACGAGTCTTCGTCGCCTCTCTCATGCTCATCAGCTGTATGCGAAGTATCCATTCCGCTTCGGGTGACGACCATGCACTATGATCTTGGGGTCTTAAGCTCGCGAGGAACTTGGGTTCTTGAGGGTCTTGAGATCCTTGATTCGTGAGAATCTTGGGTTCTTGAGGTTCTCGAGGGTCTTGGGTTCTTGGGGTTCTTGAGGTTTTCTTTCGCTTGCAAATTGCGTTGGAGAAGGATCTTCTCTTCACCCGTGTTCTACTCCTTTCTACGGGCGCACCCCTTGGTGGCCTTGCGCTCACACCAAGGTTGCTTTTTCCCACCTCACGTCGATTGGCCGGTCGCTAAGTGCACGGTCCGCTCTCAATGAGTGAAAAGAGACACAAGGGGAGGCTGGACAAGCCCTTCTTTCTTGGGATTCTTGTCACTCTTCAATAAAACACGATTAGGAATCGCCACGCCCAAGTAAACTTGGGTTCGTGCGATCGCAACAAGCAAAAAAAAATTCTTGTGGTTCTTTCCTTGAGTAATGCAGAACACTTCCAAAGCTCTGATACCAATGTTAGGTGCAGCGGAATGAATGTTGTATTTTCTCAAGATTAGTGATCTTTATTGCTCAAGGTTCCTTTTAGTTCTTAGGGAAAGAGAGAGGTTTTCGTCTTATGGAGAGTGCTATGATCACGAACAAAGTGAGTGGATATTGTGCGTGCAAGTGAATGAGACTGAGAGAAGGAGAGAGAAGAGATACGACACCCGAGAGTTTGTAAAACCCTCCTCCGAAGGCCCCACTCTCGTCTGTGAGAGTGGTGTACTTTGATTGCACAAAGGTGTACAATGCGTATGCAATGGACTGATGCAATGGGACTATGCCGATGACGACGATGGTGATGACGACGGCAACTTGATGGCTGAAATCTGAGTTCTTCTATTCGCTGAATTTCGGGACTGTTTGGTGGCTGAAAATGACTGTTTTGGCTGCGTTTTATGGCTGAAAATGGGGGAGCATCTGCAACCAACTTGGGGGCTGATCTGCTACTGTTTCTCTGCTGAGATTCTGCGTTTGTCAATGGCTGAAATCTGCGTTTTTGTCCATGCTAAAAAACGTTGGAGTCTGCAAGTGGTGCTGGCGTTTTTGCATGGAAACGCTGGCTGGTGCTGTATCTGTTGAGGTTGGAAACGCTGGAGTTGCTGATGTCGCCTGGCGCTAGTGAATGCTGAAAACGCTAATGGCTGAGGGTGGTTGGTCGTGGGAAAAACGCCAAGGATGGCCTAGGGTGCTGAGAGGGGGTACTGTTGAGAAGTTGCCTGTTGAGCGGGAAGCTCTTGCTGCCTTTTCTTCCAGAAAGTGCTAACTTCGGTTTGTATTAACTTAGCAAAATTGCCCTACCCACCTTTGTTGGAAAGTCACTTAAAAATAATAAGTGAAAATAACCAAAAATAGAAAAATAGGCTAAATGCACTGGAAAATTTCCCTAACGGATGTTAATGGATTCTGATGGGAATTTCAATGATCATGCTGTGTGCAACCGGAGGATATGCATCTATGCTAAGTGACTGGGCATGCACGGTCTACGAATAGACTCACAAAAGTGCCAGATCACCTCTAATCTAACTTGATTGGACTTGACGGAAACCCTGCTATGGTGTAGCTTGTCCACGGACACATAGGGTTGGGATGTGTCACGTGACATCAAGGTAAAGGTTCACAATCTAAGGAGTATCTGCTAGCTCCTCCTCCTCCATCCATTTCGCATGCAATGCGGGATAGTTCTTGAATGTAACCAAGAACCGCCTTATCACTTTACCCCTAATCTTTCTATCTTAATGTACCAATATCTGTTCTGGAACGAGTATCTCTTCGCTTTCCTCCACTTCGGGTTGCTCATTTGGCTCCCCATCATCGGGCACATCGCCTTTAAAAGGCTTCAAGAGACTCACATGAAAAGCATTGTGAATTCTCCAAGTATCGGACAGCTTCAGTCTAAAGGAGACATCATTTATCTTTTCTTTTATATGGAAAGGTCCATAGTATCTCATGCTAAGCTTTGGAAAAAGCTGCTCCTTTCCCTTTTTCTTTCTCAGGCATGCCTTCTCAAAACGTAAGAGCACCCAATCGTCTTCTTTTAATTTCAAATCGCGACGATGTCAATCTACTGCCTTCTTGTGTCTTTCCTGAGATTTCTCTAAAGCCTTTCGGACCTTGGCAAAAGCAATGTCCAAGTCCCTCGTGTATTGGTCGGCTTCAAAAATCTTATCTTTCGTGCTTAAGAAGGGTGGAACCTTCGGAGCACCTTCAACAATCTTAAATGGCCCCTTCCCCGTCGAAGAGTGAATCGAGTTATTGTAGGCAAATTCTACCAAAGGTAAAAACCTTTCCCAGTGAGTCTTCTGATCCAAAATGTAAGACCTTAATAAATCCAGTACGACTGAATTTGCATTCTCAGATTGCCCATTTGTCTGCGGGTGGAAAGATGACGAGAGCTGCAACTGTGTGCCAATGTTCTCCAAAATGGCCTTCCAAAACAAACTCGTAAATCGGGGATCTCTGTCGGAGACAATTGTCTCAGGCATGCCATGTAATCTGAATATCTGGGCAATGAACAGTCTCGCTAAGTGATTTGGCTTGACTTTTTTTTTTTACTGGAATGAAATGAGCTTGCTTGCTAAATCTGTCAACAACAATGTAGATACCATCGTGGCCACTCTGTGTCTTCGGGAGATTAAAACTGAAATCCATTGCAATACTTTCCCAGGGGCGGGTGGGAATGGGTAAAGGCTTTAACAATCCCTGTGCTTTATGCATGTCAAACTTGACCTTATGGCATACCAAGCAACTGTGTACAAAATCGTCCACGTCCTTCTTGGGTCTCGGCCAAAAGAAGTATCTCTCCACACCTTTCAAGGTGGTATCAATGCTGCGGTGACCCGTAATGGTGGACAATGGCATTCGGTTAGAACCTTTCCCCTCAACGGCTATGTAACGCACAACATTGTTTTTTTCATCAAGTAGCCATTCCGAATAGAATATCCCGCTACTACCTCCCTATTCTGTATTCGACCGAATACATCTGGATCTGTGGCGTACTAATCGATCATATCCTCGAAGTTTCTATGGTGTATAGCGAAAATAGCCAGAACCAACGGCTTCCAGGACAACATCTGCCACCAAGTTCTTCTGTCCCTGCACATGGACAATCTGGAAGTGAAATTGTGACAAGATATTTGCCCCCCGCATCTGCTTTCCCAATAGCTGCTTCTGTGACAAGAAGTGGCATAAACTCTGAAGAACGTAAAATCGGCTCCGAGTAGGTAATGTCGCCACGGAGTAAGAGCATGGATAACCGCCAAAAGTTCTTTCTCATATATTTGTGCTGTCAATTCCGGCCTTGAAAACAATCGGCTCTCATAGGCAATGACATAGCCTTCTTGCATTAAGACCCCCTATGAGTCGTAAGGAGGAGTCTCTTTCTCGTGGGGACCCACAGAGGTGTCACATGACACATCCAACCGTATGTGTACGTGGACAAGCTACAACATGATCAGGGTTCAGTCAGTCTAGTTAGTATAGATTTAGAAGTGATTTGGCACTTTTGTGAGTCTATTCGTAGACCGTGCATGCCCAGTCACTTAGTGTAGATGCATATCCTCTGGTTGCACACAGCATGATCATCAGTATTCCCATCAGAATCCATTAGAATCAGCTAGGGGAATTTTCTAGTGATTTTAGCCTATTTTCCCTATTTTTGACATTTTTCACTTATTAATTTAAGTGACTTTCCAACAAAAGTACGCAGCCAAAACCCACGTTTTTCTCAGCTAAAACCTGTGTTTTTCAGCCACCCAAAACAACCCTAAGTTCATCAGATTTTCAGCAGTTAGAAGGTTGCAGATTTCAGCCTTTAGGTCGACTTTGTCATCACCGTCGTCATCGTTGACAAAGCCTAGATTTGCATCAGTCTGTTTGTACCAGATTGTGCAATGATAAGTAGACCACTCTCGCCAACCAGAGTGGGGCCTTCGGAGGAGGGTTTTACAATGTCTCTGGTGTCGTATCTCTCTTCTCTCTCTATCTCTCAGTCTCATACACTTGCACGCACAATGTCCATTCACTTTGTTCGTGATCATAGCACTCTCTCATTAAGAACGGAAGGCTCTCCCTTCCATAAGAACAAAAGGAACCCTTGAGCATAGTTCGGAGCACTCATCTTGAGCAAAGCGCAAACATTCATTCCGCTGCACCTAACATTGGTATCAGAGCTTTGGCAGTGTTTTGTATCGCTCAAGGAAAGAACCACAAGAATCACAAGAATTTTTTTGCTTGTTGCGGTCGCACGAACCCAAGTTCGCTTGGGCGTGTCGATTCCTAATCGTGTTTTTGAAGAGTGACAGGAAACCCAAGAAAGAAGGGCTTGGCCAGCCTCCCCTTGTGCCTCTTTTCACTCATTGAGAGCGGACCGTGCACTTAGCGGCCGGCCAATCGACATGAGGTGGGAAAAAGCAACCTTGGTGTGAGCGCAAGGCCGCCAAGGGGTGGGCTCGCGGAAAAGAGGAGAACTCGGGTGAAGAGAAGATCCTTCTCAAACACAGATTGCAAGCGAAAGAAGACTCTCAAGAACCTCAAGAACCTCAAGACCCTCAAGAACCCAAGTTCCTCGTGAACTTAAGAACCCAAGGCCATAAGAACCCACAAGAACCCACGACTTAAGTGGATGGTCATCACTCGAAGCGGAATGGATACTTCACTTGGAGGTGATGAGCATGAGAGAGGCGAAGAAGAATTTTCCCCACTAGGAGGTTTTTCTGACCCTTCCCCATCTACGACAAGGATTGCTCTAACTCCTATGGAGGCCTTGGAGCTGATGTTTATGGAAAGGAATTTAGAACGCAAAGCAAGAAATGCAGAAAGAATGGTAGAAATGGAACGCAGACACGCAGAAAGAAAAGCAGAAATGGATCGCAGGCACGCAGAAGACGAAGCAGAAAGAAAGGCAAGACAAGAACAGAGAGATTGGCACATGCAGGAGTTCTTGCGACTCTTTTCTCACGTGTCGGCAAAGATGCAAGAGATTCAGGAGACGAAGGCTCTCTTAGTCTCTTCTTCTCCCAAGCATGACAACGCAGGATTTGCATGATTATGAGAAGCATGATGATTTGATTGACAATGATAAAGCATGATGATTTGCATGATGATCAAGATGTGATTTCTCACAAGCATGATGAGTTGCATGAAGAAGATGTGATTGTTCACAAAGATGATGTGTTAGTTGATACTTTCTCTAGTGAAGCTAACCTCATTGCAGATTCGATTAATCACGAAGAACCGATCTTGGCTCTCGAGCCTAGGTCCAAAGAACCCCCTCAGGAAGAACCGATCTTGGCTCTTGAGCCTAGGTCCAAGGAACCCTCATAGGAAGTATTATGTGTTGGCATGATTAATACGCACGCATTGTTGGAGTGTTTTATTCGTGATCGTTTCCTGTATTTTAGTCAGTGTCTGTATGTGATCCCTTTTCCTAGACATGACGTTGAGCACGTTCCACTCATGAATGAGCACGAATGTATGCGGATTGTTCATGAAAAGCTAAAAAGTATGTATGTAAGGAAGTCACATTCCATGTCTCTTCCTTGTCATGACACATTTGTAGAACGAGCACATGAAAGTATGAGCACCAAGCGTGGGCATTTCCATTGTGTTTTACCACAGTTGATTGCTGTAGATCATAAGAGAAAGATTTGATCTCATTGTTTGCATGTGTTTGATGAATAAGTTGTCACTCCGTCTCTATGTTCATCTACATTGCATACACAGTCTTTAGCGAAGACAAGATTTTTTCCACTCACTTTACATGGAATGGCTATGTTCATGGTTTTGTGTTGGAAATGGTTTCAGGAATTTTCAACCATGGAGATTCTTGAAGAAGAAAGAAGCAGGACTCTAGACGAAGTTGAAGCATCGAAGGAGCCACATAAGACTTTGTGTCGCTTTCGGCGCGGCCCAAAGAAGCAAGCGTTGCAGACCTTTATGAAGTTCAAGTACCGTACGACCCACACATCAGAGTGGGCCGGCGAAGAGTCCCTTCCAAGATTCCGGATGCTATTGGCTATCTCCCTCGACGCCATACAGTTCGGTACGAGTACCTCACTTTGAAAAGGAGGGGATGTCACGTGACACATCCAACCCTATGTGTCCGTGGACAAGCTACGGCATGATCCGGGTTCAGTTAGTCCAGTCAGTCTAGATTTAAAAGTGATCTGGCACTTTTGTGAGTCTATTCGTAGACCGTGCATGCCCAGTCACTTAGTGTAGATGCATATCCTCTGGTTGTACACAACATGATCATCAATATTCCCATCAGAATCCATTAGAATCAGCTAGGGAAATTTTCCAGTGATTTTAGTCTATTTTCCCTATTTTTGACATTTTTCACTTATTAATTTAAGTGACTTTCCAACAAAAGTAGGTAGGGCAATTTGGGTAAGAAAATATATAAGCAAAGCAAAGTTAGCACTAAATGGCAGAAGAGGCAGCAGGAGCTCTGTCACAAAAATACGGAAGCGTAAACTGACGTTTAATTGCACTTCAAATACTCAAGAGAATTAGATGGAGCGAGAAAAACTTGACACTTCATTGGGGACCAAAAGATGGGCTGGTCCCCCCCCCATAAAGAGAATATCTTTATTACTACGGGAGAATCTTTACAAGCACAGGAACGGGGCATGCGTCCGTCCTCTATTCTTTCTTTTGTTCTGTTCTGACTACTGACTGAGAAAGTGTTTCCACTTTCTTACTGCTTAGGGGATTCCCCCTCTTCTGCGAGACTGGTTGGAAGCTCTCGAAAAGAGAGTCTATCTTCCGAAACAGCTCATCGGAAGCTCTCACAAAGGAGAGTCCATCTTCTGTTATGTGTTGCCTTCATGCTCATTCATTCATGCATCGAACACAAAAGAGAAACAAGCAAAATGCACACGCACATGCTTGCTGTAATTTTCTGCACATAACCTGAAATTCTTACCTGTGCACACCCCTACGCCGAAACAGAGGTCTTCTTCGCGATGGAATCGCGCCAAACTTGATGTAGACTTAGGATAAGGAAAGAGAAGAGAATTTCTATGGCTGATCTGCTGAAAACAGCCCTAATCGAGGTGATTAGGGGCTGAAAACAGAGAATTTCAGCAGCCGCACTCTGCTAAGAGAGCGTCTACGGCAGCTTCTCGCGATGAAACTTCACCAGAAGGTGTCTATGACTGTGAGATCCCTTGTTCTTGACAATGGGAGCACAAGGCTACCACATATGTCGCAAGGGGCTGCTCTCAAGCTTCAATGGAGGGCTCCACCGCGTAAAGCACGCTCACATTAGGGGGGATAGGTGCACTGCTAGCCCTGAAAATGGGGGAGGGGGGGCTCCTAAATAGTCATCAGGGAGAGGGGGCGCTAGGAAGAGAGTGAGAGTGAGAGAGAGTTAGTTTGCATTTGTAAGTGTGCCAAGTGGCACACTTACTTTAAAAACTTAAAAACCATTCAACTTTTGACTTTAAAAACTTCTAGCTCATTAATTAAAATGTGCAACTAACTAACAAATGCTACCAATGATTCTTTTATGAGAACACCAAAGGTCTGCCGGCGCAATGCCGCACGGGCACTGCACCGCCTTTACTTGTTCACATTTGTCCGGCCGCCCGCCCGAGCACGAACCGTTAAATTTATTTTCACGAAACTTACCCTAAGGCTTTATTAGCTTTATTAGCCTTAGGGTCACTGTTCTAAGGACCCCATCTCATTCATGTGCTTGTACTGACGCGCGTATTTTTCTGAGCCTAAAACCTGAGGCTACTGCTTACCCCTTTCTGAAGACCCGATTTCCCAATCACTAGGGCTTCAGGGTAATTTCTGCTAAGGTCCCTCTGAGGTGTTTTAGCCCGCATTTAGGCTCACCTGAGGCCTTAGAACTGCTAGGTCTATCCTGGTGTGCACACAACTAATTAGATAATTCTTTTCTCGTAACTAAATTAATTATTTACAAAGTCTGACTTAGTTACATCCCTCTTGGTTCTAAACAGTTGACCTCAACTGTAGAGCGTCAACATAACTGTGCAAGATGTCAGGGTAGTCCTTGAGATCGGACTCAGTCATCCACTTTGCATCTAAAGGAGTGTAATTCTTGAACTTGACTAAATACTTTCGATGTAGACTCCCCGACTTGAGTTGTCTCTCCGAGTGGTATATTATCTGTTCAGGTTGAAGGATTTCCTCAGTCTCTTCGACTTCTGGAGGATCTTCTTGTACTGGCGCCACTGGAGGAGGTCCAACATAGGGTCGGAGGAGATTGACATGAAAAGCATTATGGATTCGCCAATTATAAGGTAAATCCAATCTGAAAGTCACATCATTGACTTTATCTGTAATTTTGAAAGGGCCGTAGAATCTATGGGAAAGTTTGACAACTTTCCCTTTGTCGACCTGCTTTTTCAATCTAGCTTTCTCAAACCGAAGCAGGACATATTGTCCTTTTTCAAGATTGAGATTCCTTCTGTGCTTGTCTGCTTTTCTCTTCTGTTGCTCTTGAGTACGAAGAATCGCTTGCTTTACTTGTTGATGGGCAATATCAATATTGCGCACAAATTCATCTGCGGCGAAGATGTTTTCTTTGGTCACCATAATAGGAAGTAAGAGTGGCTTCCCGTAAATAATTTCGAAGGGGGCTTTACCAGTTGAGGAATGTATGGTATTATTATACGCAAACTCAACTATTGGTAAGTACTGTTCCCATTCGGATTGTCGTTCCGAAACATAGCACTTGAGGAGATCTAAAACAGTGGCATTAGCGATTTCGCTTTGACCATCTGTTTGAGGGTGATAAGCTGATGAAAAATCAAGCTTAGTTCCCAAGTTTTCAAACAATGCCTGCCAAAATAGACTAGTCATGCGGGGATCTCTATCGCTGACAATAGTCTTTGGCAATCCATGGTGTTTAAAAATCTGAGCTAGAAATATTCTAGCCATGTGATCAGCTTTGATCGTCTTCTTTACTAGAAGAAAATGGGCTTGCTTACTGAATCTATCTACTATAGTCCAGATTGCATCATTTCCATTCTTGGATCGAGGGAGATCCGTAATAAAATCCATGGCAATACTTTCCCATGGCGTGCTAGGCACAGGGAGCGGCTGAAGCTTGCCATAAACTTTATGTCTGTCATACTTCACTTTTTGGCATACTAAACACTCACGTACATGTTTTTCAATGTCCGCACGGAGTGTTGGCCAAAAGAAATACCTTTCGAGGGCACTAGTGGTGGAAGCAATTCCCCGATGCCCGGCATAAGGAGAATTATGTGCTTCATCCATCACCTTTTGTTGTAAGGGCTGAGCTATGCATATTGCTTGTTGACGATAGAGTGTATTATCCCTGATAGAATAAGGTGGCTTTGAGTGACCAGCTTGAAGATCTGCCCAAATTGTGGCGAAGTTTGGATCTTGAGGATACATCTCGCTGAGAGATTCTAGTTCCTCATGATAAATTGTTGTTAGTGCATTGATCTTTGGACGCCTGGAGAGAGCATCTGCAACTGCATTCTTCGTTCTAGAAGTGTGTAAAATCTGAAAATGAAACATTGAAAGAAAGTTGGCTCATCTCATCTGCTTTTCTGGTAACTTTCTTTGTGTGAGGAAGTAGCGAAGACTTTGATGATCTGTCTTGATAATAAAATTAGCTCCTAATAGATAGTGTTTCCAAATGGAAAGAGCATGAATTACTGCCATTAGCTCTTTCTCGTATATGGAGACATGCAACTCTGCATCTTTAAGGCGCCGACTTTCATAGGCTATCGCGTGACCCTCTTGGTTCAAAGCTGCTCCTACACAATCTCCAGATGCATCGCAGTATACCTCGAAAGGTTTGCGAAGAGCAGGGACGGTGAGAACAGGTCCGTGACTAAGTTGAGAGATAAGCTTTTCTTTAAGCTTTTTGAAAGCATTGTTCTCCTTCGAAGACCATGTATACCTAACGCTTTTCTTTGTTCGGTCATGTAATGGTCCCGCAATTTGTGAGAACTTTTCTATGAAGCGTCTATAGTATGCACACATACCTATAAAGCTTCTTAGTTCATGAAGATTCCTTGGTTTAGGCCATCCTTTTATTACCTCTAACTTAGATAGATCCATTTGGATGCCATCTTGAGAGATAATATGACCTAAGTACTGAATCTCTTGCAAGAAAAATTCACTTTTCTTTCGATTAACATAAAGTTTATTCTCTCTTAAAACTTGAAATATTACCTGGAGATGTTGCTTGTGTTCCACCAATGAATTAGAGTAGATGATAATATCATCAAAGAACACTCCAGTGAAGGTTCGATGAGGCCTGAACAACTTCTCCATCAAGCGGTTGAATGTGGCTGGTGCATTGGTCAAGCCAAAAGGCATGACAATGTACCAGTTTGATGTAGACTTTGTAGGATGAAATATTCTATTGGCATTCTTCGTCTTATCTCTCTCTCTCTCTCTCTCTCTCTCTCTCTCTCTCTCTCTCTCTCTCTCTTTACCTCACATTCTCTAGTCATGTCCAATCCCCGCACACCTCGGTCTAGAGGTGCATGGAGATCAGAACCACCGGGTTATAATCTCGTCTTTATTGGTCAATACCTATATTTTTGGGTACAAGAAATCTACAGACCCACGTCTACATGATACTGCATGTAGTGGACAAAACCCCTTTGCCTCTTCTCTAGCTGTAGCACTTTTGTCAGGTCATGGAGGAGATCTGCTATCGTGGCAAAAGCTCGAATGAAACGCCGATAATAAGAACAGAGGCCAAGGAAACTTCGCACATCATGTACTGTAGTTGACGTAGGCCATTCTACAATTGCTTGAATCTTATCAGGGTCCATTCTCACCTGGTTGTGAGATACTATATGGCCCAAATAGTGGATTTCTTTTAGAAAGAACTCACTCTTCTTAGCATTCACAAATAATTTGTGTTTGCGTAATTCTTCAAACACTAAGGCGAGATGCTTATAGTGTTCGTCTTCCGTCTCTGAGAAGATTAAGACGTCATCAAAGAAAACACCTGTAAAGCTTCTGTATGAGTGGAAGATTCTATCCATCATTCTGTTGAATGTAGCTGGTGCATTAGTGAGCCCAAAAGGCATCACTAAGAATTCATACAACCCGAAGGTTGTTCTAAATGAAGTCTTATGCACATCCTGAGGAGCTATGCGGATTTGATGATAACCGCTCTTCAAGTCTATACGACTAAAGACACTGGCTCCTTGTAACTTATCAAGAATGTCGTCAATCCGAGGGATTGGAAATCGATTCTTGATTGTGATCTTGTTTAGAGATCTATAGTCTATGCACATGCGGAATGTGCCATCTTTTTTCTGTACTAGCAAGACAGGTGAACAATATGGAGAAGTACTAGGCCTTATTAAGCCCTTCTCCAAAAGTTCGTTAACCTGCTTGAGAATTTCCTCTTGCTGCATTAGACTAACTCGATAAGGGGGCTGATTTGGAGGAGAACTTCTTGGGATCAAATCAATGGTATGATCCTCAGGTCGCGAAGGTGGGAGTTCATTTGGAAGTTCATCTGCAAAACAATCTTTATATCTTTCTATTAACTTAAGTCTTTTTTGCTCTAAAGAGGAAGAAAGTTGTGAAACAAACACATCTCTCTCTCTTGCAAAAATCATGTACGCTGAAACACACTTTTTCATTTCTTTCTTGATGGCAATGTGGTTGGCGATAGGAATACGCTAATCACCTGCATCTGCAAGTACAAGATACTCGTTTCCTTTATGAGCAAAAGATAAGGTTTTCTGGACATAGTCAGGAATGGGATGCATCTTGTAGTGCCAAGGCATTCCCAAGATAACATCGCATCCTTCAAGTGAAGCTAGTAAGAAAGACTCTTGATCCTTGTAGTCGTCGACCTTTAGATTCAACTTTCCTATGATTGGAGTAGAGTTTGAGTTCTGCCCTTTGAAAGCTGATTGCGCTTGAATATAGACTCCGAAACGATTGGGCACAAAAATACGGAAGCGTAAACTGACGTTTAATTGCACTTCAAATACTCAAGAGAATTAGATGGAGCGAGAAAAACTTGACACTTCATTGGGGACCAGAAGATGGGCTGGTCCCCCCCCATAAAGAGAATATCTTTATTACTAAGGCAGAATCTTTACAAGCACAGGAACGGGGCATACGCCCGTCCTCTATTCTTTCTTTTGTTCTGTTCTGACTACTGACTGAGAAAGTGTTTCCACTTTCTTACTGCTTAGGGGATTCCCCCTCTTCTGCGAGACTGGTTGGAAGCTCTCGAAAAGAGAGTCTATCTTCCGAAACAGCTCATCGGAAGCTCTCACAGAGGAGAGTCCATCTTCCGTTATGTGTTGCCTTCATGCTCATTCATTCATGCATCGAACACAAAAGAGAAACAAGCAAAATGCACACGCACATGCTTGCTGTAATTTTCTGCACATAACCTGAAATTCTTACCTGTGCACACCCCTACGCCGAAACAGAGGTCTTCTTCGCGATGGAATCGCGCCAAACTTGATGTAGACTTAGGATAAGGAAAGAGAAGAGAATTTCTATGACTGATTTGCTGAAAACAGCCCTAATCGAGGTGATTAGGGGCTGAAAACAGAGAATTTCAGCAGCCGCACTCTGCTAAGAGAGCGTCTACGGCAGCTTCTCGCGATGAAACTTCACCAGAAGGTGTCTATGACTGTGAGATCCCTTGTTCTTGACAATGGGAGCACAAGGCTACCACATATGTCGCAAGGGGCTGCTCTCAAGCTTCAATGGAGGGCTCCACCGCGTTGAGCACGCTCACATTAGGGGGGGTAGGTGCACTGCCAGCCCTGAAAATGGGGGAGGGGGGGCTCCTAAATAGCCATCAGGGAGAGGGGGCGCTAGGAAGAGAGTGAGAGTGAGAGAGAGTTAGTTTGCATTGGTAAGTGTGCCACTTGGCACACTTACTTTAAAAACTTAAAAACCATTTAACTTTTGACTTTAAAAACTTCTAGCTCATTAATTAAAATGTGCAACTAACTAACAAATGCTACCAATGATTCTTTTATGAGAACACCAAAGGTCTGCCGGCGCAATGCTGCACGGGCACTGCACCGCCTTTACCTGCTCACACTTGTCCGGCCGCCCGCCCGGGCACGAACCGTTAAATTTAATTTCACGAAACTTACCCTAAGGCTTTATTAGCTTTATTAGCCTTAGGGTCACTGTTCTAAGGACCCCATCTCATTCATGTGCTTGTACTGACGCGCATATTTTTCTGAGCCTAAAACCTGAGGCTACTGCTTACCCCTTTCTGAAGACCCGATTTCCCAATCACTAGGGCTTCAGGGTAATTTCTGCTAAGGTCCCTCTGAGGTGTTTTAGCCCGCATTTAGGCTCACCTGAGGCCTTAGAACTGCTAGGTCTATTCTGGTGTGCACACAACTAATTAGATAATTCTTTTCTCGTAAATAAATTAATTATTTACAAAGTCTGACTTAGTTACAAGCTCCACCGCTCAATAGGCGCCTTCTCAGCAAGAACCATCAAGAACCCCCCAGACTTGGCGATTACACCCACACAGCCCTAGCGTTTTCTCAAACCAGCAGAAGGGATCAACGTTTTGCATGTGTAGCAGAATCGCCCAAGCTCAGCACATCAGCCTTAGCGTTTTTGCAGAGTCGCAGATCAGCTAGCGTTTTCAGCCTTGTGCAGTTGCTGGCGTTTTTGCCTGGAGAGCATCTCAGCCTAGCGTTTTACAGCAGTAGCAGAGGTGCATGGAGCAGTAGCAGATTGGAGAAAATTCAGCCTAAAAATGCAGCAGCA
The DNA here is from genome assembly GCF_014529385.1 of Adiantum capillus-veneris. Classification (NCBI taxonomy): domain Eukaryota; kingdom Viridiplantae; phylum Streptophyta; class Polypodiopsida; order Polypodiales; family Pteridaceae; genus Adiantum; species Adiantum capillus-veneris. The sequence continues at coordinate 100,123,606 of NC_140960.1, read as the reverse complement.
AAACAGCAAATTCAGCCTCGAAAAACGCAGCCAAAACCCGCGTTTTTCTCAGCCAAAACCCGTGTTTTTCAGCCACCCAAAACAGCCCCAAGTTCAACAGATTCAGCAGTTAGAAGGTTGTAGATTTCAGCCTTTAGGTCGACTTCGTCATCACCGTCGTCATCGTCGACATAGCCTAGACTTGCATCAGTCTCATGCATTCCGTTTGTACGAGATTGTGCAATCATAAGTAGACCACTCTCGCCGACCATAGTGGGGCCTTCGGAGGAGGGTTTTACAACGTCTCTAGTGTCGTATCTCTCTTCTCTCTCTATCTCTCAGTCTCATACACTTGCACGCACAATGTCCATTCACTTTGTTCGTGATCATAGCACTCTCTCATTAAGAACGGAAGGCTCTCCTTCCATAAGAACAAAAGGAACCCTTGAGCACAGTTCGAGCACTCATCTTGAGCAAAGCGCAAACAATCATTCCGTTGCACCTTACAAGAGGTGATTGCCTTTCAGACATTGAAAGAGAATTTGACTACGGGACCAGTTTTGACTTTGTCGGAGGTCTTTCACTTGGTTCATAATTTCTTCATTCTAGGCCTGGCTCACACGGTAAGGTGGCCGGTGCGGTGGCCGGTGCGGTGGTGTGCTTCCAGGACAAACTGGTGGCAATTCGCCTGGCAAGCCTTCAGAAAAGCAATCGGCATGATTGTGGAGAAAATCTTTGCGTTCTTTATGAAGTTCTGTCATATTTGTGCTATGTTTATCATTCAACTCTTTCAAAAAGATCGAGTAAACAAACAGACTAGATTTTATCAATTTCGAAACTGCCGAAGCCGATACAATAGGGACATACTCGCCCTTCAGTTTCACATCAAGTACACTTTCGGCCCTTTCAGTAGTCAATGTCTCTCTCATCTCGATTATCGACCACGACGTTGTTCTTATGGTACCAAGGGACTCCCAGGAGGAAATCACAACCTTCCAAGGGCATTATGTAGAAGTCCTCGTGCCCCAAATACCCTTGACAATGCAACCGAAGTTTGCCAATGGCAGGTGTTATGGCCACGTCCCTGCCAGGTGTAGCTAGAAGTGCCTCTGCTTGTGGTCCCTTCTGACCGGGTGTAATCTCGAGCCGCGCCGCCAATTGTGGTGAAGTAAATTTGGCCTTGGCTCCTCCATCAAAGTAAATCAGGGCTTCTTGGTATTTCACTTTGCCCCAAGCTTGGCAAAGTTCTATCCTTTCATCAATCGTGCTTGGGTCAGTACCCATGCAATCTGGAACCAGTCCTTCTTTCATCTTGCCTTTTCGTCCACGTTCCTCAGCTGCTTTCGAACTCTTTGGCCTTTCTTCATTTTGTGCTTGGTGTGCCTTTTTAGGGCACTTCTAGGAGATGTGCCCATGTTCCGCGCATCCAAAACACTTCCCCTCTTTGATGTGGTTGGCTCTCTCCCGAAGAGTGAGCCGGGGTCGTGAATCCTTATCTTTCTTTTCTTGGGGGCTCTTCTTCTTTCTACTTTCATTATTAGAAGTCTTTTGGTTCTCTGAGTCATGATCTCATATGTGGGGTAAGTCAGATTGCCTGAATGTATGGTAAAACCCCGTTTCGCATGACCCATCAGATTCTATTCTTGAATAGAATCTGACTTTTGTTCTAAGCAGTAGTCTCAGATCTCTGTAGGAAGTCCACAACAAAACCGCTTAATCTGTTCTTTAAACGAGATCTTCTTTAATGAAGAGGCTGGTAGAAAAGAGCTTCAAAATCTCTCGCAATATGCGTCCAACGAATCTCTCTTGGTCATCCGAAGATGATTCCAAGCAGTTCGTATATCTTGTTCGTACTCCCGAGTCAGCCAAGAAGAAATAAAAAGCCTTTTAAATTTCATCCATTTAACTGGCGCTTCCTTGCACTGTGACATAAAAACTCGTTTCGGCCCTCCGAAACTCCGAAACGGCGAAACGGTCGAAACGTTTCGGCGAAACGAGACTATGTTTTTTTTTTCTCCCCTTTTGACCTGCTGACCCAAAACGGGTGTTTAAGGATTTTTAAACCCATTACAAAGCCTTATGAGGAGGACTCTAGCTAGTTTCTTATTGATATTTGGGCATTTTATGTAGTATGGCCAAAACTTAACTCATGTATTAGTGGTCTTTTGGTCAGGACTCAAAATTCAGATCATGTATTAGGAACCGCTGGTGTGATTTGAGTCATGATTCTTGTTATGAGAACATGAGTTTAGACATTGTTATTTGTTTTGCCGTTGTAATTTATCATGGTTTTGGCTTGGCTAGGTATTTCAATTTCAGCTCTTACCTTGTTCACTCGTGACTCAAGTCTCACATCTAGATTTTGGTATTTCACATGTCTTGACAGGTGAATTCGTATGTATATTCAATGTATAATTATAAAGGAACAGGAGGTTTCTCGAGTGTAGGTTTGATGGGTGGCTCTGTGGCCTTCTGCCACTGGGTGTGCACTTCTTCGAAGGATGTCGGAGTCAAAAATTTTGCAAATTTCGGATCCTTCGCAATGTTGATCATCATCTTTGTCGCGTCGTCAACCAATTGTCGACGTTCCATCTCTTCAATCTCTGCTTGAGTAGGCCGAGGTGGGTCGTACTCTTCATGCGAATCTTCTTCGTGATCTCTTCCCGCATCCCCAGATGCAGAGGAAGTCGACTGCTCTTTGTTGGAATCCATAAGTGTCGCGAGAAAAGGATCAGATTTCTCGGGAGAAGAGAAATCGGCCGCGCTCTGATACCACTGTAACAAACATGGACACTCCAAGCCAAGATTCTACCGTGACTCAGCAGCCGGACACAGCAGAGATTCACTTCAAAACAGTTCACAATTCACACTTGATTCGACACGGCCCGGTGAAGTTCCGTGCCTAGAGATATTGGCCCCAAAGACTGGCGCCTCATTCGATATTTCTTTTTGTATAAGTCTATGTTCAAAGTACAAGAGAGTGGGAGGGTTCTCACTCTCAGACTCTGCATCCAAATGCTCTGAGAAGTGAGGGCCTTGCCCACTTATTTATAAGTTACAAGGGATGCCCAAAAGTAGAGCCCTGAAAGCAGGTAGTCAAAAAGCTTCTTAAATTAAAGCAACTGAGTCGAAAAGCTTCGAAAAATTGTCCAAAATCCAGCCAGCACTGAAAAGCAGCCTTCGTAATTTGCGGAGATCGGGACGTTGCCACATCAACCTGTCAGCATAAAACGCACCGTAAAATCCGGAAGTCCGTACTTAATGCCTTCAGCATGTTAGCGCACGTTGCGGGTCCGTACTGCCATGTGTGAGTGGGTGTGTATCTGGGGCAGTGCCATGTCACCCATTTGTGACACGGGAGGTTCTCGTGCATGGGCATGCAAGTTATGCTCGTACACGCGGAAAGGGGGGCATGACAAAGTGAGGGCACACTTTCTTCGAGTGCCGGGACATGAGGTGAAATTTTGCACCAACGTAAGCGTTGAGAAGAGGAAAGGAGCTTGAGGAAAAGGATCGGCAATTCAATCATAAATCCAAGCTTGCACACAAAGGTATCGACCCGAAGACCCTCATTTTTCCTTCTTTTTCTCTACTCGGTGTCGGTGTTGGTGGATCTTCATCGGCTCCGATTCGTTGCTAAAGGACCCTTGCCACCTCTTGGCAAAATTTCGGCAGCATAACAACCCCAAAACTTGCCCGAAACCAATTACCCTGTTGGAACTCACTTCTATTGCCATAAACCCTCTGATTCCTCCCCAAAAACAGTAAATTCAGCTCGCTGTATTTACTGGTTTTTGCTCTGTTTTCAGTCCTAAACAGTCCCCGAAGTGCCCTCTAGCAGTGGGGCACTATTCCCAAAGGGTTTTGGCGCCCGTATGATTGAAAAACAATCAAAATACAGCGCATAATCAGCGGTGAAATCGCACATGTACGACGAGGTTATCACCCTCACCGGTGCCTGCTTTTGGAGCAGCAATTAGCTACTCTTGTTCTTGCTTAGAGAGGCTCTTGCCTCAACAAAAACGCATGTAACCACACAACTAGCTATACATGAGTCAAATGAAGAGCCCTCTTGTGGGGCATCACATTACTGCACGTAGGGGGGAGAGAGAGCAGTGTGTAGTGTGCAGGTCATCACTCCTAGCACCACACTGTACATAGAGTGAATGCACTCCATAGCTCTTAACTTGTGACAGGAAACTTGCAAATGAGCCTCCCAGCGATAAATTCAGTGCCACTTCTTCTTGCATGAGGAAAGTGCACAGAAATGTGCCACTTGGCGCGTTTACAGGCCATTTTCCGTTTCGTGGTTGCCGCCTAAAAATCTCCCGACTGGTTGCCCAGTTGACTTTGCGGCAGAGTTCTAAAATGTTGCCCTTGTCATTCCGAAGGTAATGACGTGAATACATTTCATGGCCCAAAATAGCAGTTCCCTAATTTTTAGGAGATGCTTCCGTTGGGCTCCCACTGGTCTTTTGACCATCTATTCCCATTGGGACAGCATCCAAAAATGCAATGTGGCCCGAGTGTTAGGTATTTTTTTTTGGTGATCCCACCTTGACTTTGTGCCTATATTGAGTTCACTTCCTAGTATCCACCAACTTGCTAATTGCGACGGGGGGAACTACATGCTCTAGAACTGAGCCTAGACATCTTGTTACTATACGAATTCCAGTGCCGACCAACTTCCCGTCTTCGGGCGAAACTAGTGTTCACATTGGCCATACAATGTCCGACCATTTGCAACGTCAAAAAGAGGGTCTCAAAAATAAAACAAAAGTCATTGAAAAGAAACCAACAACTAAGGTTAGTAGTTGCCACGTCCTTGTGACATAGTTAACAGTTGCCATGTCCTCGTGACAGGAGCGATTCAAGGAAGAGATCTATCCATGGCCTCGTGGCATACTCAAGTGGAGAGATGTACTTTGTGCACTCTCATGATGCCACCGAGAGTGGAAAGTCCGCCGATGTCCTCTATGCAAAGTGGACAGCGGCCATAGAAACGATCAATGAGCAACACGTGGTGGCCTTTGTCACAGATGGGGAGGCATCAAACAGGGTAGCAACAACTATTGTAGAGGGCCACTATTCGCATGTGACAGTGTGCTTTTGCATGGCACACTGCTTGAACAACCTTCTAAAAAACATCGGCAAGCTAGACTAGATCGCTCCAGTCGTTGCTGATGCAGTGAAGATTGTTACTTTCATCAACAATCACAACTTGGTTCGGAGCGAGTACCTCAAGAGGTCGAGCGGCAAAGTGCTTCTAAAGTATTCAGACACCCGCTTCGCATTCAACTTTCTTCTTGTGCGCATGCTGTCTGAATGTCAAAATGCGGTTCGAGAGGTCTTCATCACTGATGAGTTCACCACTTCCCCCTATGCAAAGACAGTTGCAGGGATTTTGTGCAAGGATAAGGCAGAGGATCTCGAGTTCTGTAAGGAGCTCAAGAGTCTAGACGCATAGGTAAAACCGGTGGTTCATTTGCTTCGAGTTTTGGATGGCATGGTGTCACAAACTGCTGATGTGTCAAGTCATTGAAGAACGGAGCCACTATGTAGATCACGGCCGAGGGGCCTAAACCCTAAGAAGAATAAGCAACAGCAGAAGAAGAAGTCTTACCAACTTATGGGACCCCGTTCGATGGGGTCCGAGTGACATAAAGGAGTTAAAATAAAGCTGGACCCTCACACACACAACGTAGAATCTGATGACGTGGCAACTGTACGGAAAACCCCGATTTTACGCTGACATGATGATGTGGCAGACTATATAGATTTTTGTGTTTTGCGTTGACTGTTGACATGGCAGTTGTACGGATTTCCGTGATTTACGTTGACAGCTTTTGGGCATTGCTTTTGGACCAGACGCTTTTGAGTTTGAAGGCTTTTCATGTAAACTGCTTTTGGGGCCTAGGGCCTTTAAAGATGAGGCCATGGGCTCATTCTTTGGCATGCTTCTAAACGAAGGTGCAAAGGATGGAGTACCGGCTTGTATTGTGTTGATGCAATATAAAGAAATACACTCTCTCTCTCTCTCTCTCTCTCGGTTCAGTTGTTATTAAAGTGCCAAAAGTCTGTTCACTCTGTTCTTTTCTATTGGCACATGGTACCTGTCTTGTGACAGTGGTATCAGAGCATCAGGCGTGTGCTTTTCTGAAAGCATACCGGTCCTACAAAAGAGCAGATAGAGCAAACCAATGTCTATTGGAATCTTATTTGGAGTAGCTTCGTGCTCCGACCCCGGACTTATTAGTCGCTCATCGAGCGTGCTCCTGCCTTCACCACTCATGTTTTACAAGGCATAAGCCAAAAAGATCACTTGCAAGAGAAGGATCCAAGATTTGTTTCGGGTCATTGTTTTTCTCATAAGCAGTGCCATGCAGATGTTAATGTCTATAGCTACCAAGCCACACACTCCAAGGACTTGGCAAGCTTTCAAGAAAATATTTGCCCGAAGTTTATATGGTTTCTGCTATCTTCCTTCAGAGTGCAACTCTGGCAAAGTGGGGTATTCTGAAATGGTTGCCATGGAAACCTTAGCAAATAATAACTTGAATTTTATAGATATCTCTTAGTAGACGTCTCTTCTCAAACTGATAACCTCGGAGGTCCAATGTGATTGTCAGGTCATGGGACTACCATCATCGACACATGAACATTGCTTGTCGAGGCTTGTTTCGACTATTCAAGAGTTTGTGGATCGTGCTACGGTCGGTTACGACCTTATGGAAGGAATCTAACCCTAATTTTTGGTACAAGTTTCAGGATGGAAAGTCAATCGACTTTTCGAGCTCGACTGATGTTGAGATTACTTTTTAAGTTTGAGTTCTGTTTGAACTTGTTTGGTGACCTTGTTTGAAATTTGTTTTAAATGGATAATATCTGTTTTTCAATACTGGTTTCATTTTTACTCCCGGGTGGAGAAGTGAGAAATGTTTTGGTATTGTGTGAACCTCGGAACGATGCAGACGGGATGTTTGGGGAGTGTTTTCTTGTATGCTTGAAAACCTCGGAATGACGTAGACGAGATGTCTGGGGAGCGTTTCGTTGTAGCTAGAAACCGAAACCCTTCGAATGATGTAGACGAGATGTCTGGGGAGCGTTTGGTTATTTGCGGGGGGGGGTGACGAGGTAGTTGTTGAGTAGCTTCATACCGCAGACCGTTTGTCTCGGGGGAGTGCTCTACGACGCTGTTTGTTGTGTCTTGTAACATGCATATGTGAGCATTTGTGTTGCATCGTGATGTGCCAACCATTGAATATTCCTAATTGGATGAGATTGCATGGGTATGTAATTTTAGTGCATCAAGACACCTGTGGAAGATCAGTGCGGTCTGGGTGTGATGGCTAATTTTACTACGCCGGAATATCAAGAGTTCCGATTTGGACGAAAAAAACCCGCTTGTCCTTTTGTATGCTTTCCTTTCTTTTCAGCACATTCACTCAATTTAATCTCCAATATGCACCCAAATTACTTTGCCATAAGAGATCGAATCATTATAGTCTGGGAGTAATTTACATTCTTTACATCCCTCTTCTATGCAAAGGCTGGACCAAATTAGTAGTTTGAATCACTACTGTGTTGGAGTGCAAGGTTGAACATATCACACACCCATTGATGTGATGCCTCTCCCGTCCATTTAATCATTTCTGGCCTCATACCTTGAAGATCTCTCGCTTTGCTACTGGCCAACGTTTTAAGTGTGCCGCATACAACTATAACACTAAAAAAAGAAGGCACACATGGTACTGAACCATAACATGGCATTTGTCCGGAATTTGGTTGCTCCTATAGTTGCCTACAATGCGTGTACATATCCTTAGACTAGAAAAAATTGCCAATTGACTTCCCATCTTCTTTGCTTCTTTTGAATTAGTGCCTTTTATGCATGAGAGAGAGAGAGAGAGAGAGAGAGAGAGAGAGAGAGAGAGAGAGAGAGAGAGAGAGAGAGAGTTATGTCAGGAATCCAAGGGCTGGCGATGAAGTGGATCTACCACCGCCCTGCATGTCGGATGTGTTTCGGTGTCTAGGGAAAGCATCTCGAATAGCACTTGGAGCTCTCTGTCGGCATCTACGCTTGCGCAGTGAGTAAGTGGTGAACAAGTGTGTGCTTTTTCTGTGAACTTTTCAGTTGTCAATTTCTTATTCTTTTGAATTTCATACTACTGCAGTGCCTTTTACTCTCTTTTGGATGACTGCCCATTGCCTGATGAAAATGCCTCTTCATCAGTTTTAGTGGCAACACATTTTCATGACTCTGGCTCCAATATGAGAAGCTCTAGTGGCCCAGAAGCTTGCCTCCAAGAGTTCGAGAAAGGCTTGCTCACTTTGATAGCATCTGAGTCGCCTGGGCTGCAGGTTATTTTACACTCTGAAGAACGGTTCAATGGATTTTGGTACCACATTTAAATTTAGGGCTAAGCTTGGGTCTACAATGACTCTTTTTGGCAGCATGTTTGCAGGATGCATTGTCTTGTGTGACCAGTGGTAAAATTGGAGCTTTGTTCTTGCAGGTTTGTGATGCCAATGGACATTGGTATCTAGCAGATTTGGGGTTACGTGCAGGAGATCTGTTAATAATTACTGGAAGGTGTCTGCAACATGTAACTGCAGGCGTTAGGCGAGCATGTGCCTACCGGGTAGCTCCCTTCTCATCTTCTGCAAGCCCTACGTCCACAGGACGGTGTGTAAGCATTTTGGCGCTCTGGCAATTTCTTTACCTTCTGGTGGTTGCATGTATGCCTCTAGTTTTTTTTTGTACTGACAACATTAACTGCCTTTCATTGTGTGTAGAACCTCCCTCACGTTCAGGCTTATGCCACGTGCATCAGAGACTTTGGATGTCTCTACTATGGCAGAGGCGGGTCACGCTGTTTCTGATAGTTTTGGACCAGTGCCAGTGTCAAAATTTCTGGAAGGGTTGAATATTGCAGATTCTATACCAGGAAACAGAGGAGGAAGTCCCCTGGTAAGCCATTGGACTTCCTGCATGTTTTGTAGCCTTAAGAGATCCAAACCTGACGGATGCCTTGAACCTCATATTACTCCTGCGTAGTTAACATTGTGCTGCCTAACTTCCTAAGATTGTTGATAAAAAAAACACATAAAAGTGCTGTAGTGCCCAATTTTTAGGTGCTGGATGCATTGCTGATCCTTGTGCTGGTTGATGCTTTGATTCAAACTGCTGGATTTGTTTAGAAGACTTGCACAAAAAACGTTCTCAATGTTTTAGTCGTCGACTTATTTATCTCACAATGCATGTTTCTTATTTTGAATCTACTGAGCTTACTCAGGTAGTTATATGATTATAGTTTCATTTTCTGTTTCACAAATAAAAACGTAGCTATTTTCAATTTTTTTTTTCTGTTCATGGATGTAGCTGCAGGAATACAAGGCGCATTCAAAGCCAGACTCTAGTCTTCGCACATTACTCTCTGATCCACTCACGTACGTTGTGCAACTTTCAGTATCTGTTAACGTCATGGTGCATTCTCAATTGTTACTGGAGTACTGAAATGTCTTTATTGATGACTCATAATAAATCCATCAGCACCTCTCTATTCCGTATCCAACTCATCATTCTTCTTCATTCAGCTGCAACTAGTAGCGTTCCAGAAACTACTTCCACACCATGACTCACAGCTATATGTCATCTCCTGGCATGTTAGGTGCTTGGACAGGTCACGCAGTGCCTGGCCAGCAAACAGATTAGAGTTTTCTAGTGACACACTGTTGGGATATACTAGATGTGGCATGGAGCTGACTCGGACAGTGGAGTTTGTTGGATTGAATATGAGTGAAGAAAGAAAGAAAGAAAGAAAGAAAGAAAGAAAGATTTTTTTTTTAATGTTTATTAGAGGCTGAAATCTGCCTATGAGACAAAACAATGTACACGATAGGGTATCTCTACGTATCGGCAAAAGGGAAAAGGTAAAAAATAAAATGTAACAGTGCTGCTGATAGGAAATTGCTAATGGGTAGTGATCCATGGTTGTCCAATACAAGGATTGGGGGGGTGTGGAGCTCTATCTTTAAGGGTGAAAAAGGTGTAAGGTCTATTTGCTCAGGGAAGTACAATCATGAGATGCATCAATCTATCTAGCTCCATCGAGTGTCATAATATGGTTGTAGCATGTGGCGCATGGGAGGGTTGGGGATGAGAAGCCTTCTGAGTATGGTCGCACGGTTTGCTATTGCTCGTCAAGGGTGAAAAAGGTGTAAGATCTATTTGCTCAGGGAAGTACAATCATGAGATGCCTCAATCTATCTAGCTCCATCGAGTGTCATAATATGGCTGTAGTATGTGGTGCATGGGAGGGTTGGGGATGAGAAGCCCTCTGAGTATGGTCGCACGATTCGCTATTGCTCTCTTGCGCACATGATTCACTCACGGATGAGCACAAGAGCATGAAGATCTCTTTAGCAAAGGTCAAAAGTTTACATTCAAGGGATACTCACGAGTACGGCCGGCCGCCGAAGGCGGCCTCTCTCTCTCTCTCTCTCTCTCTCTCTCTTTCGCTCCCCCTCTTTATCCCGTGCACTTGAGCTTCTCTCACTTTTGGCATTTAGCCTTCAGCTCGCAGACGTTGACACATGTAAAGGGTACTCTGGCTGCTGTTATAGAATACATATAGATGTCAATAAATGTTGCATGCTCATTTCTTGGCAAGTCACAACAAAAAGCATTAGCATGATTGTCCATCAAGCATTGGTATTCCCTTTATTTTTGTCAAAGTCCATAATTTTAGGAAGAAAAGTCAAGTTTAGATTGCATTATTTGCAAGAAATCTTTGAAAAGTTTGACACTCTTCACATTTTCATCTGCATTCCATCCACAATTGTTTAGGAAGCATAGTCCTTTTCCAGTCATCCAAAAATTAAAGATGTGTCTATGAAATTGTGGTCAGTTGTTTCAAGGAGATTCCCCAAAGGAGGTTCTTGAAGAAAATGAACTCGCAATCGTAGACAAAGTTGAAGACATGGAACCAAAGTAGACTGTTTTACATTGCTTTTGACGGGGCTCAAAAAAGCAAGCATTGCAGTCCTTTTTGAAGTTCAAGTATCGCGGACCCTACGTAGCAGAGTGGGCCAACGAAGATCTCTTCATAGATTCTCCGGAATTATTGGTGGACTACACAGAAGCCATGTATCTGGGTACCGGTACCTCACCTTGAAAAGGGGGATGTCACGTGCACATGTAACCCTATGTGCATATGGACAAGCCAAATCCTACTTCTAGGGTTTAAGACAGTCTAGGAAGTGTTCTGGCACCCTTGTGAGCCTATACGGAGGACCTGCATGCCTAGACACTTTAGAGTAGTTGCATGCCCTCTGATTGCACATGACCACAACCAGTGTCTGCTAGAGCCTAGGTGTATGGCGCTGGAGAGTGTTCCCATATAGTTGCATTAGTATCCAGCCTAGGTATTTATCTGCATATGGAGCACCTCTTATAAGCGAGTTTATTAACTCATTAATAAGTGACATTTTTAGAAATCACGAGATTTTTATTTGCGTTACCTGAGCCAACTTTAATCGCTATATAAGTGACCCTAAGAGTCACTTCTCAAGCATAAGTGTGTAGCCTGAGTACCAGCACCAAGTACTCGCCATAGTACATCTTTAGTGTTTTGCACCAGATCAGCCTACAACATCTCATCAACACCAGCGTTTTCAGCTTTCAACCATACCTTGTCGCAGATCCAACCATCAATACTAGCGTTTCCAGTTTCCAGCTCAAGACAAAAAATCAGCTAGCGTTTTTTAGTTTTTAGCCCATCGCCGACATTGGCGACAGTAGATCAACCCATAGCCTCGTTGTAGTCGGAGATCCCATTCAACATTTTCAGTTTTCAGCCTTAGCCTCGCAGATTCAGGCATAAGTAGCAAGATCTCATCAGCATCTCATCATCTAGGACCATTGTATCAACATTTGTGCAATCTAAAGCAAATACCTTTCTAGCGATAGAGAGGGAGACCCTTGGAGGGGGGTTCGGGACCACCAATTTGGTGTTAGTCTCCTTTCTCTTTCTCTTTCACTCACAAACGTTCAATCGCAGTATCTCTCTCTCTCTCTCTCTCTCTCTCTCTCTCTCTCTCTAGTCTTTACACTCTCATGAAGTAAAAGGAGATCTCTCGTCTACCTCAAGTACGCACTGTTGGGACGGTGTCCGCCGTCTCAGACGCTAGCACAACGAGAACTAGACCAACATAATGTCAGCCAAGGATGGAGCAATGACCCGCAAGCGTATGGAAACAAGCAAGTGGTTGTCAATCACCTACTCGACCTTCTAAGACAATCATTACAAAGAAATCTATCCTAACCCACTATGTGCATGACGGCTACCATATCTACGACACATCTATCTCTCAAAACATAACCTAACGATGTCCAATTGTTACGAAACTTGAGGGCTAGTCTCTATACACCTAGAGGACACTACCCTAAAGTCTCTACCCCAATATACTATCTACACACACACGCAATCACAATCCCGTATGATGTCTGACAATAAAATTCAGGTCACCGATTTCGAACGTGATTAGGCGCAAGGCGTAGCTTGTCTCATTGTAAACGTGTGGATATATAATAATAATGAAACAGACACACGGATAGGGAGAAAACTCACCTTGAAGCTCGAGGAAGAGCTCTTTGTGAGGAATCTAGAACTGTGCGTGCTTGGCATCGATGCGTAGCTCTCGTCGTAGCTAATGCGTTGATGGAGTCGCCTCAGCAATGTCGCTCCTGTAGCCTTGAAGCTCGAGGAAGAGCTCTTCGCGAGGAATCCAGAACTGCGTGTGCTTGGCGTCGATGTGTAGCTCTTGTCGTAGCTAACGCGTTGATGGAGTTGCCTCAGCAATGTCGCTCCTGTAGCCTGCATAGAGAGAGAAGGAAGACCCACTCACACACGGCACACTGTACGTAACATAGTTGAGCCCAAAATTGATTTAAAGAAAAGTCTATCTGAAGGTTACAAGGGTTTGGATTATATACCTCAACCCTAAGTTGGGTATTTTAGCTAAGAGAGGTACTAAATACAGTTCTTGAGTGAATCCGACTCTCCATCCACTTTCATCATTACAGGGATTTACAACATTAAAAGGACTTCCCGTAATCAATGAGCTACAATAGCCGACTTTAGGCAAAAATGATATAATTAATTAATGCGCCTCCGTTGACCGCTTGGATTTTGGCGTATGTTGGTCAACCGCTTCAACACTCCCCCCTCCCGCGTTCTTGTCGTCCCTGACAAACTTGTTGTCTTTTGCTGGGCGTCCTTTGCTTTGTTTTGAAAGTCATTGTTAATTGTTGGAGATGAGCCTTCGCTTGTAATCTGTCACTCTCTTTAAAGGATTCTTTTGTGTACAATGGGTAATGGCTTTTGTTGACGAGGCTTTTCTACAACTTGTTATAAATGTCGCTTTTTTGATGATTGTTCCTTGCGTCTTCGTCTTTGAGTACTTTACGTCGCGTGAGACTTTTGTTGAAGCTTGTACTTTAGTTTTTGTGACCGTGATTTGTGTGGAGAAGTTTGCGCAGCTTTGCCACTGTCTTGTGAGACAACCATTCTTTGTACCTCCTTAGTAAGATCCCTGTTACCTTTTGTAGTCTTTCCTTAAGGCTTATTGTCTTTGATGTATGTATATATATTATGGAAGTGTTTTCCTACATTAAGGTTTGAAACGTGGATGATCAAAGGGAAAAACCCAACGGGAAAAATGCCTTTGATATACGCTCTTATTTGAGTTGAGCTTGTTGGGCTTCGAGTATCTGTTCATGCAAGGTGAGTGCTTGGGAGAATCAACAAAATAGTGCCCATTGCAAGTGCCAATTATGGGACACGCTAAATGCATATGAGAATTGAGAATTTTTTCAATAAAACCATGCTGTGTGAGAAGTGGAGTTGATGGGTACTCAAGGAAAGAATGTAGCACTTCTGATATCCAAAGACATCTCGATAGCTTCCACTTTTCCTAAAAGGGTTTTTGATGTAGAAGCTTCTCCACTCATTCCGCACTGTGCTCAATGCGTGAGTGTCTTTTAGACATTCTCCTTCTTCTTCTGCGGACATAGATTATATAGTTTTGACTCTTATGCTCACCTATTCTAGCATGAGCGACCTAACTTAAATATGCTTAACTCTTCTAGCTCGAGCAATACCTATGGTAGCTAAGACTCTTAGACCACAAAACTATTACATGAAGCTTTGGGACTAATGCCTTGCTCATTTATTGGCTCAGCTGCTCGAGTCTGACATTTTATGCCATTTTTAATGGCGATTGGACTTACCTTTTTTTTGAAGCTGCTGTAAGAAGGTTCTTGAGTTTGCAGACTTCATCATTGTGTTGGTCTTTGGATGCCATCATTTTATTCATAATTGGGCATACTCTAGATCGTTGTATTTTGAATCAGTGATGATATGTACTTGAAGCTCAATTTTCTCTCAAGTCTGGTGCTTTCGATGATTGTAGTTGCCATTTGGATTGTCAAAACTATTACATGAAGCTTTGGGACTAATGCCTTGCTCATTTATTGGCTCAGCTGCTCGAGTCTGACATTTTATGCCATTTTTAATGGCGATTGGACTTACCTTTTTTTTGAAGCTGCTGTAAGAAGGTTCTTGAGTTTGCAGACTTCATCATTGTGTTGGTCTTTGGATGCCATCATTTTATTCATAATTGGGTATACTCTAGATCGTTGTATTTTGAATCAGTGATGATATGTACTTGAAGCTCAATTTTCTCTCAAGTCTGGTGCTTTCGATGATTGTAGTTGCCATTTGGATTGTCAAAATCTTTTTCGCTCTTGAGTTGGTAAGGGCTGATGTCGCTTTACCTTTTGTCCACCTTTTGTTGTGTTGATATGAGCTGATGAGCTCCTTCGTTTCATGCTTGATTGTGGGTTAGTATTTGTTAGTTTTTTTTTGGTTGGCGGCTTTATTCCATATGTCAGGCTGAGTCCTCTGAGCAATTTGAAATTACGGCTTGATGGGTTGATCATTGTGTCTGGGTGATGTCATATGTTAATTTGATCCGTGATGGGCTTTTGAACCCATTTTACTATGGGTCTCCATTCTTGTTTGATGGGTAATTCCTTTGCTGATACCACCTTAGATTTTGTCACCGGGACCCAAATCTGATAGTAGTTCTTTTGAGCTTGATATAGCTTCTTGGGTACCCAACTTTTCTTTGTCATAACTGCTAGAGTCCTTGTTGGTGCGCTTGATGGAGACTTCTTCTTTTGGTTGGTCCCCTGATCTTGGGGTTTTGGAGTGGCTTGTTTGTTTATCCAAATATATTCTTAATTCTTCTGTGCATGAAGTACTTTCTTTGGAATCCATACCTATTTGTAATAACCCTGTGGATGTAAATATGTCTGTTTATGCTTTGGAGACTTAGATTTTTGCTCTGGTTGTCTCTTCTGTGATCTTTGTTGTTAACACTTGGATGTTAAAGTTGAAGATGTCTCTTGTGAGAGTTTTTCTTTCTTGATCTAGATTTGCGGTTGGCCAAGCTGTTCTTTAGGTATCCAAAGTTGACGGTGTGTACCAAGTTGGTTGATCTTGGGGATAATCTTTGTCGGTTGGGCTTTTGTAGGGACTGTCTTTGTCGTATTGGTTGCCATTTTTGAATCTAGAGTTGGTCCTTCTTTGGTCAATTGTGAAGCTGACTCTTCTGTAGGTTTTGCACTTTCATGAGTCTTGTGTTTATTATTTGTGCTTTCCTTTGAATGTTTGAACCTGCAGAGCACTTTGTGAGCAAGCGATTTGGGCGTCATAAGCTTTGTTGCATTTGTGTATCGAAGATAATGTAGAACTGGTGTGTACACATGGTATTTCCCAATTGTAGTGGAATTACTGTTGAGCCTATAACATTAGCTTGATAACCAATAAATCCTTCGATGTTTTCATTTGTGGCTTGTAATTCCACCTCAGCAAGCTTGTTGTATAAGCTTAAGGAAATCAAATTTCCTAGTGCTTTTGTATCAACCATTGCTAGTGCTTGCACTTTATTATAACTAGCCATTACTTGGACAATTGGCTCTATATAGCTTACCTCCTGGCTGTGTTTTATGGCAGTATTTGGAGTTTGTTGATTGGTCTGGGTTTCATGCATCTGAATACCCTGCTTTAACCTGTCTTTACAAACCAATTGAGATTGCTCTCCTCCCTCTGTTAGCACACTAAAACCATAATAAGGAACCAGATCGTATCCGCTTTCATTGCAAAATTTTGTCGTTGGACAATTCATTGTGGCACATACGTCTAATGTTGCTAGGACATGCACCCACTCCAAGGGTTCTAAAGCTTCTTCCGAAAGAAGTTCTGGGATGTAATATGTGTCCTCTATAGCTCTTTCTAGGATATGCTCCTCTTGTTTGAGGCTTCCGCAATTAGATGCTCGACACATCCATAGCTCTTTGGTCTTACCCAACCATGCTGGAAGTTCGGACGTGACTACAATAGTGGAATCAAACTCCTCAACAGGTGTTCTTCTGACGTCCTTATAGCTATGGTCTTTTAGATTTATGCGGGTTGTAGTTTCCAAATGTCTTAGATAGATATTGTCGTATCCCCAATGTTGGACCATCTTCAGCTGTCGCATGAATGGTCATCCTAATATGACGTCATAGCTGTTCTTCTTGCCAAAATCAACCACAGCAAATGTATGCTCGTACTCGATACCGCAAGAGGCTACAACTATTCTTTCTAGAAGACAGAGAGAGGCTTTTCCATGTACCCATGTGCAAGCTGCAATTTCATTCTGGTTGCTCTTAAGGCCGGTTTTCCCCATTGTTTCCACATCTCTTTTGTTGTGATGGCAACTCCAGCTCCACTGTCTAATATGGCCATAGTGGTGATACTTTGAAATTCAATCGGAAGAGTTGTATTGCAATTCTCTCCCTCACAATACTCTCCAACCTTGTTTAATGGAACTGGCCTAGTGTTGAGATGAGGATTCTCAAGCTCTTTGATCCCTTCTTCGATTCGAGTTTCTGGATTCTTTATGCCAAACTTCTCCAAACATTTGCCTACAATATTCCACATGTTTGGTTGTATACGTAGAAGTTCAACAAATGTGATTGTACAATTTACAGGAGTAGATAGAAGGTCTATCAGGCCCTTTGAGTCCATGACCTTTTTACTCTGGGATGGGATTGCCACGATGTTTGATTTAGCTTCATGTTCTCCCGTATATAAGGGTAGGGTTCTCAAGGAATGAGGCTTACTGTCTACAGACGCGACATATCTCTTATCTCCAAAATATGATTGCATTTCTAAATCCACTTGAGACCTTGCCTCAAATTCCTTGATTGGAGGAAGAAAGATATCTCTCCCCTTACTGGACTGATTCGGTCGATGACTCAGCTCATTGGCTTCATTTGCCTCACGGATTTGTCTTCATAAGTCATCCATACCTTCCAATTCTCTATATTCCTTAGGTATGGTAGGAGGAAGATCCCTAGATGAATTATCTGTGGTATTTAGCACTACGCTTGGCTTTTCTAGCTCTATGTCAGGTTTTTCAGATCCTCAATCGTCTTTTTAGGTTCCGATCTAGGTGGGATTATTGGCATTGGTGGTGGAACCTCTATCCAACCTCTTGGTTTGCTAGCCGGAGGTGCTATTAAGGCTTGTGCTACGTGAATCATCTTTTGACACCTCTCTAGCCGTTGCTTCTCTAGCTTAGCATATGGATATGTCATCCATATGCTAAGCTATGGATTGTTCTTAAGGCGTGCTTCGTCGGCTTTCAGGATGGCGTCTAACGATTCATTGAATTTTTCGACCAAGACCGATCCTCCCGAACTAGCGCTTCTAGGCTTACTTTCACTGGACAGCTGTTCTGGCGATGAAGTTATTGGTGCAACCTTTTCTTCATGCTGTCTTATTTGCTCCTTTGCTTGCGTAAGCTTGTCCACTAGGGAATTCTTCTCTCGTTTCCTACGTGCTTTCATCCTATCCTTCCTAGCTTTCCAACTAGGTGCATCCATTTTTGGCTCTTCAACTACGGGTTCCTTAGCAGCAGTATGATAGTAAGATGGATGCTTCTGTGATTTGTTCTTGGTTGCATCAATTTAATGCTTACTTTGTGACTAATAAGTAAAACAATAACAATTAAGTTTTGACAGTCGCCATGTACGAGTCGGGAAATGACTGGATCACAAGGTGGCGACGACAATATTTTATCCGAGGATCCGATAGCAGTTCCCAAAAAGCAGATGGAAGCAATTTCAACAAGCCTCACATTGATTCACATTCGCTTGGATCAGATGTAGATGCAAACCACTTCCCGGAGTTACCCAACTGCTTCTCCGACTATACATGCATCTTCGTCCGAAGCTTCAGTGGTCGACCAAGAAGAACCAATCAAACAAAAGCCTTCGGAACTCAAATTTTCTCACCCAAAGCATGGTTTCTTAGAGACAACAAGACACAAAGTACCTTCGTGGGAGCAACAAAAGTCTCAGCGTAAATATTCTTGGAAATGTTACAGTACTAAGCAACCAACTTCTTATTCGAATCATCAGCAACAAAAGCAGCAATATGAAGCTTCCAACGGATTATCAACGATATCAAGGTGGGCTTACTTAGTGTCACATATATCCGACCCTAGTCGAGTACTCGGTCGTGAATGCCGCGACGGTGGACAAGTTCCCTCTCGCAAGCCATGCCCTACATTGAAGTCTTTCTTATCTGATGGTGGTAAAGTCGAAGATTTGTTGATTCTTTCCTTGTGCAAGAGGATCCTTCAGAGGTCTAAGGGGCAACAACTCAACCTGCAGATTCCGGCCGAGAAGCCAAAACCCTACGAAGAAGCAACAGAAGAAGAAGAAGAAGTTTTACAGACTTACAAAGTCTTGACGAGTGGCCTATTTGTAAAGAAGAGTTCGCACCAACTTACAGGACCCCGTTCGATGGGGCCCAAGTGACAGAAAGGCATTAAAAATAAAGCAGAACACACTCAAAAGACTTTGCACATCAAAATATGATGATGTGGCACCTGTACGGGCGTTCCGGAATTCGCGGCGGATTTTTAGAAAAATCCCGAAATTTTAGGAAAGTGATTTTTTGGGGTCAGCTTTTTATATTTGATGCTTTAAGGCTTTGGGCCTTTAAATATGAGCCTTGGGGGCCCTCTCTAGCACTCTTCAGCGCGTGGATTGCAAAGGAGGCGCTCCCCGGATGTTGTACTTTGCGAATCAGCAATAATATAAAGAAATACCGAAAGGGGCGCCAAGGTTTGGGGCCAATACTCTCTGGGGTGGAATTTCGCCACTCCGTGTCACGTGTCGTCTCTCTCTCTCTCTCTCTCTCTCTTAGTTCAGTTGTTATTGATTGACTTTGACAAAGGCACTTATCAAGTTGCAGATATGATCAGTTTTCACTTTGGCAAAATAGTCATGGTCAGTAACAGTGCCATGACATGGGACTTAGCAGAAAGAGCTTTGGATGCAGAAGCACAACAACAATACATTTCCTTCTCCCGGAGTTTCTACTACTACCTTGGGTTTTATTTAAAGTGGGAGGGAATGTCACGATGTGACTATTTGGCAGTATTACATACACTCCTAGTTGTAGATACGCAAAGGGCCATGCCAAGGAGAATCCCTGTGCTTGGATGGTCACGACCCTTCGGTCAAGAGACGTGCCTGTTTGCCAAAAGCCACACTCCTTCGACGACTAATCACACCCCTTCGCTCTACGGGTGCGACTCTTCGCCCAATGGTTGCAGCTCTTCGCTGAAAGAATGTGTCTTTACGTCTAAAGTCACGTCTCTTCACTAGGAGACGTGTCTTTTCATTTGTGTCTTTTCGTCTCCTATATAAGGAAACCCTTGTATCACACATTCAATCAATAAAACATAGAGTCTTCTGAGTCTTGTTTCTGAGTACAATTCAAGTTTCTTAAGTCTTAATCATGAGCTTAAGTACAATTAAGGATTAGTACCTAGAATCCTTACACATAGGACGCACTACTGTCTTACAATTGGGCTGAATTTCAAGGCAAGCTCAAGGCTCATTTTATGCCACCGTAGTACCTTGATCGGTTGAAAGAAGATTGGCGAGGCCACAAGTAAAATGGCACTCTGGTTCTATCTAATCGTATTTTGCAGATAGGTATTCAATTGCGTGAGCTGGATGAGGATTGCAAAGAGAATACGACGTCAAATTGTTACGACCCACTGACTATAATATGACGTCGTCAGAATTGCTCTCGAGCAAGAAATGAAGCACAACAAATGTAAGCCTAAGGAGAGCAAGTCCAGTACTCTGCGGAACCAACAGAATAAACAAAATGGTAAGAGCAATGGTAAGAACCACAATATCTCTTCTTCTCAATCTTACACTACAAGCCTAAAACTCAAGCAACTGCTAAGTTGATACGTGATGAAAAATCTGCTTAAGGAATAGTAGGAGGTTGGTTAAGTCTTGAAAAAAGAACAGAGTATGGAAAGGAAGGACGATGTTTTAAGTGTCACACTAAAGATGTTAGGTGCAGCGGAATGAATGTTGCGCTTTGCTCAAGATAAGTGCTCCGAACTGTGCTCAAGGTTCCTTTTGTTCTTATGGAAGGGAGAGCGTTCTTAATGAGAGAATGCTATGATCACAAACAAAGTGAATGGACACTGTGCGTGCAAGTGTATGAGACTGAGAGATAGAGAGAGAAGAGAGATACGACACCAGAGACGTTGTAAAACCCTCCTCTTAAGGCCCCAGTCTCGTCGGCGAGAGTGGTTTACTTATGATTGCACAATCTGGTACAAATGGAGTGCATGAGACTGATGCAAGTTTAGGCTATGTCGACGATGATGACGAAGTCGAGCTAGGGGCTGAAATGTGCAATCTTTCTACTGCTGTCCAAAAACGCTATGGGCTGAAATCTGCGACTAGTCCAAAAACGCTTATCTGGGGGCTGTTTTCTGTGGGTCTTTGTCGCTGAAAATCTGCAGGTTTAGGGCTGAAGACAGAGGTTCTTAAGGCTGAAAACTGATGGTCTTCCCGGGGCTGAATCTGCTACTCTTCTATTGCTGAAAATCGCTGAAATTCTGCATATGCTGGGATCCAAAAACGCTAGGGAAGCTGGTCCAAAATTGCTAGCTGTTGTTGAACTTTCAAAACGCCAAGTGCTGTGATCTGCTTGCGGGAGGATCCGATGCCAAAAACGCTAATTGAGGGAAGGTGTATGGCGATGGTTCTTGTTGAAAACACTAGGCAATGGGGGGGATCTGCTGCTTGGAGGGAAGGTCCACCAAGGCTTGGTCTTGCTGAGAAGTTGCCGGCTGAGCTTGGCTCCTGTTGCCTCTTGTAACTTTGGTTTGTTTATAAATTTTCTTACCCAAATTGCCCTACCTACTTTTGTTGGAAAGTCACTTAAAAATAATAAGTGAAAAATGTCAAAAATAGGGAAAATAGGCTAAATGCATTGGAAAATTCCCCTGAAGGATTCTGATGGGAATGCTTATGATCATGTTGTGTGCAACCAGAGAATATGCATCTACACTAAGTGACTGGGCATGCACGGTCTACGAATAGACTCACAAAAGTGCCAGATCACTTCTAATCTAAATTGACTGGACTGACTGAACCCTGATCATGTTGTAGCTTGTCCACGGTCACATAGGGTTGGATGTGTCACGTGACAAAAGATCATATAAAAAGAGATTGTCCTAAGAAAGAACCCACAAATGAACCCACATAACCCATATCTTTTGTTAGTATCATAAAAGAACAAACTGAAGTCAAAGAACTTCTCCGCATGATGGGTAGTGAGGTAGTGAGGCTACTCATACAAAGGCATGGAGGGTAGGGAAGAAGACACAAGGAAATGGGGAGACTTCAAATGAAAGAGCTCTAATCGTGCGCTTCCCATCGATGGAGGCAAAAGAAGACTTATTGAAGAAGCGTCCTACACTAAAGAAAACGGGCATATTCCTTGGAGGTGACCTCACACTTGCTTATATGAAAGAAGTTATGCCCGAGATAATGACAACTCGAGAGAAGGGGAAAGTGGCCTTCTACATGGATGGACGAGTGGTTATTTTGGAGAAGCGCCCCGCATGAGGGTGCGAGACCTGTAGGACCCCACTCAGAGTGGCTACATGGAATTGTAATGGATCTTTGCGCCTTGATGTAGGGGCCTTTGAGGATAGTTTCATAGGGAGAGACATCATTTTCTACTTTGAGACGCATCAGGCCCTGGGGCAGTCCATGCCCCATGTGAGCGGATACAGATGTGAGACAACTTGCAGACAGGAGACTCGATCAGAGGCTCCAAGGTTGCATAGGTACGTACGTACCTTACCTTTCGTATGGTACAACAGTACGGTACTGTACCGTACGGTGCTGCAGTTAAAAAAAATCTGAAAGTGCAGCGTTAGTGTGCGAACCTAATACGCGAGCCGATTTGGGGCCTTTTGGTGGTTTGGAATGCTAATAGGCTAATAGCCCAAGGCTGTATGCCTTATACTCATTGCACGTAACTTTCCAGAGAGCAACAGAGATTGCAAAGAAGTTCACAGACAGGACTCAGGAGTTCGCAATGTCCTTGATGATGGGGGCATGCTCTCTACCGACAATTCATCTTCAGCATTACACAGACTTTTGAGGCTATAGGCATGGCGTCTAATAGCCTATGTGCATGCTTCGGATAGTAGTAGACTTTTATTGTGTTTTATTATTTTGTTTCAATTTGTATGGCATATACAATGCTGGCTTGTGGCTGATGCCATAGACATTATGCTTGTAGTTGAGTTTGGATGGTTGTACCTGTGTTTCATTGTTTTGTTTTAGTTTGTATGGGATTTACAGTGCTGGCTTTTGGCTGACGCCAGAGACAGTATGCTTGTAGTTGAACTTGATTTTATGATTTATCATTGAGGCTTGAGGCATTTGAGTTTTATGTCCAATTGTCAATATGTTCATTTTCAGCATTGTAATTTGTAATGTAAATTTGTTTATGAGTCTATGGGTTTTTCACTAAAACATGAGGTTTTTACAAATGGTACGTACCTATTACGTACCTTAAAGGTGGTTCAGTACGGAAGTACGTTCCGTACGTACCTAAAACATGTCGTACACTACGTACCTTTCCACCTTGATCAGAGCACAGAGGACGAGGTTTAGGAGGAGTGACAGTCTTATTCAGGGAGGAGCTATAGTCTTTGATACATATAGCTCGGAGGGATGTGCATGCTAGGTACATGTGGGTGAGACTGAAGGCAGAGACAGGCAAATATGTCTACATGGCTATTTGCTATTTCCCTCCTAGTACGTCAGTATATGCATCACCTAGAGGACAGTCCCCCTTCTCTATTTTGGATATGATATATGGGAGTTTTCCAAAGATGGCGACATTATTATCTTGGGGGATTTCAATGCTAGGACTGCCTATCACCAAACAATATTCTATGATACCTCAAAGGAGTTGATGCGGGAGCTTGATATTACAGAAATTGGCCTGTCTAGATTATCACAGGATGAGGAGCACACTGAGTATGGCAGATACTTGATTGATATGGGGACTACACATGGATTGGCCATTTTGAATGGCCTAAAGAGATTCCCTGCAGCAGGTGGTTTTACATGCTTTCCACATCAGCATGGCGCTAGTACAGTGGATTACGTTATGGCTCCGTGAGGACTCATTCCTTCCTTTCAGGATTTCATGGTGGGAACTAGGTCGGTTGGGGTAGCAATCGATCATGCTATCTTGTCTTTCACTATATCGTTCCAGTTCAACACAACTCCATTGGGAGAGGCCTCCACACATACTCGGTATACCTTCACGAGGGAGATGGATCCCGTGTACACTGATGAGATATACAGGCAGCTATGCACTCAGGAGCCAAGACGACCACTAGATGAGCTCACCCAGATTCATTCTGAGAGAGACGCTCCATGATGCAGCATCAAAGGCATATCCCCACAGCCAGCCTACACACAGACGATCTGGGAGCATACCTTAGAACAATTGGTATGATGAGGAGTGTAGAGAGACGAGGATCAGATTACAGAGAGAGGTGCTCGTGGGTACTACTACACATAGACAGTCACGGATTATCTTTCGCCGCCTAGTGCGACGAAAGAAGAGGGCTTACCTATCTCAATTAGAGCGTGATCTGTATCAACTATTTATGAGTCAGGCCTCTAGTGAGGCATGGAGGCTTTTCAATGAGCATAGATTTCTTTTAGTCACAGACAAGAGTTCGAGCAGCCTCCACAACATAACAACACTAGAGGCATACTGCTTGATCGTGCGATAGAGTTGGGGCGGTCCCGTCACCCACGCCCACGGATGAGGGAGCCCTCTTGACATCGACGCAGATTGCGATAGAGGATCCATACCATACTAGCGTGACATAGGAGCCTTCCCGACAGAGTGCCTACCTTGGAGAACATTGAATCTCTATAGCCTTTTGGATACTGATGTATATGTATATGATGCCTCGACTGTCAGAGAGCTCCATTGTATCAGCTCACCCTTTGTATTCCCTTTGTATTAGCTTTCACCCCACCCCTACCCACTATTTTCTTTTCTGTTCTTTGTACTTTTTGTACCCAAATCTGGTATTAGATTCACCACCTGTAACCTTTTGGTCTCATAGGTCATTTTGGCCTTTTGAAGATGTTAATATTACATTTCATTTTCATCTCTCTCTCTCTCTCTCTCTCTCTCTCTGTCTCTCTCTCTACACACACACACACACACACACACACACACACACACACACACACACACACACACACACACACACACACACCAAAGGTGCATCTCTTGTGGTTATTCGTTGTGAGCAGAGTATTCCTACTATGTCATTAATCTCTCACTCATGTTTTGAAAGAGGATAAAACAGACAGTCTGATAGTATCTCTCAGCACATAGTCAAAGAGTTCAAAAAAGAATCAATCATTGCACGATAAGGAATCTCTCTCTGTCATTTATTCTCCAAAGCATGAGAAGCATTTTTTTCATGATAGTGATTTAAATGCTCGTAAGGATCATCAAGCCCTCAAGTGGCTCCAGGTTGTACCGAGTATACCTTGGAGTGACTGCCAAGCTTTGTGAACAATTTGGTGGTTTGATTGATTATGTCTCTAGTAAAGCTAACCGAATAGAATACACGTCAGTCACGAAGGACAGACCTTGGCTCTCGAGTCGAGGCCCAGAGTACCCATTCAAGCACCTTTTGATCGCATGAAAAGTCA
Source organism: Adiantum capillus-veneris (assembly GCF_014529385.1). NCBI lineage: Eukaryota > Viridiplantae > Streptophyta > Polypodiopsida > Polypodiales > Pteridaceae > Adiantum > Adiantum capillus-veneris. The sequence continues at coordinate 100,098,414 of NC_140960.1, read as the reverse complement.
ATATGCATTTTTCGAGTCCCTTATTCGTGACGGTCTGTTGTATTTTCGTCACCGTCTTTGTGTGTTACCTGCTTATGGGAAAGCAATATTGCACGATGCACATGATTCACTCACGGATGAGCACAGAAGCATGAAGATCTCTTTAGAAAAGGTCGAAAGTTTGCATTCAAGGGATACTCTATGTTTCACCATTGTTGATTATGCCAAGAAATTTTGCATGCTCATTTCTTGGCGAGACACAGTCACATCAAAAGCATTAGCACGATTGTCCATCAGACATTGCTATTTACTTTGTGGTTTGCCAGAGTTGATATTTTCAGGTAGAAAAGCCATGTTTAGATCGCATTTTTTGCAAGCAATCTTTGAGAAGTTTGGCACTCCGTCACATTTTTCATCTGCATTCCATCCACAGTCTTTTAGGAAGCATACTCCTTTTCTAGTAATAAGAGAAAAGTAAAAGATATGTCTATGAAATTGTGGTTGAAGTTGTTTCATGGATATCCCCTAAAGGAGATTCTTGAAGAGGATGAACCCGCGATCGTAGACAAATTTGAAGCAAGCATTAAAGTCCTTTTTGAAGTTACCCCACGTAGCAGAGTGGGTGGACGAAGATTTCTTCACAGATTCCTTGGAGTTGTTGGTGGACTATACAGAAGCCATGCAGCTCGGTACTAGTACCTCACCTTGAAAAGGGGGGGATGTGATGTGCACATCTAACCCTAGGTGCATGTGGACAAGCTAAGTCCTATTTCTAGGGTTTAGGATAGCCTAGGAAGTGTTCTCGCACCCTTGTGAGTGTGTACGTAGGACCTGTATGTCTGGTTGCAATGTGGACAAGCTAACTCCTATTTCTAGGGTTTAGGATAGCCTAAGAAGTGTTCTAGCACTGTTGTGAGCCTCTATGCAAAACCTGCATGCCCAGACACTTTAGAGTAGTTGCATACTAGTGCTTGCTAGGTATATGCATTGGGGAGTGTTCCCATACAACTGCATTAGTACCCAGCCTAGGTATTTATCTGCATATGAAGCACCTTTCATAAGTGAGTTTATTAACTCATTTCATTTTTAGAAATCGTGGGATTTCTATTGGCATTGCCGGACCCAATTTTAATCATATATATAAGTGACCCTGGGTGTCACTTCTCAAGCACAAGTCAGTGCCCTTGTACCAGCACCAAGTACTCTCAGTACTTCAGCATCTTTGGCTGTTTGCACCAGATCAGCCTACAACATCCCATTAGCTCCAGCGTTTTCAGTTTTCAGCCATAACCTTGCCGTACCATCCCACATCCAGCCATCGATACCAACGTTTCTAGTTTTTAGCCCAAGATAGCAGATCTGACAGTGTTTTCAGATTCAGCCTCAGATCAGCTAGCATTTTTCAGTTTTCAGCCCATCGCCAACATCGGCGACACTAGGCCAGCCCATAGCCTCGTCACAATCGTAGATCCCATTCATCATCCCTAGCGTTCTTAATTTTCGCCTTTAGCCTTGTAGATCCGAGCATCACAAACTCGCCGTACCATCGCACATCCAGCCATCGGTACCAACGTTTCCAGTTTTTAGCCCAAGATAGTAGATCAGACAGTGTTTTCAGATTCAGCCTCAGATCAGCTAGCTTTTTTCAGTTTGCAGCCCATCGCCAACATTGGCGTCAATAGGCCAACCCATAGCCTCGTCACAGTCGTAGATCCCATTCATCATCCCTAGTGTTCTTAATTTTCAGCCTTTAGCCTTGCAGATCCAACCATCAGTAGCAAGATCCCATCAACACCTCAGCATCTAGGACCATTGTATCAGCATTTGTGCAATCTAAAACAAATACCTCTCTAGCGATAAGAGGGGGGCCCTTGGAGGGGGGTTCGAGACCCCATTTGGTGTTGGTTTCTTTCCTCTCTCTTTCACTCACAATATCATTCTCTTCTCTCTCTAGGCCTTGCACATCTCTCACGAAGTAAAAAGAACTCTCTTGTTCAGTAAAAAGAACCTTGAGTACGTATTGAGCACTCATCTTGAGCGTCAACCATCAATCACTTTCGCTGCACATTACATTGGATCCGGTGGTGACGTCTCTAGGCCTTGTATCCTTGACCTCTAGGTCTGTGTCTCGCTCTCACCTCCTCTGCCTACTGAAGTGTCACCCCTCGTGGTGGAGCGGGTAGTGTGGTGGTGTCCTCTGCTTTGGAAGAAAGCTGTGCGCTGTGGCTGTTTCCCCTTGACTGTGGCTGTGATGATGGGTGTCTATAAAAGGCGCTCTCTTTGTCTTTGTTCATCTAGCTCTCTTTGTCTTTGTTCATCTAGCTGGTGTGATGTCAAATCTAGGCTTCAAAAGTAAAGGGGGTTTCCACTAGTTGGTGCTGCAGACGTGGCACACACCTCAACATGCCAAGTGTACGCGTCTGTCGCAGTTGTCGTAGCTAGGGATTTGTCGAGCACTGTGTGCGAGCCATGGATGGTTGTAAGCACACAACCAAGCTAACCTAGCAAGCTCGAAGACAGCAAGGGTGTGTCACTCACCGCTCTACGCTCGCCGCCGTGAAGGATTCCTCGCCGCGAAGAAGTAGCCGCCGTCGTCGCGCTTAATTGCCTCGCCGCCGCCTATGCCGTTGCAATGCTCAATCACACACTCTCTCTCTCTCTCTCTCTCTCTCTCTCTCTCTCTCTCAAGCGCACGTCGAACTTCATAAAGAATCAAAACAACACTGGAACATGTATGATATCTTTACTGAATATGCTGTAATGAGCAAGCTATTGTATCTTATACAAATAACTAAAAGGGTTATTTGAAAGGGTAGATAACCAGTAGAGAGCATGCAAAAACCAATTGATTGACTGCTTAGTATCAAAATCCATAAAAAGCCCTATGAATCCAGTATTTGGGGACAATGTTTGCGTTGATGTTGTCCACAATTGAAACATAACTTTTGCAATTTGGCTTTCTTAAAGTCTACTATTGAAAATCTCCTCTTTGCCACATTGGCTGAGACTTGGTTCGACTACTGCCACAGGTGTAGATACTGTAGCCTGTGGGATGTACGAGATGATCAACACCATAAGGTGATCCACCATTATAGCAAGCAATTGGATGCGAACCACCAATTTTTGAAACCGTCCTTCAAACTTTTTAAAGTCACGTCTTGTGACGTATTCTTTGTCGTCGATTAAATTACTAGTATCCTCCAAAATGTCAAGCACACTCTGAGGAGGAGTAGATTCTCTTAAAGGGAGTTAAAACTCAAAAAAATGACTCTCGGGTAGTTCTTCATGCAGAGAATTGAACGAGGAATCCATAACGGGTTTGTGTGGTGCTAGCAAATAAAGGGAAGAATACTTGGATATCAAAAAGCTCGTAGCCGTACGATGTATTGTCGACTCCAATAATTAGCCGTGCTAATTAGGTCCGTAACCTTAATTCAAAGACGTAAGAGTGTCCACAAAATCAAACCATGCTTGTGGAAATCTTGGAAATCTCCCACTCGCCTTGCTTATGGCGACAAGTATAGATTATGATAATGGCCTCACTTAGGATCCCTTATGTTGTCGAATAGCCACTTTCTGCAATCTCAGAAAATGCTAAATTTTACTATAGAGGATTTCTCCGTCTTCCTCGGGGCGGCAACAACAGCACCTGAGAATTTGTAGCAAAGGGGTATGTGTGGAGGGGGAAAAACTGTGGGCACCCTCCCTAGCCGTAAAAATACCCTAAGGCCAAAGGACTTGGGCGCTTTCCATGTGAAAAAGAAGCAGTTGACGATGGCGTATTCCTATAGAGCAGTGCCGCGACGGAGAAGGGGAGATGAAGAGACCTCGGTGTTGCTTCCCAGGCCACGAGCCTATGACGAGAAACGCTCAGCGGTCCTCTGCGACCCCATCAAGCCCAACGCCCCTGCGTTTCACCATGGTCGACTGCAGCCCGCTTCCCCCTCCTAGGATGCTTACCTACGGCCTCAACCCTTGACCTCGTCCTCCGCTAAGCGGCCATACCGGCGTCCAATCTCTTTGGCCCTCCTTGTTTTCATGGGCATGCACGAAGAAGGTGGGTGACTCCTCGCCCTAGGCCCATAATAAAAGCTTTGATACCAGTGTGAAGCCCCTCGTGGGACTGCCTTGGAATGGTCCTCCCAAACTCCCTTTATATAGCCCCCTTGGCCTCATTCCCTATCCACACTAGGAGCTGGCCCCTTGGGCCTAGTTACAGGGGACGGGGGGGACGGGCCCTAGGGCCGGGGGACGGCCGTAACCGGGCCGGGAACGGCTAGGAACGCCGAGGGACGGGCGGAAAACGGGCCGGACGGGCGGGTCGCAGGGGGGACGGACCGAGGTCGGACGGACCGGACGGGGTCGGCCAGGGTCGGACCGGAACAGATTAAAAAATATGCCCGTTTTTGACCGTTTGCAACGGCTCTGTGCAGCTCCAACTGCCATATTTTTGGAGCCTTGGCCCTTGGGAGGCTATAAAAGGCTCCCTTGGGCCTCTTAATACTCATAGTCTCAATGCTCAATGCTCATTCCATTTCCCTCAAGCTCAAGGCTCAAGTTTGAACTTTGAAGCTCTCCTCTCCCTCTTCTACCCACTTGGAAGCTCTCCTCTACTCTCTCTCCACACAAGCTCTCCTCTAACTCTTCTAACTTCTAAGCTCTACTCTCTCAAGTCTCTAACCATCATGTCATCTCAAGCCAACTCCACTTCTCAAGCCGCTTCTTCTCGAAGGAGGCCCGCCGTGCAAACGTGGTCGTGGTGGGATGAAGTCGACTTTAGCTCGCGTGGCAAAGGTGGCGGTGCAAGACCATGGACGTGCAAGCTATGTCCATACAAGAGATCGGGTGGTTCAAACAAAGTGCGAACCCATCTTCTTTATGAACCCGGTCACGAGGTGAAGTTTTGCCCTCATGTAGCTCCCGAGAAGAGGTTGGATCTTCTTGAGAAGCTCACGGTGTATGAGGTTGCGGAAGCGGCCAAGAGGGGCCGTTTTGTTGCCGTTGATCCCTCCGCCACGGCGACACCGCGAGAGCAAAGGGAAGCCAACCTTGACGACATCGCTCGAATCTTCAAGAGCCATGGATCTACACCGTCCTCTTCCGTTCCGCATCGCCAAACCACTCTCAACGAAAATTGGAATCCTAAATTGAAGGAAGAGGTGGATAGGTCGGTTGCCCGATTCTTCTTCCACGACCACATTGCCTTCCATGTTTCGCGGTGAGTTTCCCTTGGCATATGCACATTGCAATCTTCCATTTTGTATTCATAATGGGTTATAACTTCTCGACTCTCGACTCTCCATACTAACACAACATGCTCTATTTTGTGTGGATAGGTCTCCATACTTTCGAACCATGGTTACGAAAATAGGGGAATATGGCTCCTCTTATGTGCCACCTTCATCGGAGAGGCTTCGCACCACCCTCCTTGACAATGAGAAGCTTGCCGTGGAGCAAGCGGCCCAAGCAACAAAGGATTTGTGGGAGACCAATGGCGTCTCTCTTCTTGTAGATGGATGGAGCGACACCCGCAAGCGGTCCATCCACGGGGTGGTGGCCTACTCTCGGGGGGAGATGTACTTTGTGGAGTCACATGATGCATCCGATAGTGGCTGCCGGGGCTATCATTGAGGGCATGTATCCCAGCATCCGGGGCTATCATTGAGGGCATGTATCCCAGCATCCATGTCACATTTTGCATGGCGCATTGCCTCAATAACCTCCTCAAGGACATAGGGAACTTGTCATGGATTTCACCCACCATTGGTGACGCCTCTCGAATTGTCTCCTTTGTGCTCAACCATCAAAAAGTGCGCCATGAATTCTCAAAGAGGAGCCACTGGTCCTTGCTCAAATATTCAGAGACAAGATTTGCATTTAATTGGCTTATGTTAGGCCGCTTGTCTACATGTGGCGGAGCCTTAAGGGGCCTCTTTCTCAGTGATGAGTTCCAGGCCATGCCGGAGTCTACATCAGCAGTATGATTGAAATGCCGAGAATGGGCCGACGACGCCGCTTGGTGGGAGGAGGTGAAGACTCTTGACGCCATGGTCAAGCCTATTCTACACCTACTTCGAGTGGTGGATGGCTTGCAGCCATGCATTGGCAAAGTCTATGAAGCCATGGATCGGATGATAGAGGCACTTGAGAAGCTTGTGCCTGACCCTGTTCAGTATGCGGAGATTCATGGCTTGTGTGCGTCGAGGTGGAATGGATACTACTCTCCACTTCATGCGGCAACTTATGTGCTTGACCCTGAGTTTCAAGGAAGGCGTCAAGAGACCGACAAGGAGGTGAGCAAAATGGAGCTCCTTGAGCCTAGCAGTGACATTAGGCGCAAGATTAGAGACGAGCTACTCAACTACAGGCAAAAGAAGGGCTCCTATGGATGTGTAGATGCACAGCTTGATCGCGACAATATTGGCTCGGTTTTGTGGTGGGAGGACTATGGAGGAGATGGCCCACATTTGCAGCGCTTGGCTGTTCGTGTCCTTAGCCAAGCATGCACCACTAGTTGCTTGGAGCAACTATGGAGTGTGTACAGCCACATTGCCTCTAAGAAGAGGAATCGCCTTGGGGTTAGAGGGCCAATGATTTGGTGTTTGTGAGCGCTAACTTGCGCATGCTTACCAAGAGCGTCACACACAAGGCAGATCCTTTCACTGAGTGGGAGATGGCACAAGAGAATCCATCTATGGCCGATACTCTTTTGGAGGAGCTAGAGGAGGATTTCGAGCCTCGACGCGAGCCTCCCGAGCCCTCATACGTCGCTGACGATCTCGACTACGACGACGATGTGGAGATTCAGCAGGCGAGCACTTCTTGAGTTTGATGATCATTGATCACTCGACTCTCGAGTTTAGACTCTTGAGTCTACGACTCTTGAGTCTACGACTCTTGAGTCTACGACTCTACCTACTACATAGCCCTTTGTACTTTTTGTTATCCTTGAGGCCTTAGGCTTGTCCTAAGTCCTTTAGGCTTTTTGACTCTTGAGCCCTTGTGGCATGCACTTCTCATTTTGTATCCATCGATCATCGATGTTTTATTAGCACATTTCAGCCTATATGACTCGTGTTCTTTGGTCTATTTAGTGTAAATTTATGGTCAAAGTGATGCTCTATGTGTGTGGCATGTGTGTAGGTCAAAAAATGCCAAAAAAACTCTCTTTTTTTTTGCCGTTCCGACCCCCGTCCCCGTTTCCAGACTTTTGCCGTCCCGACCATGTTCCCGACCTCGACCCGCCGTCCCATGTAACTATGCAAGTTTATGCCCTTGGCATGACATATCGGATGGAGAGCAAAGCGAGCATGAGGTATTGAGAGTAGTCTCGATTTGATAGGCTCATGTCGGAAGCCAAACAGGATCGGATTTGGAATTGCCGTGGGAGCAACATCCTTTGCAGAGCAGTACGTGATATTGACATTGTTGGTGGTGGACACAATGCGAAAGAGGAAAGTGAATTGCCACATGAGCTTCTTAGGGGAAATAAAACGGTGCTATGTGGCTTCCATGAGGATGGTATGTAACAAGAGTAGGGAGGAGGAGAAGGAAGTCTCTCTCTCTCTCTCTCTCTCTCTCTCTCTCTCTCTCTCTCTCTCTCTCTCTCTCTTGCAGGTCATGTACGCCAAGGAGCAGACAGGGCTTCACTCCGCTATCGAAAGGAGCCAATAAGTCACACCTCTTTCGGGTGCCATGGTCCTGGAATAGTTGAAGCTTGCACTCAGCCTGCGCTACATGCACACCTGCCTCCGACACAAGAGTTGGCATACAAGCAGTCTCATCTCTCACACATGCTGCCTAGGGGAAAACGGTGCTGCACAGGGACGCAAAGTGGAGGAGGCATGCGCTAGGAGGACGAGGAGGAGGGAATCTCTCTCTCTCTCTCTCTCTCTCTCTCTCTCTCTCTCTCTCTCTCTCTCTCTCTCTCTCTCTCTCTCTCTCTCTCTCTCTCTCTTTCTCAAACAACGCGAACCCTAGTCGTGCTCTCTCCCCGTCTTCCCCCAGGTGTAACAGCGGCCCTATGGGGGGGGTGTTAGCTCCCAGAGATCTGTCCCCCTCTCCCATCCAGCCCATCAGCAGCCTCGCGGTCTTGCTTTGACAACAGCTGTCTCACGGCGGGCCTCGCCTTATAACAGAGCCTTCTCCGACTCGCCTGTAGCAGAGCCTACCAACTCGCCATTAAGAGGCTACTCTGACTCCGACTCATCTCTGTTGCAGAGCCTTGCTAATGTGGAAACCTTATAGGCCCTGCCCCTACCACTTCTGTTTGAAGCTAACAAACCCTTAAGGCCTTCAAGCAAGGGTTCCCATAGGCCACAAAAAAATTGTTTTTGTGTGTGGGGACTTGACAAGGAGAAGCTCATGACGACCAAAGAAACTACTCGGAAGTGGAGAACACGACCGAGTTTTGTTGCCGTTTTAGCAGCTCCGAACAAATTCGACCGAATCAAGTCATGGAAGAGAATCGCGACCGCAAAGCTCACCTTTGCAAGCTTGAAGCACGATTTGATTCCATGGTCGATCTTGCCACCAACAAAGTGAAAGAAGCCGAAGCCAAGGCCATCGAAACCCACTCGGCAACACTTGCGAAGGTGAAGACGTGTGTGACAGTAGAGCTTCGAGAGCAACGACTTCAAGAAGAAAATACCCTCAAGATCCGCATTGGTGGGCTACCTCAAGCATGGGAAACGACCAAGAATGATTTTTCGGAGCGCATCAACTTCCTCAACAAGACTCTCAAGACTCAAACCGATCAAGCTCGACTATAATGCAGTAGATTGTATCACCTTGAGAGGCCCTGACAAGCGTATACCACATGGGCATGCCATCCTTGAATTCGGAAGCAGGGAAGGTCGGCTCAAGCTTCTCCAACAATCACGTCTTCTCAATGACACCAAGCTTTGGATTGCAGAAGAACTCACTCCGCTACAACTCAAACGCAGAAGTGAACAGCTCAAGAAGGTACACAAAGCCCGCAAACAAGGTAAATGGGCAGTCTACCAAGGTGGTAAAGCTATTATCCAGGAGTGTCGAAACCCCAAACCGGCTCCCCACAGCTGGCCCCTCTTAGGTTTTTGTCTTCCCCCCTAATCCCTCATCTTACCTATGGACCCTCAGTCGTTAATTGATATGTATCGCCTGCTTAAGACACAACCGTTGTAATGTTTGTTTTTGGTCCCATGGGTCATATCTGACCTCCGTGGACAATAATACAATCTCTCTCTCTCTCTCTCTCTCTCTCTCTCTCTCTCTCTCTCTCTCCAAACAAGGAAAATGATGGTACAGAGAGCCACCATGTGGGGGGGGCTCGAAACGAGGTCGAGGAGACTCTCTCTCTCTCTCTCTCTCTCTCTCTCTCTCTCTCTCTCTCGTGTTGGCTAGGTTTGCCAAGGACCTGGAGGCAATACTCACATTATGATGGGAATCTCAAAAGATTCTCCAAAAACCAAAGAGAAAGACAATGTTTGCAAAACTAAAAGGTGGAAATATTATTTGTTGGGTAAGTTGACATGGTTGTCTCTCTTTTCAGAGCCCGTATATTGCTCTTCCTCCTTTGCAATTGGAACAGAGGAGTGTGCATTCGTGAGCGGGAATGGATGTCATGATCCATAGGCAGAAGATGCACAGGACTTGAGGTGCAAAGAACTAGGAGCGGAAGACGAGCGACTCGAAAGCGAGAAGTGGGGGGGTTGGGGCGCAATGGCTCCAATTGCCTTGAAGGAGACAGCAAGTGACGGACGATGGTGCACATTGAGGGGGATGCGGAAGGGCAGGACAAGCAAGAGAGAGATGATGGTCCACGCGATGTAGGGAGAAGTGTGTTTGCATGGTGCCTCTTATCTTTCTCTCTTGCAAATCTTTGTGCATCCACAAGCCAATAAACCCTCTCTCTCTCTCTCTCTCTCTCTCTTGCGGTAGATGTGCGCTCATTGAGCAAGGCAACTATCTTTATGTGTCTTTCTCTATCTCTCTCATCAGGTGATTGGGAGCTCGCGAGGCTAGAGGGTACATGGCATAGGGCAGACACATCAAAGGACAGAGTGTAGGACTGCAATGCAAAGGGATGCGGGATTGGATAGATGTACAAGTGGAGACGCCTGTGGACGACAAAGTAGACTCACTAAAAAGAAAGCGAGAGGGGTTGATGGACGACACGAGCACATGTGAAGAGGTAGAAATGGTAGTGCAAGTGCATGTGTAGGGGGGAAGACTTTACCTTTGTAATTGTGAAATTTTAAGGAATCCTGTGCAGAAATTAGTGTGTCTAAGTGGCGGATGGGGATCACATGGTGCAGTTCTCTGCAGAGCAAGACAAGGCAAAGGGTGCAGAGGTCATGTATGGGCCGTACATGATGTCTGTCTCTCTCTCTCTCTCTCTCTCTCTCTCTCTCTCTCTCTCTCTCTCTCTATATATATATATATATATATATATATATATATATATATATATATATATATATATATATATATATATATATATATATCTCGCTCGTCGGATAGGTTTTTGAGGCCTCTCGGCATTGTTCTTGTGATGCTTAAGTCTATCGTCTCATTGGAACAAATCTCTCCATCTCTTCAAATGGTGCGACATACAAACAAAGGGTCCAACGTGGAGCGTCACAAGCGAGGTGGGAGGACGTTGCGTGGAAGTTGGTTGCAAGGGGGACTACAAGTGACGACCGTTGGTTTGGAAGTAGGAGAACGGCGAATTTCCTCAGATTCGTCTTATTAAAATTGAATAGACCAAGGGTACAAACTAAGTACAAATGGTGAAAGGAGTGCTTCAACTGACATTAGTCCAAGCAATCCATATTGATGTGATAAGAGAGATGAACCTACGATAAGAACAAAACAACATACCTCACCTCACATTAAAGTAACAAGCTCAAACTAAGGTTGAAATTATAAAGGCAAATGAGCATTCCCTTTCCAATCACACGTCAAAAGGGAGACTTCGGTTGTTTTTTCCCATAAAAGGCGGCAGATTTATAACAATAGGAAAGTAAAATTACAAGATCATCATCCTTATGGCGATACAATATCATCTTGGGGTACAACTCATTTCCAGGGGATACAATCAAAGGGATTGATAATTGAATTTGCATATTTGACTGTACCCTGGGCTATATTTGAACACGACATACGATACAGGATTGCCAATACATTTTTAGTAGCAAAACACTGCTCAACAAAGAAACTCCTGTGCAGGTAGTGAACTGAGGACCTCGTCCAAGCACTCAAGTAGTCCTACTCCATTCCCCCAGAGCCTCCTGGTCCTCTCCCCTTCAGAATGACATTTTTAAGCATTTTTTTGACGTGGTCAAAAGATCCATTCAACATCACTTCTCTCTCTCTCTCTCTCTCTCTCTCTCTCTCTATATATATATATATATATATATATATATATATATATATATATATATCTCTCGTGCAGGTTATGTACGTGAAGGAGCAGGCAGAGCTGCACGCCGCTATCAAAAGGAGCCAATAAGTCACACCTCTTTCGGGTGCCATGGTGCTGGAATAGTTGAAGCTTGCACTTCGCCTGCGCTACATGCAGCCTTGCCTCTGACACATAAGCTGGCATGCAAGCAGTCTCATCTCTCACACATGCTGCCTAGGGGAAAACGATGTTGCATAGGGCCGCAAAGTGGAGGAGGCATGCGCTAGGAGGACAAGGCGGAGGGAATTTCGGCGCTCTCTCTCTCTCTCTCTCTCTCTCTCTCTCTCTCTCTTCTTCTTCTTGGGTGTGTGTGTGTGCTATTAAAAAGTGGTATATGGTATAACCTTTCTATCACCCAAGTGTGGTATATTGGTTATGCCATTTCCTTCTTGAATAGCAGGTCTTGAGTTCAACTCTCCTCGTCGGATAGATCTTTAAGGTCTCTTGGGATAGTTTCCTACGATGTTAAAATTCTTTTCTTCTTGGGTGTGTGTGTGGGTGTTTGTGTGTGTGTGCTAATAAAAAGAGGAAAATGGTATAACCTTTCTATCACCCAAGTGTGGTAGATTGGTTATGCCATTTCCCTCTTGAATAACAGGTCTTGAATTACTCTCCTTGTTGGATAGATCTTTAAGGTCTCTTGGGATAGTTTCCTACTACATTAAAATTCTCTCTCTCTCTCTCTCTCTCTCTCTCTCTCTCTCTCTCTCTCTCTCTCTCTCTCTCTCTCTCTCTCTCGTTTCTCTTGCCTCCTACCTCTTGACACATGAGTTGGCATGCAAGCAGTTTCATCTGTCACACATGCTGCCTAGGGGGAAACGGTGCTGCACAGGGCCGCAAAGTGGAGGAGGCATGCGCTAGGAGGACGAGGAGGAGGGAATTTTGTCTCTCTGTGTGTGTGTGTGTGGAAGGGGAAGTCAAAGAACTTCTCCACATGATGGGTAGTGAGGCTACTCATACAAAGGCATGGAGGGTAGGGAAGAAGACACAAGGAAATGGGGAGACTTCAAAGGAGAGAGCTTTAATCATGCGTTTTTCATCCATGGATGCTAAGAAGGACTTCTTGAAGAGGCGTCCTACACTAAAGAAAAGAGGCATATTCCTTGGACATGACCTCAGTCTCACACAGCTTGCGCATATGAGAGAGGTAATGCTAGAGATTCAAGCGGCAAGGGAGAAGGGAAAGACGGCCTTCTACAGAGATGGTCGGGTGGTGATTGTCAAGCGGCGCTCCACATGACGGTGTGAGCCTATGGGACCACACTCAAAGTTGCCACCTGGAATTGGAATGGATCTATGCGCCTTGATGTGGGTGCTTTTGAGGATAGTTTTACAGGAAGAGACATCGTCTTCTACTCTGAGACACTTCAGGACCCTGGGCAGTCTATGCCTCACAGAGGGCGAGGCTCAGGAGGAGTGACAATGTTATTCATGGAGGAGTTGCAGCCATTGATACATATAGCCTGCAGGGATGAGCAAGCTAGGTACATGTGGGCGAGATTGAGAGCAGAGACAGGCAGATATCTTTACATCTCTATTTGCTACTTCCCCCCGAGTATGTCAGTATATGCACCAGCCAGAGGACAATCTCCCTTTTCTATTTTGGATGATGACATATGGGAGTTCTCTAGAGATGGTGACATCATCATTCTAGGGGAATTCAATGCTAGGACTGCCCATCATCAGACAATATTTTATGATACTTCAGAGGAGATGCTGAGAGAGCTAGATGTTGCAGAGACGGGCCTATCCAGACTGTCACATGATGGGGAAATATACTGAGTATGGACGACACTTGATAGACATGGGCATTGCACATGGATTGGCCATCTTGAATGGCCTATAGAGATTTCCCGCTACGGGGGGTTTTACATGCTTTCCACATAGACATGGAGCCAGCACAATGGATTATGTCATGACACAGCTGAGCCTCATCTCTAGTATCTAGGATCTCATGATTGGACCCAGACTTGTTGGTGTGGCAGTGGATTATGCTCCTTGTGTCGTTGACCATCTCTTTCCAGTTTAGTGTAGCACACAGGCTACGGGCACTCGCTATACCTTCATGCGGGAGACGGAGTCTGTATACATAGATGGGATTTACAGACGCCTATGCACAGAGGAGCCAGGGCGACCTCTGGAGGAGTTTACTACTATACTGACACAGACATTACATGATGTAGCAGCAGAGGCATACCCACACACCCAGCTTGAGCGGAGACACCGTTCTGGGAGCATGCCCAGGAACAGCTGGTATGATGAGGAATGCCGCGAGACTAGAGCTAGACTTCAAAGAGAGGTGCTTTTGGGGGACATCACTGATAGACAGTCACAGATTGACTTCCGATGCCTAGTGCGGCGGAAGAAGAGGGCATTTTTGGCTCACCTAGAACAAGATCTATACCAGCTAATTCTGAGTCCGGATTCCCGTGAGGCATGGCGGATCTTCCATGAGGCCCCCCCCCCCCCCCCCCCCCCCCCCTCCCCCCCCCTCCCCCCCCTTGTCATTACCTCTGCAAGGGCCTGGGGCCAATACGCATCATCTTTGTACACAGTTTCTGGACAGCCGCCCCTTCCTGACCCCCCCGATCCATGTCCACACACATGTGCTTTTTTCACCGCTGAGATGATGAAGAAGGCCATTGACAGGATGAGGACTGGGAGAGCATATGATCATGATGGCTTAGTGGCTGAGCATTCCATGCATGCCAGAGATCTACTAGCAAAGCTTCTAGCAGTTATGTTTAACCGTGCCATGTGTGAGGGATTGCCTGATACTTGGAGCCTATCTACTATTGTATCTATCTTCAAGTGAGGAGACCCTATGGAGCTTGGGAATTATCGCACTATGATGATTGGACACACATTGGCACGGTTCTACGCATCCATTCTTGAGCAGCAACTGAGTAGATGGGCAGAGAGGGAGAGGATATGCGCTGCCAGACAGGCAGGGTTCAGGAGAGGTTTTTCTACTCTTGACCATATCTTGACACTCAGAGCCATCATTGAGGAGGGCAGATCACATGGGAGACGGATCTATTGTAGCTTTGTGGACTTCCGCAAAGCATTTGACACACTATCGAGAGCTAGACTGATGCGCAAATTATAGGAGATGGGAGTACCCACAAAGCTCATTTGGGGGGTCATGGCATTATTCAGGTCAATAGTGGGGCATGTACGCACCTCGGAGGGTCTATCTACACCGATTTACTCCACTATTGGGGTGAAGTAGGGCTGCCCGCTCTCTTCTACTCTATTTGGTATGTATGTGGATGAGGTTTCTGACTACATTGAGAGAGATGGTGATAGAGATGCACAACTGGCAGGGACATGGATTCCACTATTGTTATATGCTGATGATATTGTGTTGATCTTTGACTCTCCAGAGGGGATGCAACGTCACTTGGATGCTTTGCATAGCTTGCCCATAAAGGGTTTTGTCTGTCAACCTTGGTAAAACGAAGGTCATGGTATTTAATACCACCCCATAGTGGATCAGGAGCTCAACACCCGCATTCACATATGGCCAGGAGACAGTGGAGTATACAGATGCTTACACTTACCTTGGAGTGGTTTTTAGTGGACCAACATTTTCATTGAGGAGAGCAGCAGAGACTAGATTGACCAAAGCCCATGGAGCATTGGGTAGACTGGAGAAAATGTGTTCACAGGTTCAGTTTCAGGAACCTCGGATGAAGCTCTGGCTCTATGGAGCTGAGATATGGGGACCTTCATTGGATCATCACGAGAGGACAGGTCGCACTGATTGATGGGGAGACATGGAGAAGCCTCTGGTCTCTATGATCTCGCGGCTCATTAGAGCCAAGGCTTCAGTACCACGTGCCATTATCCGAGCAGAGCTAGCTGCCCCCCCACTAGTGGTTGAGGCACTCACCAGATCTGTCTCCTTCATACACCGCATGTGGGAACTTCCCAGGGACGGATATGCTCGCCTTGCACTTGAGTCCTCTCGACAGTTGGCCATGCAGGGAGATACAACATGCTGGTATGGGGAGGGGACATCATGGTTTGAGGCGCATGGGTTCAACATAGACAGATTGCCCCCCTTCGAGTACTCCATGGATGCCCCTTTTTGACCCTTACACAGTCCGTGATCACCAGGCTCATCCGCCACGACTTGACTCAGCTAGACACCAAGAGGACATGGATACAACCAGTACAGGAGCTGGACACGAAGATGGATTTTTACAGAGAGCATCTTCTTCAGCTTACAGAGGACGGTTTTGTGACGAGGCCCAGATACATGGACACCCACTTGTCTCATGGGATACGATGTGCTATTGCAGCGGGAATGGATGTGACGATCTGTAGGCAGCAAATGCACAAGAGTTGAGGTGCAAAGAACTAGGACCGGATGAAGAGCGACTCGAGAGCGAGGAGTAGGTGGGGTTGGGGCGAAGGAGACAGCACATGACGGACCATGGTGCACATCAAGGGGGGCGTGGAACAGTAGGAGAGAGGTGATGCTCCACGCGATGTAGGGAGAAGTGTGTTTGCATGGTGCCTCTATCTCTCGCTCTTGCAAGTCTTTGTGCATCCACAACTCTCTCTCTCTCTCTCTCTCTCTCTCTCTTGCTGCAGGTGTATGCTCATTGAGCAAGGCAACTATCTTTGTGTGTGTCTCTCTCTCTCATTGGGTGATTAGGAGCTTGCAAGGCTAGAGGGTACAAGGCATAGGGCACACACATCAAAGGACACAACGTAGGATTGCAATGCAAAGGGATGCGGGATTGGATAGATGTGCAAAGCAGGCAAACTGCAAAGAAAGAGAGAGGGGTTGATGGAAGACACGAGCACATGTGAAGAGGCAGAAATGGACGTGCAAGTGCACGTGTAGGAAGAAGACTTTGCCTTTGTAATTGATAAATTTTAAGGAATTCTGTGCAAAAATTAGTGTGTCAAAGTAGGGGATGGGGATTTGGTACAGTGCTCTACGGAGCAAGACAAGGGGAAGGGTGCAGAGATCATGTACGGGCCATACATGATCTCTCTCTCTCTCTCTCTCTCTCTCTCTCTCTCTCTCTCTCGCTTGTCTGATAGGTTTCTGAGGCCTCTCGACATTGTTCTTGTGATGCTTAAGTCTATCCTCTCATTGGAACAAATCTCTCCATCTCTTCAAATGGTGCGACAGACAGACAAGGGGTGCAACTCTGAGCATCACAAGCGAGGTGGGAGGACGTTGCATGGAAGTTGGTTTGCAAGGGGACCACAAGTGACGACCCTTGGTTTGGAAATAGGAGAAATGCGAATTTCCTCAGATTCGTTTTATTAAAATTGAATAGACCGAGGGTACAAACTAAGTACAATGGGTGAAAGGAGTGCTTCAACCGACATTAGTCCAGGCAATCCATATTGATGTGATAAGAGAGATGAACCTATGACAAGGACAAAACAACATACCTCACCTCGCATTAAGTAACAAGCTCAAACTAAGGTTGAAAATATAAAGGCAAATGACCATTCCCTTTCCAATCACACGTCAAAAGGGAGCCTTCAGTTTTGTGAACACTCCAATTTTTCATTCATTTAAAACATTTGGATTTGACACGATGCCTTTTCACAAGGATGAAAGAGATTAGATTGAAACTAGACAGAGAATACGAAGTGAGACTTTTGAGGTGAACTTCCAAATCACTTCAGCAATGTTAAATGTGTGATGGAGAATTTCAAGGATATTGGAGGATCCCAAAGTATACGACGGATTTGGGTGCCTCAACTGCACCTCATTCAGGTGTAGTTAGCCTACCCTCCCCCCCCCCCCCCCCCTTTTCAAATAGCAAGAACAAATGTTTTTCGTGTAAACATGTGGTGATGGAGGTAACTCTAACGACATATTTGATTATCCCACTCCGTGTAGGGGTATCCAAGACAAGGAGAGAAAAATTGTCTGGCAGATCTTCGTAGTTTGTGTCGTATATCTTTAAGATCTCATTCACGATAGAAATTTTCATTGCTTTTATCGAGGTTTTCTATCCCATAATATTTACTCAGTACACTGAACTTTGTGTTGATGTATGCTCATGTGTGTGCGTGTGGTGTGTGTTGTGTAATGACTAATTACGCCTATAGTTGTCTGCAAATTCTCCAATTTCACGTTCTTTTAAAAATGAAGTGCATGTGTATTTATTCTTCAAATCAATCATAGTCAATTTTCTCTTATCTCTCATAGAACCTGAGAGAGAGAGAGAGAGAGAGAGAGAGAGAGAGAGAGAGGAGTCTTGGAAAGTGTGGTGTGCTATCACTTATTTTGTGAAGCGTACGTGCACTAGTATGCATGCAGACAGTGCTCTATATGTGGGATTGTTAAGTTTTGAAGGTGAACTCTAGTTGATTGGGGTGCAATGATTATCCTGGGCTATAGAGAAGCATTTTTGTTGGGTTTTGGATTTTACCCCAATCTACATGGGCAATTTTGTCGGCTTGCCATAACGTTGCAAGCGAGTGTCCAACCGATTTTGGCAGAATTGGCAAAACTCTACCCTCCTCTATGTACCTTCTCTTATCCTATATAGTATAGTGAAGGAGAAGACGACGACGTTTGTAGTGCAGTTAAGGGGAATCTGACAAATACCTTCCATGTCAGCAAAGCGTTGCTCTTGCAACATGCAAATGAACCCTTCGTTTACATCCTTAGAATGAATGTCGATTGTTGGAGTCCAATTGATCACTATGTTTATGAGAGAGAGAGAGAGAGAGAGAGAGAGAGAGAGAGAGAGAGAGAGAGAGAGAGAGAGTATGGTTAAGAAAGGATTGAAAGATTTTGTATCAGTTGTGAAAGATGACAAGTACAAACGTTATCCGATCCTGCTCACAAATGCACACTTCTCTGTTGCAATTGCAAAGGAGGAAGAGAAATATACGGGCTCTGAAAAGAGAGACAACCATGTCAATTTACCCAAAAAATAATATTATTCCTTTTTTCTTTTGCAAAAGTTGTCTCTCTTATTGATTTTTTGAGAATCTTTTGAGATTTCCCTCCTTTCGACCCCCCTCCCCACATGGCGGCTCTCTGTACCATCATTTTTCCTTGTTTAGGTCGTTAGAGAGAGAGAGAGAGAGAGAGAGAGAGAGAGAGAGAGAGAGAGAGAGAGCCAAAATTCATATATAATGTTTGTACTTGTCGTCTTTCACAATTGATACAAAATCTTTCAATCCTTTCTTAACCATACATGCTAACCCTCCTTGCCCACTTCGTCGCTTGAGATTCTTTGACCACATCAATGAATGTACATTGTAGTCCCCCTAGCCGTTAATCCTTCGTGTATCATGCTCTCAAGTTTCAAGAAGAAGTATAACACCGGCTTTGCTTGTTAGTTCATCAATGCAACCCCCGCATTGCATGGGTATCCATTACAATCCCAAAAGCATAGCCGCTCTATGTGCTCCATAGACCATAACTCCGGACATGCCAAAAGTGGGTTTTGAAGATATCTTTTATAACAATGGCAAGAGAAGGAGGTGTCTCTAACTTCTCTTCGGGAATTCCACAAATAACAATGTTCTTGGAACGTCTCTTGTTCCTTCAACTCCTCCACATCAACATTGTCAACATTCTTTGTTTGCCATAGCTTGTATGAGAGAGGAATTAGGAACCACATTGCTACCACATATATTAGCCCAAGACTTGTTTGTGCATACATTTTCATGTCGCATACATCCCAGCTGATGGTGTCAAATTTCTCCTCTTTCAATACATGGTCATGCTCTACTTTGATCATGCGCTCCTTCGTCCACAAGAGATTGTTTACTTTCATTGACTTCCTCTTGAAGTTGTATCAAACGTGTTATTTGCATCTCAATTGTCCTCTTGAGATTCTCATTCTCAACCACAAGAATCCTTAGCGTGCCATTCGCCATTGCAAGTGCCCGTAAGTCTTCACCTTGTTTGTTTACGGTCTCTTGCAATGATACCAAGTACGCCATGATCATGGTTCCCGTGTGGACCTTGTTAAAGAAGAAGAAGAACCCTTGACATTGTATGTAAAATAAGAGATGAGAGTCAACTTTTTTGAACCTGTTCACTTAGAAAATGCTGCTATAGAAACGCCTTCCATAACTCTGAAAATTTCTGTCTTTACATCAATGCGTAAAGGGTGTCGTGCTCTTAGATTGAGACTATAGATCACCCAAATCAGAGTTCGAATGAGAGAGAGAGAGAGAGGGAGGGAGGGATACTCCTCTAGCTAGTGCGCCTTCTATTGTACTACGAGAGATTCATATTTTAGATTTATGCATTTGACAATATTTGTCGAGGCTCTTGCAAAGCATGTCCATGATTTGGTCCATATCGGTGAGAACAAAGGAGTGTCCATATCTCAGCTTCTCACTTAGCGGTCGTAAGAATGAAGTTTTAATAAGGAATCCGGATTGCCTTTTACTTTTTTCTTGAATGTTCAATCTCTCTCTCTCTCTCTCTCTCTCTCTCTCTCTCTTTCTTAAACATAGTGATCAATTAGACTCCAACAAGAAATAATTTCTCATCGACATTCGTTCAAAGGATGTGAACGAAGGGTTCATTTGCACGTTGCAAGAGCAGCCCTTTGCTGACATGGGAGGTATTTGTCAGATTCCCCTTAACTGCACTACAAACGTCGTCGTCTTCTCCTTCGCTGTACTATATAGGATAAGAGAAGGCACAGAGAGGAGGGAAGAGTTTTACGAATTCTACCAAAATCGGCCGTGTTGAGCACTCGTTTGCAGCGTTATGGCAAGCCGACAAAATTGCCCACGTTAGATAGGGGTAAAGGGAACACACTCGGAACCCAACAAAAATGCCTCTCTATAGCCTAAGATAATCACTGCACCCCAATCCACTAGAGTTCACCTTCGAAACTTAACAATCCTGCGTACAGATCACTGTCTGCATGCATACCAATGCATGCATGCTTCACAAAATAATTGATAGCACACCACACTTTCCAAGTCTCTCTCTCTCTCTCTCTCTCTCTCTCTCTCTCTCTCTCTCTCTCTCTCTCTCTCTCTCCCAGGTTCTATGAGAAATAAAAGAATATTGACTATGCTTGATTTGAAGAATAAATGCACATGCACTTCATTTTTAAAAGTACGTGAAATTGGACCTTTATGCAGACAACTATAGAGGTAATTAGTCATTAGATACTCGATTCTTTTTTGGCCTGCCAGGCCTTAGTGATTCCTTTCCCTTTTTGGCCTGCCCCAAAGAGAGATGGCCTTAATGATGCTTTCCCTTTTTGCTAATGAGAAAGAGAGTATATTTTTTTAAAATATGTTGTTTTATTTTTTAATATTGATTAATTTTGTATTGATGCATGAAGTTGATGATTGTTTAATGAAAGTAAATATTATGGGATAGAAAACCTGAATAAAAGCAATGAAGATTTCTATCATGAATGAGATCTTGAAGATATACGGCACAAACTAGGAAGATCTACCAAACAAAATTTTTTCCCTCCTCTTGGGTACCCCTACATCGAGGGGGGTAATCAAATACGTGGTTGGAGTTACCTCCATCACCTCATGTTTTCACGAAAAACATTTGTTATTGTTATTTGAAAAGGGAAGGGGGGAGGGAGGCTAATTACACCTGAATGAGGTACAATTGAGGCACCCAAATTCGTCATATACTTTGGGATCCTCCAATATCCTTGAGATTCTCCCTCACACATTTCTCAATGCTAAAGTAATTTGGAATTTCACCTCAAAGGTCTGACTTTGTAATCTCTATCTAGTTTCAATCTAATCTCTTTTATCCTTGCGAAAAGGCATCGTGTCAAATTCAAATGTTTTAAATGAATGAAAAATTGGAGTGATCACAAAACTGAAGGCTCTCTTTTGACGTGTGATTGGAAAGGGAATGGTCATTTGCCTTTATATTTTCAACCTTGGTTTGAGCTTGTTACTTAATGTGAGGAGGTATGTTGTTTTGTTCTTGTTGTAGGTTCATCTCTCTTATCACATCAATATGGATTGCCTGGATTAATGTCAGTTGAAGCACTCCTTTCACCATTTGTACTTAGTTTGTACCCTTGGTCTATTCAATTTTAATAAGACGAATCTGAGAAAATTCGCATTTCTCCTATTTCCAAACCAAAGGTCGTCACTTGTAGTCCCCCTTGCAACCAACTTCCATGCAACGTCCTCCCACCTCGCTTGTGATGCTCAAGGTTGCACCCTCTGTTGCACCATTTATAGATATGGAGAGATTTATTCCAATGAGAGGATAGACTTAAGCATCACAAGAACAATGTCAAGAGGCCTCAAAAACCTATCTGACGAGCAAGAGAGAGAGAGAGAGAGAGAGAGAGAGAGAGAGAGAGAGAGAGAGAGAGAGATTATGTATGGCCCGTACATGATCTCTGCACCCTTCCCCTTGTCTTGCTCCGCAAAGCGCTATACCATGATCGTTCACAATTTCAATCGGAAGGCCATATCTCGTGAAAATATTCTCATACAAGAACTACATTATGATTCTGGCATCATTCTTTTGTGTTTCCTTGGCCCATACCCATTTGGTCAAATAATCTGTGTCCACTATAATGTATTGAACATGCATTCAATATACCGATGGTGAGATAGGCCCAACAAAGTCTATTTCTCATTTGAAAAAATCTTGTGTTTCCATCATTGGTCTTAGCGTCATTTCATCATGTCACATTGATACTTTAGTTTGTTGGCAAGCATCATATCGTTTCACATAGTGCTCTCCATCCATTAATAGAGTAGGCCACGAGATTCCTACAAGGAGCATCGCTTTTACAATTTTGTCAGCCAAAAAGTATCCTCCAACTATACCAGCATGCGCTTGTTCAAGTATCGAAAGGTACTCATACCCTGCTGCACAAATTCTCAAACTTTCATCTATCCCTCTTCAATAAAGGCGATCTTCTTCAACAACATAGTTTTTTGCTTCTTGTTGGATTGAGTATACGCTGGCTCTACTCAAGTTTACTGGCAAGATTCCTTGGTCTATATAATCAGCAATGTACTTTTTCCACTTGGGTGCTTGTGCTAACTTGAATAGTATAGCATGCTTGATTGGGTTCCAAATTTCACAAGCATTACATGAACTAACATAGTCATGGATGATTTTTTGTATGTAAGGCAAACCAATACACCCCAAGTAGCATCAGTCTCTGGTATGTTTGTGTTTTGGCATTGTGAATACCCACATCAGGAAAAAAATTGGACTCTCAAAGGGGCCCTATAAGGAGACTTTGCCTCTCTTGTCCAAAGTGGGCAGTGCATAAACGCTTTGTCAAAACCCTATCAATCAACATATCATTGGAAAGATCATAGAAAGTAGGTTCTAAATCCCCAAACTCTAACAAATTTGGAGTTCATTTGTAGAATTTGTGGCCTCCCAAGTGAAGTTGAAAGGTGGGGAGAGATTCCATTTATAAGACGGAGTTGTCACATAAAAAAATAGAATCTTCTAGAATATAAGAAATTTGATGGCATGCTATATATCAATGGATAGATCTTGATAAGTACATTCTAAATCCAAAAGCTCCGACAAGTTTTGATTTAATTTGTAAAAATTTTACCATGCGTATAAGACCTAGGAGATTGATCCACCACCCTACCACCCCTAGCCATAATTTGGATCCCCATTCCACACTGGTCCAGTCCGAGCCCCTAGCTCAGGTCCTTGACCCCCTAGGTCGAGCCTTGCTCCTTAGGATCCTTGTGCTGACATTACTCCCCCCTTGGAGAAGCGATTTTATTCTCAAAAACAAGAGTGGTGATACACTAATAAGTTCCATAATGGCATCCTTCATGGATCTAGCTGTTCATTTGAATGGAACATGGTTCAACGGGAGGTTCAATGAAATCATGAATAACATCTTGATCTTCTACATTGTTGTCCCTTTGCAACCGTCTTGGTGTAAGCGGCTCATAAACAACATAACATATAGACACCATTTAAAACTCACTGGAGTATGCTAAACGAGTAAGATGTACCCGAAAGAGTACCTCTTTTCACTTTCCATGAAAATAACTTGCTGACATAACTCATTAGCCAAGTTTAAGTCCTTGCCTTGTTATCTTCTTGTATCAGCAAACAACCCTACCATAACTAGTGTTCTAGGTTGAGAACTTGAATTAGGCATGAAGAGACTAAACTTAGTGCAAACTTACTTTAACTTACGGTAAGCAAACTCCAACTAGAGCAATAAATGCTTATAGTTGGATTGCTTGGTGCTAACGTACGTACTTTGCATATCTTTTAGCACAAGATTACGACGCTTTGTAATCTGCCTATCCTCTTGTATAGAGTTAGTACTAAGGTTTTCTAATTTGCATATCCCCTTGGATATTGACAATATTGAGGTGTGTGTGATTCCCTGCGGTTTATAGATAGTCTTCCCAAATGACTGGTAAACGGGGATCACAATGCCGTACAACATTAATGCCAAGGAATCAACAATGTCTTGAATAACCATCTTGGTTAACTTGAAAGATCCACAAGCACCCAAATCGAGCCATGACCTCTATTGGTGATTGGTATATCCAAAAGTAATCTCATAGAGATACTGCACATAGAGTGAAAAATGCTTCATAAGCAACTAATGTGATGAATATGCATACCATTCCAAATCAATCTTTGCTAAACACTAGGGCCTGTAATAACTAGTGTGCATGCATTTAGCAAAAACAGATATGAACCTGCATATCCATGATCATACTTGCCAATGCTTAGGGCGAATGTGATGCTCCTAGAACACATTAAAGAGGAGTGTAAATAGTTCTAAAAAGAAACTAAATACTTTCTAAAGCAATGATTTGCAAGCCTTGCTGAAATGTGTGAACCATAATAAAAGGTGAAACATTAATCACTTCTAGGTACAAACAATGATACTTTTTCATTAACACCTCATAGCCTTGCTATAAGCATAGACATCCATTTGTCAATATTTTTAGCAACACTTGTAACCTTAACAAGTCATTCTGCGTATCCGACAATTTTTTACCACTGAAATTGTTTCTGCTACGGTGTGCTAAAAATGGTCTAGAAAACGCATTCAACCAGCACCTATAGACTTTGGCGCGACACATAATTGATATGACAGGTGCCAGTGTGTCAGTCCCAAAGACTCATATTCTCCACATGTGGAATATGTCTCATGTAAGGATGTCTGATAAAACAACATCCTTCAAGTACAGTATGTACTTGTATGTGGAGGTAACTGCAAACACTCCACGGCGTGAGTGAGAGGGACCCTCATTATCCTTACTCCACACTGGCTAAATCAAACTCCTTGAGTTTCCAGACCATGTTGTATCCCATGTGACATCATGTCGCAAAATTTCATAATGCATGAATGTATATTGGATAGTATGGTCCAAAATACTTTGCTTACATGACCGTCTTATGTCTCTTAGAGAGCAAAATGGATGAAACATAGGAGTTTACGCATTTTCAAACCCCTTGGTTAATATCTACATTGTCAAACCCCTTGGTTAGACTTTGCAAGGAACTTGCTCAATTAGCAACCGGCCCTTGGTATGTGTCTATGACCCCCCTTGGGTTTGTGGAAGTCGAAATTGTCCACTACCCCTTGGCAGCTTGTGGACTTCTTTCCTTGAAAGTGCAAGTGTGAAGGTTTCAAGAAGTAACCAATCAACACTTAATAAGAGATTTAGTAATCACGATCTGGGTCTTACCCCAAAACTATATTCATATAGACACTCTTAGTGATATAGATAAAATAGGAGATCCACTGAAGTTGGAATTGTATTCACAACTAGATCTTTTCCAGACCCAAAAATCCATAATCTTGGGTATCTGTGAGACGTTCAAAAACTCAACTTGATCTCCACACTTAAAGTGTGTAGTGCAAAAAAAATGCCCAAAAATATGCTAATGACAAGACTCTTGCTTGTCTATTAGAATCCATGGGTACTCAATTGAATACGATCGTATGATCTTGGAAACAATCACTTATGGATTACAAACAGATAACTCTTAGCCATTCAAAATAGATGTCTCTTAGCCATTCAAAATAGATGTCTCTTAGCCCTTCAAAAATAAATGGCTCTTAGCCATTTCAACATATGTGGCTCTTAGCCTTTTGAAAACAAATGGAGAGAGAGAGAGAGAGAGAGAGAGAGAGAGAGAGAGAGAATACTAGGCTAAGGAAAACCCCTTATTCTAATGTGTTGTATGCCCCTTGCATATGCTCCAGTGCAGACCATGTATGTGTCATAGCTTATCCTATAAGCGTACAACAATGTACTTGTATCATGCTCTCGTAGAGAGAGGTACCATACATCACATCTTTACCCACTTACCTTGTATGTGACTGTGACTGTATCAGGGTGCATATGTATGGAACTTTTCATGTGAATAAACATAAACACAAAATGTTTTAAAACGTCAATAACTGATCTCGTCCTTGACAGAGTAGCTAGTGCTATAGTGAAAGCATATACAATGATGGCGTGTCATACGTCCATCGTACTAGTACGGCATGCATACATATAAAAAATAGAATAATAAGCCCTTGGCTTCAATGATAGTCTCAACCATGTGAGCCCCTGGTGTACGTGCCTTGCACGATTACACTGGCATGGATACTTCATAGTGAAGCATTGCATAAACTGTGAGCTTATATCCACGTAGTGCTAAAAATGTGTGCCATTATCATTGATCTCAAGTCAATCGATAATACCTTTGCACATAAGAGAAGCCTTGCTTTGCATGAAATCTGGCAAAGCAATTTGCTTTGTATAGCTGCTTCGTATAGAGTTCCTTTGATCGTGATCCCCATCTCCTACTTTGACACACTAATTTTTGCACAAGATTCCTTAAAATTTATCAATTACAAAGGCAAAGTCTTCCTCCTACATATGCACTTGCACTACCATTTCTGCCTGTTCACATGTGCTTGTGTCTACCATCAACCCCTCTCGCTTTCTTTGCAGTTTGTCTGCTCTGTCGTCCACAGGCGTCTCCACTTGCACATCTATCCAATCCTGCATCCCTTTGCATGCAGTCCTACACCGTGTCCTTTGATGTGTGTGCCCTATGTCTTGTGTCCTCTAGCCTCGGGAGCTCCCAAATCTCCTGATGAGAGAGATAGGGAAAGACACATAAAGATAGTTGCCTTGCTCAATGAGCGCACACCTGCACACAAAGAGAGAGAGAGAGAGAGAGAGAGAGAGAGAGAGAGAGAGAGAGAGAGGCACCATGGGAACACACTTCTCCCTACATCGCGTGGAGCATCACCTATCTCCTGCTCATCCTGCTCTTCCATGTCCCGCTTGATGTGCACCATCGTCTGTCACTTGTTTTCTCCTTCGAGGAAATTGAAGCCATTGTGCCCCAACCCCCTTATTCCTCGCTCTCGAGTCACTCTTCATCTGCTCCTAGTTCATTGCACCTCAAATCCTGTGCATTTTCTGCCTACGGATAGTCACATCCATTCCCGCTTACGAATGCACACTCCTCTGTTCCAATTGCTAAGGAGGAAGAGAATTATACGGGCTCTGAAAAGAGAGACAACCATGTTAATTTAACCCAAAATAATATTTCTACCTTTTACTTTTGCGAACGTTGTCTTTCTGATTGGTTTTTTGAAAATCTTTTGAGATTCTCCTCATAATGTGAGTATTGCCTCTAGGTGAGAGAGAGACAGAGAGAGAGAGAGAGAGAGAGAGAGAGAGAGAGAGAGAGAGAGAGAGAGAGAGAGAGAGAGAGAGAGAGAGAGAGAGAGAGAGAGAGAGAGAGAGAACCTCTCGTCGACCTCACACGCACACACTCGTGAGCACACAATGGAGAAGGAGATGGAGATATGGCAAGAGCACTCTTCTTTAGCATGCACCCTTCAGAATGAGGGATTTCGGTCACAATGGCCCTTTTATATGGGTTTGGCCTATTCACACATGGGCTCCCACACTGGTCGGTCAAAGTGTCAAATGAGAGATGTGGTGCGCCTTTCATTGGCGATCACCCAAACACCTATCCAAACACCTATAGGCCGACAAGCTCGGCCATTTTAATCTTCATTTTTCTTTCTTTCACTTTGGTTCAAAATTATTTGATACGTGTGCTTATTTTGTATGCTCGGGGCTTTTGTTTATTTAAGAAAAGCGCTCACATTGGGAACCTCTAGGGCTCTAGTACTATAAACAATACATGTGAGTGAAGTATCAAATCAAGCCGGGATTTCTCTTCCAAGTTAAGATTTTACATTGTGGCACTTCTGTTTCCCCCCCCCCCCCCCGAGAGAAGGATCCTTCTATTAGTGAATGAAAACTGCCCATAGGGCTACAACCACCTCTGCAAGAAAGGGCTACAACAATCATGATGGGGAGACTCTCCCAATGAAAAAACAACATATGTACAATGAGGCTAAATCAAGAGATGGGAGGAGGGAAGAGCCACACAGGTGGACGGTAGTGCCATCTGCGCACTCCTTGGACCATGGTGAAGAAAGGCCCAGGACACCAGAGTCGAAGAAAAGCCTGTCTGCGCTCCCGCATGGCTTCCAGCCCGAGGCACCCTAGCACTAAGCCGCTGAAGCAAGAACTCCTTCCAGGGCTCCTCACCTGGAAGAAGTCCTCTGACGATGAACTTCCCAAGAAGGGCTCTGCTCTGCTGTGTTGGGTCTATGATCCCCAACCCTCCCTACGAACAAGGAAGAGTGATGACCTGCCATGCCACTTTGGCCCGGGCTATCTGAGTGTCACACCCTGACCAAAGGAAGTTCCTGATCAGCCCCTCTACCTGGCTGATACAAGAACTCAAGAATATCCAATAAGAAGTGATGTACCACATAGTAGTCAACAACACTTGGATGGCCACTAGAACTCTGCCTGCCAGAGAAAGTCGTGCGGAGCTCAAATGTAACAACTTCCTCTTGATAGACAAGAGGAGGGGAGCAATCTGCTGCTTGGGAGACAAGTCCAAACCTCTTGATAGATATCCAAGTACAAGGCTGAGTCGTCAGCAAACTTAGCGTCTAGTAGCTCATCTCCCTGAATAGGGAGTGCTAAGCCACGTAAATCAACCTACTCTGAAAACCAAAAACCTGCTCATCGCCTCAGCATAGAAACAGAAAGAGGAAGGGGGCAAGAGTGCAGCAATGTCTGACCGAAGTGTGAGCATGAAATGATCACCTCTACCTCCTGACAAAAGTACCTGACTGTGTGCCTGTCTGTACAAAGCTGACACCCCTCTGATCCAAGCATCTGAGAAGCCCATCTTGCGTAGAGTGCCCTCCAAAAAGTCCCAGTCAACGCTGTCGTAGGCCTTCTCAAAAT
Source organism: Adiantum capillus-veneris (assembly GCF_014529385.1). Lineage (NCBI taxonomy): Eukaryota > Viridiplantae > Streptophyta > Polypodiopsida > Polypodiales > Pteridaceae > Adiantum > Adiantum capillus-veneris. The sequence goes on along the minus strand of NC_140960.1, from coordinate 100,069,724 downwards.
GAAGAAGAAGAATCACGAGATGCTCACCACGGAGCCGCCCGACGGCAGAAGCCTCCCAAAAGGTAAAGATGTTGTCAAGGATACTATGCTCCTTGACAAAACCTGTCTGTGTCCCATGTATAATGCTCTCTAGAAGTGGCTGAATCCTCAAACTCAGAGCCTTGGCAAGAATTTTGTAGGTTGAGTTGAGGATGGTGATGGGCAGGGCTAGAAAAATACATTTTTCCTAACCGAAGAAAATAAGGGCAAACTTGAAATTCTACCGGTTTTGTAGGTCAAAATTTGAAGCGTTTGCCGGTATTTATACGAGTTTTTACACTAAAACTCGTGTAAAGTTGTCGGTTTTCTTCAAGGCAAGCTCAAAATCTAACTGGGATTTTATGATTTTAGCCGGTTAAAATACATTGTACCCCGGTTTTTTTCTAACGCCAGTGATGGGACGCCACTGTCAAATCTCATCCAAGGAGCCACCCTCCTTGGGAATGAATTAGATCAGGCCCTCACTCATGCTGTCAGGCATCTCTCTTGTGTGCAGGATGTACTGAAAAGCACTGCAGAGATCTGAGCCAAGCAAGTCCCAGTACTCCAAAGAAAAAGCTGGGAGTCGAGCCATCTCATCTGGATAGCTACCACGGGGGAGTGCTGTAAGAGTCGTGTGTAGCGCCTAAGCTGAAGAGGCAACTCAAGCCTCTGGTGCATCTCCTCAGTCACAAGACAAGGCAACCGTGCCCACACCTGTTGTCTGCATGCATCCTGACGCTCTGACTAAGGCTCTACAAACAGTAAATCACGATAGAAGTGAGTAGCAACTGCACGCATGTCCTCTGACTCTGAAGCAACTAACCCGTTGGGCCTTCTCAAGTGACTGACCTTGGCATGCGTATGTTGAGGTCCCACCGCCTCAAAGAAAGCGCCTGTCACTTTGTCACCCGCCTAGGTCCACTGAGATGCCTGTCGATGAAAAGCAACCTCATGGCGTCTCTCCTCTATGCTGACCAGCTCCTGGCGAGCCTGTTGTAATTGCTCCTCCAACCAAGGACTGTCTGGATGCTACTCCTGTGTCCTCTGTAAGGAAGCAATGCCCCGTCAGAGACGCTGCTTCTCCTCTCTCGGTGCAGCCAGGCGAGCTGAAGACTCCTGAAGAAAGAGTCGACTAAGCTGAGCAAGTCTTGAGGCCACTCTGTCAGTAGGAGAATCTTGCATGTCTAGGCTCTCTGTCCAAATAGCCTCCACTCGCTCTCGAAGCGCTGAGTCCAACAAGACCCTGTCTGGGATGCGAAGCATCGTGCTCCCCCTCCTTTGCCTATCAGTCACTGTAAGGATCACTGGAGCATGGTCCGAAAAGGAAGTCCCTGCTAGAATGCCGTGATGAGAGCGTCCATACCGGGAGTCCGATTTCAATCTTGTCCTGCATATTAGCAATGAGAGATGGAGAATGAGCAATGTCCTCTCCATGAATGATAATAGGAGAATCACTTTTGGCATTGAGAGTTATAGTGTTAGTCAGAAAATCCATGAGAGCGTCATTATCACGAAACCATCGAATGCCTAAAATCATATCACATCCTGAGATAGGAGAAACAACAAATCTTCTAGTGAAGGCAGTCTGTTTAATTGTAAAGAACACATCAAGGCATTCCTCGGTGATAAGAGCGTCCATACCAAGACGAAAGCCAGAGACCTCGATAGGAGATCTCGGACTAACTTCGAGGTGGGCTCTCTCAACAAGACAAGAACTGATCACATCATGCATACTACCTGGGTCAAACAATATGACAAAACGGTGCACCGACGTACGACCATAACATTTAATGAGAGAATCATCAATGGGAGGGTCTTGAGAAACTTTGGGCACACCCGTGTTATCATTCATTGCATTGACAGATGTAGTGGGTGCTGTGGGTTCTTTAGATTCATTCGATTCAAGCTTAGGACTTGTTCTTTTTATGTGACCCTTAATGTGACAATGAAAACAACGACCTTTCTTAGAATAAGTGCTTTGCTCTTCCGACGTGATATATCCTCCTACAATTCCTTGTGCTACCTTTTTATCTAGAGTAAGCTTAGGTTTAGCAATTGTGTTAGCCTTATCCTTAGATTCATTGGAAGAATTCTTTGATGAGAGACTGTTGGAAGATTGGTTAGAAGAGTTATCATTCTTACCATTCTTACCGTTCTGAGGGTTCTGAGAAGTCTGCGAGGTACTTGTGGAAGTTTTGTTCTCCTTAGGCTTTCCCTTGTTGTGCTTCATATCCGCGAGAGCAATCGCTACCGCCTTGTTGAGATCGATTGGATTGAGTACCTCGACATTGTACTTGATATACTCGTCCAATCCAAAGAGAAAAGCCTCTTTGCGCTCATCATCCAATTTTCGTAATTGAGTGCCTAGCTGCAAAACACGATTATAAAAAGACATGACTGGCATACCATTTTGCTTGAGAGAGCGCCAATCGTCCTTCAATCGTGCGAGGTACTGAGGTGGCATAAACCGCGCCTTGAGCTTGTTTTGGAAATCAGCCCAATCGAAGGAAAGGGGCGTGAATCCGTCGGCTTCCTCTAGGTACACGGCTAGCTGTGCCTCTTGCCATGCGTGCTACCAATTGATGGCATCACCGGCAAGGTGCATAGCTGCCGTCAAAACTTTGCTATTTCTTGTTTTCTTAGTTGTCGCAAAATAAGCATTAAATTGATGCAACCAAGAATGAATAACCGTAGCATCCATCTTACCATCATACTTACTGAAGGTCAACTTCTCGGTGACTGGGTTGTTGGAATCCGCATTGTGGCTTCCACCATTTGAGGAACTCCCACGATCTTTGGGTGGTTCGGTCTTCGAGGCTAGCACTTGGGAAATAAATTCTTGAGTGCGTAGCTCCCTTTGAGCTTCACGCTCGGCCTCCAAGGCCGCGCTTCGTGCTGCCGCTTCCTCCTTTCTTAGTTCTTTTCTTGCGTCGCGTTCGCGTTCTAAAGCAAGGCGCTTGTCTTCCTGTTGTGCGGCAAGTTTGGCGTTTCTTTCGTCGCACTCGCGGTCCTTGGCTTCTTGTTCACGGTCCTTAGCTGATTGTTTTGCCGAAATTCTTGCAATTCTGTCGTCGCGCTCACGGTCCCTAGCTTCTTGTTGTTCTTCTTTGCTTGCGAGTTGTGCCAATGCAACTCGATTCGTTTCTTGTTGTTGTGCCATCATGTAGTACAACTCGTGGCGGAGATGGCGAAGGGGGAGGGTCGAAAAAGTCTCCTGGTGGGGAAAAATCTTCGCCGCCTCTCTCATGCTCATCACTTGTATGCGAAGTATCCATTCTGCTTCGGGTGACGACCATGCACTATGATCTTCGGTTCTTAAGTTCACGAGGAACTTGGGTTCTTGGTTCTTGGGTTCTTGGGTTCTGGAGGATCTTGAGGTTTTCTTTCTCTTGCAAATCGTGTTGGAGAAGGATCTTCTCTTCACCCGAGTTCTACTCTTTTCCGTGGGCGCACCCCTTGGCGGCCTTGCGCTCACACCGAGGTTGCTTATTCCCACCTCACGTCGATTGGCTGGCCACTAAGTGCACGGTTCGCTCTCAATGAGTGAAAAGAGACACAAGGGGAGGTTGGACAAGCCCTTCTTTCTTGGGATTCCTGTCACTCTTCAACAAAACACGATTAGAAATCGACACGCCCAAATAAACTTGGGTTCGTGCAACCTCAACAAGCAAAAAAAATTCTTGTCGTTCTTTCCTTGAGTGATACAGAACACTGCCAAAGCTCTGATACCAATGTTAGGTGCAACGGAATGAATGTTGTATTTTTCTCAAGATTAGTGATCTATATTTGCTCAAGGTTCCTTTTTAGTTCTTAGGGAAGGAGAGAGCCTTCCGTCTTATGGAGAGTGCTATGATCACGAACAAAGTGAGTGGATATTGTGTGTGCAAGTGTATGAGATTGAGAGAAGGAGAGAAAAGAGATACGACACCCGAGAGGTTGTAAAACCCTCCTCCGAAGGCCCCACTCTCGTCGGCGAGAGTGGTCTACTTTTGATTGCAGAAAGGTGTACAATGGTGATGCATGGACTGCTGCAAACGGTGACTATGCCGATGACGACGATGATGACTTTAGGGCTGAATTCGATGCTCTTCTATCTGCTGTCCACAAAGGGGTAATGGCTGAGAATCTGGACCACTTTGGGGGGCTGAAAATGTCTGGTTTGCTGCTGTTTTTATGGCTAAAAATGACCCGCTTGTTGAGGCTCGTATGATGATGAAAAACGCTGAAGTCTTGCACTATCTGGCTGCATTTTAAGGGTTACTGTCATAGGCTGAAAACGCTGAAAATTGCAGGTTTGCTAGTGTTAGTAAAACGCTGAACTTGGCTGAAATTGTTGAGTCAAAACGTTGAATGCTGTAGTTGTCTAGCGATCCCAAAACGTTGATGGTTGGCTTGCCGGTAGTAGGGAAAAATGCCAATGGTACAGGCTTTGCTGGCGATGGGATGTTGGGGGAGAAACGCCAAGGGAGGGAGAGAGGATGGCGCTAGTTCTTGGATGGGGATGGCTCACCAAGGGATGGCTTGGGGAGGTCTTGTTGAGAGAGGGAGGGAGTAATTGTTGCTTAGAGAAGCTTGCTCATCTGCCCTATTGTGCTAACTTGGGTTTGCTTATATATTGACTTACCCAATTTGCCCTACTGAGTACCCAACAAAAGTCACTTAATAAATAAGTGAAAAATGTTAAAAATAGGGAAAAATAGGATAAAGTCACTTGAAAAATCCCCAAACTGACTCTGATGGAATCTGATGGAAATGCTTATGCTTATGCGGTGTGCAACCAGAGGATATGCATCTATGCTAAGTGATTGGGTATGCACGGTGTACGAATAGACTCACAAAAGTGCCAAATCACTGCTAATCTAGACTTGACTGGACTGATTGAACCCTGATCATGCTGTAGCTTGTCCGCGGACACATAGGGTTGGATGTGTCATGTGACATGCAAGAAGGAACAGAACGTGAACTTTGAAGCAGGCTACCTTAAGGTCTGGTGAGGGGTCGCTGAGAAATCTTGTAAAGTCGTAGGCAAAGAAATCCCAACGACGACGAATGTCGAAGCTCGTCAGACCACGAGGAATTGTTGCAAAGGGAGACGTCTGCACCAGAAGAGGGGGTCGCAAGAAAGCTATTCCTCTCTCGCTAAGCGACTCGTGGCAAAGGCACTGCCAAGAGATCTCCTAGCAGCAAAGGAAGGCCTTGCCCCCTGGGACGGTTGCGAGACTGGAGCGGGAGGGGGTGAGGGAGTATTGGGAGAAGGGGGAGAGCGGGATCGATAGAGGTAGGAGGGCGAGATGGAGAGGCAGAGGGAGAAGGGGGGGGGGGGGGGGGGGGGGGGGAAGGAGGGGGAAGGAGGGGGAGGGTGAGTGTTGAGGGTGAGGTTGAGGTGGAGGCTGGAGCAAGAACCTCGTCCTGCTGAAGAGGGTCGAATCTGTTCCCCGTGGGAACCCATTGTTGCTGGGCAGGAGCCTGAGGACAACTCTAAGTGCCAGGTTGTTGCAGTGGCCCCTACCGATGTCAACCACGAACCTGTTGCCATCCCTCCTCCGCTTGAGCCCCAGGCTCGGAGGGTGGCTATGCCTGCGTACTCGGTGAATCTGCCTACTTCTGCTCGCCAGCCCTTGATGGTTGGGGCTGGGCCTGTGATGTGGGTCGGGGTCTCCTCGGTGGACAGGCCTTCGCAAGATGGCCCATCTGTCGACAAATGAAACACTGATTCGGGAGGCTCGAATACTCCACGCTCTATTTGAACTAACCTCCGCTCACCTGAGGAAGTAGGATGACCTTGGGGAGAGTTTGGGTATCCCTAACCAGAACACGTACTGAGGGAGGGAATGCCGGTTGCCTTGGCTGCTATTGAGGCTGATGTGCGAGGTGTCTCTAGGACAGTCCCAATCTCTAAGCCTATCATGGACAAAAGTGGTAAGTACTCCCTCCTCAAACCAGGAAAGCAGATGGAGATGGGAAGGTCTGTCTACTCTACCAGAACAATTGAAGCTCGGTCAAGACTCAAAACCATGTCTCCACTGTTGAAAGTGGGCTCGAACTGCTCAGATGGTCAAGGGGCTCATCGCGATGACCTTGGACGCCATCTCGGAGGTCTCAAACTCTATCTGATAGTAGCCGTGTCCGAGGAACTGAATGTCCAAGATCTTGTCCACCTCTGCGAGAAGGCGGGCCTGTAGAAGGTCATGCAGCTCTCCTTTGCTGGGTTTGGTGCCGAGAATGTTGCAAATGACGGAGGTCGCCTGCAGGCGTTCCACCTCTGCGGCTAGGCTCGCTTGCTCTGTCGGTGAAAGAGCAAGTCGAATAGTGGGCTCATCGGGGTTGGGTGAGGGGACTTTATTGGAGTTCCTCTGTGGCGGAGCTTGAGCCTCCATCTGTGTCTGCTGCTGTGGAGAAGAGGCGGAGAAACTTCGACGAGGGGGGAAGCTCCCGCTGGACCAAGCACACCGAGGGTGCTGGTGAGGCCTGACAAGCAGGAGAGGCTAATGGTAAAGTGCAGGCAGGTGGGGCAGTGGGCTAAGTACAATGTGCAGCCAGGCGGGCGGGGCAGTGGGCTGGCGGGCGGATAGGGTAGCGGCAGGGGATGGGCGGGCAGGGGACAGGAAACGGGTGGGGTTGGCCGCGGGAGGGGTAGCAGGTGCGGGGTGTAAGTCTACAGGCTCTTGTTGTTCTACGTTCTTGGCCTTAGCTTCCGCTCTTTTGTTGTTGGGCTAACTCTTGGTTTTGTCGTCTCCTCGTTGTACGGCTCAACTTGGGCTTCTTTGCAATCTCTATTTGGGCAATGTCATGGGGTTGTGGACTGCACCGCATGACACTTTGGAGGTATTCACCCCAATTGTCTACTAGCTTTCGATGAGCATCCAAAGCTCCCACATAACAAAGCCATTCTGCAGTGGATTTCTTTTCATTCATCCGAGCACGCACATTTGCTCGATATTGCCGCCTCTTATAGCTTCTCTTTTGCTTGCCTAGGACCCATCTTCTAGGGTATATGCATTGCACTACATTATCTAACTCCGTCATACCCGCGAACACATCCATATAAGCAGGATCCTCGCCAATGTCTGTATCCTTCTTACTAATATAACTATATTGTAGTGGGGCTGAGTGAACTGTGGTGAGTGATGATCGAACTGTGGTGTACTTTATCGGTCACCAAATCCACTCTAATGACAGAGTCCTGGAATTGCAGATAGACATGGTTTTTAGACCAATCATGGACCTTTTGTGCTTCCCTCGTAAAAGGTCATCCTAAGATCATTTCATATGACATACGATGCTTAGAGAAATCCATCACGATGAAAGTATGTCGTACCTTGTGCCCTAGAACTTTGATCTTAAGATCCCTGAGCATCCCAATAGGTTTTGCAATGGTACCATTGGCCATCTTTACCACATTGTTTGTAATGCTGAGGTGAGGTTTTCCCATGGATTCCCAACAATTTTTAGGAACGATGCTAACACCCGCACCACCATCAAGGATTGCCTTTAGAGTTAATCCCTTTGTAGTGATAGGTAGGGTTGCATTAGACTCGTCACCTTCAAAATATTGCCCTAATTCGTTGATGGGTACCTCGACAACAGACTCGTGTCCATCTAAGTCAGGCGATTGCACTTGATTCTCCTTAACACTCATAATCAAATCATGCCTATTCATTTGCGCAAACCATAGTAATAGGGAATGGTCGTTTTCAGGTCTCCGTTCCCCGTTCTCATTCTAAGTTCCTGTTCGGAATCCGCGTTCCGTGTTTCAAATGTGAGTACCCGTAACAGGGAATGGCATTTTGTGGTAGTTGCCGTTCCGGTTTTCCCGTTGCGGTTTCCCGTTCTTGTAAGTATGGCGCAAACTACGGTAATCTAGCCTGTAGCTCCCCATTGAGGAACGCCTGAAGAGCAAAGAATAGCTCAGGTTTCCGTATAACTTTGCCATGATAGTGGTTCGGACCTCTGAAGACATGAAATCCACTAGCTTGCCAACATTCAATGGCATTTCGTAAGGTGTAGGTCCTTGACTAGGAACTGGTGAGGATGTAATCTTTGAAAGTGGCCCAGAGGGCGGTAGAGTTTGGCTTTCACCTGAAACATTACCTTAGACTTTAGGACACAGAGAAACTTTGCGAATAAAGCTTGTAACGGGAATAAACACTTCAAATGAACCTGGCTTGGAAGCTAGAGCTGCTACCAAGCAGCCGCCGACAACCTGTTGGCCTCCAAAACTGGCGCCCCTTTCGGTATTTCTTTATTCTTAGTGCAAAGAAACCATCCGATCTCTTTCACATAGCTCCCACCAAGTTGTCCAAACCTGTCCATGGCTGGAATTGCAGGCTTTGACTCAATTTTGCCAGGATAACGGCGCAAAATCCCTGTCAATGATCTTCCCCACCTCTGCTAATAGACGGGCCTACAGACGGTCCCATACCTCTCCTCGACTGGGACGATTGCCAATAATCTTGCAGATGAGAGAGGTGGCGTAAAGGCGCTCTACCTCCACTGCGAGGATCGCTTGCTCTGCTGTCGACAAAGCAAGTCAAATGGTGGGCTCGGTGGGGTCGGACGAGGGGGATTCATCTGAGTCCTTGTGTAGCGGAGCACGAGCGTCCATCTGTGTTTGCCACTGCTAGTGGGCGAGGTGCCAATTCAACCTTTGCTGCTACAGAGCCCTTTCTCAAGGGAGAACCGAAGTAAGACAAGGAGGGTTGACACGGTGGAAACAAGAGGGATTGGTGGTGGTGGGTTGGGGGGGGGGGGGGGCTGGAAAGCAGCACGAACAGAGGGGAGAGCGCAAGGGGAGAGCAGTGCATCGAGCGAATAACATTGTTATAGACTTGGACACTCCAGGCAAATATCTACAACACGTGAGAAAACTGCAAACAACTGAACAAACTTGAATAGAGGGGGAGAAACAGAACGGGAGAGTCGACGGAGTTCCATGCCAAGATGCACTCGCCCCAAAGACTCGCGCTCGTTTCTGTATTTCGTTATTATTACTTTGCAAGAGTACAATGTCCGAGGGTCCTCTCTCTTGCAGTGCTCCCATGCTAATTTGCCAAGAAGAGAGGCCCTCACACTGACCCAAAGCATACAATGAAAAGCCCTGATTTTAAAAGCACCGGGTCCCAAAAGCTCCCAAACCAAAAGCTAGCATCCTTGGGCAATTTTTGCAAAATGTGAATTTTCGTACTGCCACGTTAGGAATTAGCGCAAAATGCGGAGGCGCCGTACAACGTTGCCACGTGTCGTTGCTACGCGGTTTGGGTCCATGCTTTTATTTTCAAAGGGTTTAGGCCCCTTGGTCGGATTCTGGTAAGTGGGTAGGGTTATGTTTAAAACGCTAACCCTCTTTGTGCCACTCGGCCAAAATCTGCAAGTTGTGTGGGTTAGGTTTTTCTTAATCCCTAGCCCCCAAGTGTCCTCTCAGCCAACGTTTGCAAGTTTGGGCGTACCATGTCATCAGTTTGTGACACCAGTGCATCTTGGCTCAGATCACCACACTGCCGTGTCGACTCTCTCTCTCTCTCTCTCTCTCTCTCTCTCTCTCTCTTTCTCTCTCTCTTAGTTGTTTACAGTTTCGTCATGTGTGTTGCTGTAGATCTTTCACTTAGAGTGTCCAAGTCTTTTAGAGATGGTTGTGAGGCTATATCTTTCTCCGGGAGTTTTGATGTAGAGTCTTTGGCGGTGGTGGTGCTTATTCTGCTCGGATGACTTATGGCCTTGGAGACCTGAAGTTGGCTATCGGAGATTCTTTGATGGACTTTTTGGCCTCCTTGTCAAAGTTTGTGGCCTCTTTTTGCTTCAGCTCTCTGCTGCCTTTTTCTCTCACTCCCTTGCTCCTAGATTTTGTCGTATCACCCATCTTTGTAACTCTGTAGTGGTGCTATGGTGTGTGGATGTTGAATAGCTTAGGGGGTTTTTCGTGGCTTGACCATGCTAGTACCTTCAGCTCCGGACCTTATCGATCAGGAGTTTGCTGATGACACTATGCTGATGTTGCGCTATTTGCTAGCAGCTCTTGATGCCATGCGGGGAGCCCTGGAGGTTTTTTGCATTGCCAGTGGTGCACGCATTAACTGGCATAAATCCTATGGGTTATTGGTTGGCAGTGATGACGTACCTACTTGGGGGGTAACTGATGGTTTCACATGGCTACAGCCAGGTCAGACATGCAGATATCTGGGCTTCCAGGTTGGATTTGATGTTTCTTCACAGTAGCAGTTTGCACCCGTACTGCAGTCTATTCGCAGGAAGCTTTGTCATTGGTCTTCACGTCATCTGTCGTTGGCGGGCCGTGCATTGGTCGCCAACCAGGTCATTCTGGCTACAGTATGGTATACGGCCTCCTGTTGGATGCTACATTCTGGAGTGATAGCTCAGCTCCGCAGACTCGTGCAGAACTTTTTATGGAGTGGCACAGATGGGAGTACTGATACTCGTGCCCGAGTTCGCTGGTCCACGATTATTCGCCTTTGATCAGAGGGTGGCCTTGGCATTATTGATCCAGAATTACAGAGCTTATTGTTCGGGGTCTTTTTCTCGGCCAAGAACCTTGGAAGATGCTTCTTCAGACCGCTTTTTCCACAGCGACTCCGCGCCGCGGCACTAGAGATGGCCATGCTTGGCATACAGGGTATCGTTTTCTCTTTACGGATGCCCCTTGTTCACCAGCACTCTCTCACCCTTCATCCGATCACTCCTTCAGATTTGGGTCTCCATGCGAAGGGCTATCATACGCTCACCTCCCTCATGTCGTGAGGAGATTGAGCGCCAACCTCTCATTTGGAATGATGCAGTTCTTGATTCTTCGGTTAATCCTCCCCGTCAGCTTGGAGAGAGGACTCACATTGATTGGGCTGCTTGGGACACTGGCCCTGCTGCCTCTATGCGGTTGTTTCATGAGACACGTATGTTGGATGCAGATTTTGTGGCAGAACATTATGACATTGGTCGCGGAGTGACAGACAGACTGCTTGAGATTGACTCCGCCGTTCCTTCACAGTGGGATGCAGTCATGCGAGGCACGGTTCAGATGCCTCCCCATAGTGGCTGGGAAGGTCTCTTTGCTCAGAGCACTCTCTTATTAGTTCGTTTAGACATCATGCTGTTCACAGTTGATACAGACTACTCTCAGGGGATTCATGTTAGATTGACATATGCTACCACCTCTCCGCACCTCGTCTACCTCGGCGCTCGATGGGAGGCCATACGAGTAGTAGGATCCCGTGGGAAGCGTCGTCGTGTTGACCCCCGTTTTGCTTCCGCTGATGCCGCCCTTTGGAGGCTTTGGGTGTGGGAGGGTCGTGCACTATCTCAGCTTTATTGGGACCCGGGAGAGTGGCATTGGCCTCACTCTAACCCCACTGGTGCACCTGTATCATTCTTTGAGTACACTGTCAGAATTGGAAGATTAGCATTGATGAGATAGCACCCACAGCAGCCCACTCGTATGCGTTTCTGGTTACATTCAGGTCTTTCCCATGCCTATCTACAGCAGTTTTGGTCAGCCATATGGGATTTACATTCGGCTCGTCGTATTTCTTTTTTCATGTGGATGATTGCACATGGAGGACTTCCAGTTGGGACTTGGCTAGCTACTATGGGTCATGATCCGTTATGTACTCGATGTCCTCTGCGACTACCCGAGTCCCCTGCACACTGTCTTTGGTCATGCTCCTCTTCCCATATTGTGTGGCTAGCAGTTTGCTTTTTACTTAGCAGAGCCGGTGTTCAGCATGGATTTCTCACTTGGGGATCTGTTTCATGGTTGATGCCGATGCCCGGGCTGCATCTTTTCTACGAGGGCTCAGACACAGATCTAGCTCTTATGCTCACCTCGACTGGTTATCGGCGAGGGACTTTGGCTATGTTACCACAGATCGCTTGGCAGGGGGATCCTCAGACCCGTGATGGAAGTTTTTTCAGTCATCACTAGCATTACACTATGGAATATTTGGAGAGCTCGTTGTCTTCACATTCTTAGTGTAGCACCACAGCTCCTTCAGGATACCCTCACGGCCATTTGGCTGGACATCATTCACACCCTCATTTGGTAGTGGGATTCTTCCTCAGGTACCTCTAGAGCAGCCGAGGCTCGTCGATTTGCCTTCCTTCGGCGTTGGGCCAGATCACCACTCTTCTTCACACTTCCTGGTGGCCAGATTACATGGCATTATGCCCCCTCTCAGTGGCTTCTCCTTCACTCATCACACAGACCACCATGAGATTGTTCTAGTCGAGTTGTCACTATAGTGGCTCTCACCCTTCCATTTAGATTGTACACCCCACGTGATAGGCTATTTTGGCATCCGCTGGGGATTATATTGTACTCAGTAATATATAGCCCTGATTTTTCCAAGAGAGAGAGAGAGAGAGAGAGAGAGAGAGAGAGAGAGAGAGAGAGAGAGGAGAGAGAGAGAGAGAGAGACCCTTCTTTGCGCGCATGCGCACACGCACACGCGCGCTCACAGAGAGAGAGAGAGAGAGAGAGAGAGAGAGAGAGAGAGAGAGAGAGAGAGAGAGAGAGAGAGAGAGAGAGAGAGAGAGAGAGAGAGAGAGAGAGAGAGAGAGAGAGAGAGAGAGAGAGAGACCCTTCTTTGCGCGCATGCGCACACGCACACGCGCGCTCACACAGAGAGAGAGAGAGAGAGAGAGAGAGAGAGAGAGAGAGAGAGAGAGAGAGAGAGAGAGAGAGAGAGAGAGAGAGAGAGAGAGAGAGAGAGAGAGAGGTTATTGTCGTTGTTTCTACATGTGAATTGAGGCATTAATCTTCAATGCTGAAGTAGAACTTGGTCTGAAATTTCCCCTGTGATGCAGAGGTAATATGTTGGAGGATGCATTTACTGCTCTGACTTGTGGACACTCTTTTGGTGGTGGAACCTTGAAAAGGGTCACAGAGTCGGTATGTGTTGAGTTGAAAGCTTTGCTACCAATATATTACTGTTGTGCATGATAAGTTCTACTTTTTTATCCACTTTATGATTATTAAGTGCAGGAACCTTAGAAGAGATTGTTCTGTGTGTATTTGTGTTGTAATGGTATTCTTAAACGTGCTTTGCCTGATTGTACTGGAGTCTGCCGATTTTTTTTCACCTCAACAGATATGGCATGAGTCGAAGCTTGTTTTAGGGCTATTGGATTCTAGAGTTTCCCAACAAGGATGAAAGCCTAGGAAGTAGATGGAAGCACCCAGAGGTTATGCCGCGGAAGGTTGTTTTCCATTTTTGGCTATTTGTGTCTCTGGACTTAGTTACAGGGTTTGGTTTCCTTTTTCATTTCGGTCAAGATGGAGGCAAGAAAAATTAATGGTGAGTTACGGCGGGTGGATTGCTATAACAGCAACTCTCCAGCAAGCAGATGTTTGTTGAAGTTATTTTGATGGGCAAGATTTCTCAGGCTGAATCTTTGTAGCTTTTGTAGGCGAGTGAGCAGGAGGTACTCCTTTTTGACATTGCTGACGACACTGCTTTTCACCTTGTTCTCAGAGGAGTGAAATGCCCTGAATGCTGTATATGGTTTAAACTCTCCTGTTCATCTTAGTTGGAAGTATACTGGTTGCTGCTAAGGTGACCTGCTCTCCAGGTTGTTATAATGTGGCGAACCTTTTGTTGGACGTTGCAGTCACACATCTGTTGCACTTGTCATTGTTGAGTGCTGCAGCACAGATTCCCTCTTCAGCCTGTCGCCCAACACACACACACACACACACACACACATACTCTCTCTCTCTCTCTCTCTCTCTCTCTCTCTCTCTCTCTCTCTCTCTCTCTCTCTCTCTCTCTCTCTCTCTCTCTCTCTCTCTCTCTCTCTCTCGTCACTCTTTTTTGACTAATTTCCAAGTGCGAACCTCAAAGTGAGGAAAACCCATAAGAAAGATCAGATATGAAGGAAGAACACAGAAGTGTGCTGTAAGGTGAAGGCTCTAAAAGCATACATAGGAGAGCTGAAGGATATCCAGGGATATGTCCCCAACATCAAGGGAAAAATTTAAGGATTGCCTAAGTGAAATCTTGAAAGAAGGAAAGGGATCCGCATAATGCTGATGGAACATGTGAAAATTGCGTTGGCGCTACAAAGAACATAGAGACCAAAATCTGACCCATGTGAAGAAGACCGCAAGACGTATCCAATGCTTGCATAATCTCTCGCAATGAGTCATCTATATAAGTGTGCCCAAGAAAGTCATTTCCAGAAGGTAATTGCAACCCGTGAAGACAACCAAGTGAAGTCAAATGATCCACATGCAATGACAAGGGGTGACTGCCAATGGCATATAATAAGGCACTAAGGGGGCAACCTTGCTTGACAGAGCATCCAAGTGGCCAAGGGTGGGTTAGCTCACCATCAAGACGGCCAGAAGACGTAGTATGAGCACACAAGAAATATACAATATAGGCTAACTTAAGACCGAATCCAAGGGCCCGCATTGTGGCGGCAATGAAATCCCATTGCACCGTATCAAAGGCCTTTTCAATGCCTACTTGCATCATGAGTACATCTTGCTGGGTATCTTTGGTATATTTAATTTGAATTAAGACATTAGCCAAATTATCCATAATTTGGTGGCGAGGGATGAGCCATACTTAGCTGGATGGATACCTGCAAGAAGAGGCTCCTTGATGCGATGTAAAATCATCTTAGCCAATATTTTGTATATGACCGGTGTAAGAGTGGTTAGCCGCCAATGACAGAAATGCTCACCAAGCGCCTTTTTGGGTAATAATTTCAGCAAACTTTCTTTCCAAGATAATGGCAAGTTTTTTTTTCCCCTGAAAAAGATCCTTCTATAGTTACTGAAACTGCCCATAGGGCTACAACCACCTCTTCAAGAGAGGGCTACAACAACCATGGTGGGAGACTCTCCCAATGAAAAACCCAGCATATGTACAATGGGGCTAAATCAAGAAATGGGAGGAGGGAAAAGCCACACAGGTGGTCGGTAGTGCCATCGGAGTACACCCTGGACCATGGTGTAGAAAGGGCCAGGACGCCAGAGTCGAAGGAGAGCCTCTCTGCACTCCCGCATTTGCAGTCGGAGCTGCCCTGTAGTCCCTCGAGCTGTCCTCTGAGAGTGTGGATCAGCTCTAGCCAAAAATCGCGAAAGCCTCTCCGCGCTCCCGCATGCAGTCGGAGCTGCCCTGTAGTCCCTCGAGCTGTCCTCAGAGACTGTGGATCAGTTGTAGCCAAAAATCGCGAACAGTCTCTGCTGGTGGCACAGGGCGAGCCTCAAAGATGCGGAAGCAACGGGCCCGCCAGATGAACCAGAGTGTGAGGCCACTGATGAGCTCCCAACCCTCCTCTCTCTCACTGCACCACTCCTGTGGAGTAAGCTCTGTAGCAGGCTAGAGTGTAGGTCGCCCCTTTTGCATCACTATCATCCTACTGGTGGAAGATAGCTCAAACTGAAGTGCCGGGCATGTGAGGGTGGACCAAGCCGCTGCTTCCCAAGTGTACTGTCGAGCCGTGGAGAGAGCAAGCATCAGCCGAAGAACTCGTAGCCACATTTGCTTGGCCGAGGGACAGTCCCAAAGACAGTGACGTTGACTCTCCACAAGATGGTCACAAGCTGCACATGCGACGGAGAGACCACTATGCACTAGCCAGCTGCCAACTGTTGTAGCTCTATGTGCGACCAGCCACTGAAAACAAGGTGACTCACCTCGGCAGTCTGGAGTCCCACAACCTCTCCCAAAATGCTACCAAGAACTCAGTTGTGAGACCCTCCTCCTGCCAATGAGGTGCTGCAGAAGCGGGGCGGGCCTCTCTCTGTGCTGCTAGTATATGACGTCCCAGTCGAACAGTGTACTGAAAGAACGGGACTCCTGGGTGGTCTGCAGAAGAGAAGGGATCCCTCCATAGCCACTCACCAGGATCCCACTGTACTCGTGCCAGTAGAAAACACTCCCAAGCCCACAGCCTCCAGTGTCCAGTCTCAAGAGTTGCTGGGTCAGGGTCTATGACACAATTCCTCCCACTGATGCCCACTACTCGGATCCTCTGAAAACAGCACTTTGGTACCTGCGGGGCCTCTACTGCAACTCGTTGAAGGCGTCCCCCATCCTGAAGCTCGAAGAAAAGGGCTGGACAGTCTCTGAGCAGGAAGATAATGGCCAGTTTTACTTGGTCTATGCAACATTTATCATGTAGAGTAAAGGCTCTCTAAGGGCTCCCAAAAGGAGAGAAAAAATTCCATAGTAAGCCCATCCCATCTAGGATAACACCATCGGCCAAGAGCAAGTAACGATGAGTGCAATGCATCTTCAGTAAAATCAACACCCATTGTTTGTGCATCTTGAGGTGAGAGAATTAAATGCACCTTAGATAACAAAACTTGTTGTGCATAATAAGTTTCAATAGAAGTCGGAGGAGGAGCGATAAATACATTCCCAAAGTGTGAAACCATAGCTCACATTTTGAGGCTGTCCAAGAGCCGAATTGAAGCATAACCCTCTTGATGGTTAGAGAGACCCTTGAATGGTGTAGGTGCTTAGAAACCTATTTCGAGGCATATCCCTTATCCATAAATGCTCGATGTCGAGCACGAGTCTTCTATTTATCTAGTTTGCATTTATCAATATATTGTAGGCATACACGAGCTTGACAAGGTGCAACCAATTCACATTCAGTCAATGGATGCGTATCAGTCGAAAGTTGGAGCCTTTGATACACATATTTGGCATCCTCAACATCCCCATGTAACTGATGCATGTAGTGCTTGCCATAATCGTAAATCACACATTGCACGCGCGTGATGAAACGGTACCAAGCAATATCAAGATCAAGATGCATTTGTGCGACCAATGGGGGAATAACATCATGAATCATCTCGTGAAACTCCTCATGTCACAAAATGATGACGTGGCATGATTGTCTGTGGAGAGTACGGACATGGGACGTGGCGGATTGCTGACGTGGCACTGCATAGACTGTTACATGGCCACTGTACGGACATGTGACGTGGCAGCTGTACGGACGCCCGCTTTTTGCGTTGACGTGTGATGTGGTAGCTATACGGATTTTCGTAATTTGCGTTGGTGCTTTTTGTTGGCAGATTTTGAGATTGAAGATTTTGGGACTCAATTGCTTTTGAGTTTAACGCTTTTGGGGCTCTGTTTTTAGCATCCCTTGTAATGTTTATAAGTGACCCAAGGGTCTCACTTCTCATAGCATCTGGACGCAGTCTTTGAGAGCGAGCACCCGTGGCAGTTGTACTTTGCTCAAAGATTAATATAAAAGAAATACTGAAATGAGCGCCAGATTTTGGAGCCAATCTCTCTGGACACGAAACTATTCCAGGCCGTGCTGACTAAAGTGAATTGTGATTTTAAAATTTTGAAATATTTTGAGTGAATCTCTCTCTCGTATCGCGACAGAATCTAGACTTGGGGTGTCCAAGTTTGTTACAGTGGTATGAGAGTACGACCGATTTCCCTTCTACCGGGAAATCCGATGCTTCTTCTCACAATACCTATGGATTCCAAAAAGAATCAGTCGACCTCTTTTGCCACTGCTGAGGTAGGAGGCAATACGAAAAATTCAAGCTATTTAGCAGAGAATGAGTATGGCCCACCCCGGCCCACACAGTATGAACTCATGGAGATGCAACGTCGACAACAGGTTGACGAGTGCGCAAAGCAGATGCTTGAGTTTGCTAAGGATCCCCAGTATGCAAAATTTTTGACCCAGCGGTCGATGGCGGAAGTGTATATAAGTGGCAGAAAGCCATCGAGCCACCAATCAAACCGGCAATCAAGAAACGGCAATCAAGAAACCTCCTGTTCCGAGAATGTTTACTGAAGAAGTCCATGATGCAGTCCATACCCAAATGAATCAGCTTGTGGACACGAAGAAGCCATCGAAAAAGCAAATGAAGAAAAGTAACAAGGGAATTGATTTCCTCGGTTACTTGGGCCAAAAATCCACTTTTGAAAACGCCAGAAAACAGAAGAAGCGTGTGCGCTTCGAAGGATTATCCAGTTTGTCCTCGTCTTCTTGTGACAGCTCGGAAAAATCATCTTGTTTTGACTTGAGCGATGAGGACAGAAAGCAAGAAACGACGGAAAGATTGTTTTATGCAAAAAAGAAAGCACTTTTACAGAGCCAATTAGTAAGATTTCCTCGACGACAAGGGCAAAAAGGCCAAAGAATTCAAAGAGGGAGGACATGCAGTAAAGTTTGAGCACTTTTCAGGGTTTTGAGATGCTCCCAAGGCTTTAGCCTTTATTCAACAGTTTGACATAGCATTTTCTGGAGGCCCCTATAGAGAGCACTCTAAGATCAGACGGGCAACATCCTTTCTGAAAGGCAATGCACGGACATGGTGCTCCACTCTTTTGTTAAGGAAACAAGCACCGACAAAGTGGTTGAAATTCAAGAAACTCTTTATTTCTTCATGGCTCACACAAGAATACGAACGAGACATGATTACTGACTGGAACCATATTGGGATCGTCAAGACTGAATCTTTGGATTCTTATTGTGGGAGATTTTGGGAAACTTTTCTACCTGCTTCATCCTTTAAGAAGATCAGTTTTAAGGAGCAGATTGTGCGGTTTTGTTGTGGACCTCCCAAAGAAATTCGAGACTACTATCTTGAAAGGAAGTCCGAGTCCATACAACAGTTGATGGGACATGCGAAGTGGGGATTTGCTATAGATTCAGGTAACTTGACTTACCAATCAGATGAACCTTCAACAAGTGTTAACAAAAACAAACGAAAGAGAGATAGACGACCTCCATTGTTAGAAGACCAGAGAGATGAATATTTTAAAGCAGGAAAGTGTTTTGAATGTGGATTACAAGGACATATCGCTACACGGTGCCCCAAAAAGGCACAAGAATCAAGGACTACTGACAGATTGAAAGGACAGCAAGACGAGGCGATACTCGTTCCAGAACAGATTTTAGATAGAAAATTATGGATGAACTAGCATTATTTTGCTTTATGAATTTATGAAATAACACTTTTTGGAAGATGATTTTGAATAAAACTAATGTTTTATGAAAGAATCTGCTATTTGTGGACAGAGAATAGAATTAAGAATGAGACGATGATTTTGGAGCAGTGACAGCTCTCGAATGAACCTGATAATTGAATCACGACCGATTCAATGGAACTGTCGTGTGCGCATCAAGAGTTCCTGCGGGATGAGATGGCCACACAGCTGGA
The DNA here is from genome assembly GCF_014529385.1 of Adiantum capillus-veneris. Taxonomy (NCBI): domain Eukaryota; kingdom Viridiplantae; phylum Streptophyta; class Polypodiopsida; order Polypodiales; family Pteridaceae; genus Adiantum; species Adiantum capillus-veneris. The sequence continues at coordinate 100,050,541 of NC_140960.1, read as the reverse complement.
ACTGAATGATTGGACCACTCTGTTCAGTATGAACTTAGTGATGGATTGGGCTCCCTGGAAATGATTACTCGCACACGACAGTGCTTGAGACGAATGATTCTCGCACACGAGAGTGCTTGAGGCAAATGATTCTCGCACACGACAATGCTTGAGGCGAATGATTACTGGCACACAATAGTGCTTGAGTCAAAAATCTCTATAGACATGATCGCAATATGGGATTAGTTAATCCGACATCAGTGAGGTCCGATGTGGATCTAGATGCTGTTGCTAAATACGTTGCTGACAGTCATGGTTGGAGATTTGGAATGAATCTATGTGATGTGATTTGAATGTGATCTGGATGTGATGTGATGTCAAGTGATTGTTGTCTTTGTATAAGTGTTGCATTTGTGTCGTCTAGTGTGTCGGTACTTAGAATCAGTGCCTACTGAATTGGTTTATGGCCTCTGTCTGTTTTGCAGGCGTAATCGAGAACCTATTCTTCTTCTTCTTCACTAACTCAAGATAAGAGGTCTACAAAACATAAGGGAAAATAACAACATAAAGGGAAACTAGTATAACTGTCTAGTGTGAACCTCTAGTGAGTGATGTGAATGGATGAGTGTGCCATCACTTAGGTAGGTAGACCAACACGGTGTAGTACAATTGTAGTATCATTGGCAAAAATATGTGTATCTAATAAGGCGTGTCAGTGATGATGACTGTCGGTGATATTCATCCAAGAGTCGTACATGTTGAGCTTGACATCTCAACACTCCCGCTTAAGCTTAACGCCATCTCTCGTATGCCAAGCATTGCTCAAGATCACCATCCCTTCTCTGCTCCATGTGCTTTGTTTTGGCATAAAACACTATGTTACGTGCCAATTGTATGTTGCTGAGGTTGTCACAAAAGATGACAACCGGTCTCTGTACCTGTACTTCAATGTCCTGAAGTAACAATCCCCACCATGCTACCGCACATACTGCCACTGCAGCAACCCTGTACTCTGCCTTTGTACTCGAAAGAGCAATTGTAGTTTGCCTCTTGTTGCTCCATCTGATAGCAACACTCCCAAGTGAAAACAATGAACATGAATGCGTTGGTAGATCTGTGTTCATATGTGCTACCAGCCCAATCCGTATCTGTGTAACCATAGAGCTCCAACTCCTCATCATCCCTATATAAGAGTGCATAATCCAAAGTAGCACTCACATAGCGCAACGTGCACCTCACTGCATCTAAGTGTGGTTTCTTGGGAGACTGCATAAATTGACTCACCAATCCAAGTGTGCAGCTAAAGTTTGGATGTGAGATAGTCGAGTAAATGAATCTTTTCTTTTTTGCAAGAGAAAGATCCTTCCATTAATTAATAAACTGCCTAGAGGGCTACAAACAACCTCTGCGAAAGAGGTCTACATCAAAAACATGGGGAGACTCTCCCAGTGAGAAGGCAAAAGTATGTACAATGAGGGCTAGATCATGAGATGGGAGGAGGAAACAACCACATTGGTGGCCGGTACTGTTATCTAGGCACACCTTGAACCATGGTGAAGAAAGACCCTAGGCATCGAAGTCGCAAGAAAGCCTCTCGACGCTCCTGCATGCGATCGGAGCTGCCCTAAAGTCTCTCAAAAAACTGACCCTCTCTGTCGGTGGAACAGACAGAGCCTCGAAGATGCGGAAGAAGTTAGCTCGCCAAATGAATCAGAGTGTTAGGCCGTAGATGAGCTCCCAAACAGGCCGTAGATGAGCTCCCAAACACCACTCTCTGTAATTGCACCACTCATGAGGGATGAGCTTTGTGGCAAGCAGCAGTGTAGGTCGCGTACTAGAGGGTGGCTCTCCCAAGCCCAAAGCCGCTAGTGTCTTGACTCAAGATCTGTTGGGTTAGGATCGATGACACAGGTCCTCCCATAGATGCCCACAACTCTAATCCCTAAAAACAACATTCTGCAACCGGTGGTGTCTCTACTGAGCTTCTATGAAGCCGCCCCTCCCCTTGAATCTCAAAAAACTTGCGGGGCACTATCTTCAAGCAAGCGATAACTACATTGAGGACCTCCAACCGCGTGAAGGCTCCCATCCATATGGGAGCTGCTACCTCAAGAGGCGTGTGCCACTCAGCTGGTATAGCCTCCGTAATATCCTGACACATGCTCTGCCCCCCCCCCGCATGCCTTGTAGCTGAATGCTCTGAACCTCGTCGGGAAGGTCTGAAAACTGTAGCCATCACCGAATGTGCAGGCTGGAGCTCGGCGTGCACGTGCAGATTGGACCCCCCGCATGCCTCGTAGCTGGATGCTCTGAACCCTCAGCCATGGGACCCCAAGAGACATGAGGCTTGTTGCCAACCAAGTGGCCTTTGTGTGTGTTAACCATGGGGTTCCAAACAAGAGGCTGTCTCAAGCACTCCTCCATGCAAGTGGGTTGGTGCTGCTCCAGGCGACTTCTCAGCTGCTCTTAGGACCTAAGCAGACTCGTGGCAAAGGGGTCCTACCAACTCTTGCTCAAGCCGACTGTTGAGCACACAGCTATGGCAGGTGCCTACGGTGAGGTGCCATGGCTTGGAGTAGCGTGCAGCAGATGAGGAAGGTGCAATCGAACAAGAGAGAGAGTAGTCGACACAGCAAGACCAGACAAAAAAAATAACACTAAATTGTATATGAAGCCTTAATACATAAATATAGCCTTCCATGCAGACTGGAACTGTAATTGCATGCCATAAGGGCACGTGTCCACGGGTATGACAAATTAGTCGAACTCGGGCTTGAATACCTAACAATCCCCCCTCAAGCCCGAACTAGACAGACCCTCTCATGATACCTCGAGTTTTTGGTGTACTCGTCAACCGTGAGTTTAAGCGACGCAAGTATGTCACATATGTTCTATATGTTCAATAAATAGTCATTAATAGCTAGGTTTTCTTCAACCTTGCAGACAGACTTCCACTTTATCATCATCATCGACAGTAATACCAATCGATGCAAGTGACTCACATATGTTCTATATCTTCAATAAATAGTCATTAATAGACATGTTTTTCTTCAACCTCGTAGACAGATGTCCACTTTATCATCATTATCGACAGTAACACCAATTGACGCAAGTGACTGACATATGTTGTACATCTTCAATAAATGTCATTAATAGACAAGTTTCTCTTCTGCACTGTATTCAGCTCGGTGTTTAATTGTAGCTGCCTTGCCTTTGTGTTGGTCGCATCCAAGGATAGTAAGGTGTCCTAGGCCTCCTTAGGGTGTGAGCATCTTGTGTGTGCCCAATCATAGTGTCTTGCACACTCACAGAAAGCCAGTACATGACCCTCCGAGGTCCCTGGTTACAATCGTTAAACATCTTTATCTACGCAACACTTGCACCTTCCTCTGTAAGAGTGGTGCTGTCTCATGCTCTCAATCAATATACTCCCAATAACCTTTACCCATAAGATTCTGAACTTCCAAGCATGAAAGTTGTTCTTGTTCAGTTTCTCACTGACAATCTAGTCAAGTCCATCATTGTTGGACGACATGTTTCCAACCAGCCTGCTAAAAATAGTCAGTTACCACATGTAACCAGAATATGTGTACATACACGTGCTTCACAATACCAAATAATATTTTTGAACATTGCACCTGAATTGAAGCTTAGTGCACCACCAAAATGTAGATGTGCAGGATTCCGAACCTTGTGTTTTTGCATGCGAATGCACTCTCCAAAACGGGGGCAAAACGCGTCCGGAATGGAGTTCACCATTTCAAAACAATTCACGACTTGGTAGCTAGAGTGCTCCCAAGTAGAGAATGACACCTTGTTCGCCCCAAAGACTGACGTCCCTTTCGGTATTTTTTTTGTTCTTATTGCATTGGAGAAAAACTTGTAAACTTCTATCCCACTTTTATGGGGCTGAAATTTCCCTACTCTAGCCCAATTTCGGCATCATAACAATCCAATGGTATATCGCTCGCATTGGTCCTCCAAGGGAATCAACTTGAAGAAAGACACCGGAAGGTAGATGTCGAGGAACCTTTGGTTGTAGCCTTCCGTGGTCTCCGTGGCAAGCATTTTCAAGTTTCCCCATTTGGACAAAATTTGGACTTCAAACAGGTTGGTCATATAATTTTGTGTAAAAATAGTCTTGAAAGCTTGCCAAGTCCTTGAAGCATGTGGTTGGGTGGCGATTCATGTTCACTACTACATAGCATTATCTTTGAGAAATCCTGCAGCTCGAGAAATTTTTGATTTCTCAGCGTAGTTGCCCAAAGCATAGATGTTGTCAAATTGTTGGACCAGCTGTAAGGCTTTCTTCTGATCTGTCACTCCCAAAAAAGGAAAAATCGAATTGTCGTTCCACCATATGTCACGAGAATGTGACAAACTAACTTTATTTGTTGTTTTCCTTCCTTTGTTTTTTATTTAATTTTTGGGACTCTTTTTGAAATCACTAATGCTTGGACACAACATGGCTAGTGTGAAATGGCCGTTGGGCGAGAGTTTCACCCGCAGGAGTCAAGGCCAGGCATTCACGAGATAGTTGGGCCGATCGGCATTGAAATCTGACTCGTAGAGAAGTGGCTAGGCACAATATAAGTCATTTAGGCCCCTCAACGAGACTTTATAAGGTGATGGGTACTAGGAAATTAAACCAAATAGGCAACACGGACACTTGGCAAATCTGGAAGCTCCAGGAGACACCTTAGCCGAAATGAGGCACCCAAACCGATATGAGAGAGAGGAGGGTACCATATGTCACGAGAATGTGACAAAGACTAACTTTATTTGTTGTTTTCCTTCCTTTGTTTTTTATTTAATTTTTGGGACTCTTTTTGAAATCACTAATGCTTGGACACAGCATGGCTAGTGTGAAATGGCCGTTGGGCGAGAGTTTCACCCGCAAGAGTCAAGGCCAGGCATTCACGAGATAGTTGGGCCAATCGGCATTGAAATCTGACTCGTAGAGAAGTGGCTAGGCACAATAGAAGTCATTTAGGCCCCTCAACGAGACTTTATAAGGTGGTGGGTACTAGGAAATTAAACCAAATAGGCAACACGGACACTTGGCAAATCTGGAAGCTCCAGGAGACACCTTAGCTGAAATGAGGCACCCAAACCGATATGAGAGAGAGGAGGGTGTGTGACAGAGGTTGGCAAAGGCAAAGCAATCCCCAGACATATCCTCGGAAGAGAGGTTACAAGACCAGAATCGAGAGGTACGAGAGCGGTTGGATAGAGTGATAGAGGAGGATCAACGGTCGATGTCAGTTCAGGAGCAGTCTGAGTTGCCTCAGGATAGACCAACCTGGCAGGCTTTGAATCTTGGAGATTCAATCGTAGGTGCCTCTCACAGTAGCCACTGTTCAGGGGGACCAGGAGATTAAGTCTTTGCAGCTTGGAGAGGATTTTGACTTTTTAGCATGCTTCACATCTCCTATAGATTTGAGGAGTGGGCCACTATGTGTCGATATGCTTTTTCTGCAGTTATTAGGAACATGTCACATTTTCTTCGACCCAGAGAAAGCTCCCATGATCAAATTTAGAGTGAAGGTCAAATTTAGAGTGAAGGCTTCGCAAGACTCCTTCTGGACGAGGGAGGTTGTCTATGATACCATACGTGAGCAGACAATGGTCGAGGCTAATTACTTTATGGATATCAGACAGTTTGCAGATTTGTTTGAGCGCCAATTTAGAGAGGCCTTACAGAAGTTGGTTTGGTCAGAGAGATGCGCATCTTGGTACCTTCCCTTAGCTTTTGAGGTGGACAGTGCGTGGGTCTTCCTCTCCCCCCCCCCCCCCCCCCCCCCCCCCCCCCCCCCCCTCTGCCGGGAATCTCTTATAGTTTGGTTGTGCCATAGATCTGCTTTCTTTTTTGGAGTACATCATCATGAAATGTTAGAATGGATACAGATGATTTTGGAGGCACGGCCTAGGGGCTTCACAGTCCCTTGGATTTTGTGAGCCGCGACAAGAGGTTTTATCACAGCGGATGCTTTATATTAGTCAGATTACCAGCACTTGACTTTGTGGTTTTTGCTACATCGCCCGAGGTGGGACACAGCTTTGGGCAGATTTGTGTAGACTCTATCACTATCCAGATAGCTACACTTCACCACTTGGTTAAAGTATCTTTATCCCTAGATGTTTCTTGTGGTTTGCTATGGGATTTTTCCCCATGATCTCACTGTACATCCTTTAGGTTTTTTGCCATATTTTTTGTATATGGACTGATGGTCGATTTTTATGGTGGAGAGAGAGAGAGAGAGAGAGAGAGAGAGAGAGAGAGAGAGAGAGAGAGAGAGAGATTTCTTGTTTGCAGCAAAGATGTAGCACTTGTGGTGCAACTGTGAATTTGGAACGCCTTATACCTAATCATGGTAGGTTTTGATCATCATCATTCTATGTCACGAAAACATTTTTCTTCAAAAAAGTGAGTCCATCTTTATTGTTTGGATGATAGCTTTGAGAGCTGCAGCAGCAGCATTCAAACGAGAAGAGAACAGAAAGCACTTGCATCTGGAGTCTCGTAAGCGTAGAAGAGAGCTGAATGAGCATGGGGAGAAAGTGAAAAGATTGAAGGTATCAGTTATGCTACTGGTTTATATGATGGAAGTGCTGGAAAAGACATGAGGATCCTCATGCATGAATTTGTTTTGTAGGAGCTTCCAAGCTCTCCCACAAATTACGAAGGGAGCCGCCACATCAAAGGTGTACAATATCCATTCAATGTGAATGAGAAAGTCCTTATTAAGGTAATGTACTCGGAACATTTCTTAATGGCTTTGGTAAGGCTTGGTTCCGGGCAATATTGAGAAGTCTCTCCGACTCTCTCTTGAAACTTTCCCTTAAACCAATATAATGTGCATCTACCAATTTGTTCATCAGATTTATGTTGTATCTGTCTTCAGGGTAATAAGAGGACACCTGAGAAATTTGTTGGCAGGGAAGCTATCGTCACGTCTAAGTGCTTGAACGGCTGGTAAAATCCTGTCCTGCAGTTCTGTTTGTATCTGATGCCTCTTTGAAAGTATGCTGTTTCACTCTGGGTTTCTTGTGGAGTCTTTTGATGATAGGCTGTTTTAATCAGGTATTTGCTTAGGACTCTAGACAATGGTGAAAGTGTCCGTTTGCAATACCGGTCTCTACAGGCATGTGCCGATGATCACAATGGAGTGAACGAAGAGTCAGCTCAACAGCAAAGTTCAACTCAAATGAACAGTTGAAGGAAAACTATCTACTCTCAATGAATGATAGTGGGCTCTTAGGTTGGAAATCACTTGAGCACCAACCATGCCCCTGTTAGTCGCCCTTGTACATAATAGCTGCAGTATGGTTCAATTTCGACTCGGAATTCGGTGGCCCACAGAGAAATTTGATCACACGACTTTTTGTGAGCTGTTGTGTGAAAGTTTGGGGACAATTTCATGTGCGACTGTTTTGGAAATTGTCCTTCTGGATGCAGATGCTCTCACACCAGAGGTATATACTTTTGACTCGGGGAGGTGCCAAAATCTGAAAAGAAGCCTTAGATAATCAGATAACTCAGCATGGATTCCTTGCTGTTACGAAATGCAATTGCAATGAGTTGGGCTGCTTGCGCAACTTTTAGCTTTTGATTTTATATGGCTTACGTATAGGATACATGGGTAATCATATTATTACAGAAATCTACCCATTTTTTCTAAACAATTGTAAAAGGTGATTGGTTCTTATGGCAAATATCTTGCAAAATGCATTATTACAAAGTCTATGCTGAATTCAGATGGCATGAATTTGGTGATGCACTGTGCCCACCGTAATGATCGACTTTACATATTTAGGCCTCAGATTGCATCACTTATATATTGGGTAGGCAACTGAGGTGGGGAATGGTTTGATGCTTCGGAGTAGAAATTCTATTGATTATGTGTCAAGATTTATCTCATAATAAACCAACATCAAGACGCCTATGGATACATGGAACTTATACAGCATCAATATATACATTTCTCTAACAAGTAGAGAACATTGTGTGACAGATTAGTAAGTTTCTCTACGAAACAATGCATGACATTGGACAAGCATTGCATCTTGCATAGGCCCACGCAGTTATGTACCTATAGCGTCAATTTTCTTTAGCTTTCTATAAGCATAACTCTACCTTGGCATAAATTACATTTTTGGGTGCATAACTATCCACATCTTATTTAAACTAGCATGCTTATAACCAAAATTAAGAAGACGATTATTAGACATCTGTACACCCAACCTTATCTTTTCTGTAAAGAGCATAGAGTAATGAAAAGCCTTTTGAGGAGGGTTAGCTTTATAAAATCTATCCCATGATTTTTGCTTGGACCATAGAGGCAAAGATCTCTATGGCCCAAGCAATTTAGTGGCTTCCTTGATCATCATAGGACGTTCTTCTCTTCTTCAAATGATCAATGAATAATTAATACAAGTATATTGCAAAGAAAAGGAGTGGAACCTATTTGTTTATGAGCTTGATACAAAGAAGTTCCATAGTATAGTAGTATATAGAATATTACCAAAGGTTTCTCAAATTTTCAATAGCCCCTAATAATCTCTTTATATGGCCTCTAGGTTTCTCAAATTTTCAATAGTCCCTAATAATCTCTTCATATGGCCTCTGTAATCTTAAAATTAGATTTTGATGACTTCTACAAAGTTGTAGAACTTGAAAAGAGCTAAAATTTGATACATACTTCTTTTTCAAATCCGACTTTGTATAAGGAAGTTATGATCGATTTAATGAAAACTATTATCTCTCCTCTCATCATCAAAATAGTAACTTCAAATTTATAGGAGGAAGTGGAAGATTCCAAATTATGAGAGTATGAATGTAGAGATTTAACACCTTTTGGGATTTTTGAAGAGAGAAATGAATGTTCTAAACCCTTACTTTCGTCCATATGCTCTTCTACCCACTTTGCCTCCCATTTCTACCCACCATAAGTAGCTTCATAAAATTCTTGGAAATCCTAGGAAAAATCTTCATGCATTTTTGAAGTGGCATTCATCGTTTGACACTTCTTTGCATGCTTCATTGTCCTTTTACGTGTGTTTTGCAGTGCTTTCTCTCTCTAGTAGTCATTTATATAGAGAAAAAGGTGATGGTAAAAGTAAAATATATCAAAATTAAATTTTGATGACGTATTCCTACCTTGAAATATTAGTTGTGCTTGACAACGCGTGGATCAAGTGAAAAATAGTCCATTTTTGCTTGGGATATATGTTTAAGCAATAATAATACTTTCCTTACACTAAATGACAAAGCCTGAAAGAGTTTTGGTACCGTAGTCATTGCAAAAACTTGAAAACATTGTGTACACAAAGAACAATTCAATGCACATTGAAAGAAAGTAAACATCGCAATAAATCATTGAACATTTTGTATCTGAATATTTTAGTTTGCATTTAAGCCATTAAAGAATTTGTAGTCTTGCAAGAAAGAAATGCAATCCTTTAACTGGGTTAGTGCATGCATTTATCATCTTCAAGTGAGTAATGTCTAAACTTAATCAAATATTTATGTATTACCTTTCCACTTTGTAGCATGTTGTCTTCGTGTTTAATAATAACCTTAGGTAGTTTGATCTCTTCTTGTTCAACAGACTTTGGAGGGTTCTTTTCAATGGGGCTCATTTGCGGTGTACCCTTAAACGGCTTAAGTAGACTCACATGAACTGCATTATATACATGGCAATGCTTAAGCAACTTCAAGCTATAAGTTGTTGTATCATTGATTCTTTTTAAAATTTGGAATGGACCATAGCACTCCTTAGCAAATTTAACATGGAACTTCCGATGTTTTGTGGGTTTGTCTTGCCGTCTCTTACCATGTTTGGAGATAATCGAGCCTTACGGGATTTACGAAAAACCCATTCTTCTTTTTTTAACTTCAAATGAATTCCATGGTACCCTACATAAGGAGGAGCATGTGATTCATATAGATTCTTTGTTATGTGTAATCATAAACTATGAAATAAAAAACCATCCTTTAGTAAGAAGGGTTCATGAGTCTTGTCGTTATTTAGGCCATCCATAAATAGCTACATTGTTACCGTCTTCTGCATACTTGCCAATTATGCTTGTAAGGTCATGACTATATGTAGTAGAAACAACATTGATCCTAGGCTGATGTGAGGATGCATCTGTAACTGCATTCTGCTTTCTTACAATATGATCTATACGAAAGTGAAATTGCAAAAGTAAATTATCCCACCTCATTTGTTTATTTGAAAGCTTGGTTTGTGTGAAAAAGTACTTGATAGTTTGTTCGTGTAATGAAAGATGTCCCTAGAAAATAGTTCTTCCGTAAATCAAATGCATGAATGACTATAAGTTGTTCTTGTTCTTAGATCCCAAGTGCTTGCTCTTTTGGGTGTAATGGATGACTTTCATGAGCATTGGGATGTCCTTCTTTAGAAAGGACTACCCCAATGCTATCACCACATGCATTGTAATGAACTTCAAAAGGCTTGGTAAAATCTTATTAAACCAAAAGTGGTTTTGTCATAAGTTTTGTTTTTAGCTCATCAAAAGCATGATTCTTTCTAATACTCCACTGATATTTCAGTTTTTTCTTAGTTAAGTCATGAAGCAACCCAAATATTATAGAGAATTTCTCTATGAAAGATCTATAATAGGAAGGCATGCCTATAAATCTTCTTAGCTCATGTAAGTTCTTTGGTTATGGACACTCGTTTATTACTTCAAGATCCATACAACTTTGTTTTTTAGAGATAATATGACTCACGGATCGTATTTCATTGACAAAAAATTCAATTTTTTTTCCATTTACACAAAGCTTGTTAGCACGCAGTTCTTCAAAAACTGCCTTTAAGTGCTCTTATGCTCTTTCAATGTCTTTGAGTAGATGTTATATCATGAAAGAATACTTCCATGTATGCTTTATTTTCAAAATAGTCCTTCGATTAACCTATTAGGATAAAGTTAGAAAACAATCAAAATAGTCCTTTGTTGGTGCCCACGCCTCCTCCCCTACGCACACACCTGCATTCCTTCCTCGCCATCGCTCTCTCCTCTCCCACCCTCCCTCATGCTACCCTTCCCTGCCCAGCCCGTTGCATGCTCTACGCGCAGTGCCCCTTGGGCGCAACCCACCCGCCTCAGCCTGCCTCGTGCCTCAGTCCGCTCGCCTCAGCCTTGCGCTCCCTCTAACATCCCCCCCTTGGCCCACCTGCCATCCCACTTCTCAGCTCACAGGAAGTTGTTTTTTCAGTCTACTAGGAGTTTCGCATCACCATCGCGCTTCTTGATTTAGCAGCAGACACAGAATGGTGGCTTCTGCTCCACCTTACAGGGACTCTCTACAAAAGTCCCCTCGCCCGACACTGTGGAGCCAACCCTTTGACTTGCTCTCTCGTGAGAAGAGCAAGCGAGCTTGATGACCGAAGTGGAACGCTTGCAAGCCACTTCGGTTATCTGCAAGATCATAAGCACTCGGCCCAGTCGGGGAATTCAGGATCTATTTCAGGCCCACCTTCTCTCCGATGTGGGCAAGATCACCGATATCCAGATCCTTGGGAGATGGTACACACCAGATAGAGTTTGAGTCTCGAGAGATGACGACTAAGGTGATTTTGATGAGCCCGCTCGGCATCCGAGCAGCTCGAGCTTACTTCAGACGATGGCATCATGGGTTTGACCCTACTACAGATTTTCTTGAGGAGGAGACTGACTTGCCAATCTCGGTCTATTTCTGAGGCCTGAGGCGAGAGTACCTCCCTCTTCTCCCCAAGATTGGTTCCATGTTCGAGACAATTTTGGAGTCTCCGCGCAGTGCAGCTTCAGTTGTGGCCAAGGCCGCAGGTTTTCCTACTGTGCAGGTTCTTATTGGAGACACACACTCCCTCCCCAAGGTGGTATTGCTGCCTCGGGTGAGTGGGGGTTGGATCAGACAGAGTGTGGAGTATTTGGGTCTCTCGAATCACTGTTTCATTTGCAAACAGATGGGCCATTTGGCAAAGGCTTGTCCTCGCAGGAGACCTCGACCCACAACACATGCACGACCTCCTGAGGTTGAGCTTGCCCAACAGCTAGATACACACGACGCACATGCTGGTACCTCGATTGAGAACAACAATCAGACAGTTGAGAGTTGACAGCAGGTGCCTGGCCGCTTCCAACAGAGGCGGGCTCGCCCCACAGCTCCCCCTATTGGCCGTCTTTTCTTACTTGGGATAAAGTCTGAAAAGAAATCAATTTATAATGGAAGAAAAGACGTGTGATTCATTTCATCATTAGAACATTAGTTGATATTAGATTCCACGTTGGTGGGAGAGGAGTCTTTGACAAAAACCATATACTAAAAAAGAGCATACTTTATTGATTTTTTGATACCACTAGAATTGTACTTCCCTTCCTCTTAGTACTAAGATTCATAGGTCTACTTCTACGATGAAAAGTTATGACTCTATGAGGAAACTTAAGTTGAGCAACCATGTGATGAAACCTTGGTGCTCTTGAAATTACTTTCTCATGAAGCAAATGAGATATCAATAATTCTTTGCGTCCACGTAGCTCTACACATAGAGCCTTAACTTCCCAATTGATGTTGTAACTAGAGATTGTTTCCCTTTAAAAGATGAAATGCATCAAAGAATGAAAACACTTTTATCCCTAACCCTACCCCATGCATAACATAGCTGAATAGCTTCTTGATTGATCTCTATGAGACAAGAGACATGGGTAACATAAGGAGAGTTCTTATTGTCATTCCTTGTGGTACAACCACGATAGGTGTGTCATTGGTCTCCACCTTAAAGCACCGATTCTCCTTCTTATATTTGTCAAGCTATTAGGGTGAGAGCTTGTTTTCTCCTTGTATACACTCCTTTGTTTCTTCTTTTTACTCTCCTTACGATCTTGAAAAATGCACTCATTGTAGGTATCCTTCTCATATTATTTATCTTTTTAAGGCATTTTGTTGGGAGAGAATATCTTCCTAGCAACCATGGAATGATGGATGAATTCTGAGATCATTTTAGGAAAATGCGACTTATCATGGGTGGTGGGAACATGAGGCGGAGTGGATAGAAGGACATGTGGATGGGCATGAGGGTTTTGAACATTTATTTTCCTTTTCAAAAATCCCAAAATAGGCTAAATCTCCACGTTTATACTCCCATACTTTGGACAGGCTATCAAAAATTTCAAGAACCTCCATATACTATTATGTTATGCAGCTTCTTCTTGTCAAGCTCATCAAAAAATGTCTATAAATTCCACTTCTTTTCTCTATAATATGCTTGTATTAATTATTCATGATGCTTTGATAAAGAGGAGAATGATGTATGATGTAAAATAATCCACTAAGTTGTTTGGGTCACAGAGACCTTGCCTTCCACGCTCCTACATATACTCAAGCTTCTATTTTTTGTAGGTACCTCCAAGATCACGAGCAATGAAAAGCCTTTTGAAGAGGGGTCAACATTATAAAATCCAGTTTTCAATCTTATGTCATCTCACTCTTTAATCTTCTCCTTAATTTTGTCTATAAGCATGCTAGCTTGAATATGATGTGGAGATGATACTTGGTTATGCACCCAAATATGTAACCTATGCTAAGGTGAAAATATAACTGAAAAGGCTAAATCTAATTAAAGTTACATTTGTAAGGTTTTCTCTCTCACATTAGGTAGAAAATGGTCCTAACATAGACACTTTTGGAGTAGAGCTCTTTTCTTTAGCTTATGAGATATTTGATAAAAGAAAAGAAAAGAATATATATATATATATATATATATGTATGTATATATATATATGTATAAAGGTGCTTAAAAATAACCATGGAGAATAATCCATCTAATAAGATAGATTGATATGAAATCAATTTTAATGAAGAGGAAGCTTTGACACAAAGAAATCGTGCAATAAGGTTTCTAGTACAGAAGTTATATGAAGCACAATATATTCCCCTTTTTACGACCCATGGGGAAACGGTTGATGTTTGCACATGGGTTACCACAAGGACTCCTTGAGAATAACAGAGTGAGCATGTTAAGAGGATTGTCAAAACAAGAGAAATCACCTTTTCAAGAACGACATTCTAATCACTCTCCTATTTGCACCACAAAGAGGCAAAGGTCTCCTTCAAGCTATGGTTCTTCCAAAAGTAAGAGAATTGAAAGAGGCAACCTCCATCAAAGGAGCAGAATATCTTCTCCTTTGATGGAAGTCACATTTTCAAGGACGACATTCTAATCACTCTCCTATTTGCACCACAAAGAGGCAAAGGTCCCCCTCAAGCTATGGTTCTTCTTCCAAAAGTAAGAGAATTGAAAGAGGCGACTTCCATCAAAGGAAGATAAGATCTCCCCTTGCAATCACCAAGTCCTCCTTCCCACTCCCAAAAATCTCACTCTCATGAAGCTATGTCAAACGCAATGAAACGTTTTTTTATGATGATGCAAAGGACATATCATGCATGGAAACAATCACAAAAACTTTAAAAGCTCAAGGGAATATGGCAAGAGCATCACCTTCCTTTCCTTTGATGGCACTTGTGGCCATACAAATAAGGTGTTCAACATTAGCCAATAGTTTGATGCTCCCTTTGGAGGTGAGAGATTCATTGAGTAATCCAAGCTATGCCATCTATGCTCTATGTACTTCCAAAAGTCTGCTCGTCATTGGTGGCCTAGTATTATGCAAACCCAAGAGATCACACCAAATACTTGGAAAGAATTTTGAATTTCTATTATACAAAAATTCTTAATGAACGAAGGTATGGAAGACCATGCTTACATCTTGGCGTGGTCTTAGGCTCAAGAACGGAAACCCAAAGTATGTGGAAAAGTTTTGGGATTGCCATCTCAAAGCCACTATCTTCAAAAAAATCAACTTTTCAAAGCAAAAGCAACATCTTTACTAGGGCTTTCTGAGGACATGCACATATATGTTAATGCTCAAAATGCTAAAACAATTTCAGAAGTCATATAGAGTCTTGTGAGAGTGCTATAGGGTGAGAGGGGTAGAAGAGAGTGTGATGGGAATGGGCAGCACTGAGCTATAGGTGGGGGCAGCTTTGGGCAACATTGATTGGAATGTGGGTGGCTTCGGATCGTTTTGGGCGGCATTGAGAAGAACGTGAACACACACACACACACACACACATGGATATTGACACACGACTAAATGTTTTGCTTGCCTTGGGCACCACCACAGTGGCGGTGGGGGAGAGAGAGAGAGAGGGGGGGGGGGTGGTTTGATGAGAAGAAGATTCTTGTGAGAGTGCTATAGAGTGAGAGGGGTAGAAGAGAGTGTGATGGGAGCGGGTGGCACTACGCTACAAGTGGGGGAAGCTTTGGCCAGCATTGATTGGAATGTGGGTGGCTTTGGACAATTTTGGGCAGCATTGAGAGGAACGTGAACACGCGCACGCATGCACGCACACACACAAAGAGAGAGAGAGAGAGAGAGAGAGAGAGAGAGAGAGAGAGAGAGAGAGAGAGAGAGAGATTGGTGAGATGTGAAAATTCTAAGAGAGAGAGGGGGGGGGGGGGGCAATTACGCTATAAGAGAGAAACGATTGGTGCACCACTAAATTTTTGACCAGCCTTTGGCCCCACCTCAACAGTGGTGGCGGAGAGAGAGAGAGAGAGAGAGAGAGAGAGAGAGAGAGAGAGAGAGAGAGAGAGAGAGAGAGAGAGTCGGTCTTTGAAAACGAGGTAGAGAGCAAGGGGGGGAAGAGAGAGAGAGAGAGAGAGAGAGAGAGAGAGAGAGAGAGAGAGAGTCGGTCTTTGAGAACGAGGTAGAGAGCAAGGGAGGGAAGAGAGAGAGAGAGAGAGAGAGAGAGAGAGAGAGAGAGAGAGAGAGAGAGGGGACAATGGGAGGTTGAGCTAGAGATGTGGGGGAGGAGGAAAATTGAAGGAGGCAGAGGAGGATTGTGGGCAACAAAGGTGGTGCATGCGGGCTAGGGGGGAATCTCTTTCCCAAGCTCACTTTTCCCCCACTCCTTTTCCACAACACAAACATTCTCAAACCAAGGTGCAACGAACTATTTTTTTCACATCCATCAAGTTTAGCTAGGGAGCTTAGAAGTGCACAACTTATCAGTGTTTTTCATAGCTCTCTCTCTCTCTCTCTCTCTCTCTCTCTCTCTCTCTCTCTCTCCCCATAGAAGCATTAGGAAACAACAGATATACACACAAATGGATTTTCTTCCAAATTTTGAAATTACAGCAAATTGCGACATTACATTGTCCAAAAAAGTACATTGTCCCAAATTCCCAAAAAACATTGCACATAGCTAAATATTATGCTTCAAAAATACTACTTCCAAATTCTAAAGACTCCTCTTGCCACGTCTTGCTCTCCGAGGCTAGACTGGTGAATGAACATGTTGTGGTTCACATCCATACCTAAGATACACAAATAGATGTAGTGCATATGTTTGCATGCCACAAAGGGGAGGCCCTCTCCCACCCTCCTCTAAAAGTCACAATAGATGCAACTTGGGTGTTTCACAACCTGTCACCCGATACTACTCTCCTAATAGGCGGGAGTTCTCTATCTCTACTATGAACACTTCATGCTTCCCCATCTTGATGACTTCCACTTGATGAACAACCACCAAAACTAGGGATAGACAACTATCAATCCTTTTGAGAGACTCCATGTCAATAAGGACATTGCAGAGGGGGAATGGGGAACACACCCGACACACAAGGCTTGGGCCCTATATAGCTCAGGGTATTCACAGTACCCTTGTCCTCTCAAAAACACCTTTTAAAAAAACCAACTCACACTAGCAGGGCCTCGCTTGCACTTCTCCCAACGCACACACGACATGCACATAATCTGTCCATAGCATATCTCCACCATTCCAAGCATCCATAGGCATAATGTCCACTTCCAAAGAAAACACCACCAAACACACTACCACTCTTCGAGTGCACATCATCATTCACACGGAACATACCATGCCCTCCCTCCCAACCATATAAATTGAGATCCTCCTCAAGAAAATATTGTACCTGCTCAATAGCCCATTGCACAGCTGCATTTATGAGCATACCTTTCAACCACCACACACAAACTTCCTTTGACAGCTCAAACAAGCCACACTCTTGGACTTTTCCTCATGCTCAAAAGGACCACTCTGCTTAGTGGGAAAGTTTTTCAACATAGGCACCTTGGTCACCATCATTTCCATACTCACCTCCATACCTGCCTCTGTCGGCACCACCATAGCAGCAGACTTTTGCTCTCCCGAAGAAACCGCCTGCTATAAAGGGATAGACCCTCATATCACCTGCATTCTGGTCAAAGTTTTCCCAACAAGCACCTGTGTCTCTTCATCCATCTCACCCACCGGGTCATCAAACCCCCAATCAGCTTCATTTTCCATGCATTCCTGGCCAAAGGAACCTATATCCAAGGCACTACCTGTGCAATCCATAGTCAATTGCAGCTACTCTTCCCTTTGCTAAGTATCCGATGCCTCTCTCTTTCCATATTCTTTAACCTGTTCTTCTTCCTTATCCACTCTTCTTCTTGAGAGACCCTTGTGCATGTTGTACAATCAAAGCACCTTCCACAGCTACCTTGATGAACATCATCATTAGCATGGTGCCACATAGCACCCTTCCCTGCATGTCTTTGTTCCCAAGCTCTGACACTCTTCCCTGCTCTTTATTCATTGTGGGAACCACCACATCTTCATGAAAATAACATGGTAATTTTACCTTTACCAACACCGACTCTTCAGATTCTGTCTCCCAACTCGTATCTCTATCCTCCTCACTCGTTTCCCAAAAACTCAAGCTTGTAGCCTCATCATCTTCACCATAGGCCAATTTGGCATCAGTATCATCATCCTCGAGATGCTCCACAAAAGTTGGACCATCGTCGTGCCCACTTTCGTCATCCAACCCCAAGCTCTCGGCACATATCACTTGGCCACGATCTATTACCCTTTCATACAAGCACTCCACAAGAACAGGATCCATCTCTTTCAGCTGCACTGGGCACGTGGCATCTGCTACTCCTTTTGCATATAGGCTCTCTTTAAGGAAAGGCTCATCCTCATTGATGAGATCCTCCACAATCATCATAGAAGCTTCACCAGCAGGTAATTCCCAAGGAACATGGTCAATCATAGGCCTTACCCTAACAGGCTCCACACTTCTCATCACAGGCACCATCCATTGGTCCAAAGAACATCTTGTTGCTTCAACATGCGCACAATTTGCAGGCTTAAGCAAGCCCAATTCCATTTTCTTTCTCACTTTCCTACTCTTCACATTGGCAACTTTGACTGCCTCGGCATTAGTCTTTGTCTCTTCATCATTCACCTTATCTCGAACTCGAGGACATAGGCAAGCTAGGAATTTCTCTAGCTTGAAACCATCTGCATTGACCACTTGGGTGGCAACAACCAGATCACTCCAACAAGTTTCAAACTTATCGACAAAAGCATCAAAATCTCCACTTACTTCTTGTCGCATCTCTTTTATCTCCGTATCTACTTTAGTAGCCGACACCACCTTGCAAAACTTGCAGAGAAACTGCTATCAAAAACCAACCCAGTCTTGCTTATTTGCAGCTTCTAGAGCATCAAACCAGGCCTTCGCTTTACCTCTCAGCACCAACGGCATTGTCTCTAGATTTTCTTCATCACTCCACATTCGCAATGAGAGCATGAAGAACTGGAAATTCGCCATCCATTCGTGTGCATCCTCAGCACCATTGAAAACCGGACCCGAACTCTGCCACATCGTTGATCACAAACTCAACACCATGGAGCAGCCAGCGTGCTCCTCCGTGGGGGCACCAGAAGATGGAGAGGGGGAATGGGGAACACACCCGACACACAAATAGCTGCCCCTATATAGCTCAAGGTATTCATAGCACCCCTATCCTCTCGGAAACACCTTTTAAAAAAAACAATTTTCACTAGCAGGGCCTCCCCTGCACTCCACTCGATGCACCTATGCTAACAAGATCACCCACCCACACGCACACACCATTGCGGCTGATCTCGACCCTCTCAACACACACGACTCCTCTTACTCACTCTCTCTATGCACACACATATGTCGTCGATTCGGAGGGGGACACGCACTTCCAGAGTGCCGACACCGCACGAGAGCCAAAGAAAGAGAAAAGGGGAAAATCAACACTTGATAGGGGAAAGTGGGTTTGATCTTGCTTCAAAAAACTGATTACAACCTTCTGAACACCATGGCCATGGCTATTCCGCAAAAAAAAAAAAAAAAAACTCTTTTACTACACAGGCACAACCCTCTTTGCAGGAGGCTCCCGAAAATCTTTTTCGCCGCTCAACAAACACTTCTCTTGTGACCAGTTCCTCAATTGTTCTCGCCCTTCCCCATTCACCCACGCAAGCAAGCGGAGATTCTTCTCGGCCTTTCCCTTTCCAAGCCATTGCGTGGTACTCCGCAATCTAGTGCAACTTCGATGATTTCCTATGTGCAACCTCCACCATCCAATTCTTCCTCTTCCTTTCTAAGCCCAAGGAGAAAAAAAACCTTCCTCTCGAAAAAACATTCCTCGCCTTTTTTACTTCCCCAGTAGCACGGCGCCACTGCCTTTGGCCTCTTCACTCACTTTCTTTTTTTTCTTTCCTTTGCCTCTTTAGCTTAGAAGTTCACTTCTTGCTTTCTTTTTTTTCCCCCAAAAGTGAAGTTCCACTATTTCCTTTTGCTTTTATAAAATGAGAGTTGGAATATCCGATTCCTATGCTGCCGATGTTCGCATGTGCACGAACTTGTTGAACTTTCGTAGTAGCTTCACTCTGCTACCATCAAACACCAAGAGTTTTGCCGCATCTCGAACACGATTTGACTACTCCAGATTCACAAAACCGAAGCGAGGAAAAAATGGAACGGAATCATTTGTACACACCTCCTCGTAAACTGCAACCCCATTTGCCGAGCCGTATCTCGCTCAATATAAATCCGATTATTGAGCCGTCACTTTTGACTGGCCCTACACAGTGCATATTCACTTCTAGAACTATGGCAAGGATAAGAAACCTCCACATGGCATGCCGACTGAGATGGTCAAACCATGCCAAAACTGGCCTTCGACAAATGTTCATCGGCCCATAACTTGCCCTTCTAGATCTGATTAACAATCCGAATAGTTCGGCATGCTTCCCAACTCAAGAATTTCATGCGTGTCCATTCATATCACCTCAGGCCACCTATTCCCACTTGCCCTGTTCGTCGGGGATCTGCAAAGCATTCTAACTTTCAACTTCAATATTTCTCACCACGAGACTCCGTTTAACGAGCCGTCTAGACCAATTTGCATAGCATCTCGGGCACCTTTACCTATCACACCGACTAGACCAATCTAGGGCCTTTTTGGCCTAAAAACCCGTATCACATATACATCTCCGCTGCCACTTGCCTGCCCACAGCCTTCATACCTTCTTTAGCCCTTTGCCATGCACTTGCTAGCACCATTTGCACTGCATAGCACACTTCCCAATGCGGACCAACTTTGGCTGCACCAACGTCTTTGCATTGGTGCATCTACATTCTCTGTGGCAACATGAAATCCAACATTCTCTTTCATTTTCAACGACCTACCACGTGCCATAGGCCATTCCAATGGCACCCTTGAAGGTCTCATGACAAGATGTGGACATGCATTCAAGCTGCGTACCTCTGTGCTCCAAAACCAAGCCCATGTGTTGGTGGTGCGTCCCTCCTAGCATCACTGGCCAAAAGAGCATGGTGATATCATGCCTTCCCTACTTAAATTCACTTTCTTTTTGCACTTTTCACCACTAGGTAGTACCCCTTGGAAAGTGACTCTTGATCCGCCCTTGCACCTTTGTACGGCCCACATGCTATCATTGATGTCTACCTCTATGAACCTTTTGTTTGGAACATCAGTGAGTTTGTCGCTTAAAAAGTCATTTTGTGGCGGTTGACTGCTAAATGAAAGTTTTCTAGATTTTCTTTTGCATGGTGCATTGCATGTGACATACTCTAGCCTATGAGAGCTGTCTGGTTCTACTTCAGTTACATTGTCAATATGCTTGTGTGGCTTTGATATTGTCACATTGTTCCCAATGACCTCAGGCATCCTTGGATTGACGTATTGAGAATGGCATCATTGATGATGCGATTGGTTTGGGTAGGACTGGGAGTTTTTTCTAGCCGAGATGCAACTTTGTCTATTAGATTTTTAACACTAGGGCCAGGTCCCATATATTTACCCTTTGTGTAGGCCACGGGTTTAGTCTATTGTAGCAAGGTGTTCCCTATGTCTGACACTGTAGCATCATACAAAGAACTTTTTTGCTTGTAGCCTTCATCGGCTAGCCAAGATGCATGTCGTGAAATTGAGAGGTTTGTTTGGGGCATCAACATAGCACATATATTGTCTATATACTATAGAATACAAAACAAATAGATTACTCAATATGGAAGTAAAGCATTAACACATTAAACTTCAGATCTCGATGTTATTACCCCAATAATGTCCTTCTTCCAATGTGAGTATCTCACATGCCACCAGCTTAGCCAACACTCCATAGGTGCCAAGTTGGCATCTGCCACTTTGCCTTTTGCCCACCAAACTCGGATGAACCTATACTATCTCTTTGCCTTCTCCACATATGACATAGTTGCTTGTGTTCATCTTGAAAAACTGCAACAACGTGTTTAGTGGTGTGGATTCCCAAACTTTTCTCCCAATGGAAGAGGCACGAACGCTCCCATCCTTCGATAACCTCGTTGTCCTCCATTGAACATTGTACGTATTGTGTTCCAATTGGCTTGAGCTTCATCTGCCATGAAACCTGATAAGTCTTCCAAAGGACATCCATTCTTCTCTAGAACTTCATTTAGTTTATGCCAAAAAAGAACAAGTGCTACAATGTGCTCCTCTTTCATTTCGCATATTGCAATTGTCATGAGGTCTTGCACGTTAAACCCTCACCACAAAAATATGACACAAATTGACTTTCAAAACAAACTAGATAGCTTAGGGATCCAATTCCATTTTCTAGAACTTTTTCTTGTCTTGGATCATAGACATGGGCAACCATGGTTGTCCAACCCTCCACTTTCCGCACATGGTCAAAACAAAACCATGCTTCGTTCAGGTCTCCCACCTCTGAGCATCGCATTAGATCGACTAATTCCAAACCTGAGCCCAGGCCAACGATTGACATCTTGAATATAAAACACCTATCTTCATGTCTTTGTGATTGACCCAAGAATCGGCTACCATGGATAAAAATTTGATGACCCAAGCTTCACCTCGTGGAAATGAAACCCTTGGTGAACCATCAGTGAGTATAGTGGGTATCTGTTGACATGATGTAGTTGACTTGGAAATCACAAAGACTTTGTGTAAAATTGGGACATGCTGACAATAAAAACATTCAAGGGATCCAAAATCTTGGATATTGGTGTTTATCTTTGGTCTTTCAAATTTGAAAGATAATTCCATAATAGTTGAACTATGCTTAGCACTCAGTACCTCATGATGAAAACATGTCAAAGCATGATATATACATACATGTCTAGGCAGATCGATTGGGGAGTTTTGTTTTGATACAAAACATCCGCATCCCTTGTTGGTGCATTCAAAACTTCCTCAATAGATTTTACGTTTAGTTGGAGGAAATGTTAGGTTTGTGGTGGTTGGTTTTTGACCAAACATGTCCATCCAACGCTTGATCCATGCCATGCATGGGTGATTTTGTCACTTTGGGTTTGCATGGCAATTCAAAGATGAAATTAGTGTCATAAGAACATGGAATTTTTCTCACGCCTTCCCAATTTGAAGATGCAATCATTTTCCTTAGTTTTGGTGATTTTTCATTTGGATCCAACGCTAGGCTTATGACACTTTTACCTCGTTCCCGAACCTATCGATATCATATCTTTGCTTCTTGAGGTGACTTGATCAAAAGAAGGATGTGGGTGCCTTCTGCATAATCCTTCTTCCGCTAATGAAATGTCAAGACCTCATTGTTAGCCTTCTCTCTGAAAGGAACATGGGTGTAGACATTCTCCACTTTGTCCACCAATGCCAAAAACACCTTAGACAACGACACATCTAGAACATAAAATGAAGAGCTCTCTTGCCTTCTTGCATTGCGTAAAGGAACCATGATGGAGCTTTCTTTGGTCATTATAAGTGATAGCACATACGCTAAAAGTTGAGCTGCATTCAATATCGGTTCCACGAGGGATGGTTCAAGAAAGAGAAATGTCGAGGAGCACATGCATCTATCGCACCTATCGAAACAACAAAATGGTGAGATGACATCATGTCAAGTGACAAGATGTCGGGTTTGAATAGGGATAAAATTATGGTAGCCAAGAGAAAAAGGGTAGTGGGGAAAGCTTCAGGGGTGAAGAAGAAGCCAAAGAGACAAAAGATGTAGGTAGAGGGAGACATTAATGATGATTATATACACATATAATAAAAGGAAGTGAGAGCCGCACATTTGGAATTGAGAGAGAAAAGCTAAAGAGATCATAAGGCAGGGAGAGAGGGAGAGAGTGAAAGAGTGAGAGAATTGGGAGAGTGTTAGGGATGGAGGATAGTAAAGAAAGCTTCAAGAATGGTGAAGAAGGTAGAGAGACAAACGAGGAAGATAGAGGGAGAGACAAATGATGAATGTACACACGAAGAGAAGAAGAGAGTAAAAGCTACATAGTTGGAATTGACAAAATCCCTTGGACACTTGAAGAGAGGAGCAATAAATGATTTCTAAGAAACCATCTTTATAAAGGTTTTCTCAAATATCTTAATTGCATGTAATCATTAAATGTACTGCAATCATTAAATAAAGTAGAGAGAGAGAGAGTCCTTGAAAGTAGGCGCTAGAGAAAAGAAAGGGGAGAGAATGAGTATCCGAGAGAGAGAGAGAGAGAGGTCCTTGGAGTTCAAGAAATAAATTGAAACTATGTATTAACCTCTTCAAAGAGAGAGAGAGAGAGAGAGAGAGAGAGAGAGAGAGAGAGAGAGACAGACAGAGGGGGGAGGTCCATTAAGTAGAAAAAATGAATTGAATTTGATGCATTAACTAAGTCAAAAGGGAGAGTAGGAGAGAGAAAGACATAGTAGAAGGGACAAAAAGGGGGGGGGGGGGGGGGGGGGGGGGGGGCAGCAGTAGCGCTATAGCTAATGCTTCCTATCTTTAAAAAAAACAAAACAAAATTAAAAGGTTATATTAATGTCTTCAAATGCAAGTTGGGGGGGGGGGGCTTGCGCTAGTGCTAGTTTTTCCAAGCCCTTCTTTCTTTAAAAGTCTTAAAAAGATTTAGTTTTTATATTTATATCTTCGGGAACCTCTCTCAAAGAGCCTCGTTTCAGATTTTATTTATTTTTTCAACAGATCTCTCTCTCTCTCTCTCTCTCTCTCTCTCTCTCTCTCTCTCTCTCTCTCTCTCTCTCCGCTTTATCAGCAATAACAAGCAATAATGTCTACTTTGGCCATACCATGCTTTCACCTATGCCATACGACAAAGCTGCTGCTTGATGATGTCTCACGTGCGCCTACAGACAGGTTGGTTACGAGGTAGGGGTACCTGTGCATGCAAGGCAAACCTCTCACAAACCTGCAGTTGATCATGCACATCATCTGGTTGGCCATGGCGAAGCTTCTTGTGACATGTGGGGATGATTAAAGCGGCACTAACCTGCACCTCCGAACGGGGTGTGTGTTTAGGGAATCTCTCCTTAGGCACCACGTTGCATGATGATATTCTAAGGAGAGGGTTACTGTTGCAAAGCTGCTTTGATGCTTTGGTTACTATGTACACAAGATGCGGTGAACTTGAAAAAGCTAAAGAGGTCTTTGACGTTTGTAAGATTAGGAACATATTCACTTGGACCTCACTCATCGCACGATTTTTTTAAAGAGGGTTGGGATGTAGATGCTCTTGTTTATTATAAATGTATGCTACATGAGGGTGTCTCTCCAATTTTCGTGACTTTCACCTGCATCTTGAGACCCTATTGTAGTGTAGGAGCAGTTGACAAGGGAGAACGAATCCATGAAGAGATTGCAAAACAAGGTCTGTTGCAAATTAATCCCATACTTGCCAAATGTGGTGCCCTCACAAAGGCAAAAAAAGTGGTCGAGGACCTTCCAGATCGGAATGTTGATACTTGGTGTGCATTGATCACCAGTTATGCTCATGAGGGCAAAGGTGAATAGTCATTGTGTTGTTTTGAAAGGATGCAACATGAAGGCCTCTCTCCAATAGGCTATTACTAGCAGCCCATTGGTAAGGTCATGCTTGAGATGGGCAGTAACTGCTTACAGGGTATGGTGAG
The DNA here is from genome assembly GCF_014529385.1 of Adiantum capillus-veneris. Classification (NCBI taxonomy): domain Eukaryota; kingdom Viridiplantae; phylum Streptophyta; class Polypodiopsida; order Polypodiales; family Pteridaceae; genus Adiantum; species Adiantum capillus-veneris. The sequence continues at coordinate 100,025,257 of NC_140960.1, read as the reverse complement.
GGAGCATCCAAACATTGAGCTGTGAAGAGCAAAGATGACTAGGAGATGAGTCTCCACCTCTCTCTTGTTCAATATGGAAAGAGTGAGGGAAATCGGAGAGAGTGATGAAGGATAAGGTGAGCAAGCTTATGGCATAAGGGCCATGGTTGAGGCAAAGTTGCAGGGCAAGGGTGCAGTGCAGAGGGAGGTGAGGTGAGGTTGATATCTGACTATAGGGAAACATAATGTAGAGAGTGCTATATTTAGAGGAAAAGGAAATCTTTAAAGATTCTTAGTAAAAGAGGATGGGATGGAAAGCTCAAACAACAAAAAAATGGGGGAGGAAAGGATGGAAAGCACTAGTGCTTTTCATCCACTCCCCCTTTTTTTTTTCTTAACCCTTCTAAATTGCCCCCTCTCTCTCTCAAAAGTCTCTTGGAATAGTTTCCTACTACTTTCTCTCTCTTCCAATCTCCTATATAAGTCCCTTGCTATTTTTTTCATTGCATTCAAGAGAAAGCATCATACAAGGTACGGTTCTCTCTCTCTCCTCTCACTCTCCCAGAGACCTAGTGTCCTCCTCTCTCTCTTTCTCCCTCTCCCTCTTCTTCTCCTCCACTCCTCCTCGCCCTCTCCTCCTTCCCTAGCTTCTCTCTTGTAATGAGCATAAGGTGTAGCCGTACACTATGATGTGCTCAATAGCAAAGGCTTGTTGCATGCCCCTCTGGCTATGCTGAGTGGAGGTCAAAGCACCCTTGTGCTAAAGCTATCTCTCCTCCACTCCTCCTCTTTCTCCCTCTTCCTCTTCTTCTCGTCCACTGCTCCTCTCCCATTCTCTTCTTTCTCTCCTCCTTCTCACATCAACTATTGCTATGCATTTTTCTTATGTACCGATGATCTCTATGCAGGCTATTGCATACTCTGCATTTTACATAGGGTAGTTTCAAAGATGGTTCGATCTTCTGTTGCTTCTTTTTCCAAGCACAAGACCGTTGTCCTTTTGAACAAGGGCAAGGTAGTTGGAAAGCGATTGGTGATCCAAAGTTTACCCCACAAGAAACTACATGGAAAGGAACCTCTTCAAGGCACGCTTGGAGTGTCGGTTACAGTAGCATCTAGACCCGAACTTTCCCTTCTATATGTTACTCCCATTGCTGATGAAATTACTACATTGGGAGCAGCGATAAACTTTGTCATTTCATGGCCCATCAAGGATTTAGTAAGCAACCATGAATGGACCTTTTTGTGGGATCTTTGTTGAAAACATTCCTTTGATGACCTCATTTTATTGCAGCGTAAAGAGAATGTAGACAAAAATTCAGGGTCTCAAATGGCTACAAAATCTAACGTTTTTATTTTCATTTGCAAATATCTCATTGTGGCTCCGTGTTTTTTACACAAACTCACATAATTTGTGCAAGCTAGCGATGCGGCTAAAGGTAAATGCAAAGAAGACATGCCTATGAGGACAACAAAAGTTTCAACTCGGATGGGTGCAAAATCTACACAGCAAGCTAAGGGAGAGACGAAAGACAACATGCAACAAAACCAAAATGAGGTGCATAATCTTGATATTTGGCTGATGTAAGAATTACATACCACTTATATGTCTTTTTTGTTCAATTGATGGGTAAAAAGAGGCAAGTTGTACAAGGAAGTCAAGTTGTGGATAGCCTACCACCCAAGAACAAGATACCAAAGGACGATGATCCCACTTGGGAGGATCCCGTTGCAAAGAAGAAGCAGGTTTCAAAGAGTAAAGCTCCAAAACCCAAAAAAACCTTTGAGCAACTAGCATCTAAAAGTTCAAATGATGAGGCTAAAGAATATTCTACCCTGTAAGAGTAGATATTCCCAGAGTTGCACCCTTTGAGAAGTTGAAACCTAGCCTGGATGATGACATTGATGTAGATGAATGTAGATGAAGAGAATTGTGATGAAGAGCACGGTCTCTTCACGATCACGGAGAAGTCCACTCTAAGTCAATGAGACCACCTGGTGTTTAGAGGTATGTGACTGCATGTTTAGCATGGTAAGTTGTTCAGCTTGTTTTTTCTATCCACCAACAAGTTTTTTCTACCAAAGGTTTCAAGTAAGAAGTATTAACCTCATGTGCCCCTCTGTCAATTATTTCTGCACCCAACAGTTCGACCAGTTCTGGATAGAGTCAACAATTTGGCACTAGAGTTTTCTCGAAACAAATATGTTCCACACTGATCACGATTTTTGGTGTCCTTGAAGATGCCAATAGGAGAGACAACCAACATGACCAATGATATTATCTACCATTGTGACCCTATATGGGTTAGCTTGAATAACCAATTTGAGAAATAGCTCCTGAATGCTGGCTGGACATACTTAAGTGGAAAAATTCTTTACACGTGGGAATGGAAACCATTGTTTGAGAGCATGGAATGAGGAGATTGAGCAAGGTATTGAGAGATTTCTTATGTCCTTTGTGTCATTTAGATGCTCTTTGCTAACCACAATCTTTTGGTTTAGCCCACAAAAACGATCCTAAGTACCATTGATGCATGGAAGCTTCTCTTCTCAATGTCACAAGTGAGACTGAAGACAAAGTGCTCATTGTTGTAGCTAGGCTAAATAGGTAAGTAGGTCCATACATGAATCTAGACCTTGCACCACTAAATTGTTACACATTGTGAGGGCATGTAGGAGTATTTTGTGATTCAAAATGAGAGAGAATGTGTGTACATGTATTCTTTGTTAAGTCCATTTTGATTGTCAACTCCAGTTGGAGTGTATTGGCTATATTAGTCAAGCAACCAAGCAAGGTTGAAAGGGCTTTATGCAAATTCCTTAGAAACAAAGGAATGTGATTGAACCTCTCACCAATAATCTTTCTATCTTTGATATTGTCTATAACCTTTAAATCACAAGTACAAACATGTTTACCAAGTCCCTCAAAGGTCCTACAAAACTTATCATACTGTGAACAACAACATTCAGGACTTAACTCTTTTTGTTGGAAATAAGTGTTGTAAATTAGATTTTTGATAGGATGGTGATAAGTCCACCAAATCATAATATTGTTTAACAAATCATAGTGACCAAAAAGAGCATCAAAACTTTCAAAAAGATAACTTTAGTGGAGAGCCAATGCAAAAGATCATTGTTGTAAAGATAGTGTACATAGACCAATCCTTTTTCATGCACCTTCTTGGATATTGTCTTTCTTACACAAGGAACAAAAAGAACTATAATCATATCCAAATTACATGTCAAGAAGGTGGCAAACTGGGTCATTCCTCCCTTTGCCTATGGTGAAGCTTCTAGAGTTTCCTCTAATAATGCTAGAAGTGGAGCCATGGGGTAAGGAAATAAGTAAAAGAACTATTGGGTGTGTTGAGAGAGTTTGTTCTCCTCAGAGAGGATTTGCTATCTTCTTCAATCCATGGTATACACACACTTGTAGCAAGTTTAATCCCGTTATAGTTTTCATAGGTAGTGAGGTAGGTGAGAGGGTCATGAGCATTTGACTCTTTGAGGATGTCAAGCATTATGATTCTGAAGGTATTAAAGGAAATTTAGGCAATCACAAGGGAACATGCTTATTCACCAAGTCAAGAAAAGAAGAGGGACACATGAGAATCCACCAGCTTCTCAAGAAAAGGAGCTTAAGATGATTCAAAAGTACTAGATAGCATGGCCAAACCACATGATACTTGAGTCACATGAAGCTTTTGAGTAAAGAAATTTACAAGCACACTTCAAGTAAGGTTTATATACCTTCCAAACCAACTCTGTTTAGTAGTCATAAAGCCCTACATTGGAAGCACATTTAGAGTGATCTACAAAATTGAGTGCTTTAGTGAGTTCTCCTTTACCTTGGAACAACATGCCTTTAAGGATTTAAAGACGGCAGTCCTCAACAATGAAAGCGGTAAGATCAGTGAGGTAGACCAAAGTTTCACCAAGGATGGGTACAAAAAAAGGTTTAGTTAGGTAAAATTAGAGCTGGTATCAATTCCAAAGGACTCCACTTTGATTTGTGTAACTAGAAGAAAGGAGAACTTGACTTTAAAAACTTTTGGGGCAATTTTCAACAAGGCGGCTTCATGAGAGTGCAAAGATTATTTTGAAATTCTTTGATAGCCTCCAAGGCAACCGTATCCCATGAAAAGAGGCCACCAGATTGGGGGACAATAGAGATGGCCAAACTAGTGGCAAAGACAAGAATTAAACCACAACAATTTTTCACATAATTTGTGAGGCTAGCACAAAAAGGGGAGCAGTGGGTTAATTCTTAATTATATTGCGAAGACAAAATTTGGAGTTAGGTAAGTAATTTAGAGATGATTGTACAATCTTCTTCAGACTCTCTGTCTAGAGTAGCAAGGATTTTGATCCAATCATTGCAGGAGAGCATGTGTCAAATATAGGAATTCTTTTCAGCAGATAAGGAGTCATAATTTACCTATGAAGCATCCGCTACTAATACACCAAAGTACAAGAGATCTAGTAATAGTAAGGGCTTCAAAGCTAGCTCGTTGCCTTGCAAAATCACTTAAACTCTATGGCTATCCTCACTTTTTCATTGTATATAGGTGTGTGTGAGTTACGAGACTTTTTATATCTCTTTGAAAACCCTTAGCTAGCTAATCATTGGGCTGGTTCAGTCAAATAAATAAATAAAAATAAAAATAAGAAATACATTATTATCCATTTGTGTGTAAGTATTTCATTGTATAGAGGGCTTAAATATAGGTGTTTCTATCATTGTTATTTTGGTATTTATTTAAATACTTATACCTAGGTGTACGTTATTTTCCTAAGTATACTATGTACATTGACTCACCGTTACCATAATTTTCCTTCCATTGTTTTTTATAAATAATCCTATTCTGCAAACCTCGTAAAGATTTGTGTGAACCCACTCCAAGAAAAATCCACAAAAATTCTTTTCACTCGGTCATTCGTTGTTTACTAAAGTATTTTTTACATGCATTTTCTCTTACCTCAAGTAAGTAAATTACATCAATAAATAAAAATGAGGGCCCTCTCATTTGCTTCTATATTTTCTTATCTTTTATTTTTCCATCTTATATTTATATACGGGTGCCATTATTCCAGATTCATGAATAGTTATGGACTATTTTGTTTTTTCCTATCATGTATATATTTCATATTTGAGAATAATCCTCATCCATGCATGTTTTCAAACCCTTAAGAATCTATTAGATCATTTTCTCATGCAAAGAGGATCTCATTCTTGGAGATTTGTGCAAATTCAACAAAAACAGGTCCACCGAAAGACTTTTGCAGAGAGAAAAATAGGTATTTTGGTGGAATTTTTGGCATCCAGTTTTGCTCCAATTTTGAAGAAGTGGTCAACATAAAAAATGTAGCCCAGGAGCTAAATAATATCTTCAAAGTTTTTCATGAATTTTGGAGCTTGTGGTGATGAGATATGATTTTTTTGGTGGATCCACTCTGCCCATACTCTCACATAGGGGTTCATCCAAGTCTTCTCTTACTTTTCTACACTTCTACATACATACACACACACACACACACATGCATTCATTTCTCTTTATCCTCACTCAAACATGCAACTTCCATGGCCTCTTGCACCCTCTTCAACATTACCCTCCCCTGTAATCTCTATAGCTCTCTATGTTCTACGGACATACACTATCTATATGTCTCTCTCTCTATCACTTTTAAGTTACAATTCCATCTTACTTCTTCTCAAAACACATAAAAACTAAGAATGTAAGCATGCTTAACCTCTACAAATTGGGGGTTTTCATTAATCCAATCCTTGTTTTCATCGCAAAGATCAACCTTGGCAGTGGCGCCGTAAAGAAGAGGAGGAAGAAGAAGAGGATCTACGGTCACTTTTGACAATCTAAACAAGGTAAGTCCAAAAATTTTCAAAATTTCACCATCACAAGGATTCTCTCACTTCATTCACCTATCTTTCTACAACTATTCAACTCATTCTATCCATTGTAAATATATCAGTAACGTTTTTAGTGATTACTAACACTAACTACTAACCTACTTACACAAGTATCCATTGGCCTAACCTTAAAAGGCACCTCACCTCAAGACATATACATAGTAAAAATTCTCTCTCTCTCTCTCTCTCTCTCTCTCTCTCTCTCTCTCTCTCTCTCTGTGGGAAGTCCACTATATAAAAATTGCATATTGATATAGCACATGCGAATAAGAGGTATTTTAAAAATCCCTTACCTTTATATTTTCAAGTATTATATTTATCCCTTATGTATGCATTTTTGTAAAAAAACTAACCCTTATGTATTTAAAAAATCACTTTCTCAATTAAAAAACCCTTTATGTAAGTACAATTTTTTGTAAATGTACCTAATTATAAATCCCTTATTTTGTTTGCATGTACTATCTTACATATTTCCTAGTGGACACCCTGGGTCTCTCTCTCTCTCTCTCTCTCTCTCTCTCTCTCTCTCTCTCTCAAAACTATAATTTCATCTTAAGTACCATCATCAATGCCTTCTCTTGAGCCCACATCCATGACTCAAGCAAACAAAGAAGGCCCACCATATTTTAATATCCAAAAAATCATAATCTCGATTTATTAGCTTGTAAAATAGGATTATCAATGACCTTAATGAGGGATCTCTAACCAATAAATAGGCCCCTCTTCTTCTTTTTTATTATCTTTAATCTCTTACATAGGACCCCAACACTTTACGTGTGAGGAGAGACTGAACTGTAGCAACCACTTTGTGAGCTTCACACTTCACGTGAGGGAAGCTTTGATGCTACACATTGCAAACGTGAGAGAGTATGACTGCCTTATCTCAAACCACTATTGTACATGCTCTTTCATTATCAAAAAATTGAGGTTTTGATGCTTCAAATGTGTAATTTGGTTTTAGAATCTTTGTCCTTTCACTTGTGCAACGTGCTTTGGAGAATTCAAGGTGATTTGTAATCTAGATTTGTGTCAATTAAGCTTGTTGAGAAAGTGATTTAGTGTTTTTTCATTGCCTAATCTTGTCCATTGTAAGAGAGTATTGTGGTGAGAGGTGTCCCACAACCCTAAGACAATGTGTGTATGATATCAATGTTTAGCTTTCCTTAATAAGCGTCGGTTTAGTTTTCTGCGAGCTCCATGCTAGCATCATAACAAACAACATCACTTTGTAAGTTGCAAGCCAAGGATTGGACACCCTCTATTCATCTCTCTCCCCCCTTTTCTCTATATCATTCTTGCTCCACTTGATGTGTGTCTTTGTATGATATTTCTTATGTGTGTTTTGTTGTGCCTGCTCTCAGTCGTGAGATAAAAACACTCTTGCGTCCTAGTTTGCATCCCATAACTAGGTCGTATCCCTTTTCGTGTTTGGTTTTGACTATGGGTTTGATGTTGTGTTTTTTGCTTGTGGTTTCCCCATCCCCAATTGAGCAGCATGGGAGACTTGAGGAGTGTTCTCGGCTAAGATTTGTAATCAACATAACGAATGATTGGGTAATCCATTTTCAATTTTGAAACTTGCATTGTGTTCCTCTTTCCATGCTCTTTCATTCAAGTGTAAGCATTGTAAGTTCTGTTGTGGTTCGCGACTACATGTTAGTGAACTTAATCTTCATATTTGAATACTTAAATCATTATTGTTTTTAATGTTTTGACCATAGGAGAGTGTTCTTAGACCACAAAGGCGATCTTTCTGGATAGTTTTGCTTTAGTTTTCAGGACCTTGATCATGATGAGTAGTCATTTGGTACCTTGTCAGATTACAACCAGACTTGGTAGTATAGTTCCCTTAGACCTTGTAGATCCTCCTAAAGTTTTGTTACATTTCGAGTCCATTCAAGTGCCAAAATCGCATGATGACCGAGAGCAATGAGAAAAGACATAGACATATTTTTTTATCATTGAATGATGATTTTCTTGTTGAGTTGATTTGTTTTCTTGTTAGGTCCAGTTCTTAAGGACTGACAACCTCAAAGAGTCTACGTGTCCCATCCGAGTAACTTCCCTAAGTATTGATATTATGTAAGTGCCAGATAGTTATGCTACAAACGTCCGTTGCGATGACCCGCTAACATTGGCACAGTTGTCGAAGAATGATTCTTAGATGGTGAGTGACCTAGTGCGTATTTAGAGCGCTCTTTTTCAAATATTTGTCTTTCCATTTAGTTTGCACCTTAGCAATGAAGCAGCTAGACACGAGGTTTAGTACTTGATAGAGTCTAGAAGTTGAGGACTTGTTAGATCTATTCTCAAGAGGTAAAGAGAGTTATGAGTGAGATAGCCAAAAGCATTTCATTCTTTGGTTTTCTACTTACTTTCATAGTACTGTACCATTTTACATTTTGAGTTTATTTTATATCATTTTGTTTGTTTTTGTTCTTAGTTTCTTTTCAGTTCTTAGGATTAGGTTAGTTAACAGTCAAAACCATCAAATTTGGTTAAGAGTTTTAGAGGAAAAACTATCAAAATCATATTTTGGCAAGTGAGGCCACAAACTCTAAAAATTTGGAAATTTGATGGTCAAAACTCAAAAGCTGATTTAAACCCAATAATAAGTGCAAAAAGCGGGTAACCAAACCCAAAAGAGTCAATTTGGAAAGTTTTATGCAATTTGGTGCAAGAATATGGATTGCGATCCATGTCTCCTTGTGACTTTTTGAGAGGAAACTGATACCATTCGGTCCAATGTGGTTCTAGATCACTGAATGTACACTTTTGGTGAGAAATTGACATTGAAAACTCACTCAAATCAAGAAATTGGACAAAAGACATAAAAAAACTTGGAAATTGACTAAAATTTGGGTCTTTTCAACTTTTTGAGATCCAAGTCCAAAAATAAGTGAAAATCTGACATCTACAGAGTGTAAGCATACATCTGACCAAATTTCATGTTTAGATGTGGTCAAACATGGAGCGCGATCTATGTGGCTTTTGATCATCTAGGGTAGAGATTTGAGCAATAGATAGTTGGTACCATTTGAAATAACTTTTCCAAAAGACACATTAGCAAAAAATTACAAAAAGTTGGTCAAAATAGCCAAACCCAGAAACTAGTCAAAAACTGCAGGGCAGCCACAAATAATTGTTTTCGATCGACCAAATTTTTTTTTTCGAATCCACAACATAGTTATGGAGTACACTACTGACGTTGCAAGTAATCAGTAGGCCAAATTTGGTGCCGAGATTTGATGAAACATGGATCGCGATCCATGTACCTCATCAAAATTTTTGGCTAAGATTTGAGCAGTAGATAGCTAAAACATAACAAACGCTTTTCTCAAAAGAAGCATTGGTAAAAAAGTTGAAAAAAGTGGTCAAAAGAGCCAAAAAAAGTTCATTGTCAAAACTACCACAACAGACGAAAGATTTTGGTTTTGCTTGAGCAAAACTAAACCAAATTCATAAATATTTTGGGGGATATGCTACAGACATCATAGACTATCGGCTCACCAAATCCCAACTCTAGAACCAAACATGGATCACAATCTATGTACCTTATATGAATTTTTGGACAAAAACCATACCAACCTATAGCAGAGACCATTGTGAACAAAATATCCAAAAGAAGGGTTGCTAAAAAAAATTCAAAAAGAGGGCCAAAAAGGCCAAAAACACTTCAAGACCAAAACCGCCAAACAGACCTAGGGATTGACTTTTGACTCACATGATCAAGTCCAAATCATTAAAAAAAGCATATAGATAGGATCAGTATACGAAGGGGAAGCTATGTACCAAGTTTCATCACATTGTGACACAAAGGTACATGGATTGCGATCCACGTTTCTTTGTCACACAGACTAAGACCAAACTTGTACCATCGCTAGAGCAGGTCACAAGGAGAATAACGTTCTTTTCAAAACTAAATTTGAACATCAAAACCCCAACCAAAATCCCAAAACTGCCAGCAAGGGCCAGAATTGACCTAAATTTTAGCCCAAAGGTCCAAATTCAAAAAAAAAAAGTATACCATAGCATCTATTAATCCTGATGATCCTAATGGTACTAAGAAAAGTCAATTTGACCTCCAAACATGGATAGCAATCCATGTACCCATGGTGACAGCTTGACCTAATTTTTTTTAGATTTGTAGTGCATATACAAGGAAACATATCCCCAAGTCCAATTTTGGAAAAAAATTGAGCAAAATTGGGTCAAAAGATATCAAAACAGAAGATAGATTGAAAATCACAGTGCAGACCTAGTGTTGGGTATTAACTCTCCTTAGGCCTTCCTCTTGTTTCCACTGACAAGGCAGCACTTGATGATTCTCCTGTGCTTCTCCTTCGCATTTCCTCACTTAGGAGAACACCCACAATATAATCAAACTTAAGAGTATTTGTACCTGTTTGGCGAACGAAGCAACAAGCGGCCGTTTCCAGAGAAGGATCATTTTTTTCTGAGAAACCATTGTAAAATTCTTTTGTAAGGAAGCATCTCTAAGCCGAGAATTTGTCAAAGGATTTATGATTATTCTTATGGGAGCAATTGTATATTAGAGAGCCAGTTAGAAGTTTAGGAGCTTATGGCCGGACAAGCCATTTGTAAAGACCTAATCTATAAAGGTCATTTTTTGTAAGTTTGAACATGATCTTTTGGATGGAAAACTAAGAAGACAGCGTACGTTTGAGAGATCCTTCTTGTTCGAACTTGTAATCTTCGCCATTGTGGCTACGGTAATCCAAATTCAGATTTGTTTATTGCATTGTGTTCCTCTCATCTTGCTCTTCCATTCAAGTGTAATCATTCAAGATTCGGTGTAGGTTTTCAACTACGAGTTTGAGGCCTTAAATCGCTTTTTTGAGTGTCTATATATGTGTTTTATGTTGTTTTGACCCTAGGAGGGGCTTTAGGGACCCTAAAACGACCCATTAGGATCATTTGTTCGTTGTTTTTGCTGACTTTGGGACGAACGATCGCGATCTTTGTACCTCTCAAGAATGTGACAGTGATAGGATATGCTCCTGATAACCCCCTGTAGCTTCCCTTCAAGTTTCGTACGATTCCGATATGATTTGCATGGTAAACGGGCGTGATGACTGTAGAGCTGTGTAGGAGGACATAGGCAAATTACTCGGCGGTAATGCGTTTGATTTGCTTGTAGAGTTAATAGTTGCATCTCTTCGAGTTCACTTCATTAGGAATGACACCCTAGTGAGTTTCCATGCCTCATCCAAGTCGCTTCCCCTGTATTGATAAATATGTTGATGCTTGAGAGCTATGCTATGGACGTCCGTCGCGGCGACCCGCAAACATTGGCGCCGTTGCCGGGGAATGCACCTTAGGTGATGAGTGACCGAGTGCGCAATTAGACTCCTTAAAAAAGATCAATCCACAAATCCATTTTACACCTCAGTTAGGTTGCTAGACAAGGGTTTAGAGCTTGGTGGAGTCTAGAGCCAGTGGACCGGCTAGATCCTCTCTTAGGAGATTTAGGGAGCTGTGAGTGAGTGTGTTAAAGCATTTTTGCTCTTCAATTTCTCTAATTCGATTGAGTACTGAAATCTCACCCGAAATCCGTCATGTTTGTTTTATTTGATTCATTTCCTTATGTTTTTTCAGTTCTGTACTTAGGAGTAGGATAAGCACATCACATTCCAATCAGATTTGGGGCAAAAGTTAGAGTCGAGAAACCAGAAAACCATAACTTTGGCCAAAAAAAAGCCATAAGACTCTGAAATTCTGAAAATCTGACCAAACAGGGTGGATATTGATTCAAATCACAAAGTGGTAGCACAAACACTAGGAAACACTTGTCAAAGGGAGCAGACAAAATTACATCAGATTTGGCCCAGGTACTACGATCGCGATCGGTGTACCTCAGTGTCAGATTTGTACAAGATTTGACATGTGCCTTCCTGATAAGATTCTAAACAAGTTTGTCTAAAGCAACCACACTCAAAAACATTAAAAATCAAGGAAATCAGGCCACTTGGGTAAAACTAGCCTGACAGACCCAAAAAGTGCAAAATCTTGGCTTTTGGTGATCCAAATGCAAAAAGACTTTGGGGATAGCCTTAAAACACCAGTGTCTACAAGCATGCCAAATTTGGTTTAATTTGGGCTCAGAACTACGATCGCGATCGGTGTACCTCTGTGCCAGATTTTGACCAGATTTCATCTGTGGGATCCTCAAGTGTATACAAACATAAAATTCTAAAGGACCTAGAGCCAGAAACCTCAAAATACCTGTCAAACCATCTGAATACAGATCCAAGTCAAAAATTGCTAAACTAGCTTAGAAATTGACTTCCAGTCGACCAAAACACATCAAAACTGGGAAGGAACCATACAGAGGGATAGCCTGTACACAGGACAACCCACCCCAGGTATCTCTCAAATCCCAAATCAAACATCAAAATCAAGTCAAACTGATAAATTTGGAAAAACAGACACTTCCAACCAAGAAATGGTAAAAACTTGACTTTTTTGAGTCCAAATATCGCGATCGGTGTACCTCTGGCCCAAATCTAACTCATTTTTTACCTGTTCATAGACCTAGACCATTTAAGATATCAGGAGTTGTCAAAACTCAATTTGGACATACTGTCAATAATCTGCAAGCAAAATTCTGTTGAGATCATTTTGAAGTGTTCAATCTGCTGACAGTTGGAATTATACAGTGATCTCATAGCCATCCAGTGTATTCATTTGCAGAGACCGATCAAGTAACAATCCATGCAGTCGCAGGAATTGGAAGATCATTCCATCTCCAGGTAAGAGGTTTGGATTCAGTCAGTAAATCCCACTGTCTTTATGTTTTTGAGATCGGGAAAACAAATCAACACCAGACACTGAGGCGGTCCGGGGCGGGCAACAAGAAGAGCGGCCTCTAAACACCCTTCGAGGCTCCCGTGCTGCTCAAATGGGGCTGGGGCAAGCACAATCAGAGACAACAACAACCCACAGCCAGAAACCAAACAAGAAAAGGGGCACCACCTAGTTGCAGATGCGAACTAGGACACACGTGATATCTCCTTGTACTCAAACACACAAAGAGAGGGGAATGCAAGATAGCCACACACACCAAACACAAACATTCACCACGCCAGAGAGAGGTAAAGCGCACAAATCAACTTGAGCAACTCATTCTTAGCCTTAAAGACTAGATGCACACAAAGCTTGATGAGAAATAGAGAGACAACACAAAACTTGACCTTGTTGCCAATACACAAATTGTCTTAGGGTCACGGGAGCCCTCTCACCGAGCACCCTCTTACAATTGAAAGTTTTGGCAAACAATTCAACAAGCCCTCAAACCACCAAGCATGAAATGGCATAACAAACTTCAAGGACAATATACCTTCAACCACCTGATGAGCCAACTTATCAAGTCAATTTGGAGAGAAGAGTCATAGTTGTAGCATACAATTCAACAAGCCCTCAAACCACCAAGCATGAAATGGCATAACAAACGTCAAGGACAATATACCTTCAACCACCTGATGAGCCAACTTATCAAGTCAATTTGGAGAGAAGAGTCATAGTTGTAGCATACAATTGCACCCAAAACTATGAATCTTATTTATGGACAAGAGTAGGCTACAAGTGTGATTGCAAAGTATAGTATCACTCCACTCCTCTAGATGGCATAACTAACTTCAAGCTTCTCCATGCACCTATGTGTAGTGATGGAATAGAGCACTCACAATGCACACACTTTACACAACTAGGCTTGAAGAGTGGTGTGTTATGTGTTGAGAATGGTGTGGTGTAGTGTGATCATGGGATCATTTACAAGGGAGAGAAGTGCTCTATTTATAGGTTTTAGAAGCTCCGATTAGGATTAAGCCTAATCAAGTTTATTTGAAGGAATAAAAGATTATGCATATTTTTATTTTATTTTTAATGAGGGTGGGTCTCTCTTGTCCTTTGAGTCACATGGATGTAGGCTCAAGGGAAGAGAATTATTGAGGATGATAGGAGAGAGGATTGAGTGAATAATTTGGGAGTGCCTACTCTAGTAGAGGGTGCATTTTACAATAAGGTTAGTGGTTAGTTAGTAATTATCACTAAAAAAATATTTATAAAATCATTCACCAAATGGTGAGATATATGATGAGAAAAGTTAGAGAAGCGATGAGCTTGTAAAGAGAGGTTGAAGCCTTGGAGAAGTTTGACATTCACCTCTTTACAGCACCGGAAGAAGAAGCAGTCAGCATGGCGAAGCAGCGCTTGTCGATGAAGCTATGTTATTTCAAACCTTGGAAAATTCATGATAAAAGCCTTCATTTGCAGAGGTTATCCTTGGATTTTTGCTGATTTTTTGAAGTTCTTTACAAAGCTGAAGAAAGTATGGTAATATGGACATATATGTAGAGAGAAAGGGGGACACATAGGGTGTAGAAATGGAGGATGAAGGCTATGGAGGTGTGAGAGATGTGACAATGGTGAAGAGGGTGAATTAGGACATGGGAGTTGTAAGTTTGGGAGTGGGAAGGAGAGGGAGGAGTGTGTGTAAAAGAGGAAAATGATAAAGTGGAAGAGGGAGTGTGGCTGCATAGCATGGGCAAACTGGGGTCCACAAATAAAATCCTAGCTCACAGCTCGTAGCTCAAAAAAATATAAAAAATTTTGAGGTAAAAGTTCAGCCCACGAGCTACAACTTTTGTTTGTATCACCTTTTCAAATTCGGAGAGTATGTGATCTTTAAAAATTTAGCAAAACCGATTGTTTTTTCCACTGCACAAAGTCCTTGTGAGGTCCTTCTTTGGATGATTCTTTTGAATACCTCCAAGAGTGAGCTCCCCATGGTGCATGCATGCATGCCACATACCCTTGACCTTATTTGGTAGGTCTATAATTGAAGATATTATTGAGATCATGATATAAGTGAATAGTACAACTAAGAAAATCAAATATTGAGGGGTCTAAAAAAATATGTACATGTCAAATATAAATAATATAAGTGGAAAAAATATAAAGGGGTCAAAATAAATCTCTCTCATTATAAATCTATCATAAAAAGATGAATATTTTTGGTGGTCTAATTTATGAGAGTAATAGAGAATAGATGTAGGAAGGAAAAAATCACAATAATGAAAAAATATACACATAAATAGAACTAGTTTTTTTGGATTTTTGTTGGGATGGAGTTACACCAAAAATAAGAGAAGCTTGCATGAAATTATTTTTTTATGGAATAAAGAGTATGCAAAATGGTAAGAAAAAATATGGTAATGGTGAGTCAATGTACATAGCATAAATAACACACACCTAAGTATAAATATTAAAATAAATACCAAAATAATTATGAAAAATCCTTATATTTAGGCCCTATATACAATGAAATATTTATACACAAACGGGCCATAATATACTTTTTTTTTTTTTTGGCTCAACTAGCCCAGTGACTAGCTAATTGAGGGTTTTTAAGAAGATATGGGAAAAGTCCCCTAACTCACACACGCCTATGTACAGTGAAATGGTAGGGATAACCAAAATGTTTGAGTG
Source organism: Adiantum capillus-veneris (assembly GCF_014529385.1). Taxonomy (NCBI): domain Eukaryota; kingdom Viridiplantae; phylum Streptophyta; class Polypodiopsida; order Polypodiales; family Pteridaceae; genus Adiantum; species Adiantum capillus-veneris. The sequence continues at coordinate 100,009,842 of NC_140960.1, read as the reverse complement.
ATTTGATAGGGTGAGGTAACTCGCTATAGAAATTATGGAGAGCCGAGAAAACGGTTATCAACACCTAAATTTAGAGGATCAAACAAGTGTTGTATCAATGATGGAGAGTGTAAGCCAAGGGATAGTACGACCGTTAGAGCCGATCCTTGAAGAAGGCATCTCCAATACTTCTTCAGAGAGATCTTCCGAGTATTTCACAGAACACTCGGGACAATTAAAACTAAACGGAAGAGAAAACATGGCAGCAGGACCATCAAACCCCTCAGCCATATTAAAGCTATTGTTCATCAAGTATCAATATGACAACAAGCAAAGTGCCAAGATATACAAAGATGGTATGGACCTCTACTGTGTGAAAATAGAAGATAGACCAAGTGAGTTCAGGGACTTAGTGCGTGTGAGCTATAGCGGAGATAGGTACCTAGATGACGAGGGTATCATGTACTTGGTAGTCCTGAATCCTAACATTGTAGACAAGTGGGGATTAATGGGCACAAAAGCCAAAATAGACGAGGAACATGAGAAAAAGGCACCAACAATGAGCTTACCTAATGCGAGATTAAGGCGAGAAAACGAAACGTTGAGAGTCAACATGGATAATGTCTACTTGGGGTTATACAAGTACAATAATGGAGAGCAAGATCTCTATTATAGATGCGAGGAACCCTACGTCGGAGAGATGACTGAGCAAAAAAGACTTTATGTCTTCACCTACACCGAGGGGGCGGAAACAAAAATTGCATCATACGACAAGTATGGAAGACAATATGCAGCAATCGATAAAAAAGAGTTGGAAGGATATACGTACTTTGGGGGACCACTTCATCAGTATTATGTCACTCCAAGCCCACTAAGACTAGCACCTACAACTATCATGTCAGAACTGTTGACCACAGGTGGAGGGAGGACTCATGTAGCTGATTCTTTCAGTCGACCTCATTATTCGATGCCAAGTCCCATGGGAACGTTACATTCCAGAGAATGAATGGCTACGAATCGAGGTAGTGCAGTTCCTATCTCTACACATACAGCTGTAGGTCCGACATTTGCAACCACCCCATCACATTTGCCTCCTAGTAGTAGATTTGGGGCAGGGGAGCCAACAAGAGCAACCTATGACCCCCATGATGCACGAGAACGATTAAGTCGAGACACGGGAGCAATGAGATTGACCGCAGACCATAGATAGATCAGGCCATCCCAAGTAGCGAAGTGCATGCGAAAGAAGTATAGCGGATCGGGGGATCCATATGCCCATGTATCGCTCTTCAAGCAAGTCTTAAGAGCAGAACAGATCACTGATTTTCATACTCAATACGAGGGATTCGGGCTGACCTTGGAAGGGACAGCCTTAACATGGTTTCAACCTTTAACACTAGGTTGGTAATGGGACACTTTTATGTCCTGTTAAGTGACCATTTTCCTTGAATTATTTCAAGAGTTTCAAAATGGATTTTGAGGTGCTATCTGTCTAGAAAGTTGTCTCATGAGCTGAAAAAAACTCGACATTTTTTTGGAATATCAATTCCATCTTTAACTTTGTCCTTGCACAACATTTCACAACCTAAACTGTGTGAAAAAACGGGTCCTGTTTTTGGCTTTTTTCAACTTTTTGCAACTATACCACTCTAGAATTCATGTTTGTGAGGTCTATAATGCTAGAGAACTATCTTTAGTAGTCCTCAACATGTCCTGATGCTTCTAGTGAGAAATAAATGTTAAAGTTGCAAGTTATGACCAAATTACAAAAATTATCAAATCCTGTTTTTTAGCCAATTTTAGCTCTTCTATGATTTTTTTGGTGGCTTTCATGATATCCAAATACAATTTTTATTTTCTATGTCGCATATTGTAACATAAAGCTAATATTCCTTAAGTTTTGGGGCACCTAATACCCTATTTTTCATAGTAGACAACGATGGTTGATTTTTTCAATTATAGAAGAAAACGAAACATTCTAGTATATCAAGTATAGCTTTTTCAATATTGTTAGTTTCTTGTGACAACTACATGCATTTTGTAGGTAGTAACCATATCTAGTCATAAGGATCAAATTTGGATAGATATTGAATAGTTTCTATGGGATTCTACAACTCATAATGTTGAACCCAGTTTTTTCATGTTTGCTGTATTTAGCACTTCATCTTTGTCCCCAAGATTCCCCTTGGTAAGAGATATATTATTCTTTTGACGTGTTCCATGGCTCCTTGTGAACCTAAAGGACAATAGGGAACTAAGAAAACATGCATATATTATTTGTATTGAGCGTGGCTATAGAAACTTTGATGATAGGTTTGCAGAATGGTAAAAATTCAACTTTTTTGTACCTATTTCTTTTTGCAAAACAAAAAATAGTGAGTGAGAAGCAATCATATGTTCTGATCACCTACCCATTGAAGCTAACTAGGGAATTTATCTCAAGTCCTACAAAAATCCCTAATCTTACTTTTATGCAACAAAACATAAGAAATGAATGTTTTGATGAAAATGTACTGGTCCATCAACTTTGGAGGCTTGGTGTGACCAAAAGATGAGAAATTTTACAAGTTTCTTATTTTTTCCATGTGTAGTAGGCCTTGAACTATAACCTCATGAAAGGATTTTACAAAATGAGTGGATCTACTTTGGTTTTGGAGGTTTTTTTTAGTACCCTGAAAGGACACTTTTATGTCCTGTTAGGTTACCAACCTAGTGTTAAACCTTGAAACTTGTCCGAATATTGAACATGTATTGCGCGAGTTCATGGAAGAATTCTCAAAACGGGGTATAAAGCATAATATTGTATTGCAGATATACGCTTTTAAACAAAGGGAGAATGAAAAAGTGAAGGAAGCAACCTTGAGATTCAAGCAATACATTGAGAGGTGCCCGAGGAGGGAATTACCGCAGGACGAGAGATTGTCTGTGCTCTTCATTGAAGGACTTAGGAATGAAACCTTGAAAAAGGACCTTCACTTGAAGGCCTGTAGCACATTTCAACAGGTTACAAGGGAAGCGTTATATCTTGTCGATAACTGCAAAGCATATGGGGAAGTCAGAGGATACTGATTTAGTAACCAGTGGCTCTTCATCGATTAAAAGCAAACCCTCTACCAAGAAAGATGCTCAGGCGTCCTTGATGCCGACAGCTGATCAATCGATAGAGGAGGTGACGAAGAGAATGCAGCAACATATGAGATCAAATCCGGTGATGAGACAGTCTCAGACGAGGAAGTGTGACATATGTGGGGGGAATCATCCGACGTCGTGGTGCACACAACAGCCGAAAGCACCAGTTGCGAATGGATGAGTACTGAAATGGTGCGCCATAGAACAAAAATGGACAAATCATAGCACGGAAGAGTGTTTTTATAACAAAAACTATGTGAGGGAAAGATCGTATGGACCTCCAGCAGGACCATCCCAACCACCTCCTCCAAGATATCAAGTTGGACCAAATATGAATCTGGTAGCAGGAGCAGACAGACCTCAACCTGTGTTGGGTCAACAACCTCCATTACCACAGGAAAATAGAGCCATGATTAGGTATGCTCAACCTTGTGAAACATCACCAGGAACGAATAGTACACTTCAAGTTTCTTATTATGAGGAACCGAATGAGCCTTACGCAACAGAACCTGAATCACAAATGTACGCAGACGAAGCCTATCAACCATGGGGAAATAGCGAGGGTATGGAACCACCAACGTATATAGCACAACCTTTGAGAGATCAATATTTGGTAGATGAAAGAACGTTAATGTTCATTGCGAACCAGAATTACAAACTAAGAGGATATCCTAATAGAGCAGGACAACCTATGGGACCATCTCCTCAAAATCAACCACCAATTGGAGAGTGCTATAGATGTGGAAGTACGGATCATTGGGAGCGTAAATGCCCTATCAAAGGCGAAAGAGTGAAAAATTTTGGGTTTTGTGATGGATGTGGTGTGAATCACATATTGCCAGATTGCCCAAAGAATCCGGACAACAAGGGAAAAGCAACTATGAATATTGTGGGGGTGATACCCAGTGCAAGCAGCGGATCAGAAACCGATCCCACGATCCAAATCAATGCGATAACCAAAGCCCAAGCCAAGGACTTAGGGAAAAATGAGCTCTTGGAGGAAAAGGTCGAGTTGCCGATACCCACAAAAAATGAGAGTTTATCTGTGAGAACCCAGCGAAAATCCTGGAAGGCGAAATGAAACAGGATGAAAACAAGAAGGTTGAAAACCCAAATTGCATGAAACAAAGGAGCAACTGCAACAAGAGAGAGAGAGAGAGAGAGAGAGAGAGAGTAAAACTGTTGAGGTTAACAACAAGCCGAGGAAAACGTCCTCAGGGGGATCAGTCTTGGTTGAGAAAGTGCTAGAGCCGTTAGATGCTCTATTACAAGCGTACGAAGCAAGGCTAAAAACAAGCCAAACCTTAGAGCAGAGATGGTTAACTTATCCTCAACCAGAAGTGGAAACGAAGCGTTTGAAAATGTGTAAACACCTCATTGAAACAGCCCAGGCGTTGATGGAACCTAAGGAAGTTAGAACCCCAGAACAAGAAGTGTTGATTCACAAAGAGCAAGAAAAACTAAAAATCGATGAACCAAAACAAGTAAACGGACCCAGGCCTAAAACGATTTTGTCACTGGATCATCGAGTGGTGCCGAACACGACTAATGATGCTAAGTCAATGACGATAATGCCAATTCCAGAAGTTGAAGAACAGTGGCCACAACACTTATGGGAAACCATTAGAAACAGAAAGAACGGAAGCGTGACGTTACAGTCTGCTCCAATTCCTGAGATTAACCTGGATAACGGATTTTATCCAGCCGATATACAATCGCTGTATGGGGATGCAGGAACGAAGGTTTCGGTGGAAAGCAAAGCCCAATCCTTGAAAACCCTGCCTTCATTTATACGTGAACACGAGGCACAATCGGAGATAAGGTTGGTTCCATCCCAGATGAGAACTATTCCACATATGGTTGACTCAAAAAGTCTTCAAGAGATACTGTCGACACCTATAACATGCACAATCACGCTGTCCAAACTCTTGAGAGTCATACCACACTTATGGGAAGACATGGGAAAACATTTGGAGCACAAAGGATTAAAGATTCCTCTTCCGACAAACCCTACGGGAGAAGAAAACAAACAGGAAGGTCAACCCAAAGCCCAACCAGTGCCTATAAACAAGGTCGGAGATTACTGTGAAGGCGAGGAGGGGAATACAACCTTACCTATTGAATATCAGGATATAAAAATGATAGCTATCCTAGACAGTGGAGCGGGAGTGGCGATTGCTACAAAGAAAATCTGGGAGAAATGGGGCCGTCCAGCTCACAGGAAAACGAGACTGAAACTGCAACTCGTAGATGGGTATGTAGAGAGACCATTGGGAATCCTGAAGTTGTAACTTCATGTGGAATTAACTATGAGCACACCTTTGCTGTGGTGGATTTCGGGAAAACGAACAACTTTGACATTATTTTGGGACGACCATTTATGCGTCAACTCAAAATGATACAAGATTGGGGGTACGACCAAATCTACCTAAGGCACGAAGAGCTAATAACGAAAATCAACATGAAGGATCACAGCTATAGAGACGTTACAAAAACACCAATGCAAGAATTTTATTCAACCACTGTAAATGAAAAAGAAATACCTCCATGGATGCAAACAAAAGCGCATGTCTGGATGTGTGGAGCATCTGATTGTGGAGACATAATCAAAGAGGAATGCGTTTTGGAAAGATCCGTAGAAGACGAGGCTTATCTCCCAGAACCTTTCGCGGAACATTTATTTGAGCCATTCGGGTGGCCTCAAATATTGGCAACCTTGGACGTATGTGTTAACGAGTGCACACCTACGAAATTTTGTGACGAAGAAGGATACGACGTAGTAACGTTGCAAATGAATAGCGTCATCCTTGAGTCCGGATCGGAGAGCGAGGAACAAGAAGAACCACCATGTGAGACCGAGTGTAAAAGAATAATTGATGAGATATTTGTCGTGAACGATAGGAATCGAACAGAGGAGGAATTTACGGATTCACTAAGCGTTGACCTTCCATCACTGGATGATGAAATCCAACTGATAGAGGCTGATGATGAGAGATCAAGTGCATCAGAGACGAATAAGAAATACACGCCGAGACAAGACAGGTTTTACGAGTTCCTAACCAAAAACCTATTCGACAGGAGCAGTATAGATCCAAGAGAACAAGAAAATCAAGGGCGAATAAGCATAATATGATGCCTCTTGTCAATGACAGAACAGGATATCTAAAGCTTGTCAAATCTTATGATTGTGTCAAAGACGAGGTCACTGGCCAGTTTATTGAAACTAAACCGTGGAAAAACAACAAGAAGAACAGACACGAAAAGCGAACGACTAAGTCGCATAAAGGGGGGGAAACAGGGTCTAGAATGACCAAAACAGAGAGAAAAATGGAGTACAATAAGCTCAAGCGAACCCTCAGAGACATATGGACGACTGACTTTGAAACAAATGAGGACACGAGTTCTGACAAGATGGATGCACCGTCCCATTATAAGAAGTATACCATACAAGATAGGAAAATCATAGTGCAACAACCAATGAGGAAATTGAAGGAACCGGGTACATCATACAACGGTCATGAAAAAGCCAAACAAATAGATCTAGCGGAGCCAGGAGAAGATCCAAAACCTGCATATATTGCCACGGATCTTACTAAAGAAGAGGAAAAGCTTTCAGTAGCTACTCTTAAATAGTATAGAGATGTGTTTGCATGGTGAAGGGGATCGGGGAGCACACCACAGACGGAGAGTGAGAGAGAGAGAAGGAGACACACGACACACGGATATGGGTGGGGAGACTCCAAGAGTGAACAGCCCCCTATACACTTATGCTATGTATAAGGTATACAAGTCAGTGGGCGCCCAGACTCTGGGCGGCCGGGCAAGGCACAGACGCCTATACCCCAACAACCTCCCACTTAAAGGCGACTCTGCCTTTAAGCAAGAGAACCTAGTCTAAAGACTACAAAAGGCAAGAGAAAACCGCTCTCAACCGATGCCCACTGGCTGGCTGTGATCGTGTGCATCCGGCTGTCCTGCTCCCGTGTAAGTCCATACACCACCAGACGTACCGCACACGTACTGCAAGTATGTACGCAATACCTGCATATCTCCCTCGTGCACTATGCCATCATCAGTCAACAAACGACTGACAACCCCAACTGCAAATGCTCCTACTGCAGCTGCGATATCCAGTCTCAAGATCATCATCTCATACATGAGACCACCGAATGCCGATGCAATGCTAGTGGGCCCTGCTAGCTCTACGGAGCATGCATCAACATATATATCCCTGGCAATAGGCATCTCTGACTGACAAGGCGTGTCAGCCACATGCATCTCCTGACTGTCCGCAAAAGACGCATCAACCTGTCGTGCAACCTCAGAGCAAACCAGCTGCTCTAGGTGTCTGCTGGAAGACATATCCTGCACAACTATATCCCCATGCTCACTTTTGAGCATAGAAAGGAATGATTGCATAATCGCTGACGTCTCAGCCTCCTCTGCAATCATCCACTGCAAACATGACCACTCAATCTGCTGTGACTCACTAGAGCTCCCATGCTCTAACTCCGTATGCATAGACTCTTGCACAACGTCCTCCTGTCGTGACTCACTAGAGCAAGACCACTCTACCTATCTATCCTGCATAGAAGTATCTCGCACAACTGACTCTCTGCTTTGCTCAGTCACTAGCAAAGCATGCATGTCTGACTTTGTCACCTCTCTGTGTGACTGCTCAAGTCCTGCCCCAACTGTGTGCACAACGAGCTCACTACTCTGCACTCCATGCAAAGCACCCTGCAACCCATGAGCAAAAGAGATTGTCCGGGTCTCTCGCTCTTTGCATGGCTGTAACAAGATTGAGACTCGACCATCTCGCACCAGTACTACGTGCAATGGGTACCATGTGCCAACTCTTGCACCTCTCGCAATCACTAGCGAACCCAAATGCAACGCAAAAGATGGCTCAAGCAGCGATACCCGACATCCACTATCCCGTAATAACTGTCTGACTGAGATCAAATCCCATCTCAGATCTGGCACATAACGCACATGATGCATGGTAAATCTCATACCACTAGGCAAGGACAAACATACGTCTCTTGTACCCTCAATGGCATACACAGCACCATCAGCCATGTGCACACAACCAAGTCTCCCACTAGAAAACGTGCTAAACCACTCACGATGCGACGTGACATGGAAAGTAGCATCTGAATCTAGTAACCAATGTGAAGACAATGTGCAATCCGATATGCAATTCGTAGACATAAGATCGTCTGAAGACAAGCTAGATGTAAATGTGACATCACCGTCACAAGAATACTCAGTAACCACCGTACTGATCTCACTAGCATCTGTCATGCCCAAATCTGCATCACGCATCTGTCGCCTCCGTTGTCTCAAACGCCTGAAACATCGACGCCTAATGTGCCCTCTATGTCCACAATGCCAACATGTCATGTCTCTATGCCGTCGAGACTTGCGTGTGGGACCAATCTCTCCCATGGACATAGAAGTGGGACTAGACTCCCTTGTAGACATGGATGTCGCGTACATAACATGTAAACTCTGCCATAAAGCATGAGTTGTAGTCTCCCTCGAGACATGCCAGTCAACAGACTCAACCAGATGCAAACGAATCGTAGACATTACTAACTCATCAAGATCCTGCCAATCATCATCACGCATAGACTTGGGCTTCGCCGATAAACCACACAAGGGTTTATCCTGCCCCAAATCCGCCAATGCAACAAGCATATGCTCCTTCCAAGCAACAAACTCTGCACCGTCAAACTGTGTCAGACCATAACGTTGGAAGTCAAATGAAAAATCAGCCATAATGCTCACAAAAGAGCAACCAACAATGAGTAGCAAATGTCAACCAAATCAACCCTAAACTGGCTCGAATCGCATCAACAAAAGTCTGCAAATATGGCTGTAAAATATGGCTGCAAATCAGCCCCAAAATTCAACTCTTAAACAGCCGCATAAACAAGTCACAAACGTGTCCCAGATCAGCCTACAACTGAGCCATACATGGACAACTGCAAAGAGGAAACAATGGCTGAAAATTCAGCGCCCAAATAAGCCCTCAAACCTGCCTGTAAACTTGTAAATCTATAGCTGAAACCTGCTGAAAAACCTCAAGCCATTAGTGCTCGAATCCGGCTACCTAGCTCGTAGCCACACAAGCATACATCACAACATTCACTCTTGTGAGTGTGTCAAGATAACTGTACGCCTGTCAAACCGTGAGCTAATCACCAAGCCCACACTGTGCGGTATCGATGCATACACACGCACAAATCTCCCACCTGCAGAGAACACCGCACGTAAATGCTGAGTGCAACCCGCAATCTCTACCTAGATCGCATAAATGATACGCATAAAACTCCTAGGAAAATTTCGCCAGAGTTTCGTCAGTAAAACGGCCACAAAACCAGTAACCAAACTGACTGCACGCTCAAAACCATGAGCAACCAAAGTGCATCAAACCGCACTCCAAATGCATGCATCAATGTCCACACTTTGCATACATCATTGCAAACACCTGCAAATCTAGTACACAAATATCTGCTCTACCTGTGACTGCCAAAAAACATGCTCGAGGCATACATTGCCGAGCTCAAAATGCAATCACATTAGTCTCCTTGAGCATCAAACCACATAAGGAATACATCATATCCTCCCACCTGTGAGGAAACTTGCAGCAAATATCACTCTCACATTTGAGAGCAAACCATGTGTGGAATCCTCGACACACAATAAACAACTGCTGCTGCAGAAAATTCAGCGTTCAGAATTTTAAAATTCTGATATGATGAGCGCGTCCGGAGTGTGCCAAAACCCCAAGGTAGACTCCTGGATCACATGTATCCGAGTCCGGGTGTGAAAGCTATGCCAAAAAACGTTGTTTTCGGCCCAAAAACGCAGCATAAACTGCCAAACGAGGGCTGAAAAATGCATCTCCTCAACCTTGCTCGAATGAGGTTTCTGATGGCTCGAATGGCTTCGAAAGGGGGGTAAAACGCCAGGACGCCTGGCGAAAACGCTCTCGAAAAGCTGAATTTGCCGATGCTGAAGTCGAAACCCTGTTTGCACTCTTGAAAGTGCGCGCGTGCGGACGCGATTTCGGGAATGAAACAAGCTCTCCGCTGTCGTCGTGACTGTGCACACACGCGCTCCCTCTGCACCTACGCTCTGATACCAATTGAAGGGGATCGGGGAGCACACCACAGACGGGGAGTGAGAGAGAGAGAAGGAGACACACGACACATGGATATGGGTGGGGAGACTCCAAGAGTGAGCAGCCCCCTATACACTTATGCTATGTATAAGGTATACAAGTCAGTGGGCGCCCAGACTCTGGGCGGCCGGGCAAGGCATAGACGCCTATATCCCAACACATGGTCATACAAAGATCTTATGGGAGTGGATCCAAGTATCTGTCAACACACAATACCCCTTAAGAATGACGCCAAACCCAGCAGACAACGTCCCTATACTTACAATGAAATGTTTGCAAAAAAGATCAAGGAGGAGATAGATAAACTTAAGGAGGCAGAGTTTATTTACGAAACTGAGCACACCGATTGGGTTTCACCGATTGTGGTGGTCCCGAAGAAAAATGGAAAGTTAAGAGTGTGCATCAATCTCAAGAAAGTGAACGCTGCTACAATTCGGGACAACTATCCCTTACCCATTACTGATCATGTAATAGAAAGGGTGGCAGGAAAAGAGGCTTATAGTTTCTTAGATGGCTTTTCGGGTTACAACCAACTCGCAATAAAGCCAGAGGATCAGCACAAAACGGATTTGGCAACTGAATGGGGTATTTTTGCATTCCGGGTAATGGCTTTTGGCTTAACAAATGCACCAGCCACATTTCAAAGGCTGATAGGTCATGCTTTTAAAGAATATCTAAGACAGTTCTTAGAAATTTACATGGATGACTTGTGCGTTCACTCTCTTGTAAGATTGGAGCACATAGAGCACTTGACCAAGGTGTTCGAAAAATGCAGACTGTATCGGATTTGCTTGAATCCAGAGAAATGTGTCTTCATGGTAAGACAGGGCAAAATATTGGGCCATATAGTGTCCAAAAACGGTATTTCGACAGACATGGAGAAGATCATCATCATTGTTGATCTACCACAATCAGTAAAGGTAAAAGAGGTACAGGCATTTATGGGCCATTGTAAATATTATTGCAGATTTATCTACTCATACGCTATAATTTCAAAACCACTTTACGCGTTGATAACTAAATTTGAGTGGACGAAGAAGTGCGAGAAAGCTTTTCAAACTTTGAAGCAGAGGTTAAATTTCTGCTCCAATTTTGAAGGCTCCGGATTAGGAAAAGATATTTCACATCCACATAGATGCATCAGCGTATGCAACCTGGAGAGAACAACATGGATTTTCCAATAAGTTACTCCAGTAGACAACTGAACAATGCAGAGAAGAATTACACAACAACTGAGAGGGAGGGATTGGGTATGGTCTATGCGGTGAAAAATTTTAGACACTACTTACTTTTCAATAAATTTGTATTCTTCATTGATCACCAAGCACTGATGTACTTAGTAAACAAGCCTTGCAATACGGGGAGGATTGTTCGATGGTTCATCATACTGCTTGAGTTTGACTTCACGATAGTAGTCAAAAAAGGAACTACACACCAAAGAGCAGATCATTTATCTAGAATGATGCATGGAGAAAACCGAGTAGGAGTTGATGATGATTTGCCAGATGCATATCTTTTCAACATAGAAATGGTTCCAAGATGGAGTGAGGATGTAATTCCTTTACTAACTATCGGGTCATTGAATATGACAAGACAAACATCTACCATTGCAGCATCTAAATCACTGGTAATGTTGGCGGGCAGGCTATATAAACAGGGATCGATCAAATCCTTAGGCTTTGTGTTGAATCGAGTGAACGGGAATTGTACCTAAACCAAGCTCATGTACAAACAACGGGGATTCACAATGGGCATGCACAGATGTATCAAAGATTGATGAGAATGGGTGTGTATTGGCCGAAAATGCGATATAGTGTCTATATGCATGTCAAATCTTGCGTTAGATGCACGCTTCAAAAGCCAATAAAGCATGCGACTCTATTCAGATTATCTGTAGCACCCCGATGGAGTAACTACATTGTTGAATACCTCACCACCAGGATACTGCCTGAAGGGATGAGTAGACCACGTATCAAAACGATCACGAAAGAGGCAAAAAACTATGTACTAATTGAGGACACTCTTTACAAGAGGGGAAAAGACAATCAATTGAGAATGTGCGTGACTGAAGAGGAATACATTCCTATTTTAGAGCAAGCACACGGCGGACAAGCTGGTGGACATTTCTCAGCTGACAAAATGGCCAAAGCAATTCTTATTGCCGGCATATGGTGGCCTACACTATTCATGGACGCTGAAGAGTTTGTGAAATGATGTGACGATTGCCAGAAAACAAAAATTCCTAGAGCACGAGATGATATACCCTTAAGGCCAATGATGGAGGCAAGAGCGTTTGCGAAATGGGGAATAGATTTTGTAGGACCGATAGCGCCTCCGGGATATAAAACGCACGCTCAATACATTATTGTGGCTACAGATTATCTAACAAAATGGGTGGAAGCTAAAGCAACAACCAGAAATGATGCAAAAACAACAGCACAATTTTTGTATGAGAACATTTTCACCAGATATGGCTTATCAATTGAGCTAGTGAGCGATAGAGGAACTCACTTCATCAATGAGGTGATCGAATTCCTGTTGGATGAATTCATGGTAATTCACAGGAAGTCCGCTCCCTATCACCCCCAAGCGAACGGCCAAGCAGAAAGTACGAATAAGATTTTGGTGAAAATTCTCACCAAAATTGTTGGCGAATCGAGAGCTAGTAGCGTACAAAACATCGATTGGAACGACTCCGTTCAACATGGTTTATGGAATTCAAGCGATTTTGCCACTTGAATTCCTTATCCCCACACTTCGAGTCGCTAAACAATTAGAATGGATGGGCCATGAATTATCCAATCAGGTAGATGTCCTGGAAAAACTGGATGAAACTAGATTGAGATCCGTTGCATCAATCTACGCACAAAAACGAAACATGAAATCATTCTTTGATCAACATGTTATTATCAAGGGATTTGCTACTGGGGATTACGTCTTAATGTATACCCTGAAACAACATTCCCGGAAACTTAAAAAGCGAGGCAATGGACTCTATGTGATTCATGACATATCATCTAGCGGTGCCATTAAACTTGCAACACTAGAGGGAGAGGGAATTCCTAACTGGATTAGTGGTTGCAGACTAAAGAAATACAACCTACCACTAACCTCAGAGATGCTTGCCAAAATACACGCTGCAAAGAAGCGCAAGAACAAAGCAAAGGAAACAAAAGCTCAAGCACAGGAGGAGGCCAAAGTCGGGATTTTAAAACGAAAACAAACCTTACAACAACAAAGACTTCCTCAACCAGCAGATAGGGCTCAAATTCCTTTTTCTATAATTCAAACTAATGAGAAATGGGAAACAGGAATCGATGTTCCCATCGATGTCAGACTTTCGCATGGCAGATATCAACGAGCATTGATTGGCACAGGAGCAAGAGTCAATGTGGTCAACTTCTCCACTTACAGGATGCTTACAGATGAACCCCTCGTGCAATCCACACGTGATCTACAAGCCGCAAACGGTGCAACAATGCCAACATTGGGGATAGTAAACTTACCAATCAATCTTGATGAAAATAGTTGTCCTCATCAATTTTTCATAATGAAAGATGGAGAAATCAGAGAATCAATATGCTTGGGAGTTCCATGGATGAGAACGTACAATGCAGTCAATCACTGAATGGTCAGAACATGCGTTAAGGTACACACACGACTCTAACGTGTACATGACTCCATTCGCCAAAACAGATCACTCGTGGCCAAGTATCCCCATCGACAAAAAGCAACCGGCTAATCAGCCAAAAACACCACAAAAGGTTATTCGGAAAGTATGGATAAAGAAAAGATTGCTGACCAACAAACCGAGCAAGATATGGCTACCTAAGGACAAACTCCAAACGGAAGCAGCATCATCTCAAAGACCTTCAGGAGTTACTCCGGAGTGAAAATGGCAACCAAAACTGGAAAAAACTAAAGATTCGGCGACAACGCTTGAAAAGAAACCCAAAACTCAAAACAAGAAGCTTGAACCTCCAAAATGGCACTCGAAACCTGTGAAAACTAAAGCAGAATCTGTAAAGATGCAACAAACCGCATACAAATGGGTTCCAAAAATAGTTGCCATCACAACACCAACAATCAGGGAAATGGCAATTCAACTGCAAGCTCTTATGTTCCATACACAGCTACCCTCGCCATCAAAAGCCACTGAAAACTATATTCAGTCCCCGCATCTTGCACAGCACCTTGTTACCCAACGCATTGTCTCAAACATCAGAATAGGGCCACATTACAAGGCCATGCATAGACACAGATTCCAACACCCATGCACATGCACCCAACCTTCGTCCGGGACGACTCAAACAAGGAAGGGGGGAGTAATTGATGAATCTAACAACAGTCAGGGTCATTAAGGGGTCCAACGTGTATATATGTACATAATGTGTGTGTGTTTTCATTATTTAGAGTTCAATTTTGAAAATATTCGATCAAAACCTTGCATTTTTAGCGTTTTTGTATCATCCGACCAGCATAATAATGAGCTGTAATGACAAAATCCGGAGCATTGGGATGCTTCTAGAGAAAATATATGCTTATGGGTGAGTATAATAATTTTGGCTAATTTTTGCGAGTTAATAAGTATTTTCAATTTATTTTGTTTGATTTTTGTTAATAAAACATCAAAAATAAAAAAATCTCGCTCACAAGTGTCGGAATTAAGTTCTGGAAGCAAACACCGAAGTATCGTGATAAGGTTATCAAGCATGGAAGATATGAAGCTAATCTGAAGATGTCGAATTTCAGCCTTAATGATCATGACTACATTTCGCCAAAATCGCATCAAATGGTCATATGACGCCGGAATGACAAGCGGTTCGCCCCACAGGTGGTATGCAGATTATATCGGGATCAAAGGTGAGGAAAATCAGCCCTATGTCACGAAAATCTCGGGAAGATATAGGCCAGGTAGCCCAAATTCTAGCTCATTGTTCATTTTCACATTTTGAGAGAGAAGGAGAGAGCTTCTTGACCTAGAGCGAGCTGCCACGTTTCTACCCCGTACGGACGGTCGGACCTAGCATTTCACAACAGATTTCACAGGTATGTTCCTTATCAAGTAAAGATCGAGTCTATTACGCATGCAAGCGCATATCATTGCACAAACGGGCGAAGGGATCAAATCAAAGTCGGATCGGGTCGAAGAGGTCAAGGGCCCTTAGAGGCATCCAAACAAAACTTTTTTCAGACACAAAACACATCAATGTGCTCCCCACAAGGTCAGGAACAAAGCCATATGGTCAAATCACAATTTGGTGGTGGTACACTGATCGCGATCGGTGTACCTCACTGACAAAATTTGGGAGAGAACATGCAAAACACCTCCCCTCAGCCTCGCCTACCATTTGCTGGTGTAAAATTTATTTTTGCCTCTATGGTACGATCGCGATCGGTGCCCCCAGATGCAGGTTTTGCAACTTTTGATTTGGCCCAGGCTTGGAACTCAATTAAAAGTACACTCTCTTGAATTTTAAAGGAAAATGCACAAATTTTGCTCATGGAATGAGCCTAATTTGTCAAACACAACTGAAAAGGGAAAATTTGACCTACAACTACCAAAATCCGGTTAAAAATAATGATGGATGGTTTGAAAGGTACACTTGTCCGACTAAGAGTCAGAACAATTGTAGAAAACCTCGAATGGATCTCAGAATCTCCTACAAGTACAGATATAGTCATTTCAGTCTCGAATGATCACACAAAGATAGAATTGGAGCCGAGCCAATGCCAAAGACCAAAAGGTCACTTAGGGATGCTCAAGCATCACATGGATATCCAAGGAATGCCTAAAAAATGCACAAATCTGGAAAACCTCCTAAGACAGTGTATAAAGTGCCTGATCAATTCAAAATCAGACAATGGAGTAGGGCTGATGGTAGCAGAACCTCATGGCAGCAGTGGGAGCTCTAAAACTAACTTCAACTAACTCCAGGATCCAACCAAATTTCATCAGGAAAACCCAATATGGTTAGACTTAGTAAAATATGGTGAAACAATGGAAAATTTCTCTAATTTGTTCATTTTAAGTCCAAACTTGGAAATAAATCATCAGTGGGCTAGGCAAGCATAGGGGTCCATGACCATCTAGTTTTCACCAAAAAAAGGCCCAGAACACCGATCGCGATCAGTGTACCTCAGCATCAGATTTTGACCAAAACCTATCAGATCCCTTGTATACATCTTGTTCAAGTCACCAACCAAGTTTCAAGCCATTTGGACATCAAAAAATCATAAAAAGACAAAGTCTAGTCCAAAACTCCCTTGTAACCCAGAATTGGGACCTGTAAACTCAAAAGTGGTTCAAATGAAACACAGAGTGGACCAAAATGACCCCCCAACTATCAGCAACCCACTCATGTGATCAAATCTAATTTTGGCCTCTGTACTACGATCGCGGTCGGTGTACCTCAGCTCCAGAATTGGCTCATATTTTAATCAGTCATAGCTCTAGTCTTCCTAGTCCCACTGGTGAAATATGGACAAGAATGGATGAAATTTGTTCAAGTTATGATCAGTTTTAACTTTTGAACTGTTTTTTACTAAAAGTCTAAATGCGATTGATTGCGAAGGGAAAATCTTGACAGCTTGTGATTCTCCTGACACAGAATGCCTCGCCAAAAGAAAGAAAGGCAGTGGACAGCAGCACCATATGAAGTGGAGGAGCTCGCTACAAATGAAAAGGCTCACATCTCGGATGAAATACTTGCTCAAATCCATGCCCACATATTCATCTCGAAGTTTAAGGATGCTGATGGTGACTTGGTAAAGACAACTATCATGCCACGAGAGATATGGAACCTCCACCGAAGGCCGCGGGTGATAGAGGTAGTGCGAGCTGTACACTTGGAGCAATTTTTCAGATTACAGCCATGGGGAACAGATTACATGAGGGCCCACGAGCTCATGAGCTCGATACAATATGATGGGCAGGCAATGCTCACGGACGAGGATGGATCGAAGGTGAAAGTAAGGATCACGAAAGAAATCAGCACGAAGCTTTGCATTTCCTCCCAGGGCAACACGATTTGCTGGCAAAGACAAATTCACTAGATAATGAGAAGGCATTCGTCAAAGCAAAGGGAAACAAATACAAATACAATGACATGATATACAGAGAGCTGGAATTGCCGATGAGATTGATCTCTCAGCATTTCAGAGTACAAAAGCCTCCTCGCTACACCTAGCCAATCCTGCACATTGCCGTGGTCATGGCCCTAGCGACAGCCGAAAATAGAACCATTCGCTGCGACTACGGTTCTTACATTTTGGAAAACCTGATCGAAGCAAATTCAAAAAGCTCGGCAAAAACAAAAGCTACATGAGCACAGGGCCGATGCTAACCAGAATAGCATACCAGGCTTTGCGAATGATCGAAGATTTGCCAGCTGCCGGTTCTCAAACGGCCCTGATCTAGAAAGCAAAGCTGGTTGCTCATTCCGTAAGGACGACCCCTGGTGCAACATCATCGCGCTTAGCAAAGGCCACAAACAAAATCTCGAGTGATGAAGAAAAAACGGAGACAGATGATGAAGGAAAATCTCAAGAGTCGAAAGACAAAGGGCCATCAGAGTTTGAAGAAAGCGAGGAGGAAGACTCCACAAAGCCGCTCAAGAGAAAAAGAAGGGAGAGAAGTGCAATACCGCAGTCGGACCTGCAAAAAGCATATGCAGAAGCTCAAAAAAGAGTCGAGGAAAGAAGAACCAAGTTACGGGCTGACAGACAGGCTAGAGCGGTTGCAACACATCAAACACAAAAAAGAAGATTCGAAAGAGAAAGGCAAGAAAGAATAGAAAATGAAACTCGCATACACGTGGAGAAGCAAAGGTTAGAAGTAGAGCAAAAGGCCGCGGAAGTGGACATTTCTTCGCAGTCCACTGAAGGAACGAAGGAGAAAGACGCGGCTGATGAAACAAACCAGGCAGAGCAGCTAAAGAAGATCCAAAGAGAAAGGAATCTGGAAGCGCGAACGGCGCCGGATCTCACCCGCCAAAGAATCATCAGGATTCTAAAGAAAAGAAAAGCGGAAGCATCTGCTTCACAACAAGGGGAAGAGACTTCCAAAAAGAGGGATGTACGAGAAGAATCAAGCCCACCTCCTCCCTCGCCCAAATCACCTCCTCCCTCGCCTAAAAAATATCCTCCTCCCTCGCCAAAATCTCCTCCTCCTCCCCCTTCTCCATCGAACAAAAAACAGCCAACTCCTCCTCCTTCAACCTCGCAAAAGGAGTTTATACCTCCTACAGAAGCAATCAGATACCACGAAGCCTGCCAGGTAGTGGCTGGTTTCGATTACAAGCAAACTCTAAGGGAATTAGAACGACAATTCCAGTGTCAGCACGTGGTGCTGAGTGAAAAGGAAAGGCAGGTACAGGAGGCCCAACAAAAGCAAGCATCTGGGCAAGAGGAGTTAGAAAGCCTGAGGGTGCAACTAGAACGCACAACGGAGGAAAGAGACCTTGAGTGACAGCAAGCTCAGTCTCTGATCACGGACTTGGTGGACGTCAGGACAGACTTGACCGCCAAAGAAAAGGAGTGCCAAGAATTGATGGCAAGAGTACAAAAAGCAACGGAGCAGCTTGCCTACGAGAGCGCAAGATTTCAGAGACTTAGCAGTTCATACAATACTGTCAAAGTCACTCTGACAACTTTGATGGCAAATCAGGAACCTGCTGGGGCATTCATCTCCACATCTGACGATGCCACAGCAGTGAACACTATAGCGACACTAAAAGCGGAGCTAGAGCAAGAAAAGCTTCAAAGACAGCTGCTCGTATCAGGAATGGTGGCCCAGACGGTAACAAATGAGCTAAAGCTAAAAGAACTAGAGCAGCAACTAGCTCAAGCAAGCACCGAACTACAGATTCAGAAGCAGATCGGTGACACGCTGCTAAAGGAAAAAGAAGATCTACTTTTTCAACAACAAATCAAAGCAGACAAAGCCCAGAGTCAACCACAACTGCTGCCCGGACAACAAGTGCCAGATTTGCCTGGAACATCACACCAAGGGCAACAGGAGCATGAATTTGAAGGGCCAGATCCGAATATAAGAGATGAGCTCAATGAGAGCATTCAGGACATGCGAGAGGGGCCAGCAAAGGAGTACATGCTCTATGAAAAGATGATAATGGAGTCAGCCGTCCTGGCCTACTTACAGCCAGAAGAGCAGGTGGAAGGATTTGGCCATGAGTACCTCCCGTTTCCTCTGCTATGCCATGAAGCAATACTGTGGAAAGAAAAGATGCGGCCAGCCCTGCCACGAAACAAAGATGGGGGTTACAAAGGCATTGCACTAACAGCGGAAGAAGCTCAGATGCTTGTCGATGACCACCCAAAGTGGAGGCAGAAGTGGTTGGACAAACGGCCACAGGATCTAACCAATTACCACAATGCTCCTCAACATATACAAATAGATCCCACTTCTACCCAGTCCCTAGAAGACGCACATGGAAAGACTTTGCCACATGGAAAGGGTCAAGGCCGCAAAAACTAAATTATCCGGTCTTGATAGCGCAGCAACCCCCTACAGTAGCATACATGGTCAACACACTAAATTCGACAGTCACATTGCTGCGGGATGTCCTCGACTTGGCGTGTCAAATGCTAGTAAAGATAGGCCGGATGATCGTCACCTGCATCCAGGTGTTTAAAGACACTGAAGGCGACGATCATCCATGGAATCTGTTCTTGGAAGGACACAGAGGCATCTGCTGGAATCTACAGGATTCACTGCCACGACACATTTTGATGGCAATGTACTCCAGGCTAATGTACCTGCCCTCACACTACTTGTAGACATTCGGAGAGGCCTTCGTCACAGGATTCTTCAAAATTGACTCACGGATTTTCCATCCCATGGCAAAGGACCTCAAGGCACGGTATGTAGCATACCAACACACGTTATGTGAAAATCCATTCAGACAGCATCAAGAAGCACTGGAAGCAGTCCTTCGAACAAGAAATTTTTCAGCGACACTTGCTTCATTGGAGCCACATCAACGGCCAAAGCACTGAACATGCACAAGGGCGTGCAAGGATAAGGAAGGGGGGAGTGTTTGGCGGACGAAGCAACAAGCGACTGTTTCCAGAGAAGGATCATATTTTTCTGAGAAACCATTGTAAAATTCTTTTGTAAGGAAGCATCTCTAAGCCGAGAATTTGTCAAAGGATTTATGATTACTCTTATGGGAGCACTTGTATATTAGAGAGCCAGTTAGAAGTTTAGGAGCTTATGGCCGGACAAGCCATTTGTAAAGACCTAATCTATAAAGGTCATTTTTTGTAAGTTTGAACATGATCTTTTGGATGGAAAACTGAGAAGACAGCGTACGTTTGAGAGCTCCTTCTTGTTCAAACTTGTAATCTTCGCCATTGTGGCTACGGTAATCCAAATTCAGATTTGTTTATTGCATTGTGTTCCTCTCATCTTGCTCTTCCATTCAAGTGTAATCATTCAAGATTCAGTGTAGGTTTTCAACTACGAGTTTGAGGTCTTAAATCGCTTTTTTGAGTGTCTATATATGTGTTTTATGTTGTTTTGACCCTAGGAGGGGCTTTAGGGACCCTAAAACGACCCATTAGGATCATCTGTTCGCTGTTTTTACTGACTTTGGGACGAATGATCGCGATCTTTGTACCTCTCCAGAATGCTGTGACAATGATAGGATATGTTCCTGATAACCCCCTGTAGCTCCCCTTCAAGTTTCGTGCGATTCCGATATGATTTGCATGGTAAACGGGCGTGATGACTGTAGAGCTGTGTAGGAGGACATAGGCAGATTACTTGGCGGTAATGCGTTTGATTTGCTTGTAGAGATAGTAGTTGCATCTCTTCGAGTTCACTTCATTAGGAATGACACCCTAGTGAGTTTCCATGCCTCATCCGAGTCACTTCCCCTGTATTGACAAATATGTTGATGCTTGAGAGCTATGCTATGGACGTCCATCGCGGCGACCCGCAAACAGTACTAGAGATAGAATTACTTGCAGCCATCACAAGGCTGTCCCATCTATCGGGTAGAGACGATAGTAAAAGGAGAGCTCGCACCTCGTCATAAAAATTCGCCATTGTTGCGGGTTTCTTTGCAAGACCGCCTAGTGGAAAATAAAGGTCCTTCTGGTAGAGATAGTCTTCAATGTGCATCTTACAATGTGGTAGTTCTTGCCGTTGAACTTCTCAATCTTGAGCTTCCCTTCCTCTGTCCCCATTACTCCCACTCAATTCAAGGAATCCTTTCCTTGAGATACTTTAGCTATGAGCAAACCTTGCTCTAATACCAGTTGTTAGGAGAGAGATAATTGAGTAGTTTGCTTAATGGAGAGAGATAATTTTCACACATGAGAGATAATAGAGTAGAGAGAGAGAGAGCACACGATATACGTGGTTCACCCAATGTGGACTACGTCCACAAGAAAGCAGTCACTCAATGGCTTGAGTACTTCAAAACAAAAAGTAGATTACAAAGGGACTATACCCTTTTGGAGCTCCCACCTTGCTTCACTCTCACCACCTCACATCAACTTCACAATGCTTCACAATCCGTTTTTGTGTGTAGACGAGGCCTCCTATTATAGGCCAAAAGGGCTACCCTCTCTCATGAGAGGCAGTCGTGTGTAGCCATGCTAACCCTCACGGACACCCTATCACCTTCAACGGATGCCTTATTATTTATTTGATTGAGTCATGGACCGGGTTTTATGGTCCAATAGGTGTGTAGGTGATCACCTATGAGAGGTGCACCACTTAACTTATTTTTACAGTAGTTTTGCAATGACCGACCACTGTGGACGCCCATTGTGAATGGGTCAAACTCTTATAAAAGGTCCATTTGACCTAAAAATCCTCATTCTAGGAGGTGCAAGCTAAGAAGTGTTCTTGATCCATCTCTCTCTCCTTCTCCTTTGTGTGCTCACATGTGTGTGTGTGTGTGTGTGTATGTGTGTGTGTGTGTGTGTATGTGTGTGTGTGTGTGTGTGTGTGTGTGTGCGCTTGAGAGAGAGAGAGAGTGATCGAGCATTGCGGCGGCACGGCGGCAACTCCTTCTTCTTCGCAGCACAGGATCCTTCACGACTGAAGCATTGAGCGATGAGTGATACACCATTGTTTCTTTGAGCTTGCTAGGACTGTTTAGTTGTGTGCTTGCAGCCTGGGCTTGCACACAGTGCACAGGCAAGTTCCCAGCCTTTGATATGTGCGGCAAAGCACACATTTTTGATGCCGCTGCCGGGGACTGTCTTGCACTAAAGCTTGAGGAGCACTTTCTTCCATCTGTTTTCAGTTTTTATCTGATTTTGTGTAGATCTGCTAAGTGACGGTAATTCGCAGGTTTAGCAAGTTTGTTAGAATTTGTTAGTGTTGAAATGTGCAGGTTTTCTGTTAGATTTGCTAAGATCTGTAATGTGCAGGTGTTAGTAGATCTCTTAGCTGGTGTAAATCTGTAATGAGCTTTGTGAGTAGATTGAGTACTCTGTCAGTAAGCAGTTTTGCTGTGTTAGTTAGTGTAGACAGTGAACAGTAGAGTAGATAGTGAGCAGTAGAGTTGACTATCTATGGGTGTGCAGTTAAGTGTTAGACAATGTGTGAGCAGAGGTAATTAGTGGTAATTAGATGTGTTAGCTGCAAGGAGTTTAGACAGAGCTGTTAGGAGCTTCTGTGTGCGCGTGTAAGCTTGTCGCCCATGCGAAAACATTATCCTCAAAAAAAAAGATTTTTTGAAAAAGTGAAAAGAGAGAGAGGGAGAGAGAGAGAGAGAGAGAGAGAGAGAGAGAGAGAGAGAACGCTTGAGATATATGGGACTAAAAGAAAACTTAAAACAAAAAGAAAATTAAAAAAAAATCTTAACTTAAAAGAAAGGATCGGGATGGGGATCGTTCCCCAAGCCCCAAGCTCGAGCACAGGCCTAGGCCTCAGTCCTCAGTCTAATGATATACTATACACACTACTTTATATATAAAGACTAGGACCTCAAGTGAAGGGAGGGCATGTGAGACAAGTTCCTCAAGTCCACCACCATCCCTTTCACACTCACCCTTTTGACTTACTATTTGCCACTAGACGGTCTTGCAAAGAAGCCCGCAACGATGGAAGATGAAGCATGGATTGTCCTTGATCGAAAGGCACTGGGAACAATCCGGTTAATCTTGGCGTCAACGATGACCTTCAATGTTTCGGAGATGAAGACCATGGAGGACTTGATGAAGTCACTTGACAACCTCTACGAGAAACCATCAACATCCAATAAGGTATTTCTCATGAAGCACTTGTTCAATCTAAAGATGGCGGAGAATGGTTCAGTTGCAGAACACTTAAAAAACTTTAACACCAATATAAGTCAGCTTCGATCGGTGAAAAATCAATTTTGATGACAAAGTGCAAGATCTCCTTATACTATCGTCTCTACTGGATAGTTGGGACAGCCTTGTGATGGTTGTAAGTAACTCTATCTCTGGCACAAGTACTCTTAAGTTTGATGATGTTGTGGGTGTTCTCCTAAGCGAGGAAATGTGAAGGAGAAGCACAAGTATCATCAAGTGATGCACTGTTAGTGGAAACAAGAGAAAGGCCTAAGGATAGGTTCAAAAACCAAAAGGGTCGTGATCGCTCAAGGTGGAGCAAGTCACACACAAAGTCAATTCTTGAATGTTGGAACTGGGGCAAGAAGGGCCATATCAAGAAGGATTGTTGGTCCAAGAAGAAGAAGGAGTCGAAGTCTCAAGACAACAAGCCAATATCGGAGGCCAATGTGGCAGGTAAAGTGGAGCAAGATGGTCTAATTCTCTCATTAGGCAATGTGTTTAATTCCTAGACAGTAGATTTTGCGGCTTCATTCCATGCGACACCATGCAAGCAACATTTCCAAGATTACACCAAAGGTAATTTTGGGTATGTATACTTAGGAGATGATGAAGCTTGTGAAATTATCTGCAAAGGTACATTTTGTGTCAAAATTGCTAATGGAAATTAATGGAAGCTTAAAGATGTTAGGCGTGTTCCTTCTCTTCGCAAAAAATTGATCTCTACAGAACAATTGGACAATGAAGGTCACAACATTGCATTTGAAAATAAATGGTGGAAGAGCTCAAAGGGATCTTTGGTGGTTGCCAAAGATCCCAAGGGAGAATAGGTCGGTACACTTTTCTTGTGTATTGTCAGCATGCAATCTTCAACTTGTGCAATAGCTACAGAAGTCGACAGTGCGGTGTGGCACTATCGGCTTGGGCATATGAGTGCCAAAGGAATGCAAATCCTTCAATCAAAGAAGCTTCTACCAGGTTTGATTAAAGAAGTGGAGTTAGAGTTTTATGAATATTGTGTTTATGGTAAACAAAAGAGGGTAAAATTACTAAAAGGAGAAAATGAAAAAAAAAAACTTGAATTGGTTCATTCTGATGTTTGGGGTCCTGCAAGTACACTATCCCTTGGTGGCTCATTGTACTATATAACATTCATAGATGATGCAACTAGAAAAACATGGGTTCATGTCATGAAGAATAAATCCAATGTGTTTTCCATATTGTTACCATATACATGTGGTAGTGATGTGTGTGAACACACTTAGGACCACTGGGGCAATTTTTTCCTCACTAGGAGGTTTTTTTCCCCGTGCATTGTATATATGCCCATCATTCTAGCGCTATCTAGTGTTCCATTGCACACTAAGTAATACACTCTCTGTTGTGTGCCTTGAGCTTCCTTCATCTTCTCCAAGCTGTGTGAGTTTTCCTGCAACCCTAATTCCAAAAATTGGTATCATAGCAGGTTGCATCCTCCCGGGCTTAGTCGCCAGCAGCTCCAGCACACATCTGCTCACTTTCTTCAATTTTTGTGAGCTTTGGAGAGCGTTTGTAGGTCGACAAAAATTTAGGATAAACACGTAGAGCTTAGTCTGCTCAGATTTTTTATTTGGGCTCATTTTGGCCTCCGTTTCCACTACAGACAATACTGCAAATGCCATTTTGTCATTTTGTGCAAAATTTCTATTAGGGTTGTTTTTTGCATAACAGTTTTCTTACAGTCTTCTACGGTTTGTGCTATATAGCAGGTGTTGTTCTCGCTTCGTTTCTCCTCTTTTCAGGCAGTTTTCACATAAGATGCAGCATTTACCATAGCTGACAACAACACAGATGTGTTCAACCTGTTGAGGAAAGATTGGATGGGGACACTTACCCTAGGTGGGCTTACATGATGCAACATGTTTTTGTGTCAAAGGGCATCTAGAATATTGTGTACGACATTGATGTACGTCCTGGTTCTGAGGATGTAGGCGATGTTGAGGATGTTGCAGGTCTTCCTGCAGGGATTGCTGTTGTTAGAGTTGTTTTGACTACGACAGAACAAGCTTGTTGGGATGTAAAGGATGCATAGGCTCATACGTTGATTGTTTTGTCTATGAAGTGCACCATTACTCCTCACATTCGTTCAGCAAAATCTACAAAACAGGCTTAAGATATTCTGGCTAGTCTTTATGCAAGCCATAATAAGGCAAAAATTGCATTGCTGCGTAAAGAGCTGGAGTCAAATATTGTGCATGAGGAAGATGATATAGACACTTTCCTTGTTGGTGTCAAGGATATCAATGAGCAACTTATTTCTACAAGTGATGTCATTTCAGGCAGTTCCCATGTGCAGACTATTCTTGATGCCTTGCCAGACTCTTATCAGACTTTTGCTAGTACTTGGAGACTCATGACCCAAGGAAATCCTGAAGTTGTCAAGTTTGATGCATTGTGCACATTGATGTTGCAAGAGTCACTTTCTAGAAAAAATAGAACTAGACAGCGTACAATTGAACAGGCTTTTATTGCTGCTCAAAGAAAGGGTGGTAATAGCAATGCAGTCACTTCTTATGGTTCTTCTGCAAGTGGAAAATCACATGTTCCTAATGCTTCTGCTCACAACAATTCATTTGGAAATTCAGGTGATAAGGGCAAAAAGAAGATGTGTTGCCATTATTGTAAAGCTAAGGATCACTTGATCAAGCAGTGTCCTAAGTTGAAGGCCAAAGAGGCTAAGAAGAAAGAGGGTGGTTCTACTGCAAATGCTGGTTCCACTACAAATGAAGCTATTATTGAGTCTTCTGTGAAAGGAGACTGTGATGCTGATGTTGATGTAGAATGGGCTTTTAGTGTAGAGTGTACCTATAATACTGTTGTCCATGATGCATGCACGTCAGTTGTTGCTGTAGATTCACATGTGTGGTATTTTGATAGTGGTGCTACAAAGCACATTACCTCACATTGTGATTTGCTCACCTCTCTTGAGTCTGTCCTCAAGGGAATTTAGTTACTTGTGCCAACAATGCCTCTTATCCGGTTCAGGGAGTCGGAAAGATTGTGCTTATTGTTGCAAATGGCAGCTCTTTCACACTTGTTGATGCACTTTATGTACCTAGGATCAAGAAGAATCTTTTGTATGTATCTGCACTTGCTAGACTTGGACTTGTAGTCAAGTTTGTAAATGACAGATGTATTGTACATGATCTCATTTTTTGTGATGAAATTGTTGTCCTTTCAAGATACTTGAGCCTACAAACTCTCACTATCCGGCACACTCTCATATTCATCGAGTGTTTCATGTAAGTCATTTACATAAATGATTGCATGGGGATGACAATGTCATTGACCAATAGATTCTGGTTGATTTTCTTGGACCTCTTACCCAACCGCATGAACGTGAGCAAATCTTAGACTATCATGATTTACGTACACGTTATCATGTATGTCGATAGGCTTTAGTAAAGTGGAAAGATCGACCTAAAGAAAGTGCCACTTGAAAAAACATTAGTTTTCTTAAGAAGAAATTTCCCACTTTGTTTTTTAGGACGAAAACATTTCTTCAAGGCGGGAGTAATGTCATGCCAAGGGCAACCTTGGGGGTCATGGAGATGTGATTGCTAAAGGGCACGTAATTCTACAAGGCCAAGGGCCTATAAATAGGGAGGTAGTCTCTTTTTGTGTGTGTGTGTGTGTGTGTGTGTGTTGCGATTGTGCATAAAAAAAGACACACACACACACACACACGCACACACGCACACACTGCATATATATACATACATAGTATAAATCTACATATATAATAGAATACAAATTGTACGCACACAAATCCACATTAAAAAAATATGTCAATTAGTTAATAGATTATTGAAATTAATGAAAATATATGTGTGTTAATTAATCAAAGTTGTAAGATTTATTTTAAATAAAAAATAGGATTCAAATTTTGATTTAAATTTATACTATAAATTTTAGACTTAAGATTGTTTTTATATTTAAAATTTTAAATTTAAAATTTAAAATTTAAAATTTTAATTTATGAACTCAATATGTGTTTTTCAATTTTAGCTTAACGATTGATTTTTTGAATTTAAAGTTTATGTTTTAATCTTAAATTTAAGGTAAGTGTTCAATTTTAAATTTATATTTTTCAATCTTATTTAAATAGAAATTTTGAATTTATGTTTATAATTTAAAGTTAGGTTTAAATTTTAAGTTTAAGTTTAAAATTTAGGTTTAGGTTTAGTGTTATGTTTAAGTTTAAAATTTAGGTTTGAAGTAAGTTTAAGTTTAAAGTTAAATCTAGATTTACGTTTACACTTAGGTTTAGAGTTTAAGTTCATGTTTAAAATTTAAGGTTAAGTTTAAAGTTTAGTGTTAGGTTTAGAATTACGATTAGGTTTAGAGTTTAAATTTAAGTTTAATGTTAGGTTTAGAGTTTAAGGTTTAACTTTACATTTTAGATTTAGTAAAGGGTTATGGTATAAAGTTATGTTTAGGTTTTGAGTTTAAAGTTTAAGTTTATAACTTAGAATTAAAGTTTAAATTTAGGGTTAGGTTTAAATTTGCATTTTAAGTTTAGAGTATAGAATGGTAATCTAACAGGACATAAAAGTGTCTTTTCAGGGTTTTGGGAAAAAATTCCAAAACCATAGTAGATCCATTCATTTTGAAAAATCCTTTCATGAGCTTATAGTTCAATAACTACTACATATGGAAAAAATGAGAAACTTATAATTTTTTTCATTCCTTGTTCACTACAAGCCTCCAAAGTTGATGGACCAGTGCATTTTGCCCATAACAACAATTTCTTACGGTTGATTGCATATAAATAAGAGTGGGGATTTTTGTAGGACATGAGATAAAATGCCCCGTTAACTTCAATTGGTTGGTGACCAAAACATATGGTTGCTTTTACCTCACTAATTTTTTTTTGGGCAAAAAAAATAGGTACAAAAAAGTTACATTTTTGCCATTGTACGGACCTATCATCAAAGTTTCTATAGTCACACTCAATATAGATACTATATACATGTTTTCTTAGTTCCCTTTGGGCCTTTGGATTCAAAAGGAGCCATGGAGCATATCAAAAGGATAATGGATCTCTTACAATTGGAACCGTGGGGGCAATGATAAAGTGCTAAATACAGCAAACATGAAAAAATTGGGTTTAGCATTATGACCTCTAGAAACCCATAGAAACTACTTAATATCTAGCCAAGTTTGTAGTCTATGATTAGTATGGTTACTACCTACAAAATACACACAATTGGCCTAAGAAACTTATACTTGCTACTCTAAAATGTATCGTATTCTTCAGCAATATTGAGAAAGTTATAATTGGCAATATTGAGAAAGTTATACTTGCTACTCTAAAATGTATCGTATTCTTCAGCAATCAAAAAACTCAACCATCATCATATACTATGCTATATAGCATATTAGGTCCCCCAAAACTCAAGGAAGATTAGCTTTATGTTATACATTACACTTACACAATCAAAATTGAATTTGGATATCAAGAAAGCCACCAAAAAAATCATAAAAGTGCTAATTTTGGCCAAAAAACAGGATTATGCAATTCTTTTAAATTGGTCATAACTTTCAATTTTAACACTTAGCTCTCCCTACAAGCATCAAAACATGCTGAGAACTATGAAGGCCTAACCTCTAGCCATCTAAACCTCACAAACATGAAGTTTAGAGTGGTATAGTTGCCAAAAATTGAAAAAAAGCCAAAAACAGGACCCGTTTTTTCACACAGTTTAGGTTCAAAAATGTTGTGCACGAGTAAGGTTAATGGTGAGATTGATACTCCAAAAAAAATTCTAAGTTTTTTTCAGCTCATAAGCCAACTTTGTGGATATATAGCACCTAGAAATTCATTTTCATACTCTTCAAATAATTCAAGCAAAATGTTCACTTAACAGGACACAAAAGTGTCCAAGGACATAAAAGTGTCCTGTTACCGTTCTAGTGTTAAGTTTAAAGTTTAGTGTTAGGTTTAGAATTACGATTAGGTTTAGAGTTTAAATTTAAGTTTAATGTTAGGTTTAGAGTTTAAGGTTTAACTTTACATTTTAGATTTAGTATAGGGTTATGGTATAAAGTTATGTTTAGGTTTTGAGTTTAAAGTTTAAGTTTAGAACTTAGAATTAAAGTTTAAATTTAGGGTTAGGTTTAAATTTGTATTTTAAGTTTAGAGTATACAATTTATGTTTATTTCAAAGTTTGTACGGTTTAAGTTTTAGCAAACCGTATACAAAGTGGCAAGCACAAATAGCAAGAGGGCAAGCTCTTTCTGAAGTCCGTCTACATTTTTTGATCCTACAAATATAAACGAACTTCAGGACGACTTGTCCACTCGCCATTTGTGCTTTTCACTTTGCATATGTCTTATACATTTGCTTATTGATGGTTTGGGCAAGGTGTATGCAAAGCGACAGGCGCAAATGGCAAGTAGGCAAGCTGTTCTAAAGTTCGTTTGCATTTTTAAGGTTAAAAAATGCAAAACAGACTTTAGAAACGGTTTTCCCTCTTGTCATTTGTGTTTGCCGTTTCTCCACATAGGGCTTGTTGTAACCATCAATAGGAACAATGGAAAATTTTGTGTAAATCGACAAGCACAAATGGAAAGTGGGCAAGCCATTTTGAAGGTTGCTTGCATTTTAAGGACTCCAAAATTTGCTTGTCCACTTGCCATTTTTCCTTGCTGCTTCGTACACAGCTTGCAGGCACTTGCCATTTTTGCTTGTCACTTTACATGTGGCTTGCCCAAACTATCAATACATTGTTTTAAGTAGTTTGTGTTATGTACATGACTTAAATATAGCGGTTACAATGCATGTGTCAAGTGTGGTCCAAGGCTTGCCGCACATTGTTTGATAGCATTGAAGAAACAAATTTATAACGTTCATCAAGCACATCTTCCATAGAACCATGATATGCAATAGTGTTTCTTGAGAAGGGAGCCAATAAGGATGTCCGCTTGAGAATGGTTAGAGCAAAAGGAGATGTATGAATGGTACCTTCCACTAGGGATGAAGAGATTCTCAATATGGTGTAAGTTTCCCTATTGGAAAAGATTGATAATCAATTACTTGCTCTTCCCATGCACATATTCAAGAATGTGGGTTGTTTATTGTGAGACTATCTCACCAAAAAGAAAGATAAACTTATCGCTAGGGTTGATATGAGGGATATTGGCCACATGGAGCAGTAATGGTTATAAACTACAAATCACGGATCAAGAAAGTAACCAAAACTTGGATTTTGATAGTGAAACAAGAATGCAAGGTGAAAGAGATCATACAAATAGTGTGAATGTCCACAAGAGTAATGTATTCATTGAGGACGACAGTCACAAAGGAAGGAAAGCTCAACGGTCTGAAGTCACATGATTGGCATAGAATGTATCAAATATGCTTCAAATTAATGACCCTAAACCACAATGAAGTACATGCTTCACAATTGTAAGACATTGAACTTTTTTTGTAGTTTATACATAAGTAATGAGGTGGAAATAGCAGGCACCATGCATTCTAGATGGATGTTCTTCTTAGAGTGCATCATGAAAGCGCTTAAGGGATATGTGCATCAAAGGGTGCCCCAGAGGAGAGCATGGCAAAGGGGTGGCTAGTTTTAGAGTCATTAGTGGGCATTGCAAGTGACTCTCTAGCATGGACCGTGAAGATGACATGCTTTGGCGGACAATTGAGGATGAGTGCCTAATTGGGATTGTCATAGTGGACCAAGGCATGGAGAAGAAAATGATAATGGACTTGGAAACAAAGATCAATCAATTTTGCATGCTCCACAATCTAGCAATGTAGAAGTGACTTGCTTGATATGATGATGCAAAACAAGAGCGACTCACTTCACGACATGCCTTTAGAAGGGGGGAACACAATGAATTATCTTGAATATCTTGAGAGATTGCCATCATTTACGAGTCTAAAATGGATGAAAAATGCCACGAAAAGGGCCACACAACAAGGTGAACATGTGACAAAAAAGGAGTGTAAGTATTTGTAAGGGTTGTAGCCCCAAGGTAAATCTCTAGTCTCCGGCATGTGATGTGGTGTTTTTTGACGTTGATGCTTATTTCTACATTTTGTTATATTAAAAGTCATACACAATAGCATGGTGTAAAGGTCATCATTTTAGGGTGGAGCAAGTTGACACAAAATGATGCACATTTGATTGTGGCATCATAGAAAAATTCAAGAAATCTAGCTTATGATGATCCTCTGATGCATATCTGTTGCTTGTCGAAAAATCATGTATTTTAAAATGTTGCAAAAAAAATTGAGTGTGGATTACAAAAACTTCAAAGTGGAATTGTTTGAAGTGCAATGATTCAAGGTAAACATGGAGGGGCTTGCTACTAACGTGTGTAGAGGAGAGTAGGGTTTTCTTGAGGTGGACTCAATAAAAAGATGGATCAATCTTTGAAAGACATTCATACTACCTAAGCATTGCGAACAAGTATGTTGTATCTTTTTGCAGCCTCTTACGACATATTTTTAGTCAATTACTCATGTAATATGGTTCCTCTTTTTCAAGTGATTTTCTATCCCAAGGCTTTGCAACCAAGCTAATGGTATGTCATTGAAGTAGCCCCGCGAAGTGCACAAGTACATAAGGGCTATAATCTTCTAGAACCTGAAAACGTAGAGGAGAATGTAGAGGAAAATGAAGATAAAAATGATCTAGAGGATGCAAAGGAAAACAAAGAAGAAAACGCAAAGAAAAATGCACAAGTCTACGAGGACTATAATCTTCTAGCACTTGAAAATGCAGAGGAGGATGCACAGGAAAATGAAGACAAAAATGCATTGAATGAGCTAGAGGACGTGTCTTTAGGGGGAAACTCTTCATAGATATAGAGATTTATGCTAAATTATTCCAAGATGAGAGAGAGGTTGCTTAAAGTGTGAATTTAAGTTTAAGTTTCATTAATAAGTTTAAAATATTGATACAATTGAAAGCTATGATAGTTTTTCAGAGTTTGAAGCAAAATTATTTTTAACTTTGTGTTTACTTGTTTATTATGCATGCTAGCCATCATTCTTGCACTTTTTTCTTTGGTTTCTTCCTCTTTTTGCACAATTTTCATTGTTCACACATGGAAGCTATGGTTAGGGGGGGCATGAAGGAATTTTCATCATCTCTATCACCCAAACAAAGGAGATGGTATAAGGACATTCACTCTGGCCCAACCTCAAGCCGCTAGCCCATCCCAAACACCATCATATGGCATTGGCACTTCACATCGACAATATCCTTCACACTCTACATCTTTAGAGAGATCAAAGCACTCTGAGTTCTCCATCTCCATGAGGCACTCATGTGAATCATCACAGGCAAGACACTCCAATGGTAGAGGAGGCAAATGCTCTATTTCTAGCACCACTAATACTTACACATTGCCTCATAGCCGTTGAGTGCCCATACCTCTCCCCTCTTTTGGTGCTCCCACACCTATTACATAGTCGCCATCTACTCCAGGGCTTTTGCCCGTTGGCCACTCTGCCTTCACATCACATGCCAAAGCAATGGTAGGACTAGGTGCAAAGAACTAGGCTAAGCATGCATTGTGAAGGGATCTCCTATAATGGCTTATGGATGGGTCGTGGTGAGCATGCATAGTTACAAGTGGCCTTTCACTAGTATCACAGCTCAGAGTTCTCTCTCTCTCTCTCTCTCTCTCTCTCTCTCTCTCTCTCTCTCTCTCTCTCTCTCTCTCTCTCTCTCTCTCTCTCTGAATTAGGAAAGAGATGAGGGTGAACGGCCATTGCTTGAGGACAAAGGGGCTGCATGAGGCATGGAAGTTTTTTTTTTACATGGAGGGCTTGGTTACCTTCTCTATGGTCAATGGCCACAACAGTGTGGGTAGAGCCCCTTGCATGGCTTGTTCTATTCTCCAAGGTTGATGAGCCGTAGCATGGGAACTGTCCACTTGTAAGCTTGAAAGGACAAGCTTGACCTGCATATATCATGGCTCTTAAGGGCTCGGCGTGAATGCCTTGGGCTACTATGCCATTTTTGACACTAGGCAGGCTACGCTCATGCTGTGTAGCATTTTCTACAAGCTCTCCAGCTATGTTCACCCTTGCGTCTATGCTTCAATATGCCATGCAAGGATTATTGAAGCCTTTGCTTCACACATATTAACCCTATTTTTTCCTTTTATGGACGTAAGTCTATAAGGCCTCCCAACTTTTGCCTCATCTTGTGCAGATACAAGGCTAGTTTTCATTGTCGGCGTCCATGCTCTCAAGCAAGCTTCCATAATATTTTGACCATAATATTTTTCTGCAAAAAGTTTTTAGTAAGGCAAGTGCTCGTGATTTTTTGGGTAGTAAATTTTTCAAGCTTTTGTAGTCAGCTTTATGAAAGGCTCTAAGTTGTTCATCGCCTTTGAAAACTCTTTATTGCTCATATTGAGCTCTTGGCGCACTGTTTGAATTTGGCAACATGCTAAAGGTTTCCATATCGGGACTTCACTCCTCTCGTAAATCAGTTTTGGAGCACTGAACCTAGCTTATAATTTGTATCCAACAAAGTATGATAGCTAAGTATACTGGGATATCTGCTCTCAACATTGGGCAATCTAAGCTACATTTTATCAGTGCAATTATGACATGCATTAATTGCAAGTACTCTTTATGCAACCACTACCGTGCAACTCGACAAGGTTAATTATTTGGATGATTGACAAGTTCAATTTAATTTTCACTCTGCCAAGTATGCACAATTGTGCATAAGTCTGAGGTTTCTAGTTATGAGTTTTTAGTGATGATTTTTAGTTGAAATCAACAAGGCGGTATCCACACAATGTCGCAAACATGTTATGCATAAATTTTGCAATTTTATCTTTTATTTATTCAAATTATGCAATTGTCCATTGTTAGGTAAAGCAAGGCTCAATTAGACTCCAAGATGATCTTTTGATAGCCGAGCACGGATCAACAATAGAGCATAATTAGAAGACCAGGTTTCTATTATCTCGAGTACAAGGTACATTGCAATTTTTGCATTCTCTTTGCAATTCTGAGATTACAATAGTGTGCTTTCAATATGGCTCTCATGCCTTGGCTCTTGAGAGTTTTATCATGCATGGCATGTGACAACTCAAAATGCTTTGAGAACAAAAGCTCAACGTGTTTTCATTACGGAGATGTCATTATCTAAAGAAAAGCTTCAATTTTCTAGATATGGATTGCACGCTTCCAAATTTTGTGATATGCTATCAACATATGGACTTGGGGGCTTTGCAAGTGCATGTGCATGGCCATCCAATGAGTGACAACATGAACCAAGCCAAGGGATCTACAAGGTACCTAGGACACGTTCTAGGTATATCAGGAGCCACGGGTAAGAACCTGATCAAAACTCAAAAACTTAAACAAGGGGGCTTTAGCAAGGATTTGAAGGCCCATTTCCATTTCAAGGTTTTGGATTTTGTGGCAACTGGCACAACACGGGCAACAAAGTTGGGACATTTCAAGCTTTTACTACTTTTTATGTGTTTTAAACCTTTAATTTGAAATGAATCATAACATGCAAAGCAAAGTGCCTTGAAGGCCATAGCAAGAACCAAGGTTTCTACCCTATGCTAATGCCTTGCTCGTTGTGTTTGGATCTACGACAAGGAACCAAGGGCTTGGGAATTGGAATACTTGAGATACAAGCTCACATTTTACATATGATAAGGTTGAATCGTATTTGAATGTATCAACTTCAGTTTTGGATAGTGCAAGGCACTGAAAGATATTAGCTAAAATCATTGACGCCATCACTCTAGCCATGGGCTTATCAATCTATTTATTTTGATTTTCATGCAAGGTGTGCCTATACAATGCACTTAATTCCATACAAGTAGTTTTTACACATTTCCTACTACAATGCAAGATAATCTGTCAAGGACATCGTTGCCACCTACTAGTTAGTTATTGCTTGATAATCAAGAAGGTGGATTTAATTTTAAATTTTCTGTTTTTAAATCCTATTTAAATAGAAATTCTAATTATATGTTTATATTTAAAGTTAGGTTTAAATTATAAGTTTAAGTTTAAACTTTAGGTTTAGGTTTAGTGTTATGTTTAAGTTTAAAATTTAGGCTTATAGTTAATTTAAGTTTAGAGCTAAATTTAGATTTAGGTTTAAACTTTAGGTCTAGAATCCATGTTTAAAATTTAAGGTTAAGTTTAGAGTTTAGTGTTAGGTGTAGAATTATGATAAGGTCTAAGTTTAATGTTGGGTTTAGAGTTTAAGGTTTAACTTTATATTTTTTATTGAGTTTAGGGTTATGGTTTAAAGTTATGTTTAGGTTTAAAGTTTAAAATTTAAGTTTAGAACTTAGAATTTAAGTTTAAATTTAGGGTAGGTTTAAATTTGAATTTTAAGTTTAAAATTTACAATTTAGGTTTATTTTAAAGTTTACGATTAAAATTTTACTTTAAAGTTTAATTTAGGTTTATAGTTTAAATTTAGTTTAGAGTTACAATTTAAATTGAGTTAAAGTTTCAATTTGAAGTTTAGGGTTCAGGTTTATATATGTGCTTGTTGTTTGGCATACAGATTGTCCTTGTGCCTATTAATGGTTTAAGAAAACCATATATGTGCTTGTTGTTTGGCATACAGATTGTCCTTGTGCCTATTAATGGTTTAAGAAAACCATATAGAAAGCGACAAGCACAAATAGCAAGAGGGCAAGCCCTTTTTGAAGTCCGTTTGTGTTTTTTGATCCTAAAAATACAAACAAACTTCAGAACAGCTTGTCCACTCGCAATTTGTGCTTTCCACTTTGCATATGTCGTACGCATTTTCCTATTGATGGTTTGGGCAAGCCGTACGCAAAGCAACAAGCACAAAAGGCAAGTGGGCAAGCCTTTCTAAAGTTCATTCACATTTTTAAGGTAAAAAATGCAAAACAGACTTTAGAAACAGTTTGCCCTCTTGTCGTTTGTACTTGCCGCTTCTTCACACATGGCTTGTGGTAACCATCAATAGGCACAAGGACAAGTTGTGTATAAAGCGACAAGCACAAATGAAAAGTGGGCAAGCCATTTTGAAGTCTCCTTGCATTTTAAGGACTCCAAAATCAGCTTGTCCACTTGCCATTTGTCCTTGTTGCTTCGTACACAGTTTGGCGCAGCACTTGCCATTTGTACTTGTCGCTTTACATACGGCTTTTCCAAAATATCAATAGGTACAAGGTAAATCCATATGCAAAGTGGCAATCAAAAAGGACAAATACTTAGGCCATTTTTTAATTTGTTTGCGTTCTTCAAAATAACAAGTGTGCAATCCATTTCTAAAGGTTGTTTGCGTGCTTAAAAATGACTAGGCGGCAGGCAATATTTGAAGTCCATTTGCGTGTTTATCATGTCTATGCACTTGTCATTTGTGCTTGCCACTTTGCACACAACTTGTTCACTTGTCTATTGATGATTTGGGCAAGCTATATGCAAAGTGACAAGTAAAAATGGCTAGTGGGTAAGATCTTTCTGAAAGGTTCAGCCCTTTAAGACTTCCAAAATGCCAAGGTTCCAAAATTCAATAAAAAGTCCAATGGTCAAACCTTAGGGAAATTGGATGACTTTGGAAGACCTAAAAGTCTTTGCAAATCCCTAGATGGGAGGGGGCGAGCCCTTTTAGTAGGGGATGAGAGAGAAACACACACACACACACACACACACACACACACACACTAAGGCTCCCTTTACACAAAGGGAATATGGGACACATGTCTTCTCCCTAGCCTAGTTGCACCCAAGGTGCATTCAATCCTATTGGATGGCCATAGGGGTGGACCAATGAGAATTAGGCTAGAGTACATTTAGTTTAATTCATTTTAATACACTTGATAAAAGAACCAATAGGAATTAAGCTCTCTAGAAGACTATTGGTGGATAGTCTCCCAAGGGGTCCAATGAGCATTCAGTAGCCCAATGGCTTGCCTGATTCCTATTGGCCAGAAGACAAACGGATCCAATGAGAGTTTAATTACATTAATGAAATACCTAAAGCTCTTACAAAAGGGGGAAGGGGGACACATGTCAAAATGCTATC
Source organism: Adiantum capillus-veneris (assembly GCF_014529385.1). NCBI lineage: Eukaryota > Viridiplantae > Streptophyta > Polypodiopsida > Polypodiales > Pteridaceae > Adiantum > Adiantum capillus-veneris. The sequence goes on along the minus strand of NC_140960.1, from coordinate 99,972,188 downwards.
ACTTATGCTTCTCAATTGTCATTGGCTAAGCTTTGCAGGGTCCAATGGGGTGCCAGCATGAGTAAAATCCAAAAGGGGTAGACCAAGAGAGAGAGGGGGCTGATTTTGGCAAGGCATTATCACACACACACTCACACAATTTCATGTGTGAAGCAAAGAAGACCCTCTCTCCTTCTCAAGCTTTAATGGAAAGCTCATCATCTACTCCAAGCTTGTGAGAAGGGAGGCCTACACCAACAACTCTTGGCTTTGTGATGCAAATCCAACCAAGACCCAAGCTTCAATGCATGCTCACCTCCTCTCCCATGCTAATTACTAAGCTATGCTAAGCTTTTATGAGTGATTATGTGAGGAGATATATTTCTTTCTCGTAAGACTACTCCTTCTCCTCTCATACCCCGCTAGCTCTCACAACCTTAGAAGGTGTGTGAGGTCTTGGGTGTGAGATTGTGAGGGAATTGATGTTGTGTTTTATAAGTGTGTGCATGGTGCTTGAAGCTTCCATCTTCATTGCACCAGCAAGTTATTGAAGCAACACAAAGTATTGTATTGTAAAATGTCTCCTTTGATGGGGGAAACCTATAATACAAAGCCTTTTGGAGGGGGGATCGGCTCCATGAAAATCGAGTCCTCAACTGTTGTCAATAGCTTAATTTCTCTCTCTTTTTAAGTATTGTTCATGCCTATCTAACTAGGTGTTATGCTTTTTGTTGCTCTCTCCATCCAAGCACTCTTGCTATGCTCGTTAGGAATCTATTCTAATGAAATGTTCACTATGTTTATGCTATTTTTCGCTACACACAAGTTACTAGGCCATTAAATGCTACATTGGTATTAGAGCACAAGGTTTCTCCTTTCTTGCTCAAGAAGGGAGGTCCTCAAGCTAGCTATAAATGGTTGGTATTATTAATTGCAATTGAGTTAGTAGAATAGGGATTTTTTAGCCTTGCAGTGTGCCTGCTTCGTGCAGATAATGGGGCATCACCGTCGAGAGCTATGGTCTTAATAGTGGAGTCCTATGGGGCTTGCCTACGGCTTAACCACTATTGAGCTATTAGAATCTTTACAAGAGCCGGTACTGTTTTGGCCTTGAAAGACCCTCTCTTCTATTCCTTGCAATTAATGATATTCAAGCCACAGGTATAGGAGCTTGAGCGCTTTTCTAAAGGAGTAAAGAGAAGTAGCAAAGTAAAGAGAGTGAAATTAATGTTGATAGATTTGATGACAATAGTAAAGAGAGTGAAATTAATGTTGATAGATTTGATTTTGCTAATGAGAAGGCTACTAATGATGCCCCTTTGCTTGTTAATTACCATGTTTCTAGGCTTCAACAAGCCATGGCAATCCATCCCTCCAAAGTGAATTGCAACGGCAGCTTCGTGCTCATGGGATTCTCCAAACTCCCCACCATGAAGAGAGAGTACCTAGGAAGCCTCGTTGTGAGACTTCCAAAAGAGGCCTCTCTCCGATTCAGGAAGCAGAAAAGGATCCATATGAAGGGCTCTAAAATTTACTTCTTGATGATGCATCTCCTTCCCAAAGGAGAACTCAAGAGCCCCCACCAAAATAACGAGAAAGAAGTGAGTCTCCTGTCACCTCGGCGGAGATGGCTCCACCAAGATGGCGGGCAAAACACTCTCCATCCCCTCCTAAACAGAGAAGACCATCTCACACTTCTCCACACCATAATTCAAAGAGGGATGATAGAAAACAAGAGAAGAAAAAGGCGAGAAAGAGGTCACCCTCTTCTCCATCTTCTTCATCTTCTTCCTCTTATGAAGAAAGTGATGGTGCAGACAAGGAAGACCAAGGCAAGAAAAGGCGAGAAAGAGGTCACCCTCTTCTCCATCTTCCTCAAATTCTTCATCTTCTAAAGAAGTGATGGTGCAACTTTTGAACCACCAAAAAGAAGAGGCCATAGGAAATCCTATGCGGCGTGGAAGAGGTCGTCCAAGCTCAAGAAGTTCAAAGAGGGAGGAAAGAACATCTCGTTCCTTACCTACAATGGCACCTTTGGTGCTACGGACAAAGTCTTGGCCTTCAACCAACAATTTGATGTAGCATTTGGAGATGCGGGCTTCACGGAGTCCTCTAAGCTATGGCATGTAGCTATGCATTTTGAAAAGTCCGCCAGGCAATGGTGGTCTAGCCTACGGGCAAACGGTGAAGCTCCACAAACATGGAAAGCTTTAAGAGCTTCCATCATGAAGCAGTTTTTGGCTACCGATGCCAAAGGCAAAGTACTCACCGAATGGTGAAGCTTGAAGCTCTCTCCTTATGAATCTATTCACAAATATGTAGACAAGTTTTGGGACTTACATCTCAAAGTCACTGTCTTCAAAAAGATGGATTTTGGAGAGAAAAAACAACAATTTTGTGCGGGTCTAACTGAAGAAGATATGGCAGAGTATGTCAACTCTCAAAGGCCACGCACCATATCTGTGGTCATACACCATACCATGGTGGCTTCATAAATCAATTTCCAAACAGGGGCTAAGAGAAATCTTAAGCCCATGGAGAACAAGGACCGTAACAATGAGCCTAAGGGGAAGGACAATGTCCAAAAGTCTCCTAAAGGCAACGCCAACAACAACAAAGCTAAGGAGAAGGGAGTTTATAAAGTCCAAAATAAACTCTCTCCTGAAGAGCTTGAGCATTATCACAAAGATAACCATTGTTTCAAGTGCGGGGAGCAAGGGCATGCCTATCATGCTTGCACCCACAAGAATACAAGAAATGAGCCTTCTAGAGCTACCTTGGTTGAAATCCAAGAAGAGGAAGCTCACCACAAAGGATCTCCTCTATGCCATGCTTGGGAAAAGGTAAGAGAACATGATGCTTTTATTCTCTTTGACCTTGGTTCTACTCACAATTTCATATCCACAGAGTTGGCCACCAGGTAGGCATCCAAGCCTATGAGATGGAAGATGTCCTACCCACCGATGGTGCTTTCAAGGGGCAAGAAGCTTCAGTAACTCCCTTAATTGGGAAATTGAGGCTCCATGTCCAAAGCTATGTGGACAAAGAGGACTTCTTTATCTCTCCTCTCAAGCACAAAGATGTAATCCTAGGGGCACCATGATTTCCCTGCCAATGTTAAATTCCTTGAAAGGAAAGTCTACTTTAGGTTCAGGGAAAAAGATATGTACATAGATGCCAAAGAGTTGGGTAACACCATACCCATTGTACATACACAAGCTTTCAATAAGTCAATAAAGAGCTCTATTTCCGTGTACATGATTTTTGTTAAACATTCTCAAAATAAACCTAATGCTTTAGCAAAAGAAAATATAAATAATCACAAGGAATTAGAGTTATCCAATTTTTTCAAGGGATTTCAAGATGTTTTTATTGACGACATCCCTTGTGAACTACCTCCTAAACGAAGCAATGATGACCATGCAATTGAACTTCTTCCAGGAAGTTCACCGCCTAATAAACCTCCTTATAGAGTTTCTCAAGCTCAACAAGAGGAGATTATGTGGCAAGTGCATGAGTTAGTTGAGAAGGGCATGGTTAGGCCTAGCTCATCTCCATTTTGCTCACCCGTATTATTAGTGCAAAAGAAAAACGGCACATATCGTATGTGTGTCGACTATAGAGCACTAAATAGGATCACTATCAAGAATAGGTTTCCCATTCCACAGGTAGAAGACCTATTTGATAAGCTACAAGGATCGACCTACTTCAGTAGAATTGACCTAAAAAGTGGCTACCATCAAATAAGGATAGTTGATCAAGACATTGTAAAGACCGCATTTCTCACTACGTTTGGTCTTTACGAATACATTGTCATGCATTTTGGCTTGACCAATGCACCAGCTACATTTAACCGCTTGATGGAGAAGCTATTCATGCCTCATCGAACCTTTATTGGAGTGTTCTTTGATGATATTATCATCTACTCTAATTCATTAGACGAACACAAGCAACACCTCCAGGCAATATTTCAAGTCTTACGAGAGAATAAACTTTATATTAACTGAAAGAAAAGTGAGTTTTTCTTACAAGAGATTCAATATTTAGGTCACATTATCTCTCAAGATGGCATCCAAATGGGTCCATCAAAGCTAGAGGTAATAAAAGGATGGCCTAATCCAAGGAATCTTCATGAACTAAGAAGCTTTGCAGGTATGTGCGCATACTATAGATGCTTCATAGAAAAGTTCTCACAAATCGCGGGACCATTACATGACCTAACCAAGAAAAACATTAGAGATACATCGTCTACCAAGGAAAACAATGCTTTCAAAAAGCTTAAAGAAAAGCTTATCTCTCAACCTATGCTTACACTATCGGATCTCTCAAAGCCATTTGAGGTCCAATGTGACGCTTGTGGTGATTGCCTTGGAGCTGTTTTGCTCCAAGAAGCGCATGCCATAGCCTATGAAAGTCGAAGGCTCGACCCTGTTGAGCAAGCTCTAGGCATATATGAAAAGGATTTCCTCATAGTTCTACATGCCTTAGACTTGTGGAAGCACTATTTATTGGGGACTCCTTTCATTTTGCGGACAGATCACCATAGCCTTAAGTACTCCATGACGCAGACCAAGCTCTCCGACAAACAAATGAGGTGGACAAATTTCTTTTCGCAATTTCATTTTCATATTGCTCACATTGCTGGCAAGCATAATCAAGTAGCTGATGCACTCTCAAGACAGTCGAGAGTGAATGCGGTTTCCATAGAAACTCACAATGATCTATCTTCTATGATAGATGAGTACACTATTGATCTCGATTTTAGAGATGTGATTTCAGCCCTTGCACTAGGGAAGAAAGAAGAAACATTTACCCTACAAGATGGTTATTTTCTCTATGGTAATAGACTATGCATTACTAGCTCACTACGTGAGAAAGTAATGTATGAATCTCATGCTCCTCCTTATGCGGGGCATAGAGGGATTCAGTCTACCCTAAAAGGGATTGAAACATATTTCTATTGGCCTGCCATGAAAGCAAACATACAAGAGTATGTTTCTAAATGTGTGGTATGCCAAAAGACAAAGTTTGATAGAGGGAAGCAACCCGGATTGCTTCAACCTTTGCCAATCCCTAATTCACCATGGGAGAGCATATCCATGGATTTTATCTTTGGATTGCCTAAGTCTATCCATGGGAATACGGGAATATGGACGATAGTAGACAGGTTTAGCAATAAGCTCATTTTATACATGTCAAAAAGACTATCAAAGCCCATCAAATGGCAACCCTCTTCATATCACAAATCTTCAAGTACCATGGCTTGCCGATGTCCATAGTGTCGGATAGAGATCTTAGAATGACCAGTAATTTTTGGAAGGGTCTCTTTGAGAATTTAGGGACAAGGCTAAACTTCTCTTCGGTCTATCACCCACAAAAGGAAGGCCAAAGTGAAATAGCTAACCTAACAATTCTTGATCTACTAAAAGCCTACGTAACGGAAGAAGATCAAAGGTCCCAATGGGAGAAGTACTTATCCTCGGTGGAGTATGCCTACAATAATAATGTACATACCTCCACAGGAATAGCACCTTTTGAGGTAATTGAGGGAAGATCAAAAAGTCTCCTGCTACTTAAGGTACACGGGAAGATCTTCGCAGATGAGTATAGCCAAGACCTACAAGAATCTTTTCAAAAGATTAAGGATGCTATCTCCATCTCACAGCAAAGGCAAAAGGCTGCTACTGATAAGCACATAAGAGCCCAAGCCTTTAAAGAAAATGATTGGGTCTTGCTTAAATTCCCCAAGGCTCAATTAAGGCACACGACGGGCAAGAATCCTACTGGACACCAAAAGTACTATGCTAAGTTAGCAAAAAGGTACTATGGTCCCTTCCAGATTCTTAGACCAATCAATGAGATGGCCTATCAACTTAAGTTGCCCAGTCATTGGCTCATACACAATGCTTTCCATGTGAGCCTACTAAATCCTTACAAAGGAGATCCACCTCAAGAACCAACTAGTGAAGACCCACCGAAGGTTGAGGACCAAGAAGAGGTGTTGCAGCTCGAGTCCATTCTCCGATATGAAGACAAGGTATTAAGAGGCGGTAAGATTATCCGACGGTATCTTATTAAGTTTAAGAACTATACTTTTGAAGATGCTAGATGGATGCAAGGCATACAATTAAAGGATAACCTAAACCTTGTCAATGCTTCCCTAGAGTAAGCAAATGTACAAATGTTTGAAATGAACAAAGTTTTTGTCTTATAAGACTCTCTTTTTTTCTTTATTGTGCACAAATGTTAAGTAGTATGCATGCTTAGGATTAAGTTTGCGGAGACAACATCGCCCAAACACCAAGTAGAGCTTGTCACTCTACTATGGAAGATTGATAGGACTAATGCACAGACATGCTTGCAGCAGCTTAGGCTCTCAATCACCAAATGGATTAGTCATCCATTTTAGAACGATGTCGTAGGGTAAGATAGGGATCCTCTACCCGCTAGAAAAAGGACTAATGAATAGGCTTTATCTTCTCTACCCCATAGTCAAGGACGACTATGATTTCAAGAGAGAGGTAATGTCATAATAACTAATATCTAATTCTCCTAAATGATTTTCTCATGTTAAACTGATCATTTAACATGGGGAAGTACCAGGGAAGAAAAAGCTAGAATATTGGTTAAGCTGGCAGACCGGCCACAGTAGGGATCCAAAGGAGGAAAAATAGGGATCCAAAGGGGGGACCATCTGCAAAAGATCAATGTGCATCAATGGGCTTCAAAGACCCTAAGGTTCAGCCCATTAAGACTTCCAAAATGCTAAGGTTCCAAAATTCAATAAAAAGTCCAATGGTCAAACCTTAGGAAAATTGGATGCCTTTGGAAGACCTAAAAGTCTTTGCAAATCCCTAGATGGGAGGGGGTGAGCCCTTTTAGTAGGGGATGAGAGAGAAACACACACACACACACACACACACACTCAGGCTCCCTTTACACAAAGGGAATAGGGGACACATGTCAGCTCCCTAGCCCAGTTGCCCCCAAGGTGCATTCAAATCCTATTGTATGGCCATAGAGGTGGACCAATGAGAATTAGGCTAGAGTACATTTAGTTTAATTCATTTTAAAAGAACCAATAGGAATTAAGCTCTCTAGAAGACTATTGGACAGTCTCCCAAGGGGTCCAATGAGCGTTCAATAGCCCAATGGCTTGTCTGATTCCTATTGGCAAGAAGACAAAGGGATCCAATGAGAGTTTATTGCATTAATTAAATACCTAAAGCTCTCACAAAAGGGTAAAGAGGGACACCTGTCAAAATTCTATCACTTATGCTTCTCAAATGTCATTGGCTAAGCTTTGCAGGGTCCAATGGGGTGCCCGCATGAGTAAAATCCAAGAGGGGTCGACCAAAAGAGAGAGGGGGCTGATTTTGGCAAGGCATTATCACACACACACACACTCACACAATTTCATGTGTGAAGCAAAGAAGACTCTCTCTCCTTCTCAAGCTTTAATGGAAAGCTCATCATCTACTCCAAGCTTGTGAGAAGGGAGGCCTACACCAACAATTCTTGGCTTTGTGATGCAAATCCAACCAAGACCCAAGCTTCAATGCATGCTCATCTCCTCTACCATGCTAATTACTAACCTATGCTAAGCTTCTATGAGTGATTATGTGAGGAGATATACTTCTTTCTCGTAAAACTACTCCTTCTTCCTCTCAATCTACTCTCATACCCCACTAGCTCTCACCATCTTCGAAGGTGTGTGAGGTCTTCGGTCTGAGACCACGAGGGAATTGATGTTATGTTTTATAAGTGTGTGCATGGTGCTTTAAGCTTCCATCTTCATTGCACCAGAAAGTTGTTGAAGGAACACAATGTATTGTATTCTAAAATGTTTCCTTTGATGGGGGAAACCTATAATACAAAGCCTTTTAGAGGGGGGGCTTGCTCCGTGAAAATCCGGTCCTCAACTGTTGTCAATAGCTTAATTTCTCTCTCTTTTGAAGTATTGTTCATGCCTATCTAACTAGGTGTTATGCTTTTTGTTGCTCTCTCCATCTAAGCACTCTTGCTATGCTCATTATGAATCTATTCTAATGAAATGCTCACTATGTTTATGCTATTTTTCGCTACACACAAGTTACTAGGCAATTAAATGTTACAGGTAGCAACAGCATACATCTTATAGCATATGGGTACTTATCATTGTCACAACTATAATGTTCCACCGTGGCTAGCAACTAAGAAAGGAAATTTATTCTTAAGCTTCATTGTGTCAGGTTGGTACAAAGTGAAAAATATGGACGTATATCTTTGTCCCATACTTGAAGAGTTACAACAAACATGGACGAGCATAACAGTAGTGGAAATGAGTCCAAATGCAGGTTGACTCAATGCATTCATTAGAGGAATTCTAATGTTGATGATGCATGACTATCTTGGTATTGAAGATTGCTTAGATAAGTATGAAACACATCGGATAACCATGCATTAGGGTTTCCTCATGTTAGTTTATGGTGTGTGAAGTAATTTGTGTTGTGTACAGGACTTAAATATAGTGGTTACAATGCATGTGTTATGTGTGGTCCAAGGATTGTTGCACATCATTTGACAACATTAAAGAAACAAATTCATGAAGATCGTCGAGCGTATCTTCCAAAGAACCATGAGATGCAAGAGGGTTTCATGGGAAGGGATCTAGTAAGGGTGCTCACTCATAAATGGTAGAGAAAAAGGAGATGTAAAAAGGGTGTCTTCCACCAAGGATGAAGAGATTTTCAATTTGGTATGAGGTACCCTATATGACAAGATTGAGAATCAATCACTTGCTCGATCCCATGCATATATTCAAGAATGTGAGTAGTTTATTGTGGGACCATCTCACCACCAAAAAGAAAGATATGATGATTGCTAGGGTTGACCTGAAGGATATTAGGCAAGGCAATCACTTTAATCTTCCAAAATTTTCTTCTCCATTTGAGTGCCAGCGAATTTCAATGACTAACTGCAAAACTACTAGATTCACGGAGCTTGTCTCCTAAACTTCAATAAAATATATACAAATTGATGAGAGCCTCGGCACATGAGAAACTTGAGAAACACAGTGTCTTGCTAAGAAGACGCCATAAGTTTTGGAAGAGGCTTCAAAAACAGGTGTTGAAAAATAGCATGGCTCTAAAAATGATGTTCATTTTCACTTTTCATAACAATAAGCAAAAATAGTGAATTCTCTAAATTTAGAGAGAGAAATTGACGTTGTGGTAGAGCTCCAAAAAAGCCTCGAGTGTTTCATTGGAGTTTTTCATGATTACATATCAATAGGCAATAGAAATATAACGTCGTCTGATGAGAGATCAATTAATGAGGAAAGAATATTTTCTTGATCTTTTTAGCCATTTTCAGTTATTCTAAGCCAACCATATTCAAAATAAGTTTCTAGTTGTCTAGAAACTCTACCGGTAAGTATTACCAATTTGTTTTTGGGGTTCATTAGAGGGTATCTTTCAAGATACCCTCTTTATATCGAAACGGAAAGAGGAATGGGTTGCAAAGAAGCGGTCATGGTAGAAGAGGGACAAGGAGCTGCCAGGTGTTTCACAATTTTGGATTGATTCGTCTTAAGGAGAATGTTTGGCAGATGCATTACACGTTACCAGAGGGACGACGAGGCGGGAAAAGATTGGGTGGGGGGGGGGGGGGGGGGGGGGGGGGGGGGGGGGGGGGCTCGTTTATAAGTGACACGGGGTGTCACTCGAGGGATCGACCGCGGGGAGCACGATCGACAGGGCGAGGGGCTTTAGGCCGTTGGATCGACGCACCTAGAGGGGGCAGGTTTTTATATTGTTAAAGGCGCATTGGTTGCATGGAGGCGCGTTAGGCGAGACGGTTGAGGTCTGCGAGTGGGTGGGAAGGGGTCGCGAGCTCGAGGCGGGAGTGGGACAGGCAGCGCGAATTTTTTTTCCCAGCCAGATTTGATCCAACGGTGGGATGCACTCGGGCCATTGATCCCTCGAGTGCACCCCGTGTGCTTTATCAACAAGAGGGGAGGGGGGGGGGGGGGGGGGGGGGGGGTCCTGGAAGTTTTCATAGAGGTGGCATCGATACCTCCTCTCTCTCTTCTTATACGTACGTGGAGAGCCGTTTGCAGTTGCACAGGCGCACTGGCTCTCTCTCTCCATCTCCGTTCGTTTAGGCCGATCGTAGGAGGGGCGAGTGACGCATCAGATCTCTCTCTCTCTCTCTCTCTCTCTCTCTCTCTCTCTCTCTCTAGTTTCTTTGTAGGGCAGGAGGCAGGCACGGTGCCCTGGCTCTCTCTCTCTCTCTCTCTCTCTCTCTCTCTCTCTCTCTCTCTCTCTCTCTCTCTCTCTCTCTCTCTCTCTCTCTCTCTCTCTCTCTCTCTCTCTCTCTCTCTCTCTCTCGTGTGCAAGGCACGGCCCGCTTGCATGACACTGCTTGTTTCTGTGTAGGGAAGCACATAGGAGTGTGACAATCCAATGGTTATTGCCATCGTGAGGGAACTAAGGAGGGAGCTTTGGTGAGGCGCATTTGTTGAGGGATCCAGAGTTGGGGCAGGGAGGAGGCTTTGTATCTCCGCGGGAACATGGGAAAAGTGGAGGGTATGGTTTTGCAAGCTAATGAAAAGGTATCTCGACGACTAATAAATTAATTAGGAGCAAAGTATGTAGGGTCAAATGTACAAAAGTCGTCAAGAGGGCAGAATCTGCAGATGATGATTGAAATGGAGGTGGCAACAAGGGAGGCAAGAGAGAAGAGGCACGTGCCCCAAGAGAGTTGGGCGGTGTGCTCTGTGTGTGTGTGTGTGTGTGTGTGTGTGTGTGTGTGTGTGTGTGTGTGTGTGTGTCTGGCCCAAGCAGAGGGTGCTCACGTGATGTCTACGATGGCTGCCGCCCAGAAGTCTTACAAGCCGAGCAAGGCATTTCTTCCAGAGCAACCGTCTGGAATATTTGGCGTACGCGAGGGTTGAGAGAGGGAGGGAGGGAGGAAGGAGGTCAGGTCGGGGAGGGGGAGGGGGGGGGGGGGGGGGGGGGGACACAGTCAAAGGCCGAGGTGGGTGAGGGAGGGGAGTAGACCTGCAAGACAGGGCCCATGCTGACATGGACTTTTTTTTTTTGGGAGGGGGGGAGGGTCTTGGGGGGGGGGGGGGGGGATCACAATTGTTATGTAGTCTTTTTATAGTTGTGCCACTATGTGGGAGCAAAGTCAGTAAATAATTGGTTTTCATTTAATTTCAGTAGGGGGTACCAGTTGCATTTTATTCTCATAAAATGAAGAGCATCTTGGACAGATCCTCTAGAACCGGGGAGGCGGGGGAGTAAAGATGTCCCTTCTTTCTCTCTCTTTTAATTGCGGGGCAGCCACCTACCTGGGTGGTCCTTCTCTCTTTCTTTCTCTCAACATTGTGCGCAGCTCTATCTCACCCAGCTCGAGGCGAGGATGAGGGCAGGACATGCCTCTCTTTCTCTCATGCGCAACAGTGCTCTCTCTCTCTCTCTCTCTCTCTCTCTCTCTCTCTCTCTCTCTCTCTCTCTCTCTCTCTCTCTCTCTCTCTCTCTCTCTCTCTCTCTCTCTCTCTCTCTCTCTCTCTCATCGCAAGAGTGTAAGTAAGGATCTCTTTCAGCTGCGTTGGGCGAAACAGAGGGGCCAAGGCATTGCTCTCGCTTTGTCTTTCTCATGCACGAATGATTGTGGTCGCTCATGGTGGTTTGTGATAGTGTTGTGAGTGCATCCTTGCACAGAGCTTGCCTTGCTTTTACATGCAATTGCAAGATTCATGGGCATCTTTTAGCTACTGACTTTTATTATAAAGCTCTTATTAAAGTAAAATAAATTCAATCATTTACCAGATTCTCCCTCCCCCCTTTCTCACTGAACCTCCCCTTCCATTCTTCTTCTTGTTCCTTGCCACAAGCCTACCCTCTTCCTCGCCCCTCATGTGAGAGGTAGACGTTTGTAACATTTAATGGCCTAATAACTTGTGTGTAGCGGAAAATAGCATGAACATAGTGAGCATTTCATTAGAATAGATTCCTAATAAGCGTAACAAGAGTGCTTGGGTGGAGAGAGCAACACACCTAGTTAGATAAGCATGAACAATACTTCAAAAGAGAGAGAAATTAAGCTATTGACAACAGTTGAGGACTAGATTTAAATGGAGCCAGTCCCCCCTCCAAAAGGCTTTGTATTATAGGTTTCCCCCATCAAGAGAGACATTTTACAATACAATTCTTTGTGTTCCTTGAAGATGGAAGCTTCAAGCACTAAGCAAATCACTTATGAAACACAACATCAATTCCCTCACGGTCTCAGACCCAAGACCTTACACACCTTCGAAGATGGTGAGAGCTAGGGGGGTATGAGAGTAGATTGAGAGGAAGGAGTAGTCTTACGAGAAAGATGTATATCTCCTCACATAATCACTCATAAAAGCTTGGCATAGCTTAGTAATTAGCATGGTAGAGGAGATAAGCATGCATTGAATCTTGGCTCTTGGTTGGATTTGCATCACAAATCCAAGAGTTGTTGGTGAAGTCCTCCCTTCTCACAAGCTTGGAGTAGATGATGAGCTTTCCATTAAAGTTTGAGAAGGATAGAGAGAGTCTTCTTGCTTCACACATGAGCTTGTGTGAGTATGCAAGTGATAATGCCTCCACAAATCAGCCCCCTATCTCATCTTGGTCGACCCCTCCTGCTAATTCCACCTGCTAGCTTCCCACTGGACCTTTCCAAGCTTAACCAATAGGAATTAAGAGGCATAAGTGATAGCCTTGTGACATGTGTCCCCCTTTCCTCTTTTGTTGAGAGATTTAGGTAATTAAATAATGCAACTAAATTCTCATTGGACCTCTTTGTCTTTTGGCCAATAGGAAGCAGGCAAGCCATTGGGCTACTGAATGCTCATTGGACCCCTTGGGAGACTGTCCAATAGCCTTCTAGAGAGCTTAATTCTTATTCATTCTTTTTTCAAGTGTTTTTAAATGAAATAAACTATAAGTACTCTAGCCTAATTCTCATTGGTCCACCTCTATGGCCATCCAATAGGATTTGAGTGCACCTTGGGGGCAACTGGGCTAGGGAGCTGACATGTGTCCCTTATTCCTTTGTGTAAAGGGGCTTGCATGAGTGTGTGTGTGTGTGTGTGTGTGTGTGTGTTTCTCTCTCATCCCCTACTAAAAGGGCTCGACCCCATCAATCTAGCACCACTTGAAGGCTTTTTGTACACTCACAAAGCATCCAATTCCACTAAGCTTGACCATTTGGACAAAGCCTATTCATTAGTCCTTTTTCTAGCGGGTAGAGAATCCCTATCTTACCCTACGACATCGTTCCAGAATGGATGACTAGTCCATTTGGTGCTTGAGAGGCTAAGCTGCCGCAAGCATGTATGCACATTAGTCCTATCAATCTTCCATAGTAGAGTGACAAGCTCTACTTGGTGTTTGGGAGACATCATCTCCGCAAACTTGATTCTAAGCATGCATACTACTTTACATTTGTGCATAATAAAGAAAAAGAGAGTCTTACAAGACAAAACTTTGTTCATTTTAAACATTTGTACATTTGCTTACTCTAGGGAAGCATTGTAAGCATTGACAAGGTTTAGGTTATCCTTCAATTGTATGCCTTGCATCCATCTAGCATCTTCAAAAGGATAAGTCTTAAACTTAATAAGATATCGTCGGATAGTCTTACCGCCTCTTAATACCTTGTCTTCATGTCGGAGAATGGACTCGGGCTGCAACACCTCTTCTTGGTCCTCGATCTTCGATGGGTCTTCAATAGTTGGTTCTTGAGGTGACTCTCCTTTGTAAGGTGTTAGTAGGCTCACATGAAAAGCATTGTGTATGAGCCAATGGTTGGGCAACTTGAGTTGATAGGCCATCTCATTGATTGGTCTAAGAATCTGGAAGGGACCATAGTACCTTTTTGCTAACTTAGCATAGTACTTTTGGGGTCCCGTAGGATTCTTTGCTGTGAGATAGAGATAGCATCCTTAATCTTTTGGAAAGATTCTTGTAGGTCTCGGCTATACTCATCTGCAACAAAGATCTTCCCGTGTACCTTAAGTAGCAGGGGACTTTTTTATCTTCCCTCAATTACCTCAAAAGGTGCTTTTCCCGTGGAGGTATGTACATTATTATTGTAGGCATACTCCACCGAGGATAAGTACTTCTCCCATTGGGACCTTTGATCTTCTTCCGTTACGTAGGCTTTTAGTAGATCAAGAATTGTTAGGTTAGCTATTTCACTTTGGCCATCCTTTTGCGGGTGATAGACCGAAGAGAAGTTTAGCCTTGTCCCTAAATTCTCAAAGAGACCCTTCCAAAAATTACTGGTCATTCTAAGATCTCTATCCGACACTATGGACATTGGCAAGCCATGGTACTTGAAGATTTGTGAAATGAAGAGGGTTGCCATTTAATAGGCTTTGATAGTCTTTTTAACAGGTATAAAATGAGCTTGTTTATTAAACCAGTCTATTATCGTCCAGATTCCCGTTTTCCCATGGATAGACTTAGGCAATCCAAAGATAAAATCCATGGATGTGCTCTCCCATGGTGAATTAGGGATTGGCAAAGGTTGAAGAAATCCAAGTTGCTTCCCTCTATCAAACTTCGTCTTTTGGCATACCACACATTTAGAAACATACTCTTGTATGTTTGCTTTCATGGTAGGCCAATAGAAATATGTTTCAATCCCTCTTAGGGTAGACTGAATCCCTCTATGTCCCGCATAAGGAGGAGCATGAGATTCATACATTAATTACTCACGTAGTGAGTTAGTAACGCATAGTCTATTGCCATAGAGAAGATAACCATCTTGTAAAGTAAATGGTTCCTCTTTCTTCGCTGGTGCAAGGACTGAAATCACATCTCTAAAATCGGGATCAATAGCATACTCATCTACCATAGAAGATACATCATTGTGAGTTGCTATGGAAACCACATTCACTCTCGGCCATCTTGAGAGTGCATCGGCTACTTGATTATGCTGTCCAGCAATGTGAGCAATATGAAAATGAAATTGCGAAAGAAAATTTACCCACCTCATTTTTTTATCGGAGAGCTTGGTCTACGTCATGAAGTACTCAAGACTTTGGTGATCCGTCTGCAGAATGAAAGGAGTCCCCAATAAATAGTGCTTCCATGAGTCTAAGGCATATAGAAGTGTGAGGAGTTCCTTTTCATATACGCCTAGAGCTTGCTCAACAGGGTCGAGCCTTCGACTTTTATAGGCTATGGCGTGCCCTTCTTGGAGCAAAACAGCTCCAAGGCAATCACCACAAGCGTCACATTGGACCTCAAATGGCTTTGAGAAATCCGGTAGTGTAAGCACGAGTTGAGAAATAAGCTTTTTGAAATCATTATTATCCTTGGTAGACCATGTATACCTAACGTTTTTCTTTGTTAGGTCATGTAATGGTCCCATGATTTGTGAGAACTTTTCTATAAAGCGTTTATAGTATGCACACATACCTATAAAGCTTCTTAGTTCATGAAGATTCCTTGGTTTAGGCCATCCTTTTATTACCTCTAACTTTGATGGATCCATTTGGATGCCATCTTGAGAGATAATGTGACCTAAATACTGAATCTCTTGTAAGAAAAACTCACTTTTCTTTCGATTAACATAAAGTTTATTCTTTCTTAAAACTTGAAATATTACCTGGAGGTGTTGCTTGTGTTCGTCTAGTGAATTAGAGTAGATGATAATATCATCAAAGAACACCCCAGTAAAGGTTTGGTGAGGCCTAAATAGCTTCTCCATCAAGCGGTTGAATGTGGTTGGTGCATTAGTCAAGCCAAAAGGCATGACAATGTATGCGTAAAGACCAAACTTAGTGCGAAATGCGGTCTTTACAATGTCTTGATCAACTATCCTTATTTGATGGTAGCCACTTTTTAGGTCAATCCTACTGAAGTAGGTCGATCCTTGTAGCTTATCAAATAGGTCTTCTACCCGTGGAACGGGAAACCTATTCTTGATAGTGATCCTATTTAGTGCTCTATAGTCGACACACATACGATATGTGCCATCTTTCTTTTACACTAATAACACATGTGAGCAAAATGGAGATGAGCTAGGCCTAACCATGCCCTTCTCAACTAACTCATGCACTTGTTGCATAATCTCCTCTTGTTGAGCTGGAGAAACTCTATAAGGAGGTTTATTAGAGGCGGTGAACTTCCTGGAAGAAGTTCAATTGCATGGTCATCATTGCCTCGTTTAGGAGGTAGTTCACAAGGGATGTCGTCAATAAAGACATCATGAAACCCCTTGAGAAAATTAGATAACTCTAATTCCTTATGATTTTTATTTTTTTTTTTGCTAAAGCATTAGGTTCATTTTGAGAATCTTTAACAAAAATCATGTACACGGAAATAGAGCTCTTTATTGACTTATTGAAAGCTTGCGTATGTACAATGGGTATGGTGTTACCCATATCCTTAGCGTCTATATACATATCTTTTAAAGTAGATTCTCTTTTTAGGGAATTTAACATTGGCAGCCATGCGATCAAACCATGGTGCCCCTAGGATTACATCCTCATGCTTGAGAGGAGAGATAAAGAAGTCCTCTTTGTCCACATAGCTTTGGACATGGAGTCTCAATTTCCCAATTAAGGGAGTAACTGAAGCTTCTTGCCCCTTGAAAGCACCATCTGTGGGTAGGACATCTCCCATCTCATAGGCATGGATGCCTAGCTTGGTGGTCAACTTTGTGAATATGAAATTGTGAGTAGAACCAGGGTCAAAGAGAATAAAAGCACCATGTTCTCTTACCTTTCCCCAAGCATGGCATAGAGGATATTCTTTGTGGTGAGCTTCCTCTTCTTGGATTTCGACCAAGGTAGCTCTAGGAGGCTCATGGCGGGTGTTCTTTTGGGGACAAGTGTGGTACGCATGCCCTTGCTCGCCGCACTTGAAACAACGGTTATCCTTGTGATAATGCTCAATCTCTTCAGGTGAGAGTTTGTTTTTGCCTTTGTAAACTCCCTTCTCCTTAGCTTTGTTGTTATTGGAATTGCCCTTAGGAGACTTTTGGACATTGTCCTTCCCTTTAGGCTCATTGGAACCCTTGCTTTTTGTGGGCTTGGAATTTCTCTTAGCCCTTGTTCGAAAATCGATTCGAGAAGCCACCATAGTATGGTGTATAACTGCGGATATGGTGCGTGGCCTTTGGGATTTGACATACTCCGCCATTTCTTCAATTAAGCCTGCGCAAATTGTTGCTTTTGCTCTCCAAAATCCATCTTTTTGAAGACAGTGGCTTTGAGATGTAAATCCCAAAACTTGTCTACATATTTGTGAATGGATTCGTAAGGAGAGAGCTTCAAGCTTCACCATTCGGTGAGTACTTTGTCTTTGGCATCGGTGACCAAAAACTGCTTCATGATGGAAGCTCTTAAAGCTTTCCATGTTCATGGAGCTTCAACATTTGCCCATAGGCTAGACCACCATTGCCTGGTGGACTTTTGAAAGTGCATAGCTACATGGCATAGCTTAGAGGACTCTGTGAGGCCCTCATCTCCAAACGCCGCATCGAATTGTTGGATAAAGGCCAAGACTTTGTCCGTAGCACCAAAGCTGCCATCGTAGGTAAGGAAAGAGATGCTTTTTCCTCCCTCTTTGAACTTCTTGAGCTTGGATGACCTCTTCCACGCGGCATAGGATTTCCTATGGCCTCTTCTTGTTGATGGTTCAAAAGTTGCACCATCGATTTCTTCAGAAGATGAAGAAATTGCGGAAGATGGAGAAGTGGGTGACCTCTTTCTCGCTTTTTTCTTGCTTTGATTCTCTTTGTCCGCATTATCACTTTCTTCATAAGAGGAAGAGGATGAAGAAGATGGAGAAGAGGGTGTCCTCTTTCTCGCCTTTTTCTTCTCTTGCTTTTTGTCATCCCTCTTTGAATTATGGTGTGGAGAAGTGTGCGATGGTCTTCTCCGTTTAGGAGATGACGGAGAGCGTTTAGCCCGCCATCTTCATGGAGCCATCTCCGTCGAGGTGGCAGGAGACTCACTTCTTTCTCGTTCCTTCGGTGGGGGCTCTTGAGTTCTCCTTTAGGAAGGAGATGCGTTATCAAGAAGCAAATTTTTGAGCCCTTCGTATGGATCCTCTTCTTCTTCCCGAATCAGAGAGAGGCCTCGTTTGGAAGGCTCACAAGGAGGCTTCCTAGGTACTCTCTCTTCATGGTGGGGAGCTTGGAGAATCCCATGAGCACGTACCTGCCGTTGCACTTCACTTTGGAGGGATGGATTGCCCATGGCATGTTGAAGCCTAGAAACAAGGTAGTTAACAAGCATAGGGGCATCATTAGTAGCCTGCTCATTAGCAAAATCAAGGCTATCAACATTAATTTCACTCTCTTTAATATTGTCAGCCATTCAAACAAATTTTAGGTGTGAATTTTTTAAGGTGTACTGTGGCACTTCAAGCCCTAGTTGCTACTCCTCTTTACCCCTTTAGAAAATCACTCAAGCTACTGTACCCGTGGCTCGAATACCATTAATTGCAAGAAATAGAAGAGAGGGCCTTTCAACACCAAAACAGCGCCGGCTCCTGTCAAGCTTCTAATAGCTCAATAGTGGTTAAGCCATAGGCAAACCCCGTAGGACTCCACTATTAAGACCATAGCTCTCGACAGTGATGCCCTGTTATCTGCACGAAGGCAGGCACACTGCAAGGCTAAAAAATCCCTATTCTACTTACTCAATTGCAATTAATAATACCAACCATTTATAGCTAGCTTGAGAACCTCCCTTCTTGAGCAAGAAAAGAGAAACCTTGTGCTTAGATACCAATGCAACATTTAATGGCCTAATAACTTGTGTGTGGCGGAAAATGGCATGAACATAGTGAGCATTTCATTAGAATAGATTCCTAATGAGCGTAACAAGAGTTCTTGGGTGGAGAGAGCAACACACCTAGTTAGATAAGCATGAACAATACTTCAAAAGAGAGAGAAATTAAGCTATTGACAACAGTTGAGGACCGGATTTACATGGAGCCAGTCCCCCCTCCAAAAGGCTTTGTATTATAGGTTTTTTTTTTTCCGAGAAAAATCTCCTTCTATTAGTTAATGAAACTGCCCATAGGGCTACAACCACCTCTTCAAGAGAGGGCTACAACAACCATGATGGGGAGACTCTCCCAATGAAAAAACCAACATATGTACAATGGGGCTAAATCAAGAAATGGGGGGAGGGAAAATCCACACAGGTGGTTGGTAGTGCCATCGGAGTACACTCTGGACCATGTTGTAGAAAGGCCCAGGACGCCATAGTCGAAGGAAAGCCTCTCTGCGCTCCCGCATGCGGTCGAAGCTGCCCTATAGTCTCTCGAGCTGTCCTTTGAGAGTGTGGATCAGCTCTAGCCAAAGATTGCGAATAGTCTCTGCTGGTGGAACAGGGCGAGCCTCAAAGATGCGAAAACAACGGGCTTGCCAGATGAACCAGAGTGTCAGGCCACTGATGAGCTCCCAACACTCCTCTCTTTCACTGCACCACTCCTATGGAGTAAGCTTTGTGGTGGCAGGTTGAAGTGTAGGTCGCCCCTCCTGCATCACTATCATCCTGCTGGTGGACGATAGCTCAAATTGAAGTGCAGGGCCCATGAGGGTGGACCAAGCCGCTGCTCCCCAAGTGTACTATCGAGTCGTGGAAAGAGCAGGCATCAGCCGAAGAAATCAAAGCCACACCTGTTGTGCCAAAGGACAGTCCCAAAGACAATGACGTTGACTCTCCACAAGATGGTCACAAGCTGCAAATGTGGTCGAGAGACCACTATGCACTAGCCAACTCCCAATTGCTGTAGCTCTGTGTGTGACTAGCCACTGAAACAAGGTGACTCACCTTGGCTGTCTGGAGTCCCACAACCTCTCCCAGAAGGCTGCCAAGAACTCAGATGTGAGACCCTCCTCCTTCCAATGACGTGTTGCAGCGGGGCGGGCCTCTCTCTGTGCTGCTAGTATATGACGTCCTAGTCGAACAGTGTACTAAAAGAACGGGACACCTAGGTGGTCTGCAGAAGAGAAAGGGTCCCTCCAAAGCCACTCACCAGGATCCCAGTGTACTTGTGCTAGTGGACAGCACTCCCAAGCCCATAGCCTCCAGTGTCCAATCTCAAGAGCTGCTGGGTCAGGATCGATGACACAAGTCCTCCCATAGATGCCCACCACTCGGATCCTCTAAAAACAGCACTCTGCCACCTGTGGGGCCTCTACTGCAACTCGTTGTAAGCGTCCCTCATCATGTAGCTCAAAGAAAAGGGATGGAACAGTCTCTGAGCAGGCCCGGACTGAGATGAGAACCTCTAGTCGTGTGAAGTCTCCCATCCACCTGGGTGCTACTGGCTCGAGAGGTGTGAGCCACTCAGCTGGAACTGCCTCTAAGATGTCCTAGCACATGCTATGCACCCCTCTCATGGCCTGTAGTAGCTAGAAACCCTGCACCTCCTCTGACAAGCCTGAAAACTCTAACCAGTCACCTAAAGAGCACGCTGGACCCGCTTCCATGGGACCCCAAGAAACATGAGGCCAACTACCAACCAAGTGGCCTCTCTAAGTGCTAACCATGGGGTTCCAAACAAGGGGTTGCCGTAGGCGCTCCTCCGTGCAAGTAGGCTATCGCTGCTCCAGGCCTTGCCCCAAGAGCTCCCAATATCGATGCAAACTCATAGTGAAGCGTCCTCAAGTCTCCTACTCAAACCAACGCTACGCATCTCTGTGAAGATCCATTTGGTCAAAGGTCGCCAGGGGCCTCCAGCCTGAGGCACGAAGCCGCTGTAGCAAGAACTCCTTCCAGTGCTCCTCACCTGGAAGAAGTCCTCTGACTATGAACTTCCCAAGAAGGGCCCTGCTCTGCTGTGCTGGGTCAATGATCCCAAGCCCTCGCTGTGAACAAGGAAGAGTGATGACATGCCAAGCCACTTTGGCTCGGGCTATCTAAGTGTCACATCCTAACCAAAGGAAGTTCCTGATCAGCCTCTCTACCTGGCTGATACAAGAACTCGAGAAGATCCAGCAAGAAGTGATGTACCACATAGTCACCAATAACACCTGGTTGGCCACTACTACTCTGCCAGACAAAGAAAGTCGTGCTTAGCTCCAGTGTAACAACTTCCTCCTGATAGACAGGAGGAGGATCTGCCGCTAGGGAGACAAGTCCAAACCAACCTGACATCCCAAGTACCGAACTGCAGTCCCTGGGAAAATCCATCCAAAACCCTCTCCTGGCATCCAATCGGGCATAGGAGCACTACCAACCGAGAAAGCCACTGTCTTTCTCCAGTTGATCAGTGCGCCCAATGCACAACAATAGGTCTCTAGAGCCTGCTCACACCTGTGAAGGTTGACCTCCTGGCCATCTAAGTACAAGGCTGAGTCGTCGGCAAACTCAACGTCCAGTAGCTCATCTCCCCGAATAGGGAGTGCTAAGCCCCTTAGACCAACCTGCTGCGACACCAAAAACCTGCTCATCGCCTTCGCATAGAACAGAAAGAGCAAGGGGGCAAGAGGACAGCCGTGTCTGACTGAATGTGTGAGCATGAAGTGATCACCCCTACCTCCTGCCAAAAGTACCTGACTGTGAGCCTGTCTGTATAAAGCTGACACCCCTCTAATCCAAGCATCTGAGAAGCCCATCCTGCGTAGAGTGCCCTCTAGAAAGTCCCAGTCATCTCTGTCGTATGCCTTCTCAAAATCGAGAAGAAGAATCACCAGGTCCTCACCATGGAGCCGCGCTAGGACAGAAGCCTCCCAAAAATTAAAGATGTTGTCAAGGATACTGCGTTCCTTGACAAACCCTGTCTGAGTCCCATGTATAAGGCTCTCTAGAAGTGGTTGGATCCTCAAACTGAGAGCCTTGGCAAGAATTTTGTAGGCTGAGTTGAGGATGATTATGGGGCCCCACTGTCAAATCTCATCCAAGGAGCCACCCTCCTTGGGAATGAGGTAGATCAAGCCCTCACTCATGCTATCACGCATCACTCCTTTGTGCAAAATGTACTTCAAAACACTATAGAGATCTGGGCCAAGCAAGTCCCAGTACTCCAAGAAAAAACTGGGAGTCAACCCATCCTCACCTGGACAACTACCACGGGGGAGGGCCCTAAGAGCCATGTGCAGCTCCTCAAGCTGAAGTGGCAGCTCAAGCCTCTGATGCATCTCCTCAGTCACAAGGCAAGGCATCTATGCCCACACCTGCTCCCTCCATGCATCCTGACGCTCTGACTGAGGCTCTGCAAACAGTAACTCACGGTAAAAGTGAGTAGCAATTGCACGCATATCCTCGAGCTCAGAAGCAACTGACCCATCGGGACTCCTCAACTGACTGACCTTGGCATGCAAATGTCGAGGTCTCACTACCTCAAAGAAAGCACCAATCACTCTGTCTCCCACCTGTGTCCACTGAGATGCCTGTCGATGGAAAGCAAACTCATGTCGCTGCTCCTCTCTGCTAACAAGCTCCTGGCGAGCCTGCTGTAGCTGCTCCTCCAACCAAGGACTGTCTGGATGCTGCTCCTGCATCCTCTGCAACGAAGCAATGCCCCGTCTGAGATGCTGCTCCTCCTCTCTTGCTGCAGCCCGACGAGCCAAAGACTCCTGGAGAAAGAAACGACTAATCTGAGCTAGTCATGAGGCCACTCTGTCAGCAGAGAATCCTGCATGTCCAAGCTCTCTATCCAGAGAGCCTCTACTCGCTCTCTGAGTGCAGAGTCCAGCAAGACCCTCTTTGTGATGCGAAGCATCGTGCTCCCTCTCCTCTGCCTGTCTGCCACTGTGAGGATCACTGGTGCATGGTCCGAGAAGGAAGTCCTTGCCAGAATGCCAACTGTCCCTCCCAAGTCACTGAAATGGTCATTAGTGTAGAAGCGATCTATCCGCGATAGATTCACTCCTCCCACTCTGCGATCCGAACGAGAGAAGGCAAGGCTGTCCCCTGGGGGCCTCACAAAACTAGAGTGCTGCCAAACATCCGAGACCCTCAGAGTCATACAAAACCTCTCCCAAGCTGCCAGCTCAACTCCATGCACAGTAGCATGGCTACCACCAATCCTGTCAGAAGGGTCCTCCGACATGTTGAAGTCCCCCCCATGCACCAGTGTTCTACCTGCGGCTACAGAGACTCAACTATCTGTGACCAAAACTCTCCTCTAGCACTTGCCACATTGGGCGCATAGATGTTCAGGAAGCCCACAAGGCAACCCTGAACCTGCATAGTAATCCACTGAGCCCTGCCTGGCACAATAATCCCTCTGCCCACAATGGCCTGCTGCAAAGAATCAACAATTGTCATACATACCCCACCCTGGATGCCTCCAGGTCCAAAAGCAGCTGACCAAAAAGTATTATATCGTCCACGCAAGAGCTGACCACAACGTCTAATGTGGCTCTCACACAGATGGTGCTCCTAAAGCATAAGGAGATCAATCTCTCCTCCCACAAGGCAACGTTGAAGCTCCTGACGCAGTCGAGCCCGCTGACGCTAAAACTGGGGCCCACCAAGTCCCTGCACGTTCCATGAGACGATCCTCATGGGGAGCGAGAGAGAACAGATGCTGCCGCAGCAGCTAAACGGGCTATCTTCGAGGCTGGCTTGGATGGGGAGTAATCCGCATCCGAGTGTCCTCTAGATAGGCGCGACTGTAATGAGTGCCTGGCCCAAGCCCAAGCAGAGCAAGCTGTACGTAAAGCAACCTCCTCTATCCAGGAGTCCTCATGAATGTGTACATAGCATGGCAAGCACTTTGTATTAGCAAAGAAGTAAACCACAATGTGTCTACATCCTGCTGTATCCTGTTGTATCTGGAGGTGTCACCGCAAACTTAGCCAATGGCCACAAAGTCTGAAGCATGTCTGTAACTCCTAGTTCTCCCATGTGGTGAGAGAACTCTAGGACTGTGTGTGCAACCGTCCCAACACTGAGTCGAGAGTCCACTCAGTCTGAAAGAGGAAAGGAGAAGCCAACCGCTGAGTCCAAGGCCTCTGTCCCCCTAGCTGCAAGGAACAGAACATGGACCATGAAGCAGGCTACCTCATGGTCTGCTGAGGGGTCACTAAGAAAACGAGTAAAGTCATAGTCGAAGAAGTCCCATCGGCGCCGAATGTCGATGCTCGTCAGACCACGAGGGATAGTTGTAAGGGGAGATGTCTGTACCTATAGAGGGGGTCGCAAGAAAGGTTGTCCCTCTCTCGCCAAGCGACTCATGGCAAAGGCGCTGCCAAGAGATCTCCTAGCAGTCGGAGAAGGCCCTGCCCCCTCGGTCGACTGTGGAATTGGAGCGGGAGGGGGGGGAGTAGGAGGAGGGGGAAGAGGTGGAGAAGAGGGGCGGGAGGAAGAGGCGGCGAGAGCAGGAGGCGGGGGGGAGGATGATGAGGAGGGGGGGAACTCTGGGGGGGGAGGGGCTATCGAGGGTGAAGCTGGGGTGGGGACTGGAGTAGGGACCTCATCCTGCTCAAGAGGACCAAACCGGTTCCCCGTGGGAACCACTGCTATTGGGTAGGCACATGAGGACCACTCTGAGTGCCAGGCTATCGTTGTGGCCCCTGTCGTCATCGACCATGGACCTGCTGCCATCCCTCCTCCGCTGGAGCCCCAGGCTCAGAGGGTGGATCTGCATGTGTGCGTTGTGTCTCTGTCTGTGGTGGCTGTTGGCCAGCCCTTGCAGGCTGGGGCCGAGTATGTGCTGTAGGTTAAGGCCTCCTCCGTGGACAGGCCTTCGCAAGATGGCCCATCTGTCGACAAATGAAGCACTGGTTCGGGAGGCCCAAATACTCCACATTCTGTCTAAACCAACCCCCACTCACCCGATGCAGAAGAATGACCTTCAGGAGTGTGTGAGTGTCCCTAACCAAAACGCGAACTAAGGGAATGCCAGCCACCTTGACAGCTACTGAGGCTGCCGTGTGAGGTGTCTCTAGGACAATCCCAATGGTTGAGTCTATCTTGGACAAAAGTGGTAAGTACTCCCTCCGTA
The DNA here is from genome assembly GCF_014529385.1 of Adiantum capillus-veneris. NCBI lineage: Eukaryota > Viridiplantae > Streptophyta > Polypodiopsida > Polypodiales > Pteridaceae > Adiantum > Adiantum capillus-veneris. The sequence goes on along the minus strand of NC_140960.1, from coordinate 99,947,262 downwards.
AACCCGGAAAGCAGACGGAGATGGGGATGTCTGCCTCCTCTACCAGAACCTCCGAAGTAGGGTCGAAACCATGTCGCCACTGTCGAAAGTGGGCTCAAGCTGCTCGGATGGTCAATGGACTCATGGCGATGATCTTGGACGCCATCTCAGAGGTCTCAAACTCGATTTGATAGTAACCTCGTCCGAGTATCTGTACGTCCAAGATCTTGCCCACCTCTGCGAGAAGGCGGGCCTAGAGAAGGTCACGCAGCTCTCCTCTAGTCGGGTGCCGAGAATCTTGTAGATGACAAAAGTCACCTGCAAGCGCTCTACCTCTGCGGCTAGGCTCGCTTGCTCTGTCGGTGAAAGAGCAAGTCGAATGGTGGGCTCAGCGGGGTCGCGCGAGGGGGCTTCGGACGAGTCCCTCTGTGGTGGAGCTGGAGCCTCCATCTGTGTATTGTTGTGGCGGAGAAGCGGAAGGAGAAAATACTTTGCAACAAAACGCGTCGAGCATTGTCCAAAGAACAGCACTGCCATAACCAATTGCAGGGAATCTTTGGGAAAGAGGCGAAGAGCGAAGAGAACGGCCGGGGGGGGGGGGGGCTTGCGAAGACCGGAGAGAGGGGGGGGAGGGCTGGAAAAGGCAGCGGGTGAGGGCAGCGGGCGGGGGGTGGCAGCGCGAGAGGGCAGCGGGTAAGGCGGGCAAGGCTGAGCGCAACAGGGGGCGGGCTAGGTTGCCGTGTGTGAGAGGACAAGCAGGGGGGGAGCGCGAGAGAGGGGGGGGGGCAATGATGGCGCAGGGGTGGGGGTGCAAGCAGCAGCTAGCACGTAGGTCAGATCAAGGGAATTGCAATCTTGATTCTTGCTTTGTATTATAGGTTTTCCCCATCAAGAGAGACATTTCACAATACAATCCTTTGTGTTCCTTGAAGATGGAAGCTTCAATCACTAAGCAAAACACTTATAAAACACAACATCAATTCCCTCATGGTCTCAGACCCAAGACCTCACACACCTTTGAAGATGGTGAGAGCTAGTGGGGTATGAGAGTAGATTGAGAGGAAGAAGGAGTAGTCTTACGAGAAAGATGTATATCTCCTCACGTAATCACTCATAAAATCTTAGCATAGATTAGTAATTAGCATGGTAGAGAAGATAAGCATGCATTGAAGCTTGGCTCTTGGTTGGATTTGCATCACGAAGCTAAGAGTTGTTGGTGTAGGCCTCCCTTCTCACAAGCTTGGAGTAGATGATGAGCTTTCCATTAAAGCTTGAGAAGGATAGAGAGAGTCTTCTTGCTTCACACATGAGCTTGTGGGAGTATGCAAGTGATAATGCCTCCACAAATCAGCCCCCTCTCTCATCTTGGTCGACCCCTCCTGCTAATTCCACCTGTCGGCTTCCCATTAGACCATTCCAAGCTTAACCAATAGGAATTAAGAGGCATAAGTGATAGCCTTGTGACAGGTGTCCCCCTTTTCCCTTTTGTGAGAGCTTTAGGTAATTAAATAATGCAACTAAACTCGCATTGGACCTCTTTGTCTTCTGGCCAATAGGAAGCAGGCAAGCCATTGGACTGTTGAATGCTCATTAGACCCCTTGGGAGATTATCCAATAGTCTTCTAGAGAGATTATTCTTATTGGTTCTTTTTTCAAGTGTTTTTAAATGAATTGAACTATAAGTACCCTAGCCTAATTCTCGTTGGTCCACCTCTATGACCATCCAATAGGATTTGAGTGCACCTTGGGGGCAACTGGGCTGGGGAGCTGACATGAGTCCCTGATTTCCTTTGTGTAAAGGGGCTTGCATGAGTGCGTGTGTGTGTTTCTCTCTCATCCCCTACTAAAAAGGCTCACCCCCATCAATCTAGGACCACTGAAGACTTTTTGTACACTCACAAAGCATCCAATTCCACTAAGCTTGACCATTTGGACTTACCTTCGAATTTTGGAACCTTAGCATTTTGGAAGTCTTAATGGGCTGAACCCTAAGGTCTTTGGAACCCATTGTTGCACATTGCTCTTTTGCAGATGACACCCCTTTGGATCCCTATTTTCCCTCCTATGGCCGGTCTGCCAGCTTAACCAATATTCTAGCTTTTTCTCCCCTGGTACTTGTTAGGAAATATGATGTAGCTAAGTAGATAATTGAGTAGATTACTCAATGGAGAGAGATAATTTACACACACAAGAGATTATAGGGTAGAGAGAGAGAGAGAGAGTACACACGATATATGTGCTTCACCCAATGTGGGCTACGTCCACGAGAAAGCAGCCACTCAATGGCTTTAGTACTTCAAAACAAGAAGTAGATTACAAAGGGATTATACCCTTTTGAAGCTCCCGCCTTGCTTCACTCTCACCACTTCACACCCACCTTGTTGCATCAACTTCACACTATGAAATGTGTGTAGAAATGGTCTCCTTTTATAAGCCAAAAGGGTTGCCCTCTCTCATGAGAAGCAGCCATGTGTAGCCGCCCTTGTGTAGATAAGTCCAAATCGGACCCTCCGATCCGCCCATGTGTGGCCGCCCTTGAGAAGACAAGTCCTTCTTTGAAATCAGCCACCGGCCATTGACTTTCGACCACCGGCCAACCGACCGATCGTTTTTCGACCACTTTTCGACCGCCATAATATTCCGATAAAAAGGAATATTCCAGCGAAGCCAGTCTCGAGCTTAGGCTCGAAACTGGGTGTGAAAATTTTAGTTTTCGAGGAGTGATTTTTCTTCACGCACGGTGGCTTCTCCTCATAATGAGGGCCTTACAAATGTGCGTTTTTACCACAGAAAATTACAAGGATTAAATCTGGCTCCATACTTAACAATCTCCCACTTGGAGACTAATCTCCAAACCAAACTTGTGACTGCTTTCCATCCCCGGGGGATTAACCATGGAAAACTTATGCACCACGTAAGTGCAAGAGAGGGGTTTTTTTTAACAAGTTACATAAGCGTATAAGCTAGGGGTAGGCCCCAAATAATTTATCTCCTAAGCTTAAAAATAAGGAGGGGGTATCATATTTAGGGGGGCAGGGGGAAAGTGAAAAATGAAAGGAATTTTTTTGTGTTTGAAAATCATGGCTTCCCAAAAGAGTCTTCCTTCAAATTTGTGAGTTAATATCTACCAAAATATATGCAAGAACCAACACTCCTTTGTATCAATTGCTTGTTTTGTTATTATAGGTCATTTGTTGAGTGATGAAGTCTATAAAGAGTTTGTACAGATGCAAATTTACATGGAGAACCTAACACAACTTTATAACCATATTTTTTGATTAATTTAGATGGGTCAGAATTGGATGAGTAGCTAGAGTGCAGGTTGAACGTGCACATAGCTTGAAAGTCAAACTAAGACACATTGAGCGTACATCTAGTTATGAACAAAAGTGGTTCCTTAGTACATTGTTAGTCACTATGCTACACGCTCTTTGACTAGTTTTACTCAGCTAGATCATGTGAGATCTAAATTTTATATGTAAGATAGGGGTATGATAGTTTTTTGCATTGACTTTTGTATAAGCGTAGAAAGGGGGGTCATATTCCCTAAAATGAGTCGTATATAGGGATTTTATCAAAGTTGTCCGCTCGCCATGTGGCATCCCATTTTGTATATAGAGTAAATCCCCCCGGTTTCCATCCTAGCTTCTTATCCTTGAATGCCGATTGAAGATAAGCAAAAGCTCAACTTCTCCTTGTTGACCACCTTTGTAAACATGTCTGCAAGATTTTCACTTGTATGCACCTTTCCTAGCTTTAGCTGTCCCTCTTCCAAAAGAGTGCATATGAAGTGATATCTCACCTCAATGTACTTTGTCCTTGAATGAAAGGCCGAGTTCTTTGCAAGATGGATAGCGCTTTGGCTATTACTGTACAAGACACAATTGTCTTGTTTGAATCCAAGCTCTTCTAAAAATCTGTGAAGCCACATAATTTCTTTTCTTGCCTCCGTCATTGCTACATACTCTGCTTCCGTGGTAGAAAGTGAGACCACTTTCTGCAGCTTTGAAGCCCAGCTTACTATTGTGCCTCCAACCGTGAAGACATAGCCAGTAGTGCTCCTTCGAGTATTTTTGTCACCTGCCATATCTGCATCAGCATACCCTTCTAGAAAAATACCAGCTCCTTCAAAATACAAAGCATTTGTTGTTGTCCCTTTTAGATACCTAAGTATCCACTTCACAGCTTGCCAATGCTCTTTACCTAGGTTGTCCATGAACTACTTACAACTCCCACTGCATGTGCAATGTATGGCCTTGTCTAGACCATAGCATACATAAGAGAACCTACCGCTGCAGCATATAGAACTTTAGACATATAGGCTATCTCCTCTTGTGTTTTTGGACATATATCCTTGGTTAGTTTAAAGTGACCAGCCAAAGGTGTAGAAACCGTTTTTGCATTTTGCATTGCAAACCTTTCTAGTACCTTCTTGATGTAATCCTTTTGAGATAGCTTTATTGTCTTCTTCGTCCTTTCCCTTGATATCTTCATACCAAGTATCCTCTTTGCAGCACCTAAATCTTTCATGAAAAAGATTTAGACAGCTCCTCTTTTAGGTCTTTGATGTCCTGCATGTTAGCACTTGCAATCAACATGTCATCAACATACAACATTAGGATGATGAACTTCCCATCTCCCAAATTCTTCGTATAGACGCAGTGATCTGAGTTGCATCTTGTGAATCCATGATCCAACATCCATTGATCGAACTTCAAGTACCATTGTCTTGATGCTTGCTTTAAACCATACAAGCTCTTCTTTAATCTGCAAACCATTTTCTCCTTACCTTTTACTTCATGATACCCCTTTGGTTGAAGCATGTAAATTTCCTCCTCCAAGTCACCGTGAGGGAATGCCGTATTTACATCCATTTGCTCAAGATTTAGATCAATAGCAGCCATAAGGCTTAAGACAAGCCTAATTGAGTTCATTTTTACAACATGAGAAAATATTTCATTGATGTCAATACCTTTTTTTGAGAAAACCCTTTTACCACAAGCCTAGACTTGTACCTTTTCTTCCCACCTTCTTTTTCCTTCAGCTTGTACACCCATTTGTTTTGAAGTGCCCGCTTACCTTTAGGGAACTCAACCGATTCCCATGTTTGGTTGTGATGTAGTGAGTCCATCTCCACTTGCATGCTCTTCATCCATTCTTTTTTGGATTCGTGATGCATAGCTTCTTCGTATGATTCTGGCTCTCCAGAATCTGAGATCAAGAGATGGTTGGAGGAAGGAATAAACCTTTCTGGAGGTCTACTTGCTCTTGTGGATCTTCGGGGAATAGGTTGAGGCTCCTCATTTGGTTGACGTTATTGCACGTTATCACCGTTTGCAGTCCTTGAGTCTTCACCGTCCTCAAGCTCCATGTACTCATCACCTGTTTCTTATGTTTGTTTTCTTTCCAAGTAATCTTTGTACATACTTTGTTCGTTAAAAATTACATCCCTACTCCTAAAGATTTTACCATCTTCAGGATTCCATAGGCAATACCCAAACTCACCTTCTCCATAACCAATGAAGAAACACTTTTTGGACTTTACATCTAGCTTTGATCTTAGGCTTCTATCTATGTGTATGAAAGCCTCACACCCAAACACTTTGAGAAATGCATAATTCACCGGTTTACTTGTCCATGCTTCTTCTTGAACTCCCCCATCCAATGCCGTTAAGGGTGATCGGTTGATTAAGTACACATACGTACTTACAGCTTTCGCCCAAAGCTCAAGCGGTAGGCCTGCATGTAGCCACATGCTTCGTGCTCGCTCCATGATTGTTCTGTTCATCCTTTCCGAAATGCCATTTTGTTGAAGTGTCCTTGCGGTTGTTCTTTGCCTCCGAATACCATTGCTAGCACAAAAGCTTTCAAAAGTTTGGCTACAATATTTGCCTCCATTGTCGGATTTAAGGCATTTAACCTTAGTACCTGTTTCATTCTCCACAAAGGCTTTCCACCTTTGAAATATGGAAAACACATCGGATTTATTCTTCATTACATAAACCCTTGTTTTCCTAGTCGCATTGTCTATGAATGCTACATAGTACAATGAGCCACCAAGTGATGGTGTACTTGCAGGACCCCAAACGTCAGAATGAACCAACTCAAGTTTTTTATTTTTTCTTTCATTTCCAGATTTTTGAAATTTTACCCTCTTTTGTTTACCATAAACACAATCTTCACAGAACTCTAAGTCCACTTCTTTCAAACCTGGTAGAAGCTTCTTTGTTTGAAGGATTTGCATTCCTTTGGCACTCATATGCCCAAGGCGGTAGTGCTACACCGCACTGTCAACTTCTGTAGTTGTTGCACAAGCTGAAGGTTGCGTGCTAACAATACACAAGTAAAGTGTACCAACCTTTTCTCCCTTGGCAACCACCAAACATCCCTTTGAGATCTTCCACCGTTTGCTTCCGGATGCAATGTTGTGACCTTCATCGTCCAATTGTCCTGTAGAGATCAAATTTTTGCAAAGAGAAGGAACATGCCTAACATTTTTAAGCTTCCATTCATTTTCGTTAGCAGTTTTGACACAAACTGTACCTTTGCCAACAAGCTTCATCATCTCCCAAGTATTACATACCCAAAATTACCTTTGGTGTAATCTTGGAAATGTTGCTTGTGTGGTGTCGCATAGAATGAAGCCCTGGAATCTACTATCCAGGAATTAGACACATTGTCTAATGAGAGAATTAGAGCATCTTGCTCTACTTTACCTGCCACATTGGCCTCTGATGTTGACTTTTTGTCTTGAGACTCCGACTCCTTCTTCTTCTTGGACCAGCAATCCTTCTTCACGTGGCCCTTCTTGCCGCAGTTCCAACATTCAAGAATTGACTTTGGGTGTGACTTGCTCCGTCTTGAGCGATCATGACCCTTTTGGTTTTTGAACCTCTCCTTATGCCTTCCTCTTGTTTCCACCGATAGTGCAACACTTGATGATTCTCCTGTGCTTCTCCTTCGCATTTCCTCGCTTAGGAGAACACCTACAACATCATCAAACTTAAAAGTATTTGTGCCAGAGATAGAATTACTTACAACCATAACAAAGCTATGCCAACTATCCTGTAGAGATGATAGTATAAGGAGAGCTCGCACTTCATCATCGAAATCTATTTTCACAGATTGAAGTTGACTTATGTTTGTGTTGAAGTCATTTAGGTGTTCTGCAACTGAACCATTCTCTATCATCTTTAGATCGAATAAGCGCTTCATGAGAAATACCTTATTGGATGCCGATGGTTTCTCATAGAAGTCGTCAAGTGACTTCATCAAGTCCTCTGTGGTCTTCATCTCCGAAACGTTGAAGGCCACCGTTGACGCCAAGCTTAACCGGATTGTTCCCAGTGCCTTTCGATCAAGGACAATCCATGCTTCATCTGCCATCATTGCGGGCTTCTTTGCAAGACCGCCTAGTGGCAAATAGAGGTTCTTCTGGTAGAGATAGTCTTCAATCTGCATCTTCCAATGTTGGTAGTTTTTGCTAGTGAACTTCTCAATCTTGAGCTTCCCTTCCTCCGCCATTACTCCCACTCAATTCAAGGAATCCTTTCCTTGAGATAATTTAGCTACAAGAAAACCTTGCTCTGATACCAGTTGTTAGGAAATATGACGTAGCTAAGTAGATAATTGAGTAAATTACTTAATGGAGAGAGATAATTTACACACGCAAGAGATTATAGAGTAGAGAGAGAGAGAGTACACATGATATACGTGGTTTACCCAATGTGGGCTACGTCCACGGGAAAGCAACCACTCAATGGCTTTAATACTTCAAAACAAGAAGTAGATTACAAAGGGATTATACCCTTTTGGAGCTCCCGCCTTGCTTCACTCTAACCACCTCACACCCACTTTGTTGCATCAACTTCACACTATGAAATGTGTGTAGAAATGGTCTCCTTTTATAGGCCAAAAGGGCTACCCTCTCATGAGAGAGGCAGGCATGTGTAGCAGCCATTGTGTAGATAAGTCCAAATCGGACCCTCCAATCCGCCCATGTGTGGCCGCCCTTGAGAAGACAAGTCCTTCTTTGAAATTAGCCACGGCCATTGAATTCGGCCACCGACCACCGGCCATTTTCAACCACTGGCCACCGGACAACCGGCCAACCGTTTTCCGACCACCATCCGGCCATAATATTAGGGTAAAAAAGAATATTCTGGCAAAGCCAATCTCGAGCTTAGGCTCGAGATTGGGCGTGAAAATTTTGGTTTCTGGCGAGTGATTTTTCTTCATGCACGATGGCTTCTCCTTATATGGGGGCCTTACAAATGTGCGTTTTTACCACAAAATATTACAAGGGTTAAATCACGCTCCATACTTAAGAGTACTTCCCCATATTAAATGGTCAGTTTAACATGAGAAAATCATTTAAGAGAATTAGATATTAGTTATTATGACACCGTCTCTCTCTCTTTCTCTCTCTCTCTCTCTCTCTCTCTCTCTCTCTCTCTCGTTGTGCTAGACAACTACTGTGCGAAGGCCTTCAGAAATCTAATCGTCAGCAGGGGCTCATGTGGGTCGGTTTGCTGCTCAGACGAGGGGGTGATGCAAGGTTGTGAGAGTGAGAGCTCTCTGTTGACAGGAGAGAGAGAGCCATTGGCCTTCGCCCTTACAATTGTAGGAGCGGAGGAAGGGCAGAGAGAGAGAGAGAGAGAGAGAGAGAGAGAGAGAGAGAGAGAGAGAGAGAGAGAGAGAGAGAGAGAGGTGGACTCCTACTTACAGAAAGAAGGCACATGGCCGACTCCAACTGTGACAGACACAACGTGACTCCACGTGGCTCACCCCTTTCTTCAACCCTTCCCTTTTTCTTTCACGATGCTCTTTTCATTAATGGCTTAATTTTTGATTTTTTTCCAGCAATTGAGAGTTCCCCTGGTTTATTGAATTCACCCCCCTACTCCTTACTGATCCATATTGGTAAGTCCCAAAAGAAATTCATTTGTTGGAAGATTCCATAGAATCTTCCTCCACATTCCCATGGTCCCCCCACCCTAATCCTCCCCATCCAGCTCCTCTACGCCCATCTCCTCGTCCCTCTGTACCAACCTCCACCAATCCCTACTTCCTTCTTTTCTCTCTATGAGTTCATGGCCAACACAGACGCATAGCATGCCTTCCCTTGCCCCTGCAAATCTGACGCAGAGAGAGAGAGAGAGAGAGAGAGAGAGAGAGAGAGAGAGAGAGAGAGAGAGAGAGAGAGAGAGAGAGAGAGAGAGAGAGAGAGAGAGAGTTGATGCCCCGTCCTCGTCTTTACAACAAGCCCTGAGTGGCGATATCCCCGCCTACCTGCTCTACGTAGAGAGAGAAAAGGAAAGCTTGTTTGAGACAACGGTTTGAGCCATGCAAACTCTAGAGGCCACGGATGTAATAGTGAAGGGAATCTCTTTGACCCATGCAGACTCAGGAAAAACTCTCTTGATTCTCCTCTTCTTTTTATTTTCAAAAATCGTTGGTATACACCTGCCACGGTGCCATCCATAGGGTATTTTGGGATTTTTTGAAATTTGAGGGGTATTTTGGGAATTTCCATAAATTAGCGGGATACTTTGGTAATTTTCACAAGAATATACACCTCCCACGATGCCATCGATTTTCGCTTTGATCAAAAGTGGGGTATCTGCATGTGATTCCCTTTAAGACACCCAAAACCAAAATTGGCGAGGCCTACTCCTTATAGACCAAAAATGTTTTTAAAAAGAGCGTGCAACCAATGGAGTATTAATAACTCTCAAGAACTAATGGCATGCGAGACTCGGATTTCCTGGTGCCGGACAGCAATGGCCTCAATTTCTGCTATCTCGCCGTCATGTCTGCATTCACCTGCCGTTCGTCCTCGGCATTGTGACGTGAACTTGGTACAGCTTTGAGAGAGAGAGAGAGAGAGAGAGAGAGAGAGAGAGAATGGTTAACTGCAAAAAGGAAACTGGGCTGCAAGCTGCATGCGTGCATAGGACTGTGCTTGTCTTTGTGTCTCTTGTAATCAGCACATCGAAGCTCGAATGCCTATGAGAGACATGCTGAGTCTGGAGGTGGAAGCATCTTTTGGTTGGCCGCTGGCTGAAAATAGTCTAGCCCTCCATTGTCTGCCTCCATGGTAGGTCAGCCGAAGGATGAATTTATTATTGTTGGATCTCCTGCGTGCAGGAAGAAGAGCCCTCTACAGCTGGCATCATCCTCTTAGCACCTCCCTCAGGCTGACTCTCTTGGTGCTCAAGCTTCTCACTCAGACCTTCGGCCTGCCAGCTACAGCTTCCCCTTGCTGTTGCATCGGCCAACTTTCCTTTTTGCTAAGTCTATGATACGATCTTCTTTTGTATGTGTTATGCAAAGCAGAAGTTGGAATGGATTTCTTGAAGTGCAAGAGGTTGAAAGATTGTGCTAGTCATGGTGCCTGCCTGCTTATTTGACACCTTCATGACTGAAAAGTGACTTTCTAATGGTGAAGTAGGAACTTTCCTGTATGTACGTATCTATATATGTCAAGTTATGTATGCATGTTTTATAATATATGCATATACACTTAGTGTTTTAGAGACTGTCCAGCTTGTGGGATTTGCTCTTGCAGATGGCTGAGGGCATGAGGCGTATACAAAGGAGGGTTCTTGTCGAGACCTTCTGGAGTGCAATGTCTCACAATGGCTTTTCAGCCTGTTTACATTCTCCTACATTCATGAAAGTTCCCGTATGGTGTATGAATGCCCATATCGTGGAATTAGGGCGTATTTAACAACTATGCTGTCTGATCGTACGATACAACACACAATACAATATAAAATTTCTCTTATAAGTTTTTAAGATAAAAAAGAACAAGCCGTTGTTCTGGTGGTGTGGAACCACCTTCGCATGAAGGAAGACGACAATATGTCTACTTACAATCAGAGGTTTTGGGATACTTTCTTACCGAAAGAAGAAGGCTAAAAAGATTGTTCATAAGAAGAAATCCACGACCTCTTAGTTGTTTGCCAAGCAAAGGGCAAAAACTTCGAAGGTGGCTGAGGGCATAGCAAAGAAAGGCTAGACAAAAGCAGGACTTGTACCTGATTTCATGGGGTCGCCTGTAGATGATGAGGATGAGAGTATGGAGCTCTTCAAAGCGTGGGGCAAAATACGAGATCAGGAAGCCCTAATTTTCTTTGATAGTGGAGCAAAGGCCAACTTTATTTCACAAGAGACGATGGTTCGCTCAGGAATTAAGCCCGAGGGAATGGGACCAAAATAGATGGAGTGTTAGCGGCGCCAAGGCATGAAGCGTTGCAACTCCTGTCTTTGGCAAACTTTGGTTGCATTGTTAGGGTTGCCTAGGGCACGAGGACCTCCACATCATGTGTCTGGAAGGGGGTGATGTACTCTTGCGGATGTCATGGCACCACAAGAACAGTACTGTTGTGGACTATACGGCTAGGAAAATTCAGTCAAAGAATAGCAAGGGTGGAGATGTGATCTTGGATGGAAAATTAAAAGATGAGTCATCTATCGATTGTGGGTGTTTCTAATTCATGAAATCAAGTCTTTTTGTTTACTCGATCTTTTTGAACAACTTCGAAGAAAATAAGAACTCAAATTTATTAGTGTTAGAGCGATACCATTTTCTTTAGAATCAATCCGATTGTTTCTTAGAGGGTTGTGTGGCAAGTTACCTCCTAAAAGGCTAGAAGATCATACTATTGATATGATCTTCACCAAACTGGCCACCTTATAGAGTGAGCAAAGTCCATATTCAAGAAATTACGAACCAAGTGAATTTTTTTTTTGGGAGAAAGGTTTGATCCAACCTAGTTCTTTAGCTTTTTGTTCTCGAGAGATACTAGTGTTAAAGAAAGATGGTTCTTGGAGAATGTGCATCGACTATTGGGCTCTTAATAAGATCACCATCAAGAATAGGTTTTCAATACTGAGGATCGATGATATACTTGACAGATTACAAGAATCTACTTGTTTTAGGCTTTAGCAAAATTGATTTCAAAAGTGGCTATCATCATATCAATGTCATGTGCGCACTTCACTTGCGCCACGTGGACATGCTTCTGCCATAGTCTAGCATGAGTCTTAGCTTAGGACTGAGCTTGGTACCTTTGTGAGCCTCTAGTAGGATGTGCATGTCCAGGCCAGTCATACTTGCATACCCTCTCTTGCACAAGAACAATCATTTCATCATGCAGGCATTTTACCGCGTGAATCACCTCTTTTTTTTTTTTCCGAGAAAAAGATTCTTCTATTAGTTAATGAAAACTGCCCGTAGGGCTACAACCACCTCTGCAAGAGAGGGCTACAACAAACATGATGGGGAGACTCTCCCAATGAAAGAACAACATATATACAATGAGGCTAAATCAAGAGATGGGAGGAGGGAAGAGCCACACAAGTGGTCGGTAGTGCCATCTGAGCACACCCTGGACACTGGTGAAGAAAGGCCCATGGCTCCAGAGTCGAAGGAAAGCCTCGCGGCGCTCCCGCATGCGGTCGGAGCCACCCTGTAGTCCCTCTAGCTGTCCTCTGAGAGTATGGATCAGCTCTAGCCAAAAGTCACGAACAGTCTCTGCTGGTGGCACAGAACGAGCCTCAAAAATGCGGAAACAACGGGCGCGCCAGATGAACCAAAGTGTCAGGTCACTGATGAGCTCCCAACACTCCTCTCTCTCACTGCACCACTCCTGTGGAGTAAGCTTTGTAGAAGGTTGGAGTGTAGGTCGCCCCCCCTGTATCACTATCATCCTGTTGGTGGAAGATAGCTCAAACTGAAGTGCCGGGCCCGTGAGAGTGGACCAAGCCGCTACCCCCCAAGTGTACTGTCTAGCCGTGGAGAGAGTAGGCATTAGCCTAAGAACTCGTAGCCACACCTGCTGGGCCGAGGGACAGTCCCAAAGACAATGACGCTGACTCTCCACCAACTGGTCACAGGCTGCACATGTGGCCGAGAGACCACTATTCACAAGCCAGCTCCCTACTGCTGTAGCTCTGTGTGCAACCAGCCACTGAAACAAAGTGACGCGCCTTGGCTGTTTGGAGTCCCACAGCCTCTGCCAAAAGGTTGCCAAGAACTCGACTGTGAGGCCCTCCTCTTGCCAATGACGTGCTGCAGCTGGGTGGGCCTCTCTCTGTGCTGCAAGTATATGACGTCCAAGCCGAACAATGTACTGAAAGAAGGGGACTCCTGGGTGGTCTGCAGAAGAGAAGGGGTCCCTCCATAGCCACTCACCAGGATCCCAGTGTACTCGTGCCAGTGGAAAACACTCCCAAGCCCATAGCCTCCAGTGTCCAGTCTCAAGAGCTGTTGGGTTAGGGTCTATGACGCAAGTCCTCCCACAGATGCCCACAACTTGGATCCTCTAGAAACAACACTCTGCTACTTGCGGGGCCTCTACTGCAACTCGTTGTAATCGTCCCCCACCTTGAAGCTCGAAGAACAGGGCTGGGACAGTCTCTGAGCTGGCCCTGACTGAAACGAGAACCTCCAGTCGTGTGAAGGCTCCCATCCACTGGGGTGCTACTGGCTCGAGAGGCGTGAGCCACTCAACGGGAACTGACTCTGAGATGTCCTAACACATGCTCTGCACCCCTCTCATGCCCTGTAGCTGGAAACCCTGCACCTCCTCTGACAAACCTGTGGACTCTAGCCAGTCACCTAGAGAGCGCGCTGGACCTGCTGCCATGGGACCCCAGGAAACATGAGGCCGACTACCAACCAAGTGGCCTCTCTGAGTGCTAACCATGGGGTTCCAGACGAGGGGCTGCCGTAGGCGCTCCTCCGTGCACATCGGCTGTCTCTGCTCCAGGCCACGCCGTAAGAGCTCCCAAGATCGAAGCAAACTCACAGCGAAGCGGTCCTCCAATCTCCTGCTGAAACCAACTCGACGCATCTTTGTAAAGATCCATCTGGTTGAAGGTTGCCAAGGGCCTCCTGACTGAGGCACCCTGGCACGAAGCCTCTGCAACAAGAACTCCTTCCAGGGCTCCTCACCTGGAAGAAGTCCTCTGACTATGAACTTCCCAAGAAGGGCTCTGCTCTGCTGTGCTGGATCAATGATCCCAAGCCCTCCCTAAGAACAAGGAAGCGTGATGACCGACCAAGCCACCTTGGCTCGGGCTATTTGAGTGTCACGTCCTGACGAAAGGAAGTTCCTGATCAGCCTCTCTGCTTGGCTGATACAAGAACTCGAGAAGATCCAACAGGAAGTGATGTACCACATAGTCGCCAACAGCACCTGGTTGGCAACTACTACTCTACTAGCCAGTGAAAGTCGTGCTGAGCTCCAATGTAACAACTTTCTCCTGATGGACAGGAGAAGAGGAGCACTCTGCTGCTCGGGAGACAAGTCCAAACCAACCTGACAACCCAAGTACCGAATTGCAGTCCTTGGGGAAATCCACCTGATACTGTTGCGGATTGCCCAAGAAAATCAAGGACTATTGCACAAAGACTACTATCATGAATATGTTTCAGTTGATAGAGAATGCAAGAGTGGCCAGCAATCTGTCGAAGGGAGATTCCGATGGATTTAATAGCCACAAGAAAGGGTCCCAGGGCAAACAGTTTTCAGCCAAGGGCAATGTTGCAGCAAAGCCTTCTGAGCCTCCCACAAAGAAGCCCTCCACTGAAGAAGCTGATACGTCCAAGAAGTAGTCTAAATCTTCTTCGGAACGAGGACAAGGACAAAAAAGGCATTTTTCTGGCAAAACTTTTCAAGAAAGGAAAGCTCTTAGGGAGGCCAAGAAATGCTACATTTGTGAACAGGAAGGACACTTTGCAAATGAGTGCCCACAGAAGAAGTCACAGGATAAGGATGACAAGTCAGACCATAAAGGGAAGAAGCCAAAGCCGAGTGCAGGACTTGTTCCAGATTTGGTTGGAGATCAGCCAAACACAGATGCCACAGAGCTGTGCAGAGCTTGGGGCAAAGTTAGAGACCAGACAGTGTTGGTTTTCTTTGATCCAGGAGCCCGTGCAAATTTCATATCACCAGAATTGGCATCAAAGTTGGGCATTCGTGCAGAGGAGATGGGTATGACAGGGGAAGCAGGTTTGGCATGCCCAGGACATTCAGAGCCTGTTACTCCCATTCTGGGAAAGCTTCGTCTGCACATTCAGAGCTATGTGGATGCGGAAGAATTTCATATTATGCCGCTTGAGGGCTGTGATGTGTTATTGGGTATCCCATGGTGTTACAGGTTGCATGCTATGGTGGATACTTACAACAAAAAGATTACCCTTGTACATAGAGGAAAGACTCATGTCCTTGATGTAAAGCTTAAAGGCGAGTCTGTTCCAGTTGTTTCTGCTTTTGCTATTTCATCTATAATAAAGAATCATCTTTCTGCGTACTTGATCTTTGCAAAAGAAATACCTCAAGTTGTATCTAATTTGTCTACCTTAGATAAAGACAGGTCAACTTTTTTGAGTGGTTTCAGTGATTGTTTTTCGGACTCTTTGCCAGGGGAGTTACCTCCTGAGAGACCTGAGGATCATACTATAGATCTTGTGCCAGGTTCTAGTCCACCGAATAGACCACCATACAGGGTTAGTGCAGCCCAACAGAAAGAGATTATGGGACAGGTCAACGAGCTTTTAGAGAAGGGGCTGATTCAGCCCAGTTCATCCCCTTTTTGTTCGCCTGTACTCTTAGTGCAGAAGAAGGATGGTTCATGGCGCATGTGCATTGACTATCGCGCCTTGAATAAGAATACCATCAAGAACAGGTTCCCCATACCGAGGATAGATGACATTCTTGATCGGCTTGAGGGAGCGTCATTGTTTACAAGAATAGACCTAAAGAGCGGGTATCATCAGATACGCATTAGACCAGAAGATGTCCATAAGACTGCGTTCAGGACAACATTTGGTCTTTATCAGTTTCTTGTCATGCCATTTGGTCTCACAAATGCTCCTGCCACATTTAATAGAATGATGGACAGAATTTTTAGACCACATAGAAACTTCGTGGGTACCTTCTTTGATGACATGATTGTCTACTCAAAGTCTGAAGAGGAGCATAGGGATCACTTGACTGCAGTTTTCAATGAGTTACGTAAGAACAGGCTACTCATTAATGCGAAGAAGAGTGAATTCTTTTTGCAAGAGATTCACTTCCTTGGGCACATTGTTTCAAAGGATGGGGTACGCATGGATCTCGCTAAAGTGGAAGCAATTAGGTCATGGCCAGACTTGAAGTCCGTACATGACATTCGAAGCTTTCTAGGCTTATGTTCCTATTACAGGAGGTTCATCTGAAATTTTGCTGAGATTGCTTCTCCACTCCATGCACTGCAAGGAAAAGGAGTTACTTTCAAGTGGACAGCCAAGGAAATTTTAGTGTTCAAACACTTGAAAGAGAAGCTGACTTCAGATTCGGTAATTATTTTGCCAGATCTTTCTAAACCTTTTGTGGTTCAATGTGATGCGTGTGGTCATAGTCTTGGTGCAGTTTTAATGCAGAATGGCAGAGTAGTCGCATATGAGAGCAGAATTCTTTTGAAGACTGAAAGGAACTTGCAAGTCTATGAGAAAGAATTGCTGGCAGTAATTCATGCTCTCACTAGTTGGAAACACCATTTGCTAGGGGCTGAGTTTGTTGTCCAAACGGATCATCAAACCTTGCGATATTTTCTTACACAGACGAAGTTGTCTGAGTAGCACATGCGATGGGCAAACATCTTGTCAATGTTCCATTTTCAGATTGTGCATGTGCAAGGGAAAAAGAACGTGGTGGCTGATGCGTTGTCACGAAAGCCCCAAATTTTAGCAGTGTCAATTCCGTACCATTGTGAACTAGACGAAATGAAGACACAATATGCTGAAGATTCAGATTTTGCAAGGATCTATGACCAGCTTGTTGATGGGCAACATCATGAGCACTATATGCTTAAGAATGACTTTCTCATGATGCATGGAAAGTTATGCGTTACTAAACAGTTATGGCCAAAGATTTTGATGGAAAGTCATGCTCCACCTTATGCTGGGCATCGTGGAATTGATGCGACAGTGAAAGGGGTTGAGGCATTCTTCTCTTGGCCAGCTTTGCGTCAAGATGTTGACACATTTGTAAGATCATGCTTAGTATGCCAAAAAGTCAAATTTGATAGACAAAAGCAACCGGGATTGTTATAGCCATTGCCGATCCCTGATAGGCCATGGGAAAGTATAGCAATGGACTTTATCTTTGATCTTCCAAGGACGCAAACAGGAAATGATGGGATTTGGACTATCATTTGTAGGTTCAGTAAGCAGGCCCATTTCATTCCTGTTAGGAAGAAGATAAAGCCAGAACACATGGTGAAGATATTCATGAGCAATATCTTTAAATATCATGGGATGCCTCAGTCAATTGTTAGTGACAGGGATCCACGTATGACGAGTCTTTTCTGGAAGGCATTGTTTGAGAACATGGGCACTACGCTCAAGTTCTCTTCTTCGTTTCATCCGCAAACTGATGGACAATCAGAAGAGGCAAATTCTACTGTCTTGGACCTACTCAAATGTTATGTCTCAGAGCACAAGGCAACTTGGGAACACCATCTCCCATTGGTTGAATATGCTTACAATAACACTGTGCATACATCAACAGGTAAGGCACCATTTGAGATAGTGGAAGGAGGAAAGAAAGTCCCACCCATTTTGCAGACTAAGGACAAGATATTTGAGGCAGACAAGTATGTGCAAGATATGGATGAAACATACAGGAAGATAAAGATTGCTCTTGAGAAGACTCAGGCTAAGCAAAAGAAAGCTGCTGATCGTCACCGTCGTGAACTTGTATTTTCACTTGGTGATTGGGTACTTTTGCGCTTTGAAAAGGCCAGGTTAAGGAAAAGGAAAGGCAAGGAACGCTTGTTTCCTAAGCTCAGTATGCGATATTATGGTCCTTTTCAGATTTCAGAAAAGATCAGCGATGTAGCTTATAGGTTAAAGCTACCAGAAGGCTGGGAAATACATAATGCTTTTCATGTCAGCCTTCCAAGGCCCTTTGTTGGTGATGTGCTAGAGAATATACTTGATGAGGAACAACCCGAAGTGGAAGAATTGGATGAAATCCTTGTTCGTGAACAGATATTGGCATATAAAGAAAGAAAGGTTAGAGGAAAAGTTGCAAGACGCTATTTGGTGAAGTTCAAGAACTATCCATCATTAGATGCCAAATGGATGGAAGAGTCTGAATTGCTTGATTCACCTCAGCTATTGCAATTGTATCTTGAAGCCTTTCAAATGGAACCCACAGTGACTTGATGCAACCTTTTTGGAGCAAGGCAAGAGTATGGTTCATGATGCTCAAGAGAGTAGTTAAGCAATTGTATCTACTCTTTCCATACAGAATTTAGCTAGAGAAGTTTGTGCTCAAGAGTACACTAGAAGACTTCTATGCTTGATATATGTGTCGTAGCCAGGTTGGTGGGATTGTTTAATCGTCCAACGCTACATTTCCGGAAGCATGTATATCTTGGATTCCCATCATAGAATATATGTGATATTAGGAGATATCTGCATGTATTATTGGCATGCAAGCGAGGTCGCTTGCAGTATTTCAAGGGTGGGGTGTGTCACCAGGAGGTGTATTTTTCCTGTTGCCTTCCGTAAATAAGTATTAGATATATTTATTTTATTTTTACTTGTTTGTCCCAAAACCCTTGAAAAGGTGCAAGTGGACATTGCATGGCCAGTGTGAAACGGCTGCAGCCAAATGGGTTTCTCATATCGGGGATTTAGGTCGGTCAGACAGGGACTGCCCGGGCTAGTTAGCACTGAATTCTGATGAGTATGGAAGCTCGTGTGCGCCAAACTGGAGTTTGGGCCACTCGTCAAGTCACTGCAACTTTATAAGTTGAAAGGGGCTAGTAAATTAACCCACATTGTAGATGTTGGTCAAATGGTAGTCTTCAATGATGGTCAGGAGATCGATAGGGACGCCATGGAAGCATCTCCTAAAATTTAGGGAACTGCTATTTTTGACCGGAAAATGTGTTCGCGTCATTAGCTCTGGAATGACAAGGGGAACATTTTATTGCTCTGCTGCCAAGTCAACTGACGCACCAGTTGAGATATTTTTAGCAGGGAAAGCCCAAACTCGGAAACTGAGCGACGTGTCAGCCTGTGAGCGATTCTGCCACTCTGGGAGGCAAAAACGAGCTGCATATCAACAAAGGGGGCGCCATTTTCAGCCTCGGGTGGATTGTAGCAGGTACAGAAGCTATGGAATGCTTACCTTGCCCTCTATGCACATTATGGTCACGGGAGTGATGCCCCGCACGCTACATACTGCTCTCTTTCTCCCCTACGTACAGTATGTTATGCCCCACTAGTGGGCTTCTCATTTGACCTATGTACAGTTCTGGGGGTTTATGCGCGTTTGCCAAGGCAAGAGCCTTCTGAACAAGAACCGGATTAGCTAATTGCTAATCCCCCACAGGTACGCACAGTTCCATCACGAAAGATTGCGAGTTTGGAGAGTTTTCTCGCGTGAAAACTCGTCCAATTCACAGGGGAACTGTCCCATTGCGTGCGGGAGCCCTTGGGACACGCGTAGGCGTGTTCGCTCCGCTAAAAACGATCCGAAATAGGGAATTACAGCCTGCTGTGTTTTTCTGCAGGTTTAGGGTTTCGCACCTAAACTGCAAGGGAACATCGGGGGAGCCTCATGACAGCCTTGGGATGCGTGTACAGGCTTTTGGGCTCCCGACAGTGAAAAACAGAGAATTACAGCCCGCTGAATTTCTGTGACAGCTCACCAGAAAGCTTCCAGATATCGAGGGAATTCGTCCTAGACAGGTGTTTTTGACCTATAGGGGTTTTTGCGCTGTTATTCTGTCGAAATCCGGTCGAAAACCTGCGTTTCCAGCCCTCGCCAGGTTTGGACAGCTTTGTGAAAGCTTGTGCTAAGTGGTCGGATCGTCTACCTTAATTTGAATAAAGAAATACCGAAAGGGGCGCCAGTCTTTGGGGCCTACAGGGTGTCGGTCTCGTGTGCGCAGTGACATTCTAGTCGTTGGACGCAACTGTGTTCTCTTCCCTCCTCAGTGCTTTGTGTAAAGTTAACATGTAATTGAAATAGTACCGCCCTCTACGTTGTACGAGCCGGTTATAGCGCACCCCTTGGCGGCCTTGCGCTCACACCAAGGTTGCTTTTTCCCACCTTACGTCGATTGGCCGGCCGCTAAGTGCACGGTCCGCTCTCAGTGAGTGAAAAGAGACACAAGGGAAGGTTGGACAAGCCCTTCTTTCTTGGGATTCCTGTCACGCTTCAACAAAACACGATTAGGAATCGACACGCCCAAGTAAACTTGGGTTCGTGCGACCGCAACAAGCAAAAAAATTCTTGTGGTTCTTTCCTTGAGTAATATAGAACACTGCCAAAGCTCTGATACCAATGTTAGGTGCAGCGGAATGAATGTTGTATTTTCTCAAGATTAGTGATCTATATTTGCTCAAGGTTGCTTTTAGTTCTTAGGGAAGGAGAGAGCCTTCCGTCTTTATGGAGAGTGCTATGATCACGAACAAAGTGAGTGGATATTGTGCGTGCAAGTGTATGAGACTGAGAGGAGGAGAGAAAAGAGATACGACACCCGAGAGGTTGTAAAACCCTCCAGGCCCCACTCTCGTCGGCGAGAGTGGTCTACTTTTTATTGCACAAAGATGTACAATGATGATGCATGGACTGATGCAAACGGGGACTATGCCGATGACGACGATGATGACTTTAGGGCTGAATTTGGTTCTCTGCTATCTGCTGTCCACAAAGGGATAATGGCTGAGAATCTGGGACCAACATAGGATGTTGAAAACGCTGTTTTGGTAGCTGTTTCTGTGGCTGAAATTTCCTGTTTTGTCGCGGTTATTAGGGCTCATAAAAACACTGAGAAGAGGAAGACTCTGGCTGCGTTTCACTCCTGCAAGTCCATGGCTGAAAAACGCTACCAAACGCTGGATTAAGGCTGCAAATAAATGGCTGAAAAACGCTGCCAAAATGATGTGTCAAGGCTGCGTTTTACTGTTGGAAACGCTGAGGTTCCTGTGGCATGGGAGACTGATCTGCTAACGCTAGATGCAAGGGGTTATTGCGATCAAGCAAGGGCTGAAAAAAACGCTGAGGAAGGGGAGTTCCTGGCGATGGAAAAACGCTATGCTGATGGGAGGGTGCTTGAGGGTTTCCTGTTGAGAGAGAGGGAGTACCTGCTGCCTGAGGGCCTATGTGCTCCTTGCTCATCTGCCTAATTGTGTCAACTTGGGTTTGCTTATATATTAACTCCCAATTTGCCCTACTTAGTTCCCAACAAAAGTCACTTAATAAATAAGTGAAAAATGTCAAAAATAGGGAAAAATAGGATAAAGTCACTTGAAAAATTCCCAAACTAACTCTGATGGAATCTGATGGAAATGCTTATGCTTATGCAGTGTGCAACCAGAGGATATGCATCTACACTGAGTGACTGGGCATGCACGGTCTACGAATAGACTCACAAAAGTGCCAGATCACTTCTAATCTAAACCGATTGGACTGACGGGAACCCTGCTATGGTGTAGCTTGTCCACGGACACATAGGGTTGGATGTGTCATGTGACAAGTATATCATGTAATAGGCTTGGCGAGAAATCAATAGCAACACACGATCGGAAACTGCAACAATGTGAACTTTGAGAGAGAGAGAGAGAGAGAGAGAGAGAGAGAGAGAGAGAGAGAGAGAGAGAAGAAGAAGAAGAAGAAGAGAATTTTAACGTTGTAGGAAACTATCCCAAGAGACCTTAAAAATCTATCCGACGAGGAGAGTTAAACTCAAGACCTCTTATTCAAGAGGGAAATGGCATAACCAATCTACCGCACTTGGGTAAGAGAGAGAGAGAGAGAGAGAGAGAGAGAGAGAGAGAGAGAGAGAGAGAGAGAGAGAGTCGACACAAAACTGTGGAGTTTTGCTTCCAGATGCAAGGGTGTCAAAGACTGGCGTCCCTTTTGGTATTTCTTTCTTTATTGATGATTCGCAAAGTGCAACATTCGGGGAGCACCGCCTCTTTAGTTTGCACATGTAGAGTACTAGAGAGGGCCCCCAAGGCTCATATTTAAAGGCCAAAGGCTAAACAACACCATATATAATAAAACTGGTACTAAAAAACTAGTTTCCTAAAATTTAGGGATTTCCCTAAACCTTCGTTGCGAATTCCGAGATGTCCGTATAAATGCCACGTCATCATACTTTGAGGTTACTAACGTGTCTGACTTCGTTTCGGCCTCATTCGGGAGCTTTAAAGAGGTTCTCTTTCACTGGAATGCCATGTCATCACATTTGTGAATGCCCCTCTCTTGAAAGAAAAGTAATCGCCCTCGATTATACTGTAAAATAGACCAAGGACAAAAATTAGCTCAGTAGACACTGACTCTATGTTCCCATGCACCAGATTGCACACATCTAGCACTTGCACAAAGACATCATCATTGGAAAACCACGTCACATTCACATCAATCTCAGATACAAATCATGATCATTGTAACTTATTTAGCAATCACATCCAGAATGGGTTGATCA
Source organism: Adiantum capillus-veneris (assembly GCF_014529385.1). Classification (NCBI taxonomy): domain Eukaryota; kingdom Viridiplantae; phylum Streptophyta; class Polypodiopsida; order Polypodiales; family Pteridaceae; genus Adiantum; species Adiantum capillus-veneris. Next base: position 99,924,777 of record NC_140960.1, on the reverse strand, counting down.
GTTCATGGATGTCTTGGTCTCCTAAATCTTGTCACTATCAGATTCACAATCTTTCTCACATTTCATGCAGACATGCCAATGACCATCCCCACAAGACAATACCACACAAAGCATGCATTCCACAAATCACTTAGTTCACACCGAACACTCGGGTGCAAACAATCAGTCTAGTCATCTCATCTAGTCCAGAATTCTTGATGCACATAGATAACTATGTAGCTATCTCATCCTTTTGATGCACTAAGATCAGCATTCAGTCATCTCATCTAGATAGAAGTCTCGATACACTAGAATCACATTCTTGACTCATTTAGCCATCACATCTAGATCTCACCGTCCTCTAGCAGATGTCTAGATGCACTAAATTCATCAGACAAAATGCTACATACATTTCATCTTTCTCTAACAATACACACATGAAAGAGTACATGTAAACAAGCTCAATCTAGGAAATTTCCAATTCAATGTACATCTTTTCATGGTCATTCCGCAGAGCATTGTTAGCCTATCAATACCCCTAAAATCTCATGAAGAAATTAGTGACTTTATTCAATCTAGGTAACCTGTGACAAAGGAGTGGAGTGGCTCCCCTCTTGTGTAGCATGCATCGTACCAGATTCAACTTGAAGATTCGACATGCACACTTAAGGAATAGACACTGCTAAAAATCCAAAAGCCTAAAAGTTCAATCCTCCTCCCCCATCCACTTTGCATCGAGAGCCAGAAAGTTTCTGTCCTTGAATAAATTATTGGTGAACCTAGCTTACCCTTCTCTTCTTTTTCTTGTGCCCTAGAATCTGTTGGTTGCTGTTGTGGCTCCTTGTCCACTGGCACATCATTCTGAATCTTCGAAACTCTCTGATGAGCTATGAGCTGGTTCCCTTGGTTGCTCCTCTCTTTGAAGCACTCAGCACATTGCTCTTCTGTCAATTTGGGCCTTGTGGATTTCTTCTTTTGCTTCTTACCCTTCTTCTTCTCTTTGGAAGACTTTTTTCTTGTTGACTTGGACATTGGCTTGTCCGTCGGATAAGTTAAGGAGTCTGAATGCATGGAAAATCCATCCTTTGCATGTTTCGTGAGCTTTTGAATGCTCTTGAATTTTTGCTTCAACAGTATTGTCGAATCTCTTTTGGTAAGCGGTAGCAAAACCGCTCTATCTGTTTCAAAAAAGGAGTCTGTCAAAAAGAAGCAATTGGCAAAAAGGCATTCCAAAATCGTTGAAAATACGTTGCCCAAGTATTGTCTTTCGTCATCCTGAGATGGCTTCAAGCCGTGATGACATCCTCTTCATATCCCTCCGCCAACCATGCCAAAGTGAAGAGTCTTGAATTTTACCCACGCCTTTGGTGCTTTCTTGTGCAAAAGCAGGATTGACTACCATGTCTGTGCATTACCTTTCAGAAAAGGCACCACCTTTTGTACCTTGGAGGAAGAAACGACCCTTATAAAAAGTGATGTCATCACTGAAGACAAAGAATCATTAGGGTCATACTCGAGACGAACAAGCTTTTTGAAACTACTTGCCACCTCGAAATTCATTTTCCAGCCCAGATAACCGGGGTAATCCTTTGATTTGCTTTTCTTCTGAAAGTGCTTTGTGATTTTCATCAACCGACTGATCAGCCCAAGAGCGTCATCAAACTCTTCTTTGGAGTACAATTTTTGCTTTTCTGCACTCAGTGTTATGTCCCGCTTACAAGATAGGGGATTTAGTCAAAGACACTGTCGGGATGGGCATCCGGTGTCCGTACAAAGGTAGTGCGAACCCGGCCAGTGTGGGTGGCCACTATTATGAAAGGGAGACAAAGGCCTCATTTGTAGTTATCAACCCCCACTGGCAGAGTGCTAGTGGTTAGCCCGTGAGGCTAGGAGTGTGCGAGGTCACCTCGAGGAGGTGAGGGCGGTTGGTATGGGATGCTCGGTTTTACAGGTGCACGCCTACGTCCTCCGACGCTTGCCCCAACACGGGGGTGCTACCGAATGGTGGCTATGGTCGGGTGGTTTGTCAAATGCGTGTCTTTAGGCGGTCCATGTGGCCGGGAGATTCTCTTCGAGCGTTCGTTTCATGGTATCGCCCCAACACGGGGGTGCTAACGAATGGTGGCTATGGTCGTGTGGTTCGTCAAACGCATGTCTATAGGCGGTCCATGTGGCCGGGAGATCCTCTCCGAGCGTTCGTTTCATGGTATCAGAGCCGGCTTGGCTGCAGGAATGACCACGTGCACGCGTTATGGATCGGTTCGAGTCAGATAACCTCAATTTCACGTAACCTCAATTTCGTGTAATTTTTAGTGATTAATTGCTATACTTGTCTGTTTTTCTTCTCATGAGCATGTGCAAGTGAAAATTCATGTTCTTTTCACTGATTTTTGATAAAAAGCAAAGATTTAACATGTGCGAATGCTGAATTTTACTGATTTTCAATGAAAATCAGAGAACTAAGTTAATTATTTCAGCATACAATGCTTTTTAAAATCTCTCTTCGTGTGCTTCGCGCGCGTGCGCGCACGCGCGCACACACACACACACACAGAGAGAGAGAGAGAGAGAGAGAGAGAGAGAGAGAGAGAGAGAGAGAGAGAGAGAGAGAGAGATTGCAGATCGCCAACGTGGAGTATCCTCGTGTGCTAGGTGCGAGCGGGCACACGTCCGGGCATCTTTTTTTTCCTTTCTCCATGCGTCTACAAATGAGTTCCCTTGCGCTCGATTTTTTATACGCCCCTCTCTTCTTGCGTTGAAATTTTTAAAGAGGTTACCCCTTATTTTAAGGTGGTCAAGGACCTTTTTAAACCAAGATATGAAACCTGCAAATTAAACGAGAGACTCGCTTTGAGAAAGTGAAAGAGTTTACAGAGACACGCTTTCTAAGCTCCTTGCTTCTCTCCCGACGCTCCTTTCTCTCATCTGCTCGCGCTCCCGCCATCGCCTGCTTGCCTCTGGACGCTCACGCCGACACGCCGTGCTTCCTAGAGTTTGAATTTTCGCGAAAAGTGCAAAAAAGGCCCGTTTTTATGCAAAATTTCTAGTTCTCCACCGGATTTCGCCTGGATTCCTCCAACACGGATGCACAACATGAAGAAGCACAAGGTAACATTCAAATTCCGTTCACACATGCTCTGTACACATGGATCACGTGTACTTTTCAGAGCCTCGACCAACGCATATCTGCTTTGGAAAACGCGAATGTTTAGACGAACATTTGCTTGTCCTCTCTCGAAGGGGCCATGCAAGGGTTTAACGCCCGTCTTGCTGCTCTCGAAAATATGTCTTGGTCGACGACTGTGGGTATTTTCGAGAACGATACCCATCTCCAGCAATTGCTGACGCAGATCGCTGCTTTTGGGCGCTCACAGGGTGATCCTACTGCCACGATTCCGTACAAAACCACCAATTTCTCTGGGGAAGAGAAGGAGTGTACGGAACTGGCTGTAAATAATTGGCTTCATCAGTGGACCACGTATTTTGATCTCCATGGGGAGCATGATGAACGGAGGATTCAGACGATTTCTCTCTAGCTGTGCAGTAAGGCGCTTACCTGGTGGCACGACATGACAGAGAAGCCTATGACGTGGACCGACTTCTGTGTGAAATTTAAGAAGGATTTCGCAAAGATGGATCCTTTGAAAGCTTACGCAAAATTGTTGAGTCTTCCGATGAAAACTTTGTTTTTTGATAAATATACAACAGCTTTCAAAGAAGTGCTCACCTTCTGCAAGGTGGATTTTACGCATGCTGTGCACATGTACCTACTTGGTTTGCATAAGAACTACTGTTGGGCCGTGATCGAAGATAAAACCCCGACTGTCATAGAAACGGAAGGGTGAACTTATAACCTTTCTTATGAGATTCCACAAAAAAATAAAATATGACGCAGAAGACGGACACAGCCCTAGGGACTAGAAGATGGACTAGTCCCCCCCCTTGAAGGAGTTTTTCTTATTACTTCTAAACAATTACAAGCACATAATGCGAGTATACGCTATTGGTTTCCCAAATACTATTCTGATGCATAAGAATGCATGAAATTCATGAGCCCATTGGCTGAAATTTTTCATACCTGTAGTCGTGAACGACTAAGTTTGTTTCGTATTGAGAATTTCTGCGCGGGAGTGGCTTCTTCTGATATCAGCTTGCTTTGGGGATGCCCACACGAGTTCTCCTTGGCTAAATTCTACTTGTTGAACATGTTAGAGTGCTGAAATTTTCATGGGCAGCCGGTGCTACGCTAGTCTAAGTGCGACTTTTCTCCGCAGGGATGCACATCGCACACAAGCTCCTATGGTTGCACTCTGCCTCCGCCATAGGCTTCACAGTCTCTGCACGGTAGACAAGGACTCCAAACTCAAGGAAATTTTGAGAGAGAGAGAACGGGCTGAATTGAGAGTGGAAAGAGGAGAGTCTTTGCGTGGGTGGGAGCTGCTACAGAGTGTCCACAGAAGATAGCACTACTTGCTTTTATGCCTTGTGTGTGATTCCTCTAGCCATTTGGCGCTTCATGCGAGAGAGAGAGAGAGAGAGAGAGAGAGAGAGAGAGAGAGAGAGAGAGAGAGAGAGAGAGAGAGAGAGGGTTTGCAAAATGGAAAACACTAATTTCTAGAGTTTCCTCACGCTAGGTTTGTTTTTTTTTAAGTTTATTAAATGTGGTCGCATTGAAACTAACCGGCCACTGAGTTTATAAGGTTTTTCTTAAAAAGGGTATCAAATCCCAATTTTCTAGCCAATCCGGGGCATTATTTACCCAACTGATTTCATATCTCTTTCGACTCAGTCTGTCGGGTGGTCCCGTCGGGTCGTGTTTCCATTGTGTCTAGCCGGCCACTTCGTGGGCGGCCATCGCAAAAACTATTAAATGATAGATTTTTTGAGCGATTGGAGACACCATCCTATGTTAGACTGTTAGGTGCAGCGGAAGTGAATGTTGAACTTTGCTCAAGATGAGTGCTCCGAACTGTGCTCAAGTGTTCCTTTTACTTACGAAAGGGAGAGCCTTCCGTTCCTTTCGTGAGAGAGTGCAATGGATACAAACAAAGTGAATGACACTGTGAATGAAGGTGCATGAGACTGAGAGATAGAGAGAGAAGAGAATACGACACCGGGAAGTTGTCAAACCCTCCTCCGAAGGCCCCACTCTCTATGGCGAGAGCGGTCTACTATTGATTGCACAAATCTCTACAATGCTTGGACTTGCCGACGATGTCGACGACAATGAGGACGATGACGAGACGGCTGAAATCTGAAAATGCTAAGGGCTGAAATCAGCAAATCTTTATCTGCTGAATTCTGACTCTTTGTCAGAGACGATGTCGATGGCGACGATGCAACAATGACGCGCCGAAAACGCAGATGCTGAAATCTGCGTTTTCTGGGCTGAAACTGCAAACCTTGATGGATATCACTGTGCGGCGAGGATCTGTTGTGGGATGGTGAGATCTGCGAGATTCCGGATTCGGGACTTCTACTGCGGTGTATCTACGCTGAAAACTGAAAACGCTGGTCTTCTTGTTGCCTTGTCGCGCCGGAATTGCAAAAACGCTGAGGTGCTTTGCTGATGCAAAAACGCTAGGGTTGAAAATCCTCCTGCGGTGGGAATTTGCTAACGCTGGGGCTGATCTGCTGTGGTTCTGTCGCCAGGTTGATGCAAAAGCAAAAACGCTGGCTGATTTGAGTTCTTGTCTAAAAAACGCTAGCCCATCTACTGTGGAGCAAAAAACGGTAGGGTCCTGCTGAGAAGTTGCCTGTGAACACACTGGTTCCTGCTGCCTCTTCTGCCAGAAAGTGCTAGCTTTGGTTTGCTTATATATTATCTTAGCAAAATTGCCCTACCTAGTTTCCAACAAAAGTCACTTAATAAATAAGTGAAAAATGTCAAAAATAGGGAAAATAGGTTTAATGCACTGGAAAATTCCCCTGATGGATTCTGATGGGAATGCTGATGATCATGGTGTGTGCAACTGGAGGATATGCATCTACTCTACGTGTCTGGTCATGCACGGTCTGCGAACAGACTCACAAAAGTGCCAGATCACTTCCTATTCTAGACTGACTTGATTGAACTGAACCTTGGTCGTGCTGTAGCTTGTCCACGGACACATAGGGTTGGATGTGTTACGTGACATCCCCTCCTCTTCAAAGTGAGTTACTGATACCGAACTGTACTGCGGCGAGAGAGATCGCCAACAACATCCGGAATCCTCGAAAGGACTCTTCGCCAGCCCACTCTGACGTGTGATACTTGAACTTCATAAAGGTCTGCAACGCTTGCTTCTTTGGGCCGTGCCGAAAGCGACAAAGTCTTCTGTAGCTCCTTCAATGCTTCAACTTCGTCGATAGTCACGCGTCCACCTTCTTGAAGAATCTCTGTGGCTGAAAATTCTTGAAACCACTTTCAACACAAAAACATGAACATACCCATTCCATGTAAAGTGACTGGAAAAAATCTCGTCTTCTCTAAAGACTGCATGCAATGTAGATGAACAAATAGACGGAGTGCCAACCCGTTCACCACACACACGCAAACAATGAGATCGAATCTTGTGTTTCTGATCTAAATCAATCAACTATGGCAAATCACAATGGAAATACTGATGCTTGATGCTCATACTTTCTTGCGCTTCGTCTACAACTGGGTCGTGCCAAGGAAGAGACATGGAATGTGACTTCCTTGACTGCATACTTTTCAGCTTTTCATGAATAATCCGCATACATCCGTGCTCATTCATGAGTGAATCTCAACGTACAATATGTCATGCCTAGGAAAAGGGATCACATAAAGACGCTGACTAAAATACAGGAAACGATTACGAATAAAACACTCGATCAGTGCGTGCTGATTAATCATGCGAACACATAATACTTCCTGAGAGGGTTCTTGGGACCTAGGCTCGAGAGCCAAGATCGGTTCGTTGTGTTTGATCGAATCTGCCGGGGGGGGGTGCTGTGGACCTCGACTTGAAAGCCAAGATCGATTCTTCGTGATTGATCGAATCTGCAACGGGATTAGCTTCTCTAGAAAAAGCATCAACTAAACCGTCATCCTTGTGAACAATCACGTCATCTGTATTGTGCAAAACATGATGCTTGTGAGAAATCACATCTTGATTAGGCAAATCATCATGCTTGTCATTGGCATCCAATTCATCACGCTCATCATTATCATTCAAATCATCATGCTTATCATTATCATGCAATTCATCATGCTTATCATCATGGAAATCCTGTGTGTCATGCTTTGGAAAAGAAGAGACGGAGAGGGTCTCCTTCTCTTGATTCTGTTCAAATGGTGCCTGCACAATTGAAAAAAGTCGCATGAACTCTTTCATGTGTTGGTCATTCTTGTCTTTTCGTGCTTTGTTCTCGCGATCAAATTCTGCTTGTCTTTCTTCGGCTTCCAAGCGTGCTTGCTCGTGCTCACGCTCTATGGCTGCCACTCTTTCTTCGTATTCGCGATCTATGGCTGCCCTCCTTTCTTCGTAGGCCTTTCTTTCTGCTTGTCTTTTTGGTTTTCTTTCTTCGCATTCTAACTTCCTGTCCATCATTATCTTGTCAAAAGCTGCCATAGGATCTAGTGCAATCTTTGGTGTAGATGGTGAAGGGTCTGAAAAACCTCCTGGTGAGGAAAACTCTTCTTCGCCACTCCCATGCTCACCACCTCGAAGCGAAGTATCCATTCCGCTTCGAGTGATGACCATCCACTGAAGTCTTGGGTTCTTGTGAGTTCTTGTGGTCTTGGGTTCTTAAGTTCACGAGGAACTTGGGTTCTTGTGGATCTTGGTTCTTGGGTTCTTGAGGTTCTTGAGTTCTTGAGGGTCTTGAGGTTCTTCTTTTGCTTGCAATCTGTGTTAGAGAAGGATCTTCTCTTCACCCGACTTTTGCTCTTTTCCGCGGGCACCCAGTGGCGGCCTTGCGCTCACACCAAGGTTGCTTTTTTCCACCTCACATCGATTGGCCGGCCGCTAAGTGCACGGTCCGCTCTCAGTGAGTGAAAAGAGGCACAAGGGGAGGCTTGACAAGCCCTTCTTTCTTGGGATTCCTGTCACTCTTCAAAAATACGATTAGGAATCGACACGCCCAAGAGGACTTGGGTTATGTGCGACCGCAACAAGCAAAAATAAATAAATTATGTGGTTCTTGTGGTTCTTTCCTTGAGTGATACAGAACACTGCCAGAGCTCTGATACCAATGATAGGTGCAGTGGAAGTGAATGTTGAACTTTGCTCAAGATGAGTGCTCCGAATTGTGCTCGAGGGTTCCTTTTACTTATGGAAGGGAGAGCCTTCCGTTCCTTTAGTGAGAGAGTGCAATGGATACAAACAAAGTGAATGACACTATGAATGAAGGTGCATGAGACTGAGAGATAGAGAGAGAAGAGAATACGACACCTGGAAGTTGTCAAACACTCCTCGGAAGGCCCCACTCTCTATGGCGAGAGCGGTCTACTATTGATTGCACAAATCTCTACAATGCTTGGACTTGCCGACGATGAGGACGACGACGAGACGGCTGAAATCTGAAAATGCTAAGGGCTGAAATCTGCAAATCTTTATCTGCTGAATTCTGACTCTATGTCAGAGACGATGTCGATGGCGACGAGGCAACGACGACGCGCTGAAAATGCAGATGCTGAAATCTGCGTTTTCCGGGCTGAAACGGAAACCTTGATGGATATCACCGTGCGGCGAGGAATTTGCTGTGGGATGGTGAGATCTGCAAGATTCGGGATTCGGGACTTCTACTGCAGTGTATCTATGCTGAAAACTGAAAACGCTGGTCTTCTTGTTGCCTCGTCGTGCCGGAATTGCAAAAACGCTGAGGTGCTTTGCCGACGCAAAAACGCTAGGGCTGAAAATCCTCCTGCGGTGGGAATCTGCTAACGCTGGGGCTGATCTACTGTGGTTCTGTCTCCAGGTAGATGCAAAAGCAAAAACGCTGGCTGATCTGAGTTCTTGTCCAAAAAACGCTAGCCCATCTGCTTGGGGTCCTGCTGAGAAGTTGCCTGTGAACACATTGGTTCTTGCTGCCTCTTCGGTTTGCTTATATATTATCTTAGCAAAATTGCCCTACCTAGTTCCCAACAAAAGTCACTTAATAAATAAATGAAAAATGTCAAAAATAGGAAAAATAGGTTTAATGCACTAGAAAATTTCCTTGATGGATTCTGATGGGAATGTTGATGATCATGCTGTGTGCAACCGGAGGATATGCATCTACTCTACGTGTCTGGTCAGTTCTTGTGTTGAAAGTGGTTTTAGGAATTTTCAGCCTTGGAGATTCTTGAAGAAGGTAGACCTATGTCCATAGAAGCATTGAAGGAGCTACATAAGATTTTGTGTCGTTGTCGGTGCGGCCCAAAGAAGCAAACGTTGCAGACCTTTATGAAGTTCAAGTATCGCACGACCCACACATCAGAGTGGGCCGTCGAAGAGTCCTTTCCAGGATTCCGGATATTGTTGGCGATCTCCCTCGACTCCATACAGTTCAGTACCAGTACCTCACTTTGAAAAGGAGGGGATGTCATGTGACACATCCAACCCTATGTGTCTGTGGACAAGCTACAACATGACCTGGGTTCAGTCAGTTTAGAATAGGAAGTGATCTGGCACTTTTGTGAGTCTGTTCGCAGACCGTGCATGTCCAGACACTTAGATTAGATGCGTATCCTTCGGTTGCACACAGCATGATCATCAGCATTCCCATCAGAATCCATCATAATTTATCAAGGGAATTTTCCAGTGCATTCAAATCTATTTTTCCTATTTTTGACATTTTTCACTTATTTATTAAGTGACTTTTGTTGGGAACTAGGTAGGGCAATTTTGCTAAGATAATATAAAAGCAAACCAGAGTTAGCACTTTTTGGCAGAAGAAGAAGGAGAGCAACAGGCACTCAGTGCAGCAGGCCTCTGGAGAACCTTCTCAAGCAAGACTTCCCTCCATTAGGCTGGCTTTTGTCCCAAGCCTACTTCAGCATTTTCAGCCCTGCCCTTGGTGACTCCAGCAAGCGTTTCCACAGGAGATTCTAGCCCTGCAATTGGTGCTTCCAGTAGCATTGTTTGCATCGGCAAATCACAGCCTCAGCCAGCGTTTTTAACAACAGCCATAGATCAACAACAGCCATAGATCGTGAATCCGTAGAAAGAAGGACAGCCATAGATCGTGAATACAAAGAAAGAATGGCAGCCATAGAGCGTGAGCACGAGCAAGCACTCTTGGAAGCCAAAGCAAGAGAAGCAGAATTTGATCGCGAGAACAAAGCAAGAAAAGAAATGAATGACCGACACATGAAAGAGATGTTGCGACTCTTTTCTCAAGTGCAGGCACAGATGCAAGAGATTCGGGAAAAGGGGACTCTCAGTCTCTTCTTCTCCAACGCAAAACACACAGGATTTGCATGATGATAAACATGAGGAATTGCATGACAATGACAAGCATGATGATTTGCATGATGATCAAGATGTGATTTCTCACGAGCATGATGATTTGTATGACGATGACGTGATTGTTTACAAGGATGATGGTTTAGTTGATGCCTTTTCTAGCGAAGCTAACCTCGTTGCAGATTCGATCAATCACGAAGAATCGATCTTGGCTTTCGAGTCGAGGTCCCCCCCCCCCCCCCAAGCAGATTCGATCAAACATGACGAACCGATCTTGGCTCTCGAGCCTAGGTCCAAAGAACCCTTACAGGAAGTATTATGTGTTCTCATGATTATTCAGCACACATTGTTCGAGCGTATCATATGTGATGCTTTCTGTATTTTAGTCAGCGTCTTTATGTGATCCCTTTTCATAGGTATGACATATTGTACGTTGAGCACGTTTCACTCATGAATGAGCACAAATGTATGCGGATTATTAATGAAAAGCTGAAAAGTATGCATTTAAGGAAGTCACATTCCATGTCTCTTCTTGGCACGACATAGTTGTAGAAAGAGCACATGAAAGTATGAGCACCAAGCATGGGCATTTCCATTGTGAATTGTCACAGTTGATTGATTTAGATCAGCAAGACAAGATTCGATCTCATTGTTTGCGTGTGTGTGGTGAATGGTTTGGCACTCCGTCTATTTGTTCATCTACATTGCACGCACAGTCTTTTAAGAAGACGAGACTTTTTCCAGTTACTTTACATGGAATAGGTATGTTCATGTTTTTGTGCTGGAAGTGGTTTCAGGAATTTTCAGCCTTGGAGATTCTTGAAGAAGGTGGATCTATGTCCATCGACAAAGTTGAAGCATTGAAGGAGCCATGTAAGCCTTTGTGTCGCTTTCGGCGCGGCCCAAAGAAGCAAGCGTTACAGACCTTTATGAAGTTCAAGTATCGCATGACCCACGCATTAGAGTGGGTCGGCGAAGGATTCTGGATGTTATTGACCATCTCCCTCGATGCCATACAGTTCGGTACCAATACCTCACTTTGAAAAGGAGGGATGTCACGTGACACATCCAACCCTATGTGTCCGTGGACATGCTACAGCATGACCAGGGTTCAGTTCAGTCAAGTCAGTCTAGAATAGGAAGTGATCTGGCACTTTTGTGAGTCTATTTGTAGACCGTGCATGTCCAGACACTTATATTAGATGCATATCCTGTGGTTGCACACAGCATGATCATCAGATTTCCATCAGAATCCATCAAGAGCATTTTTACAATGCATAGACCTATTTTCCCTATTTTTGACATTTTTTACTTATTATTTTTAAGTGACTTTTCTTGGAAACTAGATAGGGAAAATTTACTAAGTTTGTATACATAGAAACCTAGCGCTAGCACTTTCTGGCAGAAGAGGCAGCAGAAACCAGTGTGTTCACAGGCAACTTCTCAGCTGGACCCCAAGATACGTAGCGTTTTTGCTCCACAACAGATAGGCTAGCGTTTTTTGGACAAGAACTCAGATCAGCTAGCGTTTTTGCACTTGCAGATTCTTAGCGACAGAACCACAGAAGATCGGCTTAGCGTTTTGCATTGCAAGACAACCGGCAGCAGCAGAAGACAGAAACCAGTCCTAGCGTTTTTGGATCAGCCTGGACCTCAGCGTTTTTGCAGTTCCGGCGCGACAGTGCAAGGTCTATATCTTGCACTTTCCTTCAAGGGTGAATATGGGCTTATCCTGGATTTATCTAGGTATATTTTTTAGTCGTATAGCGGACATGCAGACTTCACATTGTGAAGTTTTCGTCCGAGTTACGACCAGTTGATATTGTGCTTATTCTTTCTATCTTTTGTGGTGCGTATGCCCTATCAACTACCTCATTTTTGTGCTAATTTTTTCGATTTAATGCTTCTTTTAGTGCTAGGCTTCATTATGGCTGAGTCTGCCCTTGATCTCCGGAGTCATGACAGAAACTCAGTACGCTGAACTTTGTGTTGATGTATGCTCATGTGTGTCGTGTTGGGGAGCATATGTTAGTACGTACTTCTACACCCACTATTGGGCACTGAAGACGTTAGTGGGGATGTCGTGGTATTTAGTTAATACTATGCATGATGGAGCTGATGGTTATATTGTCTTGTGGGTGACTACCATGGGTCTATACCTTGCACTTTCCTTCAAGGGTGAATATGGGCTTATCCTGGATTCATCTAGGTATATATATATAAGAAGACGAGCGTTTTCAGTTTTCAGCAGTTAGCACCCGCAGTAGCAGTCCCGAACCTCGTAGCTCTCACCTTCCCGCAGCAGATCCTCGCCGCACGGTCAGATCCTACGAAGTTTGCAGTTTCAGCCTGGAAAACACAGATTTCAGCATCTGCGTTTTCAGCACGTCGTCGTCGTACCGTCGCCACCGACATCGTCATTGACATAGAGTCAGAATTTAGCAGATAAAGATTTGCAGATTTCAGCCATTAGCGTTTTCAGATTTCAGCCCGTCTCGTCGTCGTCCTCATTGTGGGCAAGTCCAAGCATTGTAGAGATTTGTGCAATTATAAGTAGACCACTCTCGCTATAGAGAGTGGGGCCTTCGGAGGAGGGTTTTGACAACATTCTGGTGTCGTATTCTTCTCTCTCTCTCTCTCTCTCTCTCTCTCAGTTTCATGTACCTTCTTTCACAATGTTCACTTTGTTTGTGTCCATTGCACTCTCTCACTAGAGGAACGGAAGGCATGTAAGGTGCAGCGGAAGTGAATGTTGAACTTTGCTCAAGATGAGTGCTCCGAACTGTGCTCAAAGGTTCCTTTTACTTACGTTGCACCTTACATTGGTATCAGAGCTTTGACAGTGTTCTGTATCACTCAAGGAAAGAACCGCAAGAACCGTTTTTTTTTTTTTGCTTGTTGTGGTCGCACGTAACCTAGGACCTGTAACCTAGGACCTCTTAGGCGTGTCGATTCCTAATCGTGTTTTTGAAGAGTGACGGGAAACCCAAGAAAGAAGGGCTTGTCCAGCCTCCCCTTGTGCCTCTTTTCCCTCATTGAGAGCGCACCATGCACTTAGCGGCCGGCCAATCGACGTGAGGTTGGAAAAAGCAACCTTGGTGTGAGCGCAAGCCCGCGGAAAAGAGCAGAACCCGGGTGAAGAGAAGATCCTTCTCTAACACAGATTGCAAGCGAAAGAAGAACCTCAAGAACCTCAAGACCCTCAAGAACCCTAAGAACCTCAAGACCCTCAAGAGCCAAGAAACCCAGACCCACAAGAACCCAAGTTCCTCGTGAACTTAAGAACCCACGACTTAAGTGGATGGTCATCACTTACTTTGCTTGGAGGTGATGAGCATGAGAGAGGCGAAGAAGAAGTTTTCCGGACCCTCCCCTTTCGCCATCTACGCCACGGATTGTACCGAATCCTATGGAGGCTTTGGTCAAGACGATGATGGACATGATGACAACATGGCACGAAGCAAGAATGGCAGCCATGGAGCGTGAGCGCGAGCAATTACACTTGGAGGCCAAAGAATTTGATGGCAAGTACGCAAAGAAAAACAGAATTGGATCGCAAGAACGTTGTTCATTCTTCCTCTCTCATTTATAATGTGCAGACGAAGATTGAACGGATTCAGGAGAAGGAGACTCTCTCGGTCTCGTCTTCTCGAAAGCATGAAACACAGGAATTGCATGATTATGATACCAAAAGGGTATTGAATCCCAATTTTCTAGCCAATCCGAGGCATTATTTACCCGACTGATTTCATATCTCTTCTGACTCAGTCTGTCGAGTGTCCCGCCGGGTCGTATTTCCATTGTGTCTAGCCGTGGGCGGCCACCGCAAAAACTATTAAATGATAGCTTTTTTGAGCGATTGGAAACACCATCTTATGTTAAACTTACACCACTCTGTTGCTTCACAGGTCTAGGATATACTTGTATGGCTAGTGTGTCACCCGGGCTGGCCACCCATTGCATATGCATCTAGGTTGCACCACTGTCCGGGCCCAGTTTTGTCTGGGCGTCCATACTATCAGTATTTGGTCCACTCACTTATATATTTCCCATATTATTTGGTCGTGGGTTTTTTGGAGGTGTGACCGACCCAGCCCTGGCATCTTATTTAAGCATGCCTAGGGGGTCTCCTCTATACACATTGTACATTGCAGGTTGGTTGTTGATGGTAGTCATGGGGGGCTGATCGCCCTCTCTTCCCTACACCAACGTTTTGTGGTCTATTGTCTCTCTCTCTCTTCTCTCTCACGCTTCCGCACACGCGCACTCTTACATCTTATTCATGTGCTTATTAGGAACTATTATGTACTGCGTCCGGCTATTATTCTACTTATCATACTATCCGAACATGAATAAATTTCCAGATGGCGCATTGCACCGGAAAAATTTACCCGTTCATACTAGGTACGAGTAAATTCGTAAATTCATATATTTGTTGTGTGTGCACAAAAATTGTTTTTGTTTAATTATAGCGTAGCTAAAAATATTACTTCCCTCTGGCTTCTAAACAATTGTCCTCACTGTAAGGCTTCATGATACTTATGCAGGATGTTTAAGAAATCTTGCAATTCTGATTCGGTCATCCACTGAGCATCTAAAGGGAGTAATTTTACTAAGTACTTACGATTAGTTCTTCTAGACTTTAGTTGGCGCTCCTGATGGTGTATAATTTGTTCCGGAAGATGTATTTCTTCAGTTTCATCTATTTCAGGGGGATCTTTTGTAAATGGTTCGGAGATTGGCCAACAAAAGGTCGTAGACTCGTGTATAATTTGTTCTGGAAGATGTATTTCTTCAGTTTCATCTATTTCAGGGGGATCTTTTGTAAATGGTTCGGAGATTGGCCAACAAAAGATCGTAGAAATCTAAATGCTACGTCATTTATCTGTTCTGTAATCTTAAACGGGCCATAATATCTGTTGGAAAGTTTTACAACTTTCTCTTTCTGATTGGTCCGTTTCTTAAGTCGTGCTTTATCAAACTTGAGAAGAACAAATTGTCCTTAAGTGAGCTTGAGATTACGACGATGTTTATCTGTTGCTTGCTTATGCTTAATGTTGGCCAATAAAAATATCTTTCTAAGGCTTGAGTTGTGGACATAATGCCTCTGTGTCTTGCGTAAGGAGAAACATGTGCTTCATCCATTACCTTTGTTCTAAGCGGAGGCGCCACACAAAGAGCTTGATGGAAATAAAGGTTACCATCTTTAATGGAATAGGGAAAAATTTGAGTACGAGTTTGTAGCTGTTGTCATATTTCACCGAAATTGGGGTCGTCAAGGTACATCTCGGGCAAAGATTCCAATTCTTGGTGATGTATACTAGTTATGGCATTGACTTGGGACCATCGATAAAGAGAATCTGCAACCATATTCTTACTTCCAGAAGTGTACAGAATTTGGAAGTGAAACATTGAAAGAAAATTGGCCCATCGCATCTGTTTCTCAGACAACTTACGTTGAGAGAGAAAGTATCGAAGACTTTGATGATTTGTCTTGATCATAAAATCTGCTTCCAGAAGGTAGTGTTTCCATACTGAGAGAGCATGGATGACTGCCACGAGTTCCTTCTCATAGATGGAAGCAGGAAACTACGCATCACGAAGTCATCTACTTTCATAAGCTATTGCGTAGTCTTCTTGATTGAGAATTGAGCCAATGCAATCGCCTAAAGCATCACAATGTACTTCAAATGGTTTCTGGAGATTAGGTACAATGAGGATGGGTCCATGGGTGAGAAGGTACTTGAGCTTTTCAAAAGCTTCCTTCTGTTTAGGCCCCCATACAAAAGATATCTTTTTCTTTGTGAGATCATGGAGAGGAACGGCTACATGAGCAAAATGGCGTATAAAGCGTCTATAGTAGGAACAGTGACCAAGGAAACTTTGGACATCATGAACTGAAGCAGGCTATGGCCAGTTTGAAGTAGCTTGAACCTTTGCTGGGTCCATGCGTACTTGATTATGGGAGACAATGTGTCCTAGATAGTGAATCTCTATCAAGAAAAAATCACTCTTCTTAGCATTAAGAAGATTCTTGTGAATGTTGATGAGGACGAAAAATTTGGTCCATCATTCGATTGAAAGTTGCTGGAGCGTTAGTAAGGCCGAAAGGCATTACTAGAAACTCGTACAATCCGAATGTTGTTGGGAATGTAGCCTTATGTATGTCTTCAGGAGCAATACGAATCTGGTGGTAGCCGCTCTTGAGATCTATGGGGCTGAAAATTCGTGCCCCTTGTAGCTTGTCTAAGATATCATCGATCGGGGAATTGGAAATCTATTCTTAATCGTAATCAATCCACATTCGAAATGTGCCGTCTTCCTTCTGAATAAGCAAGACTGGTGAACAGTAAGGAGAAATGCTAGGTCGAAGAAGACCCTTCTCGAGAAGTTCATTTACTTGTTTAAGAATTTCTTCTTGTTGTAAGAGACTAACGTGGTAAGGTGGCTGATTTGGGGGGGTGAACTGCGTGGAATTAGATCAATACGATGATCTTCCGATCTCTTAGGAGGTAATTCATCTGGAAGAGTGTTCGTAAAACAAGAGAGCCCGCCTAGAGGTTAGTCAAACATCTCCTCTCGAGGTGTCGGGTGCTTTGCTCCCGGTATGGACTCTCTCATTATGCAAGAGTGTCTTTACGTGTTATTTACAGTTCAACAAGTTGCCTTCCGTAGGAAATTTGTCGTGTCTCCTCTCTCAGGATGTGATATGCTTTTGGGCATTAGATGGTTTCATGAGCATAACCCTCTCATTGATTGGACAGACAATACTCTCACTCTAAATGTCACAAAGTGATGACGTGGCGGACAGTAGAAACCCTAATTTCTGCCAGAAACCCTAAAATTCCTGCAAACCCTAATTTTTGCCAAAAACCCTAAATTCCGGAAATCGCGGAGGCGGATTATTAATTTTTTTTTTGTTTTTTTTTTGGGAAAATGATGAGCGACGCGAATTTTGCTTTTGCTTTTTTTTTATAAAAAAAAAGAAAAGACTCTCTAAGAGAGAGAGAGAACTGATGCTTTTGATTTTAAAAGCTTTTGGGGCTCTGCTTTTGGGCATCCCTTGTAACCTTTAAATTAGTGGTGAGGGCCTCACTTCTCAGAGCATCTGGACGCAGAGTCTGAGAGTGAAACCCTAACCGCTCTCTTGTACTTTGATGATTGATTAATACAAAAAGAAATACCGAAAGGGGCGCCAGTCTTTGGGGCCAATATCTCTAGGCACGGAACTCCGCCGGGCCAGTGCAAATCTATTGTGATCTGTGAATTGTTTTGAAGTGGTTATTTGGTGCTGTCGCGGTTGATTCTTGACTTGGAGTGTCCAAGTTTGCTACAGTGGTATCAGAGCACGGCCGATTTCTCTTCTACGGGAAATCCGATCCCCGAATTTTTTTTCCGTGGCACCTATGGCTTCAGGCAATGATCAGTCGACTCCCTCTGCATCTGGAGATGCGGGCTGGGATCACAACGAAGATTCAGACAGAGAGTATGGCCCGCCTCGGCCTACTCAGGCGGAGCAAACAGAGATGGAGCGTCGTCAATTGATTGGCGATGCAACAAAGATGATGCTCAATTTTGCCAAGGACCCGAAGATGGTAAAATATATGAACCAGACCTCTTTGAAAGAGGTACAGATGGAGTGGCAGAGAACCACAACACCACTCCCGAAACCCGCTCTCAAGAAACCTTCTGCCTCCAAGAAATATACGGAGAAGGAACTGGAGAACGTGGTTGATGCACGGATTGCTCAGCTTTTCGACGTGCAAAAGAAAGGCAAAAAGCACGGCAAAAAGCAGAACAAAGGTACTGACTTCCCGGGATATTTGGGTCGTCAGTCGACATTCGACAAAGCAAAGAAACGGAAGAAGCGTGTTCGATTTGAAGGAGTACCCAGTTCTTCTTCTTCTTCTTCTGACAGTTCTTCTAGCTCCTCGGATTAGAGCGAAGAAGACAGAAAAAAGCAAAAAGCGAAGCAAGACACAAAGCTTCGGAACGGGCAAGAAAAAGGCAAAGAAGGCTACATCTCGCCCAGAGATTGACAGTTCTACTGAGGACTCGTCTACAGACAGCTCAGATTCCGATGACGGAAAGTTTTATGCGAACAAGAAGAATTTTTACAAAGCCAACCAGTATGACTTTTTCGAAGATAACAGCAAGAAAGTCCGAGAGTTTAAGGAAGGTGGCCACTCGATCAAGTTTGATACTTTTCAGGATACTCAGATGCTTCGAAGGCTTTGTCTTTTATACAGCAGTTTGACATCGCTTTCGCGGGAGGACGCTATTCAGAGCACTCCAAGATTCGGAGAGCTGCCTCTTACTCTGAGGGGAATGCTCGTACTTGGTGGTCCACGCTTCTATTAAGCAAGACTGTGCCAGTTACATGGCTGAAATTCAAGAGGCTTTTTATTTCTTCTTGGTTGACTCAAGAGTTTGAGCGAGATATACGAGCTGCTTGGAACCATCTCCGGATGACCAAGAGCGATACAGTGAATTCTTATTGTGAAAGATTCTGGAGCTCTTTTCTACCCGCCTCTTCATTCAAGAAGATCTCGTTCAGAGAACAGATTGAGCGGTTTACCTTGGGTCTACCTACAGAGATCCGAGATCACTGCTTGGAACAGAAGTAGGCTTCTATTCAGGAGTTGATGAGTCATGCGAAGCGGGGCTTTGCCATTCACTCTGGCAGTCTGACCTACCCCACAGATGAGGCCATGACACAACGAGCCGAACAGACTTCTGGGAATGAAAGTAGAATGAAAAAGAGCAACCCAGAGAAAAAAAAAGGATGCACGACCCAAGCTTACTCCTGAGGAGACAGCTCGCTTCATCAGAGAGGGGAAGTGCTTTGGATGCGGGGAACATGGACATATTTCCGCAAAGTGCCCTGATAAGGCACAGAAAGAACAGAATGATAAAGACGACGACAGGTCTGAGAGTTCGGGAGCAGCTGAGGAATGTGGCAGAAAAGACAGATAGAAAAGCAGAACTGGTACCACATGGCGTGGGACCTGCACCGAATCTAATGAATGAAAGTACAAACTTTGCCGCTTTCGGGGCAAAGCGAAGGATCAGGAAGCTCTTTTGAAGGAGCCAAGGCCAACTTCTTTTCACTTGGAATTGGCGGCTCGATTTGGAACTACGCCCGACAGACTGACGCCACAGGCGAAGGTAGTTCGACTGGCACCCGGATGGGATGTTGCCATTACACCGAGCATTGGCAAACTTCGTTTGCAATGACAGGGGTGTTCAGGGCACGTGAGTGACGTTCTACTCGGGATCCCTTGGTACCACAAGAACTACACCGTGGTTGACTACCGGGCCGAGAAAGTGACTTTGATAAATGAAGGGCTTAGAGATTGTACTTGATGAACTTCAGTTTTCTTACTCATTCTTTTGGGAGAACTGAACGATGGATAAAAGTTGAATATGTTTTGACCTGAAGAAAAGAACGCCAAGATTTTTTTCTCCACGCTCATGCCGATTGCTTTTGAGAGGGCCTGAAGATCATACCATTGATCTGATATCTGGAAGCACGCCACCGAATCGGCCACCTTATCGTGTGAGCCGAGTACAGAATGAAAAGATTATGAACTCAGTGAAAGACCTCTTGGAAAAGGGTCTTGTCCAGCCTAGTACTTCACCGTATTGCTCTCCAGTGTTGTTGGTCTTGAAGAAAGACGGATCTTGGAGAATGTGTATCGATTATAGCACTCTCAACGAAATCACCATCAAGAACAGATTTCCGATTCCTAGGATCGATGATATACTCGACAGGTTACAGGGATCCTCGTGCTTTAGCAGGATTGACTTGAAGAGTGGATATCATCAGATCAGGATAGCACCAGGAGATGTCTACAAGACAGCTTTTCGGACGACTTTTGGGTTATTTGAGTTTTTGGTGATGCCTTTTGGCTTAACCAATGCTCCTGCGACATTTAACCGGATGATGGACAGGATTTTTCGAGAGTACAGACTATTTGTTGGCACTTTCTTTGACGACATCATTGTTTTCTCCAAGAATGAGGCAGAACACAGAGATCATCTGCTGCAAGTCTTTCAGGCAATTACGAGATCACACGTTAGTGATTAATGCTAAGAAAAGTGAATTTTTCCTACTAGAGATACACTTTTTGGGACACATTGTGTCAGCAGCAAGAGTGCGAATGGACCCGGCCAAGATAGAGACTATCCGTGATTGGCCCGATTTGAGGAATGTCCATGAAGTTAGAAGCTTCTTGGGACTGTGTTCGTACTACAGGCGGTTCATACGAAAGTTTGCAGAGGTTGCTTCCCCTTTGCATACCTTGACACAGAAAGGAGTACCTTTTCCGTGGGGACCCACAGAGGTGACTGCCTTTCGGACATTGAAAGAGAAATTGACTACGGGACCAGATTTGACTTTGTCGGACTTGCAGAAGTCATTTGAAGTATATTGTTATGCTTGTGGTCGTAGTCTGGGTGCGGTCTTGATGCAAGAAGGCCATGTCATAGCTTACGAGAGCCGTTTGTTCTCTAGGCCGGAGATGACAGCACAGATCTATGGGAAAGAGCTTTTGGCGGTTATCCATGCTCTTACTCAGTGGCGGCATTACCTACTCGGAGCGGATTTTACTGTCTTTACAAACCATCAGAGTTTGCGCTACTTCTTGTCACAGAAGCAGCTTTCGGAAAAGCAGATGCGGTGGGTGAACATCTTGTCACAGTTCCACTTCCAGATTGTCCATGTGCAGGGACAGAAGAATGTGGTGGCAGATGCTTTGTCTCGGAAACCGTTGGTTCTGGCTATTTCCGCGATACATCATAGGAGCTTCGAGGATATGGTCGATCTGTATGCCACAGATACAGGTTTTGCAGATATTTTCACACGGATACGGGATGGGGAGACAGTAGCTGGATACACCCTTCGGGAAGGCTACTTGATGAAAAAGACTATGTTGTGCGTTACACAGCCGTTGAGGGAAAAGGTTATGACTGATTGCCACTGTCCACCTTTTACGGGTCACCGCGGCATTGCTACCACCATGAAAGGGGTAGAGAGAGATTTCTTTTGGCGGAGACTGAAGAAGGATGTGGAAGAGTTTGTGCGCAGTTGCTTGGTATGCCAGAAGGTCAAGTTTGACAGGCATAAAGCACAGGGATTGTTACAGCCTTTACCCATACCCACCCGCCCCTGGGAAAGTATTGAAATGGATTTCATTTTTTTTGATCTCCCGAGAATACAGAATGATCACGATGATTTTCCGATTACATGGCACGCTTGAGACGATTGTCTCCGACAGAGACCCCAGATTTATGAGTTTGTTTTGGAAGGCAATTTGGGAGAACATTGGCACGCGGTTGCAGTTCTCGTCATCGTTCCACTTGCAGACTGACGGGCAATCTGAGATTGCCAATTCAGTGATTTTAGATTTATTGAAGTCTTGTATCTCGCATCAGAAGACTCAATGGGAAAAGAACTTACCTTTGGTGGAATTTTCCTACAATAACACGATACACTCTTCGACGGGGAAGACGCCATGAGAGATTGTTGAAATTGCTACGAAGGTTCCATCCTTCCTGAGCACGAAAGATTAGAAATTTGAAGCGGATGAATATTCGCGAGATTTGGATACGGCTTTTGCCAAGGTTCGCGAGACTTTACAGAAGTCTCAAGAACGACAGAAAAAGGCAGCGGATCACCATCGTCGCGACTGGAAACTGAAGGAGGATGATTGGGTGCTCTTACTTTTGAGAAGGCACGCCTAAGAAAGAAAAAGGGAAAGGAGAGGCTTTTTCCAAAGCTTAGTATGTGATACTACGGACCTTTCCAGATCACTGACAAGATAAATGATGTCTCCTTCCGATTGGAACTGCCAGATACTTGGAGGATTCACAATGCATTGTATGTGAGTCTCTTGAACCCTGTTAAGGGTGATGTGCCTGATGATGGGGAGCCTGATGAGCAACCCAAAGTGGAAGAAAACGAGGAGATCCTTGTTCCTGAACAGATTTTGGCACATAATGATACGAAGAATAAGGGTAAAGTCCGAAGGCGGTTCTTGGTTAAGTTCAAGAACTTTCTTGCATTTGATGCGAAGTGGATGGAGGAGGAGGACCTAGCAAATACTCCTCGGATTGTGAAACTTTACCTCGATGTTTTGGTTTAGCATAGTCTACTCCAAACGGAACCCAGAACTCAGCTTGGCCGAAGATCTGGTGCAGTGGGATGCACAAGAGGGGAGTCACTCCACTCCTTTGTCAACAGATGCCTCGATTTTGATACTAAAGTCACTGATGTCTCTTTGAGCTTCAGGGATACTGAGAGCTGACAGTATTCTGCTGGATGACTTTATGAAATGGAATTCCTGATTGTGATACTGATTTGTTCTTGACTTCTTGTGAGTGCAGGAACTGATAGCCGAAATGACTGCAGCATTTTGGTCTGATTGATCTCGAATAGACATGGTTGCAATAGGGGTTAGTCAATCGGACATCGATGAGGTCCCGATTGGACCTAGATGTGATTGCTAGCTACATTGCCGATAAATCATGGTCTAAGATCCGAATGAATGTTGAATGTCATGTGATGTCCTGTGATGTCTGGTGATGTGACTGTCGATTTTGTACATGTGCTAGATGTGCGTTCCTAGTACGTAGGTACTAACAGTTAGTGTCTGCTAAGACGGTTTATGGCTTTTATCGGTTTTGCAGGCGTAATCGCGGTCGATTACAATGCTTTCAAGAGGGGGGTATGTCACAAAGTGATGACGTGGCGGACAACAAAAACCCTAATTTCTGCCAGAAACCCTAAAATTCCTGCAAACCCTAATTTTTGCCAAAAACCCTAAATTTCAGAAATCGCGGAGGCGGATTATTTAAATTTTTTTTTATTTTTTATTTTTTTGGAAAATGATGAGCGATGCGAATTTTGCTTTTGCTTTTTTTTAATAAAAAAAAAGAAAAGACTCTCTAAGAGAGAGAGAGAACTGATGCTTTTGATTTTAAAAGCTTTTGGGCATCCCTTGTAACCTTTAAATTAGTGGTGAGGGCCTCACTTCTCAGAGCATCTGGACGCAAAGTCTGAGAGTGAAACCCTAACCGCTCTCTTGTACTTTGATGATTGATTAATACAAAAAGAAATACCGAAAGGGGCGCCAGTCTTTGGGGCCAATATCTCTAGGCACGGAACTCCGCCGGGCCAGTGCAAATCTATTGTGATCTGTGAATTGTTTTGAAGTGGTTATTTGGTGCTGTCGCGGTTGATTCTTGACTTGGAGTGTCCAAGTTTGTTACACTAAATGCCAAAAGTGACTCTCCCATGACCATTCGTGGTGAGGAGGGTATGCATTCTTTGCCTCTCATTCCTCATGTGCAGGCGAAGCGTGAATTACGAAGAGGAGCACAAGCGGCATTTATCTATGCCTCTCCAGTTACCCAGAGTTTCCAGGCTCCAGACAGGTATTCAGCTAATACTTTCTATCTGTTGTGGTGCGCATGACCTATCAACTATCTCATTTTTGTGCTAATTTTTCCGATTTAATGCTTCTGCCCTTGATCTTCGGAGTCATGACAGAAACTCAGTATGCTGAACTTTGTGTTGATGTATGCTCACATGTGTGTGCGTGTGTTGTGTTGGGGAGCATATGTTACTACCTAATTCTACACCCACTATTGGGCACTGATGACGTTAGTGGGGATGTCGTGGTATTTAGTCAATACTATGCATGATGGAGCTGATGGTTATATTGTCTTGTGGGTGACTACCATGGGTCTATACCTTGCACTTTCCTTCAAGGGTGAATTTGGGCTTATCCTGGATTCATCTAGGTATATTTTTTAGTCGTATAGCGGACATGCATACTTCACATGTGAAGTTTTCGTCCGAGTTACGACGAGTTGATATTGTGCTAATACTTTCTATCTGTTGTGGTGCGCATGCCCTATCAACTGTCTCATTTTTGTGCTAATTTTTTCGATTTAATGCTTCTTTTAGTGCTAGGCTTCATTATGGCTAAGTCTGCCCTTGATCTCCGGAGTCATGACAGAAACTAAGTACGCTGAACTTTGTGTTGATGTATGCTCATGTGTGTGCGTGTGTTGTGTGTTGTGTTGGGTAGCATATGTTACTACCTAATTCTACACCCACTATTGGGCACTGACGGCGTTAGTGGGGATGTTGTAGTATTTAGTCAATACTATGCATGATGGAGCTGATGGTTATATTGTCTTGTGGGTGACTATCATGGGTCTATACCTTGCACTTTCCTTCAAGGGTAAATTTGGGCTAATCCTGGATTCATCTAGGTATATATTCAGCTTTGTTTACCAAGTTTAAGCATCTCTTTTTGCAGGATGATCTTCCATCCCGTCTCCCACCCGAGTGGCCGGAAGACCATCACATCGAACTCACGGAGGAGGCACAGCCTGTCAATAAGACTCCCTATCGTTTGAACAAGACTCAAGAAAAGGGTTAGAGAGGCAACTCACGGAGTTGGTGGCCAAAGAATTCATACGTCCTAGTGTAAGTCCTTTTGCTGCTCCTATTTTGTTTGTCCGCAAGAAGGATGGTTCGTCTCGTTTGTGTGTTAATTACAGGGCATTGAACAAGATGACCGTCAAGAACAAGTTTCCGATGCCTCGCATTGAGTATATCCTCGATAGGCTCAATGGGGCAAAGGTTTTGAGTAAGGTCGATCTCAAAAGTGGATACCATCACGTAAGGGTATTCAAAAGCGACATCTACAGGACTGCTTTTCGCAAAGAGCGAGAGCAATGGGAGTATGTGGTTATGCCTTTTGGATCGACAGGTGCCGTGGGTACATTTAACCGTCTCATGGTAGGCCGTTTGGGCGAGATGGTTGGTGTATGTGTGTTCATCTTTCTTGATGATATTCTCATTTTTTCTGCATCGTGGGAACAACATGAAAAGGATGTAGAAAGGGTACTAACCCGTTTGGATGAGTGTCAATTGTACATTACAGCTAAGATATCTGAGTTTTTTCTCAGTGAAGTTACTTATCTGGGTTATATCATTTCTGCAGAAGGCGTCAAGCTAGACCCCGCGAAGGTGGAAGAGGTATGTAATTGGGATTTGCTTAAAATTGTATATGATGTGCGTTCTTTTCTTGGTTTATGTCAAGTATATAGTTCGCACATAGAGAATTTTGCACGCATTGCCGTACCCATGACAGATGTTTTGAAAGAGGTAAAGAGTCAAGACTCGCCGACAGCGCGTGGATTTGCCCAAGGCAGTCATTGAGGCTTTCGCAGCTCTAAAGGTTGCGGTGACAGAAGCGCCGTGTCTTATCCTTGCCTCTTGGGATGACCCCTTTGAGGTATGGATGTATGCGAGCAATGTCGCCATAGGCGCTGTGCTTCAGAAGCATGGCCGTCCAGTTGCATTCTTTAGTCGAATTTCTTAGTCAGAAACTCAATAGTGCAAAAAAGAACTATTCAGTTTATAATAAAGAGCTTTTGTTTGTCATTCACTCTGTTAAGCATTGGAAGCATTTTCTATATGGTAGAGAGTTCACAGTTCGCGCAGATCACCAAGGCCTCAAGTGGCTCCAGTCTATGCCTAGTGCACATTGGAGTGATCGCCAAGTACGGTGGTCACAATTTTTTGAGCAATTTGGAGGTTTGATTGAGTATGTGCCTGGAAAAGCTAACACTGTTGCAGATGCGTCAAGTTGCACTGTCATTCACTCTGTTAAGCATTGGAAGCATTTTCTGTATGGTAGAGAGTTCACAGTTCGCACAGATCACCAAGCCCTCAAGTGGCTCTAGTCTATGCCTAGTGCACATTGGAGTGATCGCCAAGTACGGTGGTCACAATTTTTTGAGCAATTTGGAGGTTTGATTGAGTATGTGCCTAGAAAAGCTAATCGTGTTGCAGATGCGTTAAGTCGCAAAGGATAGATCTTTGCTCTTGAGTCAAGATCCACAGTTTCTCTTCAGGGTGTGTCTTTCGACAGCATGAAGAACCAGTACGCAGATTCCGAGTTTGGTAAGCAATGGTTGCAAGCTCTTGCTTCCCAAGGGCCTAGCAACTATCTCATTCGTGATGGTTTGTTGTATTTTCGTCATCGTCTATGTGTGTTGCACTCTCTCAGGACAACCGTATTACACGATGCATATGACTCACAGGTGGGCACAAGGGAATGAACATCACTCTGGAAAAAATAGAAAGATTCTTTTATTGGCCTAAAATGGGAAAGGATATGTTTCGTTATGTCACATAGTGCACTATTTGTCAAAAGATAAAAGCTCCTCGGGGTAAGCAGCAAGGCCTCTTGCTTCCCCTGCTTATTCCCGATGGACCTTTCAAGATATTTCCATGGATTTTGTGGCTAACCTTCCACCTAGTTTGCATTCAAGGAACACTCAATGTTTGACAATTGTTGATCGTTTCAGCAAGTTTTGCATGTTGATTCCTTGTAAGGCCACAATCACCGCACAAGATGTAGCACGGTTGTTCATAAAGCATTGGTATCCCCTTTGTGATTTGCCAAAGTCGATTGTTTCTGATAGGGATGTTAAGTTCACGTCTAATTTTTGGTGCGCACTCTTTGAAAATTTTGGCACTAAGTTGAAGTTTTCATTGGCTTTTCATCCATAGTCGGATGGTCAGACAGAGATTTACAATCAGTTGGCTTTTGATGTTTTAAAGTCATATATGCACGATTAGCAGTCTCATTGGGAGCTCTATCTCCCATTGGTTCAGGCTATTTTGAATGACTCGTTTTCCTCTGCCATTGGTCGAACTCCGTTGAGGTAGCTTTTGGCCGTCCGTTCTAGTCACTTTTGACTCGCTCGATCAGTCAAATGCCTGATGCCAATGTTGAAAGTCAGTCGTTGGATGAGATTTTTGAGAGTGTGAAGCTTCGGCTAAGCAAGGCTCTGGAGTCTTACTCACGACAGGCTAACAAGCATCGTCAGGATGTTTCGATCAAGGAAGGGGATTGGGTTTATTTAAGAATCATGAAGCAACGTCTTAAGCAAGTTGAAAAGAAATGTCTTAAGTTGTCTTTCAGAATGTATGATCCATTTCGTGTCATTAAAAAGATAAATGAGGTTTCAATGAAATTGCAATTGCCTACCTCATGGTCAATGCACAACGTTTTCTATGTTTCTTGGTTGAAAGTGTTTAAGGGAACACCTGCGAAGAACATTTTCAAAGAAGAACGGGAGATCATCGATGAAGCTGAAGTCATGGAGCCGGAGCAAGTATTGTTGCATCGGTTTCGCCATGGTTCAAAGAAGCAAGTCAGACAGTACTTTTTGAAGTTCAAGGATCGAGGAACTTAGGAGGCAGTGTGGGTCGATGAAGTGTTTTTTAAAGATTATCCCGAATTGTTGGCTTCCTACAAGATGCAGATAAGTACCCGTACCTTACTTTAAAAAGGAGAGGATGTTACGTGCACATCAAACCCTATGTGCATGTGGACAAGCTAGTTCAGGTCCAGGATTCAGGTCAGCTTAGGAAGTGTTCTGGTACCTTTGTGAGCCTGTGCTCAGGCCATGCACGTCCTGACACTTAGAGTAGTTACATATCCTCTGGTTGCACACAACATGATCATCAGCATGACAGTCAATAGCCATCATGAGCATTTTACAGTGCACAAAACCCATCTTCTCTATTTTAGCCATTTTTTACTTATTATTAATAAGTGACTTTGTTGGGAAACTGGGTAAGGCAAATTGGCTAAGTTAATATATAAGAAAACTAGCGCTAGCATTTTGTGGCTGAAGAGGCAACATATATCCCGTATCTGGCAATGCACCTTCTCAGCAAGACCGACGGAACTTCCCAACGTTTTCAGCCATCAAGAACAACCAGCGTTTTCTGTTGCAGATCAGCCTTGGCGTTTTGCTACAAAGTGACCAACGGTTTTCAGTCAACAGTACCACATCAGGCCTAGCGTTTTTAGTACAGTACTCCTAGGATTTTTGCAACTGTAGATTGCCCCTAGCGTTTTGCAGTTTCTTGGCGTCAGATCAGCTATTGCATCAGCGTTTCCAGCTTCTAGTACTTAGACTCTGCAAGTACAGTCCCAAACCTCGTAGATCTCACAGGCGAATAGTCGTGTCCTTCTGCTGTAGAGTCGTGACCCTTTGGCTTAAAGGTGGAGCCATTCGCTAAAGAGGTATGGCTATTCGCCAAACAGATGTGACTCTTGGACGAAGGGACGCATCCTTTGGAGAATCAGGGTTCTTGGATCTGGTGCGTCTTCATATCTGCAAAAGAATCAAGTAAGAAGAACGAAGGTAATACCAAGACAAAGAATATGTCACAATCGTGACATTCCCTCCCATTTAAAATAAAACCCAAGGTAGTTGTAGAAATTGCGCGAGAAGGAAAATGTATTTCTACTTGCTTCGGCATCCAAAGCTCTAAATGTTAAGTCCCATGTCATGGCACTATTATTGACCATAACGATGTTGCCAAATTGAAACTGATGATATCTGCGACTTGATTAGTGCCTTTGTCAAAGTCATTTGTAACTTCAAGCTTTGTCCAAAAATCTTTATCTGCTTTGAGTGAAACTATTGGTAAACTGACTTTAGTTTTCTGTTGAGTGAAGACCATTGGTTGGAAATCTGTAAGGTATTCTGTTGGTTTGTCTGGAACAATAAAATCCTCCTGAAGGGATGTCGTAGATTGAAACAGAGTAGTGTTTGGAGGTATATCCATCTGTAAAGGTTTATGTATAAAACAAGTTGTGTCCAAAGATTCAATTGGAACGACTAAAGTCATGCTGCAAGAGTTTGCATCTGTTTTATCCTTTGCATCGCTGAAGGTAAGGGCTGAAGGTAAGGACTGGTATCTTCAAGTTTGAAGGATTATCATTCACTATAGCATCCGGTATCTGTTTAGAGACAAAAAAGTTATTTTGCAAGGGTGATGACGAGGCAAATTTTTTTGCTTGGATCACAGCCGAAGAAAGACTTTTGTGCCTCTTGGTTGTCACACAAGAACGAGAATCTTCTGAATCTTCAGCTGTTTCAGCGGGTATTAAGGCTTCCAATTGAGAAGGAGGAGGTTGAGGGAGTTGTCGCCTCTTAGACCTTTGAAGAATCCTCTTGCACAAGGAAAGGATCAATAAATCTTCAACTGTACCACCATCAGACAAGAAAGATTTAAATGTAGGGCATGGCTCGCGAGGGGCAACTTGTCCGGCATCGTAGCGTTCACGACCGAGTACTCGACTAGGGTCGGATATATGTGCCACTAAGTAAGCCCATCTTGATATCGTTGATCCTTTGGAAGCTTCATGTTGCTACTTCTGTTGCTGACGATTCGAATAAGAAGTTGGTTGTTGAGAACTGTAACATTTCCAAGAATATTAATGCTGAGACTTTTGCTACTCGCACGAAGATACTTTGTGTCTAGTTGTCTCTGAGAAACCCTACTTTGGGTGAGAAAATTTGGGCTAGAAAACCTCTGGTTTAAGCGGTTTTTCTTGGTCGGCCACTGAGCCTCGGCAGAAGGTGACGAAGAAGCAACATTAGTCGTCCGAGTAGTAGGACGAAATGTTTTGCATTTGCATCTGATCCAATCTAGTGTGAAGTGATGCGAGGCTTGCGGAAAGTGTGGCCACCTGCTCCTTGATAAGATTAAGGGCATCATCATATTGACCTCCTCCGTCTTGAGAAGTCGGCATGGTTACGCCTCAAAGGGAACTCGTACAGGTTTTGGAATGGGTACGACAAGAGCAGGAATGGCTTTGAGAGCGGGTTCCGGCTTTGGCAAATTGGCAATCTTAGTAACTTTGGGTTTTGGAGTGTCCAGAATAATTATGACTTATGTGTAGTAGAAATTTCCGAGAGAACACTATCCGGAATCTCCTCTATGTATGGAAAATAAGGAATGGGCACCTGGTTGTCGTTGTTTGCGTGCAAAAGGAGCCCGTTGAGCCAACGCTGAAGGAAAAGGGGGGAGGGGCAGCATGAGATTTTGACATCGCTGGTTTTTTTTTTTTTTTTTTTGCAACGCTGCTGGTTATTTACCCATAAGGTGCAAAGGTGATTATTTATGTTATTTTGGGGCAGGCCAGTCAAGTGTGGCCGGCCACTTAAAACATTAAGAGTGGGGTTTTCTTGTTAATAAGTTAAGTGACTTGCGTTGCTGGCCCTTTGACGTCAAAACACTCCAGCGTTTCAGCCAGCGCTTCAGTGTTTTTGAGGGTGTTGTGTCCACACTTTATGAACTTTGGGGCGAAAACCTTTGGCTGAATTTAATAATGTTGCGCTGCTTATTTGCTTACGTAAAAACAAAAGACCAACGAAGAGATAGTCCAGCGATTCAGCCAGCATGCAGCGTTTGGGGAAGGGGTGCGCAAAACAGCCAGCGCAAGCAAATTCAGCGCCAACGTGGAGAATTGTAGTGCCAAGGGGTGTGTGGAAAGGGTGCGGGAAGGGGTACACTCTATGTTGCAACTCATGGGGAAAGGGTGCCACCAAAGTGAAGGGATGCCTTCATGCCATTGCTGGGAAAAGGCATCAATGTACGTGTCTCGTGGTGAAGGGGTGCCGCCACTGTGTAGGGTACTTGCATGGTTGAACTACTGACCATTCGCGTGAAGGGGTGGCTGCCAGTTGGGTCAGTAATCTCTCACATGAAGGGGTGTGAACTCATGCACAAAAGGGCACGATCCAATGAAGAGGCACACGAAGGGTCACCAGCAGAGGGTTTCCAATAATTCACCGAGTACTTGGCACGCCGCATACACACATTTGCATCTTTGTCTGTTACTTATGTAATTGAAACAGAAGGATTCATGTTACCTTATACGCGTATGCGTGTGTACACCACCTTTCTTCTGCTTCCATGCAACTCCGAGAAGGGGGGGCAGAGGGTAGCGACGAGGGTGAGAGGCTCACAACCATCGGGTCCTGGGAATTTTTTTTACTTTGATGCCACTGTAAGGATTCTAGTTACTAATCCTTAATTAAGTACTTAGATTCATGATTAAGACTTAAGAAACTTAGACTTGACTCAGAGATAAGACTGGGAAGACTCTGTGTTTGATTGCTTGAATGCTTAATTGAAATGTGTTACAAGGGCGTTCTTATATAGAAACTGAAGAGACAGGATGAAAGACATGACCATAGGTCAAGAGACATGACTCTAGGCCAATAGTCGTGTCCTTCTACTGTAGAGTCGTGACCCTTCGGCGTAAAGGTGCAAGAAGAGGCATGGCTATTCGCCGAACAGGTGTGACTCTTGGACGAAGGGACGCATCCTTTGGAGAATCAAGGGTCTCGGATCTGGTGCATCTTCGTATCTGCAAAGGAAACAAGCAAGAAGGTAATACCAAGACAAAGAATACGTCACAATCGTGACAAATTCCATGGTTTTATGATAAACAAGATACATTGCATATAGATTATTTACATCACTCTCTTGTTTTTGTTAAACAAGACATGCCTCATGTATTTGTTTCGTATTGTAATCAGATTTTTGTAAATAATGGTTTTGCAATATCAATTGTTACTCCTTTGGAAATGTCTTCTGATGTTGACTTTTATCAATGTGTACCATGTGCTTGGTTTGATTCATTAGTGCTTAGTACTTCTGTCGCTGAATTTTGTAAAAATGTTTCATGTTCTTTTGTTGAACTTCGGGATTCTGACGAATCCATCCTTATCCGAGAAATCATGACTGATCTCAAGATGTTTTTTTCGATGATCTACCTCTTGGCTTGCCGCCTTCGAGAGGAGTAGATCATACCGTTGAACTCGTGGCTGGTAGTCAACCTTTTTCGAAGCAACCCTATCGGTTTAGTAAGACCAAGGAGGATGAGATTCAACGACAGCTGAAAGATTATCTCGACAAAGCTTCCCTAAGGGTTTTTTAAGCTCTCCTAATTTTCTTATAATTTTGTATATCTTTTTCTAATTTGCCCATCGAATTTTAAGCTTGGAATCTGCTTATTTTGAGCTTAATATTTATTCTATTTATCTTCTCTTAAAGATTTCATGTCCTTGTCCCCAAAGAGTTGGTCTAACGGTAAGGCTTTGGCCTCTCAACCTATGGGTTGTGGGTTCAAATCCCCCGTTGGGTCACACTCTAGAGAGACACTTATGCTCACCTGGTGTTCACGTTGCTAGGGCTCTTGCCCTTGGACACTCGAGTGCATCCTCCTCCTGGGGTGGGTCACCCGAGGAGGAGGTTCCTAGCTGGTTGCTACGAGTTCTCTCCGCCATTCCCAGCATGTGGTGCATCAATTAGGTAGCCATGGTGATGCCTACGCGTGGCTCTTGCCCGATGGTACGCGGCCCTTGCCCGACCATGTAACATGGCTAATATTTGGAAGGGATAAGCACCTCTCCCTGTGGGCCCTATGGTGTGTCGAAAAAAAAAAAGATTTCATGTCCTCAACTTTATATCACTGGTTTACACTTACTATAATTTTCCTAGAAACTTTTGACTACAAAGTCTATTTATTTTGATTAATCTTTTGCTAAAAATATGACTTTTGACAGAGGTTTTGTTTGGCCAAGTAAATCCCAGTGGGGAGCATCTGTGTTACTTTCTCGTATGAAGGATAACACTGTGCGCTTTTGCGTGGATTACAAGGGGTTGAATAAGCTCACTGTCAAGAGTAAGTATCGGCTCCCGCGTATGGAGGATCTGATAGATCAACTTCATGGAGCGTTGTATTTTACGAAGATAGACTTGCGATCATGCTATCACCAGATACGAATCAAACTGGAAGATGTTCCTAAAACAGGTTTTCATACACGTTATGGTCGCTATGAATTTTTGGTCATGTCTTTTGGCTTGACCAACGCTCCAGCTACATTTCAGCTGACGATGAATGATTTGCTGAGACCCTTTCTAAGCAACTTCGTTGTTATATTTCTCGATGACATCCTGACCTATGGCCGAAGTTTGTCTGAGCATTCGGCGCACATATGCGTTGTTCTTGTGAGAGTGCGCTTGAGAGAGAGAGAGAGAGAGAGAGAGAGAGAGAGAGAGAGAGAGAGAGAAGGAGACCACAAACGCTAGATGTAGGAAGAGGGGGCGACCAGTCCCCTATGACTACTATAAGCAAAAGACCATCTGCATAATCAGTACGATGGAAGTGGGTACCCCCCTGGCCCTATAAATAGGTGCCCAAGGGAGGTAGGGCAAGGCCTGATAAAAAATCCCCACGACCCAACAAAAAATTGATATATGGAAATATATGAGGGCGCTCGGACAAGGTGGTTGGCCGGCTCCAAACTCGGGCGGCCGGCGGACCAAGTACAACCTAGACTATGGGTGGCCAACCCGAAGACATACTAGCCGTACATGTATGCCCTAGACCTGTGAAGCAGCAGAGTGGTGTAAGTCTAACACCCCTCTCAGCACCTGATGTTGAACAAAACGCATGAAGCCGAAGATGTGAGTCAAATGATGAAGATGTCTATTACGATGTCCACTAAAGGACAATACTCCATGAGTGTAGCAGCAGTCTGGGGTGTCCCGACCTCCGAGAGATCTCCATGTTAAAGTGCCGTCATGAGCAGTGTAGTAAACTGTTGTACTCCGCTAATGCAGTGTGAAGGTATTGCGTGAAGGTTCCGAACCAAGTGCGAAAACAACTCCTTGTCGTAAAAGAAGTGCCAATAGACCTGCAAGTGTCCTGCCCAATAGGACCTGTGGTGTCTGTAGTCAAACTATCTAGAGAAAATGGGGAAGCCCATGAACCGTCATGAGAATGATCGAAAGCTTGTCAATGCATGAACTTGTAACCCAGTGTTGCCAGGTGGCTAAGCTGTGTAAAACTCCAGGAAGGCCAGATGTAGCAATCTATGTCGTAAACGTCCTCCGAAACAAGGAAAGCCAGACTAAACAGTTTGCACTGTATAAGCTACCATAAGCTGCAGCAGTCACCGGGAGACCGCACGGACCACCACCAAATGGTGTCCTGTCAGTAGGTAGGGTAATCCAAGATAAGGGGAAAGCCAAACTCAACAGTCTGCGTTGTGAAGGGCCTCTTAGAAGAGGTGTGACCACTGAATATTCCTTATTGGATAAGATTTTTCTAGGAAACTAACGACCCAGGATATCAAGAGTTCCAATCTGGAATGAAACTCCTTATTGGATGAGACTCTTCTGGGAAGCCAACAACCCAAGAAATCAAGAGCTATGATTTAGAATGAGAAAATTGATTGTCTCTCAGCATGACCCTCGGAAATTTTTTTGAACTAACATGAGTTGTTTTGTAGATATACGGTAATCGCGGACGATTACTTTCTGTGAAGAAGGGGGGATGTCACAAACTGCTGGCGTGTCAAGCCACTGAAGAACCGTGACAACCTACAGATCCTAGCCGAGGAGCCTAAAGCCTAGAAGGAACAGAAGAAGTTTTACCAACTTGCAAGACCCCGTCCGATGGGGCCCAAGTGACCTAAAGGGATTAAATAAAGCAGGACCCCACACACACACTATTACGTAGCAATTGATGACGTGGCAGGCCAGTATAGACACACAAATTTGGTGTTGACATGCTGACGTGGCAGCCTTTACGGATTTCCGGATTCACGTTGACTGTGTTGACGTGGCACCTATACGGATTTTCGTGATTTTTGATGGGCAGCTTTTTGTGCCAGTTTTTGGACCAGATGTTTTAGAGTTTGATGCTTTTCATGTAAACTGCTTTTCATAGGCCAAGGGCCTTTAAATATGAACCAAGGGCTCATTCTTTGGCATGCTTCAGTGTGGAGGTACAAAGCTTGGAGTACCGGCATTGTACTGAGTTCAAGCAATATGAAGAAATACCGAAAGGGGCGCCAAGGTTTGGGGTCAGTGCTCTCTTGGGGTGGAACTCCGCCACTACTTGTCTTGTGTGTCGTGCATCTCTTTCAATTCAATTGTTATTTGGAGTGCTTAAAGATGTTCAATCTGTTCTTTTCTGTTGGCACGTGTTGCCCATCCCCGTGACACGCAGACATGAGGAGAGCGCGCGGCTAGACTACTGCCCATTGCACAAGGCAAAAACGCCAAGGCTATCAGCCCCAAGGGGCTGTTGGCTGCACAAAAAACGCAAGTGAGGGGGCGCCCAAAAACGCTGGGCTGCCTCCCTCTTGCCCTCGGCTGCCCAAGGGAGGGCACCCCAACCTGGGACTAATCTGCATGCTCAAAAGGGTGACCCCTCCCACTCCCTATATAGGGAGATACAAGACTGCCTGACCCAACTCTCAGCCCCCCACGACTTGGTATAAATCCCATCAATGGGAAATTAAGGAAAAAAATAGGCTACTGGCCACTAGAGCCCTGGGAGGTGACTCAACTATAAGGAGGAAAAATGCCCCTTGGTATAAGGAGCCTATATGGCTATGAAACTGAGCCAAAACCCGAGCTAAACATGGCTAAAGACAACCGGACATGAGAAAACAACCTCACACTGGTCGGGCACAGCCACAAAACAACCCTCACTCCCTAGCACCTATCCTTGGGAGAAACTGGGACTGATTGGACGAATTCGCAGAGATGCATGAACTCTAACACCCCCTGTCAGCTCCTAGAAAGGAAGTCGGACCAGGGAGCTAGCGTGAGCAATCTGCAACTGAGAGAGAGGGTTTTGTGAATGAGGATATCTGCTACAGGACTCTGAGGTTGAATAGTACCTTGCCAGTGTACCATCCAACTGTGACCCCGAAAGACGTCTGAGAAGTATAATGCTGTCTGCTGAAAGTAAATCCAGCTCTATCACGAAACTCCTTAAGCCAACCAACTCACAAGTCGCAAAACCGGCATGTGCAGAAGATACTGTTGCTGACCGCTCCAAGAGTATGCATCAAAACTGAGGGTAAAGGCATAGAAGACTGGTATCCGGATCATTTCCCAACTCTAGAGTGCTCCACCCTCGAGGGAAGAGTGAGAAATCTGCACCTCTGGTCATATACCACATGCCAAAAAACTCCAAGCTGCTATGGGAAGTCCAAGGAAAGGGACAACCGAGGCTACTTAGGAACTATATGTCCAATGACGAAGAACCAAAGAACTACACCAACCACCATATAGAATGATGAACTGGAAACTGTATCTGCAACAGAACGGAGAGTGAAACTGTAACTGATCTTCAATTGTCTGGAACACCACCCGAGAGAATATCACCCCACTCTCAAAGTGAATTGGGAACAAACATCCAAAAGAAAGAAAACACACATCAATACTGAGACTGCACCTACACGGCAAGATCAAGAGGTCCTGCTCCCAAGCTCTATAAGAGAAGAACCATTGATTGTAAACTTGGAACCAAATCTTGGAGAACCAAGAAGACTGTCTCCCCACTATGAAGAATGCTAGCTAACTGTAACTAGTTCCTAGTTCGGAAGGACTACTATCTACCTGTAAAAGATAACATGCCAGTTTAAGGATAAGGGAAGTAGGTGTGTCTTGAATAGTACAGTCTCTAGGGATCAATATGGAAGACAAGGCAGTAGGAACTACTGCTCGGATGCACTGGGAAGAGCAACCATCACACCACAAATCCGAAAGATAAGGCAACTTCTGAAATGGCTAAAGAAGAACATCCGTCAAGATACTAATTGCATTGTGGTCTCAAGCACACCATCCAAAGCCACAAGAAATGGGCAAGGGTAACCAAGGACTAGAAGACACCGTGCATGGTACTCCACTGAATGGAGCAGCGGAAGTCAATTGAAGGTAATAACCTGGAATCCCCCTTTGAAATAGAAGTATCCTCAAAAGTACGCTCTGAGGTAACAAGTGACTCAACCCCACGTCGGAACAGAGCAAACATTGTCACTGAAAGCTCCAGAGCTGAAGCTGAGAACTCCCCCGAAGGAACTCCCCCTCCCGCTCAATATTGGGAAAAGAGAATGAGTACCACAAGAAAGAAATTTGAGACAACCTAGAGTAAAATTGCTTCCTCTATAAATGAATAGCAAACCTGAATCTCATGGAACTTGAGACATAAAGATAATCACACTATTGGTAAACTCAGACTGCTAACAATAGGAAGACCTAAAAGGTCATCACGTGAGGATCATGTTTGCCAAAGAAGCCGTCGGGGTCCAAGGACGCAGCTACTCAAGCAAAACTCTCTGAGATCTAACCAAATGTCCACCACTTCTCTGCATCTGCCAAGATCAAACCTGTACGTACAATCCAATACAATATGCCAAACTTGAAAGAGCACATATACTCCCACTATTGTAGCTTGCTTCGTGAAAATCTTCATCAAAAAACTGTCCTTTGTTCTTGTGTTGAAGAGAACATACCCACCACTGAACTATGCAATCAATATCCAATACACAACATGTCTCCAATACTCAAGTGTAAAGGAACCGGCTCCGGTGAGTACGCTGGCCTGATTTGTAACAT
Organism: Adiantum capillus-veneris; assembly: GCF_014529385.1. NCBI lineage: Eukaryota > Viridiplantae > Streptophyta > Polypodiopsida > Polypodiales > Pteridaceae > Adiantum > Adiantum capillus-veneris. The sequence goes on along the minus strand of NC_140960.1, from coordinate 99,887,082 downwards.
GTCAGAAAGTTGGGCAAAAGACTGCAAGGGCTATACTAGCCAACCGTGGCCAAATCTGCACACCTAAAGAAGGGCTGTCCCCAAGGTTGGAGCTCTTCAAAGGGATGTATGGATGAAGCATCCAAATGTTGTTGACTGCGGGAGTAGGAACTAGATGTCCCCACCAACTGTTGTCACTACATGCAAACCTATCATCCAAAGGATCTTGACAAATCTGTGTAGAGGGTTGACACACCTCTGATCCAAGCATTTGAGAACCCCATCCTGCGTAGAGTACCCTCCAAAAAATCCCAGTCAACTCGATTGTAGGCCTTCTCAAAATCAAGGAGTATCACAAGATCCTCTCCTTGAAGACGCGCGAGGGTAGACGCCTCCCAAAAGGCGAAAATGTTGTCAAGGATACTATGCTCCTTGACAAAACCTGTCTGAGTCCCATGTATAATGCTCTCAAGTAGCTACTGAATCCTCGAACTCAAAGCCTTTTGCTAAGATTTTGTAGACTGAGTGAGAACGGTGATGGGTCGCCACTACCGAATCTCATCCAAGGCGCCTCCCTCATAAGGTAGATCAAGCCCTCACTGATGCTGTGAGGCATCTCTCTAGTGTGCAAAATGTACTGGTAGGGGCTACAAAGATTTGAACCAGGCATGTCCCAGTACTCCAAGAAGCTGAAAGTCATACCATCCTCCCCTGGACAACTACCTCGAGGGAGTGCCCTGAGGGCCTCATGGAGCTCTTGTGGTTGGAGAGGCTGCTCTAGTCTTTGAGACGTCTCCTCAGTAACTAGTCAAGGTATCTATGCCCAAACCTGCTCTCTGCATGCATCCTGGCGCTTTGACTGTGGCTCATCTGACAGCAAATCATGGTAAAAGTCAGTAGCAACTGCATGCATATCCTCCGGCTCTGAAGCAACTGACCTGTGAGGTCTCCTCAACTGGCTTACATTGGTGCGCGCATGGCGAGGCTCCACAATCTCGAAGAACTCGCCAATAACTACCTGGGTCCACTAAGATGCCTAACGGTGAAAGGCAAACTCATGACACCCCTCCTCAATGCTAGTCAGCTCCTGTCGAGCCTACTGCATCTGCTCCTCCAACTAAAGACTGTCTGGGTGGTTTGCTACAAGGAAGCAATGCCCGGTCGAAGACGCTTCTCCTCCTCCTTGGTTGCAGCCAAGCGAGCTGCATACTCTTGGAGGAAGAAGTGGCTAAGCTCAGCAAGTCCAGACAGAGGTCACTCTACTAGCAGGGGTGCTCCGAGTGCCCAACCACTCTGTCCAACGTGCCATCACCTACTCTTTGAGCTCTAGATCCAGCAAGATCCTCTCAACATAGTCACAAGGGACGTCCATTTTTTGGGCTTCTTGTCCCCTCTTTTCCATCTCCACTTATCATCCCGCCCTCTTTTTTACACTAAAAATCCATTTGAGCCCCGTCCCCAATCCTCAAGACGCGTCCCTTGTGACTATGCCTCTCAGGGATACGTAGCATCGTACTCCCACTCCTTTGTTTGTCTATCACGTTAAGAATCACTAGTGCATGATCTGAAAATGTAGTCCTTGCTAGAATGCAAACAGATCCTTCCATGTCAAAGATGTGGTCACTGGTGTAGAAGCGATCTATCCGAAATAGATTCGCTACTCCTACTTTGCAGTCAGAGTGTGTAACAAACTGATGATGTGTCAAAGCCTTGTAGAATGGAGCCAACTTGCAGATGCTGGCCGAGGGGCCTAAACCCTAGAAGAAGCAGAAGCAACAGAAGAAGAAAGCAGCAGATTTTCGCCAAACTGCTGACGTGGCAGATTATACGGATTTTTGAAAATTCCGTTGATTGGTGACGTGGCAGAACTGTACAGATTTCCCTACAAGAAGCAGAAGCAACAGAAGAAGAAAGCAGCAGATTTCTGCCAGACTGTTGACGTGGCAGATTGTACGGATTTTTGAAAATTCCGTTGATTGGTGACGTGGCAGAACTGTACAGATTTCCCTACAAGAAGCAGAAGCAACAGAAGAAGAAAGCAGCAGATTTCTGCCAGACTGTTGACGTGGCAGATTGTACGGATTTTTAAAAATTCCACTGATTAGTGACGTGGCAGAACTGTACGGATTTCTGCGTTTTGCGTTGGCTGATGACGTGGCAGGCTGTACGGATTTTCGTAAATTACGTTGGCAGCTTTTTGGCATTGCTTTTGGACCATGAGCTTTTGAGTTAAAAGGCTTTTCATGAAAAACTGCTTTTGGGCCTTTAAATATGAGGCTAGGGCTCATTCTCTAGCGTGCTTCCTGGAGAAGGTACAGAGTGTGGAGTATCGGCTTGTACTGTGTTGATGCAATATATAGAAATATCGAAAGGGGCGTCAAGGTTTGGGGCCAATATTCTCTGGGGTGGAATTTCGCCACTCCGTGTTGCGTGTCGTCTCTCTCTTTGAGTTCAGTTATTATTGAAGTGCTAAAAGTCTGTTTAGTCTGCTCTTTTCTATTGGCACGTGGTGCCCGTCTTGTGACAGTGGTATCAGAGCATCAGGTGTGTGCTTTTCTGAAAGCATACCGGTCCTACCAAAGAGCAGACAATGCAAGATCGCACTTACAAAGTGCATTGGAAAGTTTGGCTTCGTGCTCTGACCCCGGACTTACTAGTCACTCCCACCCTTACCACATCGCGCATTGGGCACGCTCCCGTCTTCACCGCTCATGTCTTTCAGGGCATAAGCCATTAAGATCACATTGCAAGAGAAGGATCCAAGATTTGTTTCGAGTTGCTGTTTTTTCTCAGAGACAGTACCATGCAGATGTTGATAGCTACCAAGCAGCATACTCCAAGTACTTGGCAAGCTTTCAAGAAAAATTTTGCCCGAAGTTATATGGTTTCTGACATCTTTCTTTGGAGTGCAACTTCTGGCAAAGTGGGGTATCTTGAAATGCTTGCCATGGAAACCCTAGCAGATTATAACTTGAAATTTCTCGACATCTCTCAGTAGATGTCTCTTCACGAGCAAATGACCTTGGAGGTTCGGTGTGATTGCTATCTCTTGGGACTACCATCGCCGCCAAAGAAACACAGTCTGTCCAAGAGCTGATGGACCATGCTGTGCTCGGCTACGACCTCATGGAAGGAACCTAACCCTAATTTTTGGTGTAGGTTTCAGGATGGAAAGTCAATCAACTTTTCGAGCTCGGTTAATGTCGAGATTGCTTTTTAAGTTTGAATTTTGTCTGAGAATCTGTTTGAGAACTTGTTTGGTGATCTTGTTTGGAATTTGTTTGAAATGGATGCTATTTGTTTTAAACCATTCTTGGTGTCAATTTGAATTGTTTGACTCCCGGGTGGAGAAGTGAGAAATATTGTTTTGGTATTGTTTGAACCTCGGGACGACGCAGGCCAATGCCTCGGGAGCGTTCCGTTGTATGCTAGAAAACCTCCGAACGATGTAGGCCGATGCCTGGGGAGCATTTGGTTGTATGCTTGAACCTCCAAGCAACGCAAACTGTGGTCCGGGGAGCGTTTGGTTGTACAGTCCTCTGAGCTCATGGCCCGGACCTTTTTAGGTTATTTGCCGGGGGAGTGACGAGGTAGTCGTTGAGTAACTTCATACCGCAGACCGTTTGTCTCGGGGGAGTGCTCAGCGGCGCTGTTTGTTGTGTCTTGTAACATGCATATGTAAGCATTTTTGTTGCATTGTGATGTGCCAATTATTGAATATTCCTAATTGGATGAGATTGACCCCCGTGGAAGATCAGTATGGTCTGCGTGTGATGGCTAGATCAGTATGGTCTGCGTGTGATGGCTAATTTTACTACGCCGGAATATCAAGAGTTCCGATATGGACGAAAGGAGAAGCTAACTCCTTAACAAAAAGAGCAAACTGATTGTACCTCGGAATGACCCTCGGAAATTCTTGAGCTAACTTAAGTTGTTTTGCAGATATGTTGTAATCACAGACGATTACTCTCTTTCAAGAAGGGGAGATGTAAAACACTGATGACGTGTCAAAGCCCTGTAGAATGGAGCCAACTTGTAGATGCCGGCCAAGGGGCGTAAACCCTAGAAGGAGCAGAAGCAACAGAAGAAGAAAGCGGCAAATTTTCGCCGGATTGTTGACGTGGCAGATTTTACAGATTTTCAAAAATTCCGTTGATTGCTGACGTGGCAGAATTGTATGGATTTCCGCATTTTGCGCTGGCTGATGATGTGGCAGGCTGTACGGATTTTCGTAAATTACACTGGCAGCTTTTTGGCATTGCTTTTGGACCAAGAGCTTTTGAGTTAAAAGGCTTTTCATGAAAAACTGCTCTTGGGGCCTAGGGCCTTTAAATATGAGGCTAGGGCTCATTCTCTAGCATGCTTCCTGGAGAAGGTGCAGAGTCTTGAGTACCAACTTGTACTGTGTTGATGCAATATAAAGAATACCGAAAGGGGCGCCAAGGTTTGGAGCCAATATTCTCTGGGGTGGAATTCCGCCACTCCTTGTCGCGTGTCGTCTCTCTTTGAGTTCAGTTGTTATTGAAGTGCTAAAAGTCTGTTCGGTCTGTTCTTTTCTATTGACAAGTGGTGCCCGTTTTGTGACAGAGCGAAAGAAAGATAAGGTGTCTGGGGGCCGCACAAGGCTTGCATGCTACCAAACATCTGAAACCCTCAAGGTCATACATAAACGCTCCCTAGCTGCCAACTTAGCCCCGTGCACAGTAGCATGGCTACCTCCAATCCTATCTGAGGGATCCTCCAACATGTTAAAGTCTCCCTCGACACACCATTGCTGTGCTTGCGGCAAGGACTCTACAATATGTGACATAGCTGTCAATGAAGGTCCTGTCCCCTAAGCCGGCTGTGAGGCAGGAGAGGGAGTGGATGACGGAGCAAGGGGGCTAGTGGCTAGAATGGGAGGGGACGGTAATGGGGAAGGTGGAGGTGATGGAGGCTCGGGGGGGGGGGTAGGGGCGGTGGGCGGAGCGGGGGAGGAGGGGTTGTCGGTGGCAAAGATGAGGTGAAAGGGGTATCCGTGGGCTTGTCTTGCTGTAAGGGGTCGAAACGGTTTCCTGTGGGAACCCACTGCTGATGGCATGGTGTAGGTCAACCACCAGGGGCGCCAAACTGACTTGGTGGTCCCCGGCGACGTCGACCACGGACCTGCGGCCAACCCACCTCTGCTTGGGCACCAGTCTCGGAGGAGAACTTGCCTGAGCTCCTTGTGTCTCTCCTTGTTGGGCCTGGCCATCCTTAGGAGGCTGGATCTGCGTTTGTGCTGCTGGTCGAGGCCTCCTCCGTGGACAGGCCTTCGCAAGATAGCCCATCTGTCGACAAATGAAGCATTGATTCGGGAGGCCGAAATACTCCACATTCTGACGGAGCCAACAACCGCTCACCCGAGGTAGTAAAACAACCTTCCGGAGGGTGTGGGTGTCTCGAACCAGAATGTGTATTGTAGGTATGCCCGCTGCCTTGGCAGCAATAGAAGCTACCGTGTGAGGTGTTTCCAAGATAGTCCCAATCTCCGGAGCTATCCTGGAAAGTAAAGGGAGATACTCTCTTCTTAAGCGAGGGAAGCAAACTGAGATGGGTAGATCTGCCTTCTCGAGAAGAGCATCAGTAGTTGGGCCAAAGCAATGGCCATTGTTGAAAATGTGCTCTGACTGCTCAGATGGCCAAGGGGCTCATCGCAATGACCTTGAACGCCATCTCGGACGTCTCAAACTCAATCTGACAGTAGCCGCATTCGAGAAGCTGAACGTCGATGATCTTTCCCACCTTTGCTAAAAGGCGGGCCTGGAGGAGATCACACACCTCCCCTCTGCTAGGACGAGTGCTGATGATCTTGCAGATGACGGAGGTTGCTTGGAGGCGCAGCCAAGGCTCGCTTGCTCTGGTGGTGAGAGAGCAACTCGGATGGTGGGCTCTGCAAGGTTGGGTGAGGGGGCTTCGTGAGAGTCACTCTAGGGTGGAGCATGAGCCTCCATTTGTGTTTATTGCTGTGAAGAAAGGATTCGAATGAAGACAAACCCTATGAGAGAGCACCGGCGAGCAATGTCAATGGAACATCACTGTCGAGCAAAATCACAGCATAGTCTCCTTTGGGGGGGGGCAATGAAGGATGCGGGCAGGGGGCAGCGTGGAAGGGAGAGAAGCGAGAGCTGCGCGCTGCCAAGGGAGGGGGCAGGCAGAGGAGAGAACGGGAGAGTAGGGCGCGGTGGGCAAGCAGGGAGGGGGAGGGAGAGGAGGGAGCGGGAGAGGGGCAGGAGAAAAAGACAGCAGCAGCGAGCGTTGAGAGGGGTTCTTTTCTTGCGTCATGAAATGAAACACTGCCAAAGAGCTTGAAGTCAATGTAATGTGTGGCTGTAGTGATTTATGGTGATTAAATCAGGATGAGTGCTCAATGCGTACTCAAGGTTCCTTTTACTTTGTGAGAGATGTGCAATAGACTAGAGAGAGAAGAGAGACACTGTGAGTGAAGGTTTTGTGAGTGATAGAGAGAGAAAGAAGACTTAACATTGGATGGGGTCCCAAACCCTCCTCCAAGGGCCCCCCCTCTCTATTGCTAGAGAGATGTTTGCTTTATATTGCACAAATATTGATACAATGGTCCTAGATGGTGAGATGCTGATGGGATTTTGCCACTGATGCTTGAATCTGAGAGCGTAAGGGCCGGAAATGCAAAACTTTAGGGAATCTACCTTGGATCTGCGACTGCGACGAGGCTATGGGCTCATCTGCTAAGGTCGATGTCGAGAGTGCTGATGATGACGATGGAAAAGGGTTGAATTCTGAAAACGCTGCTGAAAACTGATGCTTGAGGCAGAAGATGTTGTCGCTAGGGCTGATCTGCTGCTGGGAGACTGATGAATGAAAAAACGTTAGGGCAGAAATTTCTGGGGTCACATACTCTCTTTGAGGGCTTTTGTTGTTAGTGTCTATTTGTTTTGACTGGCTTTCTTGGCCTTTGCTTTTTCCATGCCTTTTGTTGAAGAATGAGTCAGGCTTTGGAGCCCAGCTTGTTCAATGTGTGGTTAAGTGCAACCTGGCAAAGATCTGCATCTTTCAGGGTAAAAGATGTAGTCAACGCTATAACTGTGACACCCCACCCCAGCAACCTCCACTACCTTTCCCCAGAGTTCTCAGCAAACAGGGGAAACCACACACTGATCAAAACACAACAGAAACAGGGCAAACAAGAATGGAAAACAAAGAACCAAACTCCAGAAGTCGCTCATGCAAACAGAATACAGGAGAAACCAAACAACACCAGAAAAATAGCAGGGTGTGGAATCTGTAGGCAAGATGTAGCAAGCCACCAGGAGCATTAGCACACCTTGAAACAGGGGACAGTAATGGTATCGAACAGCATGAGCAAGAGCAGCCAAGGCTTTGCATGCCCTTAGGGAGATAGTCAATACAAAAAAGAGACTGCTCGAAACCCCTCCTCATAGCAAGTAGCGTGGATTGGACTATTTTAGCCACCATTTTCAGGTGATTGCATTTTTGGGTTTTGCAGGAGTCTTTTGGAAGTTTATCCAAGACTACAACAAACTTGGCGTAAACCTTTTCGTGTTTTAAAGGGAGTCCAACCAAACAGTGTTTTGCTGAATTTTCTAGACCGTCTAAAAAACGATATGCTCAGGTTTCTTCAAGTTTCAAAGTTCTAGGTCAAGGCATTTATCTTGAAAAGTGGCATGTGTTGAAATTTGAAACATTTCAAACATGGAGTTTTCAAGATGCATTTCACAGATGCTGATTATGATGGTAGGGCTGTTCAACCAACGTGGTTTGGCTTTTTAGGGGTCTTCTGATCTCTTAGGAGGAGCCAGCATTGTGGATCATACTTGTATGGATGCATGTCGGCATTACAGCAACCGATTTTTCATCAAAAGAAAAAAAAAAGATAATCAAGAAGTGAATGGAAAATAGTGTTAAGCAAGCTCATCACAAGCCAGAAATTCATTATGTGTATCCAATTCATGTGCTGATTATGGCTATTTTCTGTCTGATGGCTAAGTAAGGTTTCAATATCATTTGGTCTTAAACAGCTCTCTTCTCATTCCTCTTCCGCTTGGAGGAGTTCAAGTGTCATGAAAAACTGGGTCCCTTTGAGAGCAAAAGAAAGGCGAAGCTCCATTAATGCATCTACGAGTCCCTTGGAGATACTAGAGTCCTCTACGGATTCTGAAGATGACAGTAAGATAATTACAACTTATTCATGGACATCTTCTGTGTCACCTCCGATTTTGAAACTTTGCGGTTGTTAGTGCTGCAGGCATTGGTTTCATCGGAATCCATCATGTGGGTGTACTATGCGAGAACCTAGAGCGCTCGCTGGAGTTTTATTGTGGCTTACTTGGTATCTGCTTGAGCCTTGCAGCTGCATAAATTGCACATTTGGATGCCATCAACCCTCAATACATTCAAGTTGACAACTCTTGCAAATTGTGTTTTCTGAGCTCAGGTTTGGAAACATGCAATTTGAGGCCAGATGATAGGCTACGATATCGGGGGGCATGGCTGTGGGTTGGCAATCAAATGATTCACCTCATGGAGCTCCCAAACCCCGACCCCATAACAGGGCGCCCTGCCCATGGTGGAGAAGACCGACATATTTGCGTCTCTGTTAAAAATCCAATGCGGCTGAAAGGAGTTTTGGAAAATGCAGGTATGTCAAGCACGTGGTTTGGTTGCTAGTAAAGAGTATAAGGAGGCTTTGTTGTCAAGAGGCATTGCTTTGTCTTTGGTGTAACAGGAGTACCATACACTATGAGCAAATCTGGAAGGCCTGTTATTTTCACTCGGGATCCAGATGGTAATGCCCTAGAATGCCAGCCGTCTTACATGCATGAAACTCCCAGAAGTTGATTGGACCTTGTCGGGAGTCTTGGGATTTCCTTCGTGTATTTGAAGCTTTGGATTGATGTTACAGCAATTCACATTCATGTAAAGCTAAATGTATAATATATGTATATAGCAGAGCATCCTTTGAATTTGGTTCTGGAGTGTGGTGAGCTCCTTGGTTATTATTTTGGTGTCCTAATGAAAATTGTTTATATGGTTAACAAATATCTGATCGAAATTGTGGTTGAAAGTCTAGGGTCCTGCTTTCTGCTTTAAAGCTTACGAGTCTGTTGCCGAATGGTTTAGCTTAGCTGATTTTCTGGTGGCAAGATTATAGCCAGAAGATGTGCTGCAAAGGTGCCATTTGGACCTTTCGACTTTGCCATTCCAAGCTCTTTTCTGGACTCTCTCTTTCTGTCATCGTATTTGGCGTACTAGCTTTGGCTTGGTCCATTCAGTGCCATACTTGTCATCCGTAGCATGCTTTTCCCAGCACCCAGCACTGTGTGCTGGTGCTTATGTACAGCATTCTTTTTGATTCCCTGGTGTCAAGAATTTGTAGAGGTCGAACTATTTGGCTTCATGTGATCATGTAGGGGATAAATTCATCTTATCCATTGTATAGAAAAAGTTGGTTTGAGGCTTGCCTTTATTTGAGACAACCCTTAAAGCACGTTCCTCCTTTGAACTGGAGGTTTTCATGGTTTGCTTTCCATGAGAGAAAATACATCTATTTTTGGAGTTTATTTGTCACAAGCTGAAGGAGCTGAATCTTCTCAAAGAAGAAAGAAAAGTAGTGAAATGCTACCACCTCTATTCAAGTATTTAACGCTTTTGGAATAGATGGGCCTCGCCTTGGCCCACCTAAAAGCCTATTGATCAAATCCATGAAGATTCTTGTCGTGAAAGTCCTTGCATGTTATTGAATGAGTGATGAAGACCCCTTATCGGCTTTGTGCAAAACATGTAAGAGCGATGAACAAGCCACTCTATTCGATATTGTAAGCTTCAATTACTTGAGAACTAAGATGAGCGTCCCTACGTTCACAACTGCCTATTCAACAATTGAAATAAGAGGTTTATACCACAAGCAAGATAATCATGCTTTTCAATGAAGAACGTTAATGGGGGATGTCCGAGGGGGCTACCATACGCAGAAAACAAATTTGTTAGTTCGACAACCATGTGATTGGTTTGTGAGTCATCAACTCTGATGATACACCGAATGTTGTCAATACTATGCATGATGGTGTTGATGGTTACAATGTCTTGTGGATGACTACCATGAGTCTATACCTTGCACTTTCCTTTAAAGGTGAATCTAAGTGTAGCATTTTTAAAAGTTATAATGTCATTGATGACGGCAATGAGTCTATACCTTAAACTTTCCTTTCAAAGTGAATCTTGGATTCAATGTCAATGTATATATATATTTTTGGATAGCTTGGCCCTAATGTCATCATTGAAATTTCTTGGTAATAGAATCATTCAGCCTCAGCCCCTATCTCTCTCAAGCCCACTCGCTACCCTGCCCTGCCCTGCTTAAGCTTGGTTGACAGGGTCACTTTCCAACAACTCAGCAGACCTGGCAGCGTGTGCAGACACAACTGAACAGCTCAGTGTGCAACCTTGAGCAGTTAGGGGCCGACAATAAGCAGAGGACGACCGGCCAGATTTCAAGGGTTCACAAAGATTTGATTCCAGAGGTTTGAGATCTGCGAGCAAACTTGAAGATTTGGGAGGCTGTTCATATTCTATAGAAGAGGTTGATGATATGCTCTCTCAAAAAGTTTTGTCCTTATGTTTGCGGCATGAAAAGAAGTATCGTCACTAAAGCTTCAAACCCTTGGTCTTAGAGCTGCATCACACTTTGATTTAGTAGTTATTAGAGGCTTACATGAGTAGATCTGTCACACTAGTACCAATGTATTGCTTTAAGGTAAAATACCATTGCAAGTACTCCCAACTTCCAAAGAAGTATGTTTCTTTTGAAGAGGATTAATTTTCCTTGTTCCATGTACTTGAATATCTTGTTTGAACAAACACAAATCAGCTTGAATTTGAATAAGCAAATGCATGGACTAGTAAGTAATGGTAGGTGAGTGTAGCTCTCCCAAGAACACTTTTTAACATTTACAAAGGCACGAAAACTTGATTTTTGGTTGCTTCGTTTGCTCTTGCCCTTGAAAGCAGTTCCTTTTAAGGAGTAGGGTTTAGTAAAACACTAGGGAAGCTCAAAACTGTCTCAAAAATTCAAAAGTATATAATGCCATAACAGAAACAAGATGATTCAAGCAAGTTGTGTATTAAATTGCAGAACATCTACAAGTGTAGTGGAAGCTATATGCCAAGGTTTGGCTCATAGTTGCTGACATTGCATAAATCACACCTTAGGCACATGCACAAATTGCACTTTGGGCAGTGACCACAGTGAGACATCTCATCACACTACCCCTCATCCACAGCATCAATACATCTTATGGATCAAATTTGGTAGCATTTGGACACATTTGTATGTGCAATCAAGCATTGTTAGTATTAGATCTAGCACATAAGACAACACTTGCATTTGGGCTGTAACTTGCGTCAAGTTGACTATATTAATCATAAGCGCCATCAAAAAAATCCATAATCTCAAGGTTGTTAGAGGGAAAAAATAATGATAGCACAAATACTTAGTCAATAAGGTCAATGGTGGATCTCAACGACTTTGGGGACCTTAGCACCTTGCTATATTGGTATTGACATCAGTTATTGGTTTGCCCAACCTCAATACGTTAATGGCTGTTGGTACTAAAAGGCATACTTTCTTCTGGCTTGTTAGGCCTTCTCTAATGTAGCTACTTTACATAGCCGATACCTTGATTATCCAAGCATGAATTTGCTTACATAGTGACCTCAGGATCGATGATGACAAGAGAGACGGGTTCTGTATAGAAAAGGATGCATATTTCACACACGCACACGCACATACACACACACAAACAAATGCACCGTTCCAGATTTCAGCAAATTAAAAGCAACTCAAAACTTCAAGAAGTCACAAGCCCCAATTTCAGCTCGAAAATTATTGGCGGTGACTCGACCAGGCTTTTCTGCGAGATGTATTCAGATAACTAGACACTTCACGAATCATCATATATTTCTCTGCAGCAATGAAGCATATACAAAATGTGGCTTCCATGAACCTGAACATAATTGCGAACACGTCCAAATATTGACAAGGACGCTACACAAAACAACGGCTGATTCCAGCTATACCAATCTAAAATCATCACAGGAAAAATAAGCAGTGACCCCCCCCCCCCCCCCCCCCCCCCCTCTTCAAACACACACACACAAACCAACAAGCACCTCTCCCTCCTTCGACTGATGTGCAAATGCAGACAATGAGAGGGCAGAAGACCTCTGGCATATCTAAATGCCGTAGTTACTGCTTAATGACACAGTACCGTAGCTTATAGTCCACCTTCTCTGTCCATGAGTCATTATCTCCCCTACATTCATCTGTACGCATGTGTCTAAAACTGTAGTTTTAGAGAAAGTTGGTGTTAGTGAGGTATGGAAGATGGAAGGAGGCAGTTGTATGCATGGTGAGATAAAAAAGTGAGTGACAGGCAGTGTGTCAACTGCTGCCCCTACAAGGCTTTTGGAGTAAGTTCACAGAATGAATGCAATACATATATCCTGTACCTATACTCGAGGACAACAAAAGAGATCTATCTTGACCCACTTATAAGGGAGAGGAGGCTACTTGTAGGCTTGAAAGCAGACCACTCTAAAATCATCAAACACCCCCCCCCCCCCCCCCCCCCCCCCCCCACACACACACACACACACACACACAAACCAACAAGCACCTCTCCCTCCTTCGACTGATGTGCAAATGCAGACAATGAGAGGGCATAAGGCCTTTGGCATATCTAAATCGCCGTCGTTACTACTTAATGACACAGTACCGTAGCTCATGTGCCTCATACTGTGAACATACTCCAAAAGTCCCGTAGGGGCAGCAGCTGACACACTGCGTTTCACCTTCCATACCTCACTAACACCAACTTTCTCCAAAACCACATTTTCAGACACAGACATAAAGATGAATGTAGGGGAGATAATGACTCATCCACAGAGAAGGCTTCCCCCCCCCCCCCCCTCCACACATGAAATAAACACCACCCAGCCGTCCCCCTCATGATAGGGATACGATTTCACGTTCCAGAACAAGAAGTACTCCTACATATAACTTATAAAGGTTAGCCATTCATCAACAAAGTGTCATTTCTACGCAAAATCCTGGAGAAATGGCAAGGTAACACAGTACAAAAACGTAGATACAAAAAATTTGTGAGCAAACAATCCTTCCATAAAAATTTAGTGACTGTTGACACTTCCAAAATTTTGCTAGTCTCAATAAAACACTATTCAAAATGCGGCTATAGCCCTTGCACAATGACAGAAGAAAATTTTCATCCAGCAATTGAGTAAACTCCTACGATTACAGACACATTACAGCATATAAAATTACAAAGCCCACCGAGTCTTACAAACGCAAGCTGGGCAACTACACGGATGACAAGTAGACCAACTGTGTTTCTCCCAAACAGAGGAGCTGTGTTTTGAACTTTCGCAGTGAAACCTGTTGTACAAAAGTAGGAGCTGCAATTGGGAGCATTGTCTCCCTGCTTGTCGAAAGCTTCAGTTTTCTAAAGGAAAGAACCTAGGTCATTTCATCAGGTACAACTGAAGCTAAATTTAAGAAGGAAGATAAGGTCTTCTAAGCACACATCTTAAGGGGCAAGACATGCGGTGCGCCCCAAATACTGGTGACAAAGCCAGATGCAGCCAAGTACAAATGGCATCAACGAGTCAGGAAGGGGGAAGCTCTCGAAATTGAAGACTTCCCAAATCCCTGTGTGTGCAAGGGGATCATCTCTAAAAGGAAACGAGCAGATTGCGCACATTGCAGCGCAAACGAGGGGATTGTTTTTCCATAAGAAGAACAGCAAACTTTCTCACAAAATCACCAGATGTTTCAGGTTTGGGCAGATATATACAATGCTAAGTACTTCCCACCATAGAAAACAGTAAGCCATAATGTATACAAACTACACATCATGGCTTTTACTTGTGTTAACGTGTCCCTCCAACAGTTGAGTTTTCTGAAATCACCATCATTTTGACACCCCATGTCAATGCAATAGACGTGCCACAGTCCACTTTAAAAACACACAAACAATAAACATGCAAAGGATATCTTTGCATGTGACACGGAAGTTCGATGTTTCTTCAAGACTTACCACAATAAAACTCAGAGATCGATGTAGAGCACAAAACAGCGCAAGAGCCTCCAGATTCTTGACATTGATTCTTCCTTGGATGAACCAACCTACCTTTCATTCCCAAGGCGACGTCTCTTTCCATACTCTTCCTCTCTCGAGCGCAAGCGTAGATCCTCCTTCTCATCTTCATCTGCCACTGCACGGCCTTTGTTCCTTACCCTCCATGGTTTATCCCTCTCCCAATCATCCTTCTCCCCCTCTCTCTCCCTCTCCCTTTGGTCCCTGTAACCCTCTCTGTCCCTATGGCGTCGCCTTTCTGGCCATTCAGCATCTGCCCTATTCAGCTCTTCAGCCCCTCTACTCTTTTCATACGCCAATTCATTGCTGTAAGTGTAATCAGAATCTGCCGCATCATCATCATAACTGGCTTCCCTTCCCCTTCTATCATGCTCATCTGCACCCCATCCACTCATATTTGCGTCACCCCACATAGCACTTTGAGAGCCCTCCATTCCACTCCCTCCCATCATCCCCATTCCATTTGCAGTGGAGTTCCTGCCAAAAAATGCAGGATTTACATGTGGAGCCACACCAGGAAGAGTTCCAGGTCCCATCGTAGGAAAGGGTTGCACCATACCAGTGAAAGGTGGCCCCGGTAAAACATACCCCCCATAACCAGAACTGCCTCTCGGAGGTCCGTAGCCTGGGTCATATCCTTGTCCCATCATGGCCTGTGGCATCATCATTCCAGAGGGATGGCTTCCCATTGGACCCACAAGCCCTTGTCCATACGGAGTAACATTTCCCACATTGCCCCCATTTCCACTTAGCCCTTTACTGCTCATGTTCGTTCTACCTCTTGCAGGTCCTCTTCCTCCTGCAGTCTGCCCATGGCTACCTCTGCCAGCCCCAGTCGTTGGTCGTCCATAACTGCGGTTATTGTCACCACCTTGGTAAGTGCTAGTCCCTCGATTATTGCCACTAGGATCAGCCATGGCTTTCCTTGCTTGCACTTGTGCCTGCTGTGCACGCACTTGTGCTTGAGCTTTTTCAACCTGAGCAGTTCCCATTTGCATTATGCTTCTCGGATTTGCAAATGCAACCAAGCAGGAACGTCCATGGAACTTTCTCCCATTCATACCCTCTTTACATGCAAGAGCAGCAGCATGGTCGTAAAACTCCACCTGGCAATATCCTTTAGATTTTCCACTTGCCCTCTCCTCAAAGAACTTTAAGTTTTTGAGAGCACCAAACTCCAACAATGCAGTCTCAAGCTCGACATCGGTAGTCCACCAGTGTAGTTCCCCAACAAAGAGCATAGTGCCTCCACCACCATTATGTGACTGCACATTGTGCTTCATTGTGTAGTCATTCATAGTGGGAACTGGCGTTGAGTCTCTGTTTGATACAGCTTGGGATGCTTTACCGTCTCCTGCATACCCTCTCTCTACTATATCGACTAGCCCTCGGGCCCTTACCATGTGGTTATCGGGCGGCTTTCCTGAAGCAGGCTTATCTGCAATAGCAGCTCTTTCATACTCATTTGGGGTTGGAAGAGGCTCTGCAGGTATCATACCATTTCCCTTGCTTGGAACAGGTGGGTATGTAGCAGCTGGAGCAACTTTGAACTCCATGGCGGTACGTGTAACATCACTCTCATCTTTGGCCTTCATAGTTGCACTTGCCTGCAAATGGATACCAGGCATGCCCAGGTCCTTTTCCTCCATTGACCTGGCTTGGTTGATTGAAATGGAAATGGCAGGTGTGGTCACTTTGGGCTTTGCATCAAGTGTAACTGTAACTTGGGGTTGAGGCATGCTCACTGACAGGCCACTCCGAGCTACACCCAGTTGTTTGGTCGCTTCCTCACCAGAGGCTACAGAGCCCTCTTCTTTGATAAGGGCCACTGAAGAGCCCTTTACTTGAATTCCTGGGACTTTCCCAAGTTGGATCTCGGGCAGTGCATTCTTCTGGTTTGAGAAAAGAGCAGAGCCTACAGAAAGTCCCTTCATATGAGCAATGGAGACCTCAGCTTCTCGAATCCCTAAGCCAAGGTTCTCCCCACTATCAACAGCGTCCTTTTGCGAAGAGATCTCAGCAGCAGACGGCTCAAAGTACCCTATATTCATATCGTCGTAGAGGTCCTCGTAGCCATCTTCTTGCAGCGCATCATCATCCTCTGCATAAGTAGAAGCGTGCCCACCTGCTTGAAAGGCAGGATTTTGATCCTCTGCTTCACCGTAATCGACTTCATCTTCCCCGTTGTCCACGTACGACATGTCTAAGATCCACAAACTAATGAAGTGCGAATATACAAGAACAAAGATTTTAGGGTTTGCTTACTGTGTCAGAGATCCGGGGCAGGAGCTCATTCGCCATTGAAGAGAGAGCTGGACAAGCCTGAACTCACAAGCAAGATGAGACAGAATGAGCAGAGGAGTGTTATGTCTACAGGCGTTTTGCTAATTGTTTGGATGTGAAAAGCTTGTAAGATGTTTTTACTAATAAGAAGGCTTTCACACGGTGGGTTTGGAAAAGGAAAGTGGAAGGTTTTTTCTTGCTGAGAAAGAATCCCACGAATGTAAGAGAAAGGTGTTTCTTTAAACAAACTTTTGCAAAATAGCAAAAGTTTAGCACGACATGGAATAGTTTCACTCTCGGTACTTTGTAATAAAAGGTAAACACCTTATTTTTAGTTCCCTTTTCCTACTCATCCCACCCAAAACTTTAGTTCCCTTCTCCTACTCATCCCACCCAAAACTTGCTGTACGATCACATCTTTTGAAAACTACTTAGTGTGAAGGTACGCCTATTATCAAGGGTACCTTTTAGGAATAGTTTTATGAGTTTGAAGGTGAGTTTTCAAACCCACCATGTGTAGGCCCTCTAACTCGTTCAACACTTATGTCTTTGCTTATGTGGTGTGTGTGTGTGTGTGTTGGGGTTTTGAGATGGCATGCACTTTTGGTTTAGGCATGCATTATCGACCTCTCTGGCGACAGTTGCACCTCATGTTGGTTGACCTTCTCCCCATTCCACCTCTAGTTGATGGATGTTGTATCATGGATTGGCGACTACAACAATTCAGCTTCATTTCTGCTTGCCAGGTTTACAATATTTTGTTGCCCATTAAAGCCTTTTGCAGCTTTCTTCACATGGAGCAGATGTTGGACCTTGTGGAGTATTTGGCGTCAACACAACACCCGCATGTTTGACCGCATTGATATAGACCATTTCCCCTACTTCAAGATGTCGCTTTGGCAATCCTTGTGCTTTGCTCTAGTTGTTGGGGATTTATCGCCTGACCTTTATCAGCTTTCTTATGTTTTCTTTTAAAGCCTTTTCATACTTGAACACATTGGTGTTCACTCTTATGTATCGACTTCTTACTGTGGGTTTTCCTCCTTCGGAGGTTTCCCACTTGTAAATTAATCAAATGCATTTACAAAAAAAAGTGTGTGTATTTTGGGGACCTAACAAATAATAACCTTTAATTCTCCTCATTGTCAAGAAAGTAAGAACCTCTAACGCTAATCATCGACTTTGCTCATCGTCAAGAAAGTAATAACCTCTAGCTCTACCTATCAACTCTATGTGTGTTTTGGAGGCCTAATTGTAATCGAATTGGCCTATTAACTTGAAAGTAGCGAAAATTAATGAGAGTACTTTGGAAATTACTTTGTGAGCATAGAGGGTGAACATAATTGAAAATAACAATACAGGCATAGCAATTAGTTAACTTGGTGTGAACAATACTTTTGCAAGAGAGAGAATTTAGAGAACATGACAACACTTGAGGACCGGATTTATGTGGAGCCGGTCCCCCCCTCCAATAGGCATTTGTATTATGATTTCTCCCACTAAGAGAGACTTGTTACAATACAATCTTTGTGTTCCTTGTGACCTAGGTGATGCAACAAAGATGGAAAGCTTCATCCATCACAAGCATAACATAAACTTTGAAGAAAGCTTCAACTATCCCAAGCCTCAGTCCCAAGACCTCAAACACCTTCGAAGGTGGAGAGAGCTAGCAGGGAATGAGGGTAGGGAAGAGGAAGAAGAAACATTTCATACGAGAAATAATTAGCTCCTCACTTATCATAATTGTTCTTGCTAGCATACATAATAGCATAGTAATGAAGATAGAGGAGATGGCAAGCTTAAGCGTTGAAGCATGGCTCTTGGTTGGATTTGCACTCCATAGCCAAGAGTGTTGGTGTAGGCTCTCAACCTCTACTTGCTTGGAGAAGGAGAGGGAGCTCTTGCACTTTGCACATTGCATAATGAGAGCGTGTGTGAGTGTGTGTGGGAGAGTATATCTCCTATGTCATAAAATCTAACATCTAATATCTGACCAACCCAAATGATTTTCTCATATTAAACTAATCACTTAATGTGGGAGAATAAACGGGAACAAGGGTTAAGATATAGACATGTGCTTATAGATCTATCTCAACACGGGGCCAATGGTAAAGGGGCCCAAATGAGAGATGGTCTATCAAAGAGCAAGGCTAACCAATGGAGCATAAGACCTTAGAGTTAGCTTCATTGAAGACCTCCATTAATGTGTGTAAAAGTCCTTTGACCTTAGGTAAGCTAGGGCTGACCTTGAGGCGCGGGAACCCGACCCAACTCGAGGTGCTTGTCGTGCTTGTCGTGTTTGATGACTAAGGTGCTTGAGGTGCTTGAGATGCTTGAGTTGATTGATGATTGAGATGCTTGAGGTGCTTGACATGCTTGAAATGCTAGGATTGCACTTGAGGTGAGAACCCAGCCCAAGTTTAAAGTGCTTAAGGGCCAAGCTTGTGGTGGGAACTGGGCCTATGCATGAGGGGCTTGAGGTGTCAAAAAGTCAAATATTCAATCCCTACAAGGAGGGGGCGAGCCCTACATGAGGGGAAATGAGAGAGAACACCCACACACTCACACAAGGCATGCATGGTACAAGAAAGCAGAAAGGACACTTGTCAAGTTCCTCCACATGTTGCCCTCATGGTGTGCCTGAAGCCTATTGGTTTGCCACCAAAGGGGTCCAATGATAATTTAGGATATTTAATTAATTGATTTTGCATTTATCAAGTCCTCTCTCTCAAAGGGGAAAGGGGGACACTTGTCTCAAGGCTACCCTTGCTGCTTGTAATGCCTCCTGCTTGTGATTGGCTAGGCCTGGAGGGGTCCAATGAGCTTCAAGCATGAGCTACAAGGGGGGGTCGACCCAAGCAAGCTAGGGGGTTGCTGAGGGGGTATACTCACCCACAGACACTCACAAACACTCTCATGGTGTGCTATGCAAAGTGCAAGAGCTCCCTCTCCTTCTCCAAGCAAGTAGAGGTTGAGAGCCTACACCAACACTTTTGGCTATGGAGTGCAAATCCAACCAAGAGCCATGCTTCAATGCTTAAGCTTGCCATCTCGTTCTTCTTCATTACTATGCTATTATGTATGCTAGCAACAAGAGTTATGATAAGTGAGGAACTAATTCTTTCTTCTATGAAATGTTTCTCTTCCTCTTCCCTACCCTCATTCCCTGCTAGCTCTCTCCACCTTCGAAGGTGTTTGAGGTCTTGGGACTGAGGCTTGGGATAGTTGAAGCTTTCTTCAAAGTTTATGTTATGCTTGTGATGGATGAAGCTTTCCATCTTTGTTGCATACCTAGGTCACAAGGAACACAAAGATTGTATTGTAACAAGTCTCTCTTAGTGGGAGAAATCATAATACAAACGCCTATTGGATGGGGGGACCGGCTCCACATAAATCCGGTCCTCAAGTGTTGTCATGTTCTCTAAATTCTCTCTCTTGCAAAAGTATTGTTCATGCCAAGTTAACTAATTGCTATGATTATGTTTCTATCTTCAATTATGTGCACCCGCTATGCTCACAAAGTCATTTCTCAAAAGTACTCTCATTAATTTCCGCTACTCTCAAGTTAAATAGGCCAATTCCATTACTTTGGTTTTAGAGCATTTGGTTTCTCTTTTCTTGCTTAAGAAGAGAGGTCCTTAAGTAGCCTATAAATGGTTGATGTTGTTAATTATATTAGGGTGAGTGGAACTGGGATCTATTATCGGTTTTATTGAGCCCACTATGTGGGGGATGGTGCACACCTCGAGAGCTTTGGACTTAATAATGGAGTCTTTTTAGACTTGCCTACGGCCTTACCATTATTGAGCCATAAGAAGTCCGAAAGGAGCTAGCCCTCGGCAACTCTGCTATGTTAGACCTACTCCACTACTCTCTATAATTAACCACTTCGAGCCGTGGGTGTAGATACTTAAGAGCCGATTTTCAAAGGCTAAGAGGAGTGGCAACAAAGGTTTTGAATTGCCAAATCATACACTAAGTACATACATAAATTTTGTTAACATGGCCGACAATAATCAAGAGAGTAGAATGAACATTGATAACTTTGATTTTGCAAATGAAGGTGCTAATGATGATGCTCCCATGTTTGTGAATTATCTCGTCACTAGGTTGCACCAAGCTATGGGCAACCCTGCTTTGCAAGCCGAAGTTACTCAACAACTTCGTGCTTATGGAATTTACCTTCCTCTCCAAGAGGAGAGAGAGCTTAGGAGGCCTCTTGAAGAGACCCCCAAAAGAAGACTCTCTCCCATTAGAGAGGAGGAATCCAAAGAGCAAGAAAACAATGAAAGTTTAAGTTCCTCTGAAGATGTGGCTCCACAAAGACGACGGTCTAGACAATCGCCCACTCCTCCCAAGAGAAAAAGATCAATACATAGTCCTTCTCCTCGTCACTCCAAAAGGAAAGAGAGGAAACAAAGGAAGAAAAGGGTTAGGAAGAGGTCACCCTCTTCTCCTTCTTCTTCACCTTCCTCCTCTTCCGACGAAAGCTATGGCTATTCTCCTAGAGAATACAAGAGGGGAGGACATCACAAATCATTTCCTGCATGGCGAAGGTCACAAAAGCTAAAGAAGTTCAAGGAGGGAGGAAAGAGGATCTCTTTTCTCACCTATGATGGCACCTTTGGTGCTACCGACAAAGTGTTGGCCTTCGTCCAGCAATTTGATGCGGCCTTTGGAGACGAGGGCTTCACAGAGTCCTCCAAGCTACACCATGTAGCTATGCACTTCCAAAAATCATCTCATCAATGGTGGGCTAGCCTTCGTGGCAATGGTGAAGCCCCAAAGACATGAAAAACTCTACGAGTTTCCATCATGAAGCAATTCCTTGCAAGCGATGCAAAGGACAAAGTGCTTACCGAATGGCGCAGCTTGAAGCTTCTCTCTCATGAGTCTATCCACAAGTACTTAGACAAGTTTTGGGATTTACATCTCAAGGCTACAGTCTTTCAAAAGATAGACTTTGCTGAGCAAAGGCAGCAATTTTGTGCGGGATTACCTGAAGAGATGGCCGAATACATCAACTCTCAACGGCCTGGTACTATTAGCGAAGTAATCCATCACATCATGGTTGCTTCACACATCAATTTCCATCAAAGGGCTAGATGTAAGGGCTAGACGTAATGTCAAGCCCATGGAAAACAAAGACAAAAATGATGCAAAGTCACTAGGTTCAAAATTCTTCCCAAGTTACTTCCAACAAAAACAACAATCGGTCCAAGGAGAAGGGAGTTTACAAAGGTAAAAACAAACTCTCTCCTGAAGATCTTGAAGCTTTTCGCAAGGACCATAAGTGTTTCAAGTGTGGGGAGCAAGGACATGGCTATCGTTCTTGCCCCAAGAAGAATACTCGCAATGAGACTCCTAGGGCTTCCAGCATCGAAGCTCCAAAAGAGGATGCTCATTGCAAAGGATAATCACTTTCCTATGCTTGGGGAAAGGTAAGAGAGCATGATGCCTTCATCTTGTTTGACCCTGGCTCTACTCACAACTTCATCTCAATGGAGTTGGCCACCAAGTTGGGCATTCAAGCTTTTGAGATGGGAGATATGGTAATGGCTGACACAGCTTTCAAGGGACAGCAAGCCTCTGTTACTCCCTTGATTGGGAAGTTAAGGCTTCATGTCCAAAGCTATGTCGACAAAGAAAACTTGTTCATATCTCCTCTCCAACATGAGGATGCTATCCTAGGGGCGCCATGGTTTGATCGCATGGCTGCCAACATGAAGTTCCCTGAAAGGAGAATCCACTTTACCTACAGGGAAAAGAACATGTATATAGATGCTAGTGAGCATGGTCGCACTAGTCCACTTGTAAATCCTCTTGATTTTGATAAGTCAATGAAGAGCTCAGTTTCTGCGTACATGATTTTTGTCAGAGAGTCTCTAAAAGATACTAATGTTTCATCAAATGTAAATGGTAGGAACCAAGAATAGACTTGTCTAATTTTCTAAAAGGATTTCAAGATGTGTTCATCGATGATATCCCTATGGACTTACCTCCAGCACGAGGGGATGATGACCATCTCATTGAGCTCCTTCCAGGTAGCTCACCGCCTAACAAACCTCCTTATCGAGTCTCACAAGCTCAACAAGAGGAGATCATGAGGCAAGTACAGGAATTGGTAGACAAAGGAATGGTGAGGCCTAGTTCCTCTCCCTTTTGTTCTCCAGTCCTTTTAGTGCGAAAGAAAGATGGTACATATTGTATGTGTGTGGACTATCGAGCACTTGAAACCATATCACTATCAAAAACAGATTTCCCGTGCCTCGGGTAGAAGATCTGTTTGATAAGCTACAAGGCTCTACCTACTTCAGTAGGATTGACCTTAAAAGTGGCTATCATCAAATAAAGATAGTGGATGAAGATAATTTAAAGACCGTGTTTCGCACAACATTTGGTCTTTATGAATATCTATCTAGTCATGCCTTTTGGTTTAGTAGCTACATTTAATCGTCTCATGGAGAAAATTTTTAGACCATACCACAAACTCACTGGAGTGTTCTTTGATGATATCATCATCTACTCCAAGTCTTTGGAGGAACATAAGCAACATCTCCAAGTGATTTTTCAAGCATTGAGGGAGAATAAGCTTTTTCTCAACCAAAAGAAAAGTGAGTTTTTCTTTCAAGAGATTCAATACTTAGGTCATATTATCTCTCAAGATGGTATCCGTATGGATCCATCAAAGTTAGAGGTAATAAAAGCATGGCTTAACCCAAGGAATCTACATGAGCTAAGAAGCTTTATTGGTATCTGTGCATATTATAGACGCTTCATAGCAAAATTCTCTCAAGTAGCAGGACCACTACACGACTTAACTAAGAAGAACGTTAACTGTGTATGGACTGCTAAGGAGAAAAATGCTTTTGATAAGCTCAAAGAGAAGCTTACTTCCCAACCAACCTCGTACTTCCGGATCTCTCAAAACCATTTGAGGTCCAATGTGATGCTTGTGGTGATTGCCTTTGAGCAGTTTTGCTTCAAGAAGTGAACGACTCTTGGGCATTTATGAGAAAGAGCTTTTAGTTGCTCTACACGCCCTAGACACATGGAAGTACTACTTATTGGGGACTCCATTCATTCTACGAACCGATCACCAAAGTCTCAAGTATTTCATGACGCAAACCAAGCTTTCCGACAAACAAATGAGGTGGGAAAATTTTCTTTCGCAATTTAATTTTCATATTTCTCACATTGCTGGTAAGCACAATCAAGTGGCTGATGCGCTTTCACGACGACCAAAAGTTAATGCGGTATCTATAGCTACCCACAATGATCTATCTTCTATGATAGATGAGTATACTACTGACCCTGACTATAGAGACATAATGTCAGCCCTTGCTTTGGGGAAGAAAGAGGAACCATTCACCTTGCAGGATGGTTATCTTCTCCACGACAATATGCTATGTGTTACACATTCCCTTCATGATAAATTTATGTATGAATCTCATGCTCCTCCATATGCGGGGCATAGAAGTATTCAATTGTGCACGTATGTCGCACGTGTCAATGCAAGGAACTTGCCGATACACCGCGTGCGAGCCACAAATGGCTCCAAGCACACAACAAGCCTAAACTAGTAAGCTCAAAGATGACGATGGTGTGTCACTCACCACTCTACGCTTGCTTCGTGGAGGATTCCTCGCCACAAAGAAGAGGGAGACGCTACTATGCCGCGCTCAACCGCATCGCCGCCGTCGTGCCGCCGCAATGCTCGATCGCACTCTCTCTCTCTCTCTTTCTCTCTCTCTCTCTCTCACACACGCATACACACACACACACACACACAGATGAAGAAGAAGAAGATGGAGATGGAGCAAGAGCACTCTTCAATTGCACAAATGAGAGAATGAGTGAATTTTAGGTTTAGTTGACTTTTATATGAGCTCGCCCCATTCACACTTGGGCGCCCATGCTTAGTCAACTAATCCCTTGAATGTTCCAGTTAGAGTGCGCCTCTCATCGGCGATCACTCTTACCCTTTTCCTATTGAACCGACAAGCTCGATATCTGACTCTACTAAATAAATAATACAATGTCCGCCGTAGGTTACAACGTCCATCGTAGGTGATAGGGTGTTCGTGAGTCGTGAGGGTTCACATGCCCCCCTTCCTGATGTAGATTCTGTCCTCGGAAGCTATTGAGTTGAAGCTCGTTCGTCGAGGTGGAAGAGCATTTGAGATGAATGTCCTTAGCCTTCTTCAGTCACTGCAAAATCAAACAACATTGGCACAGTAATTGCATTCTCATATAGAATTAAAAAGCATATGCAGTTGTAGGCAGACAATGTGATTGGTAACAGAATTTTAAACCATTTGTCAGCAATAAACATTAAATTGCAATATAATCAAATGCATAAACAGATGTAAAGGAAAAAATTAAACAAGTCTGGGGTCGCTAATTTAACGATCGAAAGGCACTAGAGATCGACTATTAATACCATGGGTAAGCTTCTTAATTTTCTCTGGTCAATTAAGTTGTTTAATCGCGAGAGCCAAGTATTTAATATTCGAGGGCTGACTAGAGGCTATACCTAGAAGACCTTGTAGTTAAGCTACGATAAAAGGAATTGCTCATGAAATCATCGCCTAATTTATTTTCTTTTCTTTGACCCCCCAAAGTCTTTTCACAGTGATTCAATTTTAATGTGTGTGCTTATTTTGTATGCCTTGGGTTTTTTGCTTTTCAAGGAAAAGCGCCCACACTAAGAACCTCTAGGGCTCTAGTACCATAGGCAATACATGTGAGTGAAGTACCAAATCAAGCTGAGATTTCTCTTCCAGCTTAAGATTTTACATTGTGGCACTTTGATTTTTTGTTTGTTTGTTTTTAACATTTTAATTTTGTAACTTTGGGGGGTCATATAACACTGTTACCCTCCCCAGGCTCATCACACTAGTAAACTCCCTTTATAATACTTAAGCTAAAGGTCAATAGGGACTAAGCCCACTAGAAAGCCCTAGTACATTTCACACACTGCTACCTAAATCGGATTAAGAGCCTAAGTAACCATTGATTATTAGGAAGGCATTCCCCATGGTATTAAGAGAAGATCTGTAACACCTAACTTGGTCAAACTAGCTTAGTCGGACTGCTTGATTTTTAAATCTAGACAAGTGATTATGACAAAAAATTACATTGAATTTAATGTTTGGTACTAAGTAAATGTGCTGAATATTATGCTATCAATCACAATCAAAGCAGACAAACACGGATGCAAAAAAGATAAGCAACAATGCTAATGGACAAGAAACACCTGTTTGTGTTGATGATCGTGCTTGATTCGAAAAGTGGATGAGAGAAAGATTCCACGAAGGTCCAAATCCTAACCACAGCAACACGCTCCTGTAAACACAAGGAAACACAAAGAATACCTCTAGGAGGCACATCAGTGGGAATAAGAACTTTGCTAATCACTAAACTCTAAAACAGAAACACTCCTATCGTACTGATCCTACCTACCCTCCATCACTTGAGGGATGAGGATCAAATGTGTTTGATGACATAGGTTTCTGTTTCAGTGTACCGGATGTGAATGTGTAGGTCTGGATCAATGTTATGACTTTTATTGTTGCATATTCGTTTGCTAAGTGCTCTTGCTCTTTACTTTTTTTCTTTTTCGTGAGTATAAGGCTTTATATATACATTCCCTAAGATTGGGAGATTGAGAGGTCAGGGAGGAAGGTTGAGAGGGGAGTGAGTGAATGATGGATGTCAGCAAACACTCCCCCCTTCCTTGGGTAGATCATACCGTTTGAAATGTGCTCGTCACCCTTTGAAACCAATTGTTCCAGTTGGTAATAGGTGAGGATTTTTGCCAATAGTTTTCTATTACCTTAGGTGTCTCATCGAGTTGCAAGGGTGGTAAGGTACTCTCCCAGGATCGAACTTGAAGTGGTTCATCAGGTGATTCTTGAACACTGGGAGGTGTGGATTCCTTTGTAGCTTCATAGTCCACTATTGTAGGTGGAGGATGTGGAGAAGCTTTTACCTCTATGGATGCATTACATGAGGAGCTAGAAGCTTCATGGGACTCCCCCCTTCCTGAGCTAGGTGGAACAAATTGTTCTTTCTTCGGTACCCAAACTAGCTCTGGAGCGGGTGTATAGCATTCTGTAATTTTTTTCTTTCCGTGATTGTCAATTTGTTTTGGAGCTACAAGATTGGGCTTACATGGGTTAGGTGACAGGTAAGAATACAATCTACGTTTTGGCACCCAGATTTGATCATTTCTTTGATAGTAGCCTTGGGCTTCCAATAGTTTTTTAGGAATCCAATGCCACGTTTCCTTACATTTTTTGGAGCGAGTGGGACGTTTCTTACAAGGCTTCTGTTTTTTAGCACTAGCTATGGTCGCTAAAGAAGCTTTAGGGACCCACTTGTATGTTTGCTTTGTTATATTAGGCTGAGTCTTGTCAGAAGCTATATGTATTGCTTCTAGAATATTTAAGGGTACGCGCGGTGGCATTTTATCCCCCTCAGGTGTTACCCAGGTCGTCCCCCTGTTTCCCCAAGTGTCTATGGTTGTTGCTAGGTGGACCCAATCCACATTGTCCGACTCAGTCATCCCAGGTAGTACATCCATATAAGGAGAATCTTCCCCAACATCAGTGTCCGCTTCACACGTGTAACAATACTGCAACGGGGACGAGTGAACTGTGGTGTCAGATCTATGATCAATTATAAACCTGTTTCCTAGAGAATGTGCTCGACCAGTTACAAGATCCACTCGAATGACAAAATCTTGGAACTGCGAGTAGACATGGTTTTTAGACCAGTCATGCACCATTTTTGCTTCCCTCATGAAAGGACGTCCTAAGATCATCTCCGATGCCATAGTGTGCTTGGAGAAATCCATAACAATGAAGGTAATCCTTATTTTATGTCCAAAGACCTTGATCTTGAGATCTTCTAGCATCCCAATAGGTTTAACAATAGACCCATTGGCCATCTTCACTAGTATGGTTGTGGTCGCAAGGTGGGGTCTTCCCATAGCTTCCCAGCAATTTTTAGTCACAATGCTAACCCCAGCGCCACTATCAAGGATTCCCTTCACAATTAATCCCTTAGTAGTGATTGGTATGGTCGCATTGGATTCATCACCCTCAAAGTATTGTCCCAACTTGTTAACAGGTATCTCTATAACAAGGTTCTCATCTAGGTTGGGTTGTGGATCTAAGTGTTCCTCCTCTATTGGCATCTCCCCAACTCCATCCATCTGGGCAAATTGTGGTAGCCCAAACTTTAGTTCTCCATTGGGGAAGGCTCGAAGAGCTGAGACTAGCTCAAGGTCTTTCAATATAGTTTGGACATGATGGTGGTTCTAACTTCTGAAGACATGAAATCCATCAATTTGGCAATGTTTAACGGCACCTTTTGGACTTGAGTCCCTTGACATGGGGAAGATGGGATCTCCATTTCTTCGATAGGATCAAGTAGTCCCTCTGTAAACATTCTTTCCATCAAGAAATGAGTACGCCCAATTTCCCATGACTTAAGTCACTTTCTTCTTGGATGACACTAGGTATGTCTAAGGGTCTATGGACTTGGTTGAGGTTGTTGCGTAGGGAACACGGTGTCTGTAATCTGGATCTTCCTAGGTGCTGGTTCTAGATCCCTTTGGGTATCTTCTACCAAACTCCTTGATTGCTTAACTCGCTCAATCTCCTCTGTGAAGGAGTACGAGCGGAAGTGCGACGCGAGAGAGAGTGCGAGAAGAAGAGCATGACGATATGGTGAACTCGCTCTACTGTAACGTGTAGAGCATAGTGAGTTCTTATTAGGTTTTTACAAAAGAATATGTGTACATACCTGGCGGCCCGCCCACTTACTTGGGCGACCACATTGGGCTTTATACCCCAACAACCTCCCACTTAGAGTCCAATGTGGTACTTTAAGTGTGAGAGAAGCTACTATACAAGCTAATATACAAGAGATGTAGAGAAGTGATGTACTACCCTACACCTAACTGCTTGCAAAAATGCGCAAAGCTCTCTGAGGGAAGTCCTTTTGTAAGTAGATCGGCATGATTTTCTGTGGTGTGAACTTTGACAAGCTGACGTTGCTTATCCTCGAGCATTTCCCTGATGAAATGATACTTCACATCCACATGCTTTGTCTTTGAGTGATAAACTGGATTGCGAGCTAATTGTATAGCACTTTGACTATCACAATATAACACAGGCATCTCTTCTTTGATTCCCAAATCTATTACTAGTCGATTAAGCCAAATTGATTCTTTGCATGCCTCTGATGCTGCAACATATTCAGCCTCTGTAGTAGACTGAGTAACACAATCTTGTAATCTAGAACGCCATGATACTACTCCACCAGCCAATGTAAAGACATACCCTGACGTAGACCTTCGGTTGTCTAAGTCACGTGCATAATCTGAGTCTGTAAAACCCTTTAGACTTAGCTCCTGACTCCCATAGCATATACGCATACTCTTTGTAGCTTTCAGGTATCTCAATATTCCTTTCACTGCCTCCCGATGTTTCTTGCCTGGGTTTGACATGTATCGACTTACTACTCCCACTGCAAATGCAATGTCTGGGCGAGTAGCAATCATTGCATACATTAAACTACCCACTGCAGACGCATATGGTATCTTATCCATTTTAGCCTGTTCTTCCTCAGACACAGGACAATCTTGTTTGCTAAGTTTCACATATGGTGGCAATGGAACACTCAATGCCTTTCCCTTCTCCATATTGAAACATTGCAAAACCTTGTCAATATACTCTGTTTGAGATAACCAAATCAACTTCTTTGATCTGTCTCTCTCAATGCGCATACCAAGTATATGACTTGCCTCACCCATGTCTTTCATGTCAAACGATTTTTCCATCTTTGACTTCAAAGCTGAAATTTCTTCCAAGTGCTTGCCAGCAATCAACATGTCATCCACATACAAAATAAGGATCAGCCAACTACCATCCTTAGCCTTCTTTGTATATAGACAGTGATCAAACTCACTACGTTTGTAGCCTTGAGAAAGCATAAACTTGTGGAATTTATGGTACCATGCCCTCAGTGATTGTTTTAAGCCATAAAGACTCTTTAACAACTGGCATACCAAATCTTCCTTGCCTTTCTCAACAAACCCTTCTGGCTGCTGCATGTAAATTTCCACATCTAAATCACCATGCAAGAACGCTGTCTTGACATCCATTTGGTGCAACACCAAATCTAATATGGCAACCAATGCAAAAAAGCATCTCAATGTAGTCATCTTGACCACCGGAGAGAAGACTTCATCAAAGTCAATGCCTTGTTCTTGCTTAAAACCCTTGGCAACAAGCCTTGCTTTGTACTTTGGCTGACTATCATGAGCGGTGATCTTATACCTGTAAACCCATTTACAAGGTAGAGCCTTTTTGCCCTGTGGTAATTTAACTAGCTTCCATGTCTGGTTTTTATGCAGAGCTGTCATCTCTGACTACATGGCCAATTGCCAATTCCCGGAGTCCTTCATTTGCACTGCTTCCTTGTAACATGAAGGCTCATTGCAATCAGTCAACATGAAATAGTTCATAGATGGAACAAACCGATCAGGAGGTCGCGTGATACATCCAGATCTACGCAAAATAGGTGGCTCAGGCTCAGCCACAACCTGTGGTTCCAATCTATCCTGTCCTTGCTCCTCTTGAGCCCTGACATTTTGTCTTGCACGTGCAGGTCCATCTTCTTCGAAGACAACTCTTCTAATCTCCTCAACCCTCTCTGGTTTAGAATGATATTTGGATTCATTAAAGTGAACATCATTGCTGCGGATAACCTTTCTGGATTCGGGATCCCAAAGTTTGTACCCCATCTCACCAGAATTACCATAGCCTAGAAAGATGCACTTTCTACTCTTTGGCTCAAGTTTGTTCCTAAATTCCTTTGGAACGTGAGTATATGCCTCACAGCCAAAGACTCTGAGATGCTTGTATGAGGGCATTTTGCCTGACCATACCATCTCTGGCACTGAATCCTTCTGCAAAACCTTGCTAGGAGATCTATTTATAAGATGAACAGTTGTTGATACAGCTTCAGCCCAAAACCCATTTGGCAGTTGTGCATTAGACAACATACTTCTGACCTTCTCTTGTATGGTCCTATTCATCCTCTCAGCAACACCATTTTGAGGAGGATTGTAAGGAGCAATAAGTTCACGTTTTATACCTTTTGACTCACAAAAGTCCTGAAAGGCCTTTGAAACATACTCTCCACCATTGTCAGTACGTAAGCATTTAAGCTTCTTGCCACTCTGATTCTCCACAAGTGTCACAAACGTTTTGAAAACACTAAACGCTTCATCCTTGTGCTTGAGAAAGTAAACCCATACTTTCCTCGAGTAATCATCTATAAATGTCATAAAGTAAGAAGCTCCCCCTAGAGATAGGTTAGGCATAGGTCCACACAAATCACTATGAACAAGTGCCAACCATGTATCTCTTCTACTGCTTATATGCTTATGTGGCTGCTGTGTTTGCTTACCATACAGACAATGTTCACATAATTCAAAATCATTAAATGACAAGCCAGGCAAATAACCAGAACGAGACAAGATTTCCATTCCTTTCTTGGACATATGTCCTAACCGGCTATGCCACAAAGAAACGTTTGGCTGCTCGGTTACATTGATTACATTTATTCAAATGCTTCAAGCGACTTATAAAGTCTCTCACCGACTCTCCTTCCTCTCATTGGGCCTTCTAGAGCTGAGAGGCTACACCCCAAAGCACTCCCTCTGGTATGTATTCTTTTAAGAACAGTCTCCTAAGAGTAGGGTAAATCGTTTTTTCTTCCACCCTTAGGGTTCTATACCAATCCCTAGCCTTTCCACTTAAGGTTAGGCTTAAAGCATTGCTCTTATGTAGGTCATTGTGTTCTCCTAGAGAATCGCATATTTGTTCAAACACTTTGATATGCTTTCTCACATCCCCGTCTCCACTAAATTTTTGTGTGAGCTTGGCTATTTGTGCTGCCTTACTTCTAGGCTCTCTATCAGGCGCGTAACGCATATTCTCAGCAATAGATCGACCGATAGCTTGAGCAAATGTTGCCAAGTCACCTAAATGAGCAGGCACCGTGGGTGAAGGCGCTCCAGAGACTACATGTGGAGTAGGTATTGGCATTGGGCTTGGCGCATAGGAAGCCCTTGGGTTCCACGTTGGGTACGATGTTGTGCCATGTGGTGGTCCATAGTTCATATGGGTGGCCCTAGGCATAGCAGACGTCGGATGTGACATGCTAATGCTAGCCGATATAGTCCCTTGGAAATAAGAACTTGTGTATTGTGGTTGTGGAGCATAGGTAGTTGTAACAATGGGAGGGGTAGGGACTACATGAGTGTGATGACCCATAGGTGCATACGATTGGTACATACTTGTAGGTATTGTTGCAGGCATTGAGCTACCATGTAGTGGTGCTTTACTAACAAATGAGGTCCATGGCGTGTTTCTCGGCATGCCCATCATTGGGGTAGGCATGGTAGCCGTGGTGTCATCAAGGGAAAGATGAGATAGACTTGGAAAGGTTAAGCTATCACTTGTGGGCTCAAATTGCACTGAGACACCTGGAGAAACAACATATGGAGGATCCATCAGACTTACCGAAGGAGTCTCCATTTGTGATAAGGTCGGTTGTTTAGCCTTTCCTGTATCTAAGAATCTCATGAGACCCGTTGAAGGCATGTTGATCCCCTTGTTCTGTCTCTCTAACGCAATGACCCTATGGATGACCTCACAAACTCTTTGTTGTTGATCATCCACACTAGTAGCACCCATTGTGGATTGTAGGACATCTAACCAACCCACGTGATAGGTGTGACCTGTGTATAGGTTGGTCAGAGTTTCCGTTTGTAGTTCGTACTCCCAGTTCTCATTTAAGAACACTCCATCTAGGATTGAGGTGCTAGGTGCAATGTTAGTTTCTAGGGGTTGGCCCTTAGCGATTGCTCTCTTAGCAAGGATATTGACATAGGCCCTTTCGATTTTAACTCTCTTCGTTGCTCTGCCTTGCGTAAGCTCTCAATTTCCTTTTCCCTCGCTGCAAGGATATATCGCTCAACCTCTTGCACTTCGGCAAGGCTTCTACCATCGGGTAATATGACCTCGGAGGGAAAAAACTCTGAAGAGTCAGGAGGTGCATTGAATGAAGTATTCACGTGCACATTCTCTAACGGTATAGGGTCTACGTTGGTCACGAATGGAGAATTTACTTCCCCACCCCCCTCATTTAGATCATTAGGTCCATGTTCGGAGCGAGTGGCTCTACTAAAGGTTTCCTTCAGGCGGCTAAGCACGCTCGGCCCGGACCGCGGGCCCATGGCATGCATGTCTTGGCTTGAGCTATCGGGATTAGGCATTGGGAAACCCTCTATGACGTCGTAGTCAGAGGAAGAGTCACTAGCCGCTATGTTCGGGTCTTGGTTTGTACTACCTTGGGTCCCCGTCGAGGGCACGGAACCTAAAGTAGGTGGATATTGAGAACTCGCATAAGTCGAAATTCTCTCTAGTTGCTCCGTCTCTAGCACACGACCAGAGCGCAGATGCATGTGCCTTTGGCACCCTACAAGCGTCGGCGAATAACCTGGAAGGTTAACCACTTACTTTTTTAAGCGTCCCGTTTTCACTCGTGTTTTTTACGTTTTTAATGTTTGTTTGTTTTTTTTTTTTTTAAATGTGTGATAGCTCGACACGAGAGTATCACTTAGAGGGTTGCTGTGTGCTTTACATCACAATTTTCGGGCATCTGAAGTTCCGTTGGTCCTCAAAAAATCGATTTTTAGCTACGTGTGAAGCTAAAATTAGTTTTTTTAAAAGGCAATTGAGGCCTAGGCCTGAGCGTGAGCTTGGGTTTGGGTTTGGGTCTGGGAGATATTCCCGATCCCGGTCCTACCTTTAAATTTTTTTAATTTTTTTTAAATAAAAAATTTATATAAAGGATAAGGTCGCCGCAGCCTGCGCAAGAGCACACACACACACACACTCTATCTACCTACTTCTAACTAATACACCTACTATTACACACTAACACACTCTATTAACTCTCACAGATCTACTTCCTACTTACTGTACACAGAAAACTAACAACCTTAGTACACAGAGAATAAACACAGTACCTTTGAAAACTCCATTAACAAAGAAAACTAACAACCTTAATACACAGAGAATAAACACAGTACCTTTGAAAACTCCATTAACAACAAAAACACACAGTATAACACCAAATCCCTCTTCTCAACACACACACACACTCTCCTTCCTTACCTTTCCTCCAATTGAAATTGCACCACAAAAGAAGCACAGAGTGCCATTCAAGCTTAGTGTATGGAAATCCCCGGCAACGGCGCCAAAAATGTGAGCGTATGTCGCACGTGTCAATGCAAGGAACTTGCCGATACACTGCATGCGAGCCAAAAATGGCTCCAAGCACACAACAAGTTTAAACTAGTAAGCTCAAAGATGACGATGGTGTGTCATTCACCGCTCTACGCTTGCTTCGTGGAGGATTCGCCGCGAAGAAGAGGGAGACGCCGCTACGCCGCGCTCAACCACCTCGCCGCCGTCGTGCCGCAGCAATGCTCGATCGCACACTCTCTCTCTCTCATGCACACACACACACACACACACACACACACACACACAAGGAGATGAAGAAGAAGAAGATGGAGATGGAGCAAGAGCACTCTTCAATTGCACAAATGAGAGAATGAGTGAATTTTAGGTTTAGTTGACTTTTATATGAGCTCACCCCATTCACACTTGGGCACCCATGCTTAGCCAACTAATCCCTTGAATGTTCCAGTTAGAGTGCGCCTCTCATTGGCGATCACTCTTACCCTTTTCCTATTGGACCTACAAGCCCGGTATCTGACTCTACCAAATAAATAATACAATGTCCGCCGTAGGTTACAACGTCCATCATAGGTGATAGGGTGTCCGTGAGCCGTGAGGGTTAACATCAACCTACTTTTCGAGGAGTAGAGACATACTTCTATTGCCCTACCATGAAAGTGGACATACAAGAGTATGTTTCAAAATGTGTAGTATGCCAAAAGACCAAGTATGATAGAGGGAAGCAACCTGGATTACTCCAGCCATTGCCTATCCCAAATTCACCATGGGCCTATTTAACTTGAGAGTAGCGGAAATTAATGAGAGTACTTTTGAGAAATGACTTTGTGAGCATAGCGGGTGAACATAATTGAAGATAGCAACATAATCATAGCAATTAGTTAACTTGGCATGAACAATACTTTTGCAAGAGAGAGAATTTAGAGACATGACAACAATTGAGGACCGGATCTATGTGGAGCCGGTCCCCCCTCCAGTCCCCCCTCCAATAGGCATTTGTATTATGATTTCTCCCATTAAGAGAGACTTGTTACAATACAATCTTTCTGTTCCTTGTAGCCTAAGTGATGCAATGAAGATGGAAAGCTTCATGCATCACAAACATAACATAAACTTGAAAAAAGCTTTAACTATCTCAAGCCTCAGTCCCAAGACCTCAAACACCTTCGAAGGTGGAGAGAGCTAGCAAGGAATGAGGGTAGGGAAGAGGAAGAAGAAACATTTCATAGGAGAAAGATTAGTTCCTCACTTATCATAACTCTTGTTTCTAGCATACATAATAGCATAGTAATGAAGAAGAAGGAGATGGCAAGCTTAAGCATTGAAGCATGGCTCTTGGTTGGATTTGCACTCCATAGCCAAGAGTGTTGGTGTAGGCTCTCAACCTCTACTTGCTTGGAGAAGGAGAGGGAGCTCTTGCACTTTGCATAGCACACCATGAGAGTGTTTGTGAGTGTGTGTGGGTGAGTATACCCCCTAAGCAACCCCATAGCTTGCTTGGGTCGACCCTCCCTTGTAGCTCATGCTTGAATCTCATTGGACCCCTCCAGGCCTAGCCAATCACAAGCAGGAGGCATTACAAGCAGCAAGGGTAGCCTTGAGACAAGTGTTCCCCTTTCCCCTTTGAGAGAGAGGACTTGATAAATGCAAAATCAATTAATTAAATATCCTAAATTATCATTGGACCCCTTGGGTGGCAAACCAATAGGCTTCAGGCACACCATGAGGGCAACATGAGGAGGAACTTGACAAGTGTCCCTTCTGCTTTCTTTGTACCATGCATGCCTCGTGTGAGTGTGTGGGTGTTCTTTCTCATCCCCCCTCATGTAGGGATCACCCCCTCCTTGTAGGGATTGAATATTTGACTTTTCGACACCTCAAACCCCTTATGTA
Source organism: Adiantum capillus-veneris (assembly GCF_014529385.1). Taxonomy (NCBI): domain Eukaryota; kingdom Viridiplantae; phylum Streptophyta; class Polypodiopsida; order Polypodiales; family Pteridaceae; genus Adiantum; species Adiantum capillus-veneris. The sequence goes on along the minus strand of NC_140960.1, from coordinate 99,851,387 downwards.
TAGGCCCAGTTCCCACCACAAGCTTGGCCCTTAAGCACTTTAAACTTGGGCTGGGTTCTCACCTCAAGTGCAACCCTAGCATCTCAAGCATGTCAAGCACCTCAAGCATCTCAAGCACCTCAAGCACCTTAGTCATCAAACATGGTCATCAAACATGACAAGCAGGACAAGCACCTGGAGCTCGTTCGGGTTCCCGCGCCTCAAGGTCAGCCCTAGCTTACCTAAGGTCAAAGGACTTTTACACACATTATTGGAGGTCTTCAATGAAGCTAACCCTAAGTTCTTATGCTCCATCGGTTAGGCTTGCTCTTTGATAGACCATCTCTTATTTGGGCCCCTTTACCATTGGCCCCGTGTTGAGATAGATCTATAAGCACATGTCTATATCTTAACCCTTGTTCCCGTTTATTCTCCCACATTAAGTGATCAGTTTAATATGAGAAAATCATTTGGGTTGGTTAGATATTAGATATTAGATTTTATGACATTACCTCTCTCTTGAAATCATCGTCGTCCTCGACCATGAGGTAGAAGAGATAAAGCCTTAGTCATTAGTCAATTTTACTTAGCGGGTAGAGGATCCCTTCTTACCCTATGACATCTTTCCAAGATGGATGACTAATCCATTCGGTGCTTGGGAGACATAGCTGCCCCAAGCATGTCTGCTCCTTAGTCCATTTCATTCTCCCAAAGTAGAGTGACAAATTCTAATTGGTGTTTGAGAGACGTCGTCATCACAAACATGATTCTAAGCATGCATATTAGTTAAATTTGTGCACAATTGAAAAGTGGGATAGTCTTATAAGACAAAAACACGAGTCATTAAGAAATTTGTACATTTGCTTACTGTAATGTAGCATTGACAAGGTTCATACTATCCTTAAATTGTATTCCTTGCATCCATGTAGCATCTTCAAAAGGATAATTTTTGAACTTAATAAGATACCGTCGGATAATCTTACCATGTCGTAGTACCTTGTCTTCATGCCGAAGGACAGCTTCGGGTAGTAGCACCTCTTCTTGGTCTTCAACTTCGGGAGGGTCTTCAATAATTGGTTCACTTGGTGGCTCGCCTTTGTAGGGCTTAAGTAGGCTTACATGAAAGGCATTGTGTATGAGCCAATGGTTGGGAAACTTGATTTGATAAGCCGTCTCATTGATGGGCTTCAAGATTTGGAAAGGACCATAGTATCTTTTTGCTAGTTTAGCATAATACTTTTGATGGCCCGTAGGACGTTTTCCCGTCGTTTGCCTTAATCGAGCCTTAGGAAACTTGAGTAAGACCCAATTATTTTCTTTGAACATTAAAGCCCTTCTGTGCTTATCAGCAACAACTTTTTGCGTTTGTTGAGAGATGGATATAGCCTCCTTAATCTTTTGAGAAGATTCTTGTAGATCATGGCTATACTCATCGACGTCGAAGATCTTCCCATGTACTTTGAGTAGCAAGGGACTTTTAGGTCTTCCCTCAATGATCTCAAAAGGTTCTTTTCCTGTAGAAGTATGTACAATATTATTGTAGGCATACTTTGCAAGAGGTAAGTACTTTTCCCATTGTGATCGTTGATCTACTTTGGTGACATAAGTCTTGAGTAGATCGAGTATCGTAAGATTGGCTATCTCACTTTGGCCACCCGTTTGTGGGTGATAGGCCGAAGAGAAATTCAATCTTGTTCCTAGATTTTCAAAGAGACCTTTCCAAAAATTAATGGTCATTCTAGGATCTCTATCTGACACGATGGATGTGGGTGATCCATGGTGCTTGAAAATTTTAGATATGAAGAGATTTGCCATTTGATGTGCCTTAATAGTCTTTTTGACAGGAATAAAATGTGCTTGTTTGCTAAACCTGTCTACTATTGTCCATATTCCCGTATTCCCATGGATAGACTTGGGTAATCCAAAGATGAAATGAGAGAGTCTTCTTTTGGGGGTCTCTTCAAGAGGCCTCCTAAGCTCTTTCTCCTCTTGGAGAGGAAGGTAAATTCCATAAGCACGAAATTTTTGAGTAACTTCGGCTTGCAAAGCAGGGTTGCCCATAGCTTGGTGCAACCTAGTGACGAGATAATTCACAAACATGGGAGCATCATCATTAGCACCTTCATGTGCAAAATCAAAGTTATCAATGTTCATTCTACTCTCTTGATTATTGTCAGCCATGTTAACAAAATTTATGTATGTACTTAGTGTATGCTTTGGCAATTCAAAACCTTAGTTGCCACTCCTCTTAGCCTTTGAAAATCGGCTCTTAAGTATTTACACCCACAACTCGAAGTGAAAATGCTTACAATGCTACATTACAGTAAGCAAATGTACAAATTTCTTTTAATGACTGATGTTTTTGTCTTATAAGACTAGCCCTCTTTTCAATTGTGCACAAATTTAACTAAAATGCATGCTTAGAATCATGTTTGTGATGACGACGTCTCTCAAACACCAAGTAGAATTTGTCACTCTACTTTGGGAGAATGAAATGGACTAAAGAGAAGACATGCTTGCGGGCAGCTATGTCTCCCAAGCACCAAATGGATTAGTCATCCATCTTGGAAAGATGTCATAGGGTAAAAAGGGATCCTCTACCCGCTAAGTAAAATTGACTAATGACTAAGGCTTTATCTCTTCTACCTCATAGTCGAGGACGACTATGATTTCAAGAGAGAGGTATGTCATAAAATCTAATATCTAATATCTAACCAACCCAAATGATTTTCTCATATTAAACTGATCACTTAATGTGGGAGAATAAACGGGAACAAGGGTTAAGATATAGACATGTGCTTATAGATCTATCTCAACACGGCGCCAATGGTAAAGGGGCCCAAATGAGAGATGGTGTATCAAAGAGCAAGGCTAACCAATGGAGCATAAGACCTTAGGGTTAGCTTCATTGAAGACCTCCATTAATGTGTGTAAAAGTCCTTTGACCTTGAGGCGCGGAAACCCGACCCAGCTCGAGGTGCTTGTCCTATTTGATGACTAAGGTGCTTGAGGTGCTTGATGATTGAGGTGCTTGAGATGCTTGAGGTGCTTGATGATTGAGATGCTTGAGGTGCTTGACATGCTTGAGATGCTAGGGTTGCACTTGAGGTGAGAACCCATCCCAAGCTTAAAGTGCTTAAGGGCCAAGCTTGTGGTGGGAACTGGGCCTATGCATGAGGGGCTTGAGGTGTCAAAAAGTCAAATATTCAATCCCTACAAGGAGGGGACGAACCCTACATGAGGGGGGATGAGAGAGAACACCCACACACTCAAACAACGCATGCATGGTACAAAGAAAGCAGAAGGGACACTTGTCAAGTTCCTCCTCATGTTGCCATCATGGTGTGCCTGAAGCCTATTGGTTTGCCACCCAAGGGGTCCAATGATAATTTAGGATATTTTATTAATCGATTTTTCATTTATCAAGTCCTCTCTCTCAAAGGGGAAAGGGGGACACTTGCCTCAAGGCTCCCCTTGCTGCTTGTAATGCCTCCTGCTTGTGATTGGCTAGGCCTGGAGGGGTCCAATGAGCGTCAAGCATGAGCTATAAGGGGGGGTCGACCCAAGCAAGCTAGGGGGTTGCTTAGGGGGTATACTCACCTACACACACACACACACACTCACAAACACTCTCATGGTGTGCTATGCAAAGTGCAAAAGCTCCCTCTCCTTCTCTAAGCAAGTAGAGGTTGAGAGCCTACACCAACACGCTTGGCTATGGAGTGCAAATCCAACCAAGAGCCATGCTTCAATGCTTAAGCTTGACATCTCCTTTTTCTTCATTACTATGCTATTATGTATGCTAGCAACAAGAGTTATGATAAGTGAGGAACTAATTCTTTCTCCTCTGAAATGTTTCTTCTTCCTCTTCCCTACCCTCATTCCCTGCTAGCTCTCTCCACCTTCGAAGGTGTTTGAGGTCTTGGGACTGAGGCTTGGGATAGTTAAAGCTTTCTTAAAGTTTATGTCATGTTTGTGATGCATGAAGCTTTCCATCTTCAGTGCATCACTTAGGTCACAAGGAACACAAAGATTGTATTGTAACAAGTCTCTCTTAATGGGAGAAATCATAATACAAATGCCTATTGGAGGGGGGACCGGCTCCACATAAATCCGGTCCTCAATTGTTGTCATGTTCTCTAAATTCTCTCTCTTGCAAAAGTATTGTTCATGCCAAGTTAACTAATTGCTATGATTATGTTTCTATCTTCAATTATGTTCACCCGTTATGCTCAAAAAGTCATTTCTCAAAAGTACTCTCATTAATTTCCGCTACTCTCAAGTTAAATAGGCCAATTCCATTACACCCTAAGCAACCCCCTAGCTTGCTTTGGTCGACCCCCCCTTATAGCTCATGCTTGAAGCTCATTGGACCCCTCTAGGCCTAGCCAATCACAAGCAGGAGGCATTACAAGCAACAAGGGTAACCTTGGGACAAGTGTCCCTCTTTCCTCTTTGAGAGAGAGGACTTGATAAATGCAAAGACAATTAATTAAATCTCCTAAATTATCATTGGACCCCTTGGATGGCCAACCAATAGGCTTCAGGCACACCATGAGGAGGAACTTGACAAGTGACCCCTTTGTTTTCTTTGTACTAGGCATGCCTTGTGTGAGTGTGTGTGTTCTCTCTCCTCCCCCCTCATGTAGGGCTCGCCCCCTCCTTGTAGGGATTAGATTTGACTTTTACACACCTCAATCCACTCAACCTTGGCCCTTAAGCACTTCAAGCTTGGGCCGGCTTCTCACCTCAAGTATAGCCCTAGCATCTCAAGCATGACAAGCACCTCAAGCATCTCAATCATCAAGCACCTCAAGCACCTTAGTCATCAAGCACGACAAGCACCTCAAGCTTGGGTCGGGCTCCCACCTCACGCACAACCCTAGCTTACCTATGGTCAAAGGACTTTTACACTCATTATTGGAGGTCTTCAATGAAGCTAACCCTAAGGTCTTATGCTCCATTGCTTAGCCTTGCTCTTTGATAGACCATCTCTCATTCGGGCCCCTATACCATTGGCATTGTGTTGAGATAGATCTAAAAGCACATGTCTATATCTTAACCCTTGTTCCCGTTTATTCTCCCACATTAAGTGATCAATTTAATATGAGAAAATCATTTGGGTTGGTTCGATATTAGATTTTATGACATAATAATAATAACATGTAATTATGCTCATCCTCAAGAAAGTAATAACCTCTAACTCTACTATGTACGCTATTCACATGGGGTGTATATTAATTTCAGGCAATGAGTATAGTTAGAGGTTATTAGACGGGAAGTCTAAGGAGAATTTTAGGCTTCTTGGCTTTTGAGTGTGTCCACGTGGACCCAATAAAAATAGGAACAACATCTATATACAAGAAATTGCTCCTCTTGAAGTCTACGAGCTATTAAAACAAGTATCTACAAAGTCTAAACTTCATGTAGCTCCATCATCACAGACTCGAGGTAAAAATGGATGCACAATCCTTCATCTCCTTCAAAGAGCATAAACGCAGACCTATGCGATGGTATAAACAGTATACACACACACCCGTTGCAATGGGATAAACACTATACACACACACACACACACACACACACACACACACACACATCTTTATAATAACAACGCCAAGCTTGTCATCATGCAATTTTTTTGTTCTCTCTAGATGATATTTGTCAAGTGCAGGGGCCTTACTATGCACCGTGTGCGAGCCACGAAAGGCTTCAAACACACAACCTTGCTGCAGGCGAGCTCGGCTGGGTCGCCGTCCAAGTGGGAGTATCATGTTGCATTGAAGAGGGAGCTTGTTGTTGCTGCTCAACCACCTCATTGTCTCTAGTGCCAACACGCAATGCTCCCCCCCCCCCCCCCCCCCCCCCCCCTCTCACACACACACACACACACACACACACACACACACACACACACACACACACACACATACACACACATATATGTCACTTTCATGTGTGCTTATTGTTCTGAGAATGGATACTTGCTGATATTTAACACTACATGGATGGTAGGTATAAGTTAAAAAGGTTTTAAGTAGTACATGGATAGCAACTGATAGGTTCATTGACACCTATAATATGTATTCAAAGCTAACGAATATGTTATCTTGTTTATATGGATGTAGGTGAGGACTCTATCTTTACTTATGATCTTTTTGACTTTGTTATTGTCCATCACTGTCGAATTTGGTCTCTTTCACTTATAAATAAGTTTTTCTTGACTATCTTATATACAAAACACTAGAATGATACCTCATTCTCACTATGATGTACAAAAATGAAACAAAGTCTAAGTTGTTTTTGTGCTAATCATTGTCCTTTGTCCAAAGCCAGCTATGTTTTGAATTGTTATCTTCTTTTGTGTATAAGGTATAAGTCTAAAAAATAGCAACACACACGTCCTAAACACAAGGTTCTCCTAGAAAGCTGGGAAACAAGGACGTTGGTTTGGAGATTTTTGTCTATACGCTTTGATGGACCCACTCTCTTGTTAGGTTGACAGGTGCTAGGTGGTCTTTCCTTGTCTATAGATCGGATTCCTGCTCATAGCTATTGTAGTCTTTGACTCTGCTAGTTTTAAGTTACAGGTTAATCCAAAATTTCTTACCTTTATATGATTAATTTGATTCTTATGATTACAAGAACTTTTACATATAAAAAAACCACTCTTGGTGGATGGATGGTTTGTTTGAGGACTATTTATAGAAACTGGTTAAATCATGGAAAAATTCTACGATTGACTATGAACGGCATCCATACTATTCTCTATTGGCTAACAAAGCCTGAAAACTTTGACTGGAGTATAATCCTCTCTGTTAACAGAGACTCATGGATTTTCTAATATGATACAGCTCTTTGGCTTCAGACTTGACTATTCTATTCTCATCAACTTGATGAGACAGTAGGCCTATACTAAACGGGCCTACTGCCGACTCATTGAGTATGGTGCCTGGGTTAGGCAGGCGTGCGTGGACACACACACACATGTCACTTTCATGTGTGGCTTATTGTTTTGAGAATGGATACTTGCTAATATTTAACACTACATGGATGGTAGGTATAAGTTAAAAAGGTTTTAAGTAGGACATGGATAACAACTAATAGGTTCGTTAACACCTGTAATACGTATTCAAGACTAACGAATCTGCTATCTTGTTTATATGGATGCAAGTGAGGACTCTATCTTTACCTAGGATCTTTTTGGCTATGTTGATATCCATCATTGTCGAACCTGGTCTCTTTCACTTCAAAGTAAGTTGTTCTTGACTATCTTCTATACAAAACACTAGAATGATACCTCATTCTCACTATGATGTACAAAATGAATCAAGGACTGAGTTGCTTTTGTGCTAATCATTGTCTTTTGTCTAAAGCCATCTATCTTTTGAATTGTTATGTTCTTTTGTGTATAAGTATAGGTCTAAAAACAACAACATACACACACACACACACTCTCTCACAGCCAGAAGCATGCGATGGAGAAGGATATGGAGCAAGAGCACTCTATGTATTGCACATATGAGAATGAGAGAGTTTTAGGTTTACAATGGCTTATCTATGGGTTTGTCCCTTTCAGACACAACATCTCCACTTGGCCGATCAAAACATATAAACCTAATCTGGTAAAGTTATGGTGCACCTCTCATTGGTGATCACCCAATCAACTACCTTGTACATTTAAAACCGACAAGCCTAGACCATGACTAAAAAATACTCAAAATAAGAGTTAACCACCATCATGGGTTAACATGCTCTCCTTCTTGATGTAAATTTCGTCCTCGAAATTTATGAATGTGCCAACTAGGAAGCAAGAACTCGATCAATACACTCTTCATGGACCTTGTAGCATTTAAACATCTTGATGAGAGTAGTGGTCCATGGACGTGCTCACAATCAAGAGGTTAAACACTACAAGACTATGTTAGTTCAATATAAGGCAAGTCAGTGAAGATATAGAAATGTAAGAATCAAGCAAACAATGGTAAGCATGAAATGCATGAAGTTATGAAAGTTGCATTGTCGCGTAGAGAGTATACATCAAGTATCAATTAGGGATCCACATAAATTAATGAGCTAGAGTGTTGGCATTATTAGCTTGTCTTGTAGTCAACAGCTACACTAAATTTTGATCTAGATCTACGTATCGAGTTTACATAATCGCGTATTAAGAGTAGTTACCCTATTGGTACTCGTTGGTTTTAAGATAATTGATGATGATCTCCAATAAGCTAGAATCAAATAAATACCTCTACAAAAATAATAATAACATACCAGAGACTAAAATTCATAATTTGATCCGTAAGCTCCCTCTCATTATTTCAAAAAATAGCTATCTTGTGAAGGCCAAAACAAAAATACAAATTTTGGCCCCATAGCAAAAGTGCTACGTCAAAAGTTGGGCCGAGAAAACCTAGGGTCTCAATGTTAGCTTGGTCCATTGCTGCTAACATCTCTCATTCATTTGACTCGGCTGAAGGCTCTTCCACAAGTAGCTCTTGGGTCCGCTCCACATTCAAACGTGTGGCATACGTGTGTTGTGTGGTGCTCACATCATACATGTTCACTTTGGTGACTGGAGGGATTGTCAAAATGTTGTCCATTCTCTTATCAGATAGATGGACCGGCGCAAGTGTCTTGTCGTACCTGAAGCATAACATCCTAAGAGAATTGATATCCAACAGCTCGATCAGAAAGTCCTCGGCTACCTCGTGGAGGAAACCTATCGCACTTCTGGCCCACCAAAAATCCAAATTCGTGCTCTTACAAATCTGGCGAACTACTCTTTGGAAGGGTAACTTAGGAATAGCTAGAGAGATATGCCTCCCTCTAGAGTTTGCGCAGCTCAAGCAGAAAGCTTCGGTTCTGCTCGTACCTCTAACTACGCATTGTTTCCCAAAGAGTAGGTAGGGTTTTGCCTGCAACTCTTGAGGATGAAGGTTAATTGTCTTGCAGGTAAACCTTCCTTGCGGTCTGCTTCGTGCAAGCCATGGAAACAAGTGTTTGCCTTGGAAAGGGTTGTGGGGAATAATAAAAAGAAGATTGAGCAATGAGAAGGTTAGGTTGCAAAAGCTGACTCTTAAGAGGTGAGGATAGAGGTCAAACAGTAGTGGGATATATGGAAATAGAAACGTTATATAAGCACCAAGGATATCATCATCATTACTAAACATGGGATATGCATGTGGCGGTAGCCACAATTAATTGAGTAGCTCATCATCATTGGAAAGAGTGCATCACTGCATGAAGGACACGTGGCATACTGCATGTTGACTATGTGGTTGTCGCGGCACAACGTGATATGGGATGGGTCTTGATCAACCAAACCCCCTCCTCGTGTTGTTTCGCAACAAGGAAAAATGTCGCAGCACAACACGAGAAGGGGGAGTGTACCATAGCCCACCCGACGTCCTTATCTTGTTGTGGCGTGACACTCTGATGGCGTGCCACAACGCGATAGGTACCAACCATGTTGTCGAGATGCCTTCCTATCGTGTTGTGACGCAACATTTGTATGTCACGTAACAACGCTATAGGAACCATCCATATCGTGGAGATACTCCCTATCGTGTTGTGGTGTGATATTTGGATGTTGCTCCACAACACGATAGGGACCACCCATATCGTGGACACGCCTCCAAATGTCGCGCCACAACGCGATATGAACCACCCATATCATGGATGCACCTTCCTATCGCGTTGTGGTGCAACATTTGGATGTCGCATCACAATGCGATAGGACCACCCATATTGTGGATGCGCCTCCCTATTGCATTGTTGCGCGACATTTGGCTGTCGCGTCACAACGCGATAGGGACCACCCATATCATGAAGAGAGATCCCTACCACGTTGTGGCGCAACATTTTTTTGTTGCTGTAGAGTGCGAGAATATCAACGGTTGTGTGACATAAACCTCCCACTCGGATTGTGGTGCGGCACATTTTGATAAAAGCTCTTCCTTCATAACCAGTGTGACCAAAAAAGAAACAAAGAGGCAGAGACAAAGGAACAAGATATGAAGACATTTGCATTATCATCAAGGACTCCATTACACAAGAGTAAGAGGTGATAGATGCACTATCTTGTTTGTCCATTACAAATTTTTCTTCTTCTTCCTTTATTGTTGGTGGTTTCTTGTCCTCGGTCTTTGCAGTGCTGGTTTTCCCAGCCTTTGCCTTCTAGTTTCCTTTGTTTTTCTTCTTCAGCTCCTTTCGAAGAGCTTTTGCCTCAGCTAGCATTTTCTAGACCTCCTTCATTTTCGCCATCATCTTTTGGGAAAGCTTCGCCTTTCCTCTCTTCTTGTCCTCCATACCAACATTGTGTAGATGTGAGTGAGTTCTGGAGTGTGTAGTCAAGGTGCTTTATATAGCTACGATACTCACCCAACTAGGACACATGTCATAGGGATGGTTGAGCTTGCCTCGATCTTTGTGCTGCATTCATTGCACCATTACTAATGCAATCATAAGGGTTGTTGTAATGACTTGGTCAAGTTCTGAGGAGTCTATATATAGAAGGCCCGTCAGTCCCCCCTTTGTACTCCCCAGTGTTAGCCGGTGCCTTTCTACCTTTACCTAACCAACAACCCAAGTTTTCTTACCTCTCTCCACAAATGGATCCCTTTCAGATCGAGATAAAGGAGGAGCTACCTTGCTCTAACGAGGCACCCAAAGACAAGCTGTACAATTTTCTCTATAGAATTGGTCTTCAGCAGGCGGGAGCAGGAATTCAAGCCTATTTTCAACCCTGCCTTCTCAATGCAAGAGTTTTTGACTTCTGTGTCACATTTCCTTGTAGAGTTTCATCAGACATACGAGCAACAAATGATCAGCGGCACATTTGAGTTTGAGGGTTGTCGATATGTTCATATGAAGGATACCAGTTATGATCGTTTAAAGAAAGATAATTTCAAGTGACTGAAATCACCAAAAGCCAATCGCTTACATTGGCAAACAAATCACATCCGTTACAACATCAAATGACATCCAAACGTAACGAAACTTCTAGGACAAGTTTATAAGACCTAAGCACACATGCTTATGGTCTCAAATCCCACTTTAGGTCAAGTGCAAAAATCACGATTATTAACAGTAGTGGATTTTTGATCTAGTCGTTTTCGACCCAGAATGCATCTAAATGCTTAGGAATGATGCCCCAATACCCCGCCTATACATAGTTTTTTATTTTGAAGGGTAAATTCCTACTTATGATGAAATTAGGCCGTGGATCGGCGACGCCAAAAGCTACGAAATACCATGAAATGCTTACGTCAATGCGTACAGCTCTTACCTGCGGTTGCAACGCAATAGACGCGACTGCAATGTCACAACCGGAGAGGGAGTAGGAAGCACGAGAAGGAGAGAAGTGAGCGCCCTTAGCTCACGCTGTGTATTTCATTATCCAAAACTTAAAAATAACTTACAAGAATTGGCTTTTATACCTTAGCCAAGGTTTTTGGTGATCAAAACTAATAATCTAGGAGCTCTAACTAAAGATGGGTAAAGACAGGTTGATACAATCTGGAAGCTTGTAGCCTCGGCTCATCAATTGCAAAATTTATCCGTAAAATAGGAGTTATAATATTCTCGATTTATCAAAAATAATAAGTGTTTTTACAATGAGAGGTCCAAAAAATGGTATCAGAGTTAGCTTGCTGCTAACATTCCCCCCTCCTCACCTGTGCCGTCCCTTGACACAGCTTTATGGGCTGAAATAATCTTTGGGTTGACGGTTGGTGAGGCGGTCTTTAAGTGCATGTAGAGCCTTTTTGTATCTGATCTTTCTTTCTTTGTCTGACACTTGCAAAAATTGCATAGTGACTTTGTTCTTTAGTTCAACAGTGGAGTAGCCTACGAATCTTGAAGTCAAGTTGCAGATCACTGGCCCAAAAATCTTTGTTCACCAAGTGAAAAACCCTATGTAGAATGCTTCCTCAAACGCCAACATATTATGAGAAGGTAAGAACATGCAGTGGGCGTAGAAGCCCTAGAAGACTTCTTCGGAAGGTTGACCACTGAGATCGTAGCATAAATCCTTATTGCCCTCGAGGAAAGACATCCATGGGGCTCGTGCTTGCTCTGGCTCATGAAAAACTTCAATGCAGGTGAGCAACATTCGACAAATTTTATAAAGCATAGCACATGAAAGATCAGGTAGAATTTGGAAGAATGACATGGCGTCCCTTAGGGTTTTCACCATGTATTCTTCTGTTGGCGATCCCTTTTCTGGAGCTGACAGTCTTGAATAAATCAGCCATGTTGGCTGCTTCTATGTTATTGCCTCATGTGTTTGCCACGTCCTTACTCTTGGTACATGACAAAAAGTTGGATCCTTTTGAAGGACCGCAGGTGCTCTTGTGAACAGAATCAGGTATCTACGATTCTTGTTCAGCCAGCTCTTTCTCCACTTGGGGTGGACTTCATGTGCGCATTCTATATGCGTGTCTTTATAAAGTCTTTCCTTGACTTGAAGAAAATCTACCTTGATCAAGGAATATAGTAGTGATTGCTGATGCCATTGTGTATTGATTTGATTAAGAGTGAGTTGAGTAACATTGACAGAGTGAAGAACTCTCAACTCCCAATCCATCTCTGCTTTCCATTGCTCATCTGTCTCCTGGGTAACCTTTTCTTTAAGTGCATATTTCTCAGCTTTTGACAGCTGGACCATTGGCACTTCATCAGCTTCTGTTAATGGTACTTGGAAATCAGCTTCACCACCTAGCCCTTCTGCTGGATGTGTTTCCATCTCAGCAAAAGATATTGAGGAAATATTCATATGTGGCTGCTCTGACGTACCTGCTTCTTCCTGCGCCTCTTGTTGTCAATCTCGCAGTAGCTGGTTGACTCTTTTCAGCTCGGCTATTTCCTTGAGCAGCTCTTCTTCTAGTTGTACACGCATAATTCCAAGTCTCTGCATTGTGACTGTTCCAGCTTTAGCTCTAGCTCGAGATCTTTATTATTTTTCTCTAGTGCTTTGTACACTTTGTCTGTACCTTTGATCGAGGCAACTGCGGGATTTTCTCTTATCTGTCGCAAAAAGGTTGCTTGATCGTTGATCCTCTGCTCTGAATATTGCAATGAGGCATTTGCCATGTCTAGCTGTACTTGGATCTTCTGAACTGACAAAATTGTAGTTAAAAGTTCGTTAGTAACCTCTTTCAACTGTTTATCTTTGGTTTTGCAAGCATCTGTCAACTTCATGAGAAGTTCACCTAACTCTTCCATTTACTTTTGTTGTTTGTCTCTTGCTAGCCGGTGTTGTTCAGTTTAAGTTTTCAATTCTTGGACTTGTTTTTGCAGATCAGTGATGACATTCAATCTGTCTTCTAACTCTCCTTGGAGAGCGTCGATCACCATCTTCAATTCTTTAGCCTTTGTGCTGCGGCTAAGTGCTGCTGATCATAGTTTTTCTGTCATATCCTGCATTTACTTTGCATATTCATTGACTTGGAGAATTACCTCATCACTGGTCTGCCAGTCTTCATTTCTTGTGAGCTGCCTAGACGTTTTGGCAGTCTCTTGTGATTCTCTTAGTGGGGTTGTGGCATCTAGTTCTGGTAGCGGCCGGGTTTGTTCTTGCCCTTGAGGCTGTGCTTGGCCCTCTTCTACTTTGTCTTCTTGAGGCTTCGTGGATGCCTCGACCGTTTCTTGCTGGGTGGTGGTAATGGGGTTTCCTCTGTTTCCTATTCCTTTGTTTTCTCAAACCTTGTTGATTCCTCTGGTTCAGGACTTGCTTCTCTTTGCGGTTCTGGTTCTTTTGCTTGGGCTTGCTCCTGAGTAGTTGTTGCCTGTTGTGCAGATTCTGCTACTTCTTTTTGTTCAGGCTCTTTTTCTTTAGTGGGCTCACCTTGTGTGGTTCTATCTGTTGGTGATGGTGGAGGGCTTGGCATGGGGTGGTCGTGCTACTCAGTATAGCAGGTGACAATGGTCGGGGAGACATATCCCTTTGTTCATGTTGGGTTTCAGTCTGTTCTGTCGCTTCGGCTTTTCCTTAAGCTGTGCTTTTGGTACCCAAATTTATCTGACTCCTTGCATGCTACTTGTAGCATTTACTTGTCGATAGGATGTAGAAGATTGATTACTTCGTGGTTTGCTCTGCTGATAACTTCCTTTCCATTCCTCCTTGCTTGGTGCAATTGGAACAGTGAGTTGTCCGCCTTTAGGTGATAGCTTGAGCTGATTGGTATCCCAATCTGGTACTGCCTTGTATGTCCGCATCTAGGGGATTCCAAGAATCATTGTCTCATTCATGTGTTCATCTGGTAAGCATACAAACTGATGAGGACATGAACATCCATGTAGTATCACATTCAAGTTGACTGCTCCCATGTTGGTGTTGGATTCTTGTTGCATCCTTTAATAGTCGCTATTCCTGTTGTCAATGATTGACTTGTTGTTTTTTTCTATGCGGAATAACTGACTACATTTACTCGAGTTCTTGTGTCGATCAATGTATTTGTGCTATGATTGTTGAGTTGTACTTTGATGTGAAGGTTCATTCCATCTAACCATTCATCATCTGTTGACACAACATCTTTCGGCAATTCCCATTGTCGGTCATCTATTTCCAGAGTGTTGATGGGAATAAGTATTTGTTGATTCTTGAGAGCAGCTTTCCTTTTGAGTACCCGAAGCCGAGCTTCCTCCTGAGCTTCATCAATAACCTGCTGTTGTTTTATCTTTCTTTGCTTAACTGCATGCATTCTTTCTAGCAATTCATTGGTTAGTGGCAAATTGTACTTCTTTAAACGACATCCGCTAATCCAGTTAGCCATCGATTCACCATCTAGGGTGGATAACTTAACTGCTCCACTTGGAGATACATCTTCAATGATAAATGGCCCGTTTCCCTTTTTCTTAAACTTGGGAATGTGTTGCTTAAGGGAATAGATTAAAACTAAATCTCCTTTTTTGAAGATTTTTGTGATTAGATGAGAATCAAAAAACTATCTTTGTTCCACTTTTGTGCATAGATGTGAACTACAGCACATCTAGCTTCTTTAAATCTTCAAGTCTCTCTAACAATTCATGCCCAGTCCACTCAAGATCCTTAGCTACCCTTAGTGTCGGCAATAGAAATTCTATTGGCAGTATGGCATCAAGACCATAAACGAGGTTAAAGGGTGTAGCATTTAAAGCTGTTTTAAACAAAACTCGATAAGCCCATAGAGCAGCATGGAGATTCATTTCCCAGTCTGTCCTTCCTGAACTAGCCACTTTAGTCAATATTGAGCTAAGAATCTTATTCGTATGCTCAGCTTGTTTGTTTGCTTGTGGGTGATGGGGGGCTGATTTGTTATGGATGACCATAAATTCATTAAGCAGATACTCAATTACCTCATCACTGACTATTTCTATTGGCAGTCCATATCTTGTGAATACATGCTCATATAAGAATGCAATAGTGGTTCTGGCATCATTCTTTTGAGTTGCTTTAGCCTCGGCCCACTGGGTCAAATAGTCCCTAGCTACAATGATATATTGAGCTTGGGTTCTATAAGCAGGTGGCTGTATTGGCCCAACAAAATCTATACCCCATTTTGCGAAAGCTCTAGCTCCCATTATCGGTTTTAAGGACATGCTATCTACACGTGTTGGCATTTTTGCTCATTGACAAGCATCACATCTCCGAACATATTCTTTGGCATCTGCAAAAAGTGTTGGCCATCATATTAAGATTTCTCTTGCAGTGTCTCACTAGAAAAGTGACCTCCAGCTAGTCCAACATGTGCTTGTTCTATAATTGGAATATATTCGTTTCCATTTGCACAAAGACGCAGTTGTTGGTCCTTACCTCTTCGATACAATTGGTTTCCAATAAGAGCATAGTCTCTTGCTTTTGTTTCAATTTCTCTTTAACGGCATTTACTCATATCCTCGGGAAATGTTTAGCTTGATAAGTAAGTAACTAGATAGTTACTCCACTTAAGAACATGCGACATTTGGAACAATGTTACATGAGGCATGGGTGTTTGTTTTTGACATTGAGGACATTTTTTCACAAAAGAATGAACATCACTCCTCATAGTTAGCCAAAATACTCCAAGTCTCAAGATTCGTCGCATAGTTTGATCTTCTGCTAAGTGAGGTACTACTATGGTAATATGTGCTTGACTTAGGTATTGGGTTTTCTCTTCAGAATTAATGCATAAGAGCAATATTCCTTCTTGATTTCCTTTGTACCCCTTCTAGCTAGCAATTGATACATAGCCGATTGCTCAATTAATCCGATTGTAATAAGAAGTGGTACTTGCGAATCCACTTGAGCTATGGTCATCAATGATACCATATTTTTCGACCATCAAGGTATCATTTCCACGAAAAAACAGATATGCATATGATAGATCATCATCTACTCCTTTGGGTGGTTCCCTTGAAACAATCCAAGACAAATGATCTGCTCTTTGATGAGTAGTGCCCTTTTTTACAACTACAGTGAAATCAAATTCTAGAAGAATGATGAACCATCTCACTATTCTTCTTGTGTTGCATGGCTTATTGACCAGGTATAATAAGGCTTGGTGGTCCACAAAGAACACAAATTTGTTTGCTAATAGGTAATGTCTATATTTTTTTACGGCATAGATCATTCCTAGTCCTTCCCTTTTGGTGGTGGTATAATTGTTTTCTGCCATATTCAAATGTTGGCTAGCATAAGAAATAGGAAAATCAATTTTCCTGTCTCCTGGTTGAGCTAGTATACACCCGATGGCAAAATTGGAAGCATCTACATGTATGTGGAATATCTTTTTCCAATCTGGTCCTTTCAATATTGGAGTTGAAGTGAGAGCTTGCTTAAGCTTCATGAAGGATTCTTCACACACCTCAGTCCACTCAAAGTGTGTAATCAAGCTATACATGGTTTTGCAATTATAGCGTACATGTAAATGAACTGTCTGTAATATCCACAATGTCCCATGAAGGCTTGAATCCTCTTGATTGTTGTCAGTCTAGGCAAATCAACAATAACATGAATTCTATCCATATCAATAGCTATGCCATTTTTAGACACTATATGTCCAAGAATTTTTCCTTGTCTACCCATGAATGTACACTTCTCAGGATTTAAGCAAATACTATAAAGTCTACATTGTTTGAATACCTTTTCAAGGTGTTCAAAATGATCAGCTCAGATTGATGAATGTACGCATAGATCATATATACTTCCAAGAAATTCCTAAGATATTCTTTAAAAGCATGGCTCATCAATCTTTGAAAGGTGGCATGAGCATTAGTTAACCCAAAAGGCATAACCCGATAGGCAAAAATACCCCATTCCGTTGCAAAGGTAGTTTTATGCTAATCTTTTGGGTCAACCAAAAGTTGATTGTATCTTGAAAAGCCATCTAAAAAGTTGTAAGCTTCTTTACCTTCAACTCGTTCTAAAACATACTCAGTGATAGGAAGAGGAAAGTTCTCTCTAATGGTAACAACATTCACTTTCTTGAGGTTGACACAAACCCGTAGTTTTCCATTCTTCTTGGATACTACCACAATTAGAGACACCCAATCTGTGTGCTCAATTTCATAAATGAATTCAACCTCCCTTAGCTTTTCAATCTCTTCTTTGATCTTTGTGGAAAATGTTTCATTGTATGTGTATGGCCTTTGTCTACTTGGTTTCACATCATCTCTATGAGTATGGTATGGTGACAGATTTCTGGATCAACACCCTTGAGATCCTTGTAAGACCAAACAAAGATATCTCGGTATCCTTTTAGTAAGATTAACAAAAGCCCTTCTTCTTCTTCCATAAGGACATTTGCAATGTAGGTTGGTCTAGGCTCTTCTCCTGGTTCGTCGGCCAAATCTATCTTTTTTGCGTTTTAAGGTCCTTCATAGGACTCGCCCCATTTTTGTAGTTCTCTAACACGTTGTTTGACTATGATTCTTTGATCTTGGAGAGTATATTTCTTGTAATGGGATAACACTCATTACATATTTACCATCCTCTTTTGTGGTTTTCATTTCGATCGTATATATCTCCTTTAGAGCTTTTTTCAACTCTTGATACTTCTTTTTCTGCTCAACTCGGACCCTTGTCCTGTTTTTTTGGCTTTTCTTGAGTTTCCTTTCTCGTTTTTCTCAACGTTTTTGAGATTTTTGGATTTTTGTGTGAAGGATATTTGCCAGTGATTTTGTCCTTGACATAATCATCTGCATCTATCTGCATAAGGAACTGTGTTCTACTGGAGACTGATGGCATAGGTATAGCTTTCAAATTTCTAACGTCTCTTTTTCGTCTATACCATTTTTGTCTTCTCGGATTTTGGTTAGGAAAGTAAAAAAACTTCTCCTCCCCTCCTTTCATGAGTAGCTTAGCTCTCACATGTTCTTCTAACTCATCTGTTGCATCGTAGTAGAGGTTTGAAAAGACTTGTTGAGCTTTCATTAAGTCCTTGAATGCGTGAATTTTGTCTTCAATGTGAAGGGTTGAAATCATTTGTATGAAAATTATGTCATAGCCGTCCTCATTGCAAAATTGAGTAGGCATAGACGTATTTACACATACATCCATTGTTGCTAAAATTTGAGTCCATTCAAATGGCTGAAACAAATGCTCTGGAAAGGGTTCAGGTACATAAGCTTCATGCATGCAATCCCTTTCTAAGATACATTCTTCTCTTTTTAAACTCCCGTTTTCTGAAGCTCCGCACATCCAAATAGGAGCGTCTTTGTTCAACCAAGATGGAAGCTTAGTTTTGGCCGAAGAGACTGAATCGAATTCTTGTATGGGTGTTTTCATCACATTTCTATAAGTGTGACCCTTTAGATTAACCCTAGTTATTGATCCCACTTGCTTCAAGTACAGACAATTGTCTCCCCAATCTTGAATGAGTTGTACTTGTCGCATGAAAGGTCTTTCCAATATGATTTCATAATTGAGTTTCTTTCCAAAGTCTACTATGGCAAAAGTGTGTTGATATTCAATCCCACAGGAATTAACTATCACTTTTTCAAGCAGACCTAATGGTCTTTCAATGTGTCCATAAGCCAACTGTGAGCTACTAGGTATCTATCACTTGACTACGTTCACTACTGTTTTACCCTTGTTTAAAGGATTTTTTTAACAATCTTCCGGGAAGTGTCCTCCCTTTTTGCAATATTGTATGCAATAAGCTTCAACTGGCTTGAGGTTCTTGTCAGGCTTTGGACATTCACTTTTCCAATGATTCTACACCACACTTATGACAGTTTCTAGTTCTTGACTTAATCATGGGTCTTACCATAGGAGGTTTGACACCTTGATTAGCTACATAGTACATTGGTACAAGCTCTGGTGTAGCATAAGTCACAGGTTCTTCCATTGGTGGTGGATGTGAATTATACCAATCTCCTTCTACCATTACTGTAGATGGACTAGGCTCAGCATAGGATGTAACAGGCACTAGTGCTTGTTCATCTATGACTCCCTCTAGATGCATGTACTTTATAGGCACTGCATTATGTCCCGGATATGGAGGTTTTTGACCCAATATGGGTTGAGGTCTTTCCATACCCATCGGTGGTCTTTGAGCTGGGACCATATTAGGTTGATATCTATACATGGGTTGTCCTTGTGGCCTCATAGGCACGTATTGAGCATTCCCATCATACTTTGGTCGGTAATAGCACTTATTGGTCTCATGGTTGGTCCATTTACCCTCGATTGCACACCATTTTTGCGGCCTAATTGGTTGTCCTTGTTGAGGTATCCCTTGTCCTGGTCCTCTCATAGGTGTTTTTGCATGTTATTCATCATTTCATTCATCTTTTTGAGCATGCCCTCTATGGCTGAAAGCTATGCTGCAGCAACCATTCCCACTTGAGCTGGTTTAGTGGATGTTGTTTTCTTGCTTTGGTTATCTTTAGGGACGTCTTCTTTGTTGAAGATATCACAATTGTCTCCTAAGTCAATAGCATCTGACACACACTCTTATGTTGTCGTATGCTTCTTGCTATACAGTATAGCATGAAGTTCTTTGTTTACTAGTCATTCTTCTACATGTATCTCTAGCTATGGACATCTGGCAATATATTGTTTCATTCAAGTTGCACAATGCCTAACAAACCCACCTTGTTTCTGTTTAAAGCTATAGATTTGAGCTACCGTATTGTGTTTGATCCCCGTTTTGGAACAAGCAGCTACAAATCCTTGACCTAATGTGTTCAAGGCCATGATTGACCTTGGTGGAATGTTTTGAAACCATGTTAATGCTTTTCCTTCTAATGTCATTCTAAACCCCTCGAATTGAGTATGGAAATTGAATATGCGTTTTGCTCTTAGCACTTGCTTAAAGCTTGCTACGTGGTCGTATGGATCCCTAGATCCACTGTATTTTCTGACCCATTTTTGAAAATCAACTGTTCTGACACGTCTATTTGGTTCAACTCCTTGTCTCCTGACAGTTGGTCCCGTTCCGAGTCCTTCAAACCAGTCTGTTGGAAATAGTGACTCATGTAGCCCTGGACTGGCTTTAGTGTCACCCGGTTTTCTTCGTGATGAGGTGGTTTTTGGTTTCTTAACATTACTCTCAGAAGATCTCTCACGGTGTTCTTCTCTTGTAATAGTTTCTGGTCCTTGGCCCAATATCCAATCCCTTATGGAGTGTCCTTGGTATTTGGTTTGTTCCACCTCCTCAGGAGTCATCATAACAAAGTTGTTGTTTTTTCCCTAAATAGGTAGGTTGGTAGATGTGTTGAACCCTTATCTTTGATCTTGAAGATATAGATGATCTTCATGGGTGTTAGTTGTCCTGATTTGGCATGCGAAGTCCACAAAAGATCCTTAACGTTTCTATCCTCCCAACAATAGACTCCGATCCTAGGATTGTCTGTACTAAGCCGTTTTAAAGGCTTCAAATCAACTTGATCGTATCCCTCACATTCTAAAGTTGGTGGTCCTTCCTTTGCTGCCATATCTAGAATTATGGTGTTTACTTCTAACCTCCATTTGTCTATCACGTTAAGGTTTTTGACTTGTAAATACTGAATTCCGTTTCTATCCATATACATTTTTTCTTGTTTGTTTGCCCTGATCTCCTCTTCGAACTCAATACCATGGTCATCAATGCGAATAGCATACTCTTCGTTAGGATCCAGGTGAACCTGAGCTCCATGGCGATTAGTCTTAAAAAAATAGAGTAGATGCTTATAGCGCACTGTCGTTCCGATTTCTGAGTGAGTCGAATAGGAAGACATTTCAGATGTTGAATCTGAAAAAGTGTCTGAGACTTCTTCAAGGATAGTCTGTAAGGGATTGCCTTGATTCACACTCTCTTTGGTGGATACTCTATTGGAGGTTTCTTCAAATATATTTTGGTTTCCTAGTATACGACCAGATCTAAGGTTCATATAGACTTGTGAAGCCCTGAATAGAGTAATTACCGTTGAATTGACTCATTGTCAAACTTTTTTCACTTGACTGGATTGCAACTTTTGTCAAGCTGTCGATTCCTTGTTTGCAACCTGATTCCTGTATCAATTTTGATCAAGTTAGCTATTCTTTCACAAAGACTATGTAGTTTTTGCTAACTATTGTGATTGGTCTATGTGGATCACTTTAAATCGAGCTATGGGAGTCAGCAATTGAGACTTTCAGATTCCACTTTTGCAAAAAATCAAAGGACTAATCTGCAACCTGAAAACTAAGTGAACATGTACTAATTTGGATCCGATTGAACCCAAAAATTTCTCGGTGGCCTTGTATTATGTTGGTCTAACATTGTACAAGTTCAAAAGTAAAAAATCGTAGCTCTATGTAGCAGTAGTAAATAATCGCGATTCTTTACTTTTCTCAGTTTTTTGCAGTTTTTGGCTTTATTTGTCAAGTGTACAACCTGTTAAGGTCCCTGGACAAGTTTCACTAAGTTTGGACAAAATCTTTTCAAGTTTATCAACTGTTTCGTGTCCGCAGACTCTGATTTCAAGAATCTGGCTTAAGTCTCACTTTTGTGATCCAAATTTCACCAAAATTGATTTGTGTGGTCTACTTGATATGCTTTACCTTGTGGTATACTCAAATGTGCAAGATTATCAATTTTTGAAGCAAATGTAAATAATCACGATTATTTACTCCAGCTAATTTTTTGCAAGTTTTTGTCCCAATCTTGACACAGATCTGTTAAGCACCTCAACTTAAGGTCTCTAGACAAAGTTTCATCTAGTTTGGACAATTTCTATTCAAATGGTCATCAATTTTGTGTCTGCACACTGACTTTGCAAATTTGGTCACAATTTTCAATCCAATGATCCAAATCTTACCCAAATTTGGTTTGTGGACTCATTACAACATAGTAAAGCTATTGGTATGCTAACTTGGTCAAAAAAGTTAAAAAATGGGACAGATGTAAATACATCGTGATTATTTACATCTGGTAGATTTTTGCAACTGAATCAAGTTTCATTGAGTTTGAACAAAATTTTCCCCAAGTTACACTCAAGTTCCCGAAAGTCAGTACATACTTTAGTTTTTAGTCAATTTGGTGATCCAAATTCTATGTGCCTTTACAAAAGTTGTTTGTACACATGCAATAAATCACTAGTATCAAGCTTGGCCAGTTTTGAACTGAAAAGTAAATAATCGCGATTATTTACTTTAATTCCAAAATGAACACTTTTTTGCACTTTTTCAATGGATAGTCTTTTCATGAGCTATTTTCAGCCTATGAATCAAGTTAGAACTTGATTTGGCCTAAAATATCAAGAAAAAGTAAATAATCTGAGCTTTTGTAAACTCTTGAAATTTTTATCTCAATGTGTCCTCGAACTTACCACTGGTTCATATAACTTTTTAAGCATACTCTCCAGTTGGATTGAGTGGTTGGCAGTCTTTTCATGCTATTTCTGGCCATAGACTTGAATTTTGCAACTTCAAATAACAACTCACAATGATTCCTTCAGAGAGAGCAATGTTCTGAAATCCACCTCGGATTCTACTTACACTACTCCTAGGTTCTACTGGAATGGGGTTGTGGAAAGTGTCCACAAATACTCGTTTTCTTGTTTTTTATGGTTTTCTAAGCATTGATCTTAAGACTTGTTTTGTCTATCAATCATTCTCAAAATCCTAATCTAGTTCTACAATTCTACAATCCTACAATCCTATAGGCATTCAGCAAGTACAATTACTTCTAAGCTACCTCTACACAACAAAAGACGACAATCTTAAGCTATGCGGTTCTTAAAGAAAGTTTTGACTCTAGGAGATCATAGAGAAAGTTAAAGGATAATTTCACAAGACGCTCATGTTTTTCCCTAGTTTAGGTCTCTTCGATCCTCGACAGCGGCGCCAAATGTGGGACGGGTGTCTAACCTCACTCCTATCTTATTGCAAATTTAGTGAGAACCATGATTAAATTGTCAATCCATGGGACGAAGCTGACTCGACTAGTGTATAGAAGCTACAAGAGGTTGTCAATCTCTTGGAAAACAAAAAACAACTCGCATCTGACTCAAGCTATACTCAAGTGACTGAAATCACCAAAAGCCAATCGCTCATCGGCAAACAAATCATATCCATTACAACATCAAATGACATCCAAACGTAACAAAAATTTCTAGGACAACTTTATAATACCCCGGAGCACACATGCTTATGGTTTCAAATCCCACTTTCGGTCAAGTACAAAAATCATGATTATTAACAACAATGGATTTTTGACCTAGTCGTTTTTGACCGAGAATGCATCTAAATGCTTAGCAATGATGTCCCAATACCCTGCCTATACTTAGTTTTTGATTTTGAAGGGTAAATTTCTACTTATGATGAAATTAGGCCACGGGTCGGCGATGCCAAAATCTACGAAATACCATGAAATGCTTACGTCAATGCGTAGAGCTCTTACCTGCGGTTGCAACGTAACAGACGTGACTGCAATGTGACAACCAGAGAGGGAGTAGGAAGCATGAGAAGGACAAAAGTGAGCGCCGTTAGTTCAGGCTGTGTATATCATTATCCAAAACTTGAAAATAATTAACAACAACTGGCTTTTATATTTTAGCCAAGGTTTTTGGTGGTCAAAACTAATAATTTGGGAGCTCTAACTAAAGACGGGTAAAGATAGGTTGATACAATCTGGAAGCTTGTAGCTCCGGCTCATCAATTACAAAGTTTATCTGTAAAATAGGATTTACAATATTCCCGATTTATGAAAATAATAAGTGTTTTTACAATGAGAGCTCCAAAAAATGGTATCCAAGTTAGCTTGCTGCTAACGTACATCATCGAAAGTGTTGAGTTGCAAAATACTATGTTGGGTTCATACTCTTTTTGAATGTTAACCTGGACAATCACCAAAACATAGCAGAGGAGGCCGAGAGCAGTCACCGTTTGGTCATTGGTGACTAGTTAGTGCAACCACCAAGTGGTGCTTTGTGTGTTTCAGAAGGTGTTCAGTTGCCAGAGGGAGCTTTTCCAACAAATGTGCTCCCTACCACCCCCATCGATGATCATCATTATGTAATGCTTAATGAAATCATGGAACTGTTTGACTTGAGAGAGGACTAATGCCTTGCTATAATTGCTCAAAATCTACAAGAGGATGACAATATAATCGACCTTGCCGATGACAAGTATTATGTCATGGATGCTCATGTAACAGCGGGTGAGTTTATCAAACCAACAGAGGCACTAGCAATGATATACAAGGATGCAGCCGCAGGTGACGTGACGCTTCCAACAAAATCGGACAAAGCTTCAAAAAGCGTTTGCTGTTTGTTTTTCTTGCAGAGGGGTTCATACTCTTGTGAGATCTCTATGCGCAAGTGATACACATCTCTCATATTCCTCGTAGAAGTTTTTTGTGGAGAAGCTACAAGTGTCGACTGAGACATGACTGATTGAAACTGTGTGCAAAAGGAGGTGGGGGCGATAGAAGAATGGAAATTTGAATATCGCGCACGTGTGAGAGAACGTAGGAGGGAATGGGGAGGAAGAAGGAGGCGAGAAAACAGAGCTTCGTTTTCAAAAATGCAGAAGATTGAGATATTCGGCATTGAATTCAGTAGCCGCCGCGCACAATGAAGTGTTATCATGACTGGAATACTTTTTGGGTTTTTTAATAAATGTACCTTGCATAAATAAGATATCCAAATTTTAGAAAATATGTATGAAAAAGGGTTAAAATGCATTTTCTATTTTCTCTCTCTACAGTGACATGGCATTTCTTACAAGGCCAAATTTGAGTCCAAGCTTTTCCTAATGAGTTTCAACCTGCATGTAGCCCTTATTGAACCATCCTTTGGAAACCTTGAACGCTTCATCTTACCCAAAATTCAACCTTCACAAACATGCTTAGAAGGTGCTTCAAGAGGTGGCAAAGAAGCAACCATATCATATTTTTGCAAACGCAGCAAACTGACAAAATTCAGATGCCCAAAACATGCATGCCAAATTTTTGCATCTGAAACAGCCTCTGAATCCCCAACTGCATTTGCAAATTTTTCCCACACTTGTCATACAAAGTGAGCTTATACAACCCACTAGTATGCCATATGCAACAATTTCATCACAAAAATTGAGATCATGAACTATTTTCATCCACAAATTTGACAACAAGACCAAGTCTTGCAAGTGTGGAATATCGACAAAAGGTTCTTTTTTATCCCTGGTATATAAAGTGCATCAACAAGTGTGAAAGAACTGCCAATTGTAGTAGTTAGCAAAATCTTCCAACTCCCTTAACCAGATAAGAAGCATTGTTGGCACAAGTGACCATATTCCCATGAGGGATAGACTCAAGAGAGGTAAACAAGTCACGATGTGAGGTAATGCGCTTTGTAGCACCACTATCAAAGTACCACACATGTGAATCTGTAGCAACTGGCATACATGCATCATGGACATAAGGATCATAAGTACACTTTGTACTAGATGCCCACTATGCATCTACATCAACATCAAGTATCTCTTTTCCCAAAAGATTCTACAATAGTTGCACTTGTAGTGGATCCAACCTCTTTCTTCTTGGCCTTTTTTGCCTTCAACTTAGGAAATTTCTTTTTCAGGTGATCATTAGCCTTGCAATAATGGAAACACATATTCTTCTTGACCTTTTCAACCAAAATTTCTAATAGAGGTGCCGACAGTAGAAGCATTAGGAACAGGTGATGTGCTACTCACAGAAGAACCATGAGAAGTGGCTACATTGCTACTACTCTTACCAGGGGATGGGAATGGAGAGAGCTTTTGGAGGGAGCGTTTGAGGAAGCTCTTTCCAAAACTTCTATACGGCAATGTAGGCAATGAAAAAGCTCTCCACGATGTGGTAGGAGAGAGCTTCTGGGAGGGAGCTTTTTTGTTATTAGAAATATAAAACCAGCATGTTCTTTGAAGTAATTTAAGATCCCTACATAATGGGATGTCAAGTAGACACATGCCACCATATAAGACCACTATATTTGCCAAATGGTATAGCACATTTTTATTTAGCTTCTATCAAATTTGTATGCGCACCATGGAATACGAGGAATATAATTTAACTAAAATTAACTTTCATGTTGCAAGATGACAATTCATCACACGTAGCATTTCCTCATTTGTCAGCTACAAGCTCGTCTATTAAACCATGGCATCCATCAAACAAAACAATTTTTACCCAATATATATCACCCACAACCCATAAAGCACAACATGCACACATAGGGTTAACAACAAGACAAAATGAACACCCCATCGAACCATGAATTTCCCAAAAAAGAAATACAATATCCAAGTCATTAGTTACAATTGTGTCATACATACTCGTATACACACCATGAAAACCGAACAAAACATTTCAATGAAAATTATCATCTATGTCATCCGACACACGTAGCAGATCTTCATTTGTCAGCTTGCGTTGATGGACATAATATTATTCAAATCCAAGTAGAAATAGCAAAGGAAGATGTAGTAAGCATGCTTGCAGGCCATATACGGTTTGCTTTGCACCACTCGTTTGGCAAAGTCTCCACATGTACACATTGGGCTACTGGAAACATGAACTTCATACCTCTCTCCCTAGACTTGTGATGAAGATGTCTTCAGATGCCTTCACGACAGTGTGTTGAACAATATGTGCCGCCATGGTTACGACTGATTCAATTCTCTTCGAGGCTTGAATTTGATATTTCGGGTCGATAACGCACCTTGTTGGTTTCCCTTGCTGCAATTTTCTTGATTGTGAAGCCTCCTGTCTTCAATTTCAAGCTCAAATGCATTCAAGTTCGTTCCCCTTTCCACTAGCCAAGTGTTGGGTACTCTTGCAGGGCATTGAGTAATTGTGTTACAAATCCTCCATGTGTGATCCTTACTGTTATTGCAGAACCACATGAATTGTGCCTTTGAACCGGTACCTTGACCAGTTTCATCTCCTCTCTCCAAAGTGTGAATCCCCCAGAAGGATGGTGCAACTGCACCTGTACCTGTGTTTTTTTTTTCATTTACCAAATCTAGAACCTAAACACCCTTGGCATTGAACCCTAATTCCCTTCGATATACAACGGATTTCCCACATTGTTTTATGAATATCTATCTCCTCAACCATCATGGCACCTTCGTGCTCTTCGACCATGTTATCTGCTCGTACGGATGATTCTTGGGGTCCTCTACGACTTCGTGGGATGTTCTACGTGAGATATTTTGATCAATGCCACACATTCTCTTCCTCACATCTCACTATGGCAACATGTTTTTGCTTCATGGAAACTGTAATATTTGATGAGTGCGCGTGCGCGTGTGCGTGTACGGAGTGTGTGCAAGAGAGGGGAAGAAGAGAAATGGGGAAGGGGGAGATACACAGGCAGCCACTGTGTGGGTTAGTGGAGAAGAAAGAGAAGAGCCAACTCTACCTCTTTTTCTCCCTATATTGATTAGGTGAGAATCAAGTGTACAGGAGTGGTTTCCCAAGGCCACCTGGCCTACACCCCAACAACCTCCCACTTGAAGGTCATGGTGGCCAATAGTGGCATTAGTATAGTTAGTCTATACAAAACTGATGAAGCATTGCCGAGGCTTCATCCTACACCCATAAGTTCTATTCAATGTGTAAATCGCTCTGAGGCTAGGCTCTTTGTGAGAGCATCTGCGGGGTTGTCGTCAGTGTGAACCTTGACAAGCTCGATACGCTTTCTAGCAAATGCATCTTGTATGACATGGTATCTGACCTCTATGTGTTTCGACTTTGAGTGAAACACAGGATTCTTTGCCAAAGCAATGGCACTCTGACTATCACAATGTAGTACTGGAACCTCGTGAATGCCCAAATCTCCCACTAGACGATCCAGCCATATGGCTTCCTTGCTGGCGTCAGATGCAGCAACATATTCTGCCTCAGTGGTAGATGAAGTGTTAAGTATGGAGCCTGATTTACCCTTGTAATTTTCTGTGGTAAAAGCGCACATTTGTAAGGCCCCCATTATGAGGAGAAGCCATCGTGCATGAAGGAAAATCACTCACTGGAAACCAAAATTTTCACGGACAAGAATCAGGGGCAACTTTAGAGGCCTCGGGGGCGGAGGCCCCCGAGACTTTTTTTTCCGCTGGAATATTATGGCCGGACGGCGGCCAGAAAGTGGTCGTAAAACAACCGGTCGGTTGGTCGGTGGCCGGTAGTCAATGGCCGATGGCCGGTGGCCGGTGGTCGGAAGTCAATGGCCGGTGGTCGAATTCAAAAGCGGACTTTTGGCCTATAAAAGGAGGCCATTTCTACACACATTTCATAGTGTGAAGTTGATGCAACAAGGTGAGTGTGAGATGGTGAGAGTGAAGCAAGGTGGGAGCTCTATCAAGGGTTTAATCCCTTTGTAAACTACTTCTTCTTTTGAAGTGCTAAAGCCATTGAGTGGCTGATTTCCCGTGGACGTAGCCCACATTGGGTGAACCACGTATATCGTGTGTACTCTCTCTCTCTCTCTCTCTCTCTACTCTATAATCTCTTGTGTGTGAAATCTATCTCTCTCCATTAAGTAATCTACTCAAAAATCTATTTAGCTACGTTTTATTTCCAAACATGAAGACGTGCAATCTTGGAGACACGATCTCCAAGAGATAGCTGCTCCAGCAAACATGAACACATAGCCAGATGTGGATCTTCTACGATCCACGCAACCCGCATAATCCGCATCCGTGTAACCTACAATAGATGCATCACTGTTTCCAAAGCGTAAACACTTGCTAGCTGTACCTTTCAAATATCTGAGGATTTTCTTCACTGCTTCCCAATGCTTCTTGCCACGGTTTGCCATGTACCTACTAACCACTCCCATTGCATGTGCAATGTCTAGTCTTGTGGCTACCATAGCGTACATCAAATTGCCAACTACTGAAGAATATGGTACTTTCGCCATTTTCTCTTTCTCAGCCACTGTCTTGGGAGAGTCTTCCTTGCTACGTTTGGAGTATGCTTGCATTGGGGTACTCAATGACTTCCCGTCCTGCATACTAAAACGTTGCAAGACTTTGTGAATGTACTTTTCTTGAGATAATTCAAGAATTCCACGTTGCCTGTCTCTCTTGATGTGCATACCAAGAAAGTGATTGGCATCTCCCAAATCCTTCATGGAAAACTGAGTGCTTAGCATCTTTTTCAACTGATTGATTTCATCAATTGATTTTCCTGCAATAAGCATATCATCTACATACAAGATCAAGATGATTAAAGAACCATCGTTCAACCTTTTTGTGTATAAGCAGTGATCCTCTTGACTTCTAATGTAACCCTAAGACTGCATGAAGTTGTCAAATTTTTGATACCATTGCCTTGAACCTTGCTTGAGGCCATAGAGTGCCTTTTTAAGTCTACAAACCAATTATGTCCTCGTTGGTTTTTAAGTTTCACATACGAAGCCCTCTGGTTGTTTCATGTAGACATCTTCATCTAGATCCCCGTGAAGAAATGCTGTGTTCACATCCATTTGGACAAGTTCCATATCTTGGATAGCAACCAAGCCAAGCACGGTGCGAAGTGTAGTCATCTTGACTACTGGAGAGAAAATCTCATCAAAATCCACACCTGTTGGGTCGTCATCCTAGCATAGGGGAAGATCAACATAATGTCAATCCGAGGAGCACGATCCGGCTAGGGCATGGAAACACACAAGTGGCGTTGTGCGTGCCAAACGGAGGATTAGGAGGTGAGACCTACACACAAAGAAAGCTACGGAGCGGGTGTGATGATGCTACGAGGAGTGAGCACACTACTAACTCTACCATTCGGCCTAATCTCTTACACACAAGCTTAATCACGCACTACTCTCTAATCAACCACTAATCCAACTCTAATCAAACAAACCATGAGCATAGATTAGCATAGAATGACCACACCAGGCACCAACACTCTACACAATCCTACACACACTTAGTAGCATGCTTAATCAAGAGGAAAACATGAAAAAGAGAGAGATTAATCACAAAATCAGCCACTAATCTTTGATTAATCGAGGCATTGATTACACCAAGAGCAAATGAGAGAAAAGAGGTTAGAGTTTAGCTTTTGGAATGTAGCCGATTCGTCCATGCGCGCGCGTAGAGAGCTCAAGGACTCCATAGCCATCTCCTTCTTCACAAAGCTTATCTCAAGTGAGTCCGAATCCCCTTTCAGATTGTGCATTTTGAGTTATATACTCACTAGACTTTTTAGAAGTGGCCGGGCGCCCAAATGGCCAGACTCACTTAATCTGCTATCTGCACTGCCTAGGATCTAAATATAGCTCAATGTTTACAACTTGGAACTCTTAATGAGCCCAAAACATGATTACAATCCGCATTTGCGGTCATTTGTCGGAAAATCCTAAAACTTAAGTGACCGTCACTTGTGACCATAACTTCATGGATAGTTGTTAATTCCGACTCTTCTCTGCATCTGTAGCTTGTGTTGCTTCATCTTCATCTTTACTTCACATCCGCATCATCTGGCCTCGTTAGTATTTACTAAAAATAGTAAATAGCATCTTTGACTGGTCCGTTTGGCCATTGTTGACTTATCCGCCAAACACTCCCCCCATCTGATTTCAGTGCACGTCCTCGTGCACTGCATGGTTGGCTGGCACTTGGAGAGTTTTGAAATTGGTGGTGAATGTTGTCTTGAAGAGCTGTAAGGTGTTTGGTTGACTTGTTGGTGTAATATGAGAATAGGCATTTGGGTTCAAGTTGAAGCAATTGGCTTGGGTTATTATGGGAAAAAGTGAAATAAAAAGACTATGTACATTACATTAGGGTCTGGATACCCTGGATTACCAATGGGGAAAAACCTCATGGGAAAAAGTGCCCAAAGGTATATGATCTTATTATGGGAAGATACAATGATGGGTGTTGAGGGACTGAATTGAGTGGGCTTATATAAATAATGTGAAAGTGAATTGTTTAAGCCGTCTGTCCCTTCAAAAGTGTCGATGATCTGCCTTGAGTCTGGAGTTGTTTTGTTGCTGCTTGTACCTGCAAGGTGAGTGCATGGGTGGAACAATAAAAGGTGCCTAATGCAAATGTCCAATTATGGGACATTCGAAATGCTTGCACAAATTTATGCATGGGTAAGATTATGATGTGCGAGAGAAGAGTATTGATGGGTGCTCCTCAGAGTTAATGTAGCTAACAAAGTAAAATTAACTTCACTTCACAAGCTTCCACTACTCTTGAGAAGGGCGTTTGATGCATTGGTTTCCACTCTCCTAATGTGCACAAGTGCGTGTGTGTTTTGTTTTGAACACTTCGCCTCTCCACCATGATTAAAATAATACATTGACTATGCTCACCTATCCAGCATGAGCGACTCGATATAATTACGCTCAACTCTTCCAGCTTGAGCTATAGCCTAATTAGCTAGACTCATAGACCACAGAAAAATATTATGACTTGAAGCTTAGGTCTAATGCTTTGCTCATTTATCGGCTCAGCTGCCCGACTCTTGACATTTTTTTCGACTTGACTACTGTCTTGAGCTCTCAGCAAAGTATATATCTAGACATTCAGAGCTCGGATCCTCAAAAAGAGGGTTATTAAAGGATCATATTGGCAAAGTAGGTTTTTCCTGCCATACCTGTGTGACCTTGGTTGTCAAAATTGTTTGTTTTAACTTTTGGTCCATTATCTGAGAAGATTGGCTAGCTCCTTTTTGTTGGAAGTTGGGGATGACATCAATCTTCTTCTGCTCGTTTGTCTGTTTTGGCACCCATATGTATCTGCTACTTGATGTTGGCTTGTTTTTGCAGACGACATATTGACTTTTTGGACTTTTATCCTTGATTTGTCGCTGTTTGTAGCTGTAATGATCTTCAAGTTGTGTAAAATCTGGTCTTGGTGCCTTGGGTAGCCAGATTTGTTTGTGTCCTTTGTAATATCCTTGCGCTTGAAGTATATCTGATGGCACAAATCTTGTTGCCTGTACTTTGGTATTCACATGTACCTGTTCCTTGCCATCTTTGGGAATCACGGGTGGTAAATTCCCTTGAAGATATGTAGGCCTTCTAGATTGAGAACTATTTTTGAACCTGTTTCTGGCCTTGTTGTTTGATCTCCTATTCTGAGTTGAATTTGATCTTGATCCACCTGTTTGTTGTTTTGGTTTGAAGCCACTTGCTACTGTATAGCCTGATATCTTTGGTTTAGGTAACCAAACATTTGTATGACCACTGCAGTAGCCTTGCTCCTTTAAGCTGTATTGGGAGGCAATCCATCCCATTTGTTTACCTGAATTGCTCGGATTAGGATCATTTACCCAAACTGGATCTTTGACATTGATGTCATTGGCTGCCACATAGGTTTTGATTTGCTGCTTGTGTCTTTGTTTACTTTGGGTTGGGTATTTTGGTTGAAAGACCTTTTTATACTTTTGTCGAGGTTGTTGGTCTTGATTTCTCTGGGGTGTTGAATCCACTGCTGTTTGGTTTGATTGTTTGACTGCACTTGTGATCTCCTTGTTGGACTTTTGTGATTCAGAGGAAGAGGTTAAACTATCTTGGACTTTTGCTTTTCCCTTGTCTTCTGCTGATAAACGTCGAGTTTTAATGATTTGGGAAGTTTGTACCTTTGCTTGTGGATGACATGCTTTGGTGATTTCTGCGTCTAAACTGACTAGAACAATCTTTTGTGCCTCTATTTTTGACCAACTGCTTGAGTCTTTACTTTCCTCTGCCGGCCGGACAGAAGTAAGTTGACTCTTTTCTTCAGATGCAATGCTTACCATGGCCATTGGTTCACATTGCTCTTTACTGATCTCTTTGTTCATCTTTTGATAGGCTCCATGTGCTTGACGCACCATTTGCTTCTGATTGTTCAAATCAAACATGATTTGTGTCACCTTTGTGTCTTTGGCATCTTCCACTGGCGAGACAATGTTAGGATCTGATTTAATGACCGGCTCTGCCTTTTGATTTAAGCCAGCCTTTGAACACATTGAGATGTCTTTTTCTTGGCTTTGAGACTTGATCTCTGGCTTTGTTGAATTCTTGGGTACATCCTTTAGCGATGAACTATCTGTGTTATTAGCAACATTATGTAGAACCTTTGATTCCACATTCCTGCTTGTTGAATTCTTCAATGGCAAGTCCTTGACTGCCCGTATCTGCTCTGGTTCTGGGGCACAGATAA
The DNA here is from genome assembly GCF_014529385.1 of Adiantum capillus-veneris. Classification (NCBI taxonomy): domain Eukaryota; kingdom Viridiplantae; phylum Streptophyta; class Polypodiopsida; order Polypodiales; family Pteridaceae; genus Adiantum; species Adiantum capillus-veneris. The sequence continues at coordinate 99,817,861 of NC_140960.1, read as the reverse complement.
TTTCTTCATCCACTTCCTCTGACATTGAATCGTCTACTGTATCCTTGTTGGATCTTTCAACCTCAGCTTGAAAAATTCCAAGCTATTTGAGACCATCTGACGTAGCTGATCCTTTTTGGCAGCTTGATTTTCAATCGAAATATCATTGACGCCTTTGACCTCCAATATTTTAGTCATCAGTTTGTCTCTGGTATCCTTTGACAAGATTTGCTTCCTTTCTGGCGACTTTCTATTTGGAGATGTCTGCTTTAATGATTCAGCTGCTTGCAGTCTGATACTGTCTCGTTTTTCCTGCTTCATCATATCTAAGTGCAACTTTACTGGGCAATCAAGTATTAGATGATCAATGCCACATTTGTAGCAATGCCCCTCAATTTCTACTTGTTCCATACCTAGTCGAGGTATTTGTCCATAATACTGTTGGTATTCGTTGCCCATAGCATCTTTGAACAAGTATGTCATTAGCATGACATGTAGATACTTATAAACCAACACAGACGCTGGCTTTGACTGATTGCCTTTATCTTTGACTGTGGCATCTTCAAGAAGCTTGTAATAGCTTCCATTATAACCCTGGTAGATGGTCGTTTCAGCCCCTGCTTCAGTGACCAACTTTAATTCTATGTCTGTTATCAACATGTGATCCTTTATCTGTGGCTTATGTATAGTCTTGGGACTATGTTGTCGACTCGATCCTTTATGTGGCTTCTGTTGTCCGTTGAATTGTAAAAGAGGATTGTGACTCTCCTTCTTTGTCCAGTTGATAGTGAGGTGGAGATTGGACTCCCCCCATTCGAGTGTGTTCCCTATCTGTAAGAGGCATCTTTATTATGCCAGATGTGGACATTCCAGCTTTGTCATCTAGCTCAGCTGATTGAGCTAGGTCTTGGTGAATTCGTGCTAACTCATTAGCTGATACTTCCATTGATTGTACGTGTGTTTGTGTTGGTGCATTTTGTGGTGCATGTGCAGTGTTCTGTACATGTGAATGTTGTGTTGTGGCACTCATTTGTGTAATGAAAGGAGTTGAATTTTGCTCATACAAATTCACATTCTGATCCTGTGTCTGTGGAAGCCTAGGGCTTTCAATTTGCACTTCCTTATCTTCTAGCAATGGACTTTGTGCAATAGTGGCAGTATAACTAAGATTTACCTGGTTGGATATCATTTCGTCATGTGTCCGTCGTTCAATTTGGTCTTGTGGAGTTGCAGGTGATAAGATGAAAGCTACAGCTCCTTGTGAGAATTTATCTGCCATATAATCCATATCATAGTATCTTCCATCTATATCGTAGCTCATGTCTCTGATGCGCGCTGCCCATAGCGTCCGAGGAACAGACTCGCTAAATGTCCTTGCCCCTGTGATTTGAATCCATCTTTGCCAATCAGAATCCACATAAATTGGATCTTTCCATCTCGTTTCGTGGATCCAATTGAGAGCTATCGCTTCAGGTTGCTTGTTGACTTCCGAAGTTGTTGAAGGCAACTGTTGTTTGCACATGGCCTCAAGGAATTCTTTCCTGCTGACTGTATCTTCATTTTTTGGCAGATTGAGTATAGTAAGCCCCGTCTCTTAAGTGATTTCTCTGTTCTAAGCCACCACTGTATCTGCATTGGAAGCTAAAGGTAAGCTCATTATCAAGCGGTAAACATTACCACTTGTCGACACGTATTTGTAACCCAACTTTGAACCATCTTCATGAGCTATGAAGCATTGATCTGGCTCTTCCGTTGCTTGATGAGTTGTTTCCGCTTTGTAACATCTACCTTCCATGTCTCTATAGAGACTGCTACAGTTTTTGTCTTTGTAATTTGACTTTATCAAGTGCACCGTGACTCGAAAACTGCTAACCTCTGGAAGATCTTGCCTGTGCAATTTTGTTATGTCCAGCTCACTACCTGGTTTGAGCTTCATGTACACCGATCCCAAACAATCTTCCATTAAGTTCTTTTGTGAATTTGCCATGTTGGTAGCTTCTTCTACTTCCAAAACCTGTATTGTCGGACTTTTCAGAGCATTTTGCTTAGATTTTAGATAGCGATTGTCTGCATCGTCCATGTAGCATGGAAAGTCTTTGAAATGACCTATTAACTCCAACCTGACGCCCACTGAATTGACTGTTATTGATGAGCTAGAAGCTGCATCATCACTGCTTTGATTTGCCAATATTTCCATTACTTGTGGCTGTTGTATCTGCTGCTCCATTTTGCTTTTAACCCTGTTTCTGATCTGTTGAGCACCTGTATTCTTTTCTCTAGCCTCTCCCACGGGTGACCAGTGGTTTTCCTAATGCAATGTTCCCTGCTAGGCTTCGCTGTAATCTCGACGGTCTGATTTACCTGCAACGTTGTAGCACCAGTTGGCAAGTTACTTACCACTGTACTGCAACGACTATTTGTCTTTGTGAAATCCCGATTTCAGTCGATTGAGCAATGAAATGTGCTCTTAATCTGCAAAAGTCTGGATTAGCAAAGCACTTTTGAACTTGAATTAAAACAATCTCGGTTTGCCTGTGATCGCACTTTTATGGCGTCTAATTTAACTTAAACCGCCACGCGGGTGACCATAGGTCATCCAACTTCTGAAGTGTATCTGTTCGCAAATTTGCCTGGTACACTCAATTTCTCACTTCAATTTTGCTCTTTTGATGAATTGCACGGGAAGTTCCACCTGAAAATACTTGATTTCCGGCCTGTTACGGTCACTACCAGTCACTGCTGCTGGTTTTGCCCAGATGTATTTCCACTTCTATTGCTTTCTGCCTCTTTCTCTTTCGCTTTTCTGCTTCTGAGCGCTTTCGATTGACGTCTCTCTCGCTTTTCTGATTTTTACCTCTGTTGTTTTTCGTATCTGACTCTTTCGATTTTCTGTCTTTTACCTCTTTCGATTTTCTGCTTTTACCTCTCTGCGTGTGTGTGCTGGTGTATGTGCGCGCGCGTGTGTGTTCCGTTTTGTGTGTGAATGAGTGCTTGTGGGTGTGTGTGTTTTGTCGAAGCCTCGTGGGAACGGCTATTTTATTTTCTTTGTATTTTTTGGTTTTAATTTTATTTTTTTTTCTTTTTATTCGCGTCGTTTGTGCGAGTGCGAAATTGTGTATGTGTTCGTGCGCGTGTGTGAGTGTTTGGTGCGGGAGAACGAGGCCTTTGGATTTTCCTTTTTATTTTTTTATTTTTATTTATGAGAGTGTGCGTTTATGTGTGTGTGTGTTTGTGACGAGTGTTCGTGTTCGTGACCGTGTGTGTGTATGAATGTGTGTTACGGCGGGCGAGGTGGTGGGAATGGGCTCTTGTCTTCTTTTTTTTTTTTCACAGTGTGTGTGTGTGTCGTCAATTGTGTGTGTGCAAGTGTGTGTGTGTGGTAGGTGCACAAGCGAGCGGGGTGGCGGCACAGCAGGGGGTGGTCAGCGACAAGGGCTATGGCTGGCGGCGGCAACAGGCGGCGGTTACGGCTAGGTGACGCGGACAGTGGCGGGCTGAGGAAGCGGCGGTGGTGCGAGCAGTGGGCAGGCGGCGAAGCCGGGTTGGCGACAGCGAATGGCACGGTGGTGAGGGTGGGTGAGCGCGCGTGTGAGGGGGAAGGGAGGAGCGTATGATGTCTAGGGGGAGGGGCGTATGATGTCTAGGGGTAGGGAGGGCGTATGAAGAGAGGGAAAGGGAAGAGCGTACGATGTGTAGGGTCCAAGGGGGTAGGTAGGTGAGGGCCAAGTCGGCGCAATCATCGGCGAGGACAAAACGGAACCGGCGGGACAGACGGAGGGCGTGGGCGCGCGGTCAACGGCAGCCAGGTGAGACAAATTTTTTTATTTTATTTTTTATAAAACTAAAAAAATCAAAAAATTCAAATAAATCAAAATAAATTCAAATAAATTAGAAAATATACACATAAAATTTAAAAAAAACACATAAATAATAGAAAAACACAAAAATAATTTAAAAAAAGCACACAAGTAATATAAAAAAACATAAAAAATTCAAAATAACACTAATAAACTAAAAAAACATAAACAAAAAATCAAAAAATCAATAAATATAGAAATGACACAAAAAATTCAAAAAAATCAAATTAAATACAATAAATAGCCAAAAAAAAACACACAAATTAATTCAAAAAAATCATAAATGAATAAGAAAATCACACAAATAATCAAAAATCAAACAAGAAATCAAAAAGACTCACAAAAAATTCAAAAACACATACAAAAATACGAAAAGAAACACAAATAAATCTAAAAAATACACAAAACTAATCCAAAACACAAATTAAACATATAACAATGCACAAAAATATCAAAAGCACACAAAAAATTATGAAAAACACAAAAATTAATAAGAAAAAACACAAAAATTAATAAGAAAAAACACAAAAATTCACAAAAATCACAAACAAATCAAAATAAACGTAGGAAAATAATAAAACATACAGAAATAAATTGAAAAAACAATTCTTATCAAACAAAAAGCTAAAAAAAACTCAAAAAATTAGACTATCAAGCAAAAACACGCAAATTTTTTTTTCTTTTTGCCCTGGCACTCCACGAATTGTCCAATTAGGCCAATTTGTCAAATTTCTAGGTATAATTTGCAATTTTTGAGTAAAAATTAGCGGAAAATTGTTAAAATTTACCAAAAATTTCCAAAAAATTACCAAAAAATTCTCAAAAATTCTAGATCAACCCACCGACCTAAACATTTGCAATTTGAGCAATCGAAAAACAGAAATTGATCACTTGCTAATTGCAATCGCATGAATCATCAGAGTTTAAGCACAATTAACCGAATTTGACCGAATTTCGACAGCATTTCGGCATCATATCGGAATTAGAAAAAATAACCATAACTCTTGACGACCATAAGCAACATATGCTTCTCACAAGCAAATTGACACAAAAAACAGCCCCAAATTGCCCCAAATTGGGCACTTTCGCCTACACGAAGCGGTCATAATTCACACCTAATTTTGCATCTTACATATGCACATGGTTTATCAATCAAATCTGCACATAAAAACAGAAATTTAGCATCAAAATCAGCACCTCATTTGACCACAAACTTGGCGATTAAGCACTTGGTTAGTGCCCAACACACTAGTGTGAGTGTGTGTGTGTGTGTGTGTGTGTGTGTGTGTGTGTGTGTGTGTCGATCCCGAAAATCACCTACACACAACCAACACAAAATCAATGTGTAGCATCATTTAGCATTAATGTAAACACATGATCATGATGGACATGCATCAAATAATCAACACAAAACAGCACTTTGCAAAATGCCCAAATGATTAGTGAGAAATTAGTGAATGAAATTAGTGAAAATTAGTGATTAATGAGCGATTTTGGCTACGAATTGCGCACAAATGGAGTAGGATATGAGTGTGTGGATCACATAGGCATGTTGTCCATACACCCAACTCACTTTCTACTTGTGTGTAGCACAAAAAACACTTACCAATCAACGGGAAATTAGCATCAAAGTTAGAGAAAATTAGTGAAAATTAGTGAACTTGATGGTCAAAATTAGTGATCAAAATCAAAAACTAATGATGTGTGTGGATTGTTTTGGGATGTTCTAAGCATAATCAATGCTAATCCAAGCACTAATTACACTAAAAACCACTCAATTAGTCAACACACCTAACCTAAAAACTAACAAAATTAAGGAAAAATTAGAGAAATTAGTGTCTCCTAATCGCACCAATGGCACCTCTAGCTTAGGCAATCGATCCCCGGCAGCGGCGCCAATGTTGGGTCGTCATCCTAGCATAGGGGAAGATCAACATAATGTCAATCCGAGGAGCACGATCCGGCTAGGGCATGGAAACACACAAGTGGCGTTGTGCGTGCCAAACGGAGGATTAGGAGGTGAGACCTACACACAAAGAAAGCTACGGAGCGGGTGTGATGATGCTACGAGGAGTGAGCACACTACTAACTCTACCATTCGGCCTAATCTCTTACACACAAGCTTAATCACGCACTACTCTCTAATCAACCACTAATCCAACTCTAATCAAACAAACCATGAGCATAGATTAGCATAGAATGACCACACCGGGCACCAACACTCTACACAATCCTACACACACTTAGTAGCATGCTTAATCAAGAGGAAAACATGAAAAAGAGAGAGATTAATCACAAAATCAGCCACTAATCTTTGATTAATCGAGGCATTGATTACACCAAGAGCAAATGAGAGAGAAGAGGTTAGAGTTTAGCTTTTGGAATGTAGCCGATTCGTCCATGCGCGCGCGTAGAGAGCTCAAGGACTCCATAGCCATCTCCTTCTTCACAAAGCTTATCTCAAGTGAGTCCGAATCCCCTTTCAGATTGTGCATTTTGAGTTATATACTCACTAGACTTTTTAGAAGTGGCCGGGCGCCCAAATGGCCAGACTCACTTAATCTGCTATCTGCACTGCCTAGGATCTAAATATAGCTCAATGTTTACAACTTGGAACTCTTAATGAGCCCAAAACATGATTACAATCCGCATTTGCGGTCATTTGTCGGAAAATCCTAAAACTTAAGTGACCGTCACTTGTGACCATAACTTCATGGATAGTTGTTAATTCCGACTCTTCTCTGCATCTGTAGCTTGTGTTGCTTCATCTTCATCTTTACTTCACATCCGCATCATCTGGCCTCGTTAGTATTTACTAAAAATAGTAAATAGCATCTTTGACTGGTCCGTTTGGCCATTGTTGACTTATCCGCCAAACAACACCTTTTTGCTGCTTGAAACCCTTGGCAACTAGACGAGCCTTGTATCTAGGCTCGGGATCTGCCGCTGTATACTTCTTCTTGTATACCCACTTGCAAGGTAAAGCATTTTTTTCTTTTGGTAATTCAACCAAATCCCATGTCTCATTAGCCACAATTGAATTGTATTCTGATTGCATAGCCTGCTCCCACTTAACGCTATCCTCCATTTGTATAGCTTCTTTGTAGCAGGTTGGCTCTCCACTGTCAGTGACCAAAATGTGGTGTATACCCGGCTCAAACCGCTCGGGCGCACGTGATACTCTCTCAGAGCGTCTCAGTGTCTGACTGCTGGACTCCGCTCTCTCCGGAGCAATAGTAGTATCTTGCACTTGAGGAGTGGGTGTAACACTACTGAACTGAGTTGGTTCGGAGGCTACATCCTCAAAACGAACACGTCTGTACTCAAAATCTTTGATGGGCTTCTTGTGCATTTTTGATTCATTGAAAATCACATGTGAGCTACGAATGACTTTGTTTGATTCTGGGTGCCAGAGACGATAGCCCATCTTTCCGTTTGCACCATAGCCAATAAAAATGCATTTGTGTGATCTGGGATCTCGAAGTTCTTTGGGCACATGTGCATATGCTTCACATCCAAATACACGTAAATGCTCATAGCTTGGCCTTTTGCCAGTCCATAATTCCTCTGGAATTTTGAAATTCAAAGGAGAACTAGGTGACCTGTTGATGATGTGCACTGTTATCAGAACAGCTTCCCCCCAAAATTCGGGAGTAAGGTTCGCCATAGACATCATAGAGACAACTCGCTCTTGAATCGTACGATTCATTCTTTCAGATATCCCATTTTGTGCAGGTGTGTATGGAGCAGTAAACTGCCGCCGAATGCCTCTTCTATTGCAAAAATCCTTGAACTCTGTGGAGATGTATTCTCCACCATTGTCCATGCGAAAAGCTGTGAGCTTTGTTCCTGATTGGTTCTCAACCATGGCGAGGAATTTTTGGAATGTCGAAAAAACTTCTTCCTTACGCTTAAGGAGATACACCCACACCTTTCTGGTAGAATCATCTATGAACGTGAGAAAGTAGTTCGCCCCCCCTAGAGTTTTATGTGGCATTGGACCACACAAATCATTGTGCACCAAGTCTAGAGGTTCGCCTAGTTTCTTATTCAATGGCGAAGATGTCAATCTAGTCTGTTTGCCATACAGACAATGCTCACACAATGGAAAGTCCGTGTAATCTAACACAGGTAAGTAGCCAAAACGCTGAAGTGTTTTCATTCCCTTTTGGCTAATATGCCCTAGCCGGCTATGCCACAACTCAGGAGACGGCAGCTCGGCAACATAGATAGAGTGTTCGTCGACACTCGAAACAAACAAAGAGTACAGGGATCCATTTTTATTGCCTTTCATCATGATAAGGTTGTTCTTGCGGATCATCCAAGAACGATTACCAAAAACTGTAGTGTAGCCAAGATCATCCAATTGCCCTATAGAAAGCAAGCTTTTCGTAAGCTTGGGCACATGTCTGACATTCTGCAACACAAAAGTAGTGCCATTATGCATCTGAAGTTTCACATCACCAATGCCAATAATTTCAAGCTCATAGGAATCACCAAGCTTGACTATTCCATGCATGGATGCATAAGAGGAAAACCACTCTCTATGTGGTGTGACATGAAAACTTGCACCAGAATCAAGGATCCAATTCTGTGCATAACCCTCATCCTGTGCAACCAAAACATCTGGAGTGAGATCTGAAGTGAAAATGAGAACATCGGAGGCATCTGTTGTCAACTCGAGATAAATCTCGCTGGGCATAATGAGCATCACTGGAGGAGGAGCATCCTCTACTACAGTGGTAGGCATGGGAGACTCAACAATATTGAGCTCCTCAATCTTTACTGTACTTTTGCCTTTGCCAGAATTATCCTTTTGCATGTTTTTTTGATCTCTTAGGAAACTGTGACAATCCTTTTTGTAATGACCCTTCTTGTGGCAATAGTAACACTCGACATTTTTGACATTGCGGTCTCTACTTTGGTTCCTGTGTCTGCTAGGACTATGAGGATTCCGCTCTCTACTTTTGCTTTTGTATTTGTACCTGTCACGGCCTCTTGCCTTTGTTGAACTTCCATCCATATATGCATCTCCATGACTAGCATTATCAAGAGATTTACGATGAATCTCTTCAGTGAGCAACGCATCTGTGACAACATTGAATTCTAACTTGCCATTCGGAGCCGAATTGCTAATGGCTGTGCAAAAGATATCCCATGAACTGGGTAGAGAGCATAATAAGAAGATAGACTCGAGTTCATCGTCAAACTCCTTAAAGCCCTGAGATGTCAGTTGACTGAACAACGAGTTGAATTCATTTAAATGACTGGAAACTGTGCTACCTTCTTTCATGTTGAGCTTCATAAGCTTTTTCATGAGAAAAACTTTGTTGGATGCACTTTTGCTCTCCCAGGCTGAACATAAGCTATCCCAAAGTTCCTTGGTTGTTTTCTTCCCGATGATAGTGAAGAAGACTGACTCGGCTAGATGTAGACGTATCGTAGCCATGGCTTTTGCATCCAAAAGCTCCCATTGATCTTGTGTATAATCATCATCCTCTGCGCGCTCTTTCAACAGTTCTAAGAGGCCTTTGTTTATCAAAACATCTTTCATGCGCTCTTTCCACATGGTGAAGTTGCTACCATCGAACTTCCGAATGAAATACTCCTCCTTTTCTGAAGAAGAAGCCATCGCTGATAAGAGGGTTTGAGAGGTGCCAAACTATGGTGAGAAGCTGTAGAAATTTGGGCAGAGTAACCTTTGTATTGGGAGTAAAATTTCAACCGAAATAGACTCAAAAGTGCCAACAATGGAAGTCACGACTCACGGGAAGTAAATACGGCAGAGTCTCCTTTGTACGAGGAGTCAAAACTCAACTCAAAATGCATATAAATGTGCCAACTGCACTAACTGGGCATCTGCTGCACAAAACCACTGCTATGTGAGTGCCAACTTGGCGTCAAAAGCATAAATAACCGTCCAGATACATATCCTATGGCGAGGGTACCGTAAAGGGGAACTCCAGCTACCTGTATCACCGAAGGTGTCTCAACATTCGAGCACACCCTAGCTCAAAGAAAACCTCACACTATCGACCCTCCAAAAAAGGTAATGCAAACACAAAAGGACCACCCACAGTCTCAGAAAGGGCTCTTCCGGTCCGAGTCTCAGAAACGGCCGGGAAAAACTGCCAAAATAACAAAAAATGGCTCCACACGTAGTACAGTGGGAAGTGTCCGCAACTCAACGTACATGAGTAAAATCGCGCTCAAACAGGCGCCAAGAACTGCTGCATGCAGTGAAAGTGATCCCTGCGGGGATATCTGCTCTCAAAAGAGCTCAGTAGCACTAGGTATGCTCACAACAAAATGCATCTGTCAACGCATGTGTCCGCAGAGAATCTGCTGTCAAAATGACTGCCAAATCGCCTGTGAAAGCGCTGTGTCTGGTAATCGGAGAATCTGTGAGTGAATGGGTTGAAAAAAACCCCTGTAGCCTGTAACCTGCGTGTCGGTGTCGCTATGTGCCGATTTCTGCCGTCGGGCAGAAATATGCTAGTCGAATAGCCGCCAAAGGTGTCGTATCCCTAAACTGTGTCGTACAGGGCGATCGGTGCGCTCGATGCCGATGCCGATGCCGGGTGTCACTCCTCTATGATAGAGGTACCTCACCCGCCCATGTCGCAAGCACAGTTGTCGATCGCGGGAACGCGCTCGTGTGGGGAAGCGCCCGGTGTCTGGGTCGGATGTCGGAAATCCGCCGCAATGAGGAGTGTCGAGCCGGTGTGCATGAGCGTTGTGGATGTCGATGTCGCCTTCCGCCGCCAGGCAGAAGTGGCTAGCCGAGTAGCCGTAAAACGCCAATGCTCGAGCGTCCAATACCGAGTCGGATCGGTATCGATCGCAAATTTTGCTTGATCTGTGAAGATTGCTCTCAAAGTTTGTCGAACTCGGTTGCTTGTGCTCGCTCGCAAGCACGGTGTCAAGCTCTCTCTCTCACTCTCTCACTCTCTCTCTCTCTCTCTCTCTCTCTCTCTCTCTCTCTCTCTCTCTCTCTCTCTCTCTTTTGATTCTTCCGAGCCTCGTAGCTCTGCTGAACCCTAGGTCCAAGCCAGGTCAAGGTTGTAGTCGGGAAATGATCGGGTTGTCGAGGGCCTTGGGCGGGAATAGCCCCTTGCACACAAAGAAGTTTTAAAGGGTCACACCAAAAAAAAAATTGAATCCTTCTGCTTCTCTGTCGATTATGCAGAGTTCTCATTCTTATCAATTTTGGGAGACTCTCTGAGATCCGAGGGAGAACGAGTGTGTGTGTGGACGTCTTGCTACACATCGAAGTGTCTGCGCCTGTTGGGAACGACCTGCAGTTGGTGCTACTACAAGGCAAAGCCCGACCCAATTCTGCAAGTCACTATGCTTCCCCCCAAGCTACTCTCACTGTGTGTGTGTGTGTGTGTGTTTGTACCATCACGATCACAAGCTCATCGCCCGGTATTACCCGAGGTTGCAATTGAGTGTGTGTGTGTGTGTGTGTGTGTGTGTGTGTGTGTGTGTGTGTGTGTGTGTGTGTGTGTGTGTGTGTGTGTGTGTGTGTGTGTGTGTGTGTGTGTGTGTGTGTGTGTGTGTGTGTGTGTGTGTGTACACAAGCTCGCCAATTGCCCAATTGTTGCCCGATGGAGCCCCCACTGAGTGTGTGTGTGTGTTTGCAAGCTCTACCGGTCTTCGACTGCTTCTGCTCCCCCCAAAGCTACTCAAGGCCTTCAATTCATGCTCCTGGAGGCCTTCAATTCATGTGTATGTGTGGTTCTTGCAAAGTAAGAGCGCTGCCAGTGTCTTGCATTCAATTACCTGAGATGCACAGGCAGCCACTCTACTGCAATTTCAGCGCTGCCTGAATGCTCTGAGTGTGTGTGTGTATCCCGAGTCTACTCACGGCCATGGTTGGCTCGATTCCACGTACTGCTGCCTGGTTCTGCCCACTGCTGAGATTGCACACTGCCTAATTCGATGCCTTGCAGATATCTTTACTGTTGAAGTTCATGCCCTACTCTTCCTCGCAAGGCTCTGCCGGCATTTCTTTTGACTTTGCTCGCTATACACAGAGTGTGTGTGTGTGTCTGTGGTTCTTGCAATGCTCGTGAGCAGCCCATTTGTCCTCAATTGAGTAGGACAGCCCGATCTTGCTTTGTTGCCCCCAAGCTATGAAGCTCTATGAGTGTGTGCAAGCTGCCGTCTCCATGCCGAAGGCTCCGAGCTCCATGATTCCTCCTAATCCATTCGATCAGGCTTCCATGGCTGATCTGCAAGCTCCGATCTCAAGCTTTCTTTCGACTCCCTCTCTCGAGCTCCGAGCTCCAAGACCGGTTATGGCTGAGCTCTCTCCCGTTCTTCAAGCTCCACAATCTACAACCGCCACCGTTGCTGTTCCCACCTGAGCTCTGATACCAATTGATGAGTGCGCGTGTGCGTGTACCGAGTGTGTGCAAGAGAGGGGAAGAAGAGAAATGGGGAAGGGGGAGATACACAGGCACCCACTGTGTGGGTTAGTGGAGAAGAAAGAGAAGAGTCAACTCTACCTCTTTTTCTCCCTATATTGATTAGGTGAGAATCAAGTGTACAGGAGTGGTTTCCCACGGCCACCTGGCCTACACCCCAACAATATTATCTCCCTCCACTGCTTGTTTATAAAAGTGTGTTGTACCTCCTAGCTCATCCTCAATCTCCTTAGCAATAGCAGTTGGTGGACCTGGTGCTCGGCCTTGCTGAGCTCGAGAACCAAGTTTTTCAGCTTAAGGTCCAGCTCCATGATATCTACCTTCGACAAAAGCAAGCATCTTTACACTTTGCAGTAGAGCATTCACAAGATCAGAAACGCAGGCATCATACAAGTTCAACATTTCTTTGTTTCCCTTGCTAGCTAGCTAACTTGCGTGTTTTGTTTCGGCAAGGTTTGTAGTCGGTATGTATGATATATCACCCACTTCCTGCAACATATTGTAATTAGGGGATTGCATTGAAGCAACATAATATAGAACCCCTTTAAAAGAAAGCCTTGCATTGTTTTACCCTAACGAAGTGCTTTCTCCAGCGAGGGTAGCGCATGTGCCACCAACTGAGCCAACAATCCATTTGCGACAAGTTACAATTTCCAGAAGCCCACCAAGCTCGAATAGTCATGTACAAGCTTGTTTCCTCCTCCTCGCTTCTTGCACAACGCCACAATTCACCCATACGTTTGTGCTTATCCTGGAAATTTTTATGCACGTATTGCATGGTATGAATGTGCAAGCTTTGCTCCCAATGAAACAAGCACAATTGTTCTCTTCCTTCCATAACATTGTTAGGTCCCCCATTGAACACAGTTCGGATAGCTTTCCAATTTGCACCAGCTTATGCACACAAGCAGAGAAGGGGGAAGGTGGAATTGACACATTTGGACAACAATGATCTTCATAACTTCTATATGACACCATATACAATGGACTCCAAGCCGGCACAAGCATCGACGAGCTGAACACATACCTTGGCAGCCCTCTCGGCTCCACACGAGCTTCACATCCTCCATGGCCGCACCTTATCTCTTCCACACACTTGGCATCCCCATTTTGGCACCTTGTGCATGCTCGCCACATCGGCTAGTGGCACCCCTTAACTACACCAGGATCACATCCCTTAGCCACCAACTCGGCCTCTCTCTCTCTCATACTATGCACATGATACACCTCTTAGAGCCCAAGGGAATAGTCACAGCAGTGTGACTGTCCCAGTGCCCCCCCCTCCCTACAAAAAGGTTGGGTGCCATTTAAGGCACGCATGAACGAGCCCGTTGGTAATGCCATGTCATCACGCGCCAGCGGCACTGCCACCCGGAACCACCAAATGCACCCGCACACGCCAAAAGGCACAATCGTGCAGCACCATGAACGGCCCCTGCCATAGCTCGTGAGCAAGGGAGCTCTCTCCCTCCACTCGGATGCTCAAGAGAGGGCACACTTGTGGCCTATGTACCCCGCACTCCGGCCTTCAGAACTTGCATGTGGGATTTACCCTACCACGTGGCACCCGGTCCTTCACCCTCCTTGTCATAATAATCAATATCTAATTCTCCTAAATGATTTTCTCATATTAAACTGATCATTTAATGTGGGGAAGTGCCAAGGGAGAAAAAGCTAGAATATTGGTTAAGCTAGCAGACCGGCCACAGTAGGGATCCAAAGGAGGGAAAATAGGGATCCAAAGGGGGGGCCATCTGCAAAAGAGCCATGTGAAACAATGGGCCAAAAAGACCCTAAGGTTCAGCCCATTAAGACTTCCAAAATGCTAAGGTTCCAAAATTCAAAGGTTGTGTCCAAAGGTCAACCCTAGGAAAAATTGGATGCTTTGTGTGTGCCCTAAAAGTCTTTGCACATCCCTACATGGGAGGGGGCGAGCCCCAAAGCTAGGGGATGAGAGAGAAAGCCACACACACACACACAGGCTCCCTTTACACAAAGGGAATGAGGGACACATGTCAGCTCCCTAGGCCAGATGCCCACAAGGTGTGCCCAGTTCCTATTGGAAGACCCTTGAAGTGGACCAATGAGAATTAAGCTAGAGTAAATCTAGTTTAATTAATTTAAAAACATTTAATAAAAGAAACCAATGAGAATTAAGTCTCCTAGAAGACTATTGGGCAGTCTCCCAAGGGGTCCAATGAGCATTCAGGAGCCCCATGGCTTGCCTGATTCCTATTGGCCAGGAGGCAAAGGGGTCCAATGAGAGTTTAGTTTAATTATTTAATTACCTAAAGCTCTCACAAAAGGGGAAAGGGGGACACATGTCAGAAGGCTATCACTTATGCTGCTTAATTCCTATTGGCTTGACCTGGGGAGGTCCAATGAGGCAAAAGCCAGACCTAATTAGCAGCTAGGGCTCGCCCAAGAGAGAGGGGGGGCTGATTTTTGCTTGGCATTGACACACACACTCTCACACTTGACCATGTGTGAAGGGAAAATACTCTATCTTCTCCCAAGCTTTAATGGAGAGCTCATCACCTACTCCAAGCTTGTGAGATAGAAGCCTACATCAACACTCTCTTGGCATGTGGATGCAAATCCAACCAAGAGCCAAGCTTCAATGTATGCTCATCTTCTCTACCAAGCTAATTACTAAGCTAAGCTATGCTAATATGAGTGATTATGTGAGGAGATGTACATCTTTCTCGTAAGATACTTCTTTTTCTTCTCAATCTACTCTCATACCCTGCTAGCTCTCACCATCTTCGAAGGTGTGTGAGGTCTTGGGTCTGAGAACGGGGATAATTCAAGTTGTGTTTGATTAAGTGTTTTGCTTGGTGTATGAAGCTTCCATCTTCATTGCACTAGCTAGTCTTGAAGGAACACAAAGAATTGTATTGTACAATGTCTCTCTTGATGGGAGAAACCATAATACAAAGCCTTTTGGAGGGGGGCCGGCTCCATGCAAATCCGGTCCTCAACTGTTGTCAATAGCTTAATTTCTCTCTCTTTTGAAAGTATTGTCGATGCTATCTCACTAGGTGTTATGCTTTTTGTTGCTCTCTCCACCCAAGCACTCTTGTAATTCTCATTAGGAATCTATTCTAATGAAATGCCCACTATGTTCATGCTAATTTCCGCTACACATAAGATTATAGGCCATTAAATGTTTCATTGGTATCAGAGCTCAAGGTTTCTCTTTTCTTGCTCAAGAAGGGAGGTCCTCAAGCTAGCTACAAATGGTTGGTATTATTAATTGCCTGTGAGTAAGTAGAATAGGGATTTTTCAGCCTTGCAGTGCGCCTGCCTTTGTGCAGTTAACGGGGCATCACCGTCGAGAGCTATGGTCTTAATAGTGGAGTCCTACGGGGCTTGCCTACGGCTTAACCACTATTGAGCTATTAGAAGCTTGACAGGAGCCGGTGCTGTTTTGGTATCGAAAGACCCTCTCTTCTATTCCTTGCAATTAATGGTATTCGAGCCGCGGGTACAGTAGCTTGAGTGCTTTTTCTAAAGGGGTAAAGAGGAGTAGCAACTAGGGCTTGAAGTGCCAAAGTACACCTAAAAAGTTTATACCTAAAAGTTGTAAGAATGGCTGACAATAGTAAAGAGAGTGAAATTAATGTTGATAACTTTGATTTTGCTCATGAGCAAGCTACTAATGATGCTTCAATGCTTGTTAACTATCTAGTTTCTAGGCTTCAACAAGCCATGGGCAATCCATCTCTCCAAAGTGAAGTGCAACGGCAGCTCCGTGCTCACGGGATTCTCCAAGCTCATCACCATGACGAGAGAACACCTAGGAAGCCTCCTTGTGAGACTACCAAAAGAGGTCTCTCTCCGATTCGGGAAGAAGAAGAGAATCCATATGAAGGGCTCAAGAACTTACTTCTTGATGATGCATCTCCTTCCCAAAGGAGAACTCAAGAGCCTCCACCGAAGGAACGAGAAAGAAGCGAGTCTCCCGCCACCTCGGCGGAGATGGCTCCACGAAGACGGCGGGCTAAACGCTCTCCATCACCACCAAAGCGGAGAAGACCATTACACTCTTCTCCACGCCATAATTCAAAGAGGGATGATAAAAAGCAAGAGAAGAAAAAGGCGAGAAAGAGGACACCCTCTTCTCCATCTTCTTCATCCTCTTCCTCTTATGAAAGCTATGGTGAAGACGACAAAGATCAAGACAAGAAAAAGGCGAGAAAGAGGTCACCCTCTTCTCCACCTTCTTCAAATTCTTCATCTTCTGAAGCAAGTGATGGTGCAACTTTTGAACCATCAAAAAGAAGAGGCCATAGGAAATCCTATGCCGCATGGAAGAGGTCGTCTAAGCTGAAGAAATTCAAAGAGGGAGGGAAGAGCATCTCTTTCCTTACCTATGATGGCACCTTTGGTGCTACAGACAAAGTTTTGGCCTTTATCCAGCAATTCGATGCGGCGTTTGGAGATGAGGGCTTCACGGAGTCCTCTAAGCTACGCCATGTAGCTATGCACTTTCAAAAGTCCGCCAGACAATGGTGGTCTAGCCTACGAGCCAACAGTGAAGCTCCACGAACATGGAAGGCTTTAAGAGCTTCCATTATGAAGCAGTTTTTGGCCACCGATGCCAAAGACAAAGTACTCACCGAATGGCGAAGCTTAAAGCTCTCTCCCAATGAATCCATCCACAAATATGTAGACAAGTTTTGGGACCTACAACTCAAAGCCACTGTCTTCAAAAAGTTGGATTTTGGAGAGCAAAAGCAACAATTTTGTGCGGGCTTAACCGAAGAAATGGCGGAGTATGTCAACTCCCAAAGGCCACGTACCATATCGGCGGTAATACACCATACTATGGTGGCCTCGCGAATCAATTTCCAAACGGGGGGTAAAAGAAATAATAAGCCCCCGGAAAACAAGGGTTCCAATGAGCCTAAGGGGAAGGACAATGTCCAAAAGTCTCCTAAGGGCAATTCCAACAAAGCTAAAGAGAAGGGAGTTTACAAAGGAAAGAATAAACTCTCTCCTGAAGAGCTTGAGCGTTATCGTAAAGATAACCGGTGTTTCAAGTGCGGCGAACAAGGGCATGCATACCGCGCTTGTCCCCAAAAGAACAACCGCCAAGATCCTCCTAGAGCTTCTCTGGTTGAAATCCAAGAGGAGGAGATTCACCAAACTCACCACAAAGGATCTTCTCTATGCCATGCTTGGGGAAAGGTAAGAGAACATGATGCTTTTATTCTCTTTGACCCTGGTTCTACTCACAATTTCATATCTATGGAGTTAGCCACCAAGCTAGGCATACAATCCTACGAGATGGGAGATATCCTACCCGCAGACAGTGCCTTCAAGGGGCAAGAAGCTTCAGTCACTCCCTTAATCGGGAAATTGAGGCTTCATGTCCAAGGCTATGTGAACAAAGAGGACTTCTTTATCTCTCCTCTCAAGCATGAGGATGTAATCCTAGGGGCACCATGGTTTGACCGCCTGGCTGCCGATGTTAAATTTCCTGAAAGGAGAATCTCCTTTAAGTTCAGGGAAAAGGACATGTATATAGATGCTAAGGAGATGGGTAACACCATCCCCATTGTACATACACCAGCTTTCAACAAGTCAATAAAGAGCTCTATTTCCGTGTACATGATTTTTGTTAAAGATTCTCAAAATGAACCTAATGCTTTAACAAAAGAAAATAAAAGCAACCAAAAGGAATTAGAGTTATCTAATTTTCTCAAGGGGTTTCAAGATGTTTTTATTGACGACATCCCTTGTGAGCTACCTCCTAAACGAGGTAATGACGACCATGCAATTGAACTTCTTCCAGGAAGTTCACCGCCTAACAAACCTCCTTATAGAGTTTCTCAAGCTCAACAAGAGGAGATTATGCGGCAAGTGCATGAGTTAGTTGAGAAGGGCATGGTTAGGCCTAGCTCATCTCCATTTTGCTCACCTGTGCTATTAGTGCAAAAGAAAGACGGCACATATCGTATGTGTGTCGACTATAGAGCACTAAATAGGATCACTATCAAGAATAGGTTTCCCGTTCCAAGGGTAGAAGACCTATTTGATAAGCTACAAGGATCGACCTACTTCAGTAGGATTGACCTAAAAAGTGGCTATCATCAAATAAGGATAGTTGATCAAGACATTGTAAAGACCGCATTTCGTACTACATTTGGTCTTTACGAATACATTGTCATGCCTTTTGGCTTGACCAATGCACCAGCCACATTCAACCGCTTGATGGAGAAGCTGTTCAGGCCTCATCGAACCTTCACTGGAGTGTTCTTTGATGATATTATCATCTACTCTAATTCATTGGAGGAACACAAGCAACACCTCCAGGTAATATTTCAAGTTTTAAGAGAGAATAAACTTTATGTTAATCGAAAGAAAAGTGAATTTTTCTTGCAAGAGATTCAATATTTAGGTCACATTATCTCTCAAGATGGAATCCAAATGGATCCATCCAAGTTAGAGGTAATAAAAGGATGGCCTAAACCAAGGAATCTTCATGAACTAAGAAGCTTTATAGGTATGTGTGCATACTATAGACGCTTCATAGAAAAGTTCTCACAAATTGCGGGACCATTACATGACCTAACAAAGAAAAATATTAGGTATACGTGGTCTGCTAAGGAGAACAATGCTTTCGAAAAGCTTAAAGAAAAGCTTATCTCTCAACCTGTGCTTACACTACCGGATCTCTCAAAACCATTTGAGGTCCAATGTGATGCTTGTGGTGATTGCCTTGGGGCTGTTTTGCTCCAAGAAGGGCACGCCATAGGCTATGAGAGTCGAAGGCTCGACCCTGTTGAGCAAGCTCTAGGCATATACGAAAAAGAACTCCTTGCAGTTCTACATGCCTTAGACTCATGGAAGCACTATTTATTGGGGACTCCTTTCATTCTGCGAACGGATCACCAAAGTCTTAAGTACTTCATGACGCAGACCAAGCTCTCCGACAAACAAATGAGGTGGGCAAATTTTCTTTCGCAATTTCATTTTCATATTGCTCACATTGCTGGCAAGCATAATCAAGTAGCCGATGCACTCTCAAGACGACCGAGAGTGAATGCGGTTTCCATAGCAACTCACAATGATCTATCTTCAATGATAGATGAGTATGCTATTGATCCCGATTTTAGAGATGTGATTTCAGCCCTTGCATTAGGGAAGAAAGAAGAACCATTTACTTTACAAGATGGTTATCTTCTCTATGGCAATAGACTATGCGTTACTAACTCACTACGTGAGAAAGTAATGTATGAATCTCATGCTCCCCCATATGCGGGGCATAGAGGGATTCAGTCTACCCTAAAGGGAATTGAAACATATTTCTATTGGCCTACCATGAAAGTGAACATACACGAGTATGTTTCCAAATGTGTGGTATGTCAAAAGACAAAATTTGATAGAGGGAAGCAACTTGGATTGCTTCAACCCTTGCCAATCCCTAATTCACCTTGGGAGAGCATATCCATGGATTTTATCTTTGGATTGCCTAAGTCTATCCATGGGAATACGGGAATATGGACGATAGTAGACAGGTTCAGTAAACAAGCTCATTTTATACCTGTCAAAAAGACTATCAAAGCCCATCAAATGGCAACCCTCTTCATTTCACAAATTTTCAAGTACCATGGCTTGCCAATGTCCATAGTGTCGGATAGAGATCCTAGAATGACCAGTAATTTCTGGAAGGGTCTCTTTGAGAATTTAGGAACAAGGCTAAACTTCTCTTCGGCCTATCATCCACAAACTGATGGCCAAAGTGAAATAGCTAACCTAACCATTCTCGATCTACTAAAAGCCTATGTAACGGAAGTAGATCAAAGATCCCAATGGGAGAAGTACTTACCCTTAGTAGAGTATGCTTACAATAACACTGTACATACTTCCACAGGAAAAGCACCTTTCGAGGTAATTGAGGGAAGATCAAAAAGTCCCTTGCTACTTAAGGTACATGGGAAGATCTTCGCTGCAGATGAGTATAGCCGAGACCTACAAGAATCTTTCCAAAAGATTAAGGATGCTATCTCTATCTCACAGCAAAGGCAAAAGGCTGCTGCTGACAAGCACAGAAGAGCCCAAGCCTTTAAAGAAAACGATTGGGTCTTGTTAAAGTTTCCCAAGGCTCGATTAAGGCACACGACGGGCAAGAATCCTACGGGCCACCAAAAGTACTATGCTAAACTAGCAAAAAGGTATTATGGTCCCTTCCAGATTCTTAGGCCAATCAATGAGATGGCCTATCAACTTAAGTTGCCCAATCATTGGCTCATACACAATGCTTTTCATGTGAGCCTATTAAAGCCTTACAAAGGAGAGCCACCTCAAGAACCAACTATTGAAGACCCACCGGAGATCGAGGACCATGAGGAGGTGCTGCAGCCCGAGTCCATTCTCCGACATGAAGACAAGGTATTAAGAGGCGGTAAGACTATCCGACGATATCTTATTAAGTTTAAGAATTATCCTTTTGAAGATGCTAGATGGATGCAAGGCATACAATTAAAGGATAACCTAAACCTTGTCAATGCTTACAATGCTTCCCAAGAGTAAGCAAATGTACAAAATGTTAAAAATGAACAAAATTTTTGTCTTATAAGACTCTCTTTTTCTTTATTTGTGCACAAAAATGAAGTAATATGCATGCTTAGATCAAGTTTGCGAAGACGACGTCTCCCAAACACCAAGTAGAGCTTGTCACTCTACTATGGAAGACTGATAGGACTAATGTGCAGACATGCTTGCGGCAGCCTCAGGCTCTCAAGCGCCAAATGGACTAGTCATCCATTATGGAATGATGTCGTAGGGTAACATAGGGATCCTCTACCCGCTAAGAAAAGGACTCATGCATATGTTTTATCTTCTCTACACCATAGTCGAGGACGACTATGATTTCAAGAGAGAGGTAATGTCATAATAATCAATATCTAATTCTCCTAAATGATTTTCTCATATTAAACTGATCATTTAATGTGGGGAAGTGCCAAGGGAGAAAAAGCTAGAATATTGGTTAAGCTAGCAGACCGGCCACAGTAGGGATCCAAAGGAGGGAAAATAGGGATCCAAAGGGGGGGCCATCTGCAAAAGAGCCATGTGAAACAATGGGCCAAAAAGACCCTAAGGTTCAACCCATTAAGACTTCCAAAATGCTAAGGTTCCAAAATTCAAAGGTTGTGTCCAAAGGTCAACCCTAGGAAAAATTGGATGCTTTGTGTGTGCCCTAAAAGTCTTTGCACATCCCTACATGGGAGGGGGCGAGCCCCAAAGCTAGGGGATGAGAGAGAAAGCCACACACACACACACACAGGCTCCCTTTACACAAAGGGAATGAGGGACACATGTCAGCTCCCTAGGCCAGATGCCCACAAGGTGTGCCCAGTTCCTATTGGAAGACCCTTGAAGTGGACCAATGAGAATTAAGCTAGAGTAAATCTAGTTTAATTAATTTAAAAACATTTAATAAAAGAAACCAATGAGAATTAAGTCTTCTAGAAGACTATTGGGCAGTCTCCCAAGGGGTCCAATGAGCATTCAGGAGCCCCATGGCTTGCCTGATTCCTATTGGCCAGGAGGCAAAGGGGTCCAATGAGAGTTTAGTTTAATTATTTAATTACCTAAAGCTCTCACAAAAGGGGAAAGGGGGACACATGTCAGAAGGCTATCACTTATGCTGCTTAATTCCTATTGGCTTGACCTGGGGAGGTCCAATGAGGCAAAAGCCAGACCTAATTAGCAGCTAGGGCTCGCCCAAGAGAGAGGGGGGGCTGATTTTTGCTTGGCATTGACACACACACTCTCACACTTGACCATGTGTGAAGGGAAAATACTCTATCTTCTCCCAAGCTTTAATGGAGAGCTCATCACCTACTCCAAGCTTGTGAGATAGAAGCCTACATCAACACTCTCTTGGCATGTGGATGCAAATCCAACCAAGAGCCAAGCTTCAATGCATGCTCATCTTCTCTACCAAGCTAATTACTAAGCTAAGCTATGCTAATATGAGTGATTATGTGAGGAGATGTACATCTTTCTCGTAAGATACTTCTTTTTCTTCTCAATCTACTCTCATACCCTGCTAGCTCTCACCATCTTCGAAGGTGTGTGAGGTCTTGGGTCTGAGAACGGGGATAATTCAAGTTGTGTTTGATTAAGTGTTTTGCTTGGTGTATGAAGCTTCCATCTTCATTGCACTAGCTAGTCTTGAAGGAACACAAAGAATTGTATTGTACAATGTCTCTCTTGATGGGAGAAACCATAATACAAAGCCTCTTGGAGGGGGGACCGGCTCCATGCAAATCCGGTCCTCAACTGTTGTCAATAGCTTAATTTCTCTCTCTTTTGAAAGTATTGTCGATGCTATCTCACTAGGTGTTATGCTTTTTGTTGCTCTCTCCACCCAAGCACTCTTGTAATTCTCATTAGGAATCTATTCTAATGAAATGCCCACTATGTTCATGCTAATTTCCGCTACACATAAGATTATAGGCCATTAAATGTTTCACTCCTCAAGCCTTCAAAGTTCCCAAGCTCCTCAAAGAACTTTAAAGAAACCTTCCTATCTCCAACTTGACTGCACTGTAGTTTTGTGCTCGGTACCTCGATGATCGGGCCGTAAAAACCGACCAAATTTTCAACTCTTTGGCCTCAAACTCCACTCGTCTCCGCTTCACTTCGACTTCGTTGAGCCCATCAATGGAGCTCTCCCATAACTGGAAAAGACATCTGATAATGCATCATCTGTTGGGGTAAAGGCGCTTAGCCTCTTGCTTGCTCGAACGTCCAATGTCCGATCGCCCGCCCAGGTGTGTACATACCCTTATTCTTCGTTACATATGAGAATAAGGAGCTCCTCATCATTAGTTCTCTATGCTGCTCCACCCACATTGGCTTGTGCTTCTCCCCTTCCCCGCATGCACCACATTGTGCACGCATGCACGCATCCGTGCACACATGCACTCACAAGTGGTATCAGAGCTTCGGCGGCGAACCGCACGTGCGACTGCTCCCTGAGGACCAAGTCAAAAGCGATAGAGCTCACCGACTATGGTGGAGCTCAGAGCTCATGCTTGAGCTTAGTGGTGGCAGTAGATCCGACAAGAATCAGCAAACGCAAGGGAGATCGGAGCGCTCGGCTTCTTGGTGTGCGCAGCCCCTCTCTCAAAGAGGCAGATCTTGGAGACTCCAAGGGCATCTTGCAAGAATTTTGGCTTCTGCAAAAAAAGAAGCAGGGGAAGCCTTGAGGGCAATTGAAGGGGGAACCAAAGTTAATTGGGGGGGGAATGGTTGTGTGGTGACAACACACACACACACACACACACTCAAAATCTCGAGCAGCCAGCTCGACAGAGCATCTTCAAGCAACTCCAAGCATGGGATTGGGGAGCTCATCGGGCTTTGGGTAAGCAAATCAAGTAGGCTTGGAGCATTTTTGAAACCTTGAAATGCAAGGTAGTCCAGCAGTATAGAGCCAAGCATTGCTTGAGGTGAAAAGCATTGTCAACTGGGGTCGGGCAGTACAGACAGTCGAAGGTAGAGCAGGTCACGACAACAGCTCAAATCGGGCTTGAAACACCCGAGAGCATCATGCCTGTAAGGTAGCAAGTGGAAGAGCTTGGCAGAATCGGGATTCACTGCAGAAGGTTGCTTCATTGAGCCGCACTAGGAAGAGCTTGTGTGTACACACACACACACACACACACACCAAACGAAGGCAAGACAAGTAGGTTCTCGACAGGGGCATGAGAGCTCAGCCTTAAGGCTTGCAGTACAATTCTGCTAGAGCACTGCCAAGCTTGACATTGAGCAGAGCTTGGGGCCATGAGTTGCAGGTTGACATTGCAAGGAAGTCAGGCTTGGCGGTGTGTTGCGCACACACACACACCACACACACACACACACACACACTCAGTGTGTTCCAAGTCGGATCAAGCAATGTTGTAGCATTGGCTTGTATGTGTCCATAGACACACACACACACACACACACACATACACACACACCCTTAGCTTTAAGTGCCACGGGGTCCCAACCATGGGATCAATGGCTTTTGTGCAAAATCAAAGGCGCTCGCAGATCTTGGCCGCCGATGCGTAAAAACTAAACTCGAGATCCCGAGTTTAGTTTTTATAATGGGCTCCACAAAAACTAAACTCGGGATCCTGAGTTTAGTTTTTATGTCAAAATCTGTTGTTTTAAGTTTAAGTTTATGAAAAACACAACCATTTCAAGAAAGCGCACGCGGGCGTGATGGTTAAGGCCCCAGACTCTCAAGCTAGTGGTGAGGGTTCAAATCCCAGATGGAGAGAGGGGGGCATTTCTCGGGAGATTAGGCCCCATGTGGCCGGTAGGTAAAACCTAAACTCAGGATCCTGAGAGTAGTTTTAAAAAATCTAAACTCAGGATCCCGAGTTTAGTTTTAGCAGATCGATGGTCCAGATTGATCTTTCACTTGGGACCATTGATCCCATGGTTGGGACCCCGTGGCACTTAAAGGGGAGGCACACACACTCCCATTTGCATTCGGCAGTTCTGGCAGGGCTTCGACAGAGCCAGAGGAAGCCATTTCGTCATTGTCAGCTCTGGCAGCTTTTGACAGCATAAGCAGAAATTGAAAGAAAAAAAAACGATTTTTAAAAATCTTTTGCTTACACCCCCTTGTGTACAAGTGTCCATTCCCGCGGAATCCCCCCCCCCCCCTCTTACGACTCCCTGACCCTTCGCCTTTCTCACACCCCGACTCTCTTACCTCGGAGAGGAAGAGAGAGAAAGAAGAGAGAGAGAGAGAGAGAGAGAGAGAGAGAGGATAGGTTCTTGGTCGGTCCCAGTATCGACGAACACATTCCCAGCTTGGAGAGAGAGAGAGAGAGAGAGAGAGAGAGAGAACCCTCTCTTTTGGCGTGCGCTCATGCACACATGCAGACGTCTGCAGGTACCAGCAAGTAAGCCCGGACATCACCAAGCATCGCCCCGATTTCGTCACCCTTTTTGCCGATTTTTCCCCTCCTTATCGACTTTGGATTTTGGTGACCCAACATTGGTTTTGACATCAATTTCGGCATTTTTCCTTAGCATCTCGACGTTCTTCTCTACGGTTTTGCGTTTATGGCTCGACGCATCGGTTTCGACACCGATTTGCGGCTTCGACTAGCGCGCTTTTGCCCAACAAGACAAAAGCTGACATCGAGCATTTTCTCGACTTTGAGCACAGGCATCCATAGCATTGGCACTTCCGCCTGGCGGTGGAAGACGACTCCGAAGGCCATCCTCAACTTTTCAACTTCGACATTCTCCAGTTTTGGCTTCGACGGCACATACCGACATACGGCTCTGACGGACCATTCCAGAGCGCATTTTCCTCGAGCGCACTTGGGTCTTGGACGGCGTTTTTCCGATCGACGTGTTTACCGATCGATGAGGTAGTAGTTGCCGGTTTTTTAGCGGTTTTGCTCACAGGTTGCAATGTAGCTTGTGTGGAGCACTAGAGAGTAGTGTTTTGCACAGTCTTATGCAATTTCATGCTATGTACACATTATAAGGATACAACTTGAGCTTGGTATAGCTCGCAGGTAGCAGGTTTACATATTTGCAACGTTTTTGGACAGATACACGTTGATAGACCGCTTTCGGCATGGAAAAAGTAGCATGTATATGCATGGTCATATGTACAAAAAGATGTAAATACATGCATTTTGGAGCTTTGCAAAGTGGTTTCAAGTTCTAAAAAAGATGCAACGTGTACACATTGTGAATAGTCAGGTTCGCGTGCCAGCAGCAGTCGGACACTTGTACATGCCTCGATAGGGTATCGGGGCCTTGGATATGGTTCTAGGTGGTTTAGTTTGGCTCTAGAGAATGTGTTTGAGCTTTCTAGAATGTAAATAATTCAAGCGACAAGTGTGGGTACTCTCATCCCGCTCGAGAAGTTTGAGACAGCAGCAGTCGGACACTTGTACATGCCTTGATAGGGTATCGGGGCCTTGGATATGGTTCTAGGTGGTTTAGAATGTCTCTAGAGAATGTGTTTGAGATTTTTAGAATGTAAATAATGCAAGCGACAAGTGTGGGCACTCTCATCCCGCTCGAGAAGTTTGGGACATGCAGTAACTGTCTATTTTCGGTGCCTGATCTGTGGTGATGCGTGCACCGCCCTAGAAGTGGTCAAAAATGGAATGTGGGGATGTGGCAAAGTGATTTGGGTATCAAGCATCGAGTGTACAAAATTTGGTGAATTTTGGAGTCCGTTTGGGGTTTTTCCTTCGAAAAATGCCCGCCGGGGGTCAAAACTGGCCAAAACTGGGCAAAAAAAGGTCAAAAATGGTGTGAAAACAATTCAATTTGCCACATCACTCATGGTGCCATGAGTTTTCCAGTTAAGGGACTGTTTTTGAAGCCAATTCTTGGCACTTTCACCTCTCTAAGTGGGGAAGGAAGCAGGGTTCCTATACAGGTGGTGTAGTGCAGTCCCGTCGCATTCACGTCCTGTTTTCGAGTGTGTCAAGGAGTGAATGAGAGATTTCTCTCTTCACTTTTGCACTTGGGAGAGTCTATGGAAGTTCTGAGGTTTCCATGGATGTATGTGTGCGAGGAATTGATGAAAAAAGGTGCGGCTTTCTGCAAGACTATGTGATCTTGTATCAGTGCCATTTGGGTTGGCGCTACTCCAAAGAGTCCAACAGAGTGGAGTTTGGTGAAGGCTTTGCAATGGTTTGTGAGAGGCCTTTTGTGGCTGGAGTTTTGGAGTTTTTTATGGTTTTTCTTGTATATTTTGGTCACCATCAAGTGTGATTTCAAGTGTTGATTGACTCGACTCACCTTGTAGTGTCTGCGGGCAGGCAAGGGCTTGTAGGTCGAGGTGTTTGGAGTTTGAATTAGCTTGTGGGTAGTGTTTTTATTGATCTCTTGAGTGGTGGTGTGTGTGGGTTGGAATTTAAGAAAAGTCCTTGTGTGGTGTTGAGTTGTCTGGGTGTGTGAGTGTGCGCACGACGTCTTTTGCTCCATCATCCTTTGGCGATCCCGTTGAGGAGCGGAAATTTGTCGGTTGTGCACCCAGGTGAAGTGGTTTTGCTGTGAAGTTTGAGCTTCTTTGAAGAAAAGTGGTGGTTTGATTCAGGTGCAAGACTTCAACTTTTGTAGAATTACTCATGCAAGGGAGAAGCGCTTTCAAAGGGATGGCATATAGTCGGCCAGTGTTCACAGGGAAG
The DNA here is from genome assembly GCF_014529385.1 of Adiantum capillus-veneris. Classification (NCBI taxonomy): domain Eukaryota; kingdom Viridiplantae; phylum Streptophyta; class Polypodiopsida; order Polypodiales; family Pteridaceae; genus Adiantum; species Adiantum capillus-veneris. The sequence continues at coordinate 99,790,405 of NC_140960.1, read as the reverse complement.
GAGGATGTGAAGGAGTAGATTGTGGACTTTGAGTGGCATACCCTTGGTATGCACATTGTGAATGACGAAGCAAATCTTCATGTATTTCCTCTTGCGCTCCCGAGAGTGGTTTGAAGGTTTAGAGGAAGACAAAAAGAAAACATGGGAGCAGGTGAAGCTGGCAATTTTTGACAGGTTTGGAAAGAAACTAACCGCAATAGAAGCGAAAACAAAATTGAGAGGTTTGCAGCAAGATGTTCATGCTAACTTTAAAGAGTATTTGCAACATTTCAAAGGACTATGGGTGAAATTGGAGGCGGCATCCCAAGTACCTCCAGGGGATTTTTTTAAAGTGCGTCAGTTTATGGATTGTCTCCATCCAAGTGTAAGGAAGAAGGTCGATCAAGAGGAGCTTGCTACATTTGAAAGAGCTGTGGAAATTGCCGAGGCCAAGAGCAAGAAGATCAAGAGAAGGTAGGAGAAAGGCATGAAACACGATGAGCTAGTTGTGGTGCAACCAATGGTCCCTATGGCAACGGATGATAGAGTGGAGCGAGTGGTTCAAGGTCCGGATCCCATTACGGCTCGGGTTTTGCATGATCTTGTCGGTCAGTTGCAAGAATTAAGAATTAACATAATGAATAGGAACCAAAGAGAAGAGCGGCCAACTGGGAGAGGTAGGGGATGAAGGCTACAAGGCAGATGCTACAATTGTGATGAAGAGGGTCACTACACCCCTGATTGTCTTGAACCACCAAGAGAGAGAGGAGGGATATACCCCTTAAATGGACGTGGTCGAGGGAGAATAGAAGAAAATGATCAAGAGCGGGCACTAGAAGCACCACCGCCGCAACAACAACCACAACCGTTTGCAAATGGAGAAGTTAGGGCTATTAACATCATTACCCTTGAGCATCAAGATGTGGATGTTTTGCCCAATAAGAGAGCTAGGCATGATAGGGAGAAAGAGACAGAAGAAGAGAGGGAAACAAGAGAAAGGAAAGGAAAGGCTAAGGTAGAAGACAAACCAGAGAGTAGCAAGAGGCGGCGAAGAAGGAAAATTGGTCCAAAGGACTACCTCCTTGGCCAAGGTGTTGAAGACTATGATATTGTCCACGACATACAAAATCAAAAGGCAAATATACCTTTTGGTGAGTTGGTGGCTTTGAATGCTAAATTGAGGAGGAAGTGGACCAAGTGTGTGAGTACGCGGCTTCCTTCCGAAAAGGAAAAGCATCAAAGCATGGTTTCATCCTTGAGTGTTGGTCACCCAATGGATATGGTGCCAATAGTTGAAGCTATGCTGGGAAAGAAGACGGAAGTGCAAGCATATGTAGATGGCGGTGCCCAGGTGTGTGTCATGACCGAGGCTATCATGAAAGAAGCAGGCGTCAAGATGTTAGTGAATGCTTCAATCCGTATGAGGATGGCCAACCACAAAAAGGCAAGGTGTCTTGGGATAGCTGAAGATGTGAAGATAAAAGTCTTGGGGATTGAATGCTTGGTTGATTGCTACGTGATGCAAGCGGGTGAGAATGCTTATCTAATTATTTTAGGGAGGCCATGGCTTATAACCCTTGGTGCTAAGCAGGATTGGGGCACGGGCTTGATCACCATCCCCAACAAAGAGAAAGGAAGGACCATGGTCTACAACATGAAGACACACGAGAGCCGTAACAACCCCTATTGGAGATGCAAGATACAGATTCGACAGAAACTACGTCATACGATAGTGATGCTTCGTCTACATCATCAGAAGAAAGTGTAGAGGAAGGCTTGATGCAATTATGTCGTGATCTATTTGGGGTAAGTGCTGAAAAGGAAGCATCAATGCATGATGTGAAGGTCAAGGAGGAGAAGGAAAATACAAAAGCAATTGTAGAGCCTGCCAAAGTGAACGCAACGAGCATGCTAGGAGAGGACTTGATAGAGAAAGAAAAGGAGTATGAAGACATGTTCACAGAGTTTCCAAAGCTACTTGCCACTGAATATACAGAGTTGCAAGGAGCTAAAGGAGTCGAGCATAGAATCAATCCAAAAGAAGGTGCCAAGACAGAGGTTCAAAAGCTTAGGAGGTTGGGGGTCATTCATGAGAAGGCACTTCATGAAGAGGTGACGAAGCTTTTGGAACCAGATTTCATCTTTCGAGTGAGGAGTTCGAATGGATCTCTCCCGTTGTTATTGTGCCGAAGAAGAACGAAAGATTTAGGATATGTGTTGATTTCAAACCTTTGAATGCTGCCACAAAAAGGAATCATTATCCACTACCCTTCCTAAATGAAATCCTCAATCAGGTTGCAGGTCATGAACGTTACTCAATCATGGATGGATTTTTTGGCTACTTTTAGATCTAGATAGCGATTGAAGACGACCTTCATTACTCCTTGGGGTTGTTTTGCGTACAAAAGAATGCCTTTTGGGCTAGTTAATGCATATGCTACCTTTCCAAGGATGGATGAATAGAGTGTTTGGTCCCTACTTGGGTAAGTTCATTCGTGTTTTTATGGATGACATTGGGTGTTATAGCTCAAGGGTCACACATTTGGAGAAACTGAGGTTGAGTTTTGAAAGGCTTCAACAAGAGGGTGGGAAACTCAACCCAAAGAAGTGTAAGTTTGCTCCTACCATAGTCCATTTGATCAAGCACAACCACTTTTGCAGATAAGATGTCCGCCACATTTACTCCTCTTGATTAAATCTGGATACTTCATTATGGAATGAACAGGCTTAACCCAACAATGGCCATCATACTTTTAATCCATCCTTAACATCTTGAGAACACCATCTGGCACAAGGTCCAGCTCATAAATGCAATCCCCATTGTACGCATGGAGAACTTCATAAACGCAATCCCCATTGTACGCATGGAGAACTTCATCAACCTTCTTCCTAACCAAACGTCTAAAAATCATTTGGCTCAACTTGGGGTACTTGTGGCTATTTAGCACAATGTGCTTCAGTGTCCTGTGTGTTTTTTCTTCCTGGCTTGAACCCGAAGGTTTTTTTTTTTTGTCTTTCTTCTCTTCTTCTATCCAAACATATTGCATCGATTCTTGGAAAACAAAAAATGCTTCTTGAAGTTTCTTGGCTGAGTTTCTAGCAACAAAACCTTCTTTTTCATCAGTGGAGCTGTCAGATAACTCGACCATTGACACATTTGATCTTGAGGGCATATCCACACCCATGTTTGTTACCAATAAATAATTTGTGGACAAGGTTGAATCCAATACAAATTGAAATTGATGACCTTATGTCACATCATCCTTCAACTGAGTATAAATGTCGCCATCCGAAGTGGAAATGATGGCAAACAGCTCGTTGTTACTACTACCCCCATAATCTCAAGGAATCACCATGGAAAATCTTACAGGGCAATCAAGCAACAAAGGTTCACCGCTAATGGTATTCAAGAACAAACTCATCTTGCATGACGAAGAGGAAGCCATCGATGGGAGAATCTCCTAGCCTTACTCGATCTCTAGATATATTTTAACTGCCACCCTAACCTATATTTATAGACAATTGACACACTCAAATTCATTGAAGTTCTCTCTATGTTACCCTATCATCAAGTATATCCTGGAGAAAACCCTAGAGGATGAGGACTCTATCTCTCTCATTTCATTCTCTCTTCTCTCCCTTTTTCTCTATCTTCCTCTATCTTCCCCCTTCTTTCTCTCTCGATCTCCTTCTCCACACCCTTTATCTCTATTTGCCCCTCTTTCTCTCTCCCCTCTCTCTCTCTCTCCTCACTTTCTCTATCCCTCTCCCTCCACTCTCTCTCTCTCTCTCTCTCTCTCTCTCTCTCTCTCTCCCTCTCTCCCCTTGCTACCGACCTTTCTTATATCTTTCTTTCTCTCTCTATTTATCCTTCTCCAAGTCCCCTCCACCTCTTCCACTACTTTCTATACCCAGGTCTCTCTCCCCACTTTCTCTTTATACTCTATCTTGTTGCCCATCACTCACTCCCAATATTTCTTCCCCAATCTATATCTCTTTCTCTACTTCTCTCTTCCCCTCTTTATCTCCCTCACTCTCTCTCCTCCCTACCCTCTCTCTCTCTCTCTCTCTCTCTCTCTCTCTCTCTCTCTCTCTCTCTCTATCAATCTATCTATCTATCTCTCTCCCCCCCCAAAAAAACGTAGCCGTTTTTTGACCTAGTAGACAGTAGTTCACTCTTTTGATCATAACTTCTTCATCCAAACACCAAGATGGGTGATCTATAGCCTTAATCGAAGAGCACAAAGCCCTCTATGCATTGATGTAAAGATAGAAATTTTCAAAGTTATGGAAGGTATTTTTATAACAGCATTTCCAAAATGAATAGTTTCAGGAAAATTGACTCTTGTCTCTTACTTTACATACAATGTCTTCTGGCATTCGCAAGGGTTCTTCTTCTTCAACAAGGTCCACAACCATTGTGGAAAATGATCCAAAATCTCCTAAGTGTGGAGATAGCAACACAACCACCCAACCAACGACATCGGAAACCATGATCATGGCATACTTGTATCATTGCAAGAGACCGTAAAACAAACAAGGCAAAGACTTACGAGCACTTGCAATGGAGAATGGCACGCTAAGGGTACTTGTGGTTGAGAATGAGAATCTCAAGAGGATGCAAACAACATGTTTGATGCAACTTGAAGAGCAAGTCAAGGAATGTAAACGCTCTCTTGTGGACTTGAATGCTTTGAAGGAGCAGATGAGCAAAGTAGAGCATGACCATGTATTGAAAGAGGAGAAATTTGACATCATGAGACGGGATGTATGCAACATGAAAAATGTATGCACAAACAAGTCTTGGACTGATGTATGTGGTAGCAATGTGGTTTCTAATTCCTTACTCATGCAAGATATGGTTCAAACAAACAATGTTGAGAATGTGGATGTGGAGGAGTTGAAGGAACGGGAGCGACATTCCAAGTACATTTTTATTCGTGGAATTCCCAAAGAGAAGCTAGAGACACCTCCTTCTCATGCTATTGTTATCAAAGATTTCTTCAAAACCCACTTTGGCATGTTCGGAGTTATGGTCTATGGAGCACATAGAGTGGGGAAGCAAGGAGCTCCTTGCTCGGGAGAACGCAATTGTATGCACCATGCCGGATGAGACCAAGCGAAAGATTATCCTTGATAATAGTTGGATCTATTTGAGGGATACAAAATGTTTTGTATGTTAAGCAACAAAATATGTGTCGCAAGGCATATGAGGAAAAGAATAAGAAAAACAAGAAGATATCTCATGAAGAAAATGTGCCCAAGGAGGAGGCAAGTCCCTCGAGCAAATAGGGATGTGTGACCTATGAGACCCATTTACAATTGAAAATATGCTTTTGGAATTGTAATGGATACCCATGGAATGTGGGGGTTGGCATTGATGAACTAACAAGCATAACCGATGTTGTACTTCTTGTTGAAACTTGGGAGCATGATACACAAAGGATTAATGGCTCGGAGTAGAATTACAATGTACATTCATTGATGTGGTCAAAGAAACTTAAGCAACAAAGAGGACAAGGAGGGGTAGCATGTATGGTTTAAAAAAGATTTGAAAGATTTTGTATCAATTGTGAAAGATGACAAGTACAAACGTTATGTATGACTGAAAACTATGACACCAAAAAGAGCACCTATTTTTGTAGCCGGTTGCTACATTCCTCATCATGATTCCCCCTTTTATACTTGCATGAATAGAGATTAGTCTTTTTTTTATTTAGAAGAGGATATTGCTTATTTCAAAGGTGAAGGTGATGTTATTGTATTTGGGGATATGAATGCTTGCATAAAAATGTTGCAACATGATACTCAACAATTTGATATGCCATACATTTCAAGGGAGTTGGAGGAAGTTCACTTGTATGATCGTTCTTCAATGGATGAGAAAGATCCGGATCACTATGGAAAGTTACTTTTACACATGTGTAATAGCATGAGTATGCTCATTGCCAATGGTGTATCTTTGTGGAGTGGAACCAATGGATTTACATGTAGGAGACATAATGGCGACAATGTGATTGACTATATGCTACTCTCCAAAGACATCATGTATCGCATAAAGAGTTTTATGTTTGGCCAATGGACCCCAGAATCCGACCATCGCACCTTATGTATTGACCTTTCATGTGGACGAGCAACTAAGCATGATAATCTCAGCCAAAGGAAAGAGAAATTATCACTATGTATGGATTTCAAACGGGCACCAATGTACATTGAAATGGTTGAGCAAAAATTATAGTTGAAGAAGCTTCAATATGATGTACCATTGGAAACTAAATGGGAAGCTTTCAAGAACGTTATTTGTTCTTGTGCCGAAGTATGCTTTGCTATAAAGCATCTGCATGGTATCAACAAAGATAGATCGCGCAAAAGGTGGTTTGATAAAGAATGTCAATATGCTCGAAAGTCCTTGATAAAGCTTGATGCAACTATGGAGAAAGACAACTATCAAAGTCATTTGCATACATACAAAGCATTGATTCAAAAGAAGAGAAGAAGATGAGAATTAAAGCAACAACTTTTTCAAGTCCAAGAAAAGGCACATGCATGTGGAAGATTTTGGAGAAACTTGAGGGGCAAGCGATTTCAGAATTTTGGTAACTTTAGTCTTGTGGATATGTACACACATTGTAGGCAATTATATGAGCAAGCAAATGCTCAAAAAATACCATTTTATGGTTCACTCCTATGTATGCCCTCTTTTTTTACTATTGAGGATATATGCAGTGGGCTTGAAAAGTTGGCCACTCGCAAAGCGGGAGATCTTCAAGGTATCAAGCCAGAGATGATCAAATGGACGGGATATTTTACTCATGAGTGGATGTGTGATATGTTCAACCTTGCACTTCAACATGGTATGCCTTATAATTGGAGGACTAATTGGGTTAAGCCTTTGCATAAAGGAGGGGATGTAAAGAATGTAACAACTACTGGACTATAATGATTGGGTCTCTTATGGAAAAGTTGTTTGGGTGCATAAATGCAAAGGGACAAGCGGGTTTTTTTCAATCCCATAGCACCATTGATCATCATGTCACTCTTCGTGTTCTCATGGAGGAAAGCCGGTTGAAAGGCAAGCGATTGTATTGTTGTTTTGTGGACTTTAAGAAATCCTTTGATATGATTCCACGTAACAATTTGTGGAGAAAAATGGAAGAACTCCAAGTTCCAAGTGAGTTTATGCTTGCGGTTTCTAGAATCTATGAGAAGGTGATTTGTCAATTGCACATGGGAAGAGAAATTTCAAAAAAAAATTATAAGCACTATTGGGGTTAAACAAGGATGTCCGTTGTCACCAACTCTCTTTGGTCTATGCATTGATCAATTGGAACAAATGGTACTTGACTTTATGCAAGAAGAAGGCATTGAAGAAGTCACTATTTGCAATGCCGTAATCATGCTTTTGTTGTATGCGGGTGATATAGTGCGTCTAGCACACACTTTAGAAGATGCACAAAAGCTTATGGTTGTCCTTGAGAACTTTTTCTTGCATAGTGGGCTGATTGTGAATGAATCCAAAATAAAGGTTATGCTTGTGAAAACCAACCATAAGGAGAAGCCATGCATTGTGTACAACAATGAGACACTTGAATTTGTTGAGAGCTTTAAGTATCTTGGCCTTGAGGTTCCGTCCAATCACAAGTGGCATGAATGTGCTATGCGTCGTTTGGAAGTGGGAAAGAGAGCATATTATGTATTTGAGAACATGTGTAATGAGGGAAACATCAAGTGTTGGGTTCTCAAGAAGTATCTTTTTGATGCATTGGTGACACCGGTTCTTCTTTATGGAGTTGAAGTGTGGGGCGAGAGCATCTCAAAGGCTACTTGGAAAGAGTTTAAGAATGCCCAAAAGCGTTTTCTTACCAAGTGAAGACACAAACACCATATATGCTCCTACTTCTTGAGTCGAGATGTCTTCCAATTGAGGTTATGGGCATGGAAAGGGTTGTGGAGTACATGATAAAGATGCGTCAGAACCCCTTACATCGACTTCCTACAATTGCATGGGAAGCAAGCAAAAAAGTTCAAAAGATGCATAAAAGCAAGATCTTGAGCACGGGATGGATGCAAGACATAAAGAAATGGTTTGGGAGATGGGATGCATTACACTTGCTACATGATGCTTCAATTGACTCCCAAGTGAATGAAGCTTTTCTACAAGGCCAATGTATTACGGCTTGGGAGAAATCGGTAGGTCACGCTTCATACATTACAGCACCCATATTGCCCCCAACTACAAAACCATGTTCTTCGCTGAAAGAGGAAACCGTACTCACACTTACTTGCTTGAGCCTATCCCCTTGTCGACGATACACACTATCGCAACCATTTTTGGCTTAGCTTCCATTTCCTTCGATGCGAGATAGGGTGTTGGGACAATGGAGAAGAGTCAAATCGACTTTGTACATTATGCTCACTGCAAGCTTGAGAGTCTGAATACCACACACTCCTAGAGTGCTCAGCTTTTGGTCACAACCGCACTTGCTTCTCTCACATTTTCAGCCATAACTTAGACCTACACGCTTTTCTCTCCCAGCGGAAGTGTGGGCTCTCCATTGCGACTCTCATCACCACAATTTTGGAGCATCGAGAGTCACTCGTCAGCCATACACATACTACATCACATGTAACTTTGGTCCCATAAGTCATATTTGACCTCCGAGGATGATAATAAAATATATCTCTCTCTCTCTCTCTCTCTCTCTCTCTCTCTCTCTCTCTCTCTCTCTCTCTCTCTCTCTTTAAACCTCACATAAATCTCTCTATATCTCCCCCCCCCCCCTCTCTCTCTCTCTCTCTCTCTCTCTCTCTCTCTCTCTCTCTCTCTCTCTCTCTCTCTCTCTCTCTCTCTCTCGCGTTAATCCCCCTATCTCCCTTCTTCTCCCTCTCTCTCTCTCTCCACCTCCCTCCCTCACTCTGTCACTTGCTATTAACACAAGTGGGTGCTTATAGAAAGTGACAGAGAGAGGGAGGAATGGGAGGAGGGGAGAGAGGGTGAGGGAAAGAGGGAAAGAGAGTGTGTGTGTGTTTGAGAGAGAGAGAGAGAGAAGATGCTATAATCAAATGCTCTAATCTATCAAATTTTGATTGAAAGAAGTTTTTTAAAAAATCTTCTCTCTCTCTCTCTCTCTCTCTCTCTCTCTCTCTCTCTCTCTCTCTCTCTCTCTAGCGCCCACTTGCGTTCAAGGCAAGGGAGGGAGGGAGGGTGGGTGGGTGGGTGGGAGGGACAAAGGGTGAGAAAGAGATGGGGAGACATCAATGCAATTAGTTTTTTTGTATTAAAATTATACTTGCTTTTTCAGATCCATATAGAGGCCTTCTTTAACTGTTGTTGGAATTAGGGTTGCAAGAAAACACACACAGCTTGGAGAAGACGAAGGAAGCTTAAGGCACACAATAGAGAGTATAATACTTAGCGTGCAATGGAAAAGATAAGTTAGCCCTAGAGTGATGGACGTATATACAATGCACGGGGGAACCTCCTAGTGCGGGGAAAAATGCCCCCACGGTCCTAAGTGTGTTCACACACATAACTACCACATGTATATGGTAACAAATCCCCCTTGGAGTAACGTGGTGAACAAGAGTTGGCACATAGAGTAAAGGGAAGTGTCATGCCCTGAGGACATGACACTTCCAAAAAGGGGAATAAGTCCAAAGCTTTGCAGAAAGCTTTAAACTTCTTACGAGACAATGCCTTTTTGAAAAGATCTACAAGGTTGTCCTGTGTTGGCACATAAGCTGAGCTAATATCTCCTGCTCAGAGCCTCTCCTTAACATATTGGTAATTCACCTCAATGTGCTTTGTTCGTGCATGAAAAATTGGGTTCCTTGCAACTGCCAAATGTGCTCTGATTGTCAGTGTAGATAGTGATGGCAGTGTCATGTCCAGCACCCAAATCAGCCATAAGGTGTCTGAGCCATACACACTCAACCATAGCTGTGAAGACTGCCATGTACTCAGCCTCACAACTAGAAGTAGCCACAATAGGTTTCTTTTTACTCAACCATTATATGCATGAGCTGCCAAGCATGAAATAAAAACCACTTGTGGACACTCGTGTGTCCAAACAACTAGCCCAATATGAGTCCAAAAAAGCATGCACATCTGGCGGCAATGATCCCCCCTTGGGATAAAACAAGCCAAGATGTAAAGTGCCACTCAAGTAGCAAAAAATCCTCTTGATAGCCTGCCAATTCTTAGACCCTGGGCTATGCATGAATTTGCTGACTTGTGAGACTGCAAACTAAATATCCGGCCTCGTGTTGCATACATAAATGAGGCATCCTACAGTAGTTTATTGGTAAAGAGTAACATCTACAGGATCACCAGCATCATGAAGACTCGATTTCAAACCTGTTTCCATGGGAGTGGCAATAGGTTTGCAATCCTCAAGTCCAAATTTACATAGCAATGTCTCTATGTAACTTTTTGACACAAGGCAATACCACCATCACACTGCTTAAACTGTATACCCAAGTAATGATGCAACAGTCCCAAATCTTTCATCTTGAAAGTAGCATGCAAGTTAGCCTAAAATTCATCAATATGTCTCTCATTTGATCCAGTGATCAGCAAATCATCCACATAAAGAACCACAATAAGAAGTACATCACCCTCACGCTTTACATATAATGTGCTTTATGTTGGATTGTTACAAAAGCCTTGTTTGACCAAATGAGTGTCAGACTTCTCATACCAAGCATGGGGAGATTGCTTCAACCCATACAAAGCTTTGTTACATTTGTACACCTTATGCTCTTGTCCTTTCTTAACAAAATCGCGAAGCTGTGTTACATAAACTTTCTCAAATATGTCACCATTCAAAAAAGCAATAACAGTGTCAGATTGATGTACATCCCAACCAAAATGAGCTGCCAATGCACATAGAAAATGCACAATAGTCATACGACAAGTGGGAGAAGAAGTCTCTCCATAATCTATGCCTTTTTGTTGTGCATAACCCTTTCCAACAAGTCGAGCCTTATAGCAATCAATCTCACCATCGGGCTTGCGTTTCAACTTGTCATCCCACTTCATACCAATGGCCTTTTTGACAGGATGCAAATCACATAAAGTCCATGTGTCATTTTCTATAAGTGCATCATGTTCTGATTGCATGGCAGCCATCCAATTTTTAGGATTATGTGCTTCATCAAAAGACAAAGGTTCCTCAACATCATGTAAGCTAGACATAGCCAAAGCATAACAATCTGATGCATAAGATCCATGGCGAGAGCCTGAACCAGTGCGACTAGACAAAGCTGCATCCAATTTACTGTCAAGCAAAGTATGCATTAGCCATTTTGGCATACCTCTAGCCTTCTCATTTTTAGCCCTTTCCTCATCAAGTACATCATGTACATATACATCAGTAATAGGCTGATCTGTAAAATTTTCAAAAACCTTCAAAGGCTGTACATTTGCCTCATTGAAATTTACATTCAAACTTCCACCACTAAAAGAGGCAACAAAGCGTCATAAATGTCATGTGAGCTTACATTACTATCTCTAGTACATGACAACAAGGGCTGAATAGAATCTTCCACAAACACAACATCCCGTGAAAGGAGAATACGCTTTGTTTGTGGATGATACAATCTATTACCTTTTGTTTTAGCACTATAACAACAAAAATACATTTGACAGCCTTATCATCCAATTTTTTGTGTTATGTTTGCGGCACCAAAGCATATGTCAAACATCCAAAAACACACATGTGCTCAATAGAAGGCTTTCTATCATACCATGCTTCATATGGAGTAATAGACTGCAAACTTTTGTAGGACACCTGTTTAGTACATAAGTGGCACACATGATGGCCTCAAGCCAAAACGAATGTGGCAAAGCTTGAGTTTTGACCATACATCGTGCCATTTCCATAAGTGACTTGTTTTTCCACTCAGCAACACCATTTTGTGAGGCGTATAAGGCAGATTGGTGTTTTATCCCACAACTAGCCATAAATGCCTTAAATTCATGAGACATATATCCCCCCCCCCCCCTCGATCGGAACGGAGGGTACCCATAGAACATTTCACATTTGTTTGAAGCACATACATACTTCAAACTTCACTTTAAGCGGAAATGCCCATGGATACCTACAATAATCAACAATGAAAGTCACAAAGTCAAGGTAATTGCTCAAGGACGGAGATTGCATGGGCCCACAAACATCATTATGCACAAGTTGTAACCTGCATGTGGCCCTAACTGAATCGTCCTTTGGAAACTTAGAACACTTCATCTTACCCAAAATACAGCCTTCACAAACATGTTTGACAAGTGCTTCAAGAGGCGGCAAAGAAGCAACCATATAAGATTTCTGCAAGCGCAGCAAACTGGAAAAATTTATATGACCAAAACATGCATGCCAAAGTTTTGCATATGAAATAGCCTTTTAATCCACAACTGCATTTGCAAAATTTTGCCCACACTTGTCATATAAAGTGAGCTTATACAACCCACGACATAAAATGCCAGATGCAACAATTTCATCATCAAAACTGAGATCATGTACTATACATCTATCATCCACAAATTTGACTAGAAGACCAAGTCTAGCAAGTGCAAGTAATGTGCTTTGTGGCATCACTGTCAAAATAACACACATGTGAATCTGCAGCAATTAACATGCATGAATTATGGACAGCAGGATTATAAGTGCACTTTTCACTAAAATCCCTTCCTGCATCAACATTAGCATCACAGTCTCCTTTCACAGAAGATTCAACAATAGCTGCATTTGTAGTGAAACCGGCATTAGTAGTGGAACCAGCCTCTTTCTTCTTAGCCTCTTTGGCCTTCAATTTAGGGCACAGTTTGATCAAGTGATCATTAGCTTTACAATAATGTAAACGCATCTTCTTGTTTCCCTTATCACCAGAATTTCCAGACAAATTGCTACCACCAAAAGCATTAGGAACAGGTGATTTTCCACTTGCAGAAGAACCATGAGTAGTGGCTGCATTACTGTTACCACGTTTTCTTTGAGCAGTAATAAAAGCATGTTCAATTGCACGCTGTCTTATCTTGTTTTTTTTGAAAAGTGACTCTTGCAAAAGAAATGTGCATAATGCATCAAACTTGACAACTTCAAGATTTCCTTGGGTCAAGTACTAGCAAAATTCTGGTAAGAATCTGGCAAGGCATCAAGAACAGTCTGCCCAAGGGAACTGTCTAAAATGACTTCACCTGAAAACATAAGCTGCTCTTTAATATCCTTGACACCAGCAAGGAAAGTGTCCATATCATCTTCCTCATGCATAATCTTCAATTCCAACTCTTTACACAGTAGCAATGCAATTTTAGCCTCATTGCGACTTGCATAAAAACCATCCAGAATATCCCAAGCCTATTTTGCAGATTTTGTTGAATGAATGTGAGGAGTAATAGTGCGCTTCGCAAACAATGCAATCAATGCATGAGCCTGTGCATGTTTTACATCCCAACGAGCTTGTTCTGCCGTAGGCAAAACAACTCTAACAACAGCAATCCTTGCAGCAAGACCTGCAACATCCTCAACATCGCATACATCGTCAGAACCAGGACGCGCATGAATGCCTTGCACAATACTCCAGACACCCTTTGACACAAGAACATGTTTCATCATGTAAGCCCACATAGGGTAATTTTCCCCATCTATCAGCAGCAAACGTCTTGAACACATATGTGTTGTCGTCCATGGCAAATGTCTGCATCGGATGTGTAAACTGCACAAAAAGAGGAGAAATGAAGCACAAACAACACGTGTTATATAGCACAAACCAAGAATGTAAGGGACCTGTTATGCAAAAAATGGCACTGACAAAAATTCTACACAAAATGATGGAATAGCCTGTGCAGTACTGCTTGTAGTGGAAACGAAGGCCGAAATGAACCCTAATTAGAAATTTGAGCAGACAGAGCTCTTTGAGCTTATCCAAAATATTTTTCGACCTGCGAACGCTTGGCAAAGCTCACAAAAATCGGAGAAAGTGAGCAGACATGTGCTGGAGGTGCTGTCGACTAAGCCCGAGAGGACGCAACCTGCTCTGATATTGATTGTTGGAATTAGGGTTGCAAGAAAACACAACAGCTTGGAGAAGAGGAAGGAAGCTCAGGGCACACAATAGAGAGTATATTACTTAGTGTGCAATGGAAAAGATAAGTTAGCCTTAGAGTGATGGGCGTGTATACAATGCACAAGGGGAAAAACCTCCTAGTGAGGGAAAAAATGCCCCGACGGTCCTAAGTGCGTTCACACACATCACTACCACATGTATATGGTAAGAACTGTGTCTCACTCTCGATCCCTTTCCCTCTCTCCCTATATCTATCTCTCCTTATCCCTCCCACCCACCCTCCCTCTCACTCTCTCTCACTTGCGTTTAACGCAGGTGGGCACTAGTGCCCAGTTGTGTTGAGAGAGAGAGAGAGAGAGAGAGAGAGAGAGAGGGGGGGGGGGGTGAGAAAGAGATAAAAGCAATTCTTGTAAACTTTTCTCAATCAAAATTTTTTAGATTAGAGCATTTGATTACATCCTCTCTCTCTCTCTCTCCCTCTCTCTCTCAATCACCCTCTCTCTCTCTCTCTCTCTCTCTCTCTCTCTCTCTCTCTCTCTCTCTCTCTCTCTCTCGCATTAAATGCAAGAGAGAGAGAAAGAGAGGAAGTGAGAGAGAGCAAGAGTGAAGGAGAAGAGAGAGAGAGAGAGGGGGGGGGGGATTGCCTATATAAAGGCTCTAAGAGCTAAATATTTTACGCTATTTAAATTTACTTTCATGGGAAGAATATAATCTTCTAGGTATGTCTCTCCTTGCCTCACTCTCCTTCCTTCTTCTCTTCTTCTCTCTCTCTCTCTCTCTCTCTCTCTCATAGTGAGATGTGCAAGAGAGAGAGACAGGCATGAGAGGGAGGGAGAGGTTGCCTATATAAAGGCTCTTAGAGCTAGAGATTTTACTCTATTTAAATTTACTTTAGTAGCGAGTTTATAATCTTTGAGGTACGTCTCTCCTTGCCTCACTCTCCATCCTTATTCTCTTTTTCTCTCTCACTCTCTCTCCCATGCTCCCTCTCTCTCTCTCTCTCTCTCTCTCTCTCTCTCTCTCTCTCTCTCTCTCTCTCTCTCTCTCTCTCTCTCTTGCACCTCTTGAGTAGGTGCTAGCATCTCCCTCCCTCCCTCAGATGAGAGAGAGAGAGAGAGAGAGAGAGAGAGAGAGAGAGAGAGAGAGAGAGAGAGAGAGAGAGAGAGAGCATGGGAGAGAAAGTGAGAGAGAAGAAGATAAGAATGAAGAGGAGAGAGAGAGAGAGAGAGAGAGAGAGCATGGGAGAGAAAGTGAGAGAGAAGAAGAGAAGAATGAAGAGGAGAGAGAGAGAGAGAGAGAGAGAGAGAGAGAGAGAGAGAGAGAGAGAGAGAGAGAGAGAGGTGAGAAAATCAAAGGGGAAGAAACAGATATGGAGAGTGAGAATGGGAGGAAAAAAGAAAGATAAAGAGGGATAGGAAAATAGAAGGAGAGAGAGAAAGAAAGAGAGAGGGAGGGGGGGCAGAAGAAGGCAGAAAAAAGTCTAATTGCTTGGCCTAAAAGCGATATGGTATTTTTTGGCTCTATCTCAATAAAGGCTTTAAATTGGCTTTGAGTGTAAACTGTTAAATGTCCACTACAACATTATTTGTTGAAAGACCATTATTGTGTTTTTTTTTTATCAGCAAGTTACCAAAACCGCAAGGAAAGAACCACACAAAATGTCTCCATCTACTAGTGTATCCCTATCCAAGAGCAGGCCAATTAGCACTATGCCATCGCCACCTGCTACTATGACATCAAAAAATATAAAAAGGGAGAAAAAGGAAAAGCAAAAGTGCAGGAAGGAGCATCATCTAGATTTGTATCCGATGTTGACAACTCCAAAGAACAGATCAATGACAAAGAAATGGAGGCATACATGATAGCAAGGGCAAATGCTGGAAGTGAATTTCCAATTAATGAAGATGTTATAATTCACCAAGATATGTTATCGAAACATCTTGGAAATTTGGAGGTACATAAGAGCATTTAAGTATAAAGAAGCAGTAATTGTTGAAATGTTTTGGCTTTAAGATATTTTGGACAATGCAGGTAGAGCATGAAACTCCGTTGCTTGGGGTTCCTCTTTGACGTTTGGCAAAGCTAGAGAAAGCAAGACAAGTTAGCTGGTACCCCAAGCAGCTACAACCTTTGGACGATGCATTCTTGTTGGAGGGGTATTATGAGCCCAAAGGATGCTTCATATGATCTCTTGATGTAGACAATGTCATGAAGACGTGGGATCCCTTGTGGTGAGGGGCTAACGAGAATTTTGAGGCCGAAATTAAAGACACTTGATGGGGTGACCTAGGCGGAAAAATGTTATATACTTGGGATGGCAACCATAAGCTAGCCACTTGGATGGGAGTTCTATTGTTAATGGTTTTAATTTTCTTATGTGTTCTTAAATGCAGTTAATGTGTATCCTTCTCTTTGGGTTTAGGTGTTGCCTACGAGAAAGACGTCAATCTTCACTCAAGAGTTTAAGTTGAGCTAGTGACTATGGATTCTTCAACTGAGGCTGATATGTTGAGCATTGTTATGCGTATAAAGAAGATAGATCCTTTGATTCTATTTTCGTGAGCAGCTAGCTTAGTATCAAATTGTCAACGTTTTTTCTAGTGATCCAACAGATTTGAAGAGTTTGGACATCCCTCAAACTGGTAAGTGGATTAACTCTCAACATTGGTGTTCTCTAGCTAGGCGGAGAGAATATTTGAAATATATAATGTTTAATTGTTGATACAAGCAAGTCTATTGTCTTTCAAGACTGGTTGTGGATCGAGGTCTATACATCTAAAATTGATGCCCGATCTTGACCTTGACTCATTCCTCGAGGACGCTAAACAACTGCATAGGGGCAAGACCTTTACTTATGAGCTAGGTCTTTTAAAAAGAGCCACAATCTGAGGTGTGCGAGGCATTGGTGCATAGTGAAAAGATGTCTTTGCAGGTATGTACACTATATATTTACATTAGGAATAAAAAAGTTAATTTTGCTCCTTACAATACTCTGTGTTATGTTAGATGGTTATGGAAGCACAACTTCAACATTAGAAGTGTGAAAAGCTTACAGACAATTCCTGAAGTTGAGAAAGTGGAGCATATTTCCAACCTAATGCAGATAGCACGTAACTTCAAGAGAAAAATTTACATGGGTTTTCCATGGTTCTTGGAGTATGATGCGGGACACTTCTATCCCAACGAGGAAAGAGCACACAATGACGCTATAAAGGATAGGGAAGAAAGAATGCATGGAGGTACACAGATGTCCACAACGGAAGAGTTTAGTGTGCAAATGTCTCAGGGAGAGGGATTTGCTACAACATCTCAGGTAGCAAAGTTGCTTAATTTTTTATAATCATTTTGATATTGTTGTGCAAATGGAGCCTTTTGGGGAAGCTTCAAGCTTGCATGGAGCGGCTCGTATAAATCAAGGACAAATGTGAGTTGTGTTGCCGTTCATAGGATTAAAATGCATGATTCGCTTCTTTATTGCTATATTTATGGTGTTCAGGAAAAAGAAGTGGATGTTTGCAAAGGGAGTAATTGACTTCACAACGAGTCTAGAAACAAAAATATTTCATGCCTTGGACCTGCCATTAGTTACATACCCATCAACAGGTAAGTGGCCTTCTAGAATGGAAGTTGTTGTGTGGATCAGGATCTTGCTTGATTTGTTTGAGGTTTATTGCAGCAGCTAGTGAATGCAGCCATATCCAGATTGTGCATTTCAGCTTGGACAAGACAGAGGATGACTTGAAGAATGCTTTGTTGAGCACTATGAAGCCACACATTGTGGAGAAATGTCTTCGTCCGTTTTGTGATGGGTCCATCGTTGATTGTGTAGTGAACGCTTCTATTCTATTTTTGCCATCCAATACTTTTGTGCATGGGCTTTCTTATTTGATGTATTAGGTTGGAACAAAATGGAAGTATGCCATTTTGGACAACTTGCTTGACTCGCGCATGCAACAAGCGATGACAAAGGCGTGTTTGTAGTTGTCTGCCAATCAGATAATTATGGCATGGTTCCTGATCTCGCTGCAGCTGTTGGATGGCGTGAAGACCACCTGAATGTAGTTTTCTGTAAACACCAATCTGCAAGAAAGAAAGTAGGACTATGTGCACAATATTCGTGTCTGCAATGAGCAAAGATCACATTGGGACATTAGAGGCCATTAACATGCCGTCGAACAACGCCTGGTTGGATTCACTAGAGGAGGAGGATTGGACGGAAGAGGAGGATGGGACACCTATGCGAGGTACACTTGGGCACCTTCTATCTATAAATGATATTTTTTTTCTTGCTTTGATTTTCATTTGTTGTGTAGGAGGTATAGAACACGGGCATTGGTTTGTTTGGCAAATACTCGCGCAATATACAAGCAAGAACAACCTTGCCATCCAGTATTGAGGAGATTGTGAGGCTTTGGCTTTGTTGCAGAGCCAGATGACCGTATGATGACAATATTCAAGAGCAACAAAGAGCTATCCACCAAACAACGCACCGCTTTGGAAATGCAAGCCCGACGACTTAGAGAGATGCAGGAGCGAGACAAGAGGCATGCAGATGAGGTGGATCGTGCCATGAAGGCAGCATCTTTGTTGGGGTTGTTCCCAAACATTGTGGAGTTAGATCCACCATCCCATGACTTAGACTAGATATTTTAGGTTGCACCTCACATTGTATAAACAATGATCTTTTTTGTAAACCGTTATGACCGGTCGCTTTTAACATTCTTTTAAATAGAGATATATTCTTATTCTCAAGTAGTCTAATCTTGTAATTAAGTGGATTTTTTCTGTGTCCTGTAACCCTTTCCGTGAATTGTGAGAGAGATATATAAACTTGATGTGTCACACACACACACACACAAAGGAGAGAAATTGGAAAAGAGGAGTTACATGGAGTAGGTGAAGAGTGTCTGTCAATCATTTGGCAGAGCGAGCTTTTGGAGAGAACTTCGGGAATCTAGCACAAACTTGATGGAGAGAGCTTTGCCAACCGGTCTATTCTCCATAAAAATCTTCCTCAATCCCCAGCTCGATATGCAACTATGATTGGTTTCTTTATGGGTTATGTGGCTGATTGTTTGAAGGGAGCCTTGAAGGGAGTCAGACTTATAGATTAAGTGTGCAGCTCCTTAGGCAAGCTTTTGCCGTTCATATCTTTGCAAGCCACTTGGCAAGAGGACCAACCACGAGCTGGTTCTAAGGGAGAAGAGTCACGTTCAATTCCTCATATGTGACGTAGTAGAGGTTTATCATTGCAAACTACTACACAAACCCTTCCTACTATCAAGATTGAGGGGTTTTTTTGTGTGGGGGCTTTGAGGGATATTTACCTCTCATCTTCTCCTTATGGATAGGAATACGTATTTCCGCAAGTGCTCTTGTATAATTGCTACTTATTGATTGATTGAGAGAGAGAGAGAGAGAGAGAGAGAGAAGAAGAAGAAGAAGAAGAGAAATTTTTACGTCGTGGGAAACTATCCCAAGAGACCTCAAAGATCTATCTGAACTCAAGACTTGTTATTCAAGAGGGAAATGGCATAACCAATCTACCACACTTGGGTGACAAAAAAGGTTAGACCATTTTCCTCCTTTTATTCTCTCTCTCTCTCTCTCTCTCTCTCTCTCTCTCTCTCTCTCTCTCTCTCTCTCTCTCACACACACACACACACACACACACGCGCGCGCGCACGCACACACGAAGAAGAAGAGAATTTTTAACATTGTCAAGAACTATCCCAAAAGACCTCAACGAGAGTTGAACTCAAGACGAGAGAGAGAGAGAGAGAGAGAGAGAGAGAGAGAGAGAGAGAGAGAGAGAGATTATGCATATTTGGATGCAATCTTGGCATGTCAAACTATCCAAATTCACTCTTACATTTAATGGAGCTAGCAAGACCAAGGCTTGCCAGAAACACTTTTTCTAACGAAAGAAAATACGAGTGCACTTCCACTTTATAGGTCAAAATTCGAAGCATTTTCTTTAAGACTTTTTTGGTTTTTTTCAAGGAAAGCTCGGAATAAAAGTACGAATGGATTCAAGGCATAAACCTCATAATGTCTCATATGAGTGTGTGAATTTCACAATTGTACTACATGTGTACTACAAAATTAACTAAGTTTAGTAGGCCAAAATACTTTTGCATGTACATGTTTCATTTGTCTCTTTTAGGTTTGATCGAAAAATAGCTAGAAAAAAGGCCTTGAACTTTGTTATTTACCTTTTTGCATGTACATGTTTCAATTGTCTCTTATAGGTTGTGATGTACCTACAAAAGAGGTCTTGAACTTCGTTTTTTGTGACTTAACTTGGTTTTTTTTTGGCTCAGGAAAACTCGCTCGGTGTTAGGTTAAACTCCAAAGTTGAAGAGCTCACATGAAGATTGAGCTTTGTGAAGACCAACGAAGTTCCACGTTCACTCCAAAGAGCTATCATGTTGTATTCTTTTACTCCCACACGCTCCCTTATGCATGATGGTTAAGAATATGAATATAATGCTTCCTCTCTCTCTTTTGCTTTGTGAAAGTGTACTTAAAGTAGATAATTTTTCTTATTCATTTGAATGCTTAATCATTGTATGATGCTTGTTGATTGACTGGTGGTGCCCTAAGTTGTGTGTAATAGTAAGGAGTAGGCAGCACTCTTGTTTGGTTATTAGTGCACACATATTACTATCTTGATGCATGTTAGGAGTAGCTATGTCACTCCTCCTTGCATTACGAAAGATGCATTGAGCATTCGATAAATTGAGCATTGCATGAGTAAAAAAGAGTAGGCAGAGAGTTGCAAATGAGTACGTTTAGGAGTAGAAGTGGTTAAACTTGCAACGCTATCGATATGCATCTCTCGAGACCACCAATGAAGTGGTGTGTGTAGATAGTTTCCACATGCTAGGATAAGGTCAAGTTCCAAGTTCACTAGATTGGCATATCTAGTTGGCTAGTACAATGATATACTATCGTGGTCGCAAAAACATTAGCCCAACGAAGGTGGGGTGGTTGATCCCATTTGAACCAAAGAGTGTCATGTTGTCATGTGGCTTGACTTGGATCTAGGAAGTAGAGGATTCAAGTCTAGGGGTGCGTGGTGATCGCCTTTTGTTCACACTATACGAGTGTGATCAACGGCCCACATCGCTCGATGAATGTGGGTCGTTGATTGCACCTAACCCAAGGAGTTTCATTTAGTCCCTTGATAAGGCAAGGGCCTTCTCTTAATCAACTTAAGGCCCTCTTGGATGGATCAACTCTAGTAACGTAGAATCTTTGGACGATATCTTCATTTTGCAACAGATGTCTACCATGTTGTTTATGTGGTCACCATCCATGGAGTAAACATAGGGGTTACTCCCTTGCTCCTATTTGTCTTTTAACTCTGCAGCATGTGCTTATCCCCTCTTGTATCGTCACTAGTAGACTGGTTCTTTGTGGGACATTTAGAAGATGGATGGCCCTTCTTTCTACAATGCATGCAAAACTTGTTTTGGAATCAATATATCGCAATATTACACACTTACAGTACCAAGTAAGGGCCACCTCCGACCATGAAGCAATAGCCTCTAGGGTGCAAAGAGGCAGGTATACCAAGTGAGTTCAAATGTATTTTGTTCAATATTTTCTTTTAAGCTTAAAAGATTGCATTTACATAAGGGATTTTTGAATGGCATTTTCAAAAAAAAAAACAGAAAGCTTCTCAAGAAAAGGGGGTCATTTTAAGTTTTTTTTTCAATGCCCTTAACGTGCATGTGAAGTAGGCAATTTTGTATCGATGAGCTGCAGAAGCACAAAGTTTATGTTTACATTCTATAAACACATTTGGGAGGAAATAGCTCAAGTTGTTAGCTAGTATTCATAGGAGCTAAATGTCTTTTAAAGATATCCTTTGAGCAATCATTGATTTCAACTATTGGTTAAAACAAGAGGATCCAAATCACATTTTGGCATGCGTCACAATCTCATGATAGACAAAGTGCACACATTCATTGTGGAAAAGAAGGGGTGGATAAGGTCAAACACTACTGGTATATTGGAATTAGGCAGTTTTAATACACGATATTGAGATACCATAAGCATCAAGAATCATTTGATGAATCCCTTGCTATTGTGCTACATATTTTGCCATTGACAACCATACAGACAACACTGGACATTGATGGAAAGGCTTACCGCATAATGTATTGACCAAAGGAATCCATGCAAAAACCTTTGACAATTATAAATACACAAGATGAGCTCCAAAAATTTGTGTACCAATAAAAGGTTCATTGTCATAATATAGTACCTTGCAGAGGTACAAATGCAAGAATGAGCAACCAAAACGCAAGAATTGGGTCTTCAACTGAGCTTTTTTTCCCTCTCTCTGGGGACAATGTTGCACTAAATAAAAATTGGAAGTATCTTTCTCTTGCTATATTACCATAAACCTTACAAACATCAAAGCATTTGATAGTGGGTCCTGTTTGCCCACCTACCCTAACTAGCCTCTTGAATAATCCCCTCCTTCCTGTCGGGCTCGCTCAGCTTGGTGCCCTGTCGCACTGGAAAGCATGTCCATTGCCTACCCTCCTTTCTCAACCATAAATCAAATTTGGCATTTTCAATTTGATCTTGGATGCCTTCAAAATCACTCTAATGTATCATAAGAGGTGGGTAAGCACTTGGAAGCATTCCCATTGTTTACCCTCCGCCCTCCTCATATGTAGTTTGTCTTCAAATTCATGAAAGGTGCTAGATGCTTTCATATAGCAGTATGATATAAAAGGAAACTATTTAATTAAAAAAAGGAAAAGGAATCACTTGCTTTGCGAGCGCCATATTCAAAGACACTCTTAGCATTTAATTGATATATCAATTTCAAACCAAAATTAGGTCCAATCTCTTACATTTATTGGACTTGATTTTGTAGGGGGGGGAAATCCAACGTCCTTGAGAAATTGTATTTGTCAAGTATCACCTGTTCTGCATAATCTTTTAGGGAGACAGTAAATTAGAAAGCAACAGACGAAAATGCATGAGGTCTCCAGGACCAAGGAAAAAATAACATGACCATGGCTTTAACAAGAAGCTAATGTGTGCACTTTTTAAAGGTCGTCTGCAGTGGATTGCAAAATGGTATGAGAGCTCTAAGCACCTGTCAAAATATGGAAGTAGGTACCAACCACGAGGACAATACCACTTTCCTTGGTCATTGAACAAGCATGCCAAACACTCTGCTCAAACTTCATCTTTCTGAACATGGACAAAAAAACTCAAGAAAAGTGCAGTTAAGCTTCTGAATCCCAGAGGATAAGAGAGCTGAAGCTTTATTGAGTTCCTTGAAAAAAACAAGGAGTGTGATTTACACAATTTAGTACCGCTCTAATTCGATGCACACTTTTAGGGTTACATTATCATGTCAGTAAGTGTATGTGTGCTCATTTCCAGTGGGATTCTACTCCCTCTGCCAATAATCAGCACCCTTCCAGGCTACTAAGCACAAACAATCTCATTGAACAATACTAGCTAGAACTAATTGTGTAAGCCTCTCCAAACCCTGCTTTGGTTACTGACTAGATTATGCATTTGGTATGTGAGTTGTTACAGTTTTGGAAATAAAGAAGGTGATTTAGATCTCGGCTCCTCCTCAAGTCAAAGCGAATCGAGTAAAATGGGATGCTCATGAAGCTAAGAGTTTTCTTGATCTTACAAGTATGCTGATAGAGACGCCTTCTGCCAGTTTTTGTGAGCGAAATCTTCTCGAAGAAGAGTGTATGACGGCATATCTTCAATCCGACCTATGGAATCCATGGTCAATTCTTGTTCAAGTTGCGCACGTGTCGCCTTCATTACAACCTAGCAAATGACAGAGAATCTTATAGACATTGCAAATCAAACACTCTTATGTAAACAAACACTTTAACGAACACACATCAGTAAGAAAATTTACACATATTCTTCCAGACAGGAACAACACACATTTGAGTATATTATGTATCTTTGATTCAGCAGCAATATACAGCATCTAGGGGAGGGAGCTGGAGGCATACATTGAATTCCATATAAGAAGCATGCATTGCAAGCCACAGTGTGTCCATGACTTTGAACGCTACACAATATAGCAGATCAAAAGCTGCCTCCTCTTCTGCAAGCCAAAAGTTTGTGAGCTAAAATCTACTCCGCATTTTGTGGGAGGCACTGCCAAAAGTGACATACCTGCAAGTACTTTCAAAAAAGAGCATCCCATCCACGATCTTGGCTTATCTGTAAAAGTTGAAGACTGACAATCAATTTAGGTGACAAAGATGAAGAGAGCCAAAGAGATCTTGAATCAATCAAACCAGCACGAAGGTCCAGCATCTGAATCAACATAAACGTTATGTTAACACCAGCCACAGCAAATGGATACTCCCAGGTTGACCTCCTCCCACCTTCCTTACTTAGCAGCTGCTGAAATGTCCTCTGCAGAACACAATGAAAAACAACTCTTACAGTTGTACCAAAAACAGAAAAGAAGACTTTACATGTTTAAAAACTGAACAGGACTTACCGGAAATTTCCTTGCAAAAAACAGTAAATTCTCCAGAGAAATGAACCCTCCACCCCTGCATTTCTCCACATATATGTACATCAGATATCAAGTCAATATTGCCATCTAACAAAACCTGCACCCTCGTGTGCGCACAAACACTTTTTAGAAAGTTTAAGTAGCTTGCAGGAGTTTTTTGTAACCTGAAATCAGTGGATGGATCATTGCCCTGCCAGCCCATTATTTTCCACTGATCAGAAACTAGTCCTTCTAAATCAGATTCAGGAAACGCAGCATACCATAGAGCCCGCAACGTCTCCTGATAAGGAATGAGCACTGATCAAGCATTTACTTCATCAAAATTTTTGTGGAAGGGTTTCCTTACTGACAATGGTCAGATAAATGCACCTGATGATCAAGTCGGGCGCTGTCAAATACAGCTTCTAAGCGTGCTTGCAGCCTCCGGAGCCTTTCTTCCTGCCAAATTTGATCTTATTGGCAATTCAATTGGAACGTAAATTCTTGCCCATCTTAACCAAAATTCCTTGGGCAACAAAAAATCGTCACATTTTGATAAAAGAGAATTCAATGCAATAAAAGAAGTTGAAATACTTGGTTGGGTGTGAGATCCACATTTAGGTACTTCTGCCCTTGACCTTTCTGGTGTGCACAGCCGCATAATAGCATATTGCCAACCACTCCTCCCGGGGCGGATTGAAGGTTTTAGCTGCATCAACAATAATGCTAATTATTATTTCCCCACAACCTAAAATAGGAAAGTGCAAACAACCTTAACTTGATTATGCTTGCAAACAAGCTTATCTAATTATTTGCATTCCATTGAAAGAGCAAACTGTCTAGTGTCTTAACCAAAAAGATATAAACAGATATACAAAATTGCCAGGTTCCTGAAAATTTTTCTCACTCTTGCATTTGTTTAACCCAAAGCATGCATCTGTTTAGCCCAAATGCTTTGCAAAGATTGTGGTCCAATGTCCAGCTTTCTTGTCTTCAACGACATCATGGCGCTTCACCAGCCTGTCCAGGGTTCTAGGTCGGATTCCCCAGAACCTCCTGAAATGGCCTATTGGGTGAACAGTTGAGAAAGTGGCCCATGTGGGTACTTTCAATGGCATAGAGCTCTTTGGAGATGGTTAGCCACTCTACTTCTGTTGATAATTGGCTTCAGGCCTCCTTCAGCATACAAAATGGCCCCGTCATTGAGTTGGTGCCGCGTGGTAGAAACCTATAGTTCCATCTGTCGCTACACTTGCAAGCTGTATCTTTGCATACCAACAATCACTGCTGGCTCATGTATTGTACAACACCCTGTCGTTATAAGCACTTTCAGTTGGATGATTTTGATAACCAACACAAATACCACATTACCCTGCCCTGTTTGTCATAGTGCACAGCAAAAGAGAAGGAAATGGAGAGACACAAAAACCAAGAAACTGATCATAGATGCTGGACAGAATGGTGAAAGCAGAAGCACGAGAAGTGATAGCTTTGGTAGGGGGTTTTGTCCTCTATTTTTTTGGGGGGGCGGGGGGGGGGGGGGGGGGGAATTGGAGTGTGATCTCTCTCTCTCTCTCTCTCTCTCTCTCTCTCTCTCTCTCTCTCTCTCCAAGTTAAGACACAAACACCATATATGCTCCTACTTCTTGAGTCGGGATCTCTTCCAATTGAGGTTATGGGCATGGAAAGGGTTGTGGAGTACATGATAAAGATGCGTCAAAACCCCTCACATCGACTTCCTACAATTGCATGGGAAGCAAGCAAAAAAGTTCAAAAGACGCATAAAAGCAAGATCTTGAGCACGGGATGGATGCAAGACATAAAGAAGTGGTTTGGGAGATGGGATGCATTACACTTGCTACATGATGCTTCAATTGACTCTCAAGTGAATGAAGCTTTTCTACAACGCCAATGTATTACGGCTTGGGAGAAATCCGGTGGGTCACGCTTCATACATTACACCACCTATATTGCCCCCAACTACAAAACCATGTTCTTCGCTGAGAGAGGAAACCGTACTCACACTTACATGCTTGAGCCTATTCCATTGTCCGCGATACGCACTATCGCAGCAATTCGGCTTAGCTCCCATTTCCTTCGATGCGAGATAGGGCGTTGGGGCAATGGAGAAGAGTCAAATCGATTGTGCACATTATGCTCACTGCAAGTTCGAGAGTCTGAGTACCACACACTACTAGAGTGCTCAGCTTTTGATCACATCCGAACTTGCTTCTCTCACATTTTCAGCCATAACTTATACCTACACACTTTCCTCTCCCAGCCAAAGTGTGGGCTCTCCATTGCGACTCTCATCACTACAATTTTGGAGCATCGAGAGTCACTCATCAGCCATACACATACTACATCACATGTAACTTTGGTCCCATAGGTCATATTTGACCTCCGAGGACGATAATAAAATCTATCTCTCTCTCTCTCTCTCTCTCTCTCTCTCTCTCTCTCTCTCTCTCTCTCTCTCTCTCTCTTATTTTGTCATTTTTGTTATATCATATTCACCACATTGTAACTTTCTGGTCTCATAGGTCATTCTGGCCTTCTGAAGACGTTAATATAACATTTCATTCATTCTCTCTCTCTCTCTCTCTCTCTCTCTCTCTCTCTCTCTCTCTCTCTCTCTCTCTCTCTCTCATAACAGGTCTTGAGTTCAACTCCTCGTCGGCTAGATCTTTAAGGTCTCTTGGGATAGTTTCCCACGACGTTAAAACTCTCTTCTTCTCGGGTGTGCATGTGGGTGTGTGTGTGTGCGCTAATAAAAAGAGGAAAATGGTATAACCTTTCTATCACCCAAGTGTGGTAGATTGGTTATGCCATTTCCCTCTTGAATAACAGGTATCGAGTTCAACTCCCCGTCGGCTAGATCTTTAAGGTCTCCTGGGATAGTTTCCTACGACATTAAAACTCTCTTCTTCTTCTTCTTCTTCTTCTTCTTTTCTCTCTCTCTCTCTCTCTCTCTCTCTCTCTCTCTCTCTCTCTCTCTCTCTCTCTCTCTCCGTGAGGGTTTTCTGGATACTTGGAGCATGTCTGCTATTGTGCATATCTCCAACGCAGGAGACCCCATGATACTGGGGAATTACTGTACTATCATGATAGGGCACATGCTAACGAGGTGGTATGCATCCATTCTTGAGCAGCAGCTGAGTAGATGGGCAGAGAAAGGAGGCATTCAAGCATCAGGCCAGGCAGGTTTTGAGGAGGGGTTTTTCTACTCTTGATCGTATATCGACACTTAGAGCTGTTATTGAGGAAAGCAGATAGCATGGTAGGAGGATTTAGTGTACCTTCATGGATTTTCGCAAAGCCTTTGATACGGTTCCCAGAGCTCGATTGATGCAAAGATTACAGGAGATGGGAGTACCCACAGAGCTGATCTGGGGAGTCGTGGCTCTGTACAGGATAGTCATGGGGCAGGTTCGTACTCCCGAGGGGTTATCTGAGCATATTCACTTGACTGTTGCAATGAGACAAGGATGCCCACTCTCCCCTACATTGTTTGGTTTGTATGTAGATGAGGTTTCAGATTACATTGAGAGGGGAAGCGCCGGAGGAGCACAGCTAGCAGGGATATGGATCTCATTATTACTGTATGCAGATGATATTGTGTTGATCTCAGATTCACCAGAGGGGATGCAGCGACACTTGGATGCATTGCACATTTTTGCTAGTGATAGCGGCTTGTCGTTGAACCTTGGCAAGACCGAAGTTATGGTGTTCAACACGGCACAGTGGGTCAGGCGATCTGCACCGACCTTCACATATGGTCAGCAGACGGTTGAGTATATAGGTGCATACACTTATCTAGGAGTGGTCTTCAATGATCCAAAGTTCTCCTTAAGGAGAGGAACAGAGACCATACTGACGAGAGCATATGCAACTTTGGGGAGTATGAAGAGGGTGTGTTCGTGTTATGTCCCGCTCATAGGAGAGGGGATCTAGCCTAGATGCCGTCGGGATGGGCATCCAGTGTCCGGGTGGACGTAGTGTGAACATGGCCAGTGTGGCTGGCCATTATTATAAAAGGGAGGCCACGGCCTCATTTGCAGTTATCGACCCCCACTAGCAGAGTGCCAGTTGTTAGCCCGCGAGGCTAGGAGTGCGCGAGGTCACCTCGAGGAGGTGAGGCCGGGTGGTATGGGACACCCGGTCTTACAGGTGCACGCCTACGTCCTCGGACGCTGGCCCCAGCACGGAGGAGCTACCGGATGGTGGCTATGGTCAGGTGGTTCCTCCGACGCGTATCTATAGGCGGTCTGTGTAGCCGGGAGATCCTCTCTCCGCGTTCGTTTCATGGTATCAGAGCCGGCTTGGCTGCACGAAGGACCGTGTGCACACCTACGGATTGGTTCGAGTCGGGGAGCCTTAATTTCACGTAATCTTTAGTGATTAATTTGCTGAAATTACTTACTTTTCTTCTCGAAAGCATGTTTACAGGTAAGAAAATAGTGTCCGGTTGCTGATTTTTGACAAAAAAATCAGCAAATTGGTAGGTGAAAGTGCTGAAAAATGTCAAAAATCAGCAAATTGGTAGGTGAAAGTGCTGAAAAATGGTGGATTACTTACTAAATCGGAGGATTACTTATTGAATTGCTGGTTTTAGATTAAAATTCGGCATGCTGTATCCTTTCGAATCTCTCTTTGTAGGTCCCTCTGTGCGAAGCATAGAGAGAGAGAGAGAGAGAGAGAGAGAGAGAGAGAGAGAGAGAGAGAGAGAGTCACCTTCTTGACTCTGAGCGGTCCTCTCCTCCTCTGTGAGCGTTGAGGCTGCAAAAACGAAGCATGAGAGGCTGGCTCCGAATTGGCGCTCATGAGTATGGTGGACACACGCACCCACGTTGGGTGCACGAGCGGGATTTTTTTTCTCCACGCGGCATCAGCAAGCAGACCAGTGCTCGATTTTTTTTTCAGCATGCGTTGAAGCCTGTTTTTTACGCTATCACTTAAATTTGGTTTGCTTAAATCAACTAACTCTTTTTATTGTAAGTGTGGCCAGGACATTTTGAGTTTTTTAAAGTATGGTATGAAACCTGAGTTTATTAAAAAACTCACTTACAGAGACTCATAAGTTGCAGAAAACTGACTCTTTGACTCTGCTGCTTCTCTCCCACCACTCCTCTCTCTCACCTGCTCGTGCTCCCGCGCTCCCGCCATCACCTGCTCGCCTTCAGACGCTCACGCCGGCGCGTAGAGCTCCTCAAACTTCAACTTTTCGTGAACGGAAAGTGCAGAAAAGGCCCAGTTTCGCGTGAAATTTCAAGTTTTTCACGCACTTTGCCATGGATTCCTCCAGCTCAGATATGCAACATGACGACGGGCCAGGTAATGTTCAAATTCCATTCACGCATGCTCTCTACACATGGATTACAAGTACTTTCTAGAGTTTCGACCAGCGTGTTACCGCTCTGGAAAACACGAACGTTCAGACGAACCTTCGCTTGGTCTCTCTCGAAGGGGTCATACAAGGGCTTAGTTCTAGGCTTACTGCTTTAGAAAATACGGCTCAGTCGACGACTGCGCGTATTTTCAAGAGCGAAACCCATCTCTAGCAATTGCGGACGCAGATTGCTTCTTTTGGGCATTCAGAGGGTGGTCCGACTGCCACAATTCCATACAAAACTAGAAATTTCTCAGGTGAAAAGAAGGAGTGTACATAACTGGCCGTAAATAATTGGCTGCACCAGTGGACCACATACTTTGATCTCCATGGGGAGCATGATGAACAGAGGATTCAGACGATTCCTCTCTATCTGCGCAGTAAGGCGCTTACCTGGTGGCGCAACATGACAGAGAAGCCTACGATGTGGACTGACTTTTGTGTGAAATTCAAGAGGGATTTCGCCAAAATGGATCCTTTGAAAGCCTATGCCAAACTGCATAGTCTTTCGATGAAACCTCTGTCTTTTGATAAGTATACGACAGCTTTCAAGGAGGCGCTCACCTTCTGCAAGGTGGATTCTACGCACGTTGTGCACATGTACCTGCTAGGATTGCATGAGGATTACCGTTGGGCCTTAAGGACAAAGCCCCGACTGACGTCGAGGATGCAGTGGCAAAGGCCAGGACGTTCCATTTGATGAATGGAGCGAACTATGAGAAGAAAAGAACTGCGGACCATCAATCCGGTGAGGGCACTTCGAGGAAGCGACCCCGATCCCAGCATAAGTCCAAATCACCGTCGAGATCTTCTCAAGAGAAGAAGAAAGCCAAAAATGCTTCAGTTGCTGATGCAGTGAAGAAGGGGGCTTGCTTCGGATGTGGCCAGACGGGTCACCAAATCAAAGATTGCCCCAAGAAGAAGACGAAGAAACCGCAAGGCCATCCTTCGGTTCAAATTCACGAGATCTCAGGTAACTCTGATGTTATTCAAGTTGAAATCCATCATTTAGCGCACAATTCATGCACTAATTGTACTTTTAGCACCAAAGTATTTGATAAGCACGATCTTCTCCGTTTCCCCGGGAAGATCAATGGTCACGACATGACCGTACTCCTTGATAATGGAAGCTCACACAATTTTGTAGATGCAAAATTGGTGCAGAAACTGAGCTTGTGGACGCGAGACAGTGACCATGAGTATCGCGTGAAGATGGCTCGTGGCGTGGATACGGATGTATGGAATCGCATGGTTCCAGGCTTGTTGCTCGAGCTAGTTGCTTACAAAGAGAACCTGGATTTCCACATCATACGCCTGGACAGAGAAAATGTAATTTTAGGAATTCCATGGTTTTATGATAAACAAGACTCATTGTATATAGACTATGTACATCACTCTCTTGTTTTTGTTAAGCAGAACATGCCTCATGTATCTGTTTCGCTTTGTAATCAAAAGTCTGTACATAATGGTTTTGCAATACCAATTATTACTGCTTTGAAAATGTATAAAGAAATAAAGTCTTCTGATGTTGACTTTTATCAATGTGTACCATCTGCTTGGTTTGATTCGTTAGTGCCAAGGTTGCATCCGTACATACATACGGATCTATACAGTACAGTACAGCCGTACGGTACGGTTCCGTACGTACGGATAGATAGTGTACGTTTTTTTTTTAAAATAGAAATTTATTTATTTATTTATTTTGTTTTTTTTATTTTTGGGCAATGGACTAAAGTTTATTGTATTATATAGTGTATTTCCATTTTTCTATCTTTTTGATGGTAGAGTCTAGACTGGTCACTATAGTATGATGTATCCATCTTTGAATGAGGATTGATAATCAATCCTCAATCTTAACTCTTTATGTTTTATGTATTTTGACTCCGGTATCATGGTATATTGAAGTTTTAACTTTTAACTTTTCGCAATCGTGACTCATGTTTAGTGCTATTGAAATTTGACTAAGTGATGTATTCTAAGAGTTAAGTACGGATAACATTTGAAGCAGTATCTAATGGACATTGAAGCAGTATCTAATGGATGTTTGAAGTAGTATCTATGTCTAGACTCTATGTAGTTCTTAGTATGTATAGGCTGAAAAAGGCTAAAGTCACTATTCTTTTTGTTGTTACAAATGTTACGTACTGGTCACGTACCTTAAAGGCTGATCCGTACAGAAGTACGTACCTTACGTACTGATTACGTACCGTACACTCCGTACCTTTCCACCTTGATTAGTGCTTGGTACTTCTGTCACTGAATTTCGTAAAAATGTTTCATGTTCTTCTGTTGAACTTGGGGATTCCGACGAATCCAACCTTATCCGAGAAATCATGACTGATTTCAAGGATGTTTTTCCTGATGATCTACCTCCTGGCTTGCCGCCTTCGAGAGGAGTAGATCATGGCATTGAGCTGGTGGCTGGTAGTCAACCCTTCTCAAAGCAACCCTATCGGTTTAGTAAAACCGAGGAGGCGAGATTCAACGACAGCTGAAAGATTATCTTGACAGTGGTTTTGTTCGGCCAAGTAAGTCCCCGTGGGGAGCGCCAGTGTTACTTTCCCGAAAGAAGGATAACACTATGCGCTTCTGCATGGATTACAAGGGGTTGAATAAGCTCACTGTCAAGAACAAGTATCCGCTTCCGCGCATGGACGATCTGATAGATCGGCTCCATGGAGCATTGTATTTTACAAAGATAGACCTGCGATCACGCTATCATCAGATATGGATCAAACTGGAAGATATTCTTAAGATAGGCTTCCATACGCGTTATGGTCACTACGAGTTTTTGGTCTTGCCTTTTGGTTTGACCAATGCTTCAGCTACGTTTCAACAGATGATGAATGATCTATTGAGACCAATTTTAGGCAACTTCGTTGTTGTATTTCTCGATGACATCTTGATCTACAGCCGAAGCTTGCCTGAGCACCTAGCGCATATACGCACTGTTCTCGAAGTACTGAGGACTGAGAAGCTTTACGCTAAGGCTTCTAAGTGTGAATTCTTTAGGAAAGAGATTCTGTACTTGGGTCATATCATTACTCGCGACGGAATTCGCGTTGACCCTGAAAAGTTGGATAAAGTGCGAAATTGGCCCATTCTGAAGAATGTACGCCAAGTAAAGTCCTTTTTAGGCTTTACTGGATTCTTTCGCAAGTTTATCAAGGATTACTCTAGAGTTGTTGCTCCGTTTACGCAACTTTTAAAAGGAGGGGTGAAAGGACCAAAGACTTCGAGTCCTCATCGTAAAGGTAATCCCCCTCTTGTCTGGAGTGAGCGTCTCGACGAGAGCTTTCGGACACTAAAGCACTTAGTGACTACTGCGTCAATATTGCACATTGTGGATCCTTGCAAACCGTTTGTGGTTGAAACGGATGCTAGTGATTATGCTATTGGTGCGGCATTATACCAGGATGGACGTCCTGTTGCGTTTGAAAGTAAGAAACTTTCTGACGCCGAGATGCGTTATCCAACGTATGAGAAGGAGCTTTACGCCGTAGTCCACGCCCTGAGGAAATGGCGGCACTACTTGTATGGCTCTACGTTTGTTGCATGGACAGATACGCTATATTTGTGATCAGGGTGATCTCAACGGCCGGAAGGCTAGATGGGTTGAGCTTATGCAAGAGTTTGACTTTGAGATCCATTACAAAAAAGGATCCAGCAAACGAGTTGCCAATGCGCTCAGCAGGATTCCTGAGGTCAATGCCTTGTCTATGGCTGAAATCTCGACGGATTTCTATCTCTCTCTCCGAGGGCTATGTCGTTCCAATGGCCATTTTGGCAAGATATGGAACGAGGTCGAAGCGGGGCATGACTCGCATACAGGCTTGGGTGGTCCGGAGACCCAAGTGAGTCGTGCTGGAGAGACGAGATAACGACAATATTCCATTAGAGGTGGACTATTGTTCAGAAATGGTAAAGTCTGCGTGCCGGAAATCGATGAGGTTCGACAAAGGATTTTGTCCGAATGCCACGATGTTCCTAGCACTGGGCACCCAGGCATCCAGAGAACTTTGGCTTTGGTCAGGCTTTGGTCAAACGATATTTCTATTGGCCAAGAATGCACTCTTACATAGACAGCTATGTGAAGAGATGCGCTCAGTGTCAAGTCAATAAGGCAGAGCGCCTTAGGAAAGCTGGCCTGCTACATCCATTGGAAATCCCCGATGCCAAGTGGCAAAGTATTTCCATGGACTTCTGAAACCGGCCCGTGGGGCGGTAGGCGTTGGCTTTCATCCGAAATTCTTTACTTTAGACACACACACAGAGCACTTTGCAAAAAGAACTTGCGACGGGAATTAACACTTGAATACACACACGGCTCGGAAGCTAGAATGCCCCGAGCAGACGCCGACAACCTGTAGGCCCCAAAATTGGCGTCCCTTTCGGTATTTCTGTATACTTTGAGAGGGTAAATTTACGAAGTAGAGTCCTAGGAATCCTTTGTCTATATCCAACTAGATACCACTTGATTTGGCCAAATTTCGATAGCATAACAGTCCCAAAACATGCTCGAAACCAATTCCCCTGCTGGAACTCACTTCCATTGGCATAAACCCTTTGATTCCTGCCCAATAATAGTAAATTCAGCACGCTGTATTTATTGGTTTTTGCCTTGTTTTCAGCCCCAAACAATCCCTTGACTATCCTCTGCCAGTGGGGCACTATTCCCAATGGTCCTGGCGTCCGTATGGCTGAAAAACAGTCAATTTACAACGCATACACATCGCTGAAAACGCACTTGTACGGTGAGGTTATGACCCTCATCGGTGCCTGCTTTGGAGTAGTAGTTAGCTACCCCTCTTCCTGCTCAAGGAGGCTCTTGCCTCAGCACAAAAGCATGAAACCACACAGCTGTACATCAGTCAAATGAAGAGCCCTCTTGTGGGGCATCACATAACTACACGTAGGGGAGAGAGAGAGCAGTGTGTAGTGTGCAGGTCATCAATCCTAGCACCACACTGTACATAGAGAGGAAAGCAAGCACTCCATAGCTCTTAACCTGTGATGACAGGTTCTCAATGAAGCATCCCCCCAACATAAATCGAGCGCCCCTTCTGCTGCCCTTGACCTGTAATGCATCTGTGAACAAATAGATGCAAAAAGGGGAACATTTCCATGGCTGCCAAAACCTGCGTATCGTTGAAAACGCAGCAAAACAGCCTTGCAAACACCCATCTTGTTAACCCTCACAGCTCACGGACACCCTATCACCTACAACGGACGTTGTAACCTACGACGGACGTTGTAACCTACGACGGATGTTGTATTATTTACTTGGTAGAGTCCGGTACCGAACTTGTCGGTCAAATAGGAAAAGGGTACGAGTGATTGTCGATGAGAGGCGCACTCTAACTGGAACATTCAAGGGATTAGTTGGCTAAGCATGGGCGCCCAAGTGTGAATGGGGCGAGCTCATATAAAAGTCAACTAAACCTAAAATTCACTTATTCTCTCATTTGTGCAATTGAAGAGTGCTCTTGCTCCATCTCCATCTTCTTCTTCTTCATCTCCTTGTGTGTGTGTATGCGTGAGAGAGAGAGAGAGAGTGTGTGTGCGATCGAGCATTGCGGAGGTACGACGGCGGCGAGGCGGTTGAGCGCGGCGTAGTGGCGTCTCCCTCTTCTTCGCGGCGAGGAATCCTCCACGACAGCAAGCGTAGAGCGGTGAGTGACACACCAACGCCATCTTTGAGCTTACTAGTTTAGGCTTATTGTGTGCTTGGAGCCATTTGTAGATCACACACAGTGTATCGGCAAGTTCCTTGCATTGACACGTGCGACATACGCACACATTTTTGGCGCCGTTGTCGAGGAATGCGATACACTAAGCTTGAATGGCACTCTGTGCTTCTTTTGTGGTGCAATTTCAATTGTAGGAAAGGTAAGGAAGGAGGGTGTGTGTGTTGAGAAGAAGGATTTTGTGTTACTACTATGTATTTTTTTTATTAATGAAGTTTTCGAAGATACTGTGTTTTTTCTCTGTGTAAGGTGTTAGTATTAAGGTTGTTAGTTCTGTGTAATGTAATGTACAGTAAGTAGGAAGTAGATTTGTGAGAGCTAATAGAGTATGTTAGTGTGTAACAGTAGGTGTATTAGTTGGAAGTAGGTAGGTAGAGTGTGTGTGCTAGCGCGCAGGCCATGGCGACCTTATCCCAAAAAAAAATTAAAAATTAAAATTAAAAAAATTAAAAAAAAAATTAAAGGTAGGACCGGGATCGGGAATTTCTTCCAAATCCAAACCCGGACCCAAGCCCAAGCTCAAGCTCAGGTTTAGGCATCTATCGCCCTTTAAAATTACGAATTTTAGCTTCACACGTAGCTAAAAATCGACCTTTTTTTAGGACCAATGGAGCTTGAGGTGA
Source organism: Adiantum capillus-veneris (assembly GCF_014529385.1). NCBI lineage: Eukaryota > Viridiplantae > Streptophyta > Polypodiopsida > Polypodiales > Pteridaceae > Adiantum > Adiantum capillus-veneris. Next base: position 99,754,087 of record NC_140960.1, on the reverse strand, counting down.
CCGAACGTTGTGCTATAAAGCACACCGCGACCCTCTGAGTGATACGCTCATTTTGAGCTATCACACACTTTAATCAAAAAAATCAATCATTAAAAAACATTAAAAACGTAAAAAACACGAGTGAAAACGGACGCTTAAAAAAGTAAGCGGTTAACCTTCGAGGTTATTCGCCGACGCTTGTAGGGTGCCAAAGACACATGCATCTGCGCTCTAGTCGTGTGCTAGAGATGGAGCAACTAGAGAGAATTTCGACTTACGCGAGTTCTCGATATCCACCTACTTTAGGTTCCGGGCCCTCGTAAGGGACCCAAGGTAGTACAAACCAAAACCCGAACATAGCGGCTAGTGACTCTTCCTCTGACTACGACATCATGGAGGGTTTCCCAATGTCTAATCCCGATAGCTCAAGCCAAGACATGCATGCCATGGGCCCACGGTCCGGGCCGAGCGTGCTTAGCCGCTTGAAGGAAACCTTTAGTAGAGCCACTCGCTTTGAACATGGAGCTAATGATGTAAATGAGGGGGGTGGAGAAGTAAATTCTCCATTCATGACCAACGTAGACCCTATGCCCTTAGAGAATGTGCACATGAATACCTGACTCTTCAGAGGTATTTCCCTCCGAGGTCATATTACCCGATGGTAGAAGCCTTGCCGAAGTGCAAGAGGTTGAGCGGTATATCCTTGCAGCGAAGGAAAAGGAAGTCGAGAGCTTACGCAAGGCGGAGCAACGAAGAGAGTTAAAAGCGAAAGCCCCTATGTCAATATGCTTGCTAAGAGAGCAATCAAGTGATAGCTTTACCTTTCCAAGTCTAGCTCATCTTTCTTTTGATGACACCACGGCTACCATGCCTACTCCAATGATGGGCATGCCAAGAAACACGCCATGGACCTCATTTGTTAGTAAAGCACCGCTACATGGTAGCTCAATACCTGCAACAGTACCTACAAGTGTGTACCAATCGTATGCACCTATGGGTCATCGCACTCATGTAGTCCCTACCCCTCCCATTGTTTCAACAACCTATGCTCCACAACCACAACACCCAAGTTCTTATTTCCATGGGACTATACCGGCTAGCATTAGCATGTCACATCCAACATCTGCTAAGCCTAGGGCCACACATATGAACTTTGGGCCACCACATAGCACAACATTGTACCCAACGTGGAACCCAAGGGCTTCCTATGCACCAAGCCCAATGCCAATACCTACTCCACATGTAGTCTCTGGAGCACCTCCACCCACGGTGCCTGCTCGCTTAGGTGACTTGGCAACATTCGCTCAAGCTATTGGTCGATCTATTGCTGAGAATATGCATAACACGCTTGATAGAGAGCCTAGAAGTAAGGCAGTACAAATAGCCAAGCTCACACAAAAATTTAGTGGAGACGGAGATGTGAGAAAGCATATCGAAGTGTTTGAACAAATATGCGATTCTCTAGGAGAACACAATGACCTACATAAGAGTAATGCTTTAAGCCTAACCTTAAGTGGGAAGGCAGGGGATTGGTATAGAACCCTAAGGGTGGAAGAAAAAACGATTTACCCTACTCTTAGGAGACTGTTCTTGAAAGAATACATACGAGAGGGAGTGCTTTGGGGTGTAGCCTCTCAGCTCCAGAAAGCCCAACGAGAGGAAGGAGAGTTAGTGAGAGACTTTATTAGTCGCTTGAAGCATTTAAATTCTCATTGTAATCCAAATGAGCGCTTCAATAATAATCAATTGCTTGATAGATTCATTAGGGGCTTACGACATGAGGATATCTACAATGGCCTAGTCATTAGAGGTATCACCACTTGGGAAGCAGTCACCACCAATGCGATCCAATTGGAGGATAATTTAATGATTCAAGGAGAAAGAGTGTCTGTTGAGCCTAAATCTATTAGCTCGCAAGCATCATGGCATCAACCAATGACCTAAAGCCTATTGCTAAGGAGCCAAAAATATCTGAGATGACTTTAGCAGATCTCACCAAGGCTATTCAAGAGAGTCTTAGAGACAATCGTGCTCCGCAAAACAATCATATGTATCCTTCCCATTGATGTGCCTCCTAGAGGTATTCTTTGTGTTTCCTAGTGTGTACAAGAACGTGTTGCTGTGGTTAGGATTTTGACCTTCATGGAATCTTTATCTCAACTCACTCACCAAATCAAGCGCGACCATCAACACAAACAAGTGTTTCTTGTCCATTAGCATTGCTCCTTATCTTTTTTGCATCCATGTTTGTTAGCTTTAATTGGGATTGGTAGCCTAATATTCAATGCCTTTGTTTAGTATCAAACATTAAATTCAATGTAATTTTTGTCATAATCTCTTGTCTAGGCTTAACAATCAAGCAGTCCGGCTAAGCTAGTTTGACCAAGCTAGGCGTTAGAGATCTTCTCTTAATACCATGGGGGATGCCTTCCTAATAATTAATAGTCACTTAGATTCTTAATCAGATTTAGGCAGCATTGTGTGAAATGTACTAGGGCTTTCTAGTAGGCTTAGTCCCTATTGACCTTTAGCTTAAGTATTATAAAGGGAGTTTACTAGTGTGATGAGCCTGGGGATGCAACTTATATTGCAATTAAAAAGCATTGCATTCTCAAAAGCCTACAACTGCATATGCTTTTTAAATGCTTATGAGAATACAATTACTGTGCCAATGTTGTTTGATTTTGTAGTGACTGAAGGAGGCTAAGGACATTCATCTCAAAAGCTCTTCCACATCGACGAACGCGATTCAACTCAATAGCTTCCGAGGACGGAATCTACATTAGGAAGGGGAGCATGTTAACCCTCACGGCTCACGGACACCCTATCACCTACGACGGACGTTGTAACCTACGACAGACATTGTATTATTTCCTTGGTAGAGTCAGGTACCGGGCTTGTCGGTCCAATAGGAAAAGGGTAAGAGTGATCGTCGATGAGAGGCGCACTCTAACTGGAACATTCAAAGGATTAGTTGGCTAAGCATGTGTTAGGTGCAGCGGAATGAATGTTGTATTTTCTCAAGATTAGTGATCTTTAATGCTCAAGGTTCCTTTTAGTTCTTAGGGAAGGAGAAAGCCTTCCGTCTATGGAGAGTGCTATGATCACGAACAAAGTAAGTGGATATTGTGCGTGCAAGTGAATGAGACTGAGAGAGAAGGAGAGAGAAGAGATACAACACCCGAGAAGTTGTAAAACCCTCCTCCGAAGGCCCCACTCTCGTCAGCGAGAGTGGTCTACTTTTGATTGCACAAAGTGATACAATGCGTATGCAATGGACTGATGCAACTAGGACTATGCCGATGACGACGACGGGGGTGACGACGACGACTTTGGGGCTGAAATCTGAGATCTTCTTATCGCTGAAATTCGGGACTGTTTCGGTGGCTGAAAATGACTGTTTTGGCTGCATTTTTATGGCTGAAAATGAAGGAACATTCTGCAACCAATCTGGGGCTGCTCTGCTACTTTGCTAAAGGCTGGATCCTACGTTTTTTACTGCTGAATTGCTGATCCAAAAACGCTGAGATAGCTGATCCAAAAAACGTTGAGATGGCTGAGGTTGGCTGGCGTTTTTGCAAGGAAAAACGCTGGCTGAGATCTATAGCGTTTTTGCAAGGAAAACGCTGAGCTATCTAGTGCTGGCAAGGGAAGAATCTGCAACTGCTAGGGTGTGATGGCGATGGCTTGCTGTGGAAGAAAACGCCAAAGTCTGGAAACTTGCCCGACGAGGATGGAGGTCCAAAAACGCTAGGGGTGCTAGGGGTACTGCTGAGAAGTTGCCTGTTGAGCGGGAAGCTCCTGCTGCCTCTTCTGCCAGAAAGTGCTAACTTGGGTTTGCTTATAAATTAACTTAGCAAAATTGCCCTACCTACTATTGTTGGAAAGTCATTTAAAAATAATAAGTGAAATAAACCAAAAATAGGAAAATAGGCTAAATGCACTGGAAAATTCCCCTGACTGAATATGATGGATTCTGAAGGAAATACTGATGATCATGTTGTATGCATCTATGCTAAGTGACTGGGCATGCACGGTCTACGAATAGACTCACAAAAGTGCCAGATCACTGTTAATCTAGACTTGACTGAACTACCTGAATCCCTGATCATGTTGTAGCTTGTCCACGGACACATAGGGTTAGATGTGTCACGTGAAAGCATGGGCGTCCAAGTGTGAATGGGGAGATCTCATATAAAAGTCAACTAAACCTAAAATTCACTTATTCTCTCATTTGTGCAATTGAAGAGTGCTCTTGCTCCATCTCCATCTTCTTCTTCTTCATCTCCTTGTGTGTGTGTGTGTATGCGTGAGAGAGAGAGAGAGAGTGTGTGTGCGATCGAGCATTGCGGCGGCACGACGGCGGCGAGGCGGTTGAGCGCCGCGTAGCGGCGTCTCCCTCTTCTTCGCGGCGAGGAATCCTCCAGGACAGCAAGCGTAGAGCGGTGAGTGATACACAAACGCCATCTTTGAGCTTACTAGTTTAGGCTTGTTGTGTACTTGGAGCCATTTGTGGCTCGCACAAAGTGTATCGGCAAGTTCCTTGCATTGACACGTGCGACATACGCGCACACATATGATGCCTTTCAATGCTGAAAATGAGCTCCTTGGACCTAGGCAAAGTCATGGGAAGCTCAAAAATGGAGAGAAATGGCTGAAAATCAGAGTTAACAGCCTCCAAAACTCCTCCAAAAAGACAATTACGAGTTCTGTTCTCCCAAACTTGATAAATTGACCAAAAAGTGCCACTTGGCACTGATACATGCAATTTCCTCGCATCGGGCTTCCTGCTTAAAAATCTCTCAACTGGTGCATCAGTTGACTTTGCAACAGAGTAATAAAATGTTCCCCTTGTCATTTTGAAGGTAATGACGCGAGCACATTTCATGGCCCAACATAGCAGTTCCCTAATTTTTGGAGATGCTTCCGTTGGGCTCCCATTGGTCATCTGACCATCTATCCTCATTGGGACCGCATCCAAAAGTGCAATGTGGCCCAACTGTTGGATACTTTCTGTTGGTGATCCCACCTTGACTTTATGCCTTTATTGAGTTCACTTCCTAGTATCCACCAACTTGCTAAGTGTGACGGGGGGACCTACATGATCTTGAACTGAGTCTAGACATCCTTTTACTTTACGAGTTCCAGTGCCGACCAACTTCCCATCTGCGGGTGAAACTATCGTTCACATTGGCCATACAATGTCTGACCATTTGCAACTTCAAAAAGAGGGTCTCAAAAATAAAACAAAAATCATTGGAAAGAAACCAACAACTAAGGTTAGCAATTGCCACATCCTCATGACATACCCCCCTCTTGAAATCGCGAACGCCCTCGATTGCATACCATAAATACACGCCACTGATGATCTTGTGTTGTCAGCACTCTTTTATCATCGCATGTGTCCGCAAGAAAGGTCGTAACACATAGATACAAATGACTTAATGAGACCTTCATACTTTTGTCATTTCCATCTATCGCACTGAATTCATATGTACATATGATGTGCTAGCTCTATCATTATCCCTCCTTTGCACACATTGGGTTGGGGCATACGTAGGCTGTAACCCAAAGGCCTCAAGGTAAAGCTGCAATACATTTGGTGACTCTGACAGTTCATGCTCTTCCATCCACTTTGCATCCATAGGTGGATAGTTCTTGAACTTCATCACATAGCATCTTGCAACCTGTCCCTTAACTTTTTACCTGTGCAAGAGGCTCTTGCCTCTGCAAACGAGCATAATTCCACAACCTGTGACGTATCACCCACGACCAAGTAAGCTCAAATTTCAAGATGATTTACCATGCATCAAAGAATCCAAGCAATCGCCTCAGAGAATCGGCAAGCAGCGTCACCTGGCAGACCCACATTACTCCCGCAGGAGATATAGTGGCCAATCTACCACCTAAGACCTCTCCCTACCGGGGCCTATCTCATCTTGGTTCATACTTGCAAACCCTAAAAACGCAGCAGAAAATCAGCCCTAATTTGAAAACTTTTTGGTAGGGGGAACATGCGGAATTTCCTGTATCTCCTGTGAAGAGGGGAACCCTCTTCCATAATGCCCTTCCCTTTGTCGGCCATAGTATGATCCCGGGTTCCTGTACTCTGTGTCTTTACCCAAAACAACCGAGGCTCACTTCTTGAGGAAAAAGTGATTCTGTCCCAGCAACGGAACCTTGAAACCGGCCCATGGGGCGGTAGGCGTTGGCTTTCACCCGAAATTCTTTACTTTAGATACACACACAGAGCACTTTGCAAAAAGAACTTGCGACGAGAATCAACACTTGAATACACACACGGCTCGGAAGCTAGAATGCCCCGAGCAGACGCCGACAACCAGTAGGCCCCAAAATTGGCGCCCCTTTCGGTATTTCTTTATACTTTGAGAGGGTAAATTTACAAAGTAGAGTCCTGGGAATCCTTTGTCTATATCCAACTAGATACCACTTTATTTGGCCAAATTTCAGCACATAACAACCCCAAAACTTGTGCGAAACCAATTCCCCTGCTGGAACTCACTTCCACTGGCATAAACAATCTGATTCCTACCCAATAACAGTAAATTGTTTTCAGCCCCAAACAGTCCCCTGACTGTCCTCTGCCAGTGGGACACTATTCCCAATGGTTCTGGCGTCCATATGGCTGCAAAACAGTCAATTTACAGCGCATACACAGCGCTGAAAACGCACTTGTACGGTGAGATTATGACCCTCACCGGTGCCTGCTTTGGAGTAGTAGTTAGCTACCCCTCTTCCTGCTCAAGGAGGCTCTTGCCTCAGCACAAAAGCATGAAACCACACAGCTGTACATCAGTCAAATGAAGAGCCCTCTTGTGGGGCATCACATAACTGCACGTAGGGGAGAGAGAGAGCAGTGTGTAGTGTGCAGGTCATCACTCCTAGCACCGCACTGTACATAGAGAGGAAAGCAAGCACTCCATAGCTCTTAACCTGTGAGACAGGTTCTCAATGAAGCATCACCCAAGCATAAATCGAGCGCCCCCTCTGCTGCCCTTGACCTGTAATGCATCTGTGAACAAATAGATGCAAAAAGGGGAAGATTTCCATGGCTGCCAAAACCTGCGTATCGCTGAAAACGCAGCATAACAGCCCTGCAAACACGCATCTGATGCCTTTCAATGCTGAAAATGAGCTCCTTGGACCTAGGCAAAGTCATGGGAAGCTAAAAAATGGAGAGAAATGGCTGAATCAGAGATATTAGCCTTTAAAACTGCTCCAAAAAGTCAGTTACGAGTTTTGTTCTCCCAAACTTGCTAAATTGACCAAAAAGTGCCACTTGGCACTCATACATGCAATTTCCCCGCATTGGGCTTCCTGCTTAAAAATCTCTCAATTGGTGCATCAGTTGACTTTGCAACAGAGTAATAAAATGTTCCCCTTGTCATTCTGAAGGTAATGACGCGAACACATTTCATGGCCCAAAATAGCAGTTCCCTAATTTTTAGGAGATACTTCCGTTGGGCTCCCACTGGTCATCTGACCATCTATCCTCATTGGGACCGCATCCAAAAGTGCAATGTGGCCCAACTGTCGGATACTTTCTGTTGGTGATCTCACCTTGACTTTATGCCTTTATTGAGTTCACTTCATAGTATCCACCAACTTGCTAAGTGTGACAGGGGGACCTACATGATCTTGAACTGAGCCTAGACACCCTTTTACTTTACGAGTTACAGTGCCGACCAACTTCCCGTCTGCGGGTGAAACTACCGTTCACATTGGCCATACAATGTCCGACCATTTGCAACTTCAAAAAGAGGGTCTCAAAAATAAAACAAAAATCACTGGAAAGAAACCAACAACTAAGGTTAGCAATTGCCACGTCCTCGTGACAACTTCATCGTTGGTTTGCCAAATACTAGTCGGGGCAATGACGCTATTTGGGTTGTGGTCGATAGACTCACAAAAATGGCGAAGTTTATACCAACGAAGTCGACAGTAAAAAACCATGAGTTGGCGGTTTTATTTGTCGATCAGCTTTATAAGCTGTATGTTCTTCCAGAGGATATCGTCAGTGATCAAGATACTAAGTTCACTGGCTGATTTTGGCGAGATGTCTTTGCTCATCTTCAGATGAAGTTGAGTATGTCGTCTTCTGACCATCCTGAGTCCGACGCACAAACTGAGAGGATGAGCCAGACATTAGAGAACATGTTGAGAGCCTATGTCTCTCACAGGCAATCTGATTGGGAAAGGTATCTTCCACAATTAGAGTTTGCCTATAATAGTAGCAAGCATTCTGCTATTGGATTTAGCCCGTTCATGCTGATGTATGGATTCGAGCCTAAATCCCCAATTGCTATTGACTTAGAGAAAGTCAAGGAACACCAAGCTCGTGATTTCCTGTATGACATGCAAGAAATGCTCAAATTGGCTAAGGATAGTATAAGAACGGCTCGTGACCGAGTTACTACTTATGCTAATCAAAAGAGGTCTCCAAGGACTCTCGATGTGGGACAATGGGTCTATCTGAAGATACCCAAGGATTCCAAGACTATGCGAACAGGAAAGCATTATAAGCTTTCAGCTAGATATTGTGGTCCGTTCTTGATCACAAAGAAAATCGGCCAAGTTGCCTACAAACTGGCTCTTCCTTCGGATGTTAGTGTACATCCAGTGTTTCATGTCAGCCGCCTTAAAGTGAAATTGGGCGAAGCCGACGTTGTTGTGTCTATCGAGGAAAATGTATGGCATGATATGCAAACTGCGTATATTCCTCGAGAACCAGAGGCACTTTTAGATCATCGTACCCGTCATTCGCATCAAAAGGCTTATGACGAATACTTAATTAAATGGAAGGGTCGATCTGAAAGGTTTGCTACTTGGGAACCTGTTAGAGCCTTGAAGGCTCAGTATCCCCACTTCATTGATGAGGACATCAATGGTTCTTAAGCGAAGAAGTATGTTATGTCCCGCTCATAGGAGAGGGGATCTAGCCCAGATGCCATCGGGATGGGCGTCCAGTGTCCGGGCGGATGTAGTGTGAACACGACCAGTGTGGCCGGCCATTATTATAAAAGGGAGAGCAAGGCCTCATTTGTAATTATCGACCCCCACTCGCAGTGTCAATGGTTAGCCCGCGAGGCTAGGCGTGCACGAGGTCACCTCGAGGAGGTGAGGCCGGGTGGTATGGGACGCCTGGTCTTACAGGTGCACGCCTACGTCGTCGGACACTGGCCCCAGCACGGGGGAGCTGCCGGATGGTGGCTATGGTGGGGTGGTTCGTCCGACGCGTATCTATAGGCGGTCTGTGTAGCCGGGAGATCCTCTCTCCACGTTCATTTCAGTTCGTAGATTCAGTTTCAGGAACCTCGAACAAAGCTCTAGCTATTTGACACATTGGTTACTTCAGTTATGTTTTATGGGGTGTAAATATGGGGACCATCAGTAGACCATCATAGCCGAGCTGGCAGTACTAATGGATGGAGATGTATGGAGAGGCCTCTGGTCTCTATGATTTCCCGAATGATTAGGGCCAAGGCCTCTATACCGCACGAGATTATTCCTGCACAGCTTGCTGCTCCCCCACTGGTCATAGAGGCACTTACCAGATCCGTCTCTTTTATACACAGTATCTGGGATCTCCCCAAAGATAGATATGCTCACCTAGCTTTGGAGTCTTCTCGACAGCTTGCCTCACATGGAGACACATCTTGTTGGTATGCACAAATGATATCATTGTTTCAGCTACATGGATTTAGTATAAGACTGATCATTTGGCGAGATTGTTTGTTTCACAGTTTTTTTTATTACATGGCATGCTTGAGTCCATAGTCTCGAACAAAGACCCCCGATTCACTAGTTTGTTTTGGAGGGCAACTTGGGAGAACATTGGCACGCGGTTGCAGTTCTCGTCCTCATTCCACCACAGACAGACGGGCAATCTAAGATAGTCAATTCAATGGTTTTGGATTTATTAAAGTCTTACATTTCGGACCAGAAGACTCAATGGAAAAAGTACTTGCCCTTGGTGGAATTTGCCTACAACGACACGGTTCATTCATCGAAGGAGAAGGCGCCATTTGAAGTAATCGAGGGTGCTAAGAAGGTTCCTCCATTTCTAATCTTTTTTTTAAAGGAAATGCTTACACATGGTGATCGACCTTGCTTCTTCATACTAAAGCTCCAACAAAGTGGATGAAATTCAAGAAATTGATTTTTTCGGTATGGTTGGCACGGCAATATGAACAGGATGTGATTACAACCTGGGAATTGACTACAAAACGTGGGAAGATGACACTTTGGCTACTTATAGTTAATGTTTTTGGGATACCTTTTTGCCAGTTGCTTCTTTTCAGAACAACCCTGCAATATTTTCTCACACAGACGAAGTTGTCTGAGAAGCACATGCGATGGGCAACCATCTTGTCAATGTTCCATTTTCAGATTGTGCATGTGTAAGGGAAAAAGAACGTGGTGGCTGATGCGTTGTCAAAAGCCCCAAATTTCAGCAGTGTCAATTCCGTACCATTGTGAACTAGACGAAATGAAGACACAAAATGCAAAGATTCAATTTTGCAAGGATCTATGACCAACTTGTTGATGGGCAACATCATGAGCACTATATGCTTAAGAATGACTTTCTCATGATGCATGGAAAGTTATACGTTACTAAACAGTTACGGCCAAAGATTTTGATGGTAAGTCACGCTCCACCTTATGCTGGACATCGTGGAATTGATGCGACAGTGAAAGGGGTTGAGACATTCTTCTATTGGCCAGCTTTGCGTCAAGATGTTGACACATTTGTAAGATCATGCTTAGTTTGCCAAAAAGTCAAATTTGACAGGCAAAAGCAACCGGGATTGTTGGCAGCCATTGCCGATTCCTGATAGGCCATGGGAAAGCATAGCAATGGACTTTATCTTTGATCTTCCAAGAACGCAAACAGGCAATGATGGGATTTGGACTATCATTTGCAAGTTCAATAAGTAGGCCCATTTCATTCCTGTTAGGAAGAAGATAAAGCTAGAACACATGGTCAAGATATTCATGAGCAAGTATCACGGGATGCCTCAGTCAATTGTCAGTGACATGGATCCACGTATGACGAGTCTTTCCTGGAAGGCATTGTTTGAGAACATGGGCACTACGCTAAATTTCTCTTCTTCGTTTCATCGGCAAACTAATAGACAGTCAGAAGAGGTAAATTCTATTGTCCTGGATCTGCTCAAATGTTATGTGTCAGAGCACAAGGCAACTTGGGAACACCATCTCCCATTGGTTGAATATGCTTACAATAACACTATGCATACGTCAACAAGTAAGGCACCATTTGAGATAGTGGAAGGAGGGAAGAAAGTCCCGCCCATTTTGCAGACTAAGGACAAGATTTTTGAGGCGGACAAGTATGGACAAGATGTGGTTGAAACATGCAGGAAGATAAAGATTGCTCTTGAGAAGACTCAGGCTAAGCAAAAGAAAGTTGCTAATCGTCACAGTCGTGCACTTGTATTTTCACTTGGTGATTAGGTGCTTCTGCACTTTGAAAAGGCCAGGTTAAGGAAAAGGAAAGGCAAGGAACGCTTGTTTCGTAAGCTCAGTATGCGATATTATGATCAACGATGTAGTTTACAGGTTGAAGCTACCAGAAGGCTGGAAAATACATAATGCTTTTCATGTCAGCCTTCTAAGACCCTTTGTTGGTGATGTGCCAGAGAATATGCTTGATGAGGAACAACCCGAAGTGGAAGAATTGGATGAGATTCTTGTTCCTGAACAAATATTGGCACATAAGGAAAGAAAGGTTAGAGGAAAGCCTGCAAGACGCTATTTGGTGAAGTTCAAGAATTATCCATCGTTGGATGCCAAATGGATGGAAGAGTCTGAATTGGTTGATTCACCTAAGCTATCGCAATTGTATCTTGAAGCCTTTCAGATGGAACCCACAGTGACTTGATGTAGCCTTTTTGGAGCAAGGCAAGAGCATGGTTCATGATGCTCAACAGAGTAGTTAAGCAATTGTATCTACTCTTTCCATACAGAATTTAGCTAGAGAAGTTTGTGCTCGAGCGTACACTAGAAGACTTCTATGCTTGATATATGTGTCGTAGCCAAGTTGGTGGGATTGTTTAATCGTCCAACGCTACATTTCCGGAAGCATGTATATCTTGGATTCCCATCATAGAATATATGTGATATCAGGAGTTATTCGCATGTATTATTGGCATGCAAGCGAGGTCGCTTGCAGTATTTCAAGGGTGGGGTGTGTCACCAGGACGTGTATTTTTCCTGTTGCCTTCCGTAAATAAGTACTAGATATTTTTATTTTATTTTTATTTTTACTTGTTTTCCCCGGAACCCTTGAAAAGGTGCAAGTGGACATTGCATGGCCGATGTGAAACGACTGCCGCCAAATAGGTTTCTCGCATCGGGAGTCTAGGTCGGTCAGTCTGGGACTGTCTAGGCCAGTTAGCACTAAATTCTGATGAGTACGAAAGCCTGTGTGCGCCAAATGAAGTCTGGGCCACTCGGAAAGTCACTTATAACTTTATAAGTCAGTGGGAACTAGAGAATTAACTCAAAGGGGCAAACTGGACACTTGGCAGGAGGAGAGCTGCCTGCAGGCCTGCAGGACACCTCAGCAAGAGGAGGTGCCCAAGAGAGAGAGGGGGCTGATTTTTTACTGATAAGTGACCTACAATGTGTGTGTCAGTAGTCGGTGCGGGTCTGAAAGCTTGCCTTCTCCTCTGTCTCATGTAGCGAGATGACTTGCTCTCGTGCATCTCTCTCCCCTTTGGCACATATGGTAATGCCCCACTAGTTGGGCTACTCAAATGAATATGTACAGTTCTGGGGGTTTATGCGCGTTTGCCAAGGCAAGAGCCTTCTAAACGGGAAGCGGATTAGCTAATTACTAATCCCCGACAGGTACGCACAGTTCCATCGCGAAAGATTGCGAGTTCGGAGAGTTTTCTCGCGTGAAAACTCATCCATTTCACAGGGGAACCGTCCCATTGCGTGCGGGAGCCCTTGGGACACACGTAGGCGTGTTCGCTCCGCTAAAAACGATCCGAAAACAAGGAATTACAGCCTGTTGTGTTTTTCTGCAGGTTTAGGGTTTCGCACCTAAACTGCAAGGGAACACCAAGGGAGCCTCGTGAGAGCCTTGGGATGCGTGTACAGGCTTTTGGACACCCGACAGTGAAAAACAGAGAATTACAGCCCGCTGAATTTCTGTGACAGCTCACCAGAAAGCTTCCAGATATAGCGAGGGAATGCGCCCTAGACAGGTACTTTTGACCTACAGAGGTTTTTGCGCCGTTATGCTGCCGAAATCAGGTCGAAAACCTGCGTTTTCAGCCCTCGTCAGGTTTGGACAGCTTTGAACAAGCTTGTACTAAGTGGTCAGATCGTCTACCTTAAATTGAATAAAGAAATACCGAAAGGGACGCCAGTCTCTGGGGCCTACAAGGTGTCGGTTTCATGTGCACAATGACATTCTAGTCGCTAGACGCAACTGTGTTCTCTTTCCTTCTCAGTGCTCTGTATAAAGTTAACAGGTAATTAAAATAGTACCGCACTCTACGTTGTAGAGGCCGGTTATACATTCCCTCCCATTTAAAATAAAACCCAGGGTGAAGGAAATGTATTTTTGTAGTGCTTCTGCATCCAAATCTCTTTCTGTGAATTCCCACGTCATGGCACAGTTATTGATCATAACTATTTTGCCAAACTGAAAACTGATCATTTTTGCAATTTGATAAGTGCCTTTGTCAAAGTCTTTTGTAACTTCGAGCTTTTTCCAAGAAAAGATTGAATCTTTATCTGCTTCAAGTGAAACTATTGGTAAATTGACTTGAGTTTTTTGTTGAGTGATGACCACTGGTTGGAAATCTGTAAGGTATTCCATTGGTTTATCTGGAACAATAAAATCCTCTTGAAGGGACGTTGTAGACTGAGACAGAGTAGTGTTTGGAGGTATATCCATTTGTAAAGGTTTATCTATAGAACAATTTGTGTCCAATGATTCAATTGCAACGACTGAAGTCATGCTGCAAGAGTCTTTATCTGTTTTATCCTTTGCACCGCTGAAGGTAAGGACTTGAGTTTTCAAGTTTGAAAAATTATCATTCACCATTGTATTTGATATCTGTTCAGAGACAAAGACTTTATTCTGCAAGGGCGGTGACAAGGCGAGTTTTTCTCCTGGGATCACGGCCAAAGAAGGGGTTTTGTGCTTGTCCATTGTCACACAAGAACCGGAATCTTCTGAATCTTCACTTGTCTCAACTTGTATTAAGGCTTCCAATTGAGAAGGGGGAGGTCAAGGGAGCGGTTGCCTCTTAGACCTCTGAAGAATCCTCTTGCACAAGGAAAGGATCAATAAATCTTCAATTGTACAACCATCAGATAAGAAAGACTTAAATGTAGGGCATGGCTCGCGAGGGAGAACTTGTCCTGCGTGGCGACATTCACAACCAAGTACTCGACTGGGGTCGGATATATGTGCCACTAAGTAAGCCCATCTTGATATGGCCGGTTGCTTTTTAAGATGAGATCCTTTGGAAGCTTCATGTTGCTGCTTTTGTTGTTAATGATTCCAATAAGAAGTTGGTTGCTTAGAAGTGAACTTTCCAAGAATATTTATGCTGAGACTTTTGCTGCTCGCATAAAGGTACTTTGTGTCTAGTTCTCTCTGAGAAACCATGCTTTGGGTGAGAAAATTTAAGTTTCAAAGCCTTTAGTTTGAGTGGTTCTTCCTTGTCGACCACTGGAGCGTCGAAAGAAGATGGAAGAGAAGCAGCATGTGTAGTCCGAGAAGCAGTAGAATAACTTTGGGAAGAGGTTTGCATCTGCATCTGCTCCAAGCGAATATGAATTGATGCAAGACTTGTCGAAATTGCTGTCGTCTGCTTTTTGAGAACTGCAATCAGATCCTCGGGTAAAATATTGTCGTTACTATCTTGTGATTCGGCCATGTCGATTGTTCAACGAAAGTAATTGTTTCTCCGAATAAACTTAAGAACTGATACTTCGGGAGCGGAAACTGCCTCTAGAAAGGTTTTCGGCTCTAGCGAATCTAGAATCATTATAATCTCGGGGAAGGTTTCGTCAGGAATCTCATCTATGTCCAAGAGATATGGAATGGTCATGTCACACACGGGAGCGCAAAACAATATAAAATATACTCGGATAAATCGAATTTATCACTTAATATTGAAGCCAGAGGATATAGAGAGAAATAAATAGAGAGAGAGAGAGAGAGAGAGAGAAGATCGACACAGTACTGGGGACCAAAAGATGGGCTGGTCCCCCCCCTTAAAGAGTATTCTTTATTAGGGAGAATCTTTTTACAAGCACAAGAACCAGAGAAAACCCCTCCGTTCTAAATCTCTGACTCGATGGTCGTTCCTTCCCGTAAGGGAAATCCGAGAGACAAGCTCTCAATCCTTTTTCCGTCTGTACTCAGAGTAGAGACTCCGCAGACAATTTCCGAATTCCGTTTCCGGAATTCCCAAGCGTAGGCCGAAGCCTTCTCGCTTCTCCTTCGCGATGAAGTACCTGCAAACACACACGCAAACACACGACAACAATTCGTATGGCGAATCCACAATAGGTACCTGTCGCTCTTGCGCGAGAAAAGCGACTTCCGTGCTTAGTAGTCTCGCGTATTCTGACGACAGAGTCTTCTCTTGCTGGCGCTGCCAACCTCCCTTCAGTGAGGGCATGTGGTGCTTTTATAGCTCCTTCACCACGGCACGAATAGCTGCTCGCAGAGAGATCGCGGCCGTTTTTTTTTTTTTTTTTTCTGTTCTACCCGAAATAGGGAGAGAGAATTCGCTGGCTGGTTTTGTTGCTTTATTTTCTAAGTGGCTGCCCACTTATTAAGTGGACGATCGGCATATTTTTAAAATTGGTCTGAACCTACCTAAAAACTCAATAAAACCTTATAAGTTAAAATCAATGCTTTCACAGCACTTCCCAGGCGTCCCTGGATGCAACCACATACACGAACGCAATGCAAACATAGATTCCTCACGGGAAAGCGTTTGCTCTTCCCGGAAAACTCGTTAAAATATTCCGCTTTTTAAGAAAAGCTTCTCAGAACCCATCTTTATTCTTGCGCTTGCGTCTTTACGCGTATTCCTCTTTCCAGTTCGGATTTCCTCTCGACTATGGATATCCCCTTTCTGATGCACCCGTCACCCACCTTGTGACGCATCAGGAATACCCATCACCTAGTCCTTTTCTACCGAACTTACGGTACAATCCCCTTCACGATGCTCTATGTCACCCATCCTATGACGCATCAGAGATGTCCGTTCCCGGATGGTCGGATACTTCTTCCCGATGCTCCCTGTCACCCATCCGATGTGACGCATCGGAAGTACCCGTTTCTGGTGGCCTTACAGATATTCCCGTTCACAGTGCTATCGTCATTACTTTGAATGACGCACTAGGAATACTCTGTACTCGGATGTCTCCAGTGAGAAAAACCCTCTCACTTAAAATACCAATAATTCATTTAGAATTATTTTTTCCTTGATGTTCCAAGCGAGAAAATCCTCTCACTTATAAATCCAATAATTCATTCAGAATTATTTTTCTGTAAGATAAAGCCAATTTAGCAACATCCCTCTCACTTATAAACAGTTGTCCTCAACTGTAGAGGTCCAACTGAACTGCCGGGGAGAAACCGGAAAATTTCAAATCTTGCTCAATGGTGAGTTGAGCCAGTCCTTTCTCAAAAGAGAACTTAGAAATTAAATTAAACAAAAATTCAATAATTCAATACTTACCTTACCAGTTCATGTCCTTCTTCTAGTACCTCGAGGATATCCTTCACCATTCATTAAACTTACGAGCCATGTAAGAACTCGTCATTCGCGTCTTTTCGAGAATCTGTTAACTCAATTCCACCTTCTCAATCCCGAGAAGAATCATCCTCCTAAAAATAAATTTAGGTCTATGTCTTTGCGCATAACCTTGCGCTATTAGTCCTAAGGATATTAAACCTCTTGTGTCCTCCCACATAGGGAATGCCCAAATCATAAGAGTATTAATCTTGATGTCTTCCTTCACAACCAAAGTGTGTGATCACCTTAAAGAAGGTTCTTGTTTCAGGCCGTCGCTCAACGTAGGCGGACGGTTCCAATCCGAAGATTCCTTGTGCACGGCGCACTTCCTTCCAATCTTTTCCTCCTTGCAAGCATCAATGACGCCTTGCAAAATCTCAAGCAGATAGGATTCTAGCCATAGCATTTTCTGAACGTACGTTCAAACCTAGTTCACAATAGAGCGAACCCTCTTTGATTCTCAGGGATGTTCTCCCATATGTAATTCTTACCATTTTGAAACAGTTGGCGAATTATATTCTTACGAACAGAATAGTTCGAATTTATTCCAGCAGCGTGTAAATGCTACTTGACCCGCTCATGGAGAAACATATACCGCAACCAAAAGTTGATACTGTAATGGTAAAAGCACATAGCGTAACTCAATGATCAACGACCATCAGAAAACCTCTTCTCCGTAGAGAAACTCAAATTCCTTCTACCAAACACATCTAAAATAGAGATTCTCGTGTCGGAATATCCTTGCGCGCAAAAAGGCGCTCAAGAGAGTATAACAAACTCTCATCCAATTCCTTGCAATAGGTCCGGATCTTCGTGTGTTATCCATGTACCCAAAGGTGTACATAATTCTTAAGCTGAGAGTTTTGGTGAACCTGGGAAATTACCTTCCCTTCGAAAGATCCTTAGAGCAAAGACGCTCAACTTGACGATCCCTTGGCTCGATCTTAGAGCAAAACCCGCTCATCAAATAATCTAGGATTTCAATCCTTGGATTCCTCGAGCACGAGCCGTAACAGTCTCTTGCTCCTTTACTCATAAAGAGTATTCATTCACTTGTGCGAAAAGCACTACCATATCTTCCCTTACCGGGTAGGGTGTTGGTTCATAAGGTACTCAAGCTTAATGAAAGCTTTTCTTTGCTGGAAAGCTCAGAATGGTTCCTTCATAATTTCCTACCCACAATAGCAAGTAATTTGTTGGAGAATCACCGGATACCATATCAATCATGGACCTTCCGGATGGTTAAGCAAAGCAGTTCATTGTATAAAACAATGTTCTGACTCAACCTTACTCTCATAAACACTCGAGAGTGATTGTCTTGGTTAGACACGTGCATATCTCGTGCATAAAAGCAATACGCAGTTGATGAGTTTCTCAAAGATTTAACTTTGATCAAAGACCTGTCCTCTCACTTAGAGTTTGAGGGTCTTCTATTCAAGCATTCAGGAGTTAGATTGAATTCCCTTACTCCAAACTTTCTCCGAATAGCAATGTATCCTTCGAGGAGAGGTAACAAAAATTCGTTGTTTCTGTGTTCAATGGTTCCCGTCCCACTGTGGGGATTAGATTCTATGTACACTGAGGTGTACACTTCAGCTTGTACTGCTGACTCCTCCATCCGCTACAAAGTATCTTGCAGATGCGGCTACAAAATTTGGGTAAAAGTCTCTTCATCTTTCCTTCCTCAGAGAGGGTCAAGAGTGGAGCTACCTTGGCAGGAGTGAACCACTACTTGCTTAAACTCGCTTGTATTTCGATTGGGCAAACCGATCCCAATCTTCTTAGATGCCTTCCTCGAAGTGCAGAGGAAAAAAATTTTGTCCGAAAATTTAGCCTTGAATTGAATCCAAGTCTTGTTGTAAGTTCCTTGCAGAGCTTTGGTATACCACCAAGTACTTGCAATCCCCTTGAGGTGTTTAATCACATGCCTCATCTTCGACGCTTTTTCAAAAATTGTCGTTTGCAAAGGCAACTTCAAACTTGTCGAATCAAAGCGGTAGCTTTCGGGGCATCTTCCCTTCCGTCAAAAGTATCAAACTTGACTGGAAGTGTTCCTAGGTCTAGAGACCTTCTTCATATCCTTCCCGGAATGACGGGATTTCATGGCTATAGTTCTGGATTGACGTTCATGGATATTTTCTGGATTCTGAAGAATCTCGAGCATTCCGCTCCTTGGATTCTCTAGGTTCTTGAGCATCATGCTCTTGTCGCCTTCTCAGAGAATCCCAAGCCTTGTGTCGACTTCTTGCAGAGAGGAAAAAAAAAATTCCAACTCTGCGAGCTTTTCCTTGCAGGACTTACGGTTCCGCCTGCTTACTTCTCTCTTGGCTTGTCATGGCTTCTTCCCGTATCTTCCCAGAGTCGTCCTCCTTTACAGAAAAAGAGAGGAGACCATGCTCTGATTCCACTGTCACAAACGAGAGCGCATAACAATATAAAATATACTCGGATAAATAGAATTTATCACTTAATACTGAAGCCAAAGGATATAGAGAGAAATAAATAGAGAGAGAGAGAGAGAGAGAAGATCGACACAATACTGGGGACCAAAAGATGGGCTGGTCCCCCCCCTTAAAGAGTATTCTTTATTAGGGAGAATCTTTTTACAAGCACAAGAACCAGAGAAAACCCCTCCGTTCTAAATCTCTGACTCGATGGTCGTTCCTTCCCGTAAGGGAAATCCGAGAGACAAGCTCTCAATCCTTTTTCCGTCTGTACTCAGAGTAGAGACTCCGCAGACAATTTCCGAATTCCGTTTCCGGAATTCCCAAGCGTAGGCCGAAGCCTTCTCGCTTCTCCTTCGCGATAAAGTACCTGCAAACACACACGCAAACACACGACAACAATTCGTATGGCGAATCCACAATAGGTACATGTCGCTCTTGCGCGAGAAAAGTGACTTCCGTGCTTAGTAGTCTCGCGTATTCTAACGACAGAGTCTTCTCTTGCTGGCGCTGCCAACCTCCCTTCAGTGAGGGCATGTGGTGCTTTTATAGCTCCTTCACCACGGCACGAATAGCTGCTCGCACAGAGATCGCGGCCGTTTTTTTTTTTTTTTTTCTGTTCTACCCGAAATAGGGAGAGAGAAGTCGCTGGCTGGTTTTGTTGCTTTATTTTCTAAGTGGCTGCCCACTTATTAAGTGGACGGCCGGCATATTTTTAAAATTGGTCTAAACCTGCCCAAAAACTCAATAAAACCTTATAAGTTAAAATCAATGCTTTCACAGCACTTCCCAGGCGTCCCTGGATGCAACCACATACACGAATGCAATGCAAACATAGATTCCTCGCGGGAAAGCGTTTGCTCTTCCCGGAAAACTCGTTAAAATATTCCGCTTTTTAAGAAAAGCTTCTCAGAACCCATCTTTATTCTTGTGCTTGCGTCTTTACGCGTATTCCTCTTTACAGTTCGGATTTCCTCTCGACTATGGATATCCCCTTTCTGATGCACCCGTCACCCACCTTGTGACGCATCAGGAATACCCATCACCTAGTCCTTTCCTACCGAACTTACGGTACAATCCCCTTCACGATGCTCTATGTCACCCATCCTATGACTCATCAGAGATGTCCGTTCCCGGATGGTCGGATACTTCTTCTCGATGCTCCCTGTCACCCATCCGATGTGACGCATCAGAAGTACCCGTTCCTGATGGCCTTACAGATATTCCCGTTCAAAGTGCTATCGTCATTACTTTGAATGACGCACTAGGAATACTCTGTACTCGGATGTCTCCAGTGAGAAAAACCCTCTCACTTAAAATTCCAATAATTCATTTAGAATTATTTTTTCCTTGATGTTCCAAGCGAGAAAATCCTCTCACTTATAAATCCAATAATTCATTCAGAATTATTTTTCTGTAAGATAAAGCCAATTTAGCAACAGGGCACTCAAGTATGGGCGTTTCCCATGGCCGTGAATAGTACCACAGGGAGGAGGGACACAAGTGGCCCGTGCTACAAGAGCAAAAGGGGGAGCTAAAAAGCTGCAAATCGATGCCCATGCTGCATCTGAATTCTTACGCTACTGCTGTTTTTTTTTTTTTTAAATCGCTGGCTGGTTTAATTGAACGAATACATTCAAATGGTCCTTTTAGTTAGTGTAAGTGGCCAGCCAGGTTGGGCACCCACTTGGGGTTTTAATAAAAAAAAAGGCTTGCGCTGCTGCCTGAAGGTACTGGCGTTAAAAAAAAAAATCTTACGAAAAGCTGCCAACGTACGTATGAGGGTAGCGCTTGGGGAGGAGTCATGCGCCAAGGGCTACGAGCACGAAGAGGCACGCCAGCGAGAAGGGGTGCGAACACGAAGGGGCAACCAAAGGGTACATCCCTCGAGAGGGCAACAGCAGGGCCACCAGCATCACCATTCATGGGTACATGCGCGCACACACAGCTCTTCTGTCCTTTATTGTTTTGCACCGAAGTAAAATTCAAGTTACCTCATGCGCGCATATGTGTGCGTGTACCACCGTTCTTTTGCTGCCATGCAACTCTTGGGGGGGGGGGGGGGGGGGGGGGGGTAGCGGCAAGGGTGAGAGGCTCATAACCTTCGGGCCTCGAGAAAAATTTTGCTCTAATACCACTGTGAAGAACTGTATATTACTTCATATGTGTTTATTCTATTTTTGCACAAGACTAGAACTAGAAAGATAACTCTGACAAGAGACTCAAAAGACGGTGTTTGATTGAATGAATGAATGCTCTAAAACTGAGTACAATAGGCTCCTTATATAGGAGACGAAGAGACACAAATGAAAAGACACATCTCATGGTGAAGAGACGCGACATTAGACGTAAAGACACATCCTTTCGGCGAAGAGCTGCAACCATTGGACGAAGAGTCGCAACCATAGAGCAAAGGGGTGTGACCAATCGTCGAAGGAGTGTGACTTTTGGCGAAGAGGCATGTCTCTTCAGCGAAGGGTCGTGACCATCCAAGCGTAGGGGTTCTCCTTGGCATGGCACTTTGCGTATCTGCAACTAGGAGTAGATGTAATACTGCAACATAATCACAATCGTGACAGCTCTGATACCACTGAAACCTTTTTGTACATTAAGAACAGGTGGTGAATCACAATAGCACACACTTCAACTTGGAGAGAGAGAGAGAGAGAGAGAGAGAGAAGGCGAAGGCAAGCACAAGACACGAGAAGGTGGAGTTCTTTCCCTAGAAGCATTGGCTCTCAAGACGAGCGTCCCCGAAATGTATTTCTAATATATTGCAAAAGATAACCAATACAAGTTGTTGTCACGAGTGCTCAAGGAGAGAGATCGCCCAAAAACTAATGATGGTTACAAATGCCTCCAAGAGATCTTCACATAGGTACTAGCCTAGCCCTTTGAGTATCCTGATTGTCCAACCTTTGGCTTTTCATTAATCAGACCTTTGGCTTTTCAATTATCCAATCCCTTCTTATAAAAGGAAGGGTGTCCCACTTTTAGGACTAATTTGTGTGATGCTATTCACTTTTAGAGCTGATTTGTAACATAGTTACCCGGAACAAGAAATCGAAACAAGAACGGGAAATGGCAACCGGCATGAAATGCAATCCTATTACTGATACGAAACACAGAACTCAGATTCGGAACGGAAATCTAGAAAGGGAACCAGGAACGGAGATCTGAAAATGGCCATTCCTTGTATCTATGTCATGTCATAGCTTATGACTATTATGAGTCCAATGGTTGTAAGGGCCTAACCCCTTCTAGTGGCCGGCCACATCATCAACTTGTGATAGTATTTGGAACATAATCGACAGATTCAGCAAGCAGGCTAACTCTTCATACC
The DNA here is from genome assembly GCF_014529385.1 of Adiantum capillus-veneris. Classification (NCBI taxonomy): domain Eukaryota; kingdom Viridiplantae; phylum Streptophyta; class Polypodiopsida; order Polypodiales; family Pteridaceae; genus Adiantum; species Adiantum capillus-veneris. The sequence goes on along the minus strand of NC_140960.1, from coordinate 99,731,498 downwards.
ACTAAAGAAGACAGTGAAAGCCGAACACTTGGCTAAATTGTTTGTCTCACAAATGTTTAGATTGCTTGGCATGCCTACTTCTATAGTGTCTTGAGTTTGTTTTGGAGAGCAGTGTGGGAGAATATAAACACTCAACTTAAATTCTCGTCATGGCTTATCCACAAACAAATGGTAGTCGGAGATAGCCAACACAGTGGTTTTGGACTTGTTGAAGTCTTATATCTCTGACAACTAGACTTAGTGAGAAAAGTATTTGCCTCTAGTGGAGTTTGCTTACAACAACCATGTTCACACGTCTACAGAGAAGGCGCCAATTGAGATTGTCGATGGTGTTAGAAAGGTTTCACCGATTCTATGCACCAAGGACAAGATTTTTGAAGCACATCAGTACACATAGGATCTAGAGACTACTTTCGCCAAGGTAAAGGAGGCTTTGTAGAAGTCTCAAGCACGTCATACAACCAAGAAGCATCGTCGCGACTTGCAATTGAAGGAGAATGATTGGGTGCTACTCCATTTTCATCAAAATCATCATCGGTCTAAATCGGTCTAAATCTGCAACCTCATCCTTTTCACCAAGTAAACTTCACTTCTTCCATGCTAGTTCTTAAAGAAATTTTCATTGAACAAATTTTCCGAGCTTAGGATAATCCAAACCCATTCATGTGTTTGATAGTCTTCATCCATTCAGCATGGTTCTCAAATTTTACAATTTCCTCCGCAAGTGAACAGCCTTCATCTTTCTAAGTAAGAAAAATTTTCAAAATAACGAAAGATCAATTCAGGAATGTTGAAAAGTCCTTGAAGCTTTAAAACATCAATTGTTGATCGGAAACACTAAGATAGCCTGCAATCACCCAAATCATACGTACCTAATGATCTCGATTCTCACTGGTTGAAAACCTCTCAAACAAAATACATGTGCCTGCGAGTATGCTACAGATATCTTGTCGAAAGTTTCCAAGAGAGACGTATGTAATAAGTAGCCTCACAATGGATCAAAAATGAAAGGGGCAGCATTTGACAGACAAACTTAGAAAGATGATGGATGTAGCCTCAACAGAATCCAAGAACGTAATTTCAAAATACGTGTACTGGTGTGGACAAATTTGCTTTGTATCTGCGTCTGCGAGAAAGCATTTCGATTCTAGAGCATTGTGTGTGTGTGTGTGTGTGTGTGTGTGTGTGTGTGTGTGTGTGTGTGTGTGTGCGCGCACGCGCGTGAGAGAGAGAGAGAGAGAGAACTTACAATGCAAGCGATAAACACTGGCTTGTCGAGGAGAAAAGGGAACTGGAAGCCTTGCGATGGCGGGTGGTGATGAAGCCAGAGAGTGGCAGCATGAGAGGACATGACTCTTCAGGGCAGCATCATGGCGGACGCAGAGGTTTAAGCTGCTGCTGCTTTGTTGGAGCTGGAAGCGAGATCGTCGAGTATTGTGAAAGGCTGTGCCAGTGTGTGAGTGCGTGTGCGCGCGCAGGGAGGGACTCGGGGGAGAGATGAGAGAGATCTGTGTCGCGTGTGAAGGGGGAGGGAGTGAAGTGAGAACTGAGCGCAACTTGGCAGCCGAACAAAAGGGCTTTACTTTTTGGAGGGTTGCTGTTGGGGGTGATGGCTTGGCATCGCCATCCAGCATGTGACGCCACCACCTTTGAAACCCCACCATGGCACATTTTTCCAAATTTATGCCCAAAGGCTCTCTAGGATGTAAGGCCCTTTACACACCAAAATCCGCTTCCAATGCCATTTTGGGATGAGCGACTCTGCTTTCACGTCTTAGACCAGGTGAAAATTCACTATGGCCTACATAAGGCTCTTGAGATGAATAGAGGCTTCTTTGTGGGAGAGAAAACGAGAAAGTGACACTAGCATTTTAAAGTCACAATAAAATATTAAGTTTTTTGGCTTACAGAAGGCCATAGAGGAGGTGTGGGTTTGAAGCGTGCAATTTTTTAGCCGTTCGATGCAAAAGTCATATTTATGCCACGCCTTCACTTTTGTTTTAGTTGTATGCCACGGTGTCACCTTGTTTAAGGAACAGATCTTTTTTGTTGTGTTTGCATCCAGAGCTACAAGGGCTAATGCCACCTATGCGCATGTGATTTCGCACACGACTTAGAAGGTATCAAATGGAGTTTTCCAGGTGGCACTATCGCAGTAGTGTCCCATGGTTCACTATATGCGAGGTGTTTGAATGCTCTGCTTCAACTGCACATGGTTGTGGTTCTTGGCAACAAGGTCGGTGCTCTCTCATTGAATGTGTGTATGTGTGTGTGGAGCTCAAAAGTGGTTGTGAAGCATATATGATAAATTTTGGGTATGTGCCACTTATTAATTGTGTGATCAAAGTACTCATTAGGAGATTTCGGAGGTCTTTTGGAGGGCCTTTTGGAAGAGAGAGGAAAATAAGCTCCTCCAATGAGAGAAGAGCCTACGTTACATAGAAAAATAGATTGATATTAACAAAAATATAAAAGGTGTCCCTCTCCTCATTTAATAATCTAGTGGTCCTTGAAGACGAGCACTCTCTTTCATTTAATGCGAGCACCTTTTTCAGAAGGTAGATGCGGTGCATTTGATACGGGCTACGTCATCACTAGAACTCAAAAAGTCACAAAACTATCAAGTGGTGGAAGATTTTGAAACTTTTGATATTGTCATTGCGTCCGGAACGCACATATCTCGTAGAAATGAATGTCCAATTGCCTCGCTTAGACATCCAAAGAGGCAAAAAAATGTCAAAAAGCCCTAAAAGAACATTTTACTAATGGCGCGCGAGGGGCCATTCCAAAATTTTGTAATACCTCCTCGCGCGCCGTTAGTAAAAAACCCCTTTTTCCTCTTTTAAGGGAGCTTTTTGAGAGGAAAATGTCCAAAAACCTCTAAAAAGGGGCTTTCTGGAAAGATAAGTGTCCAAAAATCACTAAAAGGAGCTTTGTACTAACGACGCGCAGAGGGGCATTCTAGAATTTTGGAATGCCTCCTCGTGCGCCATTAGTAAAAAGCCCCTTTTTCCTCTTTCTAGGGAGCTTTTTGAGAGGAAAATGTCCAAAAACCTCTAAAAAGGGGCTTTCTGGAAAGATAAGTGTCCAAAAATCACCATAAGGAGCTTTGTACTAACGGCGCGCAGAGGGGCATTTTAGCATTTAGAAATGCCTCCTCGCGCGCCTTAAGTAAAAAGCCCATTTTTTAGGGTTTTTTGACATTTTTTGCCTTTCCGGTTGTCGGAATGAGGCAAGTAGACATTCGTTTTTAGGGTATTTTGGCATTCCGGACGCATTGGTGGTGTCAAAACACTCAAAATCTATCACTATTTGACAGTTTGTGACTTTTCAACTTTTAGTGATGACGTAAGCTGCATTGAATGCGTCGCACCTGTCTCCTGAAAAAGACGCTCGCATTAAATAAAAAAGTGACCGTTTTCAAGGACGATTGGGAATATAAATCTACTTTTTAGAGTGTCTGGTTGTCCTTTTGGACGTACTCACAAGATGTAAGTGCATTTTATAAAAAGTTTCTAGAGAGAGAAATACAATTTCTTACAAGGCCCTCCAAATGACCTACGAAATTTTCTAATGCCTAGACACACTCTCATTTGTCAATGGTCACCCATGTTGTATCTTCACAAAGGCCAACAATTTAAACTTTGCCTACTGATAAGACATTTTAATCGCCAGTCTATTGAAGAGTACTTATGCCTGCTCCATCAGAGATGGATGCCTACTTGCTAGAACTATTTGGCATCTCAATGTCGGTGTTCCTCTTTGATGCTACCACTAATTTGCATTTTTGAAGGGCCGATGTCACTTGTCCCCATGGTGTTGCATCCTCTAATTGAGAATGTGAGGACTTGTAATCCTTTTTAGTTCTACTTTTGTAGATTCACTTGAGGAATAGCCTTTTCAAATGATAAAATATGGATTCCTCTCCTGCTTCTCATACTATTTGTTTTGTTTATGGTAACACAAGTTTTGCTTTTGTTATTGTGTTTGGAGCAAATGTTAGTACCTAGTTCTACACCCACTATTGGGCACTAGTGGCTTTAGTTTGGATGCGACAATATTTAGTCAATACTATGTGTGATGAGGTTGTTGGTTATAGTGTCTTATGGGTGACTACCATGGCACTTGCACAACCTGTGGCCTTGTTCTTTGCTTCTCCTTGTTCTCATAGTCGCTTTTCTTACAATTGCTCATGTTTGCTTCATCAAACTGACATTAACACCTTCTTTAGTAGGTGCTAGCTCCCAAAGCTCGATGGACCACCCACCCCTCTCACTAGCATCTCTTGGGTGTGTGCATCGCATTGTATGAGCAATCCATGTTTGTCACTATGAAGTTGCAGGCACAAGCCAGCGTATAGGATAGCTCCTCACTGGTCACCCATTCCAACCCATCTCATGACCGAACATGCACCCTTTCCTCCCTCTCTCTCTCTCTCTCTCTCTCTCTCTCTCTCTCTCTCTCTCTCTCTCTCTCTCTCTCTCTCTCTCTCTCTCTCTCTCTCTCGGAATTACACGTTTCCTCCAATAGGCTAGTATGAGTCGAGCCTTCTTACAAACAATGCATGCGTTGCAATGGACTTGAACACTTCCTTGTCTGTAGAGGAAAAGGCTCTCATATCAACCTTCAATGAAGGTCAGCTCCCCGTGGTTGAAGTTTGAGGAGTGTAAGCTAGTGACCCTAGTTACTCTTTGGATAGGTGCAAGATCTCTTTTGATGGCCTTATAACATAGGAGTACCCTGCAACAATCTAGTAGGTGCCTATTCATTTTGAAGGGTTTGATGAGGAGGTTATGCAGCCTCTATGCATGGCACAGGAGTTGACCGGGTTGAAGGATGTAGCCTACTAGCGTTAGATATGAGTCGCACCACTAGCGATCGCCAGCTACCCATTCTCAAGACTTGCACTCCAGTATCACTAGCAATAGTTTGTTGTCCATTTATATTGAATGTATTTGCATTTTGGGTGTTCCATCGTGATCTCCATCACTACAAACTATATGCAATAAGGCCAGCTTGCCTATCGTGTAGTATAATATAAAAGGAATGTTAGAATCCATCCATTTTAAGTACTCATGCGTGTGACCCTCACCCAAATTATCCCCATTGGTACCACTTCAATATTGCTCTCTACTATGCACACCCCACGGGCACCCCACTCGGCACCTTTGACACAAGCCTTTGTTTGAGGGGCATGTCTTCGAGGTTGAAATGTAGTGTAGTATTTGTAAAAGTCCCTCCTCTTTAGATGAGTAGATTATATCGATGCTTATGATGTGGATATCGGCCTAAGAACCACGTCTTTCCAAGTGCATGCCACATCCATCGCTCCTTGTCATGGAAACATGATGAAATTGCTCCAAATGGGAAGCCTAGAGTACTTGATACGCGAGCTAGTGCCAAGCATTTGCGCTTGGATTGAAGGCAATAGGCAACTGATGTGAATATATGAACCCGCTAGTCTCGCGATTAAACAACTTAATTGACCAGAGAAAATTGAGAAGCTTGCCCATGGTATTAATAGTCAATCTTTAGTGCCTTTCGATCGTTAAATTAGCGACCCCAAACTTGTTTAATTTTTACCTTTAAACTATTTATGTGTTTGATTATATTGCAATTTAATGTTTATTACTGACATATGGTTTAGAATTCTGCTACCAATCAATTTGTCTGCCTAAAACTACATATGATTTTTAATTGTATATGAGAACGCAATTACTGTGCCAATGTTGTTTGATTTTGCAGTGACTGAAGAAGGCTAAGGACATTCATCTCAAATGCTCTTCCACCTCAACGAACGAGCTTCAACTCAATAGCTTCCGAGGACGGAATCTACATCAGGAAGGGGGTCATGTTAACCCTCACGCACATTCCTATCACCTACAACATGCATTGTATTATTTATTTGGTAGAGTCAGGTACCGGGCTTGTCGGTCCAATAGGAAAAGGGTAAGAGTGATCGCCGATGAGAGGCGCACTCTAACTGGAACATTCAAGGGATTAGTTGGCTAAGCATGGGCGCCCAAGTGTGAATGGGGCGAGCTCATATAAAAGTCAACTAAACCTAAAATTCACTCATTTTCTCATTTGTGCAATTGAAGAGTGCTCTTGCTCCATCTCCATCTTCTTCTTCTTCTTCATCTCCTTGTGTGTGTGTGTATGCGAGAGAGAGAGAGAGAGAGAGAGTGCGATCGAGCATTGCGGCGGCACGACGGCAGCGAGGCGGTTGAGCGCGGCGAAGCGGCGTCTCCCTCTTCTTCGTGGTGAGGAATCCTCCACGACAGCAAGCGTAGAGCGGTGAGTGACACACCATCGTCTTCTTTGAGCTTACTAGTTTAAGCTAGTTGCGTGCTTGGAGCCATCTGTGGCTCGCACACACTGTGTTGGCAAGTTCCTTGCATTGACACGTGCGACAGACGCGCACATCTTTTCACAAAGGCATTGTCTCGTGAGAAGTTCGAAGGTTTCCGCAAAGCTTTGGGCTTACTCCCCTTTGTGAACTGATCATGTCCTCACTGGGCATGGCACTTCCCTCTACTCTAGGTGCCAGCTCTCGTTTACCGGATCACTCCCAAGGGGATTTGTTACCATATACATGTGGTAGTGATGTGTGTGAACACAATTAGAACCGCCGGGGTATTTTTTCCCTCACTAGGAGGTTTCCCCCCCTGTGCATTGCATATACGCCCATCATTCTAGGGCTATCTATCTTCCATTGCACACTAAGTAATATACTCTCTGTTGTCTTCCTTGAGCTTCCTTCGTCTTCTCCAAGCTGTGTGTGTTTTCTTGCAATCCTAATTCCAACACCATGCTTGGTTTGCCAAAGGATATGTTCCATGCATGATAGTGCTCGTTAAGTAATGCACTAAAAATTACAATACAAATGAGAAAATGTCTAAAAGTTCCACCTTCTCTATGCTACTCAAAATGTGCATCTTCATCTTTCGTGGATGTGAGTGCACGCGCACGCATCCGTGCGTGCGTGCGAGGAAGGGTAGTTGCAAAAAGGGGAGGGGGAGGGGTACCGCGGGAATGGACCCTTGCACACAAGGGGGTGTAAGCAAAAGATTTTTTTTTAACTCATTTTTTTTTCTTTCGATTTATGCTTATGCTGTCAAAAGCTACCAGAACTGACGATGACGAAATGACTTCCTCTGTCTTTGTCAAAGCCCTGCCAAAATTGCCGAATGCAAATGGCAAGTGTGTGTGTGTGTGTGTGTGTGTCTATGGACACATACGAGACAATGCTACAGCACTGCCTGCTCCGAGTTGGAACACAGTGAGTGTGTGTGTGTGTGTGTGTGCAACACACCGCCAAGCCTGACTTCCTTGCAATGTCAACCTGCGGCTCATGGCCCCAAGCTTTGCTCAATGTTAAGCTTGGCAACGCTCTGCCCGTATTGTACTGCAAGCCTTAAGGCTGAGCTCTCATGCCCCTATCGAGAACCTGCTCATCTTGCCTTTGCTTTGGTGTGAGTGTGTGTGTGTGTGTGTGTGTGTGTGTGTGTCTGTGTGTGTGTGTGTGTGTGTGTGTGTGTGTGTGTGTGTTATGAGCGTGTATAGAGCTAGAAGAGAGCAAGAGGAGGCGCTCACAATGTACAAGAACTTGGATTTGATGATAAGCTTAATATTGATTACAAGACTTAATACTTTATTAAGAGAGCTAGATACAAGACTTGGATTACATGACTTGAGTACAAGACAAGGCTTGATTGCAAGGACAAGACTTGAACATAAGAACTAGAAGAGGGATTTCCTCATAGGAGGCTCACAACTGGTGTTGGCAAGACTTAGGGGCTTGTGGCCCAAGACCCCTATTTATACTAGTGCTTGAGGAGGTTACTTGAGGAGGTTAGGACTTTCTAGGTTCTTCTTGAGGAGGTTAGAATCTTCTAGAACCTTCTAGTTCTTCTAGAACCTTCTGGATCCTTCTTCAATTTTCTAGAGCTTTCCAGAAACTTCTGGATTCTTCCGAAATCTTCTCCAAGCTTCTAGAAACTTTTTGATCCTTCTAGTTCTTCTAGAACCTTCTAGATCCTTCTTCGACTTTCTAGAGCTTTCCAAAAACTTCTAGATTCTTTCAGAATCTTCTCCATGCTTCTAGAAACATCTAGAATCTCCTTGATACTTTTAGGACTTCTAGAATCTTCTAGAGCCTTCTAGCGATGATGTAGGTGATGACATAGGCGATGATGCAGGCGGTGACTGACTCTCAAGCATCCATGACATTACCCCCTCCTCTAGCGACGAGTTCCACGAGGAGCAGTGGTGTTCCTTGAGTTGGGCTTCCATGGATGTTGTTGATGGAACTCTTGGACTTTGAGAGATGCATGCTGTAGATTGTGTGATGGTTCCTAGGTCCTTTCACTAACATCATAGCCTTTCCAATGCACCAAGTACTGTAACCTACCACACAAAACTCGAGAATCTAGGACTTTCTAGACCTCATATTCTTCATGTCCTTGAATCTCAACCGGAGGAGGTGGTTGTAGGGCTCTTCCTGGGATCTTAGATGTGTGACAAGGTTCTAGGACTGAGACATGAAAGACCGGATGGATTTTCATGGATGAGGGCAATCGGAGTCGATAGGTGACTGGATTGACTTGACGGATAATTTTAAACGGGCCAAGCCTTCAATAATCAAGCTTTTGACAGGGACAAGATGAACGCAGATCACGTCGGAGGAGCCACACTTTATCCCCTTCTTTGGATTTTGGATGTTGCATGCGATGGAGATCTGCACTTTCCTTATACTTGGATTGAGCTTCATTGATATGAATTGTAAGTTCTTTGTGAATTGCAGATAATTGTTGTGTAAGATGAATAGCACCTGGATTCTTGACTTGATAGTGTTTGTGGATATCCTGTTTGGGATGTTGACCATAATTAGCAAAGAATGGAGTGTGACAGGTGGAGGCATGAAATCTGTTATTATAGGAGAATTCTGCTAGCGGTAGAAGCTCGACCCAATTATCTTGGTGATAACTGATAGTACAGCGGAGATACTGTTGCAAAACTTGATTTACTCTCTCTGTTTGTCCATCACTTTGTGGGTGATTGGCAGAGGAGAGGTTGATTTGTGCTCCGAGTAGCTTAAATAAGCTTTTCCAAAAGCTAGAGATGAATTATGGGCCTCGATCAGAAACTATGTCAACCGGTAATCCGTGATAATGATAGATATTATGTAGAAAGAGTTTGGCTGTACCTTCGCTGGTGATGGTGGTTGGAATGAAGTGTGCCATTTTTGTAAACTGATCCACGACTACTAAAATGGAGTCAAATCCTTGTGACAAGGGTAGCTTTACAATGAAATCCCATGGAGATGGATGACCATGGTTTGGTTGGAATGGGCAAGGGATGGAGTAACCCATGAGGACGATGACGAGGGGCCTTTGATCTATTGCAAGTGTCACAAGTGCCTACATACTCCTTGACAAGCTTCCACATTTGCGGCCACCAAAAGTCACGGGAGAGAAGCTCAATTGTCTTATTAACCCCAAAATGCCCTACTGATGGAAGATCATGCCGTTGTTGAAGTACCTCCAAGCGTGTTGGTCCTGGGGGAATATAGAGAAGACCCTTATAGTAAATTAGTCCATCAATTTCTTGGAAGTCCTCATTAACCTCTTGTCCTTGTAGTTGTTGTCTAATATTCTGAGCAATGGGTCTTTAGCAATTTGCGTGTTCACCTTAGAAAGAAAAGTAGAATCTTCAAGAGCTTGGCTCATGGTGGCATTTAGCTTAAGCTACTCAGGTTTCAAAATCACTTACTCTTGTTGATCAAATGCTGCGTCGCCTTCTCTAGGTGCAAGGTAGGATATTCTTGATAAGGCATCTGGCTTAGCTTGTTGACGGCCAGGTCTATAAGAGATAAGAAAATCAAACCTTGATAGGATACCACTCCACCTGGCTTGGCGATGATTCAAGACGCGGGATGTCATGAAGTATTCCAAATTCTTGTGATCTATATAGACTGTGATGTTATGAGGAGCTCCTTCAAGTAGGTGACGCCAAGTGTCGAAGGAGTCGATGATTGCTAAGAGCTCTTTGTCATGGATTTCAGAATTGATTTCTGCAGTTGAGAACTTGCGGGAATGAAAAGCCACTGGATGTACTCGACCATCCTCTCCTACTTGGGATAGAATAGCGCCAAGGGCAAAATCTGAAGCGTCTGTTTCTAGGATGAAAGGCTTTGTAGGATCTGCGCGAATTAGAATGGGTGCGGTTGTGAAAGCTTGCTTGAGAGTCTGAAATGCTTTCGCTGCCTTTGAGTCCCATACAAACTTATTATGGCATGTCAACCTTGTGAGTGTTGTAACCACCTTGGAGTATCCCTGTATAAAATACGATAAAAATTTGCAAATCCGAGGAAACATTGAACATCTCTTACCGAGGTGGGTGTCTCCCAATCAAGGATGGTTTGAACCTTCTTTGGATCCATGGAGATTCCCTTTTCAAAAATTACATAACCAAGAAATTCCACCTTAGATTGATGAAAAGAGCACTTCTCCAACTTTGCATATAACCCTGATGCATGAAGCTTTTCAAGCACTAATCGTACATGGTGCTCATGCTCTTCTTGGTCCTTGGAAAATATCAAGATATCATCCAAGTATATTACCACAAAATAATCCAAATACTCCCGAAAGATATTGTTCATTAAATGTTGAAAAACAACTGGGGCATTTGTGAGACCAAATGGCATGACGGTATATTCAAAGTGGACATACCTTGTCCGAAAGTCTGTCTTCCATTCATCACCTTCTTTGATTCTGACTAGGTTGTAAGCACCACAAAGATCTATTTTTGTGAATATTCTTGCCTTGCCAAGGCGCTCAAGAAGATCTGGGATCAAGGGAAGGGGATACCGATTCTTGACGATGATCTTGTTTAGGCCCCTATAATCCCCGCACATCCGGAGAGTTCTGTCCTTTTTTACAAAGAGTATTGGAGCTCCTACTGGGGACTTTGAATGCCGTATGAACCCCTTAGCAAGATTCTCATCAATATTTTTCCATAATTATACCAATTCATCTTGAGATAGCTTGTATATTGGGCCAAAAGGGGGTTGGGTTCCCTCCTGAAGCTCTACAGCACAATTATAGGGTCGATGTTCCGGTAAGAGGTCTGCATTCTTCTTCTCAAAAACATCATTGTAATCTTGATATTGACGTGGCAATGCCTCCATGATTTTTATTGTTGATGTGTCGGTTGGTGTTGCAAATATCAGGAAAGTTGGATACTTTTTGGCTGCACGCATGAAGACCTTGGCTCCAAGATATATAGGCCTATTATGCCTTCCCTTCTTCTTTTGGACTTTCCGTGGTTCAATGCTCCGAGCCCTCCAATCGATGTCAGGATTATGTAATTCAAGCCACCGTAGCCCAATAACAATTGGACTGCTTGGGCTTTGTATAATATTGAACACTATTCTTGAAACATGCTCCTGCAATGTTACTTCTATGGGGCGAGTTTCATACCTGACATCCCCTGAAGCGAGGGGACGACCATCAATGACTTATACAATTGCTGGATTAGACTTCTCCACAAGTGGTATGCCTTGTTCTTTTGCAAATTCTTTGTCCATGAAGCACGCCATTGTGCTTGAATCTAGTAATGCTTCACAATCCATGTGTCTACCCGACATATGGATCTTGACTGGTAGCATAAAACTTGAAGTGGAATCAACGGGAAGAAAGAGACCTTTTTTTGCTTGTCTTTTGTCCAACCAATCGGTCTCTATTGGGGTTGGACGTCCATGTTTTCTGAACACGTTGAGGCCATTGCACCATGAACCTTCATCCTTCTCTTCCTTGGACATTGTTGAACTATGTGCCCCTGCTCTCCACAATACATACATAAGCCATTAATGAGTCGCCTTTGCTTCTCCTGGGCTGAGAGAGGTTGAAACCGTACTTAATCAATTTATATGGGCTCAATGCTTGATTCATGGCCTTGTTGAGGTGTGTAGCCATTATGTGTCACTTTTGTTTGGGGTCGCAATGGTGCCCCAAGACGCCTCTCTTGTCTCCTCTCAAAATAGTCGATTATCACATTCATATTGCTTGAGAGATGAACTCGCTTAGTGTGTGAACCTTTGGCATAGTCAATAAAAGATCTTTTACGTCATCTTTTAATCCCCACCTAAATTGGCTAATGAAATATTCCTCATGCCAAGTCAGATCACAAGTGAGCTGTTGAAATTCGAATGCATAGACAGATGCAGGTCTTGATCCTTGGTGGAGATTTCTAAGTTTGGTTTCAGCAACCCTTGCTCTATCAATATCCCCAAAGGTTGCATAGAACTCCCGCACAAAAGCTTCAAAGTCATGCAGAAGAGGAGATTCTTTTTCAAGTAAGGGAGCAAACCAAGAGAGAGCCGTACGCGAGAGGAGGGTCCCAATAAGACCTACTTGAGAGGCATCATTTGGATAACGCTCTCGTTGCATTTGAATGAAGAGACACACTTGTTGGAGAAAACCTCTAAACTTTGATCTAGTCCCATCAAATTTTTCAGGCATGCTGACCTTCGACTCCTTCTTATGTTGTTGAGAATAGCTAGATCTCGCAGCTTGTGCTTGATGTGTACTTGTCTCTTGAAGCTCTTGAATTTGACGTTGAAGATCTTGCAACGCTGGTCCCAAGATTAGGGGTTGCCCTGCTTGAAGTTGAGTGTTACTCTCGCGAAGTTCTTGTAACTGAGCTTGAATGCTTTGCGATGCGTTGATGACACCTTCCATCGTCGGCTCCATGATGGCTTGAGAAGATTAAGAGATGGTGGTCTTGCCAAACTGTTATGAGCGAGTATAGAGCTAGAAGAGAGCAAGAGGAGGCGCTCACAATGTACAAGAACTTGGATTTGATGATAAGCTTAATATTGATTACAAGACTTAATACTTTATTAAGAGAGCTAGATACAAGACTGTTGGGGTATAAAGCCCAATGTGGTCGCCCAGGTAAGTGGGCGGGCCGCCAGGTATGTACACATATTCTTTTGTAAAAACCTAATAAGAACTCACTATGCTCTATACATTACAGTAGAGCGAGTTCACCATATCGTCGTGCTCTTCTTCTCGCACTCTCTCTCGCGTCGCACTTCCGCTCGTACTCCTTCAACTGGTATCAGAGCTCAGATCGAGGCTCGGGGCAGCACTGCAGGAGGCTAGAGTCACCAACTCAGATTGGAGTGAAATTCGACAGGCGAAGACACGACCCCAATCTCGTGGGACAGCCCGAAGGGCTTGGTGTTGTTAGAATTTCATTCTGAGGTCATCTCAGCCACCGTTCGGCTTCGACAAAGGTCTGCGCAGGCCATTTTCGACTACGTGGTCTCGACAGGTGCAGATCCAACTCTGCAAATTTGGGGTTTTCGGCCTACGACTGTAGGTGCTGAGGATATCGACACTCCCAGAGTGTTGATTTGTGGCTGTCTACACATCGAAGGACGGCTCATAGTTCTTGGAGGCGTGTCACATACGACACGGGCGCATCTACACATAGACTGTAGGCGACATCCACTAGTTCATCAGGTAGCTTGTGTTTGCTGCTTGATATTCCAGATTTCATCCTGACATTGCAGGTACTTCCACATGGGATGTATTGTCAGAGATGATGTATGTCTGTTGAGGGTTTGCTGGCTGTGAGTCACGCAGCAAACAACCGCCGCAGCGGTTACAGCATACAGTGGGAAATTTGTGGATGTATGACTTTGTGGGAAGTCTATGTACTGTCAGATTTACTGCAGCCTTTGTTGAGGGTTGAGTGAGGTTTTATTGAGTTGGGGGATTCTCGAATGTTGAGATCCTTTCGGTGATACAGGTCTTGGAGTGATCCCTCGAGCACCCTTAGATAGGCAACTAGGATGTATTGACTATGAGTTAGACAGTTGGGATTGCATCTTTGCTTTACTGCCGTTGAGGCATTGTCGCAGTCTATGCTTATAGGACAGTGACAGGACAGTGAGAGACAATACAGGTGCAGGATAGGTTTACCCGCAGCTTACAGTGTCAGAGAGACAGTGTTTTTAAAGCTGTTTTTTGGTCTGTTTTTAGTACACCAGAGCCATTTTACAAAGGAGACTCTGCCAAAATTTCTGCAGAATCTGAAGCTTTCTTGGTTCATTTGACAGGTTGATATTGGTTCAGAGGTCAGTTTACAAGGGAAACTCTGCCGAATTTTTCCCAGAAAAGTAAACAACTGTGAAGCGTAGCTATGGCTGGATCACAGGACACTGCTCTTTACAATATCAAGAAGCTGGACGGAACCAATTTCCCATTGTGGAAGAAGCATATTTGGCACGTGTTGGTACAAAAGAAGCAGATAAAACCTATAAAGCTCAAGGGGATAAAACCAGAAGATATGGACAACGATGAATGGAGCGAAATGGATGAATTGGCACTTTCTACCATTATGCTGACTTTGGCAGAAAGCGTTTACTTCAATGTAGCAGACGAGATGTCGGCTTATCAAGCATGGTTAAAGCTGAGTGATCTTTATGAGAAGCAGAGTGCAGCTTCACAGGTATACTGGCTTAAGAAGCTTGTTGACTTGAAGATGAAAGAAGGGACACCTATGTCCAATCATCTGAATGAATTCAACACAATCTATAGTCATTTGTCAGCTCAAGGTGTCAAGTTTGATGAACCTGTTAGAGCTATGTTCCTGTTGATCACATTGCCGGAAAGTTGGGACACGTTTCGCACAGCTTTGAGTAATTCTGCACCTCCAGATGGTTTGAACATAGCAGGTGTAGAAGGAAGTCTGCTTACTGAAGAAACCAATAGAAAGACAATGGACAAAGGCAAAGGAACAACCTTAGTTATCAGGGGAAGGACCAAAGAAAAGTAAAAAGGTGGAAAGAGGAATCAGTCTCGTAGCAAGTCCCGCAGTGCTAAAGGCAAGAGTGACATAGAATGCTACCATTGTGGCAAGAAGGGTCACATGAAAAGAGACTGCAGAGAATGGAAAGCAGAAAAAGGCAAAGAGAAAGCTGAAGACCATGGTGAGAAGAACAAGTCCTCAGTGAAGATTCAAGAAATAAATGTGACAAACACTGTTGTAGAGGATGACAGTCTAGTGTCAGGAGACATCTACTTCTTGAAGAATACAATGGACTCAGCTCTTCTTACAACATCTGATGGAAATGCACTGAGTGACTGGATTATAGACTCAGGGGCATCACTTCATGTGTCTCCAAACAAGGAGTGGTTTACTTCTTATGTGACCACTAAAGATCATGTTCGGCTAGGCAATGGGCAGACATGTGAGATCTTAGGTGTTGGAGATGTTCAATTCAAGTTTTAGAATGGCTCTTCTTTCACGCTGAAGAATGTGAGACATGTTCCCGCAATTAGAAAGAGCTTGATCAGCACAGGTTTACTTGATGATGCTGGCTACGTCACCATTTTTGGATAGAACATGTGGAAGATATCCAAGGGTTCTATGACAGTAGCACATGGAGTAAAGTCTGGAGGACTTTACATGATTTATGTATCAAATGTCTCTAAAAATGTAATCAATGTAACCGAGCAGTCGAACGTTTCTTTGTGGCATAGCCGGTTAGGACATATGTCCAAGAAGGGAATGGAAATCTTGTCTCGTTCTGGTTATTTGCCTGGCTTTTCATTTAATGATTTTGAATTCTGTGAACATTGTCTGTATGGTAAGCAAACACAGCAACCACATAAGCATAGAAGTAGTAGAAGAGATACACAGTTGGCACTTGTTCATAGTGATTTGTGTGGACCTATGCCTAACCTATCTCTAGGGGGAGCTTCTTACTTTATGACATTTATAGATGATTACTCGAGGAAAGTATGGGTTTACTTTCTCAAGCACAAGGATGAAGCGTTTAGTGTTTTCAAAACGTTTGTGACACTTGTGGAGAATCAGAGTGGCAAGAAGCTTAAATGCTTACGCACTGACAATGGTGGAGAGTATGTTTCAAAGGCCTTTCAGGACTTTTGTGAGTCAAAAGGTATAAAACGTGAACTTACTGCTCCTTACAATCCTCCTCAAAATGGTGTTGCTGAGAGGATGAATAGGACCATACAAGAGAAGGTCAGAAGTATGTTGTCTAATGCACAACTGCCAAATGGGTTTTGGGCTGAAGCTGTATCAACAGCTGTTGATCTTGTAAATAGATCTCCTAGCAAGGTTTTGCAGAAGGATTCAGTGCCCGAGATGGTATGGTTAGGCAAAATGCCCTCATACAAGCATCTCAGAGTCTTTGGCTGTGAGGCATATACTCACGTTCCAAAGGAATTTAGGAACAAACTTGAGCCAAAGAGTAGAAAGTGCATCTTTCTAGGCTATGGTAATTCTGGTGAGATGGGGTACAGACTTTGGGATACCGAATCTAGAAAGGTTGTCCGCAACAATGATGTTCACTTTAATGAATCCAAATATCATTCTAAACCAGAGAGGGTTGAGGAGATTAGAAGAGTTGTCTTCCAAGAAGATGGACCTGCACGTGCAAGACAAAATGTCAGGGCTCAAGAGGAGCAAGGACAGGATAGACTGGAACCACAGGTTGTGGCTGAGCCTAAGCCACCTATTGTGCGTAGATCTAGACGTGTCACGCGACCTCCTGATAGGTTTGTTCCATCTATGAACTATGTCATGTTGAGTGATTGCAATGAGCCTTCATGTTACAAGGAAGCAGTGCAAATGAAGGACTCCGAGAATTGGCAATTGGCCATGCAGTCAGAGATGACAGCTCTCCATAAAAACAAGACATGGAAGCTAGTTAAATTACCACAGGGCAAAAAGGCTCTACCTTGTAAATGGGTTTACAGGTATAAGATCACCGCTCATGATAGTCAGCCAAAGTACAAAGCAAGGCTTGTTGCCAAGGGCTTTAAGCAAGAACAAGGCATTGACTTTGATGAAGTCTTCTCTCCGGTGGTCAAGATGACTACATTGAGATGGTTTCTTGCATTGGTTGCCATATTAGATTTGGTGTTGCACCAAATGGATGTCAAGACAACGTTCTTGCATGGTGATTTAGATGTGGAAATTTACATGCAGCAGCCAGAAGGGTTTGTTGAGAAAGGCAAGGAAGATTGGGTATGCCAGTTGTTAAAGAGTCTTTATGGCTTAAAACAATCACCGAGGGCATGGTACCATAAATTCCACAAATTTATGCTTTCTCAAGGCTACAAACATAGTGAGTTCGATCACTGTCTATATATAAAGAAGGCTAAGGATGGCAGTTGGCTGATCCTTATTTTGTATGTGGATGACATGTTGATTGTTGGCAAGCACTTGGAAGAAATTTCAGCTTTGAAGTCAAAGATGGCAAAATTGTTTGACATGAAAGACATGGGTGAGGCAAGTCATATACTTGGTATGCACATTGAGAGAGACAGATCAAATAAGTTGATTTGGTTATCTCAAACAGAGTATATTGACAAAATTTTGCAACGTTTCAATATGGAGAAGGGAAAGGCACTGAGTGTTCCATTGCCACCATATGTGAAACTTAGCAAACAAGATTGTCCTGTGTCTGAGGAAGAACAGGCTGAAATGGATAAGATTCCATATGCGTATGCAGTGGGTAGTTTGATGTATGCAATGATTGCTACTCGCCCAGACATTGCATTTGCAGTGGGAGTAGTAAGTCAATACATGTCAAACCCAGGCAAGAAACATTGGGAGGTAGTGAAAGGAATATTGAGATACCTGAAAGCTACAAAGAGTATGCATATATGCTATGAGAGTCAGGAGCTAAGTGTAAAGGGTTTTACAGACTCAGATTATGCAGGTGACTTAGACAACCGAAGGTCTACGTCAAGGTATGTCTTTACATTGGCTGGTGGAGCAGTATCATGGTGTTCTAGATTACAAGATTGTGTTACTTAGTCTACTACAGAGGCTGAATATGTTGCAACATCAGAGGCATGCAAAGAATCAATTTGGCTTAATCGACTAGTAATAGATTTGGGAATCAAAGAAGAGATGCTTGTGCTATATTGTGATAGTCAAAGTGCTATACAATTGGCTCGCAATCCAGTTTATCACTCAAAGACAAAGCATGTGGATGTGAAGTATCATTTCATCAGGGAAATGCTCGAGGATAAGTAACTTCAGCTTGTCAAAGTTCACACCACAGAAAATCCTGCTGATCTACTTACAAAAGGACTTTCCTCAGAGAGCTTTGCGCATTTTCGCAAGCAGTTAGGTGTAGGGTAGTACATCACTTCTCTACATCTCTTGTATATTAGCTTGTATAGTAGCTTCTCTCACACTTAAAGTACCACATTGGACTTTAAGTGGGAGGTTGTTGGGGTATAAATCCCAATGTGGTCGCCCAGGTAAGTGGGCGGGCCGCCAGGTATGTACACATATTCTTTTGTAAAAACCTAATAAGAACTCACTATGCTCTATACATTACAGTAGAGCGAGTTCACCATATCGTCGTGCTCTTCTTCTCGCACTCTCTCTCACGTCGCACTTCCGCTCGTACTCCTTCAAAGACTTGGATTACATGACTTGAATACAAGACAAGGCTTGATTGCAAGGACAAGACTTGAACATAAGAACTAGAAGAGGGATTTCCTCATAGAAGACTCACAACTGGTGTCAGCAAGACTGAGGGGCTTGTGGCCCAAGACCCCTATTTATACTAGTGCTTGAGGAGGTTACTTGAGGAGGTTAGGACTTTCTAGGTTCTTCTTGAGGAGGTTAGAATCTTCTAGAACCTTCTGTTGGGTTCAA
This sequence comes from Adiantum capillus-veneris, assembly GCF_014529385.1. Classification (NCBI taxonomy): domain Eukaryota; kingdom Viridiplantae; phylum Streptophyta; class Polypodiopsida; order Polypodiales; family Pteridaceae; genus Adiantum; species Adiantum capillus-veneris. The sequence continues at coordinate 99,712,778 of NC_140960.1, read as the reverse complement.
GCCCTTGTCGGTCAGCCCGTGAGAACAAGTCTCAAGGCATGCAACTATAGACCATCAGTTAGTGGAGTTTGCATGAGCAAAAGGTGTGGTTGACATCACCTTTCAAAGACTTCTTTTCTTAATGAAATTAGGAGTAGCGTGTTATTTTTGCTTTTGGCTTGTGTCGACTTCTTCTCTCTCTCTCTCTCTCTCTCTCTCTCTCTCTCTCTCTCTCTCTCTCTCTCTCTCTCTCTCTCTCTCTCTCTCTCTCTCTCTCTCTCTCTCTCTCTCTCTCGTCCTTCTCTGCACGCTCTGCACCACCATGGCTCCCTAGCCTCCTTCACAACAACTGGTATCAGAGCCATAAGAGCCTGCCCCGAGTCTCGACTCGACTCGAAGCCCTATGGGAACCGCTGCCTGCAGAGAGGAAGGACGCGCAGTCGACCTACTGCAAGCCCAACAAAATCAACATCAGGCTGTTCATCCTGGCTCAAGGAGCGATTTCTGACACTATAGCTTCTGCCAACTCAGCCTCTTGAGCCCGCTGTGAGCGAAACCATCCACAATGCTCTGTCGTCGACTTCTGCTACAGAGAACGCAGAGTTTTTTCTTTTCTTGGGTGTTCACACTATTTTGAAAATAGTGGTCAACTTGAATTATTCAACCAAGAGGACCATCCCACTCTTCTCAAGTCGGTGTGTGACTCGACCAAGGTCTTACGATGGAGGTGATTAAGCTCATATCGACAAGGACAATGAAAGCGGGTTTTCTACCATGACGAATAATTCGGAGTTGAAGATTCATTACAGCAATCTCCAAGAGCACAGAAAGATTCCAGCATTTTGTTTTGGTGATTTTAATCTATAAAGCGGAGTTGCAATCATTGAAGGCTATGTCACTATTGTCCAAGTTTTTCCTTGGAAGATCAGTCGCTGCCGGTTCTTCTTGGTTATTTTATGCTACGGATCCAGTGATATGTTAAAAGGTGCTTCAAAATTCCATTAATGAAGATCGGCGATCATTCTTCACAAGCATTACAAACACGACCAAGCTATCCTTTGCATATCGAATATGGCATCAAAAGTCGACAAGTTCAATGGATCCGGCTTCCACACTTGGCTGATCAAAGTTAAAGGCTATTTGATGCGAAAAAACTTATGGAACGTGGTCAAGCCTCTCGTAGCCGACGAATCTGGCACATCCGTTGTGCAGTTACAAGGGCATTATCTGTTGAGCTACAAAGGAAAGACGAACAAGCTTTTGGTATTGTGCGCTCCTTGCCGCACTGTCGAAGCAAGGGACTTGCCTAACACTGTGTGCGAGCCACAGACGGCTCCAAGCACACAACTAGCTTAACTAGTAAGCTCAAAGAAAGCGATGGTGTGTCACTCACCACTCTACGCTTGCTTCGTGGAGGATTCCTCGCCGCGAAGAAGAAGGAGCCGCCGCTTCGTCGCGCTCAACCGCTTCGCCGCCGCCGTGCCATCGTCGCAATGCTCGATCGCACACTCTCTCTCTCTCTCTCTATCTCTCTCTCTCACATACACACACACACACACAAGGAGGTGAAGAAGAAGAAGATGGAGATGGAGATAGAGCAAGAGCACTCTTCTATTGCACAAATGAGAGAATGAATGAATTTTAGGTTTAGTTGGCTTTTATATGAGCTCACCCCATTCACACTTGGGCACCTATGCTTAGCCAACTAATCCCTTGAATGTCCCAGTTAGAGTGCGCCGCTCATCGGCGATCACTCTTACCCTTTTCCTATTGGTCCAACAAGCCCGGTACCTGACTCTACCAAATACATAATACACGTCCGTCGTAGGTGATGGGGTGTCCGTGAGCCGTGAGGGTTAACATGCCCCCCTTCTTGATGTAGATTCCGTCCTCGGAAGCTATTGAGTTGAAGTTCGTTCGTCGAGGTGGAAGAGCATTTGAGATGAATGTCCTTAGCCTTCTTCAGTCACTGCAAAATCAAACAACATTGGCACAGTAATTGCATTCTCATAAGTGATTAAAAAGCATATGCAGTTTTAGGTAGACAAATTGATTGGTAAAAGAAATTCAAACAATTTGTCAGCAATGAACATTAAATTGTAATGTAATCAAATGCATAAACAGATGTAAAGGTAAAAAATTAAACAAGTCTGGGGTCGCTAATTTGACGGTCGAAAGGCACTAGAGATCGAATATTAATACCATGGGTAAGCTTCTTAATTTTCTCTGGTCAATTAAGTTGTTTAATCGCGAGAGCCAAGTATTCATGTTCGAGGGCTGACTAGAGGCTATATCTAGAAGACCTTGTAGTTAAGCTACCATAAAAGGAACTTCTCATGAAATCATCGCCTGACTGATTACTTTTTCTTTGACCCCCCAAATTCTTTTCACAGTGATTCAATTTTGATGTGTGTGCTTATTTTGTATGCCTTGGGTTTTTTGCTTTTCAAGAAAAAGCGCCCATACTGGGAACCTCTAGGGCTCTAGTACCATAGGTGATACATGTGAGTGAAGTACCCAATCAAGTTGAGATTTCTCTTCTAGCTTAAGATTTTACAATGTGGCACTTTGATTTTTTGTTTGTTCATTTTCATCATTTTAATTTTGTAACTTTGGGGGGTCATATAACACTGATACACCTCCCCAGGCTCATCACACTAGTAAACTCCCTTTATAATACTTAAGCTAAAGGTCAATAGGGTCAAGCCCACTAGAAAGCCCTAGTACATTTCACACAATGCTGCCTAAATCGGATTAAGAACCTAAGTAACCACCATTAATTATTAGGAAGGCATTTCCCATGGTATTAAGAGAAGATCTCTAACACCTAACTTGGTCAAACTAGCTTAGTCAGACTTGCTTGATGTTTAAACCTAGACAAGGGATTATGACAAAAAAGACATTGAATTAAATGTTTGATACTAAGCAAATGTGTTGGATATTATGCTATCAATCACAATCAAAGCAGACAATCATAGATGCAAAAAAGATAAGGGACAATGCTAATGGACAAGAAACACCTGTTTGTGTTGATGGTGGCGCTTGATCTGAAGTGTGAACGAGAGAAAGGTTCCATGAAGGTCCAAATCCTATCAATAGCAACACGCTCCTGTACACACTAGGAAACAAAAGGAATACCTCCAGGAGGCACATTAGTGGGAAAAGGTACCAACACTTATTGAACAACCCTAACCTAATTAGTTGCACTCCCCCTAGAGAGTCAAGGGAATAGGATATTGTAGAGGTTGGGGGGAAACCCTAAGGCTAAACCCCTATCCTCGTCGTCGAGATAAACAAAGTCATCATCCATGAGACCATATGTGCCATCCGTGTAGTCCTATAAATTTTCTTCTTCATAATAGGTGCCCATGTTTACTAAGAAGGTCACTAGACGCCTATAGTCATCTTGGTCAAAAGGGCAGGCTTGTGCAATGGGAGAAACGCTCTCTACTAAGTATGGATCAGACGTGGTCAAGAGACGTACCAGCCATTCTAACTCCTCAAAATTCCTCTCACATGCTAGCGTACCTATCAAATCCCATTCACATGCAAGCACTGGAAAGACCATGTGAAATATTTGTGAAAAGTAACGAGGGTACCTCTCACCCAAGGCATGAGTGGATGACTCTAGCGTACTAGCCATATCTGTACACGCAAATAGATGATGGTTAGAGTGCAAATATTACAAGGGTCGTGTTCTTGTGCATAATTTGTTTTTATGATTTTGTGTTATGGCTCTTGCTCTTTTACTTTTTTATCTTGTTTTTGTGAGTATAAGGCTTTATATATACATTCCCTAAGATTGGAGATTAACGGGTTAGGGGGAAAGGTTGAGAGGAAAGTGAGTGAGTGATGATTGTCAGCAAACACTCCCCCCTTCCTTGGGTAGATCATACCGTTTGAAATGAGCTCGTCACCCTTTGAAACCAATTGTTCTAGTTGGTAATAGGTGAGGATTTTTGCAAGTAGTTTTCTATTACCCTAGGTGCCTCGTCAAGTTACAAGGGTGGTAAGGTACTCTCCCAGGATCGAACTTGAAGTGGTTCATCAGGTGATTCTTGAACACTGGGAGGTGTGGATTCTTTTGTAGCTTCATGGAGGTCCACTACTATAGATGGAGGCTGCGTAGAAGCTTTTACCTCTATGGATGTATTACATGAGGAGCTAGAAGCTTCATGGAACTCCCACCTTCCTGAGCTAGGTGGAATAAATTGGTTTTGCCTTGGAGCCCAAACTAGCTCTGGACTAGGTGTGTAGCATTCTCTGATCTTTCCCTTCCCACGGTCTGCCATTGGCTTTAGCGTTACACTGTTTGACTCATACGGGTTTGTTGTCGATAGGGAAGGAGCATTCTGTGATCTTTCCCTTCCCACGGTCTGCCATTGGATTTAGCGTTACACTGTTTGACTCATACGGGTTTGTTGTCGATAGGAAAGGACATATTTTACGTTTAGGTACCCAAATTTTCTCATTTCCATCATAGTAGCCTTGGGCTTCTAATAGTCGTTTTGGAATCCATCGTGATTTGGTCTTGAAACTCCTAGAGCGCGCTCTTGGTTCTCCAGGGAAATTTTTTCTTGAAATGGATGGGAGGGTTGAGGTAGTTGGAAGTAAGGCCTTGGGGACCCATTGATATGTACTCTTAGGTCGTGCTGGTTGAGTACTTGCAATATTACTGCTTGCTGCAACTACAAGTGTTGAAGTGCTAGGTTCATGGGTAGCCGGCAAAGACGAGTTAACCACCTTGGCTTGTGAATGTTGGCTATCCTTCAACTTTGCTAGAGTTTGCAACGTAGGTGACTTTGCTTGAATGATAGGGGTAAGAGTTGGTGGTCGTGTCGTGACACTACCAATATCCCAATCAATAGTGCATTTGGTTGCCAACATCCACGTGCGTCCCAGGTTTACGTTGCCTTCCATAGCTCCCGCGGGCATGACTAGAAACCTCTGCACTATGCTTCCATTGTCATAGACAACAGGGGTCTGAAGGACTCCAAGAATAGCAGTTTTCTTTTTATTAATGCCCTTGACTTGCATCGTACTCGGGGATAGGGTCGGTTCCCTAATTGACACCAAACTGCATAGGATAACAAATTGTGTTTAGCTCCCGTATCTAATAAGGCATTGTATAGTACTTTCCCATAGGGGCTATTTAGCTCAATTGGGTATCGTAGCGGTGGCTCAGATTCTAATGAGTCGTCATCTGTGTCCTCAAAAAATGCTTGCGTAATTCCCAGATTAGCCTCTCGTTGGCGTCTAAGACGTTGTTGTCGTTCTCGAGCCTCAACTCTTGCTTGGATTTTTCTAAGCTCTGCTTGTTCCTTGGCAGCCTTCTTTTGATGGATAGCTTGCAACTCTTCCTGGCTTAGAGGATCATAATATCTTTTGAATTTACTCCCATTAAGGAATCCAATGGTTTCAACTCCATCTAGAGTCTCCACACGAATGGTCCCTTGCGGGGTAATTTCACACACTCGATATGGTCCCTTACCAGCGTATTTCAATTTCTTCTTTTCATTACGTACCCCGTACATAAGAACTTTATCACCAACCTTGATGTCTTTATCCTTTAAATGGCTATCAAACCACTTCTTTCTCCTATCCTTCTCCACTAGAGCATTTCGCACAGCTAATTGACTTTCTTCATCTAGCCTTTCCAGGATATATAATCGCTCCACTAAGGGGTTACCATCCCAACCTTCTTGAGAAGCTACTCGAAGACTAGGAATGACAAACTCCCATGGCATAATTGCTTCTTGGCCATACACCATCTTAAACAGTGTGCAATTAATAGCAACTTTATACGCAGTACGATAAGCCCATAAAGCTGATGTAAGCTTTAGGTCCCAATCAGTGCGATTAGCCTCAACTGTCTTTGTCAAAATGGAGATGAGAGTTTTGTTGGTACTCTTAGCTTGGCCATTTGCTTGGGGATAATAGGGTGTAGACTTGTGGTGAGATATCATGAAGTTTGATGTGAGTTCTTTTATTACTTCATTTATAAAATGAGTTTTATTGTCACTCACAAGTTCAAAGGGGCATCCAAAACGTGTGATAATGTTCTCAAAGAGGAACTTAGCTGTTGTTTTTGCATCCGCCTTTCGTGTTGCTTTTGCTTCAGCCCATTTGGTTACATAGTCGGTAGCCACAATGATATATCGTGATTGCGTGTTATGTGTAGCCGGACTAATCGGTCCTACAAAGTCTAAGCCCCACTTTTATAATGGTTGGGTTACCTTGATGGGATGTAGAGGCATCCTATCCCTTCTTTGTGGCTTGTTGAAGCGTTGGCATTCATCACATCCCTTTGCAAAAAGTGATGCATCCTTAAACAGAGTGGGCCACCAATAGCCTGACTGTAAGATCTTTCGGGCAGTCAACTTTCCTGAAAAGTGACCACCAGCTACGCCCATGTGTGCCTCTTGTAGAATATATAAATACTCATCCTCGCGGGCACAACGTCTAAGAACATCATCTTTCCCTCTCTTATAGAGAGTTCCAGCCAGTAAGCAATAGGGTTCGCATTCCTTGATTAATTTTCGAGCTATATCTTTTCGCAGCTCTTTGGGTGGAAAACCATTAACTAAGAAGTTAACAATCTTTTCACTCCATTCAGGCATTGTCTCAACAATGAACAAAGGAGTATCAGGAAATTCATCATCAACCCCCGTAGGAGCTTCGCCATTAGGGATACGAGATAAATGATCTGCCATGACATGTTTCCTCCCAGGCCTCACAACAACGGTGAAGTCAAACTCAAGAAGAATTAACAACCATCGTGTAATTCGACCTGTGGAACACGGCTTGTTTACCAAATATAGCAATGCTTGATGATCAACATAAAACACAAACTTGGTAGCAAGAAGGTAATAGCGAAATTTCTTTACTGCGTAAATCATAGCTAGACCTTCGCGCTCTGTAGTAGTGTAGTTCATCTCGGAATCATTTAATTGGCGACTTGCAAAGCTAATAGGGTAGTCCAATTTATGTTCTCCTGGTTGAGTTAGAACACACCCAAGAGCAAAATTTGATGCATCAATATGCACATGAAAAGATACATTCCAATCAGGTGTTCATAGGATTGGAGCACTTGTTAGGGCCTTCTTTAATAACTCATAAGATTGATGACATTCTTCCGTCCAGTGAAACTCGATAAGAAGCTTGTACAATGGACGCGCTATCTCGGCAAAATTTAAAATAAACCTTCGATAATAACCAACATGGCCCATAAATCTTTGAACTCCTTTATAGTTCGTAGGTGGTGGCAAATCGGCAATGGCTTTAATCTTACTCTCATCTGTGGATATCCCGTTCTTGGACACTATATGCCCTAGAATGACTCCATGCTTAACCCAAAATTGGCATTTGAAAGGGTTCAATGAGATGCGATAAAATCTGCACCTTTCAAATATTTTTCGTAGATATAACAAATGCTTCTCCCAAGAAGAATAAACACAAAGGTCGTCTAGGAAAGCTTCACAAAACTCCCTTAGAAATTCTTTAAACGTAGTGTTTATTAATCGTTGGAATGTAGCAGGGGCATTTGTTAAGCCAAAAGCCATAACACGAAATGCAAACACTCCAAACTCTGTGATAAAAGCAGTTTTAGCTTGGTCCTCTAATGCAATTGTGATTTGATTGTAACCAGAGTACCCATCTAAAAAGCTATAAGCTTCCTTGCCCGCCACTTTTTAAAGCACATGTTCTGAATATGGCAAGGGATAATGATCTCTCCTAGTGGCTGCATTAACTTTCTTGAGGTCCACGCACACTCTTAGTTTCCCATTCTTTTTTGGCACAATGACTATTGGAGAAACCCATTCTGAGTGCTCAATAGGGTATATGAATCCACATTGGATAAGTTTTTCAATCTCCTCTTGTACAATTTTGGCGTACTTAGGATTCATTGGATAGGGTCGTTGCTGGACGGGTTTAGCAGTGTTGATCATGGGAATTGTATGTTGCACCACAGAAGGTGGAACTCCCTTCATGTCATGATATGTCTAAGCAAAGATATCCTTGTATTCCTTGAGGAGCTCCTTAAGTACAACCTCTTCAGTTTCGGTAAGGTCTTGAGCAATAAAGATTGGTTTAGACTCCTCACCTGGTTCTGCTAATTCTATCTCTTTAACTACCGTTGGACCATCATAGACTCCACTGCTTCCATCGGTAGGTATTCGTTGGGCTTTGGCATACACAACCTTTCGCTCCCCCGTGGTATAAGATTTAAAATGTTCAGGAGCCGTATGTAAGTCAGTAGGCTCTTGTCCTGACAGAGGCCTTTCTTTTAGTTCTGCCTCCTTTTGTTGTTGAGCTAACTCTCGGTTTTGACGTCTTCTTATAGTTCGACTCAATTTCGGCTCTGTAACCTCCAATTGAGCGAGGTCAATGGGTCGCGGGCTGCACCACATGACACTCTGGAGATGTTCACCCCAATTGTCTACTAGCTTTCAATGAGCATCACATGCCCCTAGATAGCTAAGCCATTCTGCAGTAGATCTTTCCTTGTTTATCCTAGCTCTCACATTTGCTCGATATCGTCGTCTCTTATATGACCTTTGTTTCTTGTTAAGGTTTTGATTTTGGTAAATGTTTGAACTCGACTTGCCTGATAGGTCTTCGCTTGTATTTTCTTCACTCTCATATAAATTACGATAGATGGCCGTACTAGGCCTTGAGTGTTCAGTTTCTATACTTGGCTCACTCGATGTTTCCTCAGGTTCCGAATCCATTTCTCCCTGAGATTTCGTTTCTGATGTGTATTGGCCTGAAGCCTTTGAGGAATCATCGGTTTCACTCTCAGATAGGTGTGCCTCTTTCTTATCATCGGATGTTACATGCGCTACACCTAACATGTTTACTGGTGCAATGTGTGGTATCTCTTCCCCATCTGGTGTTTCCTAGGTTGTTCTTCTAGCTCCCCATGTATCTATAGTTGCCGCTAGGTGTACCCAATCGACATTGTCTGACTCAGCCATTCCGGGTAGGATATCCATATAAGGAGAGTTCTCCCCAATATCCGTGTCTTCGTTACACGTGTAACAATACTGTAATGGAGCTGATTGAATTGTTGTGTTTGATCGATTATCAATGATGAATTTATTTCCTAGAGGATGCGTTCGACCACTTAAAAGATCAACTCGAATGACAGAGTCTTGGAACTGTAAGTAGACGTGGTTTTTGGACCAGTCATGCACCATTTTTGCTTCCCTCATGAATGGACGCCCTAAGATCATCTCAAATGACATAGGATGCTTGGGAAAATCCATAACAATGAAAGTCTGCCTTACCTTGTGTCCCAAGACCTTGATCCTGAGATCCTTTAGCATTCCAATAGGCGTAACAATAGATCCATTAGCCATTTTTACCACTACGCTTTTGTCTTCAAGGTGAGGTCGCCCCATAGATAGGTTCCAATCTTTCTCTTGCAATCCTCATTTTTTGTCTCTCGTGGCTTATCTTGGGGGTTCGCAACTGGGTGGTTTAACTTTGAATACTCTTGTGGTGTTCTTCGTAATTCCCTCTCGTGATCCTCCTCACTGGATTTTTCCTTTGTAGTAATAGTTTTGGTCTCTGTGGTCTCTATCGAATCTGAGTCATCCTCAGGGTCATTCATATACACAGGATCCTCTCCTGTCCCTATGTTAGTCTTTAAACTAGGTTTTGAGCTAGAAGCATCAAGGGATTTCTTTCTTCGTGTTTTCTTCTTTCTCGCTCGGCCAATGGATGCAGCATCTCTCTCTTCGAGGATGTAATTTTGCTTTTGGAGCATCGACCGTGTGAGTCCATTCATTGGTGCTATGTTTATAGTTGGTGGTGTCCCATTAACTATCTCTATTATGTTCAATGGTGTGATTTTTGGTGCGTTTGGATTGTTAGGACACTGTGCGATCAAATGATCTATGCCACAACGATTACAAGTGAGTATTGGCATTTCCAATGCACTCCCTTGACTTGTTTGCATTAGTGCGGCATTCTTTTGCATTCTAATGGGGCACTCAGCTACTCGATGTGGTCCACCACATTCGTAGCACTGAAGAGGTGGTCTCCCGGCAAAACTATTAATGGTTTGGCCATTTGCTGCTAGCGCAGTAGCTTGATATACCGGTTTGATTTGTCCCCAATGGTCTTCCATATAGTACATGGGATGTCCTCAAGCATGTCGACTCCATAGGTGATACTAGAGTCTATGTCCTCTTCGCAATCTACATAAGTACTAGATGACTCGCAACCTATTTGGTTCATAGGTGTAACTCTTGGATGAGGGGGTTGCGGTCCTAGCACTGGAGGTGGCAACGGTGTGGTTTGGACCACATTTTGGGTTCTAGGGACCATGTGCTGTAATGGCAACTGTTGCTCCATGGGTGGGGTAGGCATCAATGCAGGAACTCGAGGTGAGTCTGCCCAAACTATAGGTGGTCTATTTTCCATGATGCGTTTAAGCATTAGGCAATCCTTCGCTTGATGGCCATACCTACCACACGCATTACAAGTCCCGTTAAACTTTACTCCGAAAGTAGGGCATTCACTCATAGTATGTGGGCCCAAGAAAATTGAGCACCATTGTTGCTCCCTTCTTGGATACATATGAGTGTTTTGTGGAGCACGATTACCCCTAAGGCTTTCTAGGATGGCCTTGGTGAGATCTGCCAAAGTCATCTCAGATATCGTTTGCTCTTTCATGATTGGCTTTATCTTCATTGGCTCATGCCCTGACGCTTGAGAGCTACTAGACTTCAGCTCGGCGGACACTCTTTCTCTTGCAATCATTAAATTATCCTCCAATTGGATTGCATTCATGGTGACTGCTTCCCAAGTAGTGATACCTCTAATGACTAGGCCATTATAGATACTTTCATGTCGTAGTCCCCTAATGAATCTATCGAGCAATTGGTTGTTGTTGAATCGCTCGTTTGGATTGCATCGAGAATTCAAATTCTTTAGGCGACTAATGAAGTCTCTCACGGATTCACCTTCTTCTCGTTGGGCTTTCTGGAGCTGAGAGGCTACACCCCAAAGTACTCCCTCCCATATGTATTCTTTTAAGAACAGTCTCCTAAGAGTAGAGTAGATCGTTTTCTCTTCTACTCTTAAGGTTCTATACCAATCTCCAGCCTTTCCGCACTTATGTAGCTCAAAGCCTTACACTTATGTAGCTCATTGTGCTCTTCCAAGGAATCGCACACATGTTCAAAGACTTCCATATGCTTTCTAGCATCTCCGTCTCCACTGAATTTCTGTGTGAGCTTAGCTACTTGAACTGCCTTGCTCCTAGGCTCTCTATCAGGTGCACTACACATGTTTTCCGCAATAGAGCGACCGATAGTTTGAGCAAATGCTGCCAAATCTCCTATTTGAGCAGGTATAATGGGTGTATGTGCTCCTGGAACCACATGTGAGATGGGAGTTGGCCTTGGCCTTGGCATACGCGCGGCTCTTGGGTCCCATATTTCGTATGGTGGTGTACCAGACGGTGGTCCAAAGTTTACAGGAGTGGCCCTAGGCATAGGGGGTGCCTGATATGGCATGTTATTATTAAATGGCATGGCTCCACTTGTATAAGAGCTTGGATAATGCCATTGTGGATTGTAAGCTCTTGGAATAATCGGAGGTGTAGGAGCTACATGAGGCTGAGGTACGACAGGTGCACATGATTGATACATACATGTAGGTATAGTTTGGGGTACTGTGCTACTAGGCATCGGCGCAGTATTAACAAATGAACTCCATGGTGTACTTCTTGTCACGCTCACCACTGGGATATGCATGGTAGCCGTAGTGTCATTAAGAGAAAGATGAGCTAGATCTGGGAAGGTAAAGCTGCCACTTGTGGGCTCAGATTGTACTGAGGCTCGTGGCGAAACAACATATGGAGGATCAATGGGGCTCACTGAGGGAGTCTCCATTTGTGATAGGGTTGGTTGGTTGGCCTTTCCCGTATCCAAAAATCTCATTAGGCCTGTTGAAGGCATGTTGATCCCTGTGTTCTGTCTTTCTAACTCGACAATCCTATGGAGGACATCACAGACTTTCTGTTGTTGCTCATCTATGCTAGTAGCACCCGATGTGGATTGTAGAACATCTAACCAACCCACATGATAGGTGTGTCCTGTGTACCGATCAGTTAAAGCTTCTGCTTGTAGGTCATACTCCCAATTTTCGTTTAGGAATATCCCATCTAGGCCTGGTGTGCTGGAGGTTTCCCTTGAAGTGGAAGCATTATTGCTCCCCATAGCTTGCCCCTCCGTGACTTCTACCTTGGGAGCACTCGGTTGCTCGGCTGGCATGATTGTTGTCATAGGAGCCTTTGCTTTCAGGGCTCGACTTTGTTCTAGCCTTCGTAGGTTCTCAATTTCTCTCTCCCTTGTTGCTTGCATATAGCGTTCGATCTCTTGTACTTCGGCAAGACTCCTACCATCGGGTAGTAAAACCTCAGAGGGAGATAGTCCTAAAGGATCAGGAGGTGCAGTGGATGGAACATTCACATGCACACTCTCAAGAAGCATAGGGTCCATTTTAGGCATGAATGACGAATTTACTTCCCCACTCCCTTCATTTATTTCATTAACCGCATGTTCGGAGCGAGTAGCTCTACTAAGGGTCTCTTTTAAGCGGCTAAACACGCTGGACTCGGGCCGTGGGCCCATGGCATGCATGTCTTGACTTGAACTATCAGGGTTTGGTGTAGGATACCCCTCCATGACTTCGTAGTCAGAGGAAAAATCACTAGACGCGATATGAGGATCTTGGTTCGCGCTACCTTGAGTCCCGGCCGAAGGTCCAGAACCTAGGGTGGAGGAATAATGGGTGCCCGCGTAAATGGAGGCACTATCAATATGCTCGTGCTCTAACACTCGTCCAGAGCGTAGGTACATGTGACCTCCACACTCTAAGCGCGTTGGTGAGTGCCCGTGAAGGCCGCTCACTTAGTTTTTTTTTTAAAGGTGTTTATAACCCAAGTTTTTCGTTATTCTTGGTTATTTTTTGTAACCAAGCCACAAAATATGGCGTGTAATAGCTCAAGACGAGCGTTTTGGCTAAAGGAACGTGCCATGCTTTATAGCTCCCTATTCGGCTACGTGAAGCCCTCGAAATCCTAAAAATAGTCTTTATAGTCCTCGAAATCCTAAAAATAGTTTTTAAATATAAAAAGGTGTATAAACTATATTTTAAAACTGAGGACTGAGGTCTGGGTTTGAGCTTGGGCTTGGGGAATGATCCCTAGCTCGATCCTTCTTTTAATTTTAATTTTAATTTTTTTTTATAAAGTCGCCGCGCACGCGCGCACACACACACACACACTTAGCCTACACCTAACTTATCTACTTACAGATAATAGAGATACTGCCACACACACTCTAACACTGTTTACACAGTACTACAGTAGCTAACAGATCTACAAAACTAACCTTAGAGAACTAACATTCCATAGCTAATACCTTAATTCTAACAATGCATTGCAAAAAAATTGTAACTCCTTCATTACAGAAAACAAAAAAGGCACTACAGTGTAACAAAAATCTTCTCCACACAACCACACACCTTCCTTCTTCACAAATCCTTCTCCACACAACCACACACCTTCCTTCTTCACAAATCCTTCAATTGAAATTGCATCACAAGAAAGCGTAAGGTGCTTAACCGAGCTTAGTGTTGGGCATTTCCCCGGCAGCGGCGCCAAAAATGTGCGCTCCTTGCCGCACTGTCGAAGCAAGGGACTTGCCTAACATTGTGTGCAAGCCACAGACGGCTCCAAGCACACAACTAGCTTAACTAGTAAGCTCAAAGAAAGCGATGGTGTGTCACTCACCGCTCTACGCTTGCTTCGTGGAGGATTCCTCGCTGCGAAGAAGAAGGAGCCGCCGCTTCGCCGCGCTCAACCGCTTTGCCGCCGCCGTGCCGTCGTCGCAATGCTCGATCGCACACTCTCTCTCTCTCTCTCTCTCTCACACACACACACACACACACACACACACACACACACACACTCACAAGGAGGTGAAGAAGAAGAAGATGGAGCAAGAGCACTCTTCTATTGCACAAATGAGAGAATGAATGAATTTTAGGTTTAGTTGGCTTTTATATGAGCTCACCCCATTCACACTTGGGTGCCCATGCTTAGCCAACTAATCCCTTGAATGTCCCAGTTAGAGTGCGCCTCTCATCGGCGATCACTCTGACCCTTTTCCTATTGGTCCGACAAGCCCGGTACCTGACTGTACCAAATACATAATACACGTCCGTCGTAGGTGATGGGGTGTCCGTGAGCCGTGAGGGTTAACAGGTATCCTAACCTCCTTAGAAGACGATTTTATTCATTATTTGGACGATGTTGATTCTTCAAGTGCTGCCTGGATAGAGTTAGAGAAGCTTTTCGGTGTCAAAGCTAAGTATTCAAAAATGAGTTTAAAAATGGAATTATATTCCATCCGCATGCGTGAAGATGAAAACATTGCAGATTTAGCCAATAGACTGAAGAGTATTAAAACTCAACTTGTTTATGTCGAAGCTTCAGTACCAGAAGAAGATCTCATAGCCATTTTGTTAAAAAGTTTGACTGACAAATTTCATCAGATTGTTACTCTTTTAAAAGAGAAAGATCCGCTACCCTCCTTGGATGGTATCATCAATTCATTGCAGGAAGAAGAACGCAGGGTACCTAGTACCAATTCTACTTTTTTTCCCAGTGCATATATAGTCTCGAATTCCGTATCCCCCACCAGTTCTTCTGATACTTCCAGTGCATATGCAGTCACTAAATGTGCTGCTACAGCAGCTTCATCTCGACCATTCAATGGAACCAGATCTTGTGCCATTTGTGGGTGCAACAATCATCAGACGAAAGACTGTTTCAAGAAGAATCCTTGTGTTCACTGTGGTAAAACAAATCATCCGTCAAATAGGTGCTTTCAAAAGGGTAAAACTCAAATTCATGTGGTTGAGGGAGACACTGAATCTCCAATATATTTTGTTGACGAGGAAATTTTTTAGATCAACTCTTTTCACGTTGTTTAGTCAAAATAAATTGTATGGGCTATAGACACTGCCACCCATGAGTGGTAAGACCTCCCAATTTATCAGTTTTTGTTCTCAAGTCCTATTTTTGTCCTACTTCTCATGAGGTTACTGGGTACACCTTAAACCCAAGGTTTGGCAGTGAACCAAAAACTCCATTTTTGGTAGCTAACTTTTTTTTACCTACACCCTATCTATTCAAGGGGGGGTTACTGATCTAGCACCAGGTTATGGATACACCAGAAATCCTTGGTTGTGAGAAAACCTAAAACTCACGGTTGACAAGTACACCAAAAACTCGAGGTATCATGAGAGGGTCTGTCTAGTTCGGGCTTGAGGGGGGGGGATTGTTGGGTTCAAGCCTTTGTCGGTCAGCCCGTGAGAACAAGTCTCGAGGCATGTAGCTATAGACCATCAGTTAGTGGAGTTTGCACGAGCAAAAGGTGTGGTTGATATCACCTTTCAAAACTATGTAAAGACTTCTTTTCTTAATGAAATTAGGAGTAGTGTGTTATTTTTGCTTTTGGCTTGTGTCGACTTCTTCTCTCTCTCTCTCTCTCTCTCTCTCTCTCTCTCTCTCTCTCTCTCTCTCGTCCTTCTATGCACACTCTGCACCACCATGGCTCCCTAGCCTCCTTCACAACACCTTCTTGATCCGTCTAGTTCTTCTAGAACTTTCTGAACCCTTCTTCAACTTTCTAGAGCTTTCCAGAAACTTCTAGATTCTTTCGGAATCTTCTCCAAACTTCTAGAAACTTCTTGATCCTTCTAGTTATTCTAGAACCTTCTAGATCCTTCTTCAACTTTTTAGAGGTTTCCGAAAACTTCTAGATTCTTCCGAAATCTTCTCCATGCTTCTAGAAACATCTAGAATCTCCTTGATACTTTTAGAACTTCTAGAATCTTCTAGATTCTTCTAGAGCCTTCTAGCGATGATGTAGGCGATGACATAGGCGATGATGCAGGCAGCGGGGGTGACTCTCAAGCATCCATGACAGTGTGTGTGTGTGTGTGTGTGTGTGTGTGTGTATACACACACAAGCCCTTCCTAGCGCGGCTCAATGGAGCCCCCTTCTGTAGTCAATCCCGATTCTTCCAAGCTCTTCCACTTGCTGCCTTACGGGCATGCTGCTCCCAGGTGTTTCAAGCCCAATTTGAGCTGCTGTCGTGACTTGCTCTACCTTCGACTGTCTATACTGCCCAGCCCCAATTGGCAATGCTTTTCAACTCAAGCAATGCTCGGCTCTGTACTGCTCGACTACCTTGCATTTCAAGGTTTCAAAAATTCTCCAAGCCTGCTCGATTTGCTTTCCTAAAGCCCGATGAACTCCCCAATCCCATGCTCGAATTTGCTTGGAGTTGCTTGAAGAAGCTTTGCCGAGCTAGCTGCTCGAGATTCTGAGTGTGTGTGCGTTGTCACCACACACCCATTCCCCCCCCCCAATTGACTTTGGCTACCCCTTCATTGCCCTCAGGCTTCCCCTGCTATTTCTGTAGAAGCCAAAATTCTTGCAAGATGCCCTTGGAGTCTCCACGATCTCCCTCATCTAGAGAGGGGCTGCGCGCGCCGAGAAGCCGAGTGCTCCGATCTCCTCCGAGTGCGTCGATCCGTGTCGGATCTGCTTGCCACTGCCAACCTCAAGCATGAGCTCCAAGCTCCTCCATAGCCGACGACCACTGTTGCTTTTGAGTCAGTCGTCGAGAAGCAGTCGCACGTGCATTTCACCGTCGAAGCTCTAATACCACTTGTAAGTGCATGCGTGCGCGATGCTGTGTGTGCAGGGAAGGGGAGAAGCAAAGCTGATGTGGGTGGAGCAGTGTCAAGAACTAATGATGATGAGCTCCTTATTCTCATATGTAATGAAGAATAAGGGTATGTACACACGTGGGCGGGCGATCGTACAATGGATGTCCGGGCGGGCAAAAGGCGGAGCGCCTTTAACCCAACAATGGTTCTACTGTATGGCTGAAGGGGAGAACCAACGAGCTTGCTCAGCCGTAGGCAAAACAACTCTAACAACAACAATCCTTGCAGCAAGACCTGCAATATCCTCAACATCACATGTATCATCAGAACCAGGACGTACATTAATGCCCTACACAATGTTCCAAACGCCCTTGACACAAGAACAAATGTTGCATCATATGAGCCCACATAGGGTAATTGTCCCCATCCACCATTTGTCCTCTGCAGCAAACATCTTGAACACATCTGTGTTGTTGTCAGCCGTGGTAAATGTTGCACCTGATGTTAAAACTACCAAAAAATAGGAGAAAGAAAGCGGGTACAACACATGCTATATAGCACAAGACTGTAAGGGACCTGTTACAGAAAACATCACTGACAAAATTTTTGCATAAAATGACAAAATAGCCTGCGTAGTGGGAACTGAGGCCAAAGGAGCCCGAATCATAAATCTAAGCAAACTAAGCTCTTTGACCTTGCCCAAAATATTTGTCAACCTGCCAACACTCACCAAAAGCTCAAAGAAATTGAAGAAAGTGAGCAAAAGTGTGCTGGAGCTGCTCACGACGCGACTAAGCCTGAGAGGACGCAACCTGCTCTAATACCAATTGTTGGAATTAGGGTTGCAGGAAAACACAGACAGCTTGGAGAAGACGAAGGAAGATAAAGGCACACAACAGAGGTTATATTACTTAGTGTGCAATGGAAATATAGATAGCCCTAGAATGATGGGCGTATATACAATGCACGGGGGGGAAAAACCTCTTAGTGAGGGAAACAATGTCCCGACGTTTCTAAGTGTGTTCACACACATCATTACCACATGTATATGGTAACACATGGCACCTGTATCTTGGAAAACCAGACACCCCTAAGAAAAACCCCAATTACAACCGTTTTTTCCCAACAACAAAACATTCAAGCGGACATGCCCTCCTGACAAACCACCCATAACTTCTACAACATGTTGGCCAACCCCATGAAGTCCTCCTCTCCATGATGCTCGTTTTCTCTCTACTTTTCCATGCATGCTGCTTTAGAGACATCATTCCCTTTGCTCTATCTCCTCCCATGCAAAACTTCACTACCGATGTTGGAGTCAGATCTTATAGCCAGGGGTTTTTGTTATTTAAAAAGTTAGGACTACCTAAATTTCTAAGTGGGTTGAGTAGGTGTGAGATTGAGATGTGGTGATCGCTTCTTGATATCTTGATAAAAGACTCTGAGAAGTAGTCCTTTATTTACCATAAAAAATTACATATTTTATGCAAAATTTAGTTCTGCTTTTATGCTTAATTTTTGTCAAAAAGTTCTTGTATGCAAGAATTCACAAGATGGAGAAAGGGTTTGTTTGTTTACACATATTTTCATGCATTTCTATTTTTCTTTGGGAGAACTTCACATAATCCGTTTGAATTTTCCTAATAAGGATTATGGGTAGCCTATACATAGCCATTTGTAGACGAGCATGTGTCGGTCTTGAACATGTTGAAGATGTGTACGATTGTGTAATGTGTTGAGCTCAATGTTGTTAGGTGCTACTTAGTGTTGTAATAAGTGTGGGTCCTTTAGGAGTATGCAATAGCACCAGGTGTTGGGGACTCAGCTTCTTGTGGACGCTACTTGAGAATTAGGTGGCACAAAGAGGACTTATGTAACTGGTTGCCGCTACATGCTTATCGTTCTCTCTCTCCCCTTAAGGCTGGGCCATCTTCACCATATGTCATCTGAAGTTTGGATTTGTTTTTTTCATTTCTTATTATCATATCTAAACGTCTTATGCTATAATCCAAAACTGAAATTATCTAGTCTAAACTTTTAACTCCACAATTATACATCACCCTTCATTCTTGAATACATTCATAATACAAAGGGATGAAATCATAAGAATGTGAGCGATTTAAGGCACACCTAGATAAGGGCTAGGTGATAGACCACAAAGTGCAAGCATGGGTTTAGGGTCTATAGTAAAGAGGACTAAGTTGCTAATGCTAGAGGGGAAGGGCATGTACCAAAGGTGTTAACCCTCACGGACACCCTACCACCTTCGACGGACGCCTTATTATTTATTTGATTGAGTCATGGATCGGGTATGTCGGTCCAATAGGTGTGTAGGTGGTCGCCGATGAGAGGCGTACCACTTATTATAGTAGTTTTGCAATGATCGGCCACTGTGGGTGCCCATGTGTGAATGGGTCAAACTCTTACAAAAGGTCCATTTGACCTAAAAATCCTCATTCTGGGAGGTGCAAACTAAGAAGTGCTCTTGATCCATCTATGTCTCCTCCTCCTTCGTGTTCTCACACGTGTATGTGTGTATATGCTTGTGTGTGTGTGTGTGTGTGTGTGTGTGAGAGAGAGAGAGAGAGAGAGAGAGAGAGAGAGAGAGAGAGAGAGAGAGAGAGAGAGAGAGAGAGTGAGAGCATTACGACGGCATCAGTGGTGGCTCCTTCTTTTTCACAGCACATGATCCTTCATGACGGAAGCATTGAGTGGTGAGTGACACACCATTGTTTCTTTGAGCTTGCTAGGACTGTCTAGTTGTGTGCTTATAGCCTTTCGAGGCTCGCACACAGTGCACATGCAAGTTCCCAGACTTCAACACATACCACAAAGCACACATTTTTGGCACTGCTGCCAGGGATTGCCTTGCATTAAGCTCGAGGAGCACTTAGTGCTACCTCTGAAAGCCTTTCTTCCATCTGTTTTCATGCTTTTGTCTGAGTTTGTGTAGATCTACTAAGTGGTTGTAATGTGCAGGTTTAGCAGGTTTGTTAGAATCTGTTAGTGTTGAAATGTGCAAGTTTAGATTTACTAAGATCTATAATGTGCTTTGTGAGTAGATTGAGTACTCTGTGTGAGTGAGCAGTTTTGTTGTGTTAGTTAGTGAACAGTAGTGTAGACATTGAGAAGTAGAGTAGATAGTCAGTAGTAGAGTTGATTGCTTTGTGAGTAGACAGTGTGTGAGTAGATTGAGTACTCTATGAGTGAGCAGTTTTGTTGTGTTAGTTAGTGAACGATAGTGTAGACAGTGAGAAGTAGAGTAGATAGTCAGTAGTAGAGTTGACTGTCTGTGAGTGTGCAGTTCTATGTTAGATAGTGTGTGAGCATAGGTAATTAGTGGTAAATAGTTGTGTTAGCTGCAAGGAGGTTAGATAGAGTTGTTAGGAGCTTTTCTCAAAAAAATAAAAAAAATATTAAAAAAGAGAAAAAAACGCTCGAAATATCTGGGACTAAAAAGAAAAATCAAACAAAAAACAAAATAAAAAAATCTCACTTTAAAAGGAAGGGATCGGGATCTTCCCCCAAGCCCAAGCCCAAGCCCAAGCCCAAGCCCAAGCCCAACCCCAGGCCCAGGCCTCATGCCTGAATCTTATGATATACTATACACACTACTTTACATATAAAGACTAGGACCTCAAGTGAAGGGAGGGCATGTGGGACAAGTTCCTCAAGTCCTCCACCATCCCCTTCACACTCACCCTTTGGACTTACTAATTCTAGCCTTCTCCCTGACTAGGAAAAGACTACTTTTAGGATTTCAAGGGCTTTACGTAACCGAATTGGGGGGTGTAAAGCACAACACGTCCCTCTAGCCAAGAAAATCATTTTGAGCTATCACACGCCATATTCCGTGGTTTGGTTAGAAAAAAGGACCATAAAAACAAAAACATTTAGGGTAAATTTGGCTTGTAAACACCTAAAAAACAGGTGTGCGGCCTTCACGGGCACTCACCAACACTTTCAGAGTGTTGAGGTCACATGCACCTACGCTTTGGTCATGTGCTAAAGGACGAGAACACAGAGAGTGTCTCCGTTTATGCGAGCACTCACTATTCCTCAACCTTAGGCTCTAGGCCCTTAGCGAGAACCCAAGGTAGTACCACTCTTCCACTGAGTATGATGTCATGGAAGGTTACCTGATTCCTAATCCCGATATTTCAATCCAAGACATGCGTGCCATGGACCCACGGTCCGGGTCGAGCATGCTTAGCTGCTTGAAGGAAACTTCCAGTAGAGCCACTCGCTCCGAACATGGAGCTAACGAGGTAAATGAAGGGGGTGGGGAAGTAAATTCACCATTCATGACCAACATAGACCCCATGCTTCTAGAGAGTGTGCACGTGAATACTCCATCACTGCACCCCTTGACTCTTCAGAGCTATTCCCCTCCGAGGTTATATTACCTGATGGTAGAAGCCTTGCTGAAGTGCAAGAGGTTGAGTGATATATCATTGTGGCTAGGAAAAAGGAAATCAAGAGCCTATGCAAGGCGGAGCAACGAAGAGAGCTTAAGGCAAAGGCCCCTATGTCAACATCCATGCTAGTCAAGCAATCAAGTGCTCCTGGATTAGCAACTATTGAGGGTCAACCCATAGAGGTCCACATTGCATCTAGTCAAAGGACACCCCTAGCACCTCAGTCCTAGATGGAGTGTTTCTAAATGATAACTGGGAGTGTGAACTACAAACAGAAACTCTAACCGCCTATACATTGGTCACACCTATCACGTGGGTTGGTTAGATGTCCTACAATCCACAAAATGTGCTACTAGTGTAGAGGATCAACAACAAAGAGTTTGTGATGTCATCCATAGGGTTATTGAGCTGGAGAGGCAGAACAAGGGGATTCACATGCCTTCAACGTGTCTCATGAGATTCTTGGATACAGGGAACGCTAGGCAACCAACTCAATCACAAATGGAGACTCCCTTGGTAAGTCCGATGGACCCTCCATATGTTGTTTCGCCGGGGGTCATAGTACAATCTGAGCCCACAATTGATAGCTTTACATTTCCAAGTTTAGCTCATCTCTCTCTTGATGACACCATGGCTACCATGCCTACCCCAATGATGGGCATGACAAAAAACACGCCATGGACCTGATTTGTTAGTAAAGCATCGCTACATGGTAGCCCAATGCCTGCAACAGTACCTACAAGTGTGTATCAATCATATGCACCTATGGGTCCTCATGCTCATGTAGCTCCTACCCCTCCCATTGTTTCAACAACTTATGCTCCACAACCACAACATCCAAGCTCTTATTTCAATGGTACCATATCGGCTAGCATTAGCATGTCACATCCGTTGTTTGTTATGCCTAGGGCCACACATATGAACTTTGGGCCACCACATGGCACAACATCGTACCCAACTTGGAACCCAAGGGTTGCATATACGCCAAGCTCAATGCCAACCCCCATGCCGTATGCAATCCCAAGAGTGCATGTCCCCACTATACCTGGTCACTTAGGTGACTTGGCAACCTTTGCTCAAGCTATTGGTCGATCCATTGCTGAAAATATGCGTAACACGCCGGATAGAGAGCCTAGAAGTAAGGCAGTGGAAATAGCCAAGCTCACACAAAAATTTAGTGGAGACGGGGACGTGAGAAAGCATATCAAAGTATTTGAACAAATATGTGATATCCTAGGAGAACACAATGACCTGTATAAGAGTAATGCTTTAAGCCTGACCTTGAGAGGGAAGGCTGGGGATTGGTATAGAACTCTAAGGGTGGAAGAAAAAAAGATTTACCCTACTCTTAGGAGATTGTTCTTGAAAGAGTACATACGAGAGGGAGTACTTTGGGGTGAAGCATCTCAGCTCCAAAAAGCCCAACGAATGCCCTACTTTTAGAGTAAATTCAATGGGAATTTCAATGCCTGTGGGAGGTGTGGTCATCAAGCTAAGGACTGCATAGTATTTAAACGCGCGATGGCCAATAGACCAACCTTAGCATGGATGGATACACTTGGAGTGCCTGCATTGATATGGGCCCCATCTCTTGAAAAAATGTCACAACACATGGTGCCTAGGGCCCAAAATGTTGTTCAAACAACACCATTACCACCTCCAGTGCTAGGACCGCAACCACCACATCCGAGAATCACTTCTGTGAATCAAGTGGGTTGTGAGTCATCTATTGTTGGTTTGGAAGGCTGTGAGGAAGATATAGACCCTAATATGGCCTATGGGATTGATGCACTTGAAGAGAGTCCACAATACTACATGGAGGACTATTGGGGACAAGTCAAACCTGTCTATCAAGTAGTTGCTCTTGCGGCAAGAGGCCAAAATATCAATTACACTGCCAAGAGACCACCTCTTCAATGCTGTGAGTGTGGAGGAAGAAAACAAATTAATCAAAGCCAAAAGATTCAAAAGTGCGAATTCCTAGGACGAAAGTTGCTCATAAATTCAAATGCCAACAAAAAACAGTTGCCATATAGCAAGTACTTGACAAACCTGAGTATGTCTCCCACCTTTATCGAATCCAAAAATGTCAGCAAACTTGCATCTTGTAAACTCCTAGGCCGATAGTTGATAATTGGACGAGTACACTTCATTTTGTATCAATTCATGGACTGCACAACTAATAAAAACCACATGATCATTCCTTGGAAGGTACTTTTTCTTGGCTTCACCAAAGCAAACAGTGCTCACAACAATCCAATTTGCATTTGCTTCATCTGCCACCATGAACTCTCTAAATTTTGGCTTTTCAAACCCTTGGTATTGCATGACCGTATTCAACATTTTCCAAAACTCACTCTGAGCATGTTTATTTTCAACTCACAAGCGGAAAGTGTCATTAATTCATGCACAAATGGGTCATATACATGAGCCGACATAGTAGGCCACCCTTGCATATGGTGCACGTGATTGAAGTGGACCCACATGTGCTGTAAGTTTCCTCTTGGACGCATCCTACTCTCCAAATCAACTCCACTACTTGAACCCTTGATTGACATTTTGAACACATCATATGGCTAGTCCGAGCCTCCTAGTTGTCGAGGAAAAAGAACTCTTTGTATGAATGGATACCTACACCTGCTCTTGAGATTGAGGAAAGCCTCCAATCCTTCAAGCCAAAATTCTCTCTCATTAACCTCAAGTGTAACACATAGAATATGTTATCAAAGAGCAATAAAAGCTTCTGACCACGGACTAGAACATAGATAGTGATCTAGCAACCCAATGCAGTTTCAATATAGAAGACACCTCAAAAGACAATCAAATTGAGAGGGATGTATTACAAGCTATGGTGCATGGTCAGTTAAAAGAATAAGCTTAGTAGACCTTAATATGTTGCTCATTTTGGAAAACGGTGTTATGCAATACTCGAATCGAGGAGATTTTTGAATAGTTCCTAACTTATAATAAGATAGTGGGAAAATTATCAAAATACCCCTGTAATTTTTGCTGGAAGTTTCCAAAATATCCCTCAAATTTCAAAAATTTGCAATATACCCTTGCATAGTCTAATGTTAATGACAATGGAGATCTATCTTTTGAAATCTTGAACCAAATTATTCACCAATGATCTCACAAATAGAGGCATATGTGTTCAAGCAATAGCCCTCAATAACCTCTAAAATCCTAGTTCTATCATCTTCAATTGAGAAGAAACAATCTTCTTATGAAGACTTGCAAAAAAATTTGTTTTTAGAGATCTTTGCGAGGTTAATTAGGGGTATTTTTGGGAATTTTAGCAAAATTGAAGGGCATGTTGGGAATTTTTGGCCATATATGAGAGGATACATTGGGAGTACTAAGAGAATTTTCACAATTTACAGAGTATTTTGGTAGCTTTCCCTAAAAAATTATAACACGAAGGCCAACTGCTCCATCACCCATGCGGCGCCGTGCACCTCTCAACATGAAAGCCTCTTGCGAGCTCTAACCAGGTGATGCAAGTGATGACAAATCACTTGTGCCTGCTTTATTGTGCTCTCTCTCTCTCTCTCTCTCTCTCTCTCTCTCTCTCTCTCTCTCTCTCTCTCTCTCTCTCTCGCACCTCCCCACCTCTCTCTTCCATAAGCTTGTTTATGGTCTATAAAAATTCCCATGAGCCAGGGCTAGAAAAATACATTTTTCCTAACGGGTGAAAATAAGGCAAACTTGAAATTCTCCTAGTTTTTAGGTCAAATTTTGAAGCTTTTGCCGATAATTACACTAAAACCTGTGTAAATTTTCCGTTTTTTAAAAGGCAATCTCAAAATCTAACTAGGATTTTACAATTTCAATCGATATAATACAATGGACCCTGGGTTTTTTCTAGCATTAACAATCAACCTACCTAAAAATCTTGTTAGATGAAAAATCTAGAACTCGAGTCTTCTTGTTTGGAACGAGGATTTTTTTTTTTTTTTAGAGAGAGAGAGAGAGAGAGAGAGAGAGAGAGAGAGAGAGAGAGAGAGAGAGAGAGAGAGAGAGAGAGAGAGAGAGAGAGAGAGAGAGAGAGAGAGAGAGAGAGAGAGAGAGAGAGAGACGTCAACTTGAAAACAATGAGTACTAGTTTCTTCTATGGTGCTACAAGGGATGATGTTCAATGAGGCTCTTGCAAAATCCCTTGTAGGAAGGTCCATCATTCACACATATTCTGAAAATAAGTGAGGATTACTTATACACAATGATTTTTTGAAGAGGGTGTGCTTTTGGGGAGTGAAGATTCTTGCATCTCATGGAAGACTGCAAGTAGAAATAGAAATTTGGAATTTATATGTATTTACTATGTACACTTTTTCTTGTTTGTGGAAGTGTCTTACCGATCTATGCACGCAAGGGAAGGGGGGGGGGGAGCTAGTTTTTTAAACGTAATATGCAAGTTGTAACATATGGTATTTTTTAAATGTCAATAGTTTGAAATCCTTGTCCAATGGACCATGTTAGAATCTTGAAATTTTCCCATTTACAAAGGAAGATCTACCGAGAAAGGAAATTGGGAATATGCAAGGTTCCCATTTACCAAGAAAGGAAGTGTTGGAATTAGGGTTGTAGAGAAATGCACACAGCTTGGAGAAGATGAAGGAAGCTCAAGGCACAAAATAGAGAGTGTGTTACTTAGTGTGCAATGGAAAGATAGATAGCCCTAGAGTGATGGGCGTATATACAATGCTCGGGGGAAAAAACCTCCTAAAGAGGGAAAAAATGCCCCAACGGTCCTAGTGTGTTTACACACATCACTACCACATGTATATGGTAACAAATCCCCCCTGGAGTGATGCGGTGAACGAGAGCTGGCACATGAGTAAAGGGAAGTGCCATGCCCTGAGGACATGATCAGTCCACAAAGGGGAGTAAGCCCAAAGCTTTGCGGAAATCTTCAAGCTTCTACGAGACAATGCCTTTGTGAAAAGATCTGCAAGGTTGTCCTGTGTTGGCACATAAGCCAAGATGATCTCTCTTGCTGAGAGCCTCTCCCTGACATAGTGGTAATGCACCTCAATGTGCTTTGTGCGAGCATGAAAAACTGGGTTCCTCGCAACTGCCAATGCGCTCTGACTGTCAGTGTAGATAGTGTTGGTAGTGTCTTGTCCAACACCCAAATCAGCCATAAGGCATCTGAGCCATACACACTCAACCGTAGCTGTGAAGACTGCCCTATACTCAACCTCACAACTCGAAGTGGCCACAGTAGGTTGCTTCCTGCTCAACCATGATATACATGAACTGCCAAGCATGAAACAAAAACCACTTGTGGACACTCGTGTGTCAAAACAACCAGCCCAATCTGAGTCCGATAAAGCATGTAAGTCTGGCGGCAATGATCCCCCCTTGGGATAAAGCCTGCCAAGATGTAAAGTGCCACTAAGGTAGCGGAAAATCCTATTGACAGCTTGCCAATGCTTAGACCTGGGCTATGCATAAATCTGCTGACCTGTGAGACTACAAACTGAATATCTGGCCTTGTGTTGCATACATAAATGAGGCAGCCAACAACTTTTTGGTAAAGAGTGACATCAGAAGGATCGCCAGCATCATGCAGACTCAACTTCAAACCTGTTTCCATGGGAGTGGTAATAGGTTTGCAATCCTCAAGTCCAAACTTACATAGCAATGTCTCTATGTAACTTTTCTGACACAAGGCAATACCACCCTCACACTGCTTAAACTGTATACCCAAGTAATGATGCAACAGCCCCAAATATTTCATCTTGAAGTAGCATTTAAATCAGCCTTAAATTCATCAATATGTCTCTCATTTGGTCCAATGATCAGCAAATCATCGACATAAAGAACCACAATGAGAAGTACATCACCCTCACGCTTTACATACAATGTGCTTTCTGTTGGACTATTACGAAAGACTCGTTTGACCAAATGAGT
This sequence comes from Adiantum capillus-veneris, assembly GCF_014529385.1. Classification (NCBI taxonomy): domain Eukaryota; kingdom Viridiplantae; phylum Streptophyta; class Polypodiopsida; order Polypodiales; family Pteridaceae; genus Adiantum; species Adiantum capillus-veneris. The sequence continues at coordinate 99,685,703 of NC_140960.1, read as the reverse complement.
GTTAGCTTTCTCATACCAAGCACGAGGAGATTGCTTCAACCCATACAAAGCCTTCTTACATTTGCACACTTTGTCCTCTTGTCCTTTTATGACAAAACCGCAAGGCTGCATTACATAAACTTCCTCAAATATGTCACCATTCAAGAAAGCAGTAACAATGTCTGATTGACGTACATCCCAACCAAAATGAGCTGCCAATGCACATAGAAAACGCATAGTAGTCATACGACAAGTGGGAGCAAAAGTCTCTTCATAATCTATGCCTTTTTGCTGTGTATAACCCTTTGCAACAAGTCGAGACTTATGGCGATCGACCTCACCATCCGGCTTGCGTTTCAACTTGTAAACGCACTTCGTACCAATGGCCTTTTTGCCAGGAGGCAAATCACATAAAGTCCACGTGTCATTCTCTATAAGTGCATCATATTTTGATTGCATGGCAGCCATCCAATTTTTTGAATTTTGTGCTTCATCAAAAGAAAGAGGCTCCTCAACATCATGTAAGCTAGACACAGCCAAAGCATAACAATCTGATGCATAAGATGCATGGCGAGAACCTGAACGAGTACAACTAGACAAAGGTGCATCCAATTTACTGTCACGCAAAGTGTGAACCAGCCATTTTGGCATACCTCTAGCCTGCTCATTTTCAGCCCTTTCCTCATCAAGTACATCATGTACATCTGTATCAGTAATAGGCTGATCTATAACATTTTCAGAAACCCCCATAGGCTGTACATTTGCCTCATTGGAACTTACATTTGTATTTCCACCACTGAAAAGAGGCAACAAAGTGTCATAAATGTCCTGTGAGCTTACATTACTGTCTCTAGTACATGACAGCAAGGGCTGAACAGAATATTCCACAAACACTACATCCCCTAAAACCAAAATTCGTTTTGTTTGTGGATGATACAGCCTGTAACCTTTGCTTTCAGCACTATAACCAACAAAAATACATTTGACAGCCTTATCATCCAATTTTTTGCGCTGTGTTTGTGGCACCAGAGCATATGCCAAACAACCAAAAACACCCATGTGCTCAATAGAAGGCTTTCTATCATGCCATGATTCATATGGAGTAATAGACTGCAAAGCTTTCGTAGGACACCTGTTAAGTACATAAGCGGCACACATGATGGCCTCAAGCCAAAAAGAATGCGGCAAAGCTTGACTTTTGACCATACATCGTGCCATTTCCGTCAGTGACCTGTTTTTCCTCTCAGCGACACCATTTTGCTGAGGTGTATAAGGCACTATACATTGGTCTTTTATCCCACGACTAGCCAGAAATGCATTAATCTGATGAGACATATACTCCCCCCCTTGATCAGAACAGGAGGGTGCCCATAGTACATTTCTAGACATTTTGAGCCATAGCCAAAAATTGTTTGAAGCACATAAAAACTTTGGACTTCGCTTTAAGCGGAAATACCCATGCATGCCTGGAGTAATCATCAATGAAAGTCACAAAGTACAGGTGATTGCCCAAGGACGGAGTTTGCATGGGCCCATAAACATCACTATGCACAAGTTGCAACCTGCATGTGGCCCGAATTGAACCATCCTTTGGAACTTAGAACGCTGCATCTTACCCAAAATACAGCCTTCACAAACATGTTTGACAGGTGCTTCATGAGACGGCAAAGAATCAACCATATCAGATTTCTGCAAATGCAGCAAACTGGCAAAATTAAGATGACCAAAATGTGCATGCCAAAGTTTTGCATCTGAAATAGCCCTTGAATCTGCAACAACATTTGCAAAATTTTGTCTACACTTGTCATACAAAGTGAGCTTATACAGCCCACGACACAAAAGGCTAGATGCAACAATTTCATCACCAAAACTGAGATCATGAACTGTACATTTGTCATCCACAAATTTGACTACAAGTGCGGATACAGACAAGAGATTCTTCTTGATCCCAGGTACATAAAGTGCATCAACAAGTGTGAAGGAACTGCCATTTGCAGTAGTAAGCACAATCTTTCCAACTCCCTGAACAGGATAAGAGGCATTGTTGGCACAAGTGACTGAATGCCCATGAGGGACAGACTCGAGAGAGGTAAACAATTCACGATGTGAGGTAATGTGCTTTGTAGCACCACTGTCAAAATACCACACATGTGAATCTGCAGCAACCTGACAAGCATGCATCATGGACAACAGGATTGTAAGTGCACTTTGCGCTAAAAGCCCATTCTACATCAACATCAGCATCACAGTCTCCTTTCACAGAAGACTCAACAACGGCTGCATTTGTAGTGGAACCAGCATTTGTAGTGGAACCACCCTCTTTCTTCTTAGCCTCTTTGGCCTTCAACTTAGGACACAACTTGATCAAGTGATCATTAGCTTTACAATAATGGCAATGCATCTTCTTTTTGCCCTTATCACCAGAATTGCCAGACGAAGTGCTGCCAGCAGAAGCATTGGGAACAGAAGTTTTGCCACTCGCAACAGAACCATAAGAAGTGGCTGCATTGCTGTTACCACCCTTTCTTTGAAAAGCAATAAAATCCTGTTCAACTGCACGTTGTCTAGTCCTGTTTTTTCTGGAAAGTGACTCTTGCAACAACAATGTGCATAATGCATCAAACTTGACAAATTCTGGATTTCCTTGGGTCATAAGTCTCCAAGTACTAGCAAAAGTCTGGTAAGAATCTGGTAAGGCATCAAGAATAGTCTGCACAAGGGAACCGTCTGAAATGACTTCACCTGCAAAATAAGCTGCTCATTGATATCATTGACACTAGCAAGGAAAGTGTCCATATCATCTTCCGCATGCATAATCTTCGACTCCAGCTCTTTATGCAGCAAAGCAATTTTAGCCTCATTGCGACTTGCATAAAGACCAACCAATATATCCTTAGCCTGTTTTGCAGATTTTGCTGAATGGATGTGAGGAACAATGGTGCACTTCACAGACAATGCAATCAATGCATGAGCCTGCGCATCCTTTACATCCCAACGAGCTTGTTCTGTCGTAGGCAAAAAAACTCTAATAGCAGCAAGACCTGCAACATCCTCAACATCACCTGCATCCTCAGAATTAGGACGTACATCAATGCCCTGCACAATATTCCAGATGCCCTTTGACACAAGAAGGTGTTGCATCATATAAGCCCACATAGGGTAATTGTCCCCATCCAATGTGTCCCTCAACAACAAACATCTTGAACACAACTGTGTTGTTGTTGTCAGCCATGGTAATTGTTGCACCTGATGTGAAAACTGCCCGAAAATAGGAGAAACGAAGCGGGAACAACACATGCTATATAGCACAAACCATAGAAGACTATAAGGCACCTGTTTTGCAAAAAACGGCACTGACAAAAACTCTTCACAAAATGATGAAATAGCCTGTGCAGTAGTGCTTGTAGTGGAAATGGTGGCCGAAATGAGCCCGAATCGAAAATCTGAGCAGACTCATCTCTACGAGCTTTGCCAAAAATTTTGTCAACCTGCGAATGCTTGCCAAAGCTCACTGAAATCGGAGAAAGTGAGCAGGCGTGTGCTGCAGCAGCTGGCGACTAAGACCGGGAGGACGTAACCTGCTTTGATACCAATTGTTGGAATTAGGGTTGCAGAGAAACGCACATAGCTTGGAGAAGACGAAGGAAGCTCAAGGCACACAATAGAGAGTGTGCTACTTAGTGTGCAATGGAAAGATAGATAGCCCTAGAGCGATGGGCGTATATACAATGCTCGGGGGGAAAAACCTCCTAAAGAGGGAAAAAATGCCCCAACGGTCCTAGTGTGTTCACACACATCACTACCACATGTATATGGTAACAGGAAGCTCGGGTTTAGGGTTCTCTCGAAAAATATTACTCAGGGTACGGTAAGACTCCAGGCTAAAAAATCTGTTAACTTATTTATATGGATGCAGGTGAGGACTCTATCTTTACTTAGGGTCTTTTTGGCTTAAAGCTGGTGTCTGTCATTGGTGCACCTAACCTTTTTCACTATAGAAGCATTTATTCTTGACTACCCTTTGTACAAAAATACTAGAATGATACCTCATTCTCACTATAATGTGCAAAAATGAATCAAAGACTATCATTTTTGTTCTTCTCTCTGTCCCCTATCTAAAGCCAGATGTCTTTTGAATTGATATGTTTTTCTTGTGTACTATTTTAAAAATAGCAACACACACACACACACACACACACACACAAAACCAGTTTAGAGTCTCTATATCTGTCTCACATGGACCTTCGCTTACAACTTACTCTACCATATCGCAATGAAACATACACGTTCACTGTCAATATAATCAAAAGGATTCTCTCATTTTCTCCTCTTTCTCTCTCTTTATGTCAATTATATAAGACACATACACATTCACTCATAAAATAATCAAACATGGATTCTCTGTGTATGTGTGTGTGTGAATTGTGCAAGATAAACACATTCACTCATAAAATAATCAAATAAATCGTCTCTCTCTCTCTCTCTTTCACTCTCTCTCTCTCTCTCTCTCTCTCTCACACACACACACACACACACACACACACACACACACACACACACACACACACACACACACACACATTGCACGTGCCACTCAAGCACATGCCACTCAAGCACGGACAACATGCTGAATGTAAATCTTCCTAAAGATTTCAACATTAACAAACAATTTTTAGATGGACATCTTCTTAATCAAGATTTCTTCATGGCTCTACATATCATGATTCAAACGAATTTACCATTCCAATTGTTCAAGTCTATTATGTTTGTATTTTTATTTGAAAACTACTCTTTGTGCAACATCTATGGAAGTTGATGGTGCGGTATGGCAGTATCGGCTTGGACACATGATTGCCAAAGGAATGAAAATCCTTCAATCAAAGAAGCTTCTACCAAGTTTGAAGGAAGATTGGAGTTCTATGAGGATTGTGTTTTCGTTGAACAAAGAAGGGTGAAATTGTTTGAATTAGAAAATGAAAGGAAAAGCAAAAAACTTGAATTGGTTCATTCTAATGTGCTTTAGGCACACCGTGAGGGCAACATGAAGAGGAGCTTGACAAGTGTCCTAAATGCTTTCTTTGTACCAAGCTTGCCTTGTGTGAGTGTGTGTGTGTTTTCTCTCTAGCCCCCTCTTGTAGGACTCGCCCCCTCCTTGTAGGGATAGTTGTTGAGTTTGTGGAACACCTTACCCTCAAGCACCGTAGTTAGCAAGCATGACAAAGCACCTCAAGCTTGGGTAATGTTCCCACAAGCATCTCAAGCTCCCTAGTCGGCAAGCACGACAAGCACCTCAAGCATCTTAGTCAGCAAGCACGACAAGCACCTTGGTCATCAAGTACGACAAGCACCTCAAGCATCTTAGTCATCAAGCATGACAAGCACCTCAAGCTTGGGCCAGGTTCCCACCTCAAGCTCAGCCCTAGCTTATCTAAGGTCAAGGGACTTTTTAACACTAACCTTTGGAGGTCTTCAATGAAGCTAAACCCTAAGGTTTTTTAAGCTCCATTGGGTAGCCTTGCTCTTTGACATACCATCTCTCATTTGGACCCCTTTACCATTGGCCTCATGGTGAGATAGATCTATAAGCACATGTCTATATTCTAACCCTTGTTCCCGTTTATTCTCCCACATTAAATGATTAGTTGAATATGAGAAAATCATTTGAGTTGGTTAGATATTAGAATTTATGACATTATCTCTCTCTTGAAATCATAGTCATCCTCGACTATGAGGTAGAAGAGATAAGCCTTAGTCATTAGTCGATCTTGCTTAGCGGGTAGAGGATCCCTTTTTACCCTACGACATCTTTCCAAGATGGATGACTAATCCATTTGGTGCTTGGGAGACATAGCTGCTACAAGCATGTTTGCTCTTTAGTCCATTTCATTCTCCCAAGTAGAGTTACAAATTCTACTTGGTGTTTGGGAGATGTCGTCATCACAACACAATTGTAAGCATGCATACTACTTAAATTTGTGCACAATAAAAAGACAGAGAACTAGTCTTATAAGACAAAAACATTGGTCATTCAAAATAAATTTGTACACTTTCTTACTCTAATGTAACATTGTAAGCATTGACAAGGTTCATACTATCCTTAAGATGTATTCTTTGCATCCATCTAGCATCTTCAAAATGATAATTTTTGAACTTAATAAGTTACTGTCGAATAATCTTACCATGTCGTAGTACCTTATCTTCATGCCGAAGGATAGCTTCCGGTTGTAGCACCTCTTCTTGGTCTTTGATTTCGGGAGGGTCATCAATAGTTGGTTCACTTGGTGGCTCTCCTTTGTAGGGCTTAAGTAGGCTCACATGAAAAGCATTGTGTATGAGCCAATGGTTGGACAGCTTGAGTTGATAAGACATCTCATTGATGGGTTTCAAGGTTTGGAAAGGACCATAGTATCTTTTTGCTAGTTTAGCATAATACTTTTGATGGCCCGTAGGATTTTTGCCCATCGTTTGCCTCAATCAAGCCTTGGGAAACTTAAGTAAGACCCAATCATTTTCTTTGAATGTTAAGGCCCTTCTGTGCTTGTCAGCAATAGATTTTTGCCTTTGTTGGAGAGATGGATATAGCCTCCTTAATCTTTTGAAAAGATTCTTGTAGGTCACGGCTATACTCATCGGTAGTGAAGATCTTCCCATGTACTCTAAGTAGCAAGGGACTGTTAGGTCTTCCCTGAATGATTTCAAAAGATGCTTTACCCGTAGAAGTATGTACAGTATTATTGTACGCATACTCTACAAGAGGTAAGTACTTTTCCCATTGTGAGCGTTGATCTACTTCTGTAACATAAGTCTTTAGTATATCGAGTACCGTAAGATTGGTTATCTCACTTTGGCCATCCGTTTGTGGGTGATAGGCCAAAGAGAAATTCAATCTTGTACCTAGATTTTCAAAGAGACCTTTCCAAAAATTACTGGTCATTCTAGGATCTCTATCTGACACGATGGATGCTGGTAATCCATGGTGTTTGAAAATATGAGATATGAAGAGAGTTTCCATTTGGTGTGCCTTAATAGTCTTTTTGACAGGAATGAAGTGTGCTTGCTTGCTAAACCTGTTGACTATTGTCCATATTCGCGTACTCCCATGGATAGACTTGGGTAATCCAACGATGAAATCCATGGATATACTCTCCCATGGTGAATTTGGGATAGGCAATGGCTGGAGTAATCTAGGTTGCTTCCCTCTATCATACTTGGTCTTTTGGCATACTACACATTTTGAAACATACTCTTGTATGTCCACTTTCATGGTAGGCCAATAGAAGTGCATTTCTACTCCTCAGAGAGTAGGTTGAATGCATCTATGCCCCGCATAGGGAGGGGCATGGGATTCATACATGTCTTTCTCACAAAGGGAGTGGGTAACACATAGCCTATTTCCATGAAGAAGATAGCCATCGTGCAAGGTGAATGGTTACTCTTTCTTTCCCAAAGCAAGGGCTGGCATTATGTCTCTAAAGTCAAGGTCAGTAGCATGCTCATCTATCATGGAAGATAGATCATTGTGAGTTGCTATAGACACAACATTAACTTTTGGTCGTGGTGAAAGTGCATCGGTCACTTGATTGTGTTTACCAGCAATGTGAGAAATCTGAAAATTAAATTGCGAAAGAAAATTTTCCCACCTCATTTGTTTTCTGGAAAGCTTGGTTTGCATCATGAAGTACTTGAGACTTTGGTGGTCTGTTCATAAAATGAATGGAGTTCCCAGTAGATAGTGCTTCCATGTGTCTAGGGCATGTAGAACAACTGAAAGCTCTTTCTCATAGATGCCTAAGACACGTTCATCCGTATTGAGCCTTCTGCTCTCATATGCTATGGCATGCCCTTCTTGAAGCAAGACTGCTCCAAGGCAATCACCACAAGCATCACATTGGACCTCAAATGGCTTTGAGAGATCCAAAAGCATGAGGACTAGTTGGGAGGTAAGCTTCTCTTTGAGCTTGTCAAAAGAATTTTTCTCCTTAGCAGTCCATGAATTCTTAATGTTCTTCTTTGTTAAGTCATGTAATGGTCCTGTGTTAACCCTCACGGCTCACGGACACCCCATCACCTACGACGGACGTGTATTATGTATTTGGTAGAGTCAGGTACCGGGCTTGTCGGACCAATAGGAAAAGGGTAAGAGTGATCGCCGATGAGAGGCGCACTCTAACTGGGACATTCAAGGGATTAGTTGGCTAAGCATGGGCGCCCAAGTGTGAATGGGGTGAGCTCATATAAAAGCCAACTAAACCTAAAATTCACTCATTCTCTCATTTGTGCAATAGAAGAGTGCTCTTGCTCCATCTCCATCTCCATCTTCTTCTTCTTCACCTCCTTGTGTGTGTGTGTGTATGTGAGAGAGAGAGAGAGAGAGAGGGAGAGTGTGTGTGCGATCGAGCATTACGAAGGCACGACGGCGGCGAAGCGGTTGAGCGCGGCACGACTGCAGCTTCTTCTTCATCGCGACGAGGAATCCACCACGAAGGCGAGCGTAGAGCGGTGAGTGACACACCCTTTGCTCTCTTGAGCTTGCTAGATTAGTCTTGTTGTGTGCTTGGAGCCATTTGTGGCTCGCACACGGTGTATCGGCAAGTCCCTTGCTTCGACAGTGCGGCAAGGAGCGCACATTTTTGGCGCCGTTGTCGGGGAATCGCCCTGCACTAAGCCCAAGAGGCACTTTGTGCTTCTCCTATGAGTTGTTTGTAGTAGGAAAGAAGAGGAAGAGGAAGAGGAAGAGGAAGAGGAAGAGGAATGAGTTGTTTTTCTGTAAGTTGTTAATTTCTGTGTTGTCTGCAAGTTCTGTGATTTCTGCATGTTAAGGTGGTTACGCCGCTAGCGGAAGCTAAATAGCGAGAACTCAACCAACAACAGAATTTGTTAGACGAGGATGGAGCTTGACCCGTAGGCGCATGGAAACAACTAGGTGGGTGTCAAATCACCTACTCGACCTTCTAATGACAATCACTACTAAGGAAATCAAATCTAAGTTCTAAAATACGCAAGTGACTGAAATCCGTACTACGAACGAATGCTATACGAAACAGGATCTAGAATCATTGAATCGATCTCAAACTCAAGGGAAAGTCTATTCACTAGGTAAGAACAACACCGTAAAGACTTGAACTGCAAAATCAACCTATAACCACTCCGTGCGGTAAACGCGTATGAAGACAGGCCAAAAAATACAGGTGATCGAAACTTGACCCCGATGGTACCAATGTGTAGCTCTACTCGTTGTGGTTCTATAGATATGCTGCACACTCCATTCTGACACACGAGTTGGAAGAAAACTCACACCAAAGCTCGTAGGAACTTACCACACATAGAAGCCGATAGCGCGCACTCTTGGTATCTGTGCGTAGCTCTCGCCGTTGCTAACACAATGGCGGTGTCGCTTCTCCAATGGCGGCTCCGTAGCTCGCGTAGCAAGTAGATAAGACTCTCTCTCTCACTCTCTCTCAGACACAGTCACGGCGCTCAAAAACTCACTTTGATTAATAAAACTGAATCTCCTTTAGGTTACAAAACTTTGGCTTATATACCTCAGCCTTGGAGGTGAGAACATCTCTATCTAATTACATCAGCAAGTGAAATTACTTCGGGATTACAAGCTGGAAACTCAATTGAGTCTCGTTACTTAATGAATGGCTCAATTCAAAATCAATGTCGGAAAGACATTTATTACAATCAATGGTTACAAAAATGATGAGTGTGAGCAAAAATGTGGGTGTGATCCTCTGCTGGCTCGCTCAACACTCCCCCCCCTCCGCGTTCATGTCGTCCCTGACATGACCTTTATGCTTGGTCAATAAAGTCCTGTCGTCTTGAGCATCTGCAAATGTGATTCGTATCGCAGGTTGCCGATGGTCAAGGTTGGGCCGAATATTTTGCTTTCGTGGGTGAAAAAGCCGGTGTAGAAAGCTTCTTCGAATGTTTGCATGTGGAAGCTAGGCAAAAACATAATCCTCTGGTATAGGAGGTGCAACACTTTTGGAGAAGGCTGCAATGAAAGGTCATACATCATATCAGTCACTGTGTCGGCCGTCGATAGTAGACTCGAGGTCGTGGCTTTCTTTGGCGTGAACACTTCAATGCAAGCTAAGAGAGTCCTGCAAATTTTCTTGAGCATCTGACAGGAAAGGTCAGGAGAGCCAGTAAAGAGCTTGATGGTGCCCGTTAGGGTTTTCACCATGTAGGCTTTACCTATTCTCTCTCCTACCTTTGGGCCTGGCATCCTTGGGTAATTAAGCCAATTTGGCTTCTTTTCTGCAATCCTGCCATGCTCTTTCCAGCTTCTGACTCTTGGCACCGGGCAGAAGGTTGCATCCTCCCGAGTCTCCTTTGGTGCCTCTACCAAGTAGATGAGGTAGGCTGGGTATTTGTTCAGCCAACCTTTCCTCCATCTAGGCTGCGAATCTACAATCTTCTTTGATTGTTCCTCTTTTGTGATGTCGCCTTCGTAAAGAGCGACATACTGCTCCTGCTCTATTCTCTTTTTCGTTTTTATCACTTCAAACTTCATCAAAGGGAAAGGCAGGCTGGGTTGCATCCACTCTTCATGGAGCACTTTTGTGTCTAATCCCTGAAGTCTAATGGAGATGAGGAGTCTCCTCTCCCATTCCATTTCCGCCTTGGCACTCTCCTCTGTTGACTTTTCTATTTGGTCATGGAGCCTTTGTTCTTCTTCTTCAGAGATTCCTGAAGTTGAGGCCACCTCGTGAACTGGGGCTGGATCTTCAATTGTGGTTGCCTCTCCAGTTTCTGGTAGCTCTATGGCTGCTCCACCTGATCCTTCTTGTGGTGTCTCTGTCTCTCTTCTTTGTTGCTCTTGTAGATCTTGGAGCTGTTTGCGGAGGGTCTCATTCTCTGTTCTTAGTGTTTGATTTTCTAAAGTGAGCCTCTCCTCTGCTGCCAATGATCCCTCTGCAATGTGCAACCTTTGCACTTGCTCTAATCTTAGCTCTCTTTGTAAGCTTCGGACCTGGTCTTCCAGAGCTGGTACAAGAGCTCCCTCTTGTTCGGTTCCTGCTCTGCTAGCTCTAGGGGTAGTCCTGAGTCTAGTGATTGTTCTTTCTTGGAGTGCGACTCTTTCCCTTAGCTCAATGAGCTCATCTTTAGCCGCCCCCAAGTCGTCTTCCATCCGCTCCCTTGCTTCCTGTGCACTTGTTACTTCTCTTGAAGCCTCGGCTAGCTGGAGTATCAAGCCATCTCTCTCGTTTTCCGCATCGTAGAGTGATGCTTTATGACTTTCAGATTCAGTCATAGCATCCTCTAATTTCCTCTACAACTCGGCTTCCCTTTGTTTGGATGTCTTAATCTCCACTTCCTTTGCCTTGGATCTTTCTTTAATCTTGTTGAGCAGTTCATGCACCATGTGCATGTCTTTTTCATCTTCATGTGTCAACTCTAAAGCTTTTTTGGCCACCACCTCCACTGACTTCGGCTCTTCTAGTACGTTATGCTCGTCCAGTTTTTCATCACTTTCTTTTGTACTCTTTGTATTTTCCTCTGTCCCTCTCCGATCTTCTCGTTTTTGTAGGGTGATCCCATAAACCGCCTCAAGGGCCTCTTCTTCAATGTACCCTATCGCTACCAGATTCTCATAATCGTTTTTCTTTTGCTGAATTGGATCTATCTCCTTTTCCTTGGTCCCGGCCTCCTGCTTTTCCATACCAGCCGTGTCCATCTCTACTGTGGTCTCTTCCACAATGATTTCCGTCTTCTTCGGGCTTGGTACATTAGTAAAGGAGGGCTGATTGTCCTCAGTCATCTTGGCTTTCCCTTTGCTTGCTTGCCCGTCTTTCTCTTGAGGTTCAATAGACTCATCTACTTCCTTCTTCCCCTTGTCGTCCTTTTTCAGCTCAGCTTTTAAAAGCTGTACTTCCTCTTCAGTGTATGGCTCGACAGGTTGCTGCTCCAGTATAGCCTCTGATTCCTCATAAGCTCTAATATATTGATCATATTGATCAACATGTGGCCTGGCTGAGCTAGTTCCGACTTTAGTGAGGTCTGGCACCCACTTTTCTTCAAAGCCCCTTTAGAGATCTTTCCGCTCTAAACTGCTCCACCAGTCTTTCCATTCTTGCTGCTTTCTGACTTTTGGTTTGCTTGGGAGCAACCTTCTTCTTTGCTTTCTTCATAATCGGCTCATCCACATTCTCTTCAGGTTCTGAAACTATTTCTAGTTTCCTGCGTGCTCTTGTGGATGCCCTCTTGGATACTTCAGGCTGTTCTTCCTCCTCATCGGCTTCTCTAAGCCACTCATTCTGGGAGGGAACCTTGGGCCATTGATCTCTAGCTCCAATAGCTTCATAAGCTATTCTTGTCAGAACTTCAGCTCCTCCTATATACTTTGGCTTCTCGTTGTGCATGGCAATTACTTGCTCGTGGATGTGTTGAGCGTAATTCACCTCTTTTGGCATATTGCTCTTCAATGCCCATGTGATGGTAGTTGCAATGGCATGGGGCGGTGTCGTATACTTTTGCGGTCTTTTACTGCAAATATGGAGAAATTGGTTGTACAGTCGGCAAAGGATTGCCGCTCTTTGGTCTGCCATATCTCCATAAGTTGCATTCTGTTTCTTGGACCCATAAACCTCTATAGCCTCCCTTCTTTCCCTGACAGAGCTCCCTTTGTTGTTCAGCTTCAATGCATCTGCAATGAGCTGTGGAGTGATCTGTACCTCTACTTTCTCTCCATTTATTGCTGTCAATGTGGCTTTCCCATCCTTCTGAATGGAGGTTGCCAACTCATACACTCTTCTTGTATCTACCCCTGATGGTCTCGACGTGAAGAATCTGTGCAAGTCTGCCCTTTCCAGGTACCTGCTGATGTTCTCTGACCTGCTATAATCCACCAATTCTTGTGGGATCATCGGTATATCCACCGCTTGCCCTTGAGGATCTCTGAAAGTCCCCTGGTAGATCTTTATTCCCTCTTGTTCCAGTACTGCTTCCTCCACCCAAGTTTTGGTTGGCTTGAGGGTTTCTGCTGGAATGTCAAAGGGTTCCGCTTCTGCAAGAGCATCTTTGATTGTCGGTCTTTTTCTCTTCGTTGCCGATAACTTGGCGGAATCCATGGATCCTGTAACTCCAATTTCAGAAGTTAGCGTCTTTTTAGTACTGAAAGCCGAAATGAAGCTTTTAACTATTCAAATGACTTGAAAATTGAAACATGAGCTATTCAGGGCCTAAGGATGCAGGGTAGGTGAAAAAATATGCAAAAATCATGCTGGAGATATCATACGCGTATGATGTCTTTTGTGTCAAAATGACTTCATATTGGTTGTGCTTGTAGATGATAGTGTATACATGAGTATCATATGCTTGGATTTGAGTTTGGATACCATTTGGTCAAGTATTGGCCAGTTTAGTCCAGTTCAGGCTCTTGGCAAAATTTTGAAAGGAAATTGGATTTTATGATCCAAATTGGATAAAACTTGGTGGTTCACCTTCAAATGGCATGTAGATCACTTCTGTTTGGTGGTTGAAGCCCTGAGGTGCCAAAATCACATAGTGAGACATCATACACGTATGATGTCTTTTAGTGTATTTTTGGACCAAATTTCTCTATAAGCTTGGATATGGCTTTAGATAGGCTTATTCAGTGGATTTATGAATTTTGGATAGATTTTGGGCTAAAAATGGCTCTGGAGACATCATACGCGTATGATGTCTTTTTCATCAATTTTTCATGGGATTGATTCTGTGGACTCCTCATGTATTAGTGAAGGCCTGTCCCTACTCAAATCTTGGTTTGGACTTGAGTATGTTGGATTTGGGCTAAAATAGGCTTTGGATGAAGGATTTTTCCCTCAATTGGGCTAATGGGGTGATCCACTTGACCAAATGGTTCCAAACTTCATTTGTAGCATGTATTAGATATATATAATGGATGTATGATGACAAATGAGCAATTTTGACTCTGTAAGTGCAGATAGACATCATACGCGTATGATGTCTTTTGTGTCAAAATGGTACTTTTTGGTTCCAGATAGCTTGTAGATGTGTTAATCAACAATCCTACAAAGTTTCAATGAGTTTGGAGTTATTTTGACAAAATTAGGACCAAAAATCAATTTTATGGCCTACTTTGCGTCTTTTTGGTTTTCCTTGGGTTTTCTAACTCCAATTCTCATGATACTTGGTTCATAGGATGTGATTAACATGTGGAATGAGGCTATGCACTCAAATGTTGAAATGGATGTGAAAATCATGCTGTGAGACATCATACGCGTATCATGTCTTTTCTTGAAATGTTGGTCTTTTTGTGCAAAGAATGCTTTGTGCTAGTGCCCTAAGCCCTGCTAACTAGTTTTCAACTTAAAAAGTCATTAGTTTAGCTAAAAAGCCCCCTTATAGGCATTTCAGTCTCCGAAGTCGTCTTTTTGCCTTGGAGTTGAATTTGTTCAACTTTTCTTCTCGAGAGTTGCATTTCCAGCTCATTGGATATGTTGTGAAGCCACCTATTTGGTTGAACTTGACTTTGGCTTCCCGTTCTCCATCTTTTTCCATTTGGTTGCCCGAAAGCTTCTTTTTCACCATCGGTAAGTGAATCAGCTTTCTTTTGGGTTTTGCTTGCAAACATAAGTCATCCATGTATATTTGTAGCTGCTTGTGAAGTTTCATGTCATTTGGTCGTCAATTTTAGCCGTTATGCCAAAATGACGCTTTGTGTGTCCGCAGCTGAATCGGTTGTTCCGACCTACTTTTGGTGATCCAAACCCGGAGATACTCCATGGTTGCATTGCCCTCGATGTTGTTAAACTTCCTGAGAAGTTTTGTGTCATTTCGACAACTTTTTCCTGTTTGCCTCTTGCAGGCTTTGTTGACCTAGGGTTTTTCAAGTCGTTCTTTCTTGAGCTTTGAGTGTTAGAAACCCATCTTCTATGCTAGGGTAACCCACCTCTAAGTTCTTGCAAGGTTTGGTTAGGCGGTTGTGCCCCTACCTAGCGTTCTTCCCCATTCCCCGTCTGCTCTTGTTTCTTGGTTTTGGTCAGTTTTCGCGACAAAAGTTAACGATAAGCATCAAAAGATTATGGAAACGAGTCTACCTCTCATGTCTGGTGTCCTCTGAGCTCTCGTAGCAGTCGTAGAAGGCGGTAAAAGGTCGGATGCTCCTGTGTGCTCTTTGCTCTCTCCAAGAAGGTAATAGTGGAAATGAGCTTGAAAGTGATGTGAAAAATACTTAACTTCGGACTTCCCGGATCACTTGTTACCAAATTTGACACGTGCTCCTATCTCGTCGTGAAATGCACTTTAGGATTTGAAATTTCTCAATTTGGACTCCGTTTGACCTGTTTCCGAGAAATCTGTCCACTTTGCCAAAATTCTGTCATTTCGGGCTTTCCGCAACTTTTTCAGAATTGTACCCAATTTTTACCATGGGTTCCCCTTGTCATTAGGACCATCACCGTCTATTCTTTTCTTTTTTCCGATCTCATTTCACCTGCTTTTTTATTTTTCTTTTACTTTTATTAAGAAAATCATAAAAAATAAAGGAAAATAGCAAATTGAAGCCAAAAAATTCCAAACATACACGATAAATAGCTGGTAACCCTGTGTATATGAATATACACTTATTTGTGATTTCTGGATTTGGATTATCACTTTTTCCACTTTTTAGCTCCAAAAGCACTCTTATTTAGTGATATTTACACGTCTAGAGACCCAAATTCATCATTTGATCTCTTCTTATTGCAAAACAAGGTATATAAGGGCATAAATATTATCAATATCCGCAATCAAACATAAAAATTACAAAATCATGTAAGACACTGCCCTTGTAATATAATTTTTGTTTTTCTTTGTTTTTGGCGCTTGTAGCTGCTTTGTAACTCCTGTATACTTGTATACCTCCCCCCCTCCTAGTCTGAGTCCTCCCGGACGACTATGAAGTGTCTGTGGGCGAAGCATTGTAGTTGTTTTGGTCATAAGTTCCCAATGCAATTGTAGAGCGATGATACAACAGTCTTTCCAATAAAGCTGCTCTTTATTTGATTGAAGGATTGGTGGGCGGGTTTTGGGTTGGTTTTGGCACTTCGGTAGTAGAATCAGTAGATGGATTTTTCTTTACTTTGTTGTTCTTTTGAACAATCCAAATCTGCTTCCGCTTCGCTTGTGCTTGCCACAAACTCTTTGCGACCCAAACCTGCTTTGTCCTTTGTGGTGATTTCCTCGCCTTGAAATACCTAGGAGTTTCCGTTGATTGTACTGAAGGGAGTTCGTGTTTATAAATCTTTGGGATCCAAATTTGCTTGCTATAGCTTTGTGCCGTCATGAACTTCTTTGGAATCCAGATCTGTTTCACTTTCCTTGATTGTCTGGAATCACTCTGTTGTCTGGTATTGAAGACTCTGTTTTCCACCTTTGTGTTCTCTGGCACAACCTTTTTTGGTCTCCATCCCAACTTTGACTCCGTTTTTTCCCAAGGTTGAGCTGTTATATTATTGCTTGTCTCCCTTATCCACTGTTGAGAATTCCTCGTCGAAGAGTAATCCGGTTGTATAGAGACTTTTGGGTGCCATTGCTTCTTCTTTTTCTCTGGTTGTTGTTTGCCCTTGTTCGTGGATTCTTCCTTTGGAGTTGGCTCTGCTCCCTTGGTGAACTTAACTGATTGACTTTCACCTTCGTATTTGATAAGCACTGATTTAGAACTCCAGTCAATCATTGCATTGTATTGTTTCTGCCATGGTTGTCCTAGCAATAATGGATGTTGTGTAGCTTGGTCTTCAACCACGTAAAACATATGAGGATACACATACTGGTTAATCTGTATATGTAAAACTGTACATCCGACAGTTTTGATTGAATTCTCAGAGTAACTCTTTAACTCTTGCTTGGCAGTTTGTAGTTTAGTGTCATTTGTCAATTGTCTATACAAACTGAGTGAAAGTAGGTTAGCTTGAGCTCCTGAATCCAATAGTGCTATGGCTTTGATTTGGTTGGTTCCTACTTTGCATTCAATGATGGGTTCTTCTTTGTCATTATCCATTTCTGTTATACTGACTGCGTTTATTCGTATTGCTCCTTCATTGCGCTGTTTCTGACGCAGTAGTCTTCTTTTCTCCATTCTTTCCTTCGCTTCGGCTTGCGCTTCCTCCACGATCTTTTTCTTTTTCTGGACACGCAGCTTTTCTTGATGTATTTTGAGAAGCATGTCTTGGGTTAGCGGCAAAAGATACTTTTTCACTCTGCATCCACTAATCCAATTGGGCATTTCTTCTCCGTCTAATGTAGCAAGCTTGACGGCTCCACTTGGTGATAGATCTTTAATCACCAGAGGTCCCATCCCTCGCTTTCTAAGCTTCTTAGCATGCTGTTTCAGAGTGTAAACTAGGACATAGTCCCCAACCTTAAACTCTTTAGTCCGCACATGCTTATCAAAAAATTCCTTTTGTCGCCTCTTTTGAGCGTAGATAGAAGCTACTGCTTTTAGGCGAAGCTCATCTAGCTTTTCCAGGTCATCTATTCTATCAGAAAGCTCGTGCCCTGTCCACTCTAGATCCTTAGCCACCCTTAAGGTTGAAATCAAGAATTCTATTGGTAAGATAGCGTTTAGCCCAAAAACCATGTTATATGGGGTCGTTCCTATTGATGTTTTATATGCTACCCTATACGCCCATAATGTTGAATGCAACTTCTGGTCCCAGTCAGTTCTCGACTCAGATACAATCTTCGTGAGGACTGTGCATATGGTTTTGTTTGTTGCTTCAGCTTGTCCGTTTGCTTGTGGATGATACGGGGCTGATTTCCTATGGATTACCATGAATTCGTCTAGAAGTATCTCTATCACTTCATTTATAAAATGTGTGCCTCGATCACTCACAATTTCTATTGGCAATCCATATCGTACAAAGACGTATTCATATAGAAATTGTGCCGTGGTTCTGGCATCTGCTTTTTGAGTTGCCTTTGCTTCGACCCACTTTGTTAGATAGTCTGTAGCCACAATGATGTATTGTGCATGAGTCTTATATGCAGGAGGTGAAATGGGTCCGACATAATCAATCCCCCATTTTGCAAAAGCTCTTGCCCCCATCATTGGTCTAAGCGGCATATCATCTCTTTTAAGTGGTACTTTGGTCCGCTGACAGTCATCGCATCGTTTAACGTATTCCTCAGCGTCCATATGTAATGTTGGCCACCATATTCCTGCGGCTAAGACAAGTTTTGCTGTCTTATCACCTGAGAAATGGCCTCCACCTACTCCTCCATGAGCTTGCTCCAGGATTATCACATACTCAGACTCTGATGCGCAAATCCTAAGCTGGTTGTCTTTACCTCTCTTATAGAGTTGATCTCCTATTAAAGCGTAATCTCTAGCTTCTGTCTCTACTGATTTCCGACGAGCTTTTGACGTTCCTTCTGGGAAAGTTCTATTTGTGAGATATTCAACAATATACTGACTCCATTCTGGAGCGATCATCATCTGATATAATGTCGAATACTCTGCTGGCGGTTTTGATGAACATACAATACATACAGTGACATATTCATGTACGCTTTCTTTCATTCCTGGCCAATAGACTCCCAATTGTAACAAATTCCTATATGTGTTCCTTCTTGAACAATGAAATGCACATTCCTGAACATGTGCTTCACGCAGATATATATTATATTCCTCAGGATTGATACATAGTCTTAAAACATGATCATTTCCCAATTGATACAACCTTCCTGCAACCAATTGAAGATTCTTGGATTGCTGAATAGCAATATGTTTCTGGTTGTATTCTCTTCTATCGAACTCTCCTCCATAGGTTAATAGGTTAACGACATTTTGAGACCACTTCGGTATCATTTCTATGTTGAACAAGTACGCGTCTGGCATGTCGTCATCTACTCCTATAGGGTCTTCTCCATTCGTCAATCGCGAAAGATGATCAGCTCTAAGATGTGTTTTTCCCTTCTTTACTACTACCGTGAAGTCGAATTCCAGTAAGATAATGAACCATCTCACTATTCTCCCGGTATTGCATGGTTTATTCACTAGGTAGAGCAAGGCTTGGTGATCCGTAAAAAACACAAACTTGTTGGCTAGAAGATAATGCCGAAATTTCTTCACAGCATATATCATTCCTAATCCTTCTCGCTCTGTTGTGGTGTAATTCTTCTCTGCATTGTTGAGCTGTCGACTGGCGTAACAGATAGAAAAATCCATGTTTCCTTCTTCTGGCTGAGCCAGAATGCATCCTATTGCATATGCCGAAGCATCTATATGCACATGGAATATCTTTTCCCAATCTGGTGATTTCAAGACTGGAGCAGTAATGAGTGCCTCTTTCAATTTCTTGAATGATTCCTAACACTCCCCTGTCCATTCAAAGTTCACTATTAGCCTGTAAAGTGGTTGGCCTATTATAGCGTACATGTAAATGAATCGTCTATAATATCCGCATTGGTTGGTCTAGGCATATCCACTATAACTTTTATCTTCTCTAAATCCGTGGATATCCCGTTTTGTGAGACAATATGTCCCAGAATTCTGCCCTGTCGGACCATAAACACACATTTCTCAGGATTGAGACAAATGCGATATGTCCTACATTTCTCAAATAATTTTCTTAGGTGTTCTAGATGCTCGTCTCTCAGAAGAGAATGTACACATAAGTCATCCATGTATATTTCTAGAAACAACCTTAAGTATTCTTTGAAAGCATGCGTCATCAGCCTCTGGAAGGTTGCGGGAGCATTGGTTAGACCAAAAGGCATAACCCTATAAGCATAAATTCCCCACTCCGTTGCAAAAGCTGTTTTATGTTGATCTTCCAGTGCTATGGCTAGCTGGTTATATCCTGAAAAACCATCAAGAAAAGAGTATGCTGTTTTCCCTGATACACGCTCTAGAACATGATCAGTTATCGGCAAGGGATAATTGTCCCGGATTGTTGCAGCATTCACTTTCTTTAAGTTGACACACACTCGGAGTTTTCCATTCTTCTTGGGTACCACCACAATCGGAGATACCCAATCGGTGTGTTCAATCTCGTATATGAATTCAGCTTCCATTAGCTTATCTATCTCTTCTTTGATTCGCTTAGCAAACGTATCATTATATGTGTATGGTCTCTGTCTGCTAGGCTTTGCGTCTTGTTTCAGTGGGATTGTGTGTTGGCATATAGATGGGTCAACTCCCTTTAAGTCCTTATAAGACCATGCAAACACATCCCTGTACTCTCTGAGAAGACTCAAAAGTCTCTCTTCCTCGCCTGGAGACAAATCTATGGCTATGTACACCGGTCTAGGTGTCTCACCTGGAGATGCTAAATCTACTTTTTTTGCATCCTCCGGTCCGTCATAAGATTCGTTCTCCTTTCTCTCTCGAATAGGTTGGGTTAATACCACCTTCCTATCCTCTATTGTGAATTTCCTATAGTGAGAGGGAACATCCATGTTTTCCTTGATTTTGGCGTTTTCGTCCTCTCGACTCTCAATTTCTGTCGTCCAAACTTCCTTCAGAGTTTTCTTGAGCTCTCTGTACTTGTTTCTACGTTCTAGCTTGGACTCCGTGTGTTCTCTGTTGTGCTTGTTCTTTTCTGATTTTTCAGTTTCAGTTTTCGTTCCATTCCTTTGAACTCGATTTCTTGAGCCTCTTTTGTTTTTTCGTAAGCTCTTTTGATCATTGCCTCTCATTCTTCCAGAAACCTTGTCCTTGACACAATCTTCCGCCTTTACTAGCATTAGGAATTGATTTTTTCCTCTTATTCTAGGCATCGGATTGGTTCTAACCCCCTTTGTTTTTCTCTTTGCTCTATAGCGTTTCTGGCGTTGTTTAGTTTGGTTCAGAAAATCATAAAATAGGACATCCGTTATAGTTTCTTCGTTTCCGCTTGAATTGTCCGTTGACTCGTTGTCTGCTTCATTTTCCCACTTAGGATGATCGGGAATGTCGTGAAACACCTCCTCTTCATCTTCCTTTTCGTTCTTTTCAGTTTCTTTTTCGAGTACAGTTCTCAACATGAAGTACGGAACCACGTCGTACCCGTCCTTGTCGCAAAATTTCGTTGTGGGACCATCCGAAATTGCACAAACATCTAGGGTTGCTAGAATGTGTGTCCATTCTAATGGTTCAAGCGTGTCCTCTGGAAAGGGTTCTCCTATATAAGCTTCGTCTTCGATAGCCCTTTCTAAAACACATTCTTCTCGTTTCAGACTTCCACATTGCGAAGCTCCACACATCCATAACTCCTTGGGTTTACCTAACCAAGCTGGAAATTCGGATCCCGCCAAAGTAGCTGAATCAAACTCTTCCACCGGTGTTCGGTTCACATCTTTGTAGCTATGGTCTTTCAGGTTCACACGTGTAGTGGTTTCCATATTTCTCAGGTATATGTGATCGTAGCCCCAATCCTGGACCATTTTCAACTGTCTCATGAATGGTCTTCCCAGTATGATATCATAGTTATTCTCCTTGCCAAAATCGACAATAGCAAAAGTATGTTCGTATTCAATGCCGCAAGAAGTCACTACGACTTTCTCTAATAACCCCATAGGTTTCTCCATGTGTCCATCTGCTAATTGGAGTTTCAACCTAGTCTTCCTTATTGCTGGTTTCCCCCATTTTTTCCAGATTTCTTTCGTAGCAATGGCTACCCTAGCTCCGCTGTCTAGTATTGCCATCGTCTTCACTCCTTGGAATTCAACTCGTAAGGTTGTATTCCCCTCTTCACCTTCGCAATACTCTCCGACCTTGTTTAAGGGTACATGCTTAGCGTTCTTTTGTGGTTTACTCAGCTCTTGTATACCCTCTTGCAGTCTCGATGTTGGGTCTTTTACCCCAAATTTCTCCAAGCATTTTCCTACAGTGGTCCACATATGTGGTCTTAGCCTCAAAAGCTCAGCTAGAGTGATAGTGCATGTCACTAGTGTTGACAAGATCTCTATCAATCCTTGCGAGTCCATGACTTTTTCTGATGAGATTCTTCGTGAGGGAAGTGCTCTAATCTCGGATTTTGCTTCATAATCTCCTAAGTATGAAGGTAAGGTATTCAGTGAATGAGGTTTGCTCTCCATTATTCTAACAGAGCCCCCATCTCCCCAGTAAGATTGCAGATCCAAGTCCACTTGAGATCCTGCCTCAAATTCCACTATGGGAGGATTCCTGATGTCCTTTTCCCAATTTGTCAGATTAGCTTGGCAACTTAGCTCGTTTGCAAAGTTTGCCTCTCTCACTTGTTTCCAAAATTCATTGTAATCCTCATCTCTTCCGTAAGACCTCTGTATGACTGGATGAAAACTATCTATCTCCTGATCGGTTGTGTTCAACACTATGCGGTCATCCTTGTGTGTATTTTCAGGCTTTTGTGCATTGGGAGTCTTTTCAGCTACCCGTGAAACGATAGTCTCTTGCTGAATTGGGTAATTCGTTCTACAATTAATTGTTTCTTTTGGTGGTTCTAATAAGGCTTGTGCAGTCTCGATCATTTTCTGGCACATTTCAAGTCTCTGCTTTTCCAATTCCGCGTTTGGGTATGTCATCCACCTCTGTTCTTGTGTTTGGTTGTTCTTTAACCTAGCTTCGTAAGCTCTCATCAGTGCGTCCAATGGTTTGTGTACTTTGTCGACTAGCATTGATCCTCCTGAGCTTAAGCTCGTTGTTTCTTTGATACTCTTTTGTTTCGTTCCTTCAGGGCTCATCTCTCGTTTCCCGTTTTGACTCTCAAGTTTTTCTAATCTATCTTTCGTTCGCTTTAGTTCCTCAGCTAAAATAGCGTCTTCACGTTCTTTTCTCATTCTCTCATTTGTGCAATAGAAGAGTGCTCTTGCTCCATCTCCATCTCCATCTTCTTCTTCTTCACCTCCTTGTGTGTGTGTGTATGTGAGAGAGAGAGAGAGAGGGAGAGTGTGTGTGCGATCGAGCATTACGAAGGCACGACGGCGGCGAAGCGGTTGAGCGCGGCACGACTGCAGCTTCTTCTTCATCGCGGCGAGGAATCCACCACGAAGGCGAGCGTAGAGCGGTGAGTGACACACCCTTTGCTCTCTTGAGCTTGCTAGATTAGTCTTGTTGTGTGCTTGGAGCCATTTGTGGCTCGCACACGGTGTATCGGCAAGTCCCTTGCTTCGACAGTGCGGCAAGGAGCGCACATCCTACTATTTGAGAAAATTTAGCTATGAAGCGCCTATAGTATGCACACATACCAATAAATCTTCGTAGCTCATGTAGATTCCTTGGATTAGGCCATGCTTTTATTACCTCTAACTTTGATGGATCCATATAGATACCATCTTGAGAGATAATATGACCTAAGTATTGAATCTCTTGAAGGAAAAATTTGCTTCTCTTTTGGTCAAGAAAAATCTTGTTCTCCCTCAATGCTTGAAAAATCACTTGGAGATATTGGTTGTGTTCCTCCAAGGACTTGGAGTAGATAATGATGTCATCAAAGAACACTCCAATGAATTTGTGGTAGGGTCTAAAGATTTTTTTGCATTAATCAATTGAACGTGGCCGGTGCATTAGTCAAGCCAGAAGGCATGACTAGATATTCATAAAGACCAAACGTTGTGCGAAATGTGGTCTTTAGGATATCTTCATTCACTATCCTTATTTGATGATAGCCCCTGAAGTAGGTAGAGCCTTGTAGCTTATCAAACAGATCTTCTACCCGAGGCACAAGAAATCTGTTTTTGATAGTGATATGGTTTAGTGCTCGATAGTCCACACACATACGGTATGTACCATATTTCTTTTGCACTAAAAGGGCTGGTGAACAGATGGGAGAGGAGCTAGGTCTCACCATCCCTTTGTCAACCAATTCTTGCACTTGTCTCATGATCTCCTCTTGTTGAGCTTGGGAAACTCGATAAGGAGACTTGTTAGGCGGTGAGCTTCCTGGTAGGAGCTCATTTTGATGGTCATCATCCCCTCATTTTGGAAATAAGTCCATAGGGATATCACCGATGAACACATCTTGGAATCGTTTTAGAAAATTAGACAATTCTAACTCTTCTTGATTCCTACCATTTACATTTGTTGAAACATTAGGCCCTTTGACAGAAATCATGTACGCATAAACGGAGCTCTTCATTGATTTATCAAAAGCAAGATGAATTACAGGTGGTATAATACGACCAGACTCACTAGCATCTATACACATGCTCTTTCCCGTGTAGGTGAAGTAGATTCTCCTTTCAGGGAACTTCATGTTGGCAGCCATGCGGTTGAACCATGGTGACCCTAGGATAGCATCCTCATGTTGGAGAGGAGAGATAAAGAAGTCTTCTTTGTCGACATAGCTTTGGACATGAAGACTTAACTTCCCAATCAAGGGAGTAACGGAGGCTTGATGTCCCTTGAAAGGAGTATTGGCAGTTACAACATCTCCCATCTCGAAAGCTTGAATGCTCAACTTGGTGGCCAACTCTGTTGATATGAAGTTGTGAGTAGAGCCAAGGTCAAACAAGATGAAGGCATCATGGTCCCTTACCTTTTCCCAAGCATAGGAGAGAGGTGATCCTTTGCAATGAGCATCCTCTTTTGGAGCTTTGATGGTGGAAGCTCTGGGAGTCTCATTGCGAGCATTTCTCTTGGGGCAAGAACGATAGCCATGTCCTTGCTCCCCACACTTAAAACACTTATGGTCCTTACGTAAAGCTTCAAGATCTTTAGGAGAGATCTTATTTTTACCTTTGTAAACTCCCTTCTCCTTGGAACGATTGTTTTTGTAGTTGTTGGAATTGCCTTGGAAGAATTTTGGGCATTGGTTTTTCCCTTTGCATCATTTTTTATCTTTGCTTTCCATGGGTCACATTCCGTCTTGTTGGAAATTAATGCGCAAAGCAACCATGGTGTGGTGGATTACTTTGGTAATAGAAGCAAGCCGTTGAGAGTTGACGTTGATGGGGGCTTTTCACAAGCCAAGCTCCCATACCCCTCTTCTCTCGTCCCCACCCCATGAAAACCCCCTCTTATGGAGGGAGTGATAAAAAAGCATTGGAAAAAGTAAGAAAAAATAAAGTATGATTATGTAAATATATAAGAAAGGTAAAATAGGCCACCTCATGCCTGCGGGGTAGCCCATCCCCACCTTGCCTCCTTTTTCTTCACTGTTGCCCCGCCGTGTGTCCCTTTTGCTCTCCTCCACTCAAAAGGTCAACCCCCTCTCTCTTCCCCTTGTCCTTTCTCCTTTCTCTCTCCCCTCAAGCTACCCCACCTCTCACCAATAATGCATTATAACTCACCAATAATGCACCCTAACTCACATGCAACTTACCCTATCTTCCAAAATAGTATACCCAAGGTCAACCCCCTCTCTCTTCCCCTTGTCCTTTCTCCTTTCTCTCTCCCCTCAAGCTACCCCACCTCTCACCAATAATGCATTATAACTCACCAATAATGCACCCTAACTCACATGCAACTTACCCTATCTTCCAAAATAGTATACCCCACCCCCTCTTTCTCTCTCCTATCATATCCCATGACCCAAATACCCCCCTCTCTCTCTAAAGGGCGCCATGTCTCTTGTCTTGTAGCTAAATAACCTCCCCCACACTCACACACACTCAGTTTCACTGAAAAAGGTGCCCACAGACCCATCCCCACCCGGTGGTTACCTGATTTTTCTTGTGTTCACACACATCTGCACACAGATTCACCTCTGAACACACTCCCCTCTCTCCCCTCTTGTAATTACTTTATTCTCCATGTCACCGTGCACTTTTTTTCATCAACCCATCTCTCTCTCTTAGTCTCTCTCTCATGAGACTGCTGTTCTGGCACATATACACACAGCCAGACAAGTGGGGCCCACAGTCACATGGCCTATGTAGATAATGATTTCTTCATTTCTAAATTCTAGAATTTCTCCCCCCTCCTCCCCTATATAAAGAGGGGTCACCATCACACAAAAACACACAACATCACCAAAGAACACACTATGCACTGTGTGTGCCTAGTGCACACACACACATCCACACCATCACCATCACCGCAATCACCATGCTTGTCTTGAGCATGACCTCTACACCCTTGGCTATGGAAGATGAAGGGCAACTAAATGAAGGATGATGGCCATAATCCTCGTGCGAGTCTTCACCATCAACTCCCACCTATCCGCCATGTGCTCTACCACTCTCTCCCTTCTCATTCCCCTACCCTATGCTCCCCATTTCATCGCCTAATTCTCTAAATAAAGCTTGAGGTTTTGTGAGTATGTTTTCTTGCCATGTTTTGCCCATGTAAGGTGTGCGGAATCGCCACCTAGTCTTGTGTTTTGGAGTGAGCTTGTGTATGTGTGAAGGGTGTGCGGATTCGCCATCCTTTTGTGGTGCCTAAGTACTAAGCCGCTATACCCCCTCCCTCACTCTCTCTCTCTCTCTCTCTCTCTCTCTCCCTCTCTCTCACTTGATCTCATTCCCTTTCCTCTTCATCATTACTCCCAAGCATCCATCTCTCTTGGATGAAAACTTTGTTATGGTGGTGTGTTGTTTGCGTCCTAGCCGCTGAAGCTAGGTGGTGCCCCCTGTTTGCTTTACCATGACAGGCTCCAGGCGCGCCATTCGGTCCCCGGTGTTTTAGAGGCCGTCGGGGTTCGGGGTTCGCTTTGCTCCCGTCAACGTATTCGGACAACTCTTCAGGTAATCCCGCACAAAATTATTGCTTTTTCTCGGCAAAGTCTATCTTTTAAAAGATAGTAGCCTTGAGATGTAAATCCCAAAACTTGTCTACATACTTGTGGATAGACTCATGAGAGAGAAGCTTCAAATTGCACCATTCGGTGAGCACTTTGTTCTTTGCATCGCTTGTAAGGAATCGCTTCATGATGGAAACTCGTAGAATTTTCCATGTATTTGGGGCTTTGCCTTTGGCACGAAGGCTAGCCCACCATTGACAAGCCGAATTTTGGAAGTGCATAGCTACATGGCATACCTTGGAGGACTCCGTGAAGCCCTCGTCTCCAAAGGCCGCATCAAATTGCTGGATGAAGGCCAATACTTTGTCAGTGGCACCAAAGGCGCCATCATAGGTGAGAAAGAGATATTCTTTTTGAACTTCTTGAGCTTTTGTGAGCTTTTCCATGCAGGGTATGATTTGTGATGTCCTCCCCTCTGGTATTCTCTAGGAGAATAGCCATAGCTTTCATAGAAAGAGGAGAAAGGTGAAGAAGAAGGAGAAGAGAGTGAACTCTTTCTTGCCCTTTTCTTCCTTTGTTTCCTCTCTTCCCTTTCGGAGTGACGAGGAGAAGGACTGCGTGTTGATCATTTCTTCTTTGAAGGAGTTGGTGATTGTCTAGACTGCCGTCTTTGTGGAGCCACATCTTCAGAGGAACTCAAACTTTCATTACTTTGTTCCAAAATGGATTCCTCCTCTCATATGGGAGAGAGCCTTCTTTTGGGGGTCTCTTCAAGAGGCCTCCTGAGCTCTCTCTCCTCTTAGAGAGGAAGGGAAATCCCATAAGCACGAAGTTGTTAAGTAACTTTGGCTTGCAAATCAGGGTTGCCCATAGCTTGCTTCAACCTAGTAACAAGATAATTGACAAACATGGGTGCATCATCATATCAAGTTCATTCTACTCTCTTGGTTATTTTCAGCCATGTTAACAAAATTTGAGTACTTACTTAGTGTATGCTTTGGCAATTCAAATCCTTAATTGCTACTCCTCTTAGCCTTCGAAAATTGGCACTTAAGTATCTACACCCACGGCTTGAATAGTGGGTCTAATATTGTAGAATTGTCAAGGGATAGCTCCTTTCAGACTTCTTATGGCTCAAGAATGGTAAAGTTGTAGGCAAGTCTAAAAAGACTCCATTATTAAGACCGAAGCTCCCAAGGTGTGCACCATATCCCACATAGTGGAATCAACAAAACTGATAATAGATCCCAATCCACTTACCCTAATATAATTGACAAAATCAATCATTAATAGGCTACTTAAGGACCCTTTTCTTAAGCAAGAAAAGAGAAACCAAATGGTCTGATACCAATGTAATGAAAATGGCCTATAAACTTTGAGAGTAGCGGAATTAGGAAATTAAAGAAAGCACTTTTCTGAGAATACTTTATGAGCATAGAGCGTGAACTTAATTGATGTTAGCAACATAAACATAGTATTTAGTTAACTTGGCATGAACAATACTTTTGCAAGAGAAGAGTTTAGAGAACATGACAATAGTTGAGGACCGGATTTATGTGGAGCCGGTCCCACCTCCAATAGGCTTGGGGCGACCATTTATGCTTCAACTAAGAATGGTGCAATTTTGGGGCTACTACCACCTCTACTTGTGGCATAAGGATGTTACCAAGAAGGTCAGCCTCAGGGACTATAGTTATAGAGATATTAATCAAAGCCCAATGGAACACTTTGACTGAACTATAATCCAGGGCAAGCAAATACCTACATGGTTGCCAAACCAAACACATATTTGGATGTGTGGAGTATCCGAATGTGGAAGCCTAAGGAAAAAAGATAGCATCCTAAAGAGGTCAGTAGAGGATAAGAGCTACATTCGGGAGCCATTTCTTGAAGAATTGTTCAAATCATTTGGATGGGACCAAATAGTGGCCAGTCTAGATGTGTGTGTGAATGAGCTTACCCCCACAAAATTTTGTGACAATGAAGGTTTAGACATAATTTTCTTCCAAATGGTGAATGCTATCTTGGAACTAGGGATGGAAAGTGAGGAGATTGAAACTCAAGGAACGATAGATTGCAAGCGCATAGTGGATGAGGTTTCCATCCAAGGTATATACGACAAAAGTAATGAGGGATTCCAAGATTCACAAGACGACGATTTAGAGATTGACGTAGAGGATGAGCTATCGAGTATCTCTGAAAATGAAACTAATACAAACCAACATGAGGCGCTCTTCTATGATTTTCCAAACCAAAAATCAAGAAGACAACAAAGGTATTGAGCAAAACACATGCAAAATTGTTACCATATACATGTGGTAGTGATGTGAGTGAACACACTTAGGACCGCTTGGGCATTTTTTCCCTCTTTAAGGAGGTTTTTTCCCCCGTGCATTGTATATACACCCATCTTCTAAGGCTACCTATCTTTCCATTGCACACTATGTAATACACTCTTTGTTGTGTGCCTTGAGCTTCCTTCATCTTCTCCAAGCTGTGTGTGTTTTCTTGCAATCCTAATTCCAACAATTGGTATCAGAGCAGGTTGCATCCTCCTGGGCTCAATCGTGAGGAGCTCTAGCACACGCCTGCTCACTTTCTCCGATTTTTGTGAGATTTGGCGAGCGTTCATACGTCAACAAAAAATTTGGGTTAGCTTGGATTTTTGATTCGGGCTCATTTCGGCCTTCGTTTCCACTACAGATAGTATTGCACATGCTATTTTGTCATTTTGTGCAAAATTCTATCACTGCCATTTTTTGCATAAAGGTCCCTTATAGTCTTCTACGGTTTGGGCTAAATAGCATGTGTTGTTCCCGTTTTGTTTCTCCTCTTTTTTTCACATTAGATGCAGGCATTTGTTATGGCCGACAACAACACGAATGTGTTCAAGATGTTTGCTACTGAGGATAGACTGGATGGGGACAATTACCCTATGTGGGCTTACATGATGCAACATGTTCTTGTGTCAAAGGGTCTTTAGAATATTGTGCAGAACATTGATGTACGTCCTGGTTTTGAGGATACATGCGATGTTGAGGATGTCGTAGGTCTTGCTGCAAGGATTGCTACTGTTAGAGTTGTTTTGTCTACATCAGAACAAGCTCGTTGAGATGTAAAAGATGCCCAAGCTCATGCATTGATTGCCTTGTCTGTGAAGCACACTATTACTCCTCACATTCATTCAACAAAATTTGCAAAATAGGCTTGGGATATTCTAGATGGTCTTGATGCAAGTCGCAATGAGGCTAAAATTGCATTGCTCCGTAAAGAGCTGGAATCAAAGATTATGCATGAGGAAGATGATATGGACACTTTCCTTGCTGGTGTCAAGGATATCAATGAGCAACTTATTTCTGCAGGTTCAGTCTTTTGAGACAGTTCCCTTGTGTAGACTGTTCCTGATGCCTTGCTAGACTCTTACTAGACTTTTGCTAGTACTTGGAGACTTATGATCCAAGGAAATCCTAATGTTGTCAAGTTTGACACATTGTGTACATTTCTGTTGCAAGAGTCACTTTCAAGAAAAAACAGGACTAGAGAGGGTGCAGTTGAACAAGCTTTTATTGCTGCTTAAAGAAAGGGTGGTAACAACAATGCAACCACTTCTTATGATTCTTTTGCGAGTGGAAAATCACCTGTTTCTAATGCTTCTGCTGGCAGCAATTCATCTGGAAATCCTAGTAATAAGGGCAAAAAGAAGATGCGTTGCCATTATTGTAAAGCTAATGATCACTTGATCAAGCATTGTCCTAAGTTGAAGGTCAAAGAGGCTAAGAAGAAAGAGGGTGGTTCCACTGCAAATGCTGGATCCACTACAAGTACAGCTATTGTTGAGTCTTCTATGAAAGGAGACTGTGATGCTGATGTTGATGCAGAATGGGCTATTATTGTAGAGTGTACCTATAATCCTATTGTCCATGATGCATGCATGTCAGTGATGCTGCGGATTCACATGTGTGGTGTTTTGACAGTTATGTGTGCCACCTATGTACTAAATAGGTGTCCTACAAAAGCTTTGCTATTTATTACTTTATATGAAGCATGGCTTGATAGAAAGCCTTCTATTGAGCACATGCGTGTTTTTTGCTATTTGGCATATGCTTTGGTGCCACAAACACATAGCAGAAAATTGGATGAGAAGGCTGTCAAATGTATTTTTGTTGGTTATAGTGTTGAAAGCAAAGGTTACATGTTGTATCATCCACAAACAAAGCATATTTTGGTTTCACGGGATGTTGTGTTTGTGGAAGATTCTGTTCAGCCCTTGCCGTCATGTACTAGAGACGGTAATGTAAGCTCACGAGACATTTATGACACTTTATTGCCTCTTTTCAGTGGTAGAAGTACAAATGTAAGTTCCAATGAGGCAAATGTACAGCCTATGGGGGTTTCTAAAGATGTTATCGATCAGCCTATTACTGATGCAGATGTACACGATGTACTTAATGAGGAAAGGGCTAAAAATGAGCAGGCTAAAGGTATGCCAAAATGGCTGGTGCATACATTGCATGAAAGTAAATTGGATGCACCTTTGTCTAGTCGCACTCGCTCAGACTCTCGCCATGCATCTTATGCATCAAAATTTTATGCTTTGTCTGTGTCTAGCTTACATGATGTTGAGGAACCTCTATCTTTTGATGAAGGACGCTACTGACCCTAACTTTAGAGACATAATGTCAGTCTTGGCTTTGGGGAAGAAAGAGGAACCATTCACCTTGTAGGATGGTTATCTTCTCCACGGCAACAGGCTATGTGTTACCCACTCCCTTCGTGAGAAAGTCAGGTTTGAATCCCATGATCCTCCCTATGTGGGGCATAGAGGCATTCAACCTACTCTCCAAGGAGTAGAAATGTACTTCTATTGGCCTACCATGAAAGTGGACATACAAGAGTATGTTTCGAAATGTGTAGTATGCCAAAAGACCAAGAATGATAGAGGGAAGCAACCTGGATTACTCCAACCATTGCCTATCCCAAATTCACCATGGGAGAGTATATCCATGGATTTCATCTTTGGATAGCCCAAGTCTATCCATGGGAACACAGGAATATAAACAAGAGTCGATAGGTTTAGTAAGCAAGCACACTTTATTCCTATCAAAAAAACTATTAAGGCACACCATGGATTGCCAATAGATTTTCAAAGCATCATGGATTGCCAACATCCATCGTGTCAGTTAGAGATCCTAGAATGACCGCCAATTTTTGGAAATGTCTCTTTGAAAATATAGGTACCAGATTGAATTTCTCTTCGGCCTATCACCCGCAAATGGATGGCCAAACTGAGATAGCCAATCTTACGATACTCAATCTGCTAAAGACTTATGTTATCGAAGTAGATCAACGCTCACAATGGAAAAAGTAGTTACCTCTTGTAGAGTATGCCTATAATAATACTGTACATACTTACTTCTACAGGAAAAGCACCTTTTGAAATAATCGAGGGAAGACCTAAAAGTCCCTTGCTACTTAAAGTACATGGGAAGATCTTCGTTGCGGACGAGTATAGCCGTGAACTACAAGAACCTTTTCAAAAGATTGAGGAGGCTATATCCATCTCTCAACAAAGGAAATAAGCTGTTGCTGACAAGAACAGAAGGGCCTTAACGTTCAAAGAAAATGATTGGGTCTTACTTAAGTTTCCTAAGGCGTGATTGAGGCAAACGATGGGCAAAAATCCTATGGGCCATCAACAGTATTATGCTAAGCTAGCAAAAAGATATTATGGTCCTTTCCAAATCTTGAAGCCCATCAATGAGATGGCTTATCAACTCAAATTGCCCAACCATTGGCTCGTACACAATGTTTTTCATGTGAGCCTACTTAAGCCCTACAAAGGAGAGCCACCAGGTGAACCAATTGTTGAAGACCCTCCCAAAATCAAAGACCAAGAAGAGGTGCTACAACCCAAATATATCCTTCGGCATGAAGACAAGGTACTACGAAATGGTTAGATTGTCGGACGGTATCTTATTAAGTTCGAAAATTATCCTTTTGAAGATGCTAGATGGATTCAAGGAATACAACTTAAGGATTTTTTGAACCTTGTCAATGCTTACAATGCTACATTAGAGTAAGCAAATGTACAAATTTCTTCTAAATGACCAATGTTTTTGTCTTTTAAGAGTAGTTCTCTTTTTATTGTGCACAAATTTAAAAATTGTATGCATGCTTAGAATCATGTTTGTGATGATGATGTCTCTCAAGCACCAAGTAGAATTTGTCACTCTACTTGGGAGAATGAAATGGACTAAAGAGCAGACATGCTTGCGATAGCTATGTCTCCCAAGCACCAAATGATTAGTCATCCATCTTGGAAAGATGTCATAGGGTAAAAAGGGATCCTCTACCCGCTAAGCAAGATTTACTAATGACTAAGGCTTTATCTCTTCTACCTCATAGTTGAGGATGACTATGATTTTAAGAGAGAGGTAATGTCATAAAATCTAATATCTATCCAACCCAAACGATTTTCTCATATTAAATTGATCATTTAATGTGGGAGAATAAATGGGAATAAGGGTTAGAATATAGACATGTGATTTCAGATCTATCTCAACATGGGGCCAATGGGAAAGGGGTCCAAATGAGAGATGGTCTGTCAAAGAGCAAGGCTAGCTAATGGAGCTTAAAGAACTTAGGCTTAGCTTCATTAAATACCTCCAAAGGTTAGTGTTAAAAATTCCTTTGACCTTAGGTAACCTAGGGCCGAGTTTGAGGTGAAAACCCGGCCCAAGCTTGAGGTGCTTGTCGTGCTTGAGGTGCTTGTCATGCTTGAGATGCCAGGGTTGTACTTGAGGTGGGAACGTGGCCCAAGCTTGAGGGGCTTAAAGGCCAAGCTTGTGGTGGGAACCGAGCCCAAGGTTGAGGGGTTTGAGGTGTCAAAAAATTCAACAAGTATCCCTACAAGGAGTTGGTGAGCCCTACAAGTTGGGAGCATGAGAGAGAACACACACACCCTCACTCAAGGCAAACCTAGGCCAAGGAGGCAACAAGGACACATGTCAACCTCCTCCTCATGTTGCCCTCATTGTGTGCGTAAAGCCTATTGGTTGGCCTCCCAAGGGGTCCAATGATAAATTAGCTAAATATAATTAATTTTTAAAAGCATTTATCAAGTCCTCTCTCTCAAAGGGGAAGGGGGACACTTGTCCCAAGGCTACCCTTGTTGCTTGATATGCCCTTGCATGTGGTTGGCTAGGCCCGGAGAGGTCCAATGATCTTCAATCATGAGCTACAAGGGGGGGTCAACCAAAGCAAGCTAGGGGGTTTGCTTGAAGGGTATACTCTCCCACACACTCTGATTGTGTGAAGTGCAAAGTGTAAGAGCTCCATCTCCTTATCCAATCTAGCAAAGAAGTTGAGAGCCTACACCAACACTGTTGACTATGGAATGCAAATACAACCAACAGCCATGCTTCAATGCTTAAGCTTTCCATCTTCTCCATCTTCTTTACTATGCTATTATCTATGCTAGCAAAAAGAGCGATGATAAGTGAGGAACTAATTATTTCTCCTATGAAATGTTTCTTCTTCCTTTTTCCTACCCCATTTCCCGCTAGCTCTCTCCACCTTTGAAGGTGTTTGAGGCCTTGAGATAGTTAATGCTTTTTGAAAATTTTATGTTATGCTCATGATGCATGAATCTTTCCATCTTCATTGCATTACCTAGGTCACAAGGAACACAAATATTGTATTGTACTAAGTCTCTCTTGATGGGAGAAAATATGATACAAATGCCTATTGGAGGGGGGACCGCCGGCTCCACATAAATCCGGTCCTCAATTGTTGTCATGTTCTCTAAACTCTCTCTCTTGCAAAAGTATTGTTCTTGCCAAGTTAACCAATTGCTATGTTATGTTGCTACCATCAATTAAGTTCACCCTCTATGCTCACAAAGTAATTTCACAAAAGTACTTTGTCTAGCTACTCTCAAAGTTAATAGGCCATTTCCATTACAAAGTACACTGTGGATTACATGGAAAAATGTGTCTTGTCAGAGAAGATGAGTAGATTTAGACAAATGTGAATTCAAACTGAAGTTAAAAACTATATGATAATTGAGAATCACCTCTACAAGCGAGGAAGTCATAACAACTTGCGAATTTGTGCCACAAAAAGTGAGTACATGCTGATTCTTGAGCAAGTTAATGCCGAACGGACGGCAAACATTTTTTCGCACGTAAGACTGTGAAAGCAATACTTCTTGCAGGAATTTTGTGGCCAACCTTGTTCATGGATGCTGAACAATATATAAAACATTTTGACGAGTGCCAACATACCAAAGCGCCTATGCTATGAGATGAAATGCCGTTATGACCTATGATATGAGCAAGGGCTTTCGCCAAATGGGGGATAGACTTTGTTGGAGCTATTACACCTCCTTCATATAGGATGTATGCTCAATATATAATAGTAGATGCAGATTATCTAGCCAAGTGTGTAGAAGCAAATGGGGGATAGACTTTGTTGGAGCTATTACACCTCTTGCATATAGGATGTATGCTCAATATATAATAGTGGCTACAAATTATCTAGCCAAGTGCGTAGAAGCAAATGGGGGATAGACTTTGCTAGAATATAGGACGTATGGTCAGAAAATAATAGTGGCTACAGATTATCTAACCAAGTGCGTAGAAGCAAAAGCGATACAAAGAAATGATGCACGAACAATAACAAAGTTCTTGTAGGAGAACATCTTTACAAGATACGAGCTATCGATTGAGATAGTAAGTGACAAAGGGACTCACTTCCTAAATAATATGATTGAATTCTTGTTGAAGGAATTTATGGTGCTTCATAGTAAATCAGCGCCAGATCACCCTCAAGAAAACACACAAGCCTAGAGCACAAACAAAATTCTAAGCAAAGTGCTCACTAAAATAGTGGATGAATCAAGAGTAGACTAGGACCAAAAGTTGCATTCATCTCTCTGGGCGTATCGAGTTGCATACAAAACAACAATTGAAACAAAATTTTTCAATATGGTGTTTGGGATTAATGCCCTACTACACGGGTATAAAAACGACCACCCCTGATGAAAAAACGGGATTAAATGGGATTTTTACAGGGATTATTTTTATAAAAAGTGACACCGTATGGGAAAGTCATAATTATGTCGTGACATCACGATGCAACATAGTTTAGTCACATTGACATTAGTTGTCCAAATATTGTTCAATTAATCAATTTTCACTGCAAAAATTGAAGGGTAAAGGCCAGAGTTGACCACCAAAAACTGTGCCAACATGGCTGGAGGAATTTCAGCCCCCAAAGATGTACACCACTTTGTCCATAACGCATTGAATGCCTTCACAAAGTCTTCTATGGTCTGGCCTTCACCGTGTACCAAGCCTTGAATAGACTTACCTTTTGTGGGTCTTCCACTTGTTGAAAGTGTGTAAGAAAAGCATGCATCACCATTTCATAAGTCATAACTTGAGGAGGTTGGGCTGATTGTAGCTTCTTTTCGTAGCCTTCCAACCATTCCCTAGCATCTTCCTTTTAACAGAAGTAGAAGATTCGTAGCACCAATGCTGGGTCTTGCTTATCACCACTAGTAAGAAGGCAAGCAAACTCCATTCGCTCAATGAAATCTTTGGAACTTTCATTCGATTTCCCACTAAACTCCAAAAAACTAAATGCCATGTCTTCCAAAACCTGTAAACTGAAGGTAACTTGAAGTGATTCCTTGATGGCGGGCACCAAAACACTGTCAGAAAACAAGCAAACTGGAACACCTCTATAGCAATGTCACCCAAGAGCGTTGAAATAGCACTACAAGAATCCCAAAAGCTTTGGGAAACCCCTTCGAAACACCACAAATCCAACAAGAGTAGTCCCCTTGGGAATTTACTGGCCGTCGCCCACCCAAGAGACTATGTCTCTAAGAAGGAAGAAACCTGTTTAGGCACGGAATTACGGACGTCGCCTACCAATGCTTTTGAAAACAAAGATTTCCCCTTCATCAAAAACTACTTTAAAACTCCCCCTTCAAAGCATACATCACCCACAAGACGTATGGGTTTCCACAATTGAACCTACATAGTTTTGCCCCAAAGCTGCCATACAATGTAGGCTGCAGAGAACATACCATAACTCCAAAACCCCAACTCCAAAAGACATGAATTCAAGCTTCAAAAAATCTCTGCAAACTTTGCAACAAAATTTCTAAAATCCTTCAAATCGAACCCACGCACAACTATATGCAACATTAACGCGAACAGGATGCTGTAATAGGAAGACTAGGTATAGAGAGAGCTAGTCGAGGGCAAAAAACAAAACATAAAGAGCATGAAGGAGTCCCAACAACCAAAAACCAGCAAAAAGCTCACACTTTCCTGAAATTTTTTCACTTTGTACATGTATTTAAGTTATGTACAAGTCTCCTTTCAAAAAGCTCACTCACGGGCACTTAAAGTAACCCAACATCTATCACTAGAGTAGTGAATTGCAGTGCATGTACATGTGCTTGCTAAAGCAAGCTAAAACCCCCACAAAAATAAATCCCACACACACTTTTGACATTGGGCGTCATGTCCGTATGTACTTGACCGATGGTTTGGCGTTTGACATAGAGGGTGCACGAGACATTTGTTTGTCTTTGCCAATGGTGCGTCATACACGCTACGGCAT
This sequence comes from Adiantum capillus-veneris, assembly GCF_014529385.1. NCBI lineage: Eukaryota > Viridiplantae > Streptophyta > Polypodiopsida > Polypodiales > Pteridaceae > Adiantum > Adiantum capillus-veneris. Next base: position 99,648,510 of record NC_140960.1, on the reverse strand, counting down.
GTGTGCAATGTTCCTCAGGTGAGATAGAGCTTGATATCAGTGAGACAGTTGGTAGCTTTTGGGTGTCAGACATTGCTTAGAGAGCAATTTGTCCAGATGCATTGCGGTTCACTAGTGATTGCTAGAGGAGCCCATAGTAGCCTGGTATATCATATGCTGTGTCTGAGGTACGAGACGGCGTAGTCTCAATTTTTTTGTTGGCATGCTTTGAGCGAGAGACAAGACGTGTCTTTTTCTCTAGTGATCTCCATCATGCTCAGGAGACAAAGCATTTGGCTATGTAGGACATGCCAGTAGACTCTGTAGAGACAGAGATAGAGCGATAGTGCTCTAGTGAGACACGACAGGTGTTGTCAAACTTTGTGCACGCAAAGGTAGAGCAAGTATGCTCCCTAGAGACACAGATAGAGCTGACATATATGGAGTTGTTTGATATGCTCACGTTAGAGGTTGATGAGTTGGTACCAGGATGCACAGTTTTGCTTATGGGTCAGAGGGTTGTAGCTTCCCCAATGTCGGTGTTGACACATCCATACGTGATGGGTAGTTCTATGATGTAGTAATTGCAGATAGCATAGGGGAGGCGAGTACAACCAGGTTCACACAAATTTCGTCAGCGTTCGGGCGTCTCATGTTTGACTTGTTAGTGTCGAGGCCCGATCTAGCAGCTACAGTGGAAACATTTGCAGCAGGGATAGTCAGTCGTATGGTGACTGGCACTAGCATGATGCTTTGTGGAGCTTTGCAGATCATATAGAGTTGTCTGCGAGATTTACATGCACGCTCTAGTGTGGGTACGTACACTAGCTTCCCACCAGAGCCGATACGATTGCGTGTAGATCTATAGAGTGAGCCAGTGGGCGTAGGTTGAGAGAGTCTTTCACCTATTTTTTTGTACATACTAGTAGTTTAGCTAGTAGGTCTCACTTATCAGTGCATCGCCTTTAAGTGGGAGATTGTTGGGGTAAAGGCGCTCCACCTTTTGCCCACCCGGACGTCCAATGTCTGTCGCCTGTCCACGTGTGTACATACCCTTATTCTTCATTACATATGAGAATAAGTAGCTCCTCATCAATAGTTCTTGAGGCTGTTCCACCCACATCGGCTTGTGCTTCTCCCCTTCCCCGCACGCACCGCATCACGCATGCATGCACGCATTAGTGCACACGCGCACTCACATCGTCGCCAACTGCTTTGAACTTCATCTTGCAACATGTCCTTGGTCCCGAACAATGATTAATGCATAGTCACATCCTAAAAACTTCATACATTGTTAAACACATTCCAAAACCATGTTAAACTTCAAAAACTTCCAAATGGCATGCTTTCCAACTGCTCAATCTGGTTTAGAACTGACCCCTAGCAAAACTTCCAAATGGCATGCTTTCCAACTGCTCAATCTGGTTTAGAACCGACCCCTAGCAAAACTTCCTGTGGCAATAACTTGACATCAATTGTTGATCAAAAGAAACTGACAAGCCCCACATGATGAGCTCTACACATTTGTATACTGAAACCGGCTTTGACCACCTGTCTCCACCTCCCCTGGCCGTTTGCAATCACCTCAAGCTTCAAACTGCCATATCTTGCAATCTACAGCTCCGTTTGATGAGCCATCTTGATCACCTGACTCAACACTTCAAGCTCCACATTTCTAAGCCAAAAAATGCATCTCAAACCTCCTTCATATGCCACCCAAACTGGCCCTTTCTGGAGACCTTCTTGGCCTATAAATCGCATCAGCCATACACATCCGCTGCTACCTATCTCTACCCATGACCCTTGTGCCTCCTCAAGCCCTTTGCCTTGCATCTACAAGCTTATGCATACTTGCTTGTGCCATCTTCTATGGTCCACACACTTTGGCTGCACCATCATTGCCCAACCCCCTTGTTGAACATTTATGTTTGACCACAACTACGCTTTAAAATTCCAATTAGGAGCATCAGCCAGCTCCTACGTGGGGGCATCAGAAGATGGATAGGGGGAAAAGGGAACACATTCGACACACAAAAAATACGCCCCTCTATAGCCCAGGATAATCACTGCACCCCTGACCACTAGACTTCACCTTCAAAACTCAATAATCTCGTAGTGGGCAAACCACCATTTGCACAGAACTACACACTCGTGCACCCGTTGCGACACCACAAACACCACCAATCACCCTATCCAGCCCGATTCACCGTCTTTAACACACACAACCTTCCTCAATCCCTCTATGCACAACAGACTTCGGGGGGCCACAACTGCCGACACACACCCGAGAACACATGCACACAAGGAGAGAAGAGAAGGGGGAAGGGAGAATTGACACTATTGGACAACAATGATCTTCATAACATCTAAATGATGCCATATACAATGGATTCCAAGCCGACACAAGCATCGACGAGCACAACACATACCTTGGTAGCCCTCTTGGCTCCGCATGAGCTTCACTCCTCCATGGCCGCATCTCAACCATACACCATGGCCTCTCCCATCAAAAAATGGCAACCCCCCCCCCCCCCCCCCCCAATTTTTTTTTAAAAACCCTCTATATGAGATGTCTAAGGCTTCCCCAAGGAAATAAAATTGTTTTCTACCTTGTGCAACTCAACTTGAGCTCTTTCTTTAAAATCTTATCTCTTCCACACACTTGGCATCCCCATTTTGGCCCCCTATGCATGCTTGCCACATTGGCAAGTGGTCACCCTTAACAGCACATGGATCACATCCCTTAGCCACCAACTCGATCTCTCTCTCTTACATTATGCACATGATACACCTCCTAAAGCCGTCCCTGTCCCACTGGGACCCCCCTCTCTCCAAAAAGGTTGGGCTCCATTTAAGGCACGTGAGAAAGAGCCCGTCGGCAATGCCACTACATCACCTGCTACATGCCAGCGGGGTTTCCCACAACAGCCAAAAGGCACCCCTGCTCGCCACAACACACAACCGCGTAGTGCCGTGAACCGCCCCTACCATAGCTTGTGAGCAAGGGAGCTTTCTCCCCCCACTCGGATGCTCAAGAGAGGGCACACTTGTGGCCTATGTACCCCACCCTCCGGTCTTCAGAACCTGCATGGCGCTCAGTCCTTCACCCTCCACAAGCCCTCAAAGTTCACAAGCTCCTCAAAGAACTTCAAAGCAACCTTTTTATCCCCAACTTGACTGAAATTTCAGTTTCGTGCTTGGTACCTCGATGATTGGGCCATAAAATCCCACCAAAATTTCAACTCTCTGGCCTTGAACTCCACCCATCTCCACTTCACTTTGGCTTCATCGAGCCCATCAATGAAGCTGTCCCAAAACTAGAAAAAACATATGATAATGCATCGTTGCCAACTGCTTCGGACTTCATCTTGCAATATCTCCTTGATCCAACCTCCGATTAACGCACAGTCACTTCGTACTAACTTCATACGTTGTACACCACATTCCAAAACATGGTGAAGCTTCAAAAACTTCCAGATGGCATGCTTTCCAAAGCAAACAAACCGGTTCAAAAACGACCCCTAGCAAAACTTCATCTGGCAATAACTTGACATCTAGGACATTAATCATCGATCTAAAAAGACTGACAAGCCCCACAAGATGAGCTCTATACATTTATATATTGAAACTAGATTTGACCACCTGTATCCATCTGCCCTGTCCGTCTCAGATCTGCAATCACCTCAAGCTTTAAATTACCATATTTTGCAATCTACAACTCCATTTGAAGAGCAGTCTGGACCACCTAACTCAGCACTTCAAGCTTGACATTTCTAAGCCAAAAACCTGCATCTCAGACCTCCTTCATATGCCACCCTAATTGGCCCTTATTGGAGACCTTCTTGGCCTATAAATCGCATCAACCATACACGTCCGCTGCTACCTGTCTGCCTAGGACCCTTGTGCATGCTCAAGACCTTTGCCATGTATCTGGAAGCCTGTGCATACCTGCTTGTGCCAACTTCTATGGTCCACACACTTTGGCTACACCATCATTGCCCAATCCCCTTGTTGAACATTTATGTTCAACCACAACTATGCTTTAAACTTATAATAGGAGCATCAGATAGCTCCTCCGTGGGGGCATCAAAAGATGGATACGGGGAAAGGGGAACAAAATTGGCACACAAACAAGACGCCTCTCTATAGCCCAGAATAATCATTGCACCCCTAACCACTAGAGTTCACCTTCAAAACTCAATAATCTCATAGACAAACGACCGTTTGCACAAAACTACACACTCAAGCACCCGTTGCGACACCACCAATCACTCTGTCCAACCCGATTCACCGCCTTCAATAGACTTTGGAGGGGCACACCTACCGAGACACACCCGGGAACACATGCCCACAAGCATAGAAGAGAAGGGGGAAGGGAGAATTGACACAATTGGACAACAATGATGTTCATAACATCTAAACGACGCCATATACAATGGACTACAAGCCGGCACAAGCATCGACGAGCTCAACACATACCTTGGCAGCCCTCTCGGCTCCGCACGAGCTTCACTCCTCCATGGCCTCTCCCATAAAAAAATGGCAACCCCCCAACCCCCCAACCCCCCCCCCCCCCCCCCCCCCCCCCCCCCCTTCCACCCCCAAATTTAAAAGAAAACCCTTTATATGAGATATCTAAAGCTTCCCCAAGAAATAAAACCCTTTATATGAGATATCTAAGGATTCCCCAAGGAAATTAAATTGTTTTCTACCCCGTGCAGCTCAACTTGAGCTCTTTTTTTTAGAATCTTATCTCTTCCACAGACTCGGCATCCCCATTTTGGCACCGTGTGCATGCTCGCCACATTGGCAAGTGGCCACCCTTAGCTGCACATGATCACATCCCTTAGCCACCAACTCGGCCTCTCTCTCTCTCACACTATGCACATGATACACCTCTTAGAGCCCAAGGAAACAGTCACGGTGCCGTGACTGTCTTAGTGGTGGTTGGGCGCCATTTAAGGCACGCGAGAACAAGCCCGTTGGCAATGCCATGTCATCACCTTCTATGCACCAGCCATGCCGCCTGCAACTGCCAAAAGGCACCCCCACATATCACAACACACAATTGCGTAGCATCGTGAAACGGCCCCCGCCATAGCTCGTGAGCATGGGAGCTCTCTCCCTCCCCCACTAGGATGCTCAGGAGAGGGCACATTTTTGGCCTATGTACCCCGCACTCCGGTCTTCAGAACCCGCATGTGGGATTTACCCTACTACATGGCGCCCGGTCCTTCACCCTCCACAAGCCCTCAAAGTTCCCAAGCTCCTCAAAGAACTTCATAGCAACCTTTTATTCCCAACTTGACTGCATTGCAGTTTCCTACTCGGTACCTTGATGATCAGGCCGTAAAATCCCACCAAAATTTCAACTCTCTGGCCTCGAACTCCACCCATCTCCACTTCACTTTGACTTCGTCAAGCCCATCAACGGAGCTGTCTCAAAACTAGAAAAATTTGTATCCACTTGCCCTGTCCGTCTTAGATCTGCAATCACCTCAAGCTTCAAACTGCCATATCTTACAATCTTTGTTTTGGTTGTATCTCACAAATCACTATGAATCAGGCCAACCCCTTTAAACCAAAGATTAAACACATCATTTAGAACATTTTCTCTCATGGGTGTCATGAAAACATTCCGCACGAGCAAAGAGTTATGGTAAAAAAATAGCTTGTTGTCCATTGCACTGTCAAAATTTTGGACCCCATGCTCCTTGGAGAACCACTATATAGACTCATCGCATAGCGAACCCACTTAGTCAAATCAGAACCTTGATTAAACTTGATGATAAATTTAATTAGGTCAAAGAGATCACTTTGTGAGTGTGAGTTCTTAACAGTTCCATGTACGGGTTTACCTACGTGTATAGGGGTGCTACCAAGGGGGAGTACCATATGACATCGTGAGTTGGATGAGCTATTTATATATAATTTTTGGTTTTTTTTCAATTGTTTGATGTCCATAAACTTATATGGGGATATATGGTTAGCTAACCTGAATCGTACGGGCATATATCAATAAAGTGGCTTTTCTTTTCGTGTTGTCGTTTGTTGCATGAGTTTCATATGGGCAAAGTGATGTGATAAGGTGTTAGTCTATATTATGGTCTGAGCTTGATGCATTGTTTTGAGGTGAAATACTCTCATTCGTGTGTTATGCATGCACCAAAAATGGCAAAAATTTGTTTTTCGCATATATGTGAAGTTCTGGTTTATGGTTGATCAAAGTGACAGGGTTGTTTTGCATCATGTTTATATTGATGTAATGATTTCATATGATGTATGGAATCTCACAGATGGATGTAGATGCTTCATGTGCATGTGCATGTTTCTTTCCACCCTTCTAGGTCAAAACTAGCTATATGTACTAGGGGGGTGAGGTGCAATCATAGTGCATGACTTATGCATGATTGGATATTGTCAAAGCTGGATTTTGATATCATGATTAATTGTTGGTCGGACTTATTTCATGCATAAAAATTTCATGTCTTAAGGGCCATGTGCGTGGGCTCAGTTTGATTGCAGTAGATATGTGAAACTCCAAGTGTTGGAGTCGGTTCAGTATGGAATATGGATTATGGTCAAGGGCTGAAATCCCTCATGGATTATGGTTGTGATTTTGATTGTGAAAACCGGTGTATCTCTTGAATCTTTTCTTGGGAATTGGTTGTGCTGCCAAAATTTTTGCAGCCATTGTATGTGCTAAAGTGGTTTTGCAACATTGGATGTGCACCACCTTGAGTTTGATGGAGTGTTCACCCTTGTGATGTGATTGGATTATGGTTTATGGTTTTGGATTGGATCATGAAGTGATTTTGATGGTTTATGGTGGATGTGTAAGGATAGAGACCCTATACAGTCTTACTATTTGGAAAAGATTGTTTGTGCATAGGGAAGATGCTATTATGATTGGATTCATGTGTTATGTTTCTCATGGCATCGTAGCTGCAAGACTAGGATCACCTACATCGCTTAGCCTTAAACAAAAGGATTGATGAATTGAGGATTTGGTAGATCGAGGGTGTTTCCTAGGTATTCTTTTTTCGTTAGGTTCATCTCCACGGTTAGTGCGTCGAGGGTTGAATGACCTACATGGCTAATTGTGCGCTCCTTGTCGCACTGTCGAAGCAAGGGACTTGCCGATACACCGTGTACGAGCCGTTCTAACTCCTCAAAATTTCTCTCACATGCAAGGCTCTCTATCAAATCCCATTCGCAAGAAAGTATAGGGTAGCATACGTAGAACACTTGAGGAAAAGACAAAGGGTACCTTTCATCAAAATAAGAAGTGCATGCCTCTGGTGAAGTAGCCATTTCTGACAAGACAGATAGATTTGGTTAGGCCTTTAAAACATAAGAGTTGTTTTTGTGTGTTGCTTGAATTGACACGGTGAATTTGGACTTATATGTAAGATCTGATAGGGTGCTCTCTCGTTGCTAGTCGCTCTTGCTCTTTACTATTTTTGTTTTTTGTGAGTATAAGGCTATATATATACATTCCCAAAGATTGGAATTGAGAGGTCAGGGAGGAAGGTTGAGAGGGGAGCGAGTGAATGATTGATGTTAGCAAACACTCCCCCCTTCCTTGGGTAGATCATACCTTTTGGAATGAGGTCGCCACCTTTTGAAACCAATTGTTCCAAGTTGTTATGGGTGAAGGTTTTAACCAATAGTTTTCGACCGCCCTATGCGTTTCATCTAGTTGCAAGGGTGGTAAGGTACTCTCCCATGATTTTATTTGCAACGTTGTTGTAGGTGGTGAACTTACCCCGGGAGGTGCAAACTCTTTCGTGTTTGTATGGATATGTACAGTGGTAAGTGGAGGTTGTGTCGAAGCTTCTATTTGCGTATAGGAACTACATGAAGAGCAAGAAGCTTCATTTGATTTCCCTGTTCTTGAGCTAGGTGGAACAATTCGTTCTTTCTTTGGTACCCAAACTAGCTCTAGATCGGGTGTGTAACATTCCATGATTTTTTCCTTTCCGCGATTTTCAATTTGTTTTGGAGCCACCGAATTGGGTTTACATGGGCCAGGTGACAGGTAAGAGTCCACTTTACGTTTGGGCACCTAGATTTGATCATTTCCTTCATAGTATCCTTGGGCTTCCAATAGTCGTTTAGGAATCCAACGCAACGTTTCTTTACATTTCTTGGATTGAGTGGGACGGTTCTTACTAGGTTTCCGTTTTTTTGCATCAACCATGCTCACTACAGGGGCTTTAGGGACCCACTTGTATGTTTTATGTGTTATATTAGGATGGTTCTTGTGTGTCTCAAGCTTTCTTTCAACTACATCAGTTGAAGCTCTAGAGAGTTGGGCTATGGGGACGTATGGTTCAACCTTCTGGACATGCAATGTCTTGGGTTTTATTTCCTTAGGCAATATCTTAGGGACTATGGTTTGAGTGGTAGGGCTAAGAGTTTGTTTTTGCGTTGTAGCACCCCCAGTCCCCCAATCAATAGTGCATTTGGTGGCTATCATCCACGTGCGGCCTAGGTTTATATTACCCTCCATAGTTCCAGTAGGCATGACCAAAAAGTCTTGAGCTACAATTCCATTGTCATAACTGACAGAAGTGTGCCAGATTCCAAAAACCTTAGTTTTTTTCTTGTTGACACCCTTGACTTGGATAATACTCTCAGATAGAGGTGGCTTCCCTAATTGACACCACACCCCATAGGATAGCAGATTATATTTAGCACCCGTGTCCAATAAGGCATTATATAGCACTTTTCCATAGGCACTGTTTAACTCAATAGGGTATCGTAGAGGTGTGTCAGAGTCCAACCCATCCTCTTCGATTTCGACGTGGAATGCATTTGTGACTCCAAGGTTAGCCTCTCGTTTTTGTCTTATACGTTGTTGTCGCTCCTTAGCCTCAGCTTGAGCTTGTATCTTGTTTAACTCGGTTTGTGCTTTGGCAGCCTTTTTTTGATGAATGGCCCGTAGTTCTTCTTGGCTTAAAGGATCATAATATCTTTTGAATTTACTCCCATTGAGGAATCCAATGGTTTCAACTCCATCAAGAGTTTCCACACGAAGGGTACCTTGTGGGGTAATTTCACATACTCTATATGGTCCTTTACTAGCATATTTCAACTTTTTCTTCTCTTTATGTACTCCATACATAAGGACTTTATCACCAACTTTGATGTCCTTGTCCTTCACATGGCGATCAAACCACTTCTTTCTCCTATCCTTTTCCACAAGAGCATTTTGCACAGCCAACTGTCTCTCTTCGTCTAGTTTTTCTAAGATATACAAACGCTCGGTTAAGGGGTTACCATTCCATCCTTCTTGCGAAGCTACCCTAAGACTAGGAATGACAAACTCCCAAGGCATAACCGCTTCTTGGCCGTATACCATTTTGAATGGCGTACAATTAATAGCCACTTTATAAGCAGTACGATAAGCCCATAGAGCAGATGTCAACTTCAAATCCCAATCAGTGCGATGAGCTTCTACCGTCTTGGTTAAAATAGAGATTAGAGTCTTGTTGGTGCTCTCGGCTTGTCCATTAGCTTGCGGGTAATAAGGTGTAGACTTATGGTGGGATATCATAAAGGTCGTGGTAAGCTCTCTTATTACCTCATTTATAAAATGGGTACCATTATCACTAACAATTTCAAAAGGGCAACCAAATCTTGTGATAATGTTCTCAAAAAGAAACTTAGCTGTTGTCCTCGCGTCAGCTTTTTGTGAAGCCTTAGCTTCAGTCCACTTTGTTACATAGTCCGTAGCAACTAGAATATATCGAGATTGAGTGTTGCGAGTTGCGGGACTAATTGGACCTACAAAGTCTAAGCCCCATTTTTCAAATGGTTGGGTTACTTTAATAGGATGTAAGGGCATTCTGTCTTTCCGCTGTGTGGTCTTGTAACGTTGGCAGTCATCACACCCTTTTGCAAAAAGTGATGCATCCTTAAATAAAGTTGGCCACCAATAGCCTGATTGCAGCACCTTTCTAGCAGTCAGGTCTCCTAAAAAATGACCTCCTGCTATGCCCATATGTGCTTCTTGCAAGATATACAAATATTCATCCTCGCGGGCACAACGCCTAAGAATATCATCCTTGCCTAATCTATACAGAGTTCCGACAATCAGACAATAGGGTTCACATTCTTTTACGAAGTTCCTTGGGTGGAAAACCATTAACTAAAAAGTTAACAATGTTCTCACTCCATTCAGGCATAGTCTCAACTATGAATAGGGAAGTATCGGGTAATTCATCATCAACTCCTGTAGGGGCTTCACCATTGGGTATGCGAGACAAATGATCAGCCATGACGTGCCTTTTACCGGGTCTCACTACAATCGTGAAATCAAACTCCATAAGAATTAACAACCATCGTGTGATTCTTCCTATGGAGCATGGCTTGTTTACCAGATACAGCAACGCTTGATGGTCCACATAAAATACAAACTTGTTTGCCAGAAGGTAGTAGCGAAATTTCTTTACTGCATAAACCATTGCCAAACCTTTTCGCTCTGTAGTGGTGTAGTTCCTTTCAGCATCGTTCAATTGACGGCTTGGAAAGCTAATGGGATAGTCCAATTTATGTTCTCCTGGTTGAGTGAGAACACACCCAATAGCAAAATTTGATGCATCAATATGCACATGGAAAATGACATCCCAGTTAGGTGTCCTTAAAATCGGAGCACTTGCTAGTGTTTTCTTCAATTGTTCATAGGCCTGGTCACACTCTTCAGTCCATTTAAATTCAATGAGAAGCTTGTACAAAGGACGTGCTATCTCAGCGAAAAATAAAATAAACCGTCGATAATAACCCACGTGTCCCATGAACCTTTGAACTCCCTTGTAATTGGTTGGTGGTGGTAACTCTAGAATCACTTTAATTTTGCTCTCATCAGTTGAGATACCATTCTTGGATACTATATGCCCTAAAATAACTCCATGCTTGACCCAAAATTGGCATTTGAACGGGTTCAATGAGATACGATATAACCTACACTTTTCAAACACCTTCCGCAAACATGATAGATGTTCCTTCCAAGAAGAGTAAACACAAAGGTCGTCTAAGAAAGCTTCACAAAACTCTCTCAAATATTCTTTAAAAGCAGTGTTTATTAATCGTTGGAATGTAGTAGGGGCATTTGTTAAGCCAAAAGCCATCACACGAAATGCAAACACGCCAAATTCTGTGATGAAGGCAGTTTTAGCTTGGTCCTCTAGCGCTATCGTGATTTGGTTGTAGCCTGAGTACCCATCTAGAAAGATATAAGCTTCCTTGCCTGCAACTCTTTCGAGTACATGTTCGGAATATGGTAGGGGGTAATGGTCTCTTCTAGTAGCTGTTTTAACTTTTTTGAGGTCCACGCACACCCTGAGTTTCCCATTCTTTTTTGGCACGATAACTATTGGAGACACCCATTCAGAGTGTTCAATAGGATATATGAACCCACATTTGATAAGCTTTTCTAGTTCTTCTTGAATGATCTTTGCGTACTTAGGATTCATCGGGTAGGGTCTCTGTTGTACGGGCTTCGCAGTGCTAATCATAGGGATTGTATGTTGGACCACAGAAAGTGGAACACCTTTCATATCATGGTATGTCCAAGCGAATACGTCCTTGAATTCCTTGAGAAGCTCTTTGAGGACCGCCTCTTCAACTTCTGTGAGGTCTTGGGCAATAAAAACAGGTTTTGATTCTTCACCGGGGTCAGCTAATTCTATTTCTTTAACTATTGCCGGACCATCATATATTCCATTATTCCCATCGATAGGTATTCTTTGGGCTTTTTTGTACACAACCTTTGCTTCCCCTGTGGTGTAAGATTTGAAATGTTCTGGTGCAGGATGCAAGTGTGTGGATTCTGGTTGTGCTTTGGTTTGTGCTTCCATTTCTGCTTTCTTGTGTTGTCGAGCTAACTCCTGGTTTTGACGCCTCCTTGCAGTGCGGCTCAACTTTGGCTTGTCTATGATCTCTAATTGGGCTATGTCATGGGGTCATGGTCTACACCACATAACATTTTGGAGATATTCACTGCAATTGTCTACCAATTTTCGATGAGCATCACATACCCCTATATAACTGAGCCATTCTCCTGAGGATCTCTTCTTTTTTATCCTAGCACGTACATTGGCTCGATATCGACGTCTCTTAAGGTTTTTCTTTTTGTAACATTTAATGGCCTAATAACTTTTGTGTAGCGGAAATCAGCATGAACATAGTGGGCATTTCATTAGAATAGCTTCCTAATGAGAATTACAAGAGTGCTTGGGTGGAGAGAGCAACAAAAAGCATAACACCTAATTAGATAGCATCGACAATACTTTCAAAAGAGAGAGAAATTAAGCTATTGACAACAGTTGAGGACCGGATTTGCATGGAGCCGGTCCCCCCTCCAAAAGGCTTTGTATTATAGTTTCTCCCATCAAGAGAGACATTGTACAATACAATTCTTTGTGTTCCTTCAAGACTAGCTAGTGCAATGAAGATGGAAGCTTCATACACTAAGCAAAACACTAAATCAAACACAACTTGAATTATCCCCGTTCTCAGACCCAAGACCTCACACACCTTCGAAGATGGTGAGAGCTAGCAGGGTATGAGAGTAGATTGAGAGGAAGAAGGAGTATCTTACGAGAAAGATGTACATCTCCTCACATTATCACTCATATTAGCATAGCTTAGCTTAGTAATTAGCTTGGTAGAGAAGATGAGCATGCATTGAAGCTTGGATCTTGGTTGGATTTGCATCCACATGCCAAGAGAGTGTTGATGTAGGCTTCTATCTCACAAGCTTGGAGTAGGTGATGAGCTCTCCATTAAAGCTTGGGAGGAGATAGAGTATTCTTCCTTCACACATGGTCAAGTGTGAGTGTGTGTGTGTCAATGCCAAGCAAAAATCAGCCCTCCCTCTCTCTTGGGCGAGCCCTAGCTGCTAATTAGGTCTGGCTTTTGCCTCATTGGACCTCCCCAGGTCAAACCAATAGGAATTAAGCAGCATAAGTGATAGCCTTCTGACATGTGTCCCCCTTTCCCCTTTTGTGAGAGCTTTAGGTAATTAAATAATTAAACAAAACTCTCATTGGACCCCTTTGTCTCCTGGCCAATAGAAATCAGGCAAGCCATGAGGCTTCTGAATGCTCATTGGACCCTTTGGGAGACTGCCCAATAGTCTTCTAGGAGACTTAATTCTCATTGGTTTCTTTTATTAAATGTTTTTAAATTAATTAAACTACATTTACTCTAGCTTAATTCTCATTGGTCCACTTCAAGGGTCTTCCAATAGGAATTGGGCACACCTTGTGGGCATCTGGCCTAGGGAGCTGACATGTGTCCCTCATTCCCTTTGTGTAAAGGGAGCCTGTGTGTGTGTGTGTGTGGCTTTCTCTCTCATCCCCTACCTTTGGGGCTCGCCCCCTCCCATGTAGGGATGTGAAAAGACTTTTAGGGCACACACTAAGCATCCAATTTTTCCTAGGGTTGACCTTTGGACACAACCTTTGAATTTTGGAACCTTAGCATTTTGGAAGTCTTAATGGGCTGAACCTTAGGGTCTTTTTGGCCCATTGTTTCACATGGCTCTTTTGCAGATGGCCCCCCCTTTGGATCCTTATTTTCCCTCCTTTGGATCCCTACTGTGGCCAGTCTGCTAGCTTAACCAATATTCTAGCTTTTTCTCCCTTGGCACTTCCCCACATTAAATGATTAGTTTAATATGAGAAAATCACTTAGGAGAATTAGATATTGATTATTATGACATTACCTCTCTCTTGAAATCATAGTCGTCCTCGACTATGGTGTAGAGAAGATAAAGCATATGCATGAGTCCTTTTCTTAGCGGGTAGAGGATCCCTATGTTACCCTATGACATCATTCCATAATGGATGACTATTCCATTTGGCGCTTGAGAGCCTGATGCTGCCGCAAGCATGTCTGCACATTAGTCCTATCAATCTTCCATAGTAGAGTGACAAGCTCTACTTGGTGTTTGGGAGACGTTGTCTCCGCAAACTTGATCTAAGCATGCATACTACTTCATTTTTGTGCACAGAAAAAGAGAAAGAGTGTCTTATAAGACAAAAATTTTGTTCATTTTTAACATTTTGTACATTTGCTTACTCTTGGGAAGCATTGTAAGCATTGACAAGGTTTAGGTTATCCTTTAATTGTATGCCTTGCATCCATCTAGCATCTTCAAAAGGATAATTCTTAAACTTAATAAGATATCGTCGGATAGTCTTACCGCCTCTTAATACCTTGTCTTCATGTCGGAGAATGGACTCGGGCTGCAGCACCTCCTCGTGGTCCTCGATCTCCGGTGGGTCTTCAATAGTTGGTTCTTGAGGTGGCTCTCCTTTGTAAGGCTTTAATAGGCTCACATGAAAAGCATTGTGTATGAGCCAATGATTGGGCAACTTAAGTTGATAGGCCATCTCATTGATTGGCCTAAGAATCTGGAAGGGACCATAATACCTTTTTGCTAGTTTAGCATAGTACTTTTGGTGGCCCGTAGGATTCTTGCCCGTCGTGTGCCTTAATCGAGCCTTGGGAAACTTTAACAAGACCCAATCGTTTTCTTTAAAGGCTTGGGCTCTTCTGTGCTTGTCAGCAGCAGCCTTTTGCCTTTGCTGTGAGATAGAGATAGCATCCTTAATCTTTTGGAAAGATTCTTGTAGGTCTCGGCTATACTCATCTGCAACGAAGATCTTCCCATGTACCTTAAGTAGCAAGGGACTTTTTGATCTTCCCTCAATTACCTCGAAAGGTGCTTTTCCTGTGGAAGTATGTACAGTGTTATTGTAAGCATACTCTACTAAAGGTAAGTACTTCTCCCATTGGGATCTTTGATCTACTTCTGTTACGTAGGCTTTCATTAGATCAAGAATGGTAAGGTTAGCTATTTCACTTTGGCCATCAGTTTGTGGATGATAGGCCGAAGAGAAGTTTAGCCTTGTTCCTAAATTCTCAAAGAGACCCTTCCAGAAATTACTGGTCATTCTAGGATCTCTATCCGACACTATGGACATTGGCAAGCCATGGTACTTGAAAATTTGTGAAATGAAGAGGGTTGCCATTTGATGGGCTTTGATAGTCTTTTTGACAGGTATAAAATGAGCTTGTTTACTGAACCTGTCTACTATCGTCCATATTCCCGTATTCCCATGGATAGACTTAGGCAATCCAAAGATAAAATCCATGGATATGCTCTCCCAAGGTGAATTAGGGATTGGCAAGGGTTGAAGCAATCCAAGTTGCTTCCCTCTATCAAATTTTGTCTTTTGACATACCACACATTTGGAAACATACTCGTGTATGTTCACTTTCATGGTAGGCCAATAGAAATATGTTTCAATTCCCTTTAGGGTAGACTGAATCCCTCTATGCCCCGCATATGGGGGAGCATGAGATTCATACATTACTTTCTCACGTAGTGAGTTAGTAACGCATAGTCTATTGCCATAGAGAAGATAACCATCTTGTAAAGTAAATGGTTCTTCTTTCTTCCCTAATGCAAGGGCTGAAATCACATCTCTAAAATCGGGATCAATAGCATACTCATCTATCATTGAAGATAGATCATTGTGAGTTGCTATGGAAACCGCATTCACTCTCGGTCGTCTTGAGAGTGCATCGGCTACTTGATTATGCTTGCCAGCAATGTGAGCAATATGAAAATGAAATTGCGAAAGGAAATTTGCCCACCTCATTTGTTTGTCGGAAAGCTTGGTCTGCGTCATGAAGTACTTAAGACTTTGGTGATCCGTTCGCAGAATGAAAGGAGTCCCCAATAAATAGTGCTTCCATGAGTCTAAGGCATGTAGAACTGCAAGGAGTTCTTTTTCGTATATGCCTAGAGCTTGCTCAACAGGGTCGAGCCTTCGACTCTCATAGCCTATGGCGTGCCCTTCTTGGAGCAGAACAGCCCCAAGGCAATCACCACAAGCATCACATTGGACCTCAAATGGTTTTGAGAGATCCGGTAGTGTAAGCACAGGTTGAGAGATAAGCTTTTCTTTAAGCTTTTCGAAAGCATTGTTCTCCTTAGCAGACCACGTATACTTAACATTTTTCTTTGTTAGGTCATGTAATGGTCCCGCAATTCGTGATAACTTTTCTATGAAGCGTCTATAGTATGCACACATACCTATAAAGCTTCTTAGTTCATGAAGATTCCTTGGTTTAGGCCATCCTTTTATTACCTCTAACTTGGATGGATCCATTTGGATTCCATCTTGAGAGATAATGTGACCTAAATATTGAATCTCTTGCAAGAAAAATTCACTTTTCTTTCGATTAACATAAAGTTTATTCTCTCTTAAAACTTGAAATATTACCTGGAGGTGTTGCTTGTGTTCCTCCAATGAATTAGAGTAGATGATAATATCATCAAAGAACACTCCAGTGAAGGTTCGATGAGGCCTGAACAGCTTCTCCATCAAGCGGTTGAATGTGGCTGGTGCATTAGTCAAGCCAAAAGGCATGACAATGTATTCGTAAAGACCAAATGTAGTACGAAATGCGGTCTTTACAATGTCTTGATCAACTATCCTTATTTGATGATAGCCACTTTTTAGGTCAATCCTACTGAAGTAGGTCGATCCTTGTAGCTTATCAAATAGGTCTTCTACCCGTGGAACGGGAAACCTATTCTTGATAGTGATCCTATTTAGTGCTCTATAGTCGACACACATACGATATGTGCCGTCTTTCTTTTGCACTAATAGCACATGTGAGCAAAATGGAGATGAGCTAGGCCTAACCATGCCCTTCTCAACTAACTCATGCACTTGCCGCATAATCTCCTCTTGTTGAGCTTGAGAAACTCTATAAGGAGGTTTGTTAGGCGGTGAACTTCCTGGAAGAAGTTCAATTGCATGGTCGTCATTACCTCGTTTAGGAGGTAGCTCACAAGGGATGTCGTCAATAAAAACATCTTGAAACCCCTTGAGAAAATTGGATAACTCTAATTCCTTTTGGTTGCTTTTATTTTCTTTTGCTAAAGCATTAGGTTCATTTTGAGAATCTTTAACAAAAATCATGTACACGGAAATAGAGCTCTTTATTGACTTGTTGAAAGCTGGTGTATGTACAATGGGGATGGTGTTACCCATCTCCTTAGCATCTATATACATGTCCTTTTCCCTGAACTTAAAGGAGATTCTCCTTTCAGGAAATTTAACATCGGCAGCCAGGCGGTCAAACCATGGTGCCCCTAGGATTACATCCTCATGCTTGAGAGGAGAGATAAAGAAGTCCTCTTTGTCCACATAGCCTTGGACATGAAGCCTCAATTTCCCGATTAAGGGAGTGACTGAAGCTTCTTGCCCCTTGAAGGCACTGTCTGCGGGTAGGATATCTCCCATCTCGTAGGATTGTATGCCTAGCTTGGTGGCTAACTCCATAGATATGAAATTGTGAGTAGAACCAGGGTCAAAGAGAATAAAAGCATCATGTTCTCTTACCTTTCCCCAAGCATGGCATAGAGGAGATCCTTTGTGGTGAGTTTGGTGAATCTCTTCCTCTTGGATTTCAACCAAAGAAGCTCTAGGAGGATCTTGGCGGTTGTTCTTTTGGGGACAAGCACGGTACGCATGCCCTTGTTCGCCGCACTTGAAACACCGGTTATCCTTACGATAACGCTCAAGCTCTTCAGGAGAGAGTTTATTCTTTCCTTTGTAAACTCCCTTCTCTTTAGCTTTGTTGGAATTGCCCTTAGGAGACTTTTGGACATTGTCCTTCCCCTTAGGCTCATTGGAACCCTTGTTTTCCGGGGGCTTATTATTTCTTTTACCCCCCGTTTGGAAATTGATTCGCGAGGCCACCATAGTATGGTGTATTACCGCCGATATGGTACGTGGCCTTTGGGAGTTGACATACTCCGCCATTTCTTCGGTTAAGCCGCACAAAATTGTTGCTTTTGCTCTCCAAAATCCAACTTTTTGAAGACAGTGGCTTTGAGTTGTAGGTCCCAAAACTTGTCTACATATTTGTGGATGGATTCATTGGGAGAGAGCTTTAAGCTTCGCCATTCGGTGAGTACTTTGTCTTTGGCATCGGTGGCCAAAAACTGCTTCATAATGGAAGCTCTTAAAGCCTTCCATGTTCGTGGAGCTTCACCGTTGGCTCGTAGGCTAGACCACCATTGTCTGGCGGACTTTTGAAAGTGCATAGCTACATGGCGTAGCTTAGAGGACTCCGTGAAGCCCTCATCTCCAAACACCGCATCGAATTGCTGGATAAAGGCCAAAACTTTGTCTGTAGCACCGAAGGTGCCATCATAGGTAAGGAAAGAGATGCTCTTCCCTCCCTCTTTGAATTTCTTCAGCTTGGACGACCTCTTCCATGCGGCATAGGATTTCCTATGGCCTCTTCTTTTTGATGGTTCAAAAGTTGCACCATCACTTTCTTCAGAAGGTGAAGAATTTGAAGAAGGTGGAGAAGAGAGTGACCTCTTTCTCGCCTTTTTCTTGTCTTGATCTTTGTCGTCTTCACCATAGCTTTCATAAGAGGAAGAGGATGAAGAAGATGGAGAAGAGGGTGTCCTCTTTCTCGCCTTTTTCTTCTCTTGTTTTTATCATCCCTCTTTGAATTATGGCGTGGAGAAGAGTGTGATGGTCTTCTCCGCTTTGGTGGTGATGGAGAGCGTTTAGCCCGCCGTCTTCGTGGAGCCATCTCCGCCGAGGTGGCGGGAGACTCGCTTCTTTCTCGTTCCTTCGATGGAGGCTCTTGAGTTCTCCTTTGAGAAGGAGATACATCATCAAGAAGTAAATTCTTGAGCCCTTCATATGGATTCTCTTCTTCTTCCCAAATCGGAGAGAGACCTCTTTTGGTAGTCTCACAAGGAGGCTTCCTAGGTGTTCTCTCGTCATGGTGATGAGCTTGGAGAATCCCGTGAGCACGGAGCTGCCGTTGCACTTCACTTTGGAGAGATGGATTGCCCATGGCTTGTTGAAGCCTAGAAACAAGATAGTTAACAAGCATTGAAGCATCATTAGTAGCTTGCTCATGAGCAAAATCAAAGTTATCAATATTAATTTCACTCTCTTTACTATTGTCAGCCATTCTAACAACTTTTAGGTGTAAACTTTTTAGGTGTACTTTGGCACTTCAAGCCCTAGTTGCTACTCCTCTTTACCCCTTTAGAAAAAGCACTCAAGCTACTGTACTCGCGGCTCGAATACCATTAATTGCAAGGAATAGAAGAGAGGGTCTTTCGACATCAAGACAGCACCGGCTCCTGTCAAGCTTCTAATAGCTCAATAGTGGTTAAGCCGTAGGCAAGCCCCATAGGACTCCACTATTAAGACCATAGCTCTCGACGGTGATGCCCCGTTAACTGCACAAAGGCAGGCGCACTGCAAGGCTGAAAAATCCCTATTCTACTTACTCACAGGCAATTAATAATACCAACCATTTGTAGCTAGCTTGAGGACCTCCCTTCTTGAGCAAGAAAAGAGAAACCTTGTGCTCTGATACCAATGTAACATTTAATGGCCTAATAACTTTTGTGTAGCGGAAATCAGCATGAACATAGTGGGCATTTCATTAGAATAGCTTCCTAATGAGAATTACAAGAGTGCTTGGGTGGAGAGAGCAACAAAAAGCATAACACCTAATTAGATAGCATCGACAATACTTTCAAAAGAGAGAGAAATTAAGCTATTGACAACAGTTGAGGACCGGATTTGCATGGAGCCGGTCCCCCCTCCAAAAGGCTTTGTATTATAGTTTCTCCCATCAAGAGAGACATTGTACAATACAATTCTTTGTGTTCCTTCAAGACTAGCTAGTGCAATGAAGATGGAAGCTTCATACACTAAGCAAAACACTAAATCAAACACAACTTGAATTATCCCCGTTCTCAGACCCAAGACCTCACACACCTTCGAAGATGGTGAGAGCTAGCAGGATATGAGAGTAGATTGAGAGGAAGAAGGAGTATCTTACGAGAAAGATGTACATCTCCTCACATTATCACTCATATTAGCATAGCTTAGCTTAGTAATTAGCTTGGTAGAGAAGATGAGCATGCATTGAAGCTTGGCTCTTGGTTGGATTTGCATCCACATGCCAAGAGAGTGTTGATGTAGGCTTCTATCTCACAAGCTTGGAGTAGGTGATGAGCTCTCCATTAAAGCTTGGGAGGAGATAGAGTATTCTTCCTTCACACATGGTCAAGTGTGAGTGTGTGTGTGTCAATGCCAAGCAAAAATCAGCCCCCCTCTCTCTTGGGCGAGCCCTAGCTGCTAATTAGGTCTGGCTTTTGCCTCATTGGACCTCCCCAGGTCAAACCAATAGGAATTAAGCAGCATAAGTGATAGCCTTCTGACATGTGTCCCCCTTTCCCCTTTTGTGAGAGCTTTAGGTAATTAAATAATTAAACAAAACTCTCATTGGACCCTTTGTCTCCTGGCCAATAGAAATCAGGCAAGCCATGAGGCTTCTGAATGCTCATTGGACCCTTTGGGAGACTGCCCAATAGTCTTCTAGGAGACTTAATTCTCATTGGTTTCTTTTATTAAATGTTTTTAAATTAATTAAACTACATTTACTCTAGCTTAATTCTCATTGGTCCACTTCAAGGGTCTTCCAATAGGAATTGGGCACACCTTGTGGGCATCTGGCCTAGGGAGCTGACATGTGTCCCTCATTCCCTTTGTGTAAAGGGAGCCTGTGTGTGTGTGTGTGTGGCTTTCTCTCTCATCCCCTACCTTTGGGGCTCGCCCCCTCCCATGTAGGGATGTGAAAAGACTTTTAGGGCACACACTAAGCATCCAATTTTCCCTAGGGTTGACCTTTGGACACAACCTTTGAATTTTGGAACCTTAGCATTTTGGAAGTCTTAATGGGCTGAACCTTAGGGTCTTTTTGGCCCATTGTTTCACATGGCTCTTTTGCAGATGGCCCCCCCTTTGGATCCTTATTTTCCCTCCTTTGGATCCCTACTGTGGCCAGTCTGCTAGCTTAACCAATATTCTAGCTTTTTCTCCCTTGGCACTTCCCCACATTAAATGATCAGTTTAATATGAGAAAATCATTTAGGAGAATTAGATATTGATTATTATGACACTTTTCCTTATTTGAGACCTGCTTTTGATTTGCATTTAGATCTGGCTCACTAAAGGAGTCCTCGTTGGTGTCCTCTTCACTCTCAGGGGAGCTATCATCGGTTGATGTGCTCGGTCCTTCCGAATGTTTTGACTCTGAACTTGCTCCACTCTCTAATTCATGGGATTCAGAATCCGTTTCACTCTGGGAGTCAGTGTCCAAGTCGTGTTGGTCAAAGTCTTCTATTGAGCTATCGGTGTCACTGTCAGATTGGTCCACAATTGCCTTGCCCTTAGAAGATGCATGTATGTCACTTATCATGTTCAGAGGTGCAATTTGTGGTACCTCTTCCCCCTCTGGTGTGACCCAAGTGGTTCCTCTATTTCCCCAGGTATCTATGGTTGCAGCTAGGTGTACCCAGTCTACGTTGTCTGATTCCGTCATACCCGGTAACACATCCATGTAAGGAGAATCTTGGCCAATGTCTGTATCCTTCTTACAAGTGTAACAATATTGTAGTGGGGCCGAGTGAACTGTGGTGTCAGAGCGATGATCAATAATGGTTTTACTCCCTAAGGGGTGTACCTTACCAGTCACCAAATCCACTCTAAGGACAGAGTCTTGGAATTGCAAATAGACATGATTTTTAGACCAATCATGAACCATTTGTGCTTCCCTCATGAATGGTCGTCCTAAAATCATTTCATATGACATAAGGTGTTTAGAGAAATCCATTACAATGAACGTATGTCGTACCTTGTGTCCTAGAACTTTGATCTTAAGATCCTTGAGCATCCCCATAGGTTTGGCTATGGTACCATTTGCCATCTTTACCACAATGTTAGTAACACTGAGGCGGGGTTTTCCCATGGATTCCCAACAATCTTTTGTAACGATGCTAACTCCCGCACCACCATCAAGAATTCCCTTTATAGTTAATCCCTTGGTAGTGATGGGTAGGGTCGCATTAGACTCGTCGCCTTCAAAATACTGTCCTAATTCGTTAATGGGTACCTCGATCACAGACTCGTGTCCATCTAAGTCAAGTGATTGCACATGATTTTCCTCATCAATCATAATCGAGTCAGGCCTATTTGGTTGCGCAAACTGCGGTAATCCCGTTCCTAGCTCTCCGTTAAGGAATGCTCGAAGTGCAAGGAATAACTCAGGATCTCCATACAGCTTTGCTATGATCGTGGTTCGGACCTCAGAAGACATGAAGTCCACTAGTTTGGCAACATTCATTGGCATTTTGCAGGGTGTAGGTCCTTGACTAGGAACTGGTGAGGATGGAATCTCATATTCCTCAATGGGATCAGGTATTCCTTCGTTAAACATCCTTTCCAACAAGAAAGGTGTTTGCTCATTTTCTGATGTCCCGTCCTCACTCCCTTCTTGGATGATACTAGATATGGCTAACGGTCTATGGTTCATGTGGGGTGGATGAACTTGCGTGGGAAACACTGTGTCATGAATTTTGACATGCATGGGTTCTGGTTCCAGTTTCCTTTGAGTCTCCTCCACTAAACCTCTTAGATGTTTCACCTGCTCAATCTCGTCTACTGGGTTTGGATACGTCCCAATCTTCTTTTTACGATTCTTCCCTTTTTGCCCCTGCGGTTTATCTTGGGGGTCTTGGATTGGATTTGGAAACACTTGTGGTGTTTTCAGAGGCTCTTTATGGTTTTCTCTTATTCGGTTTTCATTTGGTTCCATGTTACGGTTTTCTTTGTCGGTCTTTCCCTTTGTGGTATTGGTTCTAGTCTCCATTGTCTCGATTGAATCTGAATCATCCTCGAGGTCATTCATATACATGGGGTCATCTCCTGTTCCTATGTTTGTTTTGGAACTTGGCTTTGAATTTCCCGTATTCTGCGACGTCTTCCTTCGTGTCTTCTTTTTCTTTGCTTGGATAACTGACGCGGTATCTCTCTCTTCGAGGATATGGCCTGGCCCTTGAAGCATGGACCGTGTAATCGCATAAGCGGGTGCGACGGGTGGTATTGGCGATGTCACACTAGCAATTTCGACCAAATTTAGGGGTGTGATTTTAGGCGCATTTGGGTTATAGGGGCATTGGGCAATCAAGTGATCTATGCCACAACGATTACATGTGAGTATTGGCATTGCAGACGTGCTCCCTTGATTCATTTGCATCTGTGCAGCATTCTTTTGCAGCCTAATAGGGCACTCCGCTACCCGATGTGGTCCACCACACTCGTAGCATTGAAGAGGTGGCCTCCTAGCCTGGGTGTTGATATTTTGACGTCTGGATGCGAGAGCAGCAGCTTGATAAACCGGCTTGACTTGCCCCGAACAATCTTCCATGTAGTATATAGGACACTCTTCCAATGTATCAAGTCCGTAGGCAATACTAGTGTCTATTTCCTCCTCACAACCATCTGCATAAGCATTAGATGGCTCGCAACCCACTTGGTTCATAGGGGCGACCCTTGGATGCGGGGGCTGCGGTCCTAGCACAGGAGGTGGTAACGGTGTAGCTTGTACAACATTTTGAGATCTAGGGACCATGTGTTGCGGTAGTTGCTCAACAGGTGGAGCAGGCATCAATACAGGAGCTCGAGGTGCATCCGTCCAGGCTACAGGTGGTCTATTTGCCATCATACGTTTGATCATTAAACAATCCTTAGCTTGGTGACCATACCTACCACATGCGTTGCAAGTTCATTAAATTTTACTCTAAACGTAGGGCACTCACTAGTGCTATGTGGACCTAAGCAAATGGAACACCATTGTTGCTCCCTTCTTGGATACATGTGACTATTTTGAGGGGGTCGATTATCCTTAAGAGACTCTTGGATTGCCTTGGTGAGGTCTGTCAAGAATGTCTCAAATACCTTTGGCTCATTGGCAATGGGCTTTGCAGTCACGGGTTCATACTCAATGGCTTGTGAGCTAGTGGATCTCGTGTCAGTAGACACCCTCATGCCTGCTATCATCAAGTTGTCCTCTAGTTAGATTGCATTGGCAGTGACATCTTCCCAGGTTGTGATACCTCTAATCACTAGTCCATTATAGATTCTTTCATTCCTCAACCCTCGAATGAATCGATTAAGCAGTTGGTTATTGTTGAAGCGCTCATTTACAGGGCAGCGAGAGTTTAAGTGCTTTAGACGACTAATGAAGTCCCTTACTGACTCTCCTTCCTTACGTTCGGCCTTCTGTAGCTGAGATGCTACACCCCAAAGCACACCTTCTCGTATGTACTCCTTTAGAAACAACCTTCGAAGGGTAGGGTAGATTGTTTTCTCGTCCACCCTTAGGGTCCTATACCAATCTCCAGCCTTCCCACTTAGTGTCAAGCTTAAGGCATTGCACTTATATAGTTCGTTGCGTTCCCCTAAGGAATCACATACTTGTTCAAACACTTCAATGTGTTTTCTAGCATCTTCGTCCCCATTGAATTTTTGCGTGAGTTTGGCGATTTGTACTGCCTTACTTCTAGGCTCTCTATCAGATGCATGATGCATATTTTCCGCGATAGATCGACCTATGGTTTGAGCAAACGCTGCCAAGTCACCTATGTGAGGAGGTAGGGCCGGTGGAGGTACTCTTGAAATCATATGTGGGAGAGGGACAGGTACCGGTCTTGGCATATGTGTGGATGATGCAGGATATGGAACATAACCGGGCATAGGTCCACTCGGATAAGGGCTAGGGAGCGGCACTCGAGGAGCATAAGCAAGTGGTACAATTGGAGGTGTGGGGGCCATGTGTGCATAAGGGGCTAGAGGCACATACGGTCGAGGACCCATATTAGGTACTACGACACTAGGTAGTGGCACTGCGCTAACCGTAGATGTCATCGGTACATTCTCTGTCAGGCTTATCCCTAGAGTGAGCACTGTGTTTTCCTTAATAGAGGGTTGAGCCAAGTTAGGGAAGCTAAAGTTGTCGCTCGGAGGCTCAGATTGCATAGAGACCCCAGGTGAAATGACGTAAGATGGGTCCATGGGGCTCATTAGAGGAGTCTCCATTTGTGATAGAGTAGGCTGTTGAGCCTTGCTCGTATCCAGAAATCTCATGGGGCCAGTTGAGAGTATATTTACCCCTCGGTTTTGCCTTTCTGATTGAATAATGCCATGGATAACATTACAGATCATTTTCTGTTGATCTTCGATGCTCGTGGCACTAGAGGTGGATTGTACAATCTCTATCCATCCTACATGGTAGGCGTGGCCAGAGTGTAGATCCGTCAACACCTCAGTGTGGAGGTCGTATGTCCAATGATCATTAATGAACAATCCTTCTAGAGTCGACGTGTTAACGGTTTCTTGTGAGGTAGAAGCAATGTTGCTCCCCGTGGTTTTACTTGTCACCAACGGTACTCTAGAGGGAACTTCTGAAGGAGGCAGCTCAACAGGGCCTTCTTGGTAAGAAGTTGGCAGGATATCCACATGGACACTCTTTGGGGGTGTGGGGTCCACGTGCGATGTGAAAGGAGAGTCCACTTCCCCACCCCCTTCGTGTGCTTCATTTGCATCAGGTTCCGAGCGAGTAGCTCTACCTAATGTTTCCATGAAACGGCTAAACATACTAGTACTAGGTTGTGGAGCTTCGGGAGGTGCATGGCCTTCTCTCTCAGTGTTTTGGGCAGGGTATGCTTCCATGATTTCTGAGTCGGAGGAGGAATCACTAGCGGCTATCTTAGGGTCTTGGGTGGTGCTACCTTGTGTCCCCGCTGAGGGTCTAGAGCCTATCGTGGATGGGTAATGGGTGTCCGTATGAACAGAGGCACCCTCAATATGCTCGTGTTCTAGCACCCGCCCAAAGCGTAAGTGCATGTGCTTTTGATACCCTAAGGTGTCAAAAAGCTGCTCTAGGAGGCCTTGTGACTAGTTTTTAGCGTATTTTTTGTTTGTTTTTTTGCGAGATTTTTTAGAGCGTGTCGTGGAATGGGCCGTGTGATAGCTCGAAACGAGCGTATCAGTCAGCGGGTCGTGTCGTGCTTTACAGCCCTCCGTTTGGTCACTCTATGCCCTCGGAATTCCTAAAACTGTCAATTTCCAGTAGGGAACTAGGCCCAAACTAGAAGGTCTAAGGGTGCAAGTGGGAAGAGAAGGGAGGAGAGTGGAGGACTTGTCCCACATGCTCTCATTCTCTCTTGAGGGAGTAGGGTATATATATAAGAGTGAGTCTAGAATATATCATAAGACTGAGGACTGAGGCCTGGGCCTGGGCTTGGGCTTGGGCAACCGATCCCGATCTAACTTTTATACAAACCAACCCGTACGTTTTTATAACTCACGTTTTTTATTTTCGAAAATTTGACCTCCCACTCACTCGCGTTTTTTTTTTTGGGTTTTTTTTTTCAAATTTTTTTTTTTTGCAAAAAAACTTTTTTTTTCTGATTTTTTATTTTGGCAAAAAAAATGTAAAAAAAAAAAAGAGATATTATTTGGTCCGCGTTTTGGTGCGCGTTGACCTCACCTAACTATTTACTGCCCTACCTACCTACTGACCTGCTAATCAGTGGTTCATCTAATTACTAACCTACTTAATTAACTAACTGTGCGCCTAACTGTGCACAAACCAGAAAACACAGAAAACACAGAAAATGAAACTTGACAGAACTGTGCAGTGAAAACACAGACAAAGCAAAAAAAACGCAAGAAATGCTAACTGTGTGTAAACAGAAAAACAGAATTTTGCTAACTGTCTAACTGATTACTGAATGTACGCAGCAGAAAAACAGAAAATGCAAACTGTGCGCATTTGGAAAACAGAATTAACAACTTGCAGAAAAAATACGCCTTCCTCTCCCTCTTCCTTCCTACTGCAAACCACTCATACAAGAAGCACAAAGTGCCTCTTGGGATTAGTGCAGGGCTATTCCCCGGCAGCGGTGCCAAAAATGTGCGCTCCTTGCCGCACTGTCGAAGCAAGGGACTTGCCGATACACCGTGTACGAGCCGCAGACGGCGGCTCCAAGCACACAACTAGTTTAACTAGTAAGCTCAAGAGGGCAATGGTGTGTCACTCACCGCCTTATGCTCCTGCCGTAGAGGATTCCTCGCCGCGAAGAAGAGGGAGACGCCGCTACGCCGCGCTCAACCGCCTCGCCGCCGTCGTGCCGCCGCAACACTTGATCGCACACACACTCTCACACACACTCTCTCTCTCTCTCACACGCACACACACAAGGAGATGGTGAAGGAGAAGGTGGAGATGGAGCAAGAGCAGCTTCTATTGCACAATGAGAGAATGAGTAAAAATTAGGTTTAGTTGGCTTTTATATGAGCTCACCCCATTCACACTTGGGCGCCCATGCTTAGCCAACTAACCCTAGCATGTTCGTGTTAGAGTGCGCCTCTCATCGGCGATCACTCTACCTTTCCCTATTGGACCGACAAGCCCGGTGCCTGACTCTACTTAAATAAATAATACGGTTACAGTGTCCGTCGTAGGCGATAGGGTGTCCGTGAGCCACGAGGGTTAACACTAATGCGTCGAGGATATTGCCTTGGCTTTGTCTAAACAGTCGATGGTGGGAATCGAAGAGGCATGACGCCTAATTTGGTATGGTTGGGGTTGATACCCTACCACCTGCTAGTATTTGGGATCCTTTTAGAGCTCAGGTTCATGGAGGGAGGTGAAGCAGCCTCAGCCTATGTTTAGCTTAGGTAGGTTGGAGGTGTTTTGGCTCGCTCCCGGGCAGCAAAGTGAAATTATCTTTGTCCATAGTAGAGCGAAAGTGGATGGGTGGACCGGTCGATCCCTTCACAGGGCCCGGTGCTTTGCTAGTCATTTAATATTTTTGATGTTATGGTATACCCAAATTTTATTATTGCATTAATACATCGTTGCATGTTTCATTCAAATGGGGCATTTAAAGATTCTCTTTTGTCATTCTCTTGTGTCTTTGTACACTCCATTTCACACTCCACTACTCTCCGTCTCTCTCTCTCTCTCTCTCTCTCTCTCTCTCTCTCTCTCTGCAATGTACAAATATATTACCTTCCATAATGTTATTTTTTCTCGAGTACGCTTTTATTCATAGCACCCATTCAAAGGTAGCACTAGTTTCTAAGTGCCTTTGGATACAATTCAGCTAATGCACTAAGAACTCCTCCCCTATGCAAACGCTTTGCAACTCTGATGTATATTGAAAATTGTATAAACATGTAAATTTTGTATTTTGTGCATAGACCCCTGGGGAGGGGTATCTCTCAGACTATGTATTAACCTACACCTTAATGCAACACTCCAAAAAGTTGCAAAAGTGAGGTAATGGCCCATTTGTGAATAACGACATATCATATACTGGAGCCATAAAACTTGCAACATTAGAGGGAGAGGAGATGCCTAATTGGATTAGTGTTTGCACGTTAAAAAAATACCATCTACTAGTAACCATGAAAATGCTAAAAAAGATACAACAAGCAGCCGAACAGAAGCAGATTGCTCAAGCCATTCAAGAACATGCAAAGGACGAATCCAAGTTGTGAGTTTTTAAGCACAAAGAATACCAAACAATCCCAACTCCTCCTATCGAAGCAATTCAGATAGAGCCAAGCTAGCTTGTATGCATCAATATTTAGTTGGCAAATGGATCAACAAAATGAGCACTCGTTGATACTGGAGCGCGAGTCAATGCCATGAAGTATTCAACATACCTAAAGCTGTTAGACAAAATATTGATGCGAATTAAGATCAAGCTCAAAGAAGCAAACAAAGGGACGATGATCAACTTAGGTCAACAATCAACATAGACGCCCATCACTGCCTGCATCAATTCCATATTATGGCGGACACTGATCTTAATGAAGCAATCATCTTGGGAGTCTCATGGATGCAAATGTACAAAGCAGTTTCAGATTGTCACGAAGAAACTTTAAATTTCAACCTTAAGTGCACCACTTATGTCACTCCCTTGGCACCAATAGATCATATCTTGAACGTATATCCAATTCAATTAGAACAATCATCTAGCTGGAAAACTATACTGACTACACAACCCCATGGAAAAAAAATCAAGTAAGTCTGGGTAAAGAAGTCACTAATGGTGAAAAAATCAAAGCAGATAAGGTTACCCAAGACTAAAGCTTCATATATGCCTTTTAGCTCTACTAAAAAACAACCAACAAAGAACCCAACCCCTCAAAGCAATTATACTTGGAAAGGGAAGCCAAAACATAGGACACACTCTGTATCCAAGCAACAAAAGTATCAATGGCTCACCAAGAGCAAACAAAAGATTCACCAAGCAACCAAAAAGCTGACTTGGCAATGGAGACCTAAACAACCACAGAGAGAAACATTTGTGTAGTCTCCACAACCAAACTACAAATGGGTACCAAAATGGAAACCAAGAACAACCATCATTCAACCAATGGTACTTAGAAAACCGACAATCAAGGAAAGAGCGTGCCATCTTCAAAAGGTTCTATTCGGACAATGTAGTTTAGCTGGAGCCTCATCAATGAAAGCCACTGATATTTCACAACATATTGTTACCCAATGCATCTCTTCCATTGGCATAATAGGGCCACATTACACGGTCTTGCATAGACATGCTGTCTGCTTCCATGCACATTGCACACACCTTCGTCCAAGACGACTCAGAATTGGATGGGGGGAGTAACAATAGCGTTGGTAGCTTATTCCAAGATCTCAAGTTGCAAGATGTCGAGAAATTATGTATATAGTGTACAAAGCATTTTTTTTTGCCTAAAATTTGCTTTTTTATTGCTTTTTACTAGGATTTAGCTCTTATCAGGCATAATAATGAGCCATACCGACAATTTTTGATAGACATAATGCTTAGAGTGAGAGTATGTATATATGAGTGCATGGAATAATTTTGGCTAATTTTTGGCCAAATAATAACAATTTTAAGTAATTCTCTTTCTTTTTTGATCTAATAAAGATAAAACATTAATAAGCTGAGCCAAGAGTCAGAAGCAAGATCTGGAAGCAAATACCAAATCTCCAAAGAAAGAGCTTCAAGCATAACAAGTTTGGAAAGATTTGGCAAAAGTTAAAATTTGGCCCAACTTAGAGCGGACCAAAATTGCAAAATTGAGGGCAATTGGTGACCAAGAATCCAAATGATGAACCTTTTCAACCGGTGGTATGCTTTGAGAAATCAGGGCAGACAAGGTAAGTATACACTTAACAATCTTGGTAGGTCGGGCACATATAGGTAAATCGGGGCAAAGTAGAGCTCATTTGCATTTGATAGAGCCACACACACACACACAGAGAGAGAGAGAGAGAGAGAGAGAGAGAGAGAGAGAGAGAGAGAGAGAGAGAGAGAGAGAGAGAGAGAGAGAGAGAGAGAGAGAGAGAGAGAGAGAGAGAGAGAGAGAGAGAGAGAGAGAGAGAGAGAGAGAGAGAGAGAGAGAGAGAGCCCTTTGTGACCTAGAGTGACCTAATGCATTTTTACCTACTACGAACACCCAGGGACATCTTATTGCACCAGCTTTGATGGGTATGATCCTTAACTCATCAAGAGCAAATGTATATAGCCCACACTGCATAAAAAACAATGAAACAACCGCATGGATCAAATCCAAGATGAAAAATCTATAAATTGTTGGGAGTTCATAGGGGCGTCAAAACCACTCCAAATTCTAAAAGATTTCATCAATAAGCTCACCAATGTGGACAGAATCTAGCCATGTAACCATAGTGCAAAAAGGCGGTGGAACATGGATAGGGATCCATGTTCCTCCCCCCTCCAAATCCAAAGATAATTGTGCAAAAGAATCCTCTCAACAACACCTACTTATTGATGTAAACATAAATTGAAAACGCTTCCCAACATGGATCGCGATCCATGTACCCCCAACAGTGCCAAAAGTCTACAAAATTTGACCAGAGTTAGAGGTTAGCCAACAGATACCATCATGAAACTTTGAATCAAATGGACACATATTGACCCCAAAACTCTGGAAAATTAGAAAGTCAATATGCAAATGGTCATTTTGACCCAGGGGATGCAAAAAAGATCCAAACTCCAAAATATTGTGACCAATAGCTTAGGGGACGAAGAGGCAACACTTCACATACAAAGATGGAGCCACCATTAAAGTAAGGATTATAGATGAGCTCATTAGCTAGGCTCTCCATCTCCCTGTCAGCAACCACAATCAGCTAAAAAAGACCAAAACCATAGATAACAACAAGTCCTTTGTAAAGTAGTAAGGTCATGAGTTCACATACAAAGACTTGATCTATTTGAAGACCGAGCTACCCTTACAACTCATTTCACAGCATTTGAAAGTACAAAAGCCGCCATTATACACAGAGCAGCCCAATCTACACATTGCAGTGGTGATGGCAATGGGCCTAGTAGAAAGGAGGGTGATCAGATGTGATCTCGGGAATTACATCCTCAAGAATTTGGTTGAAGCTAGCCTCAAGGGAAGTGATAGAAATAAGACCAACATGAATTCGGGTCCAGTTCTCATAAGAATAGCATATCAAGCCCTGTGAATGATCAATCACTTAAATGCACTAGAATTGCAATTGGACTTGCTACATAAAGTCAAACATGTTGTTAGATCGGTGGGTAGCTCCTCTACAACACATACAAAAAGAAGAACAAGGGGAAGGAGATCAAGGGCCAAGACACGAGATCGGGAGGCCACGAACTCACATTTTGAGCTCAGCGGGGAAATCAAGGCAAGAAACCACAATACTTTCTTAGAGTATCAATCAATTTAGGAGGAGGAAGATGCTACGGTCCCATTGATCCCAATTCCCAAAGTCTCAAGTACAAAGGTCAATGGAAGAAGCTCAACGACTTCAAGAAGAATGGTTAGCAAAGTTAGCCCACTGAGAAGAAAAAGGTTGAGGAGGCCATCTCTAGAGAAAATGAACAATATGATTTTGAGCTTGACAAGAAACTCGAGAAGATTAAAGAAGAACGGCTAGAAAAAATTAAGCGATACGGACACAAGAAGGCAGAGGAAGCCAAGCTAGCTAGGGCTATGAGACAAAAAATTCATGATGTTCTCAAGCACAAAGCCAAATGGAGGGAGGAAGAAGAGTCTGAAAGGCAAAAGATGACAAGATCAATGTACGGGGATTCTCCTAAAGATAAAACGACCATGGACTGGCAAGAGAAGACGAAAATGGAGACCGAACAACAACAAATCTTGCCCAAACCACCACCCCCCCTCCTGTTACTAAAAAGCAAGAACAAATGAAAGACCAAGACAAAAAGAAGGAATTTGAAGAGGACCAAGAGGAAACGCAAGCTAAGAAAAAGGAATTTGAAGCTGGGAAAACCAATCAAGGCAAGAAAGAAGTGAAACAAGAGCAGCCAAAGGACCAGACAAAGAGCGATCAGGATAAGATATAACAAATTCAAGAGACCTCTCAACAACAATCCACTCAAGTGCGGAGAGAGATCCCACCAATATCAAGAGCCACAGTTGAGGTGACTGACAAGCTCATTGGGGATTTTGAGCTAGAAGAGCATTTAGAGATGATACGGTTCCAATTTTGATGCCAAAGAGCAATATCAAATTTGCAAAAATTGGATGCCAGGGATGCAAAAGAAGAAGCAAATGTAGCTATCAGAGAAGTTGAAAAGCTACAACAACAAATAGAGTGCCTTTGTAAGAAGAAAAAGAAGATCTCAAGGTTTCCGTAGAGCACGAAAAGAAATATGTAGCAAGCATCTTCTAGGATTTAGAAAAGAAGATCGAGGCTAATAGCAAGATGTAAGCGGAGCAACAGACACTAAGGAGACTCTGGCATGAGAGCAGAATAAATATTCAAATTTGCGTGAATCATATGATGTGGTAAAGCATACATTCTCAACTCTCCTGACCATTCAAGAAAGTCCTTGCTCCTGCCTCTACTTCTCAAGATCCAACTACCACAACAGACTTAGATCAAAGTGCTTAATGAAGAGTTAGCACAAGAGAAGCTTCAAAGACAGATGATGTTGGCAATACAATGGCCACCCAAACACAACGGGAGTAGGAGATCAAAGAGATCCAAGATCAATTGGCAAAAGCTAAAGCAGATCTTGCCAGCCAAGCAAAAATACATGCTCAAGAAATGCAAAGCAAAGATTTGGCAATCAGTGCCCTGCAAGCAAAGGCAATTGTACCAATCCAAACCGCACAACAGGTGGTAGATTTTGAAACAGCAGTGTTACTCCCCTTGGACCTACGAAGCACATAAAAAAGGGGCAGTATACATGACTTTGAAGATAACAGAGAGCAAGTAGATGATAGAGAGGATCTCAAGAAGTGGATTGAGGATATTCTCGACAACTCTCACAAGAAATATATGCTATATGAGCTCAAAGTGATTGAGTTGGTGGACCTGATCATGATAAAGCTAGATAAAGTGATCAAAAATCTTGGCCATGAAATGATTCCATTGCCATTGATGAAGCAAGAGACACTACTATGGAAAAAGAAGCTCTTAACCTCTCTAGAACTAAATGCCAAAGGGACTATGAAGACGTGCCAATCACCGTAGATCAGGTACTACTTTTTAATTTTAGAAAGTCAACCATTGTGGAGGAAGAAATGGTGCATAAAGCGACCATAAGATGAGAGAATGTACAGGAATGCACCACAACATCTCAAGATCGACCATACATTTTGCCCCCAATTTCTTGATGGCGATCTTGCGATAGCTACTTCAAATGGAAGACTCATCAACCATCAGTTCTAAACTACCCAGTATTGTCAAAGCCCCTCAACAACTACAAGCCGACAAAGTCATATATGGTGCACACAATGCAAGCAGTGATTAATCAGATGAGATATGTGCCAAACTTGACATGCCAAAGGCTGACCAAAATAACAAAGATGATAATCGCATGTATTCAAGCTTTTGAAGACGTTGATGCAACAAAGCATCCATGGTAGGTGTTTCTCGAAGGTATTAAAGGCATTTCTTGAAATCTAGAGATTGAAGTCCCCAACCGCGATATACTTATGGGCATGTATGCTAGAATTACGTTTTTTCCCTCTCATTATATGAAAACTTTTGAGGAGGCGTTCATGATAGGGTTTTTTGAAATGGATTCTATCATTTTCAATCCCCTCACTAAAGATCTACAAGCACGCCATATTGCATACCAGAGTGTAGTGCTCAACAGCCCATTGAAAGACCTAGTAATACATGAAAATATAGTGGCTCAGACTGTTAAGTTTAGACGCATCACGAAAGGACCTGCATATCTTGAGTATGTTGAACATGGTAGCAATAGTACATAGCTTGATTATGTTGAACGTGGTAGCAACAATACAGAGGTTGTGTTAAAAAAAAATTACCACGACCTATTTATATAGGCCGCTCTACCACCATTCAACTTTCTCTCTCAAGGCCGCGATATTGGCTTGGGGTGAGCGCCATCGCTCACTCGGATAGACAAGAGAGGTTGGACAAGATCGATTTCTTACCTGCAAGGGCTTGGGGCAAGCGCTAGTGCTCACCCAGCTTTACACAAGAGCGGGCGAGAGATAGAGAGGTAGAAGAGATAGAGCGAGAGAGACAAAGAGGTAGATAGAGTGAGAGATAGAGTTGTACCTTAGGTGTCTAGACTCCTTGTCTCTTCTACTGATAGGTCTTTCACTTAAAAAATAATCACCTAATACCTATTTATATAGACTTTTCCTAAAGGAAAAAAGGTTTTTAATTTTGAAAATATTCATTGATAGATGCCCAAATCTCTGTGTGTGTGTGTGTGTGTGTGTGTGTGTGTGTGTGTGTGTGCGAGAACCACGATTAATTTGTCAAACCATGGGACGAAGCTGACTTAACTAGTGCATAGAGGCTACAAGAGGTTGTCAATCTCTTGAAAAAAAACTAACAACTCGCATCTAATAGGCTACACTCATGTGACTGAAATCACCAAAAGACAATCGCTCATCGGAAAGCAAATCACATCCATTACATCATCAAATGACATCCAAATGTAACGAAACTTCTAGGACATGTTTATAAGACCTAAGCACTCATGCCTATGGCCTCAAACCCCACTTTAGGCCAAGTTCCAAAATCACGATTATTAATAGCAGTGGATTTTGACCTAGTCGTTTTCGACCCAGAATGCATCTAAATGCTTAGCAATGATGCCCCAATACCCCGCCTATGCTTAGTTTTCGATTTAAAAGTGTAAATTCCTAGTTATGATGAAATTAGGCCACGGGTCGGCGACGCCAAAAGCTACGAAAATCTAGCATATTATGCGAGGGCAGGAACATGCATCTGGCATAGAATCCGTAAAGGATTTCTTCTGAAGGTTGCCCACTTAGATCATAACATAAGCCTCTGTTTCCTTCCAAGAATGAGAGACATGGGGCTCTTGTCTGCTCAGGCTCATTGCAAACCTGTATGCATGTGAGTAGCATCTTGCAGATCTTATACAACATTGCGTACGAGAGATCTGGCAAACTCTTGAAGAATGACATGGCACCCGTTAGGGTTTTCACCATGTATTATTCCGTCACTTGGCCTCTCTCTGGAGCTGGCAGCCTGGGGAAGTTGAGCCAAGTTGGCCTCTTCTTCTGTAGTGCTTCATGCGCTTGCCATGTCCTTACTCTGGGCACAAGACAGAATGTTGGATCTTTTTGTAAGGCTGCAGGTGCTCTTGTGAACACAATCAAGATCTCGGATTCTTGTTCAGCCAGCTTAACCTCCACTTCGGGTGGTCTTTATCTGCGCCATATTCTTGCATATCCTTGTACAACCTTTCTTTTACCTGTAAAAGTTCTACCTTGATGAGAGGGTACGGCAGGGATAGTTGGTGCCATTGAGCGTTGATTTGATTGGGAGTGAGTTGAGTGACGTTGAAAGAGTGTAAAACTCTTCCAATCCATAGCGGCATTCCACTGCTCATCCACCTCTAAGGTGATCTTCTCCTTCAGTGCCTTCTTCAGTTTTTGACAGCTGGACCATTGGCACTGTATCTTCGTCTGTAATGTGGACCTGAAAGTCTTCATCACCACTCGGCTCTGCTGTGGACTACGTCTCAAATTCAGCAAACGAGACCGAGGGAATGTCAATTTGGGGCGGCTCTAAAGTGCCTGCCGCTTCCTGAGTGTTGGGCTTTCCATCTCTGAGGAGTTTATTTATGCGCTTGAGATCTGCTATACTTCACTCACATGTATCGCCTATGGTACTAGAGCCCTAGAGGTTCCCAGTATGGGCACTTTTCCTTGAAAAGCAAAAAAACCCAAGGCATAAAAAATAAGCACACACATCAAAATGGAATCACTGTGAAAAGACTTTGGGGGGTCAAAGAAAAGGTTATCAGTCAGGCGATGATTTCATGATAAATTCCTTTTATTGTAGCTTAACTACAAGGTCTTCTAGGTATAGCCTCTAGTCAGCCCTCGAACATGAATACTTGGGTCTCGCGATTAAACAACTTAATTGACCAGAGAAAATATAGAAGCTTACCCATGGTATTAATAGTCGATCTTTAGTGCCTTTTGATCGTTAAATTAGCGACCCCGGACTTGTTTAATTTTTTACCTTTACATCTGTTTATACATTTGATTATATTGCAATTTAATGTTTATTGCTGACAAATGGTTTAAAATTTTGTTACCAATCAAATTGTCTGCCTACAACTGCATATGCTTTTTAATCACTTATGAGAATGAAATTACTGTGCCAATGTTGTTTGATTTTGTAGGACTGAAGAAGGCTAAGGACATTCATCTCAAATTCTCTTCCACCTCGACGAACCAGCTTCAACTCAATAGCTTCCGAGGACGGAATCTACATCAGGAAGGGGGGCATGTTAACCCTCACGGATCACGAACATCATATCACCTACGACGGACATGTATTATGTATTTGGTAGAGTTAGGTACCGGGCTTGTCGGTCCAATAGGAAAAGGGTAAGAGTGATCGCCGATGAGAGGCGCACTCTAACTTGAACATTCAAGGGATTAGTTGGCTAAGCATGGGCGCCCAAGTGTGAATGGGGCGAGCTCATATAAAATTCAACTAAACCTAAAATTCACTCATTCTCTCATTTGTGCAATTGAAGAGTGCTCTTGCTCCATCTCCATCTTCTTCTTCTTCATCTCCTTGTGTGTGTGTGTATGCGTGCGTGTGAGAGAGAGAGAGAGAGAGAGAGAGAGAGAGAGAGAGAGAGAGAGAGAGAGAGAGAGAGAGAGAGAGAGTGCGATCGAGAATTGCGACGGCACGACGGCGGCGAGGCAGCTGAGCGCGGCGTAGCGGCGTCTTCTTCTTCTTCGCGGCGAGGAATCCTCCACGATAGGAAGCGTAGAGCGGCGAGTGACACACCAACGCCATCTTTGAGCTTACTAGTTTAGGCTTGTTGTGTGCTTGGAGCCATTTATGGCTCGCACACGATGTATCGGCAAGTTCCTTGCATTGACACGTGCGACAGACGCGCAAACCTGTTCTGGGCTTCATCATGGGTCTTCCCATGGGAGATCTGACACCTTGATTAGCTACGTAATACATTGGTGCAAGCTCTGGTGGAGCATAAGTCATGGTTTTCTCCATTGGTGGTGGATGTGGACTATACCAATCTCCCTCTACCGTTATTGTAGATGGACTAGGCTCTGCATAGGGTGTAACAGGCACTAATGCTTGTTCATCTATGACTCCTTCCGAGTGCATGTACTTTACAGGCACCGCATTATGTCTTGGATATGGAGGTTGTTGTCCCAACACAGGTTGAGGTCTTTCCATACCCATTGATGGTCTTTGAGCTTGGGCCATATTAGGCTGATATCTGTACATGGGTTGTCCCTTGGGCCTCATGGGCACGTACTGAACATTCCCATCATACTTTGGTCTGAAGTAGCACTCGTGGGTCTCATGGTTGGTCCATTTACCCTCTATTGCACACCATTTTTGTGGCCTAATTGGTCGTCCTTGTGGAGGTATCCCTTGTCTTGGTCCTCTCATAAGTGCTTTTTGCATATTCTTCATCATGTCATTTATCCTTTTTAGCATATCTTCTATGGCTAAGAGTGGTGCCGCGGCAGTCGTTCCCACTTGTGCTGGTTTTGTGGATGCTGTCTTCTCGCTTTGGTTATCCTTAGGAACATCCTCTTCATTGAAGATCTCGCAATTGTCTCCTAGGTCAATATCATCAGACACACACGCTTCTAGGGTTGTATGCTTTTTACTATAGAGTATAGCATGAAGTTCTTTGTTTAGCAGTCCCTCCAGAAACAAAGTTACAAGTCGTTCTTCTGCAGGTATCTCCATCTCTAAGCATCTGGCAATGTATTGTTTCATTAGATTTGCACAATCCCTAATAGACTCACCATGTTTCTGTTTAAAGCTGTAGATTTGAGCTACCGTATTGTGTTTAATCTCCGTTTTGGAACAAGCAGCTACAAATCCTTGAGCTAATGTGTTCAAGTCCATGATTGACCTTGGTGGAATGTTTTGGAACCATGTCAAATCTTTTCCTTCTAATGTCCTTCCAAACCCCTCAAATTGAGTATGAAAATCGAATATACGCTCTGCTCTTAGCACTTGCTTAAAG
The DNA here is from genome assembly GCF_014529385.1 of Adiantum capillus-veneris. Taxonomy (NCBI): domain Eukaryota; kingdom Viridiplantae; phylum Streptophyta; class Polypodiopsida; order Polypodiales; family Pteridaceae; genus Adiantum; species Adiantum capillus-veneris. The sequence continues at coordinate 99,610,028 of NC_140960.1, read as the reverse complement.
CTTGCTAAGTGGTCATATGGATCCCCTGATCCACTGCATTTTCTGACCCATTTTTGAAAATCAGCTGATCTGATATGTATTTGGTTCAACTCCAAGTCTTCTGAGAGTTGGTCCTGTTCCGAGTCCTTCAAACTAGTCTGTTGGAAATAGTGACTCATGCAGCCGTGGATTGGCCTTAGTGTCACCTGATTTTCTACGTGTTGAGGTGGTTTTTGGTTTCTTCACATTACTCTCAGATGATCTCTCACGATGTTTGTCGCTTGGAGTTGTTTCTGGTCCTTGTCCCAATATCCAATCCCTTATGGAACACCCCTGGTATTTGGTTTGTTCTACTTCCTCAGGAGTCATTATAACAATCCCTAAACAGGTAAGTTGGTAGATCCGCAGATCCCTTATTTTGATCTTGAAGATATAGATGATCTTCATGGCTGTTGATTGTCCTGGTCTAGCATGAGAAGTTCACGAAAGATCTTTTATGTTTCTGTCTCCCAACAATAGACTCCGATCCTAGGATTATCCGTACTAAGCCATTTCAAAGGCTTCAAGTCTACTTAATCGTATCCCTCGAATTCCAAAGTTGGTGGTTCTTCTTTTGCTGACATATCTGGGATTATAGTGTTTACTTCTAACCCCCATTTGTCTACCACATCAAGATTTTTGACTTGTACATATTGAGTTCCGTTTCGATCCATGTACATTTTTCCTTGTTTGTTTGCCATAACCTCTTCTTCGAACTCAATACCATGGTCGTCAATGCGAATAGCATACTCCTTGTTAGGGTCCAAGTAAACATGGGCTCCATGACGGTTAGTCTTGTAAAAAGAGTGTATATGCTTATAGCGCATTGTCATTCCGGTTTCCGAGTGAGTTGAGTAAGAAGACATTTCGGATGTTGAATATGAAAAAGTGTTTGATACTACTTCAGGAATTGTGTGCAAGGAGTTGCCTTGATTCACGCTTTCTTTGGTGGATACTCTACTGGTGGTTTTTCCGAATAGGCCTTGATTTCCTAGTACACGACCAGATCTAAGGTTTATATAGACTTGTGAAGCCTTGGATAGAGTACTCACCTTGGATTGACTTGTCGTCAATTTCCACTCAATTCAATTGCAACTTTCTGTCGAGCTTTGATTCCCCGTCTGCACCCTGATTCCTGTACAAAATTAATTAAATTAGCTATTTTTCTATAAAGACATTAGAGCTCTTGAGAACTCTCGTGATTGGTCTCTGTATATCACTTCAAATCGTGCTATGGAAGTCAAAATTTGACTTTCAGATTCAGCTTTAGCAAAATCAAAGGTCTAATCTGCAACCTGTAAACTGAGTGTATCTGTACCAATTTTGATCCGATTGAACCCAAAATTGCCCTATGGCCTTATATTATGCTGGTCTAACTCTGTATAAGCTTAAAAGTCAAAATTGAAGTCTCTGCATAGCAGAAGTAAATAATCGCGGTTATTTACTTTTGTCAAGTTCTAGTACTTTTTGGATTGGTTTGGCAAGTATACAACTTGTTAAAGCCCTTGGACAAGTTTCAACAAGTTTGGACAAAATTTGATTAAGTTTACCCACTATTCCGTGTCCGCAGACTCTGATTTCGAGAATGTGGCTTAAGTCTCACTTTTGTGGTCCAAATTTCACCAAAATTGATTTGTGGGGTTTACTTGCTGTGCTTGACCTTATGGTATACTCAAATTTGCAAAATCACCAAGTTTTGAAGCAGATGTAAATAATCGCGATTATTTACTCCTGAAATTTTTTTGCAATTTTTTGTCCCCACTTTGACACAGATCTGTTATGCACCTTAAGTTAACGTCCCTAACCAATTTTCATCAAGTTTTGACAATTTTTTGGTCAAATGGTCATCAATTATCGGTCCGCATAGTAACTTTGTAATTTTAGCCACAATTTTCAATCTAGTGATTCAAATCTTACCAAATTTGGTTTGTGGGCTTATTACAACATGGTAAAGCTAGCGGTATGCCAACTTGGTCAAAAAGTTCAAAAACAGGGCAGATATAAATAATCGCGATTATTTATATTTGATAAAATTTTGCAAGTTTTTGGTCAACTGAGCATGTACACATGTTTATCACATCAATATAAGCCTATGGATCAATTTTCAACAAGTTTGGATAAATGTTTATCCAATTTACACGCAAGATTCAAAAAGTCAGTACAACTTTAGTTTTTACCTAGTTTTTTGCCAGTTTAGTGATCCAAATCTTTTGGGCCTTTACAAAAGTTGTTTGTACACATGCAATGAGTCAATGGTATGAACCTTGGACAATTTAGAGCAAAAAGTTAATAATCATGATTATTAACTTGAGGTTTGAAATGAACACTTTTTTGCAATTTTCTCAAAGACAGTCTTTTTATGATTTTTTTAAAGCCTATAAATCAAGTCAAAACTTAATTTGTCCTAAAATGTCAAGAAAAAGTAAATAATTTGAGTTTTGGTCAACTTCTTGAAATTTTTACCTCGAAGTGTCTTTGAGCTTACCCACTGGTTCGGACAACTCTTAGGCTTACTCTCCAGTCGGATTGAGTGAATTTGAGTCTTTTCAAGCTATTTCCAGCCGTAGACCTGAATTTTTTGCAACTTTACATAACAACTCACACTTGATTCCTTCAGAGAGAGCAATGTTCTGAAATCCACCTCGGATCCTACTTACCCTACTCCTAGTTTCTCATGCAATGGGGTTGTGGAAAGTGTCCACAAACACTCGTTTTTTTGTGTTTTTTATGTTTTTCAAAGTCTTGATCTTAAAACTTGTCTCGTCTACCAATCATTCTCCAAATCCTAATCTAAATCTATAATCCTACAGTCCTAAAGGTACTCAACAAGTACGATTACTTCCAAGCTACCTCTACACAGCAAAAGATGACAATCTTAAGCTATGCGGTTTCTAAAAGAAAGTTTTGAACTCTAGGCGAACCTAGAAGAAGTTAAAGGACAATTACACAAGACGCTTGTGTTTTTTCCTAGTTTAGGTCTCTTCGATCCCCCGTAGTGGTGCCAAATGTGGGACGCATGTCTAACCTCAACATCCTATCTAATTCTAGTCTTAGCGAGAACCACGATTAATTTGTCAAACCATGGGACGAAGCTGACTCGACCAGTACATAGAGGCAACAAGAGGTTGTCAATCTCTCGGAAAACAACTAACAACTCGCATCTAACTCACGCTACACTCAAGTGATTGAAATCACCAAAAGCCAATCGCTCATCGCCAAGCAAATCACATCCCTTATAGCATAAAATAACATCCAAACGTAACAAAACTTCTAGGACAAGTTTATAAAACCTAAGCACACATACCTATGGCCTCAAACCCCACTTTAGGTCAAGTTCCAAAATCGTGATTATTAACAGCAGTGGATTTTGACCTAGTCGTTTTCGACCCAGAATGCATCTAAATGCTTAGCAATGATGCCCCAATACCCCGCCTATGCTTAGTTTTCAATTTAAAAGTGTAAATTCTTAGTTATGATGAAATTAGGCCGCAAGTTGGCGACGCCAAAAGCTACAAAATACTGTGAATGGCTTACGTCAATGCGTAGAGCTCTTACCTGCGGTTGCAATGCAACAAACGCATTTGCAATGTGACAACCGGAGAAGGAGTAGGAAGCGCGAGAAGGAGAGAAGTGAGCGCCGTTAGCTCACACTGTGTATTTCTTATCCAAAAACTTATAAAAAACATACAAAAATTGGCTTTGATATCGTAGCCAAGGTTTTTGAGTGGTTAAAACTAACAATCTGGAGTTCTACCAAGGCTGGGAATTGACTGGCTGATACAATCTGAAAGCTTGTAGCCCCGGCTCATTAATTACAACGATTACCAAGAAAATATGAGTTAAAATATTCCCGATTTATCAAAATAATAATTGTTTTACAAGGAGAACTTCGAAAAATGGTGTCCGCGTTAGATGGCTGCTAACTCTCTCTCTCTCTCTCTCTCTCTAACCCTATATCTATCGCCCTCGTTCTCTCCCTCTCAAGATCATATAGTTACAAGTGAGCGCTAGGGCTTACTTATGAGGTTTGAGGATATCAATCATCTACCGGCCGGTCACCGAAGGTGAGCGCTAGCACTTGGAATGCCTCATAGATAGCTTCTCACTATATATATATATATATATATATATATATATATATATATATATATATATATATATATATATAAATATATATATATATATATATATATATATATATAAACCTCCAAAACTGGGTTGTTGTCAAACAACACGGAGAGGCCTTCCACAAGAAGTTAGAGTGCTCTTCTGCGCGCCATTCGATGACGACACCCTTTTTAATGTAGCCAAACGACACGCAGAGAGCACTCTAGCTTCTTGTGGAAGACCTCTGCGCGCCATCAAATACAACCCAATTTTAGAGGTTTGTTTATATATATATTATTTATATATATAAACCTCTAGGAGGAGGTTGTACCCGAACGTCGCACAGAGGGGCACTCTATCTTCTTGTGGAAGGCCTCTACGTGCCGTTCGACGACAACCCAATTTTTTTGGTTTGTATATTATATATATATATATATATATATACATATATATAACTTCCCACACTATATATATAGTGAGAAACCTCATAACTGAGCGCTAGCGCTTGTTTGTAACTATGATTTGGCTATGAGCTTGAGAGAGAGAGAGAGAGAGAGAGAGAGAGAGAGAGAGAGAGAGAGAGAGAGAGAGAGAGAGAGAGAGAGAGAGAGAGAGAGAGAGAGAGAGAGAGAGAGTTCAGGGGGAGTGGAGAAAGATAAGGGAAAGAGAGATGAGACAGTGCCATAGGTCTTGATATCTAGCTCCTCTACTAGATTTCTCGAGCAATGGGTTCATCTTCATCGTGCAAGGTGAGTTTATTCTTAAATACTACTAGCGACGTCCCTATGCTACTTGAATGCCCAACAAGATTTTCCATGGTGAACTCTGGGGATTACGGTGGCAGTGATGACAGCAAGATGTTTGCAATCATTTCCACTCATGATGGTGATATCCATATTGAGGTGAAAGATGGTGTGACAGTAAGTCATCAATTTAAATTTATTTTGGATTCAACATTGTCTACAAGGTTTTTGTTGGTTGCCAACAAGAATGTGGAAATGGCTCCGAAGTCTAAAGTGGCTATAGTGAGCTGTCGGACAGCTCCATTGAGGAACATGAAGGTATTGCGATTGGGAATTTAACCAGCATAAAAAAGAATCTTTTTTTGTTTGTAAGCAAATAAAGCCAGACGGTTCAGTGGAGGAAGAAAGGATAACATAAATAAGTCTACGAGTGTTGACCAAGTCGAGAAATCTCAAAGTACACTAATGTTCATTGCTTTGAATAGCCACAAGTACCCAAGTTGAGTCGGATGATTTCTAGATGTTCAATTAAGAAGCGCCTTGATGAGATTCCGCAAGTGTACAATGCATTTTGCGTTTATGAGCTGGAGGTCGTGCTAGATGGTGTTCCAAAAATGTTAGGAATAGAACAAAGGTATGATGGTCATTGCTGGGTAAATCTTGTTCATTCTAGAATGAGGTATCCAGCTTTAATCACAAGAAGTCAATGTGGCGGACACCTCGTCTGCAAAATAGCTCGTGTTTTATTGATGCAATGAACGGGTAGCCAAACGAGACTTCTTGGACTAGGAATTTGCTAACGTCAATAGTATCAGCTGGTATGTTGAGCTCCGGAAATGGAACACTTCATTGCTTCTACTATGGTAAAAGTCCAATTCTACTACAAGAGTGTCCTCACATTGTATACTACGTGCTCTCTGAATACAATTGGACCTGGTTGTTCATCCACAGTGGAAGGCATAATCACCCCGTTGCAAAGGGAGTTTTGCGATCGACAATAAAAAGGACAAGAAAACTCGTGTCTCGGGTGGTGTCTGAAACACCAGTGAGGACAGGACCTAGGCATTTGCAGTTGAATTTAGCAAAGAAGATGGTGATGGGGTGTTAAGGCGGTTACGCCGCTAGCGGAAGCTAAATAGCGAGAACTCAACCAACAACAGAATTTGTCAGACGAGGACGGAGCTTGACCCGCAGGCGCATGGAAACAACTAGGTGGGTGTCAAATCACCTACTCGACCTTCTAATGACAATCACTACCAAGGAAATCAAATCTAAGTTCTAAAATACGCAAGTGACTGAAATCCATACTACGAACGAATGCTATACGAAACAGGATCTAGAATCATCGAATCGATCTCAAACTCAAGGGGGAGTCTATACACTAGGTAAGAACAACACCCTAAAGACTTGAACTGCAAAATCAACCTATAACCACTCCGTGCGGTAAACGCGTATGAAGACAGGCCGAAAATTACAGGAGACTGAAACTTGACCCCGATGGTACGAATGTGTAGCTCTACTCGTTGTGGTTCTATAGATATGCTGCACGCTCTATTCCGACACACGAGTTGGAAGAAAACTCACACCGAAGCTCGTAGGAACTTACCACACATAGAAGCCGATAGCGCGCACTCTTGGTATCTGTGCGTAGCTCTCACCGTTGCTAACACAATGGTGGTGTCGCTTCTCCAATGGCGGCCCCGTAGCTCGCGTAGCAAGGAGATAAGACTCTCTCTCTCTCTCACTCTCTCAGACACAGTCCCAGCGCTCAAAAACTCACCTTGATTAATAATTGAATCTCCCTTAGGTTACAAAACTTTGGCTTATATACCTCAGCCTTGGAGGTAAGAACATCTCTAATTATTTACATCAGCATGTGAAATTACGTCGGGATTACAAGCTGGAAACTCAATTGAGTCCCGTTACTTAATGAATGGCTCAAATCAAAATTAATGTCGGAAAGACATTTATTACAATCAATGGTTACAAAATGATGGGTGTGAGCAAAAATGCGGATGTGATCCTCTGCTGGCTCAACACTCCCCCCCTCCGCGTTCATGTCGTCCCTGACATGACTTTTAGGCTTGGTCAATAGAGTCCTGTCGTCTTGAGCATCTGCAAATGTGATTCATAGCGTAGGTTGCCGATGGTCAAGGTTGGGCCGAATATTTTGCTTTCGTGAGTGAAAAAGCCGGTGTAGAAAGCTTCTTCGAATGTTTGCATGTGGAAGCTAGGCAAAAACATAATTCTTTGGTATAAGAGATGTAACACCTTTGGTGATGGCTGCAAAGAAAGATCATACATCATATCTGTCACTGTGTCGGCCGTTGATAGTAGACTCGAGGTCGTAGCTTTATCTGGCGCGAACACTTCAATGCATGCTAAGAGAGTCCTGCAGATTTTCTTTAGCATCTGACACGAAAGGTCAGGAGAGCCAGTAAAGAGTTTGATGGTGCCCGTTAGGGTTTTCACCATGTAGGCTTTACCTATTCTCTCTCCTTCCTTTGGTCCTGGCATCCTTGGGTAATTAAGCCAATTTGGCTTCTTTTCTGCAATCCTGCCATGCTCTTTCCAGCTTCTGACTCTTGGCACCGGGCAGAAGGTTGCATCCTCTCGAATCTCCTTTGGAGCCTCTACCAAGTAGATGAGGTAGGCTGGGTATTTGTTCAGCCAACCTTTCCTCCATCTAGGTTGAGAATCTACAATCTTCTTTGATTGTTCATCCTTTGTGATGTCGCCTTCATAAAGAGCGACATACTGCTCCTCCTCTATTCTCTTTTTCGTCTTTATCACTTCAAATTTCATCAGAGGGAAAGGCAAGCTTGGTTGCATCCACTCTTCATGGAGCACTTTTGTGTCTAAACCTTGAAGTCTAATGGAGATGAGGAGCCTCCTTTCCCATTCCATTTCCGCCTTGGCACTTTCCTCTGTTGACTTTTCTATTTGGTCCTGGAGCTTTTGTTCTTCTTCTTCAGAGATTCCTGAAGTTGAGGCCACTTCTTGAACTGGGGTTGGATCTTCAATTGTGGTTGCCTCTCCAGTTTCTGGTAGCTCTATGGCTGCTCCCCCTGCTTCTTCTTGTGGTGTCTCTGTTTCTCTTCTTTGTTGCTCTTGGAGGTCTTGGAGCTGTTTGCGGAGGGCCTCATTTTCTGTCCTTAGTGTTTGGTTTTCTGATGTGAGCCTCTCCTCTGCAGCCAATGATCCCTCCGCCATGTGCAATCTTTGTACTTGCTCTAACCTCAGCTCTCTTTGCAAACTTCTGATCTGCTCTTCCAGAGCTGGTACGAGGGCTCCCTCTTGTTCTGTTCCTGCTCTGCTAGCTCTAGGGGTGGTCCTGAGTCTCATGATTGTCCTTTCTTGAAGTTCGACTCTTTCCCTTAGCTCAATGAGCTCATCCTTGGCTGCCTCCAGCTCATCTTCTATTCGCTCCTTTGCTTCCTGTGAACTTGTTACCTCTCTTGAAGCTTCGGCTAGTTGGAGTATCAAGCCGTCTCTCTCGTTTTCTGCGTCGTAGAGTGATGCTTTATGACTTTCAGATTCAGTCATAGCATTCTCTAACTTCTTCTGCAACTCTGCTTCCTTTTGTTTTGCTGTCTCAAGTGCTACTTCCTTTGCTCTGGATCTTTCTTTAATCTTGCTGAGCAGTTCATGCACCATGTGCATGTCTTTTTCATCTTCATCTGTCAACTTGACGGCTCTTTCTGCCACCACCTCCAATGGCTTCGGCTCGTCCATTTTCTCTTTACTCTCCATTGTACCCTTTGTCTTTTCCTTCGTCCCTTTCCGATCATCTTGTTTCCGTAGGGATATCCCATAAACTGCCTCCAGGGCCTCTTCTTCACTGTATCCGATAGCGACCAGATCCTCATAATCATCTTTCTTTTGCTGAACTGGATCTATCTCCTTTTCCTTGGTCCCGTCCTCCGGCTTTTCCATAACTTCTGTTTCTATTTCTATTGTGGTCTCCTCCACAATAATTTCCATCTTCTTCGGGCTTGGTACAACAGTAAAAGAGGGCTGATTGTCCTCAGTCATCTTGGCTTTCCCTTTGTTTGCTTGCTCGTCTTTCTTTTGAGGTTCAGTAGACTCATCTACTTTCTTCTTCCCCTTGTCGTCCTTTTGCAGCTCAGCTTTTAAAAGCTGTACTTCCTCTTCAGTATAAGGCTCGACAGGTTGCTGCTCCAGTATGGCCTCCGACTCCTCATAAGCTCTAATATATTGATCATATTGATCAACATGTGGCCTGGCTGAGCTGGTTCCAACTTTACTGGGGTCTGGCACCCACCTTTCTTCGAAGTCCCCCTTTAGAGCTCTTTCCGCTCTAAACTGCTCCACCAGCCTTTCCATTCTTGCGGCTTTTTGACTTTTGGTTTGCTTGGGATCAGCCTTCTTCTTCACTTTCTTCTTGAGCGGCTCGTCCATGGCCTCCTCAGGTTCTGAAACTATTTCTAGTTTTCGGTGTGCTCTTGTGGACGCCCTCTTGGATACTTCTTGCTGTTCTTCCTCCTCATCGGCTTCTCTAAGCCACTCATTCTGGGAGGGAATCTGGGGCCCTTGATCCCTAGCTCCAATAGCTTCATAAGCTATTCTTGTTAGGATTTCTCCTCCTCCTATGTACTTTGGCTTCTGGTTGTGCATGGCGATCACTTGCTCGTGGATGTATTGAGCATAATTCACCTCTTTTGGCATGTTGCTTTTCAATGCCCATGTGATGGTTGTCGCAATGGCATGGGGTGGTGTAGTATACTTCTGCGGTCTTTTACTACACACATGGAAAAATTGGTTGTATAATCGGCAAAGGGTTGCCGCTCGTTGATCTGCCATATCTCCGTAGGTTGTATTTTGTTTCTTTGATCCATAGACCTCTATGGCCTCCCTTCTTTCTCTGACAGAACTCCCTTTGTTGTGAAGCTTCAATGCATCTGCAATGAGCTGTGGAGTGATCTGTACTTCAACTGTTTCTCCATCCATGGCTGTCAACGTGGCTTTCCCCTCCTTCTGAATGGATGTTGCCAACTCATACACTCTTCTTGTGTCTACACCTGATGGTCTCGAGGTGAAGAACCTGTGTAAGTCAGCCTTTTCCAGGTATCTGCTTATGTTCTCTGTTCTACTATAATCCACTAATTCTCGTGGGATCATAGGTACATCGACCGATTGCCCTTGAGGATCTCTGAAAGTCCCTTGGTAGATCTTTATACCCTCTTTTTCTAGTACTGCTTCCTCCATCCAAGTCTTGGTTGGCTTGAGGGTTTCTGTTGGAATATCAAAAGGTTCTGCTTCTGCAAGAGCATCCTTGATGGTTGGTCTTTTTCTCTTAGTTGCCGATGACTTAGCGGAATCCATGGATCCTGTAACTCCAATTTCAGAAGTTAGCGTCTTTTTAGTACTGAAAGCCGAAATGAAGCTTTTAACTATTCAAATGACTTGAAAATTGAAACATGAGCTATTCAGGGCCTAAGGATGCAATGTAGGTGAAAAAATATGCAAACTGGGCTCAAAAACATGCTTGAGACATCATACGCGTATGATGTCTTTTGTGTCAGAATGACTTCATATTGGTTGTGCTTGTAGCTGATAGTGTATACATGAGTGTCATATGCTTGGATTTGAGTTTGGATCCCATTTGGTCAAGTTTTGGCCAGTTTAGTCCAGTTCAGGCTCTTGGCAAAATTTTGAAAGGGAATTGGATTTTATGATCCAAATTGGGTAAAACTTGGTGGATTACTTTCAAATGGCATGTAGAACACTTTTGTTTTGTGGTTGAAGCCCTGAGGTGCCAAAATCACACAGTGAGACATCATACGCGTATGATGTCTTTTAGTGCATTTTTGGACCAATTTTCTCTATAAGCTTGGATTTGGCTTTAGATAGGCTTATTCAGTGGATTTATGAAGTTTGGATAGAATTTGGGCTAAAAATGGCTCTAGAGACATCATACGCGTATGATGTCTTTTTCATCAATTTTTCATGGGATTGGTTCTGTGGACTCTCCATGTGCTAGTGAAGGACTGTTTATACTCAAATCTTGGTTTGGACTTGAATATGTTGGATTTGGGACAAAAATAGGCTTTGTATGAAGGATTTTCTCTTAATTGGGCTAATGGGGTGATCCACTTGACCAAATGGTTCCAAACTTCATATGTAGCATGTATTAGATATATATAATGGATGTATGATGACAAATGAGCATTTTTGGCTCTGTAAGTGCAAATAGACATTATACGCGTATGATGTCTTTTGTGTCAAAATAGTGCTTTTTGGTTCCAGATAGGTTGTAGATGTGTTAACCAACAATCCTACAAAGTTTCAATGAGTTTGGAGTTATTTTGACAAAATTAGGACCAAAAATCAATTTTATGGCCTACTTTGCGTCTTTTGGTTTTCCTTGGGTTTTCTAACTCCAATTCTCATGATACTTGGTTCATAGGATGTGATTAACATGTGGAATGAGGCTATGCACTCAAATGTTGAAATGGATGTGAAAATCATGCTGTGAGACATCATACGCGTATGATGTCTTTTCTTGAAATGTTGGTCTTTTTGTGCAAAGAATGCTTTGTGCTAGTGCCCTAAGCCCTGCTAACTAGTTTTCAACTTAAAAAGTCATCAGTTTAGCTAAAAAGCCCCCTTATAGGCATTTCAGTCTCCGAAGTCGTCTTTTTGCCTTGGAGTTGAATTTCTTCAACTTTTCTTCTTGAGAGTTGCATTTCCAGCTCATTGGATATGTTGTGAAGCCACCTATTCGGTTGAACTCGACTTTGGCTCCCCGTTCTCCATCTTTCTCCATTTGGTTGCCCGAAAGCGTCTTTTTCACCATCGGTAAGTGAATCAGCTTTCTTTTGGGTTTTGCTTGCAAACATAAGTCATCCATGTATAGTTGAAACTGCTTGTGAAGTTTCATGTCATTTGGTCGTCAATTTTAGCCGTTATGCCAAAATGACGCTTTGTGTGTCCACAGCCGAATCGGTTGTTCCGACCTACTTTTGGTGGTCCAAACCTGGAGATACTCCATGGTTGCATTGCCCTCGATGTTGTTAAGCTTCTTGAGAAGTTTTGTGTCGTTCCGACAACTTTTTTCTGTTTGCCTCTTGCAGGCTCTGTTGACCTAGGGTTTTTCCAGTCGTTCTTTCTTGAGCTTTGAGTGCTAGAAACTCCTCTCCTATACTAGGGTAACCCACCTCTAAGTTCTTGCAAGGTTTGGTTAGGCGGTTGTGCCCCTACCTAGAGTTCTTCCCCATTCCCCATCTGCTCTTGTTTCTTGGTTTTGGTGAGTTTTCGCGACAAAAGTTAATGATAAGCATCAAAAGCTTATGGCAACGAGTCTACCTCTCATGTCTGGTGTCCTCTGAGCTCTCGTAGCAGTCGTAGAAGGCGGTAGAAGGTCGGATGCTCCTGTGTGCTCTTTGCTCTCTCCAAGAAGATAATAGTGGAAATGAGCTTGATACTGAAGTGAAAAATACTTATATTTGGGCTTCCCGGATCACTTGTTACCAAATTTGACATGTGCTCCTATCTCGTCGTGAAATGCACTTTAGGATTTGAAATTTCTCAATTTGGACTCCATTTGACCTGTTTCTGAGAAATCTGTCCACTTTGCCAAAATTCTGTCATTTCGGGCTTTCCGCAACTTTTTCAGCATTGTACCCCATTTTTACCATGGGTTGCCCTTGTCATTAGGATCATCACCGTCTATTCTTTTCTTTTTTTCCGATCTCATTTCACCTGCTTTTTTATTTTTCTTTTAATTTTATTAAGAAAATCATAAAAAATAAAGGAAAATAGCAAATTGAAGCCAAAAAATTCCAAACATACATGATAAATAGCTGGTAACCCTGTGTATATGAATATACACTTCTTTGTGATTTCTGGACTTGGATTACCACTTTTTTTCACTTTTTTGCTCCAAAAACACTCTTATTTAGTGATATTTACACATATAGAGACCCAAATTCATCATTTGATCTCTTCTTGTTGCAAAACAAGGTATATAAGGGCATAAATATTATCAATATCCGCAATCAAACATAAAAAATTGCAAAATCATGTAAGACACTGCCCTTGTAATATAATTTTTGTTTTTCTTTGTGTTTTTTTTCACTTGTAGCTGCTTTGTAACTCCTGTATACCTCCCCCCCTCCTAGTCTGAGTCCTCCCGGACGACTATGAAGTGTCTGTGGGTGAAGCATTGTAGTTGTTTTGGTCATAAGTTCCCAATGCAATTGTAGAGCGACGATACAACATTCTTTCCAATAAAGCTGCTCTTTGTTTGATTGAAGGATTGGTGGTCGGATTTTGGGTTGGTTTTGGCACTTCGGTAGTAGAACCAATAGATGGATTCTTCATTACCTTGTTGTCTTTTTTCACAATCCAAATCTGCTTCCGCTTTGCTTGTGCTTGCCACAAACTCTTTGCGACCCAAACCTGCTTTGTTCTGTGTGTTGATTTCCTCGCCTTGAAATACCTAGGAGTTTCCGTTGATTGTATTGAAGGGAGTTCCTGTTTACAAATCTTTGGGATCCAAATTTGCTTGCTGTAGCTTTGTGCCGTCATGAACTTCTTTGGAATCCAAATCTGTTTCACTGTCCTTGATTGTCAGGGATCACTCTGTTGTCTGGTATTGAAGACTCTGTTTTCCACCTTTTTGTTCTCTGGCACAACCTTTTTTGGTTTCCATACCAACTTTGACTCCTTTGTTTTCCAAGGTTGAGCTGTTATATTATTGCTTGTCTTCCTTATCCACTGTTGAGAATTCCTCGTCGAAGAGTAATCCGGTTGTATAGAAACTTTTGGTTGCCATTGCTTCTTCTTTTTCTCTGTTTGTTGTTTGCCCTTGTCCGTGGATTCTTCCTTTGGAGTTGGCTCTGCTCCTTTGGTGAACTTAACTGATTGACTTTCACCTTCGTATTTGATAAGCACTGATTTAGAACTCCAGTCAATCATTGCATTGTATTGCTTCTGCCATGGTTGTCCTAGCAATAATGGATGTTGTGTAGCTTGGTCTTCAACCACGTAAAACATATGAGGATACACATATTGGTTAATCTGTATATGTAAAACTGTGCATCCAACAGTTTTGATTGAATTCTCAGAGTAACTTTTTAACTCTTGCTTGGCAATTTGTAATTTCGTGTCATTTGTCAATTGTCTATACAAACTGAGTGAAAGTAGGTTAGCTTGAGCTCCTGAATCCAATAGTGCTCTGGCTTTGATTTGGTTGGTTCCTACTTTGCATTCAATGATGGGTTCTTCTTTGTCATTCCCCATTTCTGTTATACTAACTGCGTTTATTCGTATTGCTCCTTCATTGCGCTGTTTCTGACGCAGTAGTCTTCTTTTCTCCATTCTTTTCTTCGCCTCGGCTTGCTTCTTGTTTCAGTGGGATTGAGTGTTGGCATATCGATGGGTCAACTCCCTTTAAGTCCTTATAAGACCATGCAAACACATCCCTGTACTCTCTGAGAAGACTCAAAAGTCTCTCTTCCTCGCTTGGAGACAAATCTGTGGCTATGTACACCGGTCTAGGTGGCTCACCTGGAGCTGCTAAATCAACTTTTTTTGCATCCTCCGGTCCGTCATAAGATTCGTTCTCCTTTCTCTGTCGAATAGGTTGGGTTAATACCACCTTCCTATCCTCAATTGTGAATTTCCTGTAGTGAGAGGGAACATCCATGTTTTCCTTGATTTCGGCGTTTTCGTCCTCTCCACTCTCGATTTCTGTCGTCCAAACTTCCTTCAGAGTTTTCTTGAGCTCTCTGTACTTGTTTCTACGTTCTAGCTTGGACTCCGTGTGTTCTCTGTTGCGCTTGTTCTTTTCTGATTTTTCTGTTTCAGTTTTCGTTCCATTCTTTTGAACTTGATTTCTTGAGCCTCTTTTGTCTTTTCGTAAGCTCTTTTGATCACTGCCTCTCATTCTTCCAGAAATCTTATCCTTAACACAATCTTCAGCCTTTACTAGCATTAGGAATTGATTTTTTCCTCTTATTCTAGGCATCGGATTGGTTCTAACCCCTTTTGTTTTTCTCTTTGCTCTATAGTGTTTCTGGCGTTGTTTAGTTTGGTTCGGAAAATCATAAAATCGGACATCCGTTATAGTTTCTTCGTTTTCGCTTGAATTGTCCGTTGACTCGTTGTCTGCTTCATTTCCCCACTCAGGATGATCGGGAATGTCGTGAAATACCTCCTCTTCATCTTCCTTTTCCAGTGTATCGTTCTTTTCCGTTTCTTTTTCGAGCACAGTTCTCAACATGAAATACGGAACCACGTCGTACCCGTCCTTGTCACAAAATTTCGTTGTGGGACCATCTGGAATTGCACAAACATCTAGGGTTGCTAGAATGTGTGTCCATTCTAATGGTTCAAACGTGTCCTCTGGAAAGGGTTCTCTTACATAAGTTTCGTCTTCGATAGCCCTTTCTAAAACACATTCTTCTCGTTTCAGACTTCCACATTTCGAAGCTCCACACATCCATAACTCCTTGGGTTTACCTAACCAAGCTGGAAATTCGGATCCCGCCAAAGTAGCTGAATCAAATTCCTCTACCGGTGTTCGGTTCACATCTTTGTAGCTATGGTCTTTCAGGTTCACACGTGTAGTGGTTTCCATATTTCTCAAGTATATGTGATCGTAGCCCCAATCTTGGACCATTTTCAACTGTCTCATGAATGGTCTTCCCAATATGATATCATAGTTATTCTCCTTGGCAAAATCGACAATAGCGAAAGTATGTTCGTATTCAATGCCGCAAGAAGTCACTACAACTTTCTCTAATAACCCCATAGGTTTCTCCATGTGTCCATCTGCTAATTGGAGTTTCAACCTAGTCTTCCTTATTGCTGGTTTCCCCCATTTTTTCCAGATTTCTTTTGTAGCAATGGCTACCCCCGCTCCGCTGTCTAGTATTGCCATTGTGTTCACTCCTTGGAATTCAACTGGTAAGGTTGTATTCCCCTCTTCACCTTCGCAATACTCTCCGACCTTGTTTAAGGGTACAGGCTTAGCGTTCTTTTGTGGTTTGCTCAGCTCCTCTATGCTCTCTTGCAATCTCGATGTTGGATCTTTTATCCCGAATTTCTCTAAGCAATTTCCTACAGTGGTCCACATATGTGGTCTTAGCCTCAAAAGCTCAGCTAGAGTGATAGTGCATGTCACTGGTGTTGGCAAAATCTCTATCAATCCTTGCGAGTCCATGACTTTTTCTGATGAGATTTTTCTTGAGGGAAGTGCTCTAATCTCGGATTTTGCTTCATACTCTCCTAAGTATGAAGGTAAGGTTTTCAGTGAATGAGGTTTGCTCTCCATTGTTCTAACAGAGCCCCCATCTCCCCAGTAAGATTGCAGATCCAAGTCCACTTGAGATCCTGCCTCAAATTCCACTATGGGAGGATTTCTGATGTCCTTTTCCCAATTTGTCTGATTAGCTTGGCAACTTAGCTCGTTTGCAAAGTTTGCCTCTCTCACTTGTTTCCAAAATTCATTGTAATCCTCATCTTTTCCGTAAATCCTTTGTATGACTGGATGAAAACTCTCTATCTCCTGATCGGTTGTGTTCAATACTATGCGGTCATCCTTTTGTGTATTTTCAGGCTTTTGTGCACTGGGAGTCTTTTCAGCTACCCGTGAAACGATAGTCTCTTGCTGAATTGGGTTTTCCTTCCCACAATTCATTGTTTCTTTTGGTGGTTCTAATAAAGCTTGTGCAGTCTCGATCATTCTCTGGCACATTTCAAGTCTCTGCTTTTCCAATTCCGCGTTTGGGTATGTCATCCACCTCTGTTCTTGTGTTTGGTTGTTCTTTAACCTAGCTTCGTAAGCTCTCATCAGTGCGTCCAATGGTTCGTGTACTTTGTCAACTAGCACTGATCCCCCTGAGCTTAAGCTCGTTGTTTCTTTGATACTCTTTTGTTTTGTTCTTTCCGGGCTCATCTCTCGTTTCCCGTTTTGACTCTCAAGTTTTTCTAATCTATCTTTCGTTCGCTTTAGTTCTTCAGCTAGAATAGCGTCTTCACGTTCTTTTCTCAACTTCATGCGTGCTTTTCTAGCTTTCCATGTGTTTTTCTGACTCCGCGGTCCTTGACTAACCACTTCAGTCGCTAACTTTCCATTCTCAGGTTCTCTAGTGGTTTTCTTAGCTTGAGCTCTAGTAACAACTTGCGTTGGTATCAGAGTTTCATTTTCAGACCCACTGCTGGTAGGAATAGTTTCTAGCATATTCAATGTCGTCTTTTGCACTTTGTTTGGATTCTTTGAACAATCCTCAATGAAGTGAGTAACCCCACACTCAGTGCAATAAGCGTTAATTCTAATGATTTCCGTATGTGGGCAAACATTCATCAGATGGTCACCTCCACACTTGTAACAGGGTCCTAGTGCTGGTCTTGGTCCCGCTTGATTCGTCCTTTGTGGATAGGATGGTCTTTGTACTGTTAACCCTCCATGAGCTATGAACATCAAGGTTCTTGCATCCAAATTGTATCTCTCTTCATCAGAAGCACTTGTAATTGTTGGTATTCCAACATTCCCCATCATGCCCCATGGTTCTGGTTGTTTTGGTTCTTCTGGTGGGTAATACACTGTCGGAGACATGTGTGCACCCGATTCTTCGTAATAGGATTGAACAGGCACTAAGGCTTGTTCTTCCTGATTCTCTAAGGTTGGTGCATATCTAATGCCCACTGGTCTTGCTCCTGGTAAAGGTGGTTGTTGTCCCAATACCGGTTGAGGTCTTTCTATCCCCATAGGTCCTGGTACATTTCCCGTTGGGTATCGAGGTACTGGATGTATCTGAGGTGGTGCTAATTGAGCAGGAGGTGCATACTGGCGCTCCCTTACATACCCTTTGTTGTAATAACACTCCTCAGTTGGATGATTTGTCCATTTTTGTTCAATAGCACACCATTTCAGTGTTTTTGGCAATGGTTTTTGGTATGGTGCCATCCTTTTTAAAGCATCTTCTATCATTTGCTCTACATTTGGCATGGTGGTTGTTTGAACATTCTTTTTAGTGGTAGTCTCGCTCGCTACGGAGGAGGAGCTACTGGATGCAAAATTTGTATCCACTGACACCTCTCCATAAACCGTACAGTTATCCACTAAGTACAATGCCTCTCTCGTTACTTGCTCGAAACTTGTACAAGCTTTCAAGTGCAAGTCTTTCTTGAGAGTGTCGTTCCTCAGTCCCTCAATAAAGAGAACAGATAGTCTGTCATCTTGTGGTCGTTCACGTACTGGACATCTCTCAATGTATTGTTTGAAGCGAAGTGAAGCTTCCTTCACTTTTTCGTGTTCTCTCTGTTTAAAAGCATATATTTGTGAGACCGTATTGTGCTTAATCCCTCGTTTAGAGAATTCCTCAGCAAACTCTCTTAGCAAATGGTCAATGTCATGGAATCCCCCAATGTTCATTGGTTGAAACCATGTCAATGCAGTACCTTCTAGAGTAAGACCAAATCCCTCGTATTGTGTATGGAAATCGGTTATCTGCTCAGCTCTTAAGACTTGCTTAAAGAGTGACACATGTGCATACGGATCTCCTGAACCACCATACTTCTTTTGCACACACTTGGCTACTTGAGATGGTCTCATACGTCTATGATCTGCTACCAATCTCATTGCTCCTGTGTCTCGGCTAAAGCTTTCTCTAGCACCATGGACTTCATGGGTTACCCTTGTCGGTTCCTCTGCCCTGAATCTACTACTGGGAGGTAAATGTGACGGTTCCGCTTCAAACCTTGGACCTGGCGTGGTATAGGTGGGGATTGGAACTGCACTACCTCGATTCGTCTCCATTGACTCTCTGGAATGTAATGATCCCATTGGTCCGAGCTTCGAGTCCCAAGGTTGACTGAAAGAGTCAGCAACCTGAGTTCTTTGTCCTCCTGTTGTCATTGAGTTTTGCACTCCAGTTGTTGGTGCTGGTCTATGTGAGTTAGAAGTAACATAATACTGATGTAGAGGTCCCCCAAAGTATGTATATCCTTCTAATTCTTTCTTGCCCATTGTTGAGTATTGCCTGCCATACTTATCGTAAGCGGCAATTTTCACTTCCGATCCCTCTGTATAGGTAAAGACATAGAGTCTTTTTTTGTCTGTCAACTCTCCGGTGTAGGGTTCTTCACATCTATAATAGAGATCTTGCTCCCCATTATTATATTTGTACAGCCCCACATAGATGTTATCAGTGTTGATCCTTGTAGTTTCATTCTCTCTTCTTAACCTCGCATTAGGGAAGTTCATTATTGGTGCTTTCTCCTCAAGTTCTTCATCTATTTTGGCTTTGGTGCCCATCAATCCCCACTTGTCCACAATGTTAGGGTTTAGGACTACCAAGTACATGGTACCCTCGTCATCTAGATATCTATCTCCGCTATAGCTCACAGGCACTAAGTCCTTGAACTCACTAGGTCTATCTTCTATCTTTACACAATAGCGGTCCATTCCATCTTTGTAGATCTTGGCACCTTGCTCATTGTCGTACTGGTATTTTATGAACAATAGCTTCATGGTGGCGGAAGGGTTTGATGATCCTGCTGCCATATTTTCTTTGTTGTTCAGGTTCAAGTGTTCCAAGTTTTCGGTGAAAATCTCGTAAGATCTCTCCGAAGAAGTATCAGAAACACTTTCTTCAAAGATCGGCTCTAATGGTTGCACCCAACTTTGGTTTACACTTTCCTCGGTTGATATGACACTTGCTGGTTCCCCTTGTTTTGGTTGATTATTCCGGAGGTTCCTGCCCGATCTCAAATTCATCAATTCCCCTGAAGGACTTTAACTTTTCCGTCTCGGCAATTTGTTTTCCCAGGTTTTTGTGGTTAGAATTGATCCAAACTGACTGATACTTGGTCAACTGTTTAATCTTGTCAGTTGGACAACTTCTGTTTCATCAAGTGAGAATTTTGTTGCAGTTATGCTGAAAAAGACATTATACGCGTATGATGTCTTTTTTCACAGATTTTGACTATTTTGGTTATGCTCACTCTCAGTGACCCCTTTATGCTCTGTTCACTCACAAAATTCAGTTTGAACTCTGTTTGAGCAAGTTATGGCTAGTTCAGGCTTTTCTTGGCAATTTTCCGCTTTTGACTTGTTTTCTGGGTCAATTGTGATCCAAATGGGATGAAACTGGAAATATAACCTCTAGACAGCTATTACAATGGATCTGTGTTGGCAAAGTATCAAAATATGTCCAAAATTAGGTCAAAGACATCATACGCGTATGATGTCTTTTTCATCAATTTGGGTCCAAACTTGATATTTATGCTTCCCACAGTGTTTGTAACAATCTTGTCAGGTCAGATTTCAAAAATAAGCAGTGGAAGTGCCAAAAGACATTATACGCGTATGATGTCTTTTGTCCCAGATTTTGACTATTTTTGGTTTTAAGCCTTCTCCAATGTTTATAATTGAGTTTCAAGTGTTTTTGTCAGGTTTGAATGTAAAAACAAGATCTGAATCAAAATTTCTTGTTCTTTGCGTTTTTTGGACTCCGACTTGTCTTTTTGGGTTTCTTTGAGTGTTAATGCTCTTGTTTTAAGTTGATCTTAGGGTAAAACCCCCCTTCTAAACACTCTGGCAATGTCAAATTTTCAATTTTAGTCTCTCTTTAGGTTCTAAGACATCATACGCGTATGATGTCTAAAGTTGAAGATTTCCAGTTTTTCAGCACAGAACTCTTCCAATAGCTCTTTTAAGTGCTCAGCACCAATCAGTTACACAGAAAATTTTTCTGAACTTTGTTTATTGCATATTTCACTACCAAAGTGAC
The DNA here is from genome assembly GCF_014529385.1 of Adiantum capillus-veneris. Taxonomy (NCBI): domain Eukaryota; kingdom Viridiplantae; phylum Streptophyta; class Polypodiopsida; order Polypodiales; family Pteridaceae; genus Adiantum; species Adiantum capillus-veneris. The sequence goes on along the minus strand of NC_140960.1, from coordinate 99,589,396 downwards.
TTTTTCAGTGATCTAACATGCAATCAAACACATCAAGCTAATAGAACACCAATTGATAGCTCTAGATCGGGATCAAATCAGACCCTACCTAAGCTACTTCTAATCATAAAATGGATTTTTTGCAATTGAAAATATAAAGAGATTTACTACCACACAAGGAGTAGCAAATGCTTTTTATGTCAACAACCACTTAAACACCATCAAAAACAATCTAATCTAAGCTAAACTAAAAATACTGTCAACACGGAAGACCCAGGAATACCCCACTTCCTAGTATCTCTCGAGACCTTCAGAGTCCACCACTCCTAGATCTTTTCTAACTAAAGTATACAAAGTAGTTTATACGACTCACCTCGTAGGATTAGTCTAAGGTCACCTACTTAGGGCTCTCGTCCCCGGCAGCGGCGCCAAATGTTAAGGCGGTTACGCCGCTAGCGGAAGCTAAATAGCGAGAACTCAACCAACAACAGAATTTGTCAGACGAGGACGGAGCTTGACCCGCAGGCGCATGGAAACAACTAGGTGGGTGTCAAATCACCTACTCGACCTTCTAATGACAATCACTACCAAGGAAATCAAATCTAAGTTCTAAAATACGCAAGTGACTGAAATCCGTACTACGAACGAATGCTATACGAAACAGGATCTAGAATCATCGAATCGATCTCAAACTCAAGGGGGAGTCTATACACTAGGTAAGAACAACACCCTAAAGACTTGAACTGCAAAATCAACCTATAACCACTCCGTGCGGTAAACGCGTATGAAGACAGGCCGAAAATTACAGGAGACCGAAACTTGACCCCGATGGTACGAATGTGTAGCTCTACTCGTTGTGGTTCTATAGATATGCTGCACGCTCTATTCCGACACACGAGTTGGAAGAAAACTCACACCGAAGCTCGTAGGAACTTACCACACATAGAAGCCGATAGCGCGCACTCTTGGTATCTGTGCGTAGCTCTCACCGTTGCCAACACAATGGTGGTGTCTCTTCTCCAATGGCGGCCCCGTAGCTCGCGTAGCAAGGAGATAAGACTCTCTCTCTCTCTCTCACTCTCTCAGACACAGTCCCAGCGCTCAAAAACTCACCTTGATTAATAATTGAATCTCCCTTAGGTTACAAAACTTTGGCTTATATACCTCAGCCTTGGAGGTAAGAACATCTCTAATTATTTACATCAGCAGGTGAAATTACGTCGGGATTACAAGCTGGAAACTCAATTGAGTCCCGTTACTTAATGAATGGCTCAAATCAAAATTAATGTCGGAAAGACATTTATTACAATCAATGGTTACAAAATGATGGGTGTGAGCAAAAATGCGGATGTGATCCTCTGCTGGCTCAACATGGGGGAAGTGGTTTGAAAAAATGGGGAAGAGCTACATAGCAATGAGCTTATCTCTGTACTGGAGGAGATGTGGCCATTGATTCATACGCAAAGGTATTGATTTATATTTTTGTATGTCCAGTCAATTTCTCGTTATCTTTTTCTACTAAACTAGAACTATGTTTTATAAAACTCAGATTCAAACACTAGATGAGAGAAGAAACTAACTCATGGATTGGTGTTGGTGCATACATCAACATGCTAAACACAATGAAACAAACATGGATCATCCTTGTATGCAGCCGACAAGTCCATACATGCCCTCGTATACAAAAAAGCAACCATCGAGAGGGTAGCTACTTAGAAAATGGAGTAGAGAGAGAAAGAGATGATGGCTATGGAGTTCAGAGCTTCTTATCGTGCTTTAGGATTGATTATGGGCTGTCAAGAGGCTTTCTGCTTTGCTGCAAGAGAGCGGTGATGAGAGCTACATAGAGGTTTTCACCACGAAACCGTTGGAGAGCATGCACACCGTGAAAAGAGAAGAGAAGATAGTAAGCAAATAGAGAGAGAATGTTGTTCTTCTTCTTCTTCCCGTGAACGAGAGAGAATATCTCATGGAGATGGTGATGGAGAGCTTGCACCTCTCCGTATAATAGATACATATTGTTGTGCGGTAGTAGACACAACTATCGGCACTGAAAATTGAGCAGGTTTGGAGTGATCCCCAAGGCAACTAGGGTGCCCCCTCTCAGCCCGGATTAGTTTATGCTTTTAGGAAAAGACTCCTATCTTTTCTAAAAACATAAATAATGATAGATTTCTTGCAAGCTTGAGGAGTAGTCTATGCTTGAAGGTGGAGCTTAAGCAACCAAGGACCTTTGAGGAGGTAGTTGAAATTGCAAAAAATCAAGAGTGGAAAGCAGAGCGCCTTCACCAACTTGGGATCAATGTCGAGCCAAAGGTTGAAGTGAAAGTTGTAGAGCAACCAAGGGTCCTCATCTGGGAGTGGAGCGGGTTATGATGACCAAGCTTCTCATGATGTGAATGCTTTTCGCAAGGAGATGCAAGAGGTTGTCGGTCTTATGAAGAATCTTAGTGTACATATGATGGGAGGTGGAAGAGGTCAAAGCTATGGATATGGACATGGCTATGGAATCAATGAGGGGTTTAAAGGTGGTAGAGGAAGAGGCATGGTTGGAAGAGGGGATATGTTTCAACGTTACAATTGTGGTGAATGGGGTCATAAAATCCCTCAATGTGATAAGCCAAAGAGAATGGGTGTTGACATGTTTCCTCTTCCTTCACAAGTTCCTTCTCGAGCTCAAGATTGTGGTATTGAGATTAAAGGAAAGCAGGGCCAAGTGGTTTGACAGCTGAAGAGAAGGGCAAAACAAAGGTGGTAAGCATAATCCATTTGGAGAAGAAAGAGGATGATTTTGGATCTATGGTCATGCCTATAGGTAAGAGGGTTACAAGAGATCATGACATGAGTGATACAAGTCCCAACCATAAAAGAGGGAAACAGGTTGAAATAGGCACATGTGAAGAGAAGAAGAAGGGAAAACCCAAGCAACATTACAATGCATCCGAATTTCCTTTGGGAGAAGGGCAACCAAATTATAGTTTAAGGGCTGATTTGGTGGGTAGAAAGGTTGATGTTACCTTTGGGCAACGCATGGAGCTGTGTCCTAAGTTAAAGAGGCAATGGAAGCATGTAGTCAACCCCATGAAGAAGGAGCCTGCAAGGGTGTCATTGAGAGTCTTGTCTTTGAATGAGCTATCTCATATATGTCCTACTATGGATGCGTGGCATAAGAGGAAGTGCATTGGAGAGGCTTATATTGATGGAGGTGCACATGTATGTGTTATTACTCAAGCTTGTGTATCAAAGTTGGGACTCAACATGGTGAAGAATTCAGGTTTTAGCATAAAGCTTGCCAACCAATCAAGGGTAAGGTGCTTGGGAGTTATAAAGGACTTGGAGGTGGATGTATTTGATGTTAAAGTGTTGGTCAATTTCCATGTTATGCCCGCACGTATTGGTGCTTTCCCTCTCATCCTTGGAAGACCATGGTTACAGGCAACCAAAGCTGTATAGTATTAGGGACATGGTACCATCACTTTCTACAATAGAAGGGGTGATAAAAGAGGTTTAACATGGCTAGAAAGCAATCTTTGGACAACGATTTTGATGAGCAAAGTGGTGAAGAAGAGTACTCAAGTGAAGAAGAAGACAATGGGGATGATGGAAGTGAAGTGGAAGATAGCAGTGATAGTGATCTAGATGTTTCCTCCTTCTTTCTTGAAGAAGATCATAACGAGAAACAAAGATTTCTTGGCCTTATGGAGAATGATGATATCTCTGGTCCTTATGAGCAAATTGAAGAGCTGATGCAACCCAAAGTTCAACCTAATGTCAAACAGGAGCTGATACAAGGTATGTTGTCTCGCGACTTGACTAGTCATGAGAAGGGTGAGTACCTACATATGATACATCAATTTCCCCATTTATTCATCACTTATTATGAGGAAATTGGAGGCTTCAAGGGAGAGGAAATTCACATTCCAATCAAGGAAGGAGCTCAATCCGTACGCCAAAAGATAAGGAGAATGGGATAGGTACAACTTAATGCTTTAAAGGAAGAGGTAGACAAGCTTCTCAAAGCAGGTTTCATATGTCCTGTGAGTGCTGCAGAATGGGTGAGTCTTGTTGTTGTCACACCCAAGAAGGATGGAAAGTGGAGGATGTGTGTTAATTTTAAGCCTCTAAACGCATCTATGAAGAGGGATCCATACCCTCTTCTTTTCATAGATGACATACTTGATTCTATTGCAGGGCATGAGAGGTATAGTGTATGTGATGGATTCTCTAGATATTTTCAGCTCACCTTGGCTTTAGAAGATCAAAAGAAGACCACATTTATCACTCCATAGGGATGCTTTTGTTATTGTGTGCTTCCTTTTGGTCTTATGTATGGTTGTGCATGGTACCAAAAGCGCGTCAATAAGGTGTTCTCTCCCTTTCTTGGCAAGTTTGTGAAGGATCTTATTGATAACTTTGTGTTTATAGCTCTAGAAAGGATCACTGTGAAAAGCTTGGAATGGCATTGAATCAATATGATAAAATTGGAGGTCAACTCAACCCAACGAAGTGTCATTTTGCTCAACCAAGAGTGAAGTTTCTGGGGCATATGATCTCAGAGAATGGGATTGAAGCGGATCCTGACAAAATGAAGGCTTTGGTGCTCCTCCCATCACCTAAGGATACAAAGCAACTTGCTACTTTCATTCAAAAGGTGAAGTATATGTCAAGGTTCATTCCCTTGTCCTCTCAACTTCTTTATCCTCTACAACCAGTAGCAAGGTTGGATCCTCTACAGTAGACAAATGAATGTGAAGAGGCTTTTCAAGGTATTAAAGAGGTTCTTGGTTCTCTTCCTGCTATGCAAGCTCCTAATTGGGATAAGGAGTTTTATGTGAATCCATCAGTAGGTGAGGATGTTATTGGAGCTATGATTCTTCAAAGAGGTAACAACTCCCACTACATGAAGCCTATCTATTGTGCTATCAGGGTGAAGCTAGAGGTGGTAAGAGGCTATACTGCACTGGAGCTCATCATGGTGAGCATGATTTATGGATGTAGAAGGTTTAGGAACTACCTTCTCCCTAAACCATTCACATTCCTCACTAGCTACACTCTTCTACCTCAATTGATGAATAGACCTACTTTGTCAAAGAGGTCCATGAAGTGGATTGTGGAGTTATAGGAATTCCAATTCTCTTTCTTGTTGAGGAGAGTACAAGGGCTACATTGGCCGATTTGCTTACTTATAAGGAAATCCCTCTTCTTCTTAAGGAGGACGCATTGAAGAAGCAACACATGGAAGCTCCTGACGTAGACAATGCCTATCTATTGTTTTTTGATGGCTCTTACATGAAAGTGCATGGTGAAGCTTCAGGAGGTGTTGTAATTTATGATCCTCAAGGTAATTTGGTAACTAAAAGGAGCTTGAAGCTTACAGCAGAAAGCAACAATGAAGCCTAGTATGCTACTTTGGAGAAAGGTCTCAACCTTTGCCTTGAGCTTGGCATGCATCGTGTGAGGATAAGAGGTCATGCTCTTTGGTGGTTAAGCAAGTATTTGGGGTCTGGCAAAGTAAGAATGTGCTTAAGCATTTTGAAGCTTGCAATTTAAGGCATGTGGACAGGTCTCAAAATGAAGAAGCACATGGTGCAACGCAAGCTTCAATTGGACAATTTTATGTGATAAGGACTGATTCTCCTCTTTATTTGGGAAGGGAAGATTTAGAGAGGAAGGAAGAGTTTCTACAAATAGGTATGCTTCCATCAGAGTTGGAGAAGTAAAGAAAGTATGCCTTCCTACGTCGTGCCAAAAGGTATGTGCTACTTGGTGATGCCTTATATATGAAGGGGCACTATCTTGTGATGAGAAAAGTGCCTTGAAAAGGGAAATTTACAAAATTTTAGAGGAGAATCATGAGGGTTCTTGTGGTGGTCACTTTGCTTCAAAGATCACTTTGCATAAGTCTTGCAAGAGGGGTATGTATGGCCAAACAATCAACGTGATGTTCATCATTGGTGCAAGTCTTGTAAAGAGTGTCAAAGCATGGAAAATAGGGTTCTCAAATCAGAAATTAGAGGCACCATTGTGGCTTGTGATGTGTTTGAGAAGTGGGGTATTGATGCAATAGGTCCTCTACCTATGACAGCTACAGGCAAATGTTACATACTTACTGCTATTGACTATCTATCTAGGTGGGCCGAAGCCAAAGCTGTTAAGCACATCACGAGCAAAGATGTTTTTCAATTTATATATGAAGATATTTGTTGAAAATTTGGCATGCCATTGGAGTTACTCTTTGACAAGGGTCCAGGTTTTAGGGGAGAGTTGGTGGATTATCTATGTTAGAAGCTTCATGTGCATCGCAGGTTTACTACTCCATATTATCCCCAATGCGATGAAATGAATGAAAGGTTTAATGGAGAGCTCATAAGGAAGTTACAAAGATGACAAGGAATAATGTGAAGACTTGGGATTTAGAGCTACCTTGTGCTCTATGGGCTTACAGGACTACCATCAAATCAGGTACCGGTTTCTCTCCCTTCCATCTAGTTTTTGGCAAAGAGGCTTTACTTCCTATCGAGGTGGAGATACCAGCTTTGAAGCTAATGCTAATGCTTGAAGAAGAGCCCAATGATGCATTCAAGGAGAGGCTTCTATATTTGAAATGTGTACAATTGGATAGGTTGTTGACTTTTGAGCATTATGAGCAGGTCTTGAAGAACAATAAGCAGAGGCAAATGAGAAGGTGAAGGACAAAGACATCAAGAAGGATGACATGGTGCTTTGTTACAATAGCAAGCTGGATAGCACTTTTCAAAAGAAGTTTCAAATCAAGTGGCAAGGTCATTTCTTGGTCTTAAACAGGTTTCCAAATGGCACATATCAGCTTGAAGACTTGGGTGGTACCCCACATAAAGCGCGTGTGAATGGCTACATGTTGAAGAAGTATATTGCTAGGTTGATGACTGTAATTGAGGATGAGGATTATTTTGAAGAATTTTTTGATCATGTGGCTAAGGATGAAGATGAGTTAAAAACTCCCTCATCTGGTTTACATGATCTCTTTTGTGCTGCTGATCATGAATGATCTAGTAGGCTGGGGTGTGGCAAACTATGTTGGGCGCAATTCTAACACCTCATTTTTTGTAAACTTTTACATATATACATGAATCCGATGTCCAAAGTGTGTGTGTTCTTTCTTTTTGTGGGGTTTTTAGCTTGCTTTAGCAAGCACATGTACATGCACTGCAAGTCGTTAGTCTAGTGACAGCTGTCGGGTTACTTTAAGTGTCCGTGAGTGAGTTTTTTGAAAGGAGACTTGTACATAACTTAAATACATGTACAAAGTGAAAAAATTTCAGGAAAATGTGAGATTTTTTCTGGTTTTTGGTTGTTGGGACTCCTTCATGCTCTCTCTGTTCTGTTTTTTGCCCTCGACTAGCTCTCTCTACACCTAGTCTTCCTATTACATCATCCTGTTCGCGTTGATGCTGCATATAGTTGTGCATGGGTTCGATTTGAAGGATTTCAGCACTTTTATTGCAGAGTTTGAAGAGATTTTTTGAAGCTTTAAGTCATGTCTTTTGGAGTTGGGGTTTTGGAGTTATGGTATGTTCTCTGCAGCTACATTGTATGGTAGCTTTGGGGCAAAACTATGTAGGTTGAATTGTGGAAACCCATACGTCTTGTGGGTGATGTATGCTTTGAAGGGTGAGTTTTGAAGTGGTTTTTGATTAAGAGGAAAGATTTTTTTTCAAGAGCATTGGTAGGCGAGGTCCGTAATTCCGTGCCTAAACAGGTTTCTTCCTTCTTTGTGACATAGTCTCTTGGGTGGGCGACGACCAGTAAATTCCCAAGAGGACTACTCTTGTTGGATTTGTGGTGTTTCAAAGGGGTTTCCAAAAGCTTTTGGTGTTCTTGTAGTGCTCTTTCAACCCTCTTGGGTGACAATGCTATAAAGGTGTTCCAATTTGCTTGTTCCAACAACGTCTAAAACAACAACATCTAATCTGCTCTGTGTGACCACAATGCCAACAATGCAAGTATTGGCAAGAACGAGACCGTTGTCTCTCAAAAGTCACCATATTTGACTCTACACTATCACACATATCTGCAACCATAAGTAAATGGTAAAGAAATATGGAAAGAAAACCTGGTAGAATTTCCCTTGTAAACTGAGCAAAACCTCAAGTACAATCTCAACCATATACCATGCCAAATTGGCAACAAAGTGGGAGGTAATTCGACCCCTAGACAAAAAAAGCTCAAAAGCATGATCAATCGCATCAAAACTAATGTTCACATATGCATTAAACCAACTCCATAATCTGAAAACTCTGCAAGCAAAACAACCTGGGACAAACTGCTCAACCGAGCGTAAAGCGCATAACCATATACGCAAGTAGAGAGCAAACTAGCTCAAAACACATCCCACAAGAGAAATTGCCTGCAAAAAATCTGAGAAAACTTGTGAAACTTGTGACTGCCTGCTGACTTGTGCACTCCTTGCCGCACTGTCGAAGCAAGGGACTTGCCTAACACTGTGTGCAAGCCACAGATGGCTCCAAGCACACAACTAGCTTAACTAGTAAGCTCAAAGAAAGCGATGGTGTGTCACTCATCGCTCTATGCTTGCTTCGTGGAGGATTCCTCGCCGCGAAGAAGAAGGAGCCGCCGCTTCGCCGCGCTCAACCGCTTCGCCGCCGCCGTGCCGTCGTCGCAATGCTCGATCGCACACACACACACACTCTCTCTCTCTCTCTCACATACACACACACACACACACAAGGAGGTGAAGAAGAAGAAGATGGAGATGGAGATGGAGATGGAGCAAGAGCACTCTTCTATTGCACAAATGAGAGAATGAATGAATTTTAGGTTTAGTTGGATTTTATATGAGCTCACCCCATTCACACTTGGGCGCCCATGCTTAGCCAACTAATCCCTTGAATGTCCCAGTTAGAGTGCGCCTCTCATCGGCGATCACTCTTACCCTTTTCCTATTGGTCCGACAAGCCCGGTACTTGACTCTACCAAATACATAATACACGTCCGTCGTAGGTGATGGGGTGTCCGTGAGCCGTGAGGGTTAACATGACTATAGCCACACAAGCATACATGTCCAAACTGACAAAACCTGTCACAATTTGTCAAAGTGAGAGTGAACACTCGATCACTATCAAAGTGGGAGTCTATCGCGACCACTAAACCATCAAATATCAAGCTGCGAATATACATAAACGATGGTGAGAAAACCTGGAAAAAATACGGCAGAGTTTTCCCTGGAAACTGAGCAAAAACTCAAAAAAGTCTCACCAAATCTCATAAAGAAGAGACACTTAGTGTCTCAGTAAATAGATCCACAAATGGCCTACATATGCTACCAAAAGCCTGACAAATTGGCTCACTCCTGACCGAGTGGCTCTATGGATGTTGATGGAGCAAAAGACGCCGTACGCACACTCACACACCCAGACAACTCAACACCACACAAGGAATTTGCTTAAATTCCAACCCACACACAGCACCACTCAAGAGCTCAATAAAAACAGTACCCGCATTTTCAATTCAAACTCCAAACACCTCGACCTACAAGCCCTTGCCCGCCCGCAGACACTACAAGGTGAGTCAAGTCAATCAACACTTGAAATCACACTTGATGGTGACCAAAATATACAAGAAAAACCATCAAAAACTCAAAAAAATCCAGCCACAAAAGGCCTCTCACAAACCATTGCAAAGCCTTCACCAAACTCCACTCTGTTGGACTCTTTGGAGTAGCGCCAACCCTAATGGCACTGATACAGAGTCACATAGTCTTGCAGAAAGCCGCACCTTCTTTCCTCAATTCCTCGCACACACACATCCATGGAAACCTCAGAACTTCCATAGACTCTCCCAAATGCAAAATTGAAGAGAGAAAGCTCTCATTCACTCCTCCATACACTCGAAAACAGGACGCGAATGCGACGGGGTTGCACTAGACCACCTATAGGAACACTAGTTTCTTCCCCACACAGAGAGGTGAAAGTGCCAAGACTTGGCTTCAAAAACACTTCCTCAGCTGGAACACTCACGGAACTGTGAGTGATGTGGCAAATTGAAGTCTTTTCACACCATTTTTTTACTTTTTTGGGCCCAGTTTTGGCCAGTTTTGACCCCCGGCGGGCATTTTTCGCTGGAAAAACCCCAAACGGAGTCCAAAATTCACCAAATTTTGTACACTCGATCCTTGATATCCAAATCACTTTGCCACATCCCCACATTCCATTTTTGACCACTTCTAGGGCGGTGTACTCATCACCGCAGATCAGGCGCCGTAAATAGACAGTTACTGTATGTCCCAAACTTCTCAAGCGGGATGAGAGTGCCCACACTTCTCGCTTGCATTATTTACATTCTAGAAAGCTCGAAAAAATTCTCTAGAGACAAAATAAACCACCTAGAACCATATCCAAGGCCCCGATACCCTATCCAAACATGTACAAGTGTTCGACTGCTGGCACACGAACCTGACTATTCACAATGTGTACACGTTGCATCTTTTTTAGAACTTGAAACCACTTTGCAAAGCTCCCAAATGCATGTATTTTCATCTTTCTTTACATATGACCATGCATATACACGCTACTTTGTACACGCCGAAAGCAGTCTATCATCATTGCCCACCCTCTAGGTAGAGCATTTATGCTCAACCAAGAGACAATTTGCATCTGGAACCACATCCTTGCAAAATACTTCTTCAATCTATAACCATTTATTCTATAGTGAAAATGCTCCCCTGACAAATTTTCCAACTCATATGTGCCATTAGGAAATACATGCTTCACTCTGTATGGACCCAACCATTTGTCCCTCAACTTTTTTTTAAAAGTAAAATCCAAGCGAGAATCATAGTTCATCACCAAATCTCCCTCTTTGATCTCTTTCTCTGGCAGCCTCTTATTCATTTTCTCCATCCTTGTCTTTGCTTGTTGAAGATAATAGTCACTAGCTTTCTCTCTATTCATTCGCAACAACTCTAGAGAAAGAATTCTTTCCTACAGCTTGTCATTATGTGCACCTTGCATTTTGCATAACAACTTTAAGGCATCGAATTGCACCTATATGGGCATAAGATCCACGATCAGAAATGATAACCATAGGAGCTCTAAACTTGCAACACACCTGTTCATACAAAAAAGAGGCCACTCTTCCCACTGCTATATCTTTTGCCGCTCTTGCCTCCACCCATTTTGTCAAATAGTCCACAGCCACAAGGATATACCCTTTACCATTGTTGGTCCTTGGCATTGTACCTACAACATCCACTCCCCATTTTGAAAATGCATCAAAAGAAAAATAGCCTTTTGAGGCTCAGCCAAAATCTTTCGATTTGCAAACACTTGGCATTCATGGCATGACTTGCACCAAAAATAAGCATCTCTAATCACAGAGGGCCAACAATAACCAGCTCGCAAAATACGAAAGACAACCTGATCCTTGCCTTGATGGCTTGTTTCTTCACGGCAGTGCTCCAAAATCAAGCCTATTTCTTCTTTGTATGGCACTTTTCTCATAATGCTATCCTTGCCATAAAGCATGAGATCCTCACCTACTATACCAATGTATAGTTTCTTGCTTTTGCAACTATTCTCTTATGCCGAACCTTTGACATGCCCTCTGGACATTGCCCTTTACCAAGAAATAATTCTACATCTTGCAATGATTCCCTTCCTGCATACAAGGCTTCCTTGACCTTTAAAGGAGCTACCAAGGCATCCAACTTGTCCCTAGCCAACTCATCAGCTTCTTTATTATACTCACAAGGAACATGATTGAATTGTATCTTCTCAAACTCATGCAAAATCTTCTTGATGCCATAGAACCACTTCTTCAAATTGTCTTTCTTAACATTCCACAAACCAAGAAACTGATTCATGACTAGCAACGCATCCCCTTTTGCAATGACCCTCTTCAATCCAAACTCAACACACTGCTTCAACCCAAGGAAAAGCGTGAGATACTCAGCCTCATTGTTACTTTCAGCTTCATCAAGATCGTAAGCTCTAGAAAAGATTACATCGCCTTTTCGGTTCTTAATGACTACCCCACCACTTGCCCTTTGAAGAACTTTCCTGTATGCACCATCAAACATCATTGTATACGCATTTGTAATATCTACTTCCTCTTCATGATCATCCTTGTCAAACCTTGGGTAAGATTGAAGCTCCCCTCCCTTATGTACAGCTATGTCTGCCAGGTGAGCTTTAACAGAATGATCCACTTTAAACTCAAACTCATACTCTTGAAGCTCCAAAGTCCACTTTAAAATGAGCTTGCTAGGCTTCAAATGTTGTACTACATCCGGCAAAAGGTTTGATGTGGTGAGCACATAGAACTTTTGGGGCAACAGATAGGTTTTGAACCTGTGACAAGCAAGAACCAAGGCAAATACCCACTGTTCCATTTCCGTGTAGGAGAACTCGCTTACATTCTTCATCTTGCTCTCAAAATAAACTGGCTTGAAGTTCCTTCCTTGCTTTTGTAAGAGAACCGACCCAAAAGCCACTGACCCACACTAATCGATACACAAAAAATCGATTGCAAGTCGGGAGGACTCACTATTGGTAAAGCACACAATACCTCCTTGATACCATCAAAAGCATGTTACATGTCTTCATTCCACTCAAACCCTTGAACTCTTTGACTCAATTTCTCGAGAGGATACACATACTGACATAACATCCATAAAAAACGTGACAAGTACCTGAGCTTATGCACAAATGATGCCAAATCTTTTGTGTTGGTGGGCGGATCTATAAGCAACAAAGCCTTAACTTTCTCTAGGTTGGCTTCCATTCCATTTTGGGAAACCACATGTCCTAGCAATGCGATAAACGCATGGCCAAATGAGACTTGTTAAACTGGAAAATTTCTTACATCAATTAGGCCATTTGGTATCTTGATCTCAAAAAAGGGAACACTATGGTGCTTCCACTGTGGTCAAAGTCCAATTTCGCTTTGAGAGTGTTCCTGTCCTGTCTATTACTTGCTTGCCAAAAACAACTGGACCCGGTTGTTCATCCACATTGGAAGCCATAACCACCCCATCACAAAGGGAGCTTTGGAATCTACAATACAACGAACAAGGTAACTTGTGTCTCGTGTTGTGTCTGAGTCGCCAATGACTAGAGCTAGGCATCTGCAATTGAATCTTGCAAAGAAAATGGTAATGGAAGCGGTGGTTTGAGAAAATGGGGAGCAACCAAATAGCAATGAGGAGATGTGGCCATTGATCCATTCACAAAGGTGTTGTTTCATTTTCTTCTCTCCGAACCTGTTGCGCTTCCTCTAGGCTGACATCCATGTATGTGATAATAATCTCAGGTTTGAACACTGGATGAGAGAAGCAGCTTCTACACGGATTGGAGTCGGTGTGGAGTCCCAATTGCTTTGACTTAAAAACAATTGAGGCTATAGGTTTTTCCACGGTATGTTATTTCTAGGACAATCCACAAACCCTATAAAAGATGTCTGTACTCAAACTGTAAATCAATGGAGTAGGATCTGGTGTCGAGTTGGTAAATAGAATGCGACAAGACGGGAGTGGGGACTTGTAAAAAAGCTGGGTTTGCTTCAATCAAGTGTGTAGGATAGTGGGGTGAACAACAATGGTAGCAAATGTCTATGATCCTATGTAAGGCCTACGAAGACAACTTACAACTTCTTCTTTGTTCCTTTGTAGCATCGATTAATCTTTCTATCATTGTAGATTCAAGAAACACAAAAAATTTCCATCTGAGAGATGAAGAAAGAAGACACGTAGGTGAAAATAATGTTATGGGAAATGATGAATGCGGTGCTGTTGGACAGCGGACATTGTCCAACTGATTTTAGAGGATCCATGGCAGATGAGGCTGGAGAAAATTGGAAAACTATTCGAACTGTATTCAAGGGAGGAATTGACAATTTTATGGAAGGAAGAGAATGCTCATGCATATTTCATTGGGAGTAGAGCTTGCACATTCTTACCATGCAATACGTGCATGCAAATTTTCAGGATGAGCACAAGCATATGTGTGAATTATCGCACTGTGTTGTAAGGAGTGAGAAAGAGGCAAACAACTTGTACAAGACTATACGAGCTTGGTGGGCTTCTAGAAAAGTGTTCGACTGTGACTTGTCGCAAATGGATTGTTGGCTAAGTCGGTGGTATGTATGGGTACCCTCGCTAGTGAAAACACTTCGTTGGAGTAAACTCTGCAAAGCCATTTTTGAGGGTTTCCTCTATTTTAGTGTTTGAATGCTATCTCTGAATAAAAATCTGTTGCAAGAAGTGGATGATCTGTCATACATTCCGACTACAAACCTTGTTGAAACAAAGCATGCGAGTTGGCTTGCTGGCGAGGGAAACAAAGAAATGTTTGGCTTGTAGGATGCATGCACGCCTGATCTGTCAAACGCTTTGCTACAAAGTGTGAAGATGCTTGCTCTTATCGAGGGTAGATGTCATGGGGCTAGACCTTCTGCAAAAAAACTTGCTCGTCGAGCACAACAAGGCCAAGCACTAGGACCAACTGCTCTTGCTAGAGAGATTGAGGATGAGCTTGGAGGTATACCACTATATCAACAACCGGGAGTGGAGGGAGATAATGTCATAGTAGCCAGAAAGCAAAAACAGGATGGGAAAGTAACCTATGAGGAGGAGAATGCTTCACATTGACCTAAGTATCTCACACAAAACATCCCGCAAAATTGTTGAGGTCTCCAAGCAACTACATATTGATAGCCCAAGTAGTAGAAGAACACGAGGGTGGGCTAATGTTGATACTCATAAAACAATTTGGGCAATCCACCGTATACCAAAGGGAAGTAGGGTTCAATGTCAAGGGTGGTTAGGATCTAGAGTCAATAAATGTAAAAAAATTATCCTTTTGGGGTATTCGAACATGGGAAAGAGGGGATGACAATGCTCATGGTACTGGCTGAAAGGCACAATTCATGTGGTTCTGCAATGATAGTGTGGATCACACGTGGAAGATTGGTAATACAATCACTCAATGCCTTGCTAGAGTCCCGAGTATATGGCCAGTGGAAAAAGGAAAAACCATGAATGCTTTAGAGTTGCTAGAATGGAGACAAGAGGCTTCACAATAAAGAAGATTGTAGTCAAGGAAACCAACAATGTGCATTATCGGCGTGGAGTATCAATTCAAGCCTCCAATAAAATTGAATCGGCAGTAACCATGGAAGGGTGGATTGTGAAGCACACTGTCATAAAGACAGGCGTGCATGAAAAATTCATGGTGGAGACATATTCTTCACAATTGCAGGGCGAGAGGTATGAAGTTCATATTGCAAGTAGATCAACGTGTATACGTGGGGACTTTGCAGAACAAGGGGTACAAATCAAACCCTACATGGCCTGCAAGCATATTTACATCATATTCCTTTGCTACTTTGGCTTGGATTTAAACCACAATATGTTTATCCATCAAAGCAAGCTAACAAATGAGGATCTACTTTGTGTGCTCAACTATTGTCGTACAACATAAAAAAGAATTGTAATTGAGCTGTTTTACTCACATCTCCTAGTACCCATATGCAATTGTATAGCACAAACAGTAACTTGCTGATTTTATATTGTAATTCTTTGTAATGGAATTTGCCTATTCAATTTGAGAGTAGCGGAATTTAATGAGAGTACTTTCAAGAAATGATTTTGTGAGCATAGCGGGTTGACATAATTGAAGATAGCAACATAATCATAGCAATTAGTTAACTTGGCATAGACAATACTTTTGCAAGAGAGAGAATTTAGAGAACATGAAAACAGTTGAGGATCGGATTTATGTGGAGCCGGTCCCCCCTCCAATAGGCATTTGTATTATGATTTCTCCCATAAAAAGAGACTTGTTACAATACATTCTTTGTGTTCCTTGTGACCTAGGTGAAGCAATGAAGATGGAAAGCTTCATGTATCACCATCATAGCATAACCTAAACTTGAAGAAAGCTTTAACTATACCAAGCCTCAGTCCCAAGACCTCAAACACCTTCGAGGGTGGAGAGAGCTAGCAGGGAATGAGGGTAGGGAAGAGGAAGAAGAAACATTTCATACGAGAAAGAGCTAGTTCCTCACTTATCATAACTCTTGAGCTAGCATACATAATAGCATAGTAATGAAGAAGAAGGAGATGACAAGCTCAAGCATTGAAGCATGGCTCTTGGTTGGATTTGCACTCCATAGCCAAGAGTGTTGGTGTAGGCTCTCAACCTCTACTTGCTTGGAGAGGGAGCTCTTGCCTTTTGCATAGCACACAATGAGAGTGTTTGTGAGTGTGTGTGGGTGAGTATACCCCCTAAGCACCCCCCTAGCTTGCTTGGGTCGACCCCCCCTTGTAGCTCATGCTTGAAGCTCATTGGACCCCTCCAGGCCTAGCCAATCACAAACAGGAGTTATTACAAGCAACATGGGTAGCCTTGGGACAAAGTGTCCCCCTTTCCCCTTTGAGAGAGAGGACTTGATAAATGCAAAATCAATTAATTAAATATCCTAAATTATCATTGGATCCCTTGGGTGGCCAACCAATAGGCTTCAGGCACACCATGAGGGCAACATGAGTAGGAACTTGACAAGTGTTCTTGCTGCCTCTTCAAGCTGGGGCTTCCCTTGTGTGTGTGTGTGTGTTCTCTCTCATCCCCCCCCCCCCCCTTGTAGGCTTGCCCCCCCTCTTGTAGGGATGCTTTTGACTTTAGGAGCTCAAGCACCTTAGTCATCAAGCATGACAAAGCACTTGGACTAGGGGGTATTCCCACAAGCATCTCAGGCAAGCTTCTCAAGGCACCTCAAGCACCTTAATCATGCACCAAGTCAAGCACCTCAAGCATGGAGCCAGTCAAGCACCTCAAGCATCTTAATCAAGCACCTCAAGCATGACAAGCACCTCAAGCAGGACAATCACCTCAAGCACGACAAGCACCTCGAGCTTGGGCCGGGTTCCCACCTCAAGCTCATCCCTAGCTTACCTAAGGTCAAAGGACTTTTACACACATTATTGGAGGTCTTCAATGAAGCTAACCCTAAGGTCTTATGCTCCATTGGTTAGCTTTGCTCTTGATAGATCATCTCCCATTTGGGCCCCTTAACTATTGGCCCCGTGTTGAGATAGATCTATAAGCACATATCTATATCTTAACACTTGTTCCCGTTTATTCTCCCACATTAATTGATCAATTTAATATGAGAAAATCATTTGGGTTGGTTAGATATTAGATTTTATGACATTACCTCTCTCTTGAAATCATAGTCGTCCTCGACTATGAGGTAGAAGAGATAAAGCCTTAGTCATTAGTCAATCGTAGTTAGCGGGTAGAGGATCCCTTTTTTACCCTACGACATCTTTCCAAGATAGATGACTAATCCATTTGGTGCTTGGGAGACATAGCTGCCGCAAGCATGTCTGCTCTTTAGTCCATTTCATTCTCCCAAAGTAGAGTGACAAATTCTACTTGGTGTTTGAGAGACGTCGTCATCACAAACATGATTCTAAGCATTCATACTAGTTAAATTTGTGCACAATTAAAAAGAGGATTAGTCTTATAAGACAAAAACATGAGTCATTTAAAAGAGAGTTGTACATTTGCTTACTCTAATGTAGCATTGTAAGCATTGACAAGGTTCATACTATCCTTAAGTTGTACTCCTTGCATCCATTTAGCATCTTCAAAAGGATAATTTTTGAACTTAATAAGATACCGTCGGATTATCTTACCATGTCGTAGTACCTTGTCTTCATGCCGAAGGACAGCTTCGGGTTGTAGCACCTCTTCTTGGTCTTCAACTTCGGGAGGGTCTTCAATAATTGGTTCAGTTGGTGGCTCTCCTTTGTAGGTCTTAAGTAGGCTTACATGAAAGGCATTGTGTATAAGCCAATGGTTGGGCAACTTGAGTTGATAAGACGTCTCATTGATGGGCTTCAAGATTTGGAAAGGACCATAGTATCTTTTTGCTAGTTTAGCATAATACTTTTGATGGCCCGTAGGATTTTTGCCCATCGTTTGCCTTAATCGAGCCTTAGGAAACTTGAGTAAGACCCAATCATTTTCTTTGAACATTAAGGCTCTTCTGTGCTTATCAGCAGCAGCTTTTTGCCTTTGTTGAGAGATGGCTATAGCCTCCCTAATCTTTTGAAAAGATTCTTGTAGGTCATGGCTATACTCATCGGCGGCGAAGATCTTCCAATGTACTTTCAGTAGCAAGGGACTTTTAGGTCTTCCCTCTATGATCTCGAAAGGTGTTTTCCCCGTAGAAGTATGTACAGTATTATTGTAGGCATACTCTACTAGCGGTAAATACTTTTCCCATTGTGAGCGTTGATCTACTTCGGTAACATAAGTTTTGAGTAGATAGAGTATCGTAAGATTGGCTATCTCACTTTGGCCATCCGTTTGTGGGTGATAGGCCGAAGAGAAATTCAATCTTGTTCCTAGATTTTCAAAGAGACCTTTCCAGAAATTACTGGTCATTCTAGGATCTCTATCTGACACGATGGAGGTGGGTAATCCATGGTGCTTGAAAATCTGAGATATGAAGAGAGTTGCCATTTGATGTGCCTTAATAGTCTTTTTGACAGGAATAAAATGTGCTTGCTTGCTAAACCTGTCGACTATTGTCCATATTCCTGTATTCCCATGGATAGACTTGGGCAATCCAAAGATGAAATCCATGGATATACTCTCCCATGGTGAATTTGGAATAGGCAATGGTTGGAGTAATCCAGGTTGCTTCCCTCTATCATACTTGGTCTTTTGGCATACTACACATTTTGAAACATACTCTTGTATGTCCACTTTCATGGTAGGCCAATAGAAATACGTCTCTACTCCTCGGAGAGTAGGTTGAATACCTCTATGCCCTGCATATGGAGGAGCATGGGATTCATACATAACCTTCTCACGAAGGGAATGGGTAACACATAGCCTATTGCCGTGGAGTAGATAACCATCCTGCAAGGTGAATGGTTCCTCTTTCTTCCCCAAAGCAAGGGCTGACATTATGTCTCTAAAGTCAGGGTCAGTAGCATACTCATCTATCATAGAGGATAGATCATTGTGAGTAGCTATAGACACCGCATTAACTTTTGGTCGTCGTGAAAGTGCATCGGCAACTTGATTGTGCTTACCAGCTATGTGAGAAATATGGAAATTAAATTGCGAAAGAAAATTTGCCCACCTCATTTGTTTGTCGGAAAGCTTGGTGTGCGTCATGAAATACTTGAGACTTTGGTGGTCGGTTGGTAGGATAAATGGAGTCCCTAATAGGTAGTGCTTCCATGTGTCTAGGGCATGTAGAACAGCTAAAAGCTCTTTCTCATAAATGCCCAAGACTCGTTCATCACTATTGAGCCTTCGGCTCTCATATGCTATGGCATGCCCTTCTTGAAGCAAAACCGCTCCAAGGCAATCACCACAAGCATCACATTGGACCTCAAATGGCTTTGAGAGATCCGGAAGCACGAGTACTGGTTGGGAAGTAAGCTTCTCTTTGAGTTTTTCAAAAGCATTTTGCTCCTTAGCAGTCCATACAAACTTAACGTTCTTCTTTGTTAAGTCGTGTAGTGGTCCTGCTACTTGAGAGAATTTTGCTATGAAGCGTCTATAGTATGCACACATACCAATAAAGCTTCTTAGCTCATGTAGATTCCTTGGTTTATGCCATGATTTTATTACCTCTAACTTTGATGGATCCATACGAATACCATCGTGAGATATAATATGACCTAGATATTGAATCTCTTGAAGGAAGAATTCACTTTTCTTTTGGTTGAGAAAAAGTTTGTTCTCCCTCAAGGCTTGAAAAATCACTTGGAGATGTTGCTTATGTTCCTCCAAAGACTTGGAGTAGATGATGATATCATCAAAGAATATGCCAGTGAATTTACGATATGGTCTAAAAATTTTCTCCATGAGACGATTGAAAGTAGCTGGTGCATTAGTCAAGCCAAAAGGCATGACTAGATATTCATAAAGACCAAATGTTGTGCGAAACGCGGTCTTTAGGATATCTTCATCCACTATCCTTATTTGATGATAGCCACTCTTAAGGCCAATCCTACTGAAGTAGGTAGAGCCTTGTAGCTTATCAAACAGATCCTCTACCCGAGGCACGGGAAATCTGTTTTTGATAGTGATATGGTTTCAAGTGCTCGATAGTCCACACACATACAATATGTACCATCTTTCTTTCGCACTAAAAGGACTGGAGAACAAAAGGGAGAGGAACTAGGCCTCACCATTCCTTTGTCTACCAATTCCTGTACTTGCCTCATGATCTCCTCTTGTTGAGCTTGTGAGACTCGATAAGGAGGTTTGTTAGGTGGTGAGCTACCTGGAAGGAGCTCAATGCGATGGTCATCATCCCCTCGTGCTGGAGGTAAGTCCATAGGGATATCATCGATGAACACATCTTGAAATCCTTTTAGAAAATTAGACAAGTCTAACTCTTCTTGGTTCCTACCATTTACATTTGATGAAACATTAGTATCTTTTAGAGACTCTCTGACAAAAATCATGTACGCAGAAACTGAGCTCTTCATTGACTTATCAAAATCAAGAGGATTTACAATTGGACTAGTGCGACCATGCTCACTAGCATCTATATACATGTTCTTTCCCCTGTAGGTGAAGTAAATTCTCCTTTCAGGGAACTTCATGTTGGCAGCCATGCGATCAAACCATGGTGCCCCTAGGATAACATCCTGATGTTGGAGAGGAGAGATGAAGAAGTCTTCTTTGTCGACATAGCTTTGGACATGAAGCCTCAACTTCCCAATCAAGGGAGTAACGGAGGCTTGTTGTCCCTTGAAAGCTACATCAGCTGTTACTATATCTCCCATCTCAAAAGCTTGAATGCCCAACTTGGTGGCCAACTCTATTGATATGAAGTTGAGAGTAGAGCCAAGGTCAAACAAGATGAAGGCATCATGCTCTCTTACCTTTCCCCAAGCATAGGAGAGTGATGATCCTTTGCAATGAGCATCCTCTTTTGGAGCTTCGATGGTGGAAGCCCTAGGAGTCTCATTGCGAGTATTCTTCTTGGGGCAAGAACGATAGCCATGTCCTTGCTCCCCACACTTGAAACATTTATGGTCCTTGCAAAAAGCTTCAAGCTCTTCAGGAGAGAGTTTGTTTTTACCTTTGTAAACTCCCTTCTCCTTGGACCGATTGTTGTTGTTATTGTTGTTGTTGGAAGTGCCTTGGGAATTATTTTGAGCATTGGATTTCCCCTTTGCATCATTTTTATCTTTGTTTTCCATGGGCTTGACATTACGTCTAGCCCCTTGATGGAAATTGATGCGTGAAGCAACCATGGTGTGATGGATTACTTCGGTAATAGTACCAGGCCGTTGAGAGTTGATGTATTCGGCCATCTCTTCAGGTAATCCCGCACAGAATTGCTGTCTTTGCTCGGCAAAGTCTATCTTTTGAAAGACAGTAGCTTTGAGATGTAAATCCCAAAACTTGTATACATACTTGTTGATAGACTCATGAGAGAGAAGCTTCAAGCCGCGCCCTTCGGTAAGAACTTTATCTTTAGTATCGCTTGGAAGAAATTGCTTCATGATGGAAACTCGTAGAGTTTTCCATGTCTTTAGGACTTCTCCATTGCCACGAAGGCTAGCCCACCATTGACGAGCTGATTTTTGGAAGTGCATAGCTACATGGCGTAGCTTGGAGGACTCTATGAAGCCCTCGTCCCCAAAGGCCGCATCAAATTGCTGGATGAAGGCCAACACTTTGTCGGTAGCACCAAAGGTGCCATCGTAGGTGAGAAAAGAGATACTCTTTCCTCCCTCCTTGAACTTCTTTAGCTTTGGTGACCTTCGCCATGCAGGAAATGATTTGCGATGTCCTCCCCTCTTGTATTCTCTAGGAGAATAGCCATAACTTTCATCGGAAGAGGAGGAAGGTGAAGAGGGTGACCTCTTCCTAGCCCTTTTCTTCCTTTGTTTCCTCTCTTGCCTTTCAAAGTGATGAGGAGAAGGACTATAGGTTGCTCTTTTCCTCTTGGGAGGAGTAGGCGATCGTCTAGACCGCCGTCTTCGTGGAGCCACATCTTTAGAAGAACTTAGACTGTCATTGCTTTCTTTCTCTTTGGATTCCTCCTCTCGAATGGGAGAGAGTCTTCTTTTGGGGGTCTCTTCAAGAGGCCTCCTAAGCTCTCTCTCCTCTGGGAGAGGAAGGGAAATTCCATAAGCACGAAGTTGTTGAGTAACTTCGGCTTGCAAAGCAGGGTTGCCCATAGCTTGCTGCAACCTAGCGATGAGATAATTCACAAACATGGGAGCATCATCATTAGCACCTTCATGTGCAAAATCAAAGCTATCAATGTTCATTCTACTCTCTTGATTATTGTCAGCCATGTTAACAAAATTTATGTTTATAATTAGTGTATGCTTTGGCAATACAAAACCTTAGTTGCCACTCCTCCTAGCCTTTGAAAATCGGCTTTTAAGTATCTACACCCACGGCTCAAAGTGGTTAATTATAGAGAGTAGAGGAGTAGGTCTAACATAGCAGAGTTTCCAAGGGCTAGCTCCTTTCGTACTTCTTATGGCTCAATAATGGTAAAGCCGTAGGCAAGTCTAAAAAGACTCCATTATTAAGTCCAAAGCTCCCGAGGTGTGCACCATCCCCCACATAGTGGGCTTAACAAAACCGATATTAGATCCCAGCTCCACTTACTCTATTATAATTAACAACATCAACCATTTATAGGCTACTTAAGGACCTCTCTTCTTAAGCAAGAAAAGAGAAACCAAATACTCTGATACCAATGTAATGGAATTTGCCTATTCAATTGAGAGTAGCGGAATTTAATGAGAGTACTTTCAAGAAATGATTTTGTGAGCATAGCGGGTTGACATAATTGAAGATAGCAACATAATCATAGCAATTGAAGATAGCAACATAATCATAGCAATTAGTTAACTTGGCATAGACAATACTTTTGCAAGAGAGAGAATTTAGAGAACATGACAACAATTGAGGACCGGATTTATGTGGAGCCGGTCCCCCCTCCAATAGGCATTTGTATTATGATTTCTCCCATAAAAAGAGACTTGTTACAATACATTCTTTGTGTTCCTTGTGACCTAGGTGAAGCAATGAAGATGGAAAGATTCATGTATCACCATCATAGCATAACCTAAACTTGAAGAAAGATTTAACTATACCAAGCCTCAGTCCCAAGACCTCAAACACCTTCGAGGGTGGAGAGAGCTAGCAGGGAATGAGGGTAGGGAAGAGGAAGAAGAAACATTTCATACGAGAAAGAGCTAGTTCCTCACTTATCATAACTCTTGATCTAGCATACATAATAGCATAGTAATGAAGAAGAAGGAGATGACAAGCTCAAGCATTGAAGCATGGCTCTTGGTTGGATTTGCACTCCATAGCCAAGAGTGTTGGTGTAGGCTCTCAACCTCTACTTGCTTGGAGAGGGAGCTCTTGCCTTTTGCATAACACACAATGAGAGTGTTTGTGAGTGTGTGTGGGTGAGTATACCCCCTAAGCACCCCCCTAGCTTGCTTGGGTCGACCCCCCCTTGTAGCTCATGCTTGAAGCTCATTGGACCCCTCCAAGAAGCAGGAGCCATTACAAGCAACATGGGTAGCCTTGGGACAAGTGTCCCCCTTTCCCCTTTGAGAGAGAGAATTTGATAAATGGCAAATCAATTAATTAAATATCCTAAATTATCATTGGACCCCTTGGGTGGCCAACCAATAGGCTTCAGGCACACCATGAGGGCAACATGAGGAGGAACTTGACAAGTGTCCTTGCTGCCTCTTCAAGCTGGGGCTTCCCTTGTGTGTGTGTGTGTGTGTGTGTGTTCTCTCTCATCCCCCCCCCCCCCCCCCCCCTTGTAGGCTCGCCCCCCCTCTTGTAGGGATGCTTTTGACTTTAGGAGCTCAAGCACCTTAGTCATCAAGCATGACAAAGCACTTGGACTAGGGGGTATTCCCACAAGCATCTCAGGCAAGCTTCTCAAGGCACCTCAAGCACCTTAATCATGCACCAAGTCAAGCACCTCAAGCATGGAGCCAGTCAAGCACCTCAAGCATCTTAATCAAGCACCTCAAGCATGACAAGCACCTCAAGTAGGACAAGCACCTCAAGCACGACAAGCACCTCGAGCTTGGGCCGGGTTCCCACCTCAAGCTCATCCCTAGCTTACCTAAGGTCAAAGGA
Organism: Adiantum capillus-veneris; assembly: GCF_014529385.1. Classification (NCBI taxonomy): domain Eukaryota; kingdom Viridiplantae; phylum Streptophyta; class Polypodiopsida; order Polypodiales; family Pteridaceae; genus Adiantum; species Adiantum capillus-veneris. The sequence continues at coordinate 99,565,244 of NC_140960.1, read as the reverse complement.
CTTTTACACACATTATTGGAGGTCTTCAATGAAGCTAACCCTAAGGTCTTATGCTCCATTGGTTAGCCTTGCTCTTGATAGATCATCTCCCATTTTGGCCCCTTTACTATTGGCCCCGTGTTGAGATAGATCTATAAGCACATATCTATATCTTAACACTTGTTCCCGTTTATTCTCCCACATTAATTGATATTAGATTTTATGACATTCTTTATTGAGAAATTCATGTTTGAGAGGGTGGCTTGTGTCTTCTTTTTCTTATGCTATGTCCAAAGCATAATTTTTTCAAATGTACATGTGTGTCTCTGATTTAATGTTGTAATTCTTTTTGGATATATTCACAATTTAAGCGGGTGGCTTGCGTCTTCTTGTTCTTGTGCTATATCTGAAGCATAATTTTTCTGAATATACATGTTACTTTGAAGGGTCTATTGGAATGTGAAATAACAAAAAAAGCTCTCTCCAAAAATCTCTCTACTAACAAAGGTGTAGAAAGATTTTCCCCCTGCAAACACTCCTCTAGTGAAAGGCTTAGAAAAAGCTCCCTCAAAATGCCGGTGTAAAAAATGATGGGGTACTCATTTGTTGATACCTCAGGCAGGATGTCTTCTAACCATTTTCTGCTGATGACCTTTGCATCAATAATTTCATTCAATTGACCTTGCCATCTACTGTAAATTGTTGATATCCCAAGTCCCATAATTCCATTTGGCATCATGGAAGATCCTAGACTGCTATTCATGCAAAGCTTTAGAGTAGACTTGAATAAATAGTGGGTTGGAAGAAGCTAATAAATTGCTGAGAGAGAGAGAGAGAGAGAGAGAGAGAGAGAGAGAGAGGGAATCATAATGTTGTGGGACAATGGTATGTATAGGTGTAGCTCTAACTTTGGTCATGACAATAGCCATGATGCCCCTCTTGCAATTAGATGTCAGTGGCTCCATCTATGAAACTTTCCAATTTAGGAAAGTTGTGGGTATCCTACTTGTTTTTTCACTTGTAACAAATCACACGCTAGCTTAATGTGAGCTTGTACACAAAATGTTTAGCTTTTAAACCTTTGAGTTTGGTACTCTAGATAAATTTCTTAAGAATGTGGAAATTTTTTAGCCCATTTGTGTAAGGATTGGAATTGATGCGAGATAGCACACACCACAGAGAGAGAGAGAGAGAGAGAGAGAGAGAGAGGGGTAGGTGTAGGTACTTTGACTAATGACGTAAACAATCTTTGGTCATATATATTCTTACTTGCCTTTAATACACAAGAGCGTGAAGTAAAAGATGAAATTTGATAATCTCAACCTTTTCTCTTTTTCTTTCTTTTCATTTTCTCTTCAATAGACTATAGATATACATTTGTGCCACGGTGAAATTTCCCATCAAAATACCATGCTAAATCTATTTATACCAAATATTTTCAGGTCATAACACAAAGAGACTTCTCTTATTATGTCAATAATGGTTCTAAATTTGTATCACATTTTCTCATGCTACACAATTATTTATGAACATTCTTTACCAAAAAGATCCAAATATCCTATGTGGATATGTGGTTAGAATAAATTCCCTTAGCATTTTCCATGCTCTGAATTGAGTTCATTAAGAGTTCTATCAATATGTATTGAAAGAGTTGGTAAGTTTTTATGAATATGAAACCGCGGGGGACTGGTCCATGCAACTCTCCACCCAGCCTTGCTATATATAGGCTTGTAGCCATCCAAAAATAACACCCCTTGATTGCGTGTCCTACCTGGCACTTGGCCTGCCCGGCCTTACCCTAGGCATGACAGGGGCTTTCCAATCAACGAGCAAAGAAAACCAAGCAAAGCTAATTTTTGAGCAAGTATGAGCAACGCCCTTGACAAAGTGATGCGAATGCATGTAAGGTATATTAAAGAAAGTAATCATGTCATGTTGGAACACCACAACACAAAAGGGTCATACATCTAAAATTACCACAAAGCAGTGGAGGCTTCAAAGTATCAAACCTCCTTACATGTTCAGGCCCTAACAAAATTCCAAGTCATACAGTATCTCTAGGTATTTCATAAACCTCGTTGCCATAGAACCTTGTGATGGATGCCATGGAAGAGGTGTTGCACATGGAAGTTTCTTTAGATTTAAGGGCACTATGTTCTTTGGGTATTGGTTCAACCCAGCCTCGGTTAAGCCATGTCTCTATTGCTACGAGTGGATTCTTTATCACTTTGAAAATATTTTGTTAGGCCAAGGAATTCATTTTTGACATAAATTGATGTAAGGGCTCTTTATCGATCTAAGGACCAAAGGCTCATAATTGATCTAAGTAGCTATCCATTGATCTCAGTCACAAAAAGGGAGCCAAGGCCTACTTTGTCTTATAATGTTTGTTTCTTTTTGTGCATGTAGATTAAAAATCCTAAAAACAACTAAAAACTGAAATAAAATCATTAAAGAAGTGTTGCATTTGCTCATAGCAATCCATAGAACGGGAACCCACATGTTATCAAGGTTGGAACAACGCTAGCCCAGGTTCAGAAGTTCCTTTGAGAGAATCCACTCTTAGCCAAAACCTAGTTTTGTCCTCATAGATCTAAGCTAGACTAATGGAGGAAAATTGGTCTTGAACCTAAGAGCAGGTTGCGTGGTGAGTCTAGACCTGTGGGGAATCACTTGTCTAGTCAGATTTTGGAGATAAACCCTTGAAATGGCTCAAATTGGTGAGTATCCCCTTGGGCTATAATTGATTTAAAGCAACACCAAATGTGTCCCCACGTGCCAATAATAGCCCTTGGCACCTTTTTTAAAGCCCGAAAACAACAACATTGTCACCACAAATCTGAGGTTGTTTGCATCCATGGCCATCTCTATCGCATGGCATTAAACGTGCAAGGAGCTCCTTTGTCCTTGCTAGTGACTATGGTCTAGATCCTCTTTCTGATCTCCTCATCTCCCGCTAGATGGTGCTCTATATAATCAGAATCTACATTTGACTACTGAGGGCTGCACATGATCGATCCATGCGCACCTTAAAGCATGCCACCATCTGTGTAAAGCATCCATCTTGATCTTAGTTGAGGCTACAAACCAAAAGGGAAGTTCACAGCAAGGCTGACAAAGGCCTCTTGATCATCAATATAGAAATTCCATGGTAGCACAACATGGGTGCACTACAAACCAAAAGGGAGGTTCACAGCAAGGCTGACAAAGGCCTCTTGCTCATCAATATAGGACTGCCATGGCAGCACAACATGGGTGCCGTAGGGCTACTCTACAATGTTCTTCATCAGCTGATCTATGGCTGCTGCAGTGTCCATAGATGCGTCATTGATACATGCAGGGCGATGACGCACTAATTGTAGGCTGCATGCACGCTTCAACATTATTTAGCCTCATCAATTAATTTGGGACATAGGAGTGCCTTCAATTGCCTTGTGAAACCTGTCGAAACCAGTCCGCGCTGATGCGGAACAGTTCTAGCAGGTTTCACCAAGCGGTATGTAATTCAACGCTACCTACAAGTTTTTTTAAAAAATTTATTAAAATATTATGAACAGCAAGTTTGACTCATATTCTCCCCACCCACCGATGCTGATTGGCCCTTGCTGGAGCACTCCCCTAAAAGTCCTCCAACCTCTTTGTCATGTGTAGTCATAAGCCTTTCGACTTGGATGATACCCTTTCAACTCCGATGATGAATAACATAGGCCGATTAAGTACTCACACAAGATCGCCATCAATCCTAAAAGATGGACTCTCACGATGGAACCCTTCTGAGGATGACGATGATGATAAAGATGTTCTACCTCATTGAAGCAGCAGAGCATGCCTTCTCATCAAAACAACTTTTTTGATGACAAAGATGGTGATGTTGGTGATCTGTAAGCTAGAGAGAGAAAGAGAGAGAGAGAGGAGGGATGGATGGGGGGGATAGGTCTTATACAGAGAGAAAAAAAAAAGATTTCAAGAAGAACGAAGCAATGCCCAGAGAGAGAGAGAGGGAGGGTACGCATGGCTTTTGCCTAGCTAGTGTTCAGGCAAAATGTGTCTCAACGTAATATCGTGTCGTTTTCAATATCAAAAATATCGGTTGAGCGCAAGGGGAAAAGGAGAAATTCCGCCCCAAAATAGAGAAACATAATGTAAAAGCCCCATAAATAAACTTAATTTTCTACAATTTTCTCTTGGAAAATTCAAGAAAAGGAATTTTGTTTGTTTGAAACAATGGTTTTTCCCGAATATTGTGCCTAGCACGAGCTATCCCGATTCCCGATTCCCCTCTTCTGCCGTACGTAATTCTTTTCAGTTAGTACCGTAGGGCTAGAAAAATACAACCGGTGAAAATAAGGACAAACATGAAATTCTCCCAATTATTAGGTCAAAATTTGAAGCTTTTTCTCATAATTATAGTAAAACTTATGTACATTTTTTGGGTTTCTTAAAGGAAAGCTCAAAATCTAATTGGGATTTTACAATTTCAACCTTAAAATTCAATGTATCCCAGTTTTTTTCTACACGTCGCCTTTGTATGAACTTCGTGATTGTAATTGAAACCAATCCATGCCAACGTAGGTCATTTTCAGCACCGGGTGATGCCACTTTTGACGATGGCGAATTTTAGCACTATTGCAATGGGGTTGGACACTACTGCTGTAGATTTTTAATTTTTTTATAAAATCAACAGCTTGTTAAAAGTGGGCAGCACATACTTACTATATCTAAGTGTAGATTGAATCATAGAATCCCCTTGTTAACCCTCACGGCTCACGGACACCCCATCACCTACGACGGACGTGTATTATCTATTTGGTAGAGTCAGGTACCGGGCTTGTCGGACCAATAGGAAAAGGGTAAGAGTGATCGCCGATGAGAGGCGCACTCTAACCGGGACATTCAAGAGATTAGTTGGCTAAGCATGGTCGCCCAAGTGTGAATGGGGTGAGCTCATATAAAAGCCAACTAAACTTAAAATTCACTCACTCTCTCATTTGTGCAATAGAAGAGTGCTCTTGCTCCATCTCCATCTCCATCTTCTTCTTCTTCACCTCCTCGTGTGTGTGTGTATGTGTGAGAGAGAGAGAGAGAGAGGGAGAGTGTGTGTGCAATCGAGCATTACGAAGGCACGACGGCGGCGAAGCGGTTGAGCACGGCACGACTGCAGCTTCTTCTTCATCGCGGCGAGGAATCCTCCATGGCAGGAGCATAGAGCGGTGAGTGACACACCATTGCCCTCTTTTGAGCTTGCTAGATTAGTCTTGTTGTGTGCTTGGAGCCATTTGTGGCTCGCACACGGTGTATCGGCAAGTCCCTTGCTTCGACAGTGCGGCAAGGAGCGCACATTTTTGGCGCCGTTGCCGGGGAATCGCCCTGCACTAAGCCCAAGAGGCACTTTGTGCTTCTCCTATGAGTTGTTTGTAGTAGGAAAGAAGAGGAAAAGGAAGAGGAATGAGTTGTTTTTCTGCAAGTTGTTAATTTCTGTGTTGTCTGCAAGTTCTGTGATTTCTGCATAATGTGTTGTTTTCTGTTTGCACACAGTCTTTGCACAATCAATAGTCGTTAGCTTGTTTGCAGTGAATGAATAAGTAGGAAGGCAGTTAGCAATTTCTGCTCACACACAGTCTGTACACAGTTTTCTGTCAAGGTTTGCTTGCACACAGTCTTTGCACAGTAAGGTAGTGAGAGAGGAAGTAGGTGGACAGTTAGCTCACTATCAACAAGCAATTAGGAGAGTGGTTAACAGATTAGTTAGTGGTTAGCAGCACTGTTAGGAGCTAAAAAAATAAATAAATTAAAAAAACCGAACATATTTAAGCGTGAGTGACTGGGGATCACCGCTCGATGCACCCAAGATCCTCATATCGCGTCTAGTGATTCTTCCTTTTACTACGAAGTCATGGAGGGGTATCCTACACCAAACCCTGATAGTTCAAGTCAAGACATGCATGCCATGCGCCCACGGCCCAGGTCCAGCATGTTTAGCCGCTTAAAAGAGACCCTTGGTAGAGCTACTCGCTCCGAACATGCGGTTAATGAAATAAATGAAGGGAGTGGGGAAGTAAATTCGTCATTCATACCTAAAATAGACCCTATGCTTCTTGAGAGTGTGCATGTGAATGTTCCATCCACTGCACCTCCTGATCCTTTAGGACTATCTCCCTCTGAGGGTTTACTACCCGATGGTAGGAGTCTTGCCGAAGTGCAAGAGATCGAACGCTATATGCAAGCAACAAGGGAGAGGGAAATTGAGAACCTACGAGGGCTAGAACAAAGTCGAGCCCTGAAAGCAAAGGCTCCTATGACAACAATCATGCGAGCCGAGCAACCGAGTGCTCCCAAGGTAGCAGTCACGGAGGGGCAAGCTATGGGGAGCAATAATGCTTCCACTTCAAGGGAAACCTCCAGCACGCCAGGCCTAGATGGGATATTCCTAAACGAAAATTGGGAGTATGACCTACAAGAAGAAGCTTTAACTGATCGGTACACAGTACACGCCTATCATGTGGGTTGGTTAGATGTTCTACAATCCACATCGGGTGCTACTAGCATAGATGAGCAACAACAGAAAGTCTGTGATGTCCTCCATAGGATTGTCGAGTTAGAAAGACAGAACACAGGGATCAACATGCCTTCAACAGGCCTAATGAGATTCTTGGATACAGGAAAGGCCAACCAACCAACCCTGTCACAAATGGAGACTCCCTCAGTGAGCCCCATTGATCCTCCATATGTTGTTTCGCCAGGAGCCTCAGTACAATCTGAGCCCACAAGTGGCAGCTTTACCTTTCCAGACCTAGCTCATCTTTCTCTTAATGACACTACGGCTACCATGCATATCCCAATGGTGAGCATGAAAAGAAGTACACCATGGAGTTCATTTGTTAACACTGCGCCGATGCCTAGTAGCACAGTGCCCCCAACTATACCTACATGTATGTATCAATCATGTGCACCTGTCGTACCTCAGCCTCATGTAGCTCCTACACCTCCGATTATTCCAAGAGCTTACAATCCACAATGGAATTATCCAAGCTCTTATACAAGTGGAGCCATGCCATTAAATAATAACATGCCATATCAGGCACCCCCTATGCCTAGGGCCACGCCTGTAAACTTTGGACCACCGTCTGGTACACCACCATACGAAATTTGGGACCCAAGAGCCGCGCGTATGCCAAGGCCAAGGCCAACTCCCATCTCACATGTGGTTCCAGGACCACATACACCCATTATACCTGCTCAAATAGGAGATTTGGCAGCATTTGCTCAAACTATCGGTCGCTCTATTGCGGAAAACATGCGTAGTGCACCTGATAGAGAGCACAGGAGCAAGGCAGTTCAGGTAGCTAAGCTCACATAGAAATTCAATGGAGACGGAGATGCTAGAAAGCATATGGAAGTCTTTGAACATGTGTGCGATTCCTTGGAAGAGCACAATGAGCTACATAAGTGTAAGGCTTTGAGTTTGACGCTAAGCGGAAAGGCTGGAGATTGGTATAGAACCTTAAGAGTAGAAGAAAAAACGATCTACTCTACTCTTAGGAGATTGTTCTTAAAAGAATACATACGAGAGGGAGTACTTTGGGGTGTAGCCTCTCAGCTCCAGAAAGCCCAACGAGAAGAAGGTGAATCCGTGAGAGACTTCATTAGTCGCCTAAAGAATTTGAATTCTCGATGCAATCCAAACGAGCGATTCAACAACAACCAATTGCTCGATAGATTCATTAGGGGACTACGACATGAAAGTATCTATAATGGCCTAGTCATTAGAGGTATCACTACTTGGGAAGTAGTCACCATGAATGCAATCCAATTGGAGGATAATTTAATGATTGCAGGAGAAAGAGTGTCTGCCGAGCCGAAGTCTAGTAGCTCGCAAGCATCAGGGCATGAGCCAATAAAGATAAAGCCAATCGTGAAAGAGCAAACGATACTGAGATGACTTTGGCAGATCTCACAAAGGCCATCCAAGAAAGCCTTAGGGGTAATCGTGCTCCACAAAACACTCATATGTATCCAAGAAGGGAGCAACAATGGTGCTCAATTTGCTTGGGCCCACATACTACGAGTGAATGCCCTACTTTCAGAGTAAAGTTTAACGGGACTGGTAACGCGTGTGGTAGGTATGGCCATCAAGTGAATGATGGCCTAATGCTTAAACGCATCATGGAAAATAGACCGCCTATAGCTTGGGCAGACTCACCTCGAGTTCTTGCATTGATGCGTACCCCACCCATGGACCAACAGTTGCCATTACAACACATGGTCCCTAGAACCCAAAATGTGGTCCAAACCACACCATTGCCACCTCCAGTGCTAGGACCGCAACCCCTTCATCCAAGAGTTACACCTATGAACCAAATAGGTTGCGAGTCATCTAATACTTATGTAGATTGCGAAGAGGACATAGACTCTAGTATCACCTATGGAGTCGACATGCTTGAGGAGTGTCCCATGTACTATATGGAAGACCATTGGGGACAAATCAAACCGGTATATCAAGCTACTGCGCTAGCAGCAAGAGGCCAAAACATTAATAGTTTTACCAAGAAACCACCTCTTCAGTGCTACGAATGTGGTGGACCACATCGAGTAGCTGAGTGCCCCATTAGAATGCAAAAGAATGCCGCACTAATGCAAACAAGTCAAGGGAGTGCATTGGCAATGCCAATACTCACTTGTAATCGTTGTGGCATAGATCATTTGATCGCACAGTGTCCTAACAATCCAAACGCACCGAAAATCACACCATTGAACATAATAGAGATTGTTGATGGGACACCACCAACTATAAACATAGCACCAGTGAATGCACTCACACGATCGATGCTCCAAAAGCAAAATTACATCCTTGAAGAGAGAGATGCTGCATCCATTGGCCGAGCAAGAAAGAAGAAAACACGAAGAAAGAAATCCCTTAATGCTTCTAGCTCAAAACCTAGTTGAAAGACTAACATAGGGACAAGAGAGGATCTCGTGTATATGAATGACCTTGAGGATGACTCAGATTCGATAGAGACCACGGAGACCAAAACTGTTACTTCAAAGGAAAAAGCCAGTGAGGAGGATCACGAGAGGGAATTACGACGAACACCAAAAGAGTATTCAAAGTTAAACTACCCAGTTGCGAACCCCCAAGATAAACCACGAGAGACAAAAAATGAGGATTGCAAGAGAAAGATTGGAACCTATCCAAACCCAACAGTGGAAATTGAACGAGTCCAACAACTGAGGGGTTTGGTGGAAGAAACTCAACGAACATTAGAACCTGAACCCAAACATATCCAGATGTCGGACACAGTGTTTCCCACACAAGTTCAACCTCACAAGAACTACAGGCCGTTAGCTATACCCAGTATCATTCGGGAAGAGAGTGAGGGTAGGACATCTGAAAGTGGACACACACCTTTCCTACTACAGAGAATGTTTGGTGAGGGAATGCCCGACCCCCTTGAGGAAGTGGAGATTCCATCTTCACCATTCTCCTGTCAGGGTCCTACGTCCCACAAGATGCCATTAAATGTTGCCAAATTGATGGATTTCATGTCTTCAGAAGTTAGAACCACCATCATGTCCAAACTATATAAAGACCCCGAGCTAGTCTCAGCTCTTCGAGCCTTCCTCAATGGAGAATTACAGGCCGGATTACCACAGTTTGCACATATGAACAAATCTGACTCAGTAATTAATGATGAGGAACATTTAGCACCACCATCTGACCTAGCGGGACATGAATCTGTAATTGAAGTACCCGTTAACAAGTTGGGGCAATACTTTGAAGGTGATGAATCTAATGCTACTCCGCCAATCACTACTAAAGGATTAACTGTAAAGGGAGTCCTTGACGGTGGTGCGGGAGTCAGCATGGTGACAAAGAGTTGTTGGGAGTCTATGGGGCGACCTCACCTTGAAGCCACAAGCATAGTGGTAAAAATGGCTAATGGATCTATTGTTACGCCTATTGGAATGCTTAAGGATATCAGGATCAAGGTCTTGGGACACAAGGTAAGGTAGACTTTCATTGTTATGGATTTTTCCAAGCATCCTATGTCATTTGAGATGATCTTAGGGCGTCCATTCATGAGGGAAGCAAAAATGGTGCATGACTGGTCCAAAAACCACGTCTACTTACAGTTCCAAGACTCTGTCATTCGAGTTGATCTTTTAAGTGGTCGAACGCATCCTCTAGGAAATAAATTCATAATTGATAATCGATCAGACACAACAATTCACTCAGATCCATTACAGTACTGTTACACGTGTAAGGAAGACACGGATATTGGGGAGAACTCTCCTTATATGGATATCCTACCGGGAATGGCTGAGTCAGACAATCTCGATTGGGTACACCTAGTGGCAACTATAGATACATGGGGAGCTAGAGGAACAACCTGGGTAACACCAGATGGGGAAGAGATACCACACATTGCACCAATAAACATGTTAGGTGTAGCGCATGTAACATCCGATGATAAGAAAGAGGCACACGTACCTGAGAGTGAAAACGATGATTCCTCAAAGGCTTCAGGCCAATACACATGAGAAACGGAATCTCGGGGAGACATGGATTCAGAACCCGAGGAAACATCGAGTGAGCCAAGTATAGAAACTGAACACTCAAGGTCTAGTACGACCATCTATGGTAATTTATATGAGAGTGAAGAAGATACAAGCGAAGACCTATCAAGCGAGTCGAGTTCAAACATTTACCAAAATCAAAACCTTAACAAGAAACAAAGGTCATATAAAAGACGACGATATCGAGCAAATGTGAGAGCTAGGATAAACAAGGAAAGATCTACTGCACAATGGCTTAGCTATCTAGGGGCATGTGATGCTCATCGAAAGCTAGTAGACAATTGGGGTGAACATCTCCAGAGTGTCATGTGGTGCAGCCCGCAACCCATTGACCTCGCTCAATTGGAGGTTACAAAGCCGAAATTGAGTCGAACTATAAGAAGACATCAAAACCGAGAGTTAGCACAACAACAAAAGGAGGCAGAACTAAAAGAAAGGTCTCCGTCAGGACAAGAGCCTGTTGACTTACATACGGCTCCTGAACATTTTAAATCTTATACCACGGGGGAGCAGAAGGTTGTGTATGCCAAGGCCCAACGAATACCTACCAATGGAAGCAGTGGAGTCTATGATGGTCCAGCGGTAGTTAAAGAGATAGAATTAGCAGAACCAGGTGAGGAGTCTGAACCAGTCTTTATTGCTCAAGACCTTACCGAAACTGAAGAGGCTGTCCTTAAGGAGCTCCTCAAGGAATACAAGGATATCTTTGCTTGGACATATCATGACATGCAGGGCGTTCCACCTTCTGTGGTGCAACATACAATTCCCATGATCAACAGTGCTAACACCGTCCAGCAACGACCCTATCCAATGAATCCTAAATACGCCAAAATTGTACAAGAGGAGATTGAAAAACTTATCCAATGTGGATTCATATACCCTATTGAGCACTCAGAATGGGTTTCTCCGATAGTCATTGTGCCAAAAAAGAATGGGAAACTAAGAGTCTGCGTGGACCTCAAGAAATTTAATGCACCTACTAGGAGAGATCATTATCCCTTGCCATATTCAGAACATGTGCTTGAAAGAGTTGCGGGCAAGAAAGCTTATAGCTTTTTAGATGGGTACTGTGGTTACAATCAAATCACAATTGCATTAGAGGACCAAGCTAAAACTGCTTTTAGCACAGATTTTGGAGTGTTTGCATTTCGTGTTATGGCTTTTGGCTTAACAAATGCCCTTGCTACATTCCAACGATTAATAAACACTGCGTTTAAAGAATTTCTAAGGGAGTTTTGTGAAGCTTTCCTAGACGACCTTTGTGTTTATTCTTCTTGGGAGAAGCATTTGTTATATCTACGAAAAATATTTGAAAGGTGCAGATTTTATCGCATCTCATTGAACCCTTTCAAATGCCAATTTTGGGTTAAGCATGGAGTCATTCTAGGGCATATAGTGTCCAAGAACGGGATATCCACAGATGAGAGTAAGATTAAAGCCATTGCCGATTTGCCACCACCTACTAACTATAAAGGAGTTCAAAGATTTATGGGCCATGTTGGTTATTATCGAAGATATATTTTAAAATTTGCCGAGATACCGCGTCCATTGTACAAGCTTCTTATCGAGTTTCACTGGACGCAAGAATGTCATCAATCTTATGAGTTATTAAAGAAGGCCCTAACAAGTGCTCCAATCCTACGAACACCTGATTGGAATGTACCTTTTCATGTGCATATTGATGCATCAAATTTTGCTATTGGGTGTGTTCTAACTCAACCAGGAGAACATAAATTGGACTACCCTATTAGCTTTGCAAGTCGCCATATTAATGATGCGGAGATTAACTACACTACTATAGAGCGCGAAGGTCTAGCTATGATTTACGCAGTAAAGAAATTTCGCTATTACCTTCTTGCTACCAAGTTTGTGTTTTATGTTGATCATCAAGCATTGCTATATTTGGTAAACAAGCCGTGTTCCACAGGTCGAATTACACGATGGTTGTTAATTCTTCTTGAGTTTGACTTCACTGTTGTTGGGAGGCCTGGGAGGAAACATGTCATGGCGGATCATTTATCTCGTATCCCTAATGGCGAAGCTCCTACGGGGGTTGATGATGAATTGCCTGATACTCCTTTGTTCATTGTTGAGACAATGCCTGAATGGAGTGAAAAGATTGTTAACTTCTTAGTTAATGGTTTTCCACCCAAAGAACTGCGAAAAGATATAGCTCGAAAATTAATCAAGGAATGCGAACCCTATTGCTTACTGGCTAGAACTCTCTATAAGAGAGGAAAAGATGATGTTCTTAGACGCTGTGCCCGCGAGGATGAGTATTTATATATTCTACAAGAGGCACACATGGGCGTAGCTGGTGGTCACTTTTCAGGAAAGTTGACTGTCCGAAAGATCTTACAGTCAGGCTATTGGTGGCCCACTCTGTTTAAGGATGCATCACTTTTTGCAAAGGGATGTGATGAATGCCAACGCTTCAACAAGCCACAAAGAAGGGATAGGATGCCTCTACATCCCATCAAGGTAACCCAACCATTTGAAAAGTGGGGCTTAGACTTTGTAGGACCGATTAGTTCGGCTGCACGTAACACGCAATCACGATATATCATTGTGGCTACCGACTATGTAACCAAATGGGCTGAAGCAAAAGCAACACGAAAGGCGGATGCAAAAACAACAGCTAAGTTCCTCTTTGAGAACATTATCACACGTTTTGGATTCCCCTTTGAACTTGTGAGTGACAATGGAACCTATTTTATAAATGAAGTAATAAAAGAACTCACATCAAACTTCATGATATCACACCACAAGTCTACACCCTATTATCCCCAAGCAAATGGCCAAGCTGAGAGTACCAACAAAACTCTCATCTCCATTTTGACAAAGACAGTCGAGGCTCATCGCACTGATTGGGACCTAAAGCTTACATCAGCTTTATGGGCTTATCGTAGTGCATATAAAGTTGCTATTAATTGCACACCGTTTAAAATGGTGTATGGCCAAGAAGCAGTTATGCCATGGGAGTTTTTCATTCCTAGTCTTCGAGTAGCTTCTCAAGAAGGTTGGGATGGTAACCCCTTAGTGGAGCGATTATATAGCCTGGAAAGGCTAGATGAAGAAAGGCAATTAGCTGTGCGAAATGCTTTAGTGGAAAAGGATAGGAGAAAGAAGTGGTTTGATAGCCATTTAAAGGATAAAGTCATCAAGGTTGGTGATAAAGTTCTTATGTACGGGGTACGTAATGAAAAGAAGAAATTGAGATACGCTGGTAAGGGACCATATCGAGTGTGTGAAATTACCCCGCAAGGTACCATTCGTGTGGAGACTCTAGATGGAGTTGAAACCATTGGATTCCTTAATGGGAGTAAATTCAAAAGATATTATGATCCTCTAAGCCAGGAAGAGTTGCAAGCCATCCATCAAAAGAAGGCTGCCAAGGAACAAGCAGAGCTTTAAAAAATCCAAGCAAGAGTTGAGGCTGGAGAACGACAACAATGTCTTAGACGCCAATGAGAGGCTAATCTGGGAATCACGCAAGCATTTTTCGAGGACACAGATGACGAATCATTAGAATCTGAGCCACCCCTACGATACCCAATTGAGCTAAATAGCCCCTATGGGAAAGCACTTTACAATGCCTTATTAGATAAGGGAGCTAAACACAATTTTTTATCCTATGGAGTTTGGTGTCAATTAGGGAAACCGACCCTATCCCCGAGTATGATGCAAGTCAAGGGCATTAGTAAAAAGAAAACTGCTATTCTTGGAGTCCTTTAGACCCCTGTTGTCTGTGACAATGGAAGCATAGTGCAGAGGTTTCTAGTCATGCCCGCAGGAGCTATGGAAGGCAACGTAAACCTGGGACGCACGTGGATGTTGGCAACCAAATGCACTATTGATTGGGATACTGTTAGTGTCACCACGCGACCACCAACTCTTACCCCTATCATTCAAGAAAAGTCACCTACGTTGCAAACTCTAGCAAAGTTGAAGGATAGCCAACATTCACAAGCCAAGGTGGTTAACTCGTCTTTGCCAGCTACCCATGAACCTAGCACTTCAACACTTGTAGTTGCAACAAGCAGTAATATTGCAAGTACTCAACCTGCACGACCTAAGAGTACATATCAATGGGTCCCCAAGGCCTTACTTCCAACTACCTCAACCCTCCCATCCATTCCAAGAAAAAATTTCCTGGGAAAACCAAGAGCGCGCCCTAGGAGAATCAAGACCAAATCACGATGGATTCCAAAACAACTATTAGAAGCCCAAGGCTACTATGATGGAAATGAGCAAATTTGGGTACCTAAACGTAAAATGTGTCCTTCCCTATCGACAACAAACCCATATGAGTCAAACAGTGTAACGCTAAATCCAATGGCAGACTGTGGGAAGGGAAAGATCACAGAATGCTACACATCTAGTCCATAGCTAGTTTGGGCTCCAAGGCAAAACCAATTTATTCCACCTAGCTCAGGAAGGGGGGAGTTCCATGAGGCTTATAGCTCCTCATGTAATACATCCATAGAGGTAAAAGCTTCTACACAGCCTCCATCTATAGTAGTGGACCTCCATGAAGCTACAAAAGAATCCACACCTCCCAGTGTTCAAGAATCACCTGATGAACCACTTCAAGTTCGATCCTGAGAGAGTACCTTACCACCCTTGCAACTTGACGAGGCACCTAGGGTAATAGAAAACTACTGGAAAAATCCTCACCTATTACCAACTGGAACAATTGGTTTCAAAGGCTGACGACATCATTTTAAACGGTATGATCTACCCAAGGAAGGGGGGAGTGTTGGTGGACATCCATCATTCACTTGCTTCCCTCTCAACCTTTCTCCCTGACCTCTTAATCTCCGATCTTAGGGAATGTATATATAAAGCCTTATACTGACAAAAACAAGATAAAAAAGTAAAAGAGAAAGAGCCATAACACAAATGATAAAAACAAATTATGCACAAGAACACGAACCTTGTAATATTTGCACTCTAACCATCATCTATTTGCGTGTACAGATATGGCTAGTACGCTAGAGTCATCCACTCCTGCCTTGGGAGAGAGGTACCCTCGTTACTTTTCACAAATATTTCACATGGTCTTTCCAGTGCTTGCATGTGAATGGGATTTGATAGGTACGCAAGGATGTGAGAGGAATTTTGAGGAGTTAAAATGGCTGATACGTCTCTTGACCACGTCCGATCCATACTTAGTAGAGAGCGTCTCCCCCATTGCACAAGCCTACCCTTTTGACCAAGATGACTATAGGCGTCTAGTGACCTTCTTAGTAAACATGGGCACCTATGATGAAGAAGAAAATTTACACGACTACACGGATGGCACATATGGTCTCATGGATGATGACTTTGTTTATCTCGACGACGAGGATAGGGGTTTAGCCTTAGGGTTTCCCCCCAACCTCTACAATATCCTATTCCCTTGACTCTCTAGGGGGAGTGCAAATAATTAGGTTAGGGTTCCTTATGTTTTTTGTTGTGTTCAATAAGTGTTGGTACCTTTTTCCACTAATGTGCCTCTTGGAGGTATTCCTTTTGTTTCCTAGTGTGTACAGGAGCGTGTTGCTATTGGTAGGATTTGGACCTTCATGGAATCTTTATCTCAACTCACTCTTCAAATCAAGCGCGACCATCGACACAAACAGGTGTTTCTTGTCCATTAGCATTGCCCCTTATCTTTTTTGCATCTATGATTGTCTGCTTTAATTGTGATTGGTAGCCTAATATTCACCGCATTTGCTTAGTATCAAACATTTAATTCAATGTAATTTTTTGTCATAATCACTTGTCTAGGTTTAAAAATCAAGCAGTCCGACTAAGCTAGTTTGACCAAGTTAGGTGTTAGAAACTTCTCTTAATACCATGGGGAATGCCTTCCTAATAATCAATGGTTACTTAGGTTCTTAATCCGATTTAGGCAGCATTGTGTGAAATGTACTAGGGCTTTCTAGTGGGCTTGACCCTATTGACCTTTAGCTTAAGTATTATAAAGGGAGTTAACTAGTGTGATGAGCCTGGGGAGGTGTATCAGTGTTATATGACCCCCCAAAGTTACAAAATTAAAATGTTGAAAATGAACAAACAAAAGATCAAAGTGCCACACTGTAAAATCTTAAGCTGGAAGAGAAATCTTAGCTTGATTTGGTACTTCACTCACATGTATTGCCTATGGTACTAGAGCCCTAGAGGTTCCCAGTGTGGGCACTTTTCCTTGAAAAGCAAAAAACCCAAGGCATACAAAATAAGCACACACATCAAAATTGAATCACTGTGAAAAGACTTTGGGGGGTCAAAGAAAAAGTAATCAGTCAGGCGATGATTTCATGAGAAATTCCTTTTATGGTAGCTTAACTACAAGGTCTTCTAGGTATAGCCTCTAGTCAGCCCTCGAACATGAATACTTGGCTCTCGCGATTAAACAACTTAATTGACCATAGAAAATTAAGAAGCTTATCCTTGGTATTAATATTCGATCTCTAGTGCCTTTCGACCGTCAAATTAGCGACCCCAGACTTGTTTAATTTTTTACCTTTACATCTGGTTATCATTTGATTACTTTGCAATTTAATGTTCATTGCTGACAAATTGTTTGAAATTATTTTACCAATAAATTTGTCTACCTAAAACTGCATATGCTTTTTAATCACTTATGAGAATGCAATTACTGTGCCAATGTTGTTTGATTTTGCAGTGACTGAAGAAGGCTAAGGACATTCATCTCAAATGGTCTTCCACCTCGACGAACGAGCTTCAACTTAATAGCTGCCGAGGACGGAATCTACATCAGGAAGGGGGGCATGTTAACTCTCACGGCTCACGGACACCCCATCACCTATGACGGACGTGTATTATGTATTTGGTAGAGTCAGGTACCGGGCTTGTCGGACCAATAGGAAAAGGGTAAGAGTGATCGCTGATGAGAGGCGCACTCTAACCGGGACATTCAAGAGATTAGTTGGCTAAGCATGGGCGCCCAAGTGTGAATGGGGTGAGCTCATATAAAAGCCAACTAAACGTAAAATTCACTCATTCTCTCATTTGTGCAATAGAAGAGTGCTCTTGCTCCATCTCCATCTCCATCTTCTTCTTCTTCACCTCCTCGTGTGTGTGTGTATGTGTGAGAGAGAGAGAGGGAGAGTGTGTGTGCGATCGAGCATTACGAAGGCACGACGGCGGCGAAGAGGTTGAGCGCGTCATGACTGCAGCTTCTTCTTCATCGCGGCAAGGAATCCTCCACGGCAGGAGCATAGAGCGGTGAGTGACACACCATTGCCCTCTTTTGAGCTTGCTAGATTAGTCTTGTTGTGTGCTTGGAGCCATTTGTGGCTCGCACACGGTGTATCGGCAAGTCCCTTGCTTCGACAGTGCGGCAAGGAGCGCACACCCCTAAGATCCAAATTCTCATCTCTCATGATCTCATATGTAAAAATCGCTCGTTTCTTTCATCGCTCGGAAAAACTTGCTCGCCATTTTGTAAGAGTCGGCATGACATTACTCCCCCTTTGGAGAAGCATTTTTGTCCTTGAAAACAAAAGTGGTGATATCTTCATAAAGAACACTAATGTATTCTGCACTGGTATCCTTCATGGATCTAGCTATACATTTGATCAAAACATAGCTCAATAGGAGGTTTAATGAAATCAAGAAGAGAATCTTTATTTTCCACATTGTTGTCCCTTTGCAATCGTGTTGTGTAACCAGCCATATCCACAAACATAGTGTACAAACTCCATTTATAACTTACTTGAATATTCAAAACGAGTTATTACAAGTAAGATGTATCCCCTTTTCACTTTCCATGAAAGTAACTAGTTGACATAACTCATCACCAAAGTGTCCTTGACTTAATATCATCATTCATCGGTAAATAACCGCACCATAATCGGTGTTCAAGGTTGAGAACCAGATTTAAACAGGATGAGGCTAAATTTACTTGTAGCCTGCTTTGTCTCATGATAAGGAAACTCCCAGTAGAGAGATAATATTTCTAATTGGGTTGATTTGTGATAACTTACACACTTAGTATATCTTTAGCATAAGATCAATACTTGTAAAGTGCCTATCCTCTTTGGATAGCTGACAATACTGAGGTGTGTTTCCCCATTGTTTGCAGACAGTCCTCCAAAATGACTGGTAAACAGGGATCACAATTCCTTGCATTATTGCTGATTAATCATTAATTTTAGGAACCATCTTGGTTAACTTTAGTGAGGTGATCTACAAGCACCCAAACCAAGCCATGACCTCTATTCATGATTGATAGATCTATATTTAATCTCATAGAGATATTGCACATTGAGTGCAAAAATCTTTAGAAGCTACTAATGTCATGAATGTGCATGCCGCTCCAAATCAGATTTTTCTAAACACTAGGGCCCATAACACCTAGTGTGCATGCATTCATAAAAAACAGATCCGAACCTACATATCCATAACCGTACTTGCCAATGCTTATGGCTTATGTTATGCTCATAGCTCACGGGGAAAGAGCTAAATACTTTCCACACGTAAAAAACATGCTAACATATTTGAACCATAATAAAATGTGCCAATCCATCACATATAGGTACCAAATGAACTAGTTCATTAATAGAACATATATACAACCATCCGTTAAAGTTGCTGAATAATACTTGTAACCTTAACAAGTCTTACTAGGTATTTGAGAATTTCTCCCTATGAACAGAAGAGAATGATTTCTAACACCCCAAAGAAAGTAGTCATAGTAGATTTTTTTGGGCTTGCAATAAGATATATTACCTATTGGAAAGCTCTCTTAATCTATTCATGTTGTCCCATGAATTATCGTTTTGATAGAAAGGCCATGCCTACTTGCTATCCATAGAAAGCATCATTGCATTGCTAGCACCTTGTGCCGTTGTAATTATATGCAATGATCACAAGCAAATATACTAGCTTCAGCTCTTTCTAAACATAGTAGTTGATGTTATAGCAGAAGTGTAAACCATGCTTTAGTGAAATGAGTCCACAATACAACCATGCCATGCATGCATATAAATTTTTTTTTATGATAAGCCCTTGGCTTCAATGACGTCTCCATAATGTGAGCAGATGCCATACATGCCTTGAATGGATATATCATATTTGGTCATTGCAAACCATGATTGTGAGCTTATATCCTCTTATTGCCAAACATGTGTGACATTATCTTTGATCCTAAGTTAATGGATAGTACTGTGGTACAAAATACAAGCTTTTTTCACAGTAAAGTCTGTCAAAGCACTTTTCTTTGCACAATAGATAAATCTTTTTCATATGAAATGTTAAAGATAGAAATACAAGTAGAACTTAAAATTGTCTAGCTTTGTCGCCCCTCTGAGAGCAATTTCCTTCGCTTGAATGTGGCTCGTAGCCATGTATGCGGAGAAATTTAGACATGTCGGATGTACCTTGTATTCTCTCAAGCTTGGTTCATACCGACCTCCAATAAAAAGTCGATAGACGTGTTGCCAAGTTTCCTCAAGTTCGTATGCTACTAGCGTATTCCAAACTTTGGAAGCTTACATGCAATATGCCCTAAACTTTGGAAGCTTACATGAAATATGCCCTAAAGTGAAGCCTTGCTTCATAGAAGTTCATTGAAATGTGAGACCGAATGCAACCTGATTTCTTGCTAACTAGTGCTCTTGTTGTCACACAACGGCAACCTGATTGCTTGCTAGCTAGTGCTCTTGTTGACACACAACAGCAAAGCAAAAGAGAATCGACCTTGTTGAGTTTGCATAGAGAATCGACATTGCCAAATCATGCAGCTTATTGAAAATTAAAGATCACCCAATATCAAAATAGCCAGCTTAGAAAAATTATCTATCAAATTTCATTTGAACTTCCAAACTTGATTTTTGTAACCATCGTCCCTAGAATCAGAGGTCAGAGCATCCTGTGGCATGATTATGCTTTCAATGTACATTGTGTACTTATTTTTCCTACACCGTGGCAAGCTCTAATTGCTTTGGAGTAACCATGTCCCCAATGCATACATATAGGTAGGGAGCCATGCTCCTAAAAGCCTTGCTTTTCCCCTCCGCTTGACAACACAAATAGGATACATTGAAGATATATTGGCATGGAAGTATCCTATATCACAAGCAAATAAACTTGCTCAGAATCCTTTTGATTGTTGAAAAAAACACCGAATGGTAGTGCCGAGTGCCACTTGGTCAATTCTTGGCCCGCCCCTTGTTATTGTTCTGATTGTTCTCGACAGTGTTGCATCCCTTGATTGCCTCTAGCTTGTTGTCCCGGGCTTTGAGCACTACTTCTTAAATCGCTCTTGTGAGCCTTAATTCTCAGCCCCCCTCAAGTTGTGGTTGATTCTCATCGGGTAGAACTGCCTTCCTTGCCACCTTGAGTGCTTGCCAAATGCAATCCATCTCATGTGTTCGATCGAGCTCCCACTCTAGTGAGCTCCCAGCTGTGACTCGAGATGCAAGCTCAATTCTTGGCTACTTCACTTTCTCCAAGCTGTACTCAAGCTCTCCATGGTTGGGATTTCTCTACTCCCTCTCTATGCTCAATCTTTGATGCAAGCTTCACGATGCATTTCTTGCTCTCCAACTTGCTCTGATACCACTTGTGGGATCGGTGCCAATGATGTGGGAGCGAGAAGAGCACATGAGAGAATGGGAAACGAAAGATATTCACACAAGATATAGGTGGAGCTTCACTCTCTGAGAATAGAGTGAGTGATCACATGATGCAAGCTTCGCGATGCATTTTTTGCTCTCCAACTTGCTCTGATACCACTTGTGGGATCGGTCCCAATGATGCGGGAGTGAGAAGAGCACATGAGAGAGTGGGGAATGAAAGATATTCACACAGGATATAGGTGGAGCTTCACTCTCTCAGAATAGAGTGAGTGAACCCCTTATTCATATGTTTATAAAGAATAAGGTATGAGTACACATGTGGATGACTAGACATGGTGAGGGGCCCGACTTTAGGTAGCCTTTAGGTAGGCGCATGTTAACCCTCATGACTCACGGACACCCCATCACCTACGATGGACGTGTATTATGTATTTGGTAGAGTCAGGTACCGGGCTTGTCGGACCAATAGGAAAAGGGTAAGAGTGATCGCCGATGAGAGGTGCACACTAACTGGGACATTCAAGGGATTAGTTGGCTAAGCATGGGCGCCCAAGTGTGAATGGGGTGAGCTCATATAAAAGCCAACTAAACCTAAAATTCACTCATTCTCTCATTTGTGCAATAGAAGAGTGCTCTTGCTCCATCTCCATCTCCATCTTCTTCTTCTTCACCTCCTTGTGTGTGTGTGTATGTGTGTGAGAGAGAGAGAGGGAGAGTGTGTGTGCAATCGAGCATTACGAAGGCACGACGGCGGCGAAGCGGTTGAGCGCGGCACGCCTGCAGCTTCTTCTTCTTCGCGGCGAGGAATCCTCCACGATAGGAGCATAGAGCGGTGAGTGACACACCATTGCCCTCTTTTGAGCTTGCTAGATTAGTCTTGTTGTGTGCTTGGAGCCATTTGTGGCTCGCACACGGTGTATCGGCAAGTCCCTTGCTTCGACAGTGCGACAAGGAGCGCACATTTTTGGCGCCGCTATCGGGGAATTGCCCTGCACTAAGCCCAAGAGGCACTTTGTGCTTTTCCTATGAGTTGTTTGTAGTAGGAAAGAAGAGGAAGAGGAAGAGGAATGAGTTGTTTTTCTGCAAGTTGTTAATTTCTGTGTTGTCTGCAAGTTCTGTGATTTCTGCATAATGTTGTGTTTTCTGTTTGCACACAGTCTTTGCACAATTAGTAGTCGTTAGCTTGTTTGCAGTGAATGAATACGTAGGAAGGTAGTTAGCAATTTCTGCTACACACAATCTGTACACAGTTTTCTGTCAAGGTTTTCCTGCACACAGTCTTTGCACAGTAAGGTAGTGAGAGAGGAAGTAGGTGGATATTCAGCTCCAGATTAGTTAGTAGATTAGTTAGTGGTTAGCAAGCCCAAGCCCAGGCCCAGGCCCAGGCCTCAGTCCTCAGTCTTATGATATATACTAGACTCACTCTTATATATATACCCTACCCCCTCAAGAGGAATTGAGAGCATGTGGGGCAAGTCCTCCACTCTCCTCCCTTCTCTTCCCACTTGCACCCTTAGACTTTCTAATTCGGGCCTAGTTCCCTACTAGAAATTGACGGTTTTAGGGATTCCGAGGGCATAAAGTGACCAAACGGAGGGCTGTAAAGCATGGCACGTCCCTCTGACCGAGACGCTCGTTTTGAGCTATCATACGTTCTATTCTATAGCTGGGTCAGAAAAAACAGGACCAAAAAATCAAAAAATAAGAAAAGACTTGGCTTGCAAAACACCCAAAATTACTAGGTGAGCAGTCTTCACGGGCCATCACTGACACTTCTAGGGGATCCAAGTCATATGAACCTACGCTCTGGATGAGTGTTAGAGCACGAGCATATTGGTAGTGCCTCCATTTACGCGGGCACCCATTATTCCTCCACCCTAGGTTCTGGACCTTCGGCCGGGACTCAAGGTACGCGACCCAAGATCCTCATATCGCGTCTAGTGATTCTTCCTCTGACTACGAAGTCATGGAGGGGTATCCTACACCAAACCCTGATAGTTCAAGTCAAGACATACATGCCATGGGCCCACGGCCCGGGTCCAGCGTGTTTAGCCGCTTAAAAGAGACTCTTAGTAGAGCTGCTCGCTCCGAACATGCGGTTAATGAAATAAATGAAGGGAGTGGGGAAGTAAATTTGTCATTCATGCCTAAAATGGACCCTATGCTTCTTGAGAGTGTACATGTGAATGTTCCATCCACTGCATCTCCTGATCCTTTAGGACTATCTCCCTCTGAGGTTTTACTACCCGATGGTAGGATTCTTGCCGAAGTACAAGAGATCGAACGCTATATGCGAGCAACAAGGGAGAGCGAAATTGAGAACCTATGAAGGCTAGAACAAAGTCGAGCCCTGAAAGCAAAGGCTCCTATGACAACAATCATGCCAGCCGAGCAACCGAGTGCTCCCAAGGTAGCAGTCACGGAGGGGCAAGCTATGGGGAGCAATAATGCTTCCACTTCAAGGGAAACCTCCAGCACGCCAGGCCCAGATGGGATATTCCTAAACAAAAATTGGGAGTATGATCTACAAGCAGAAGCTTTAACTGATCGGTACACAGGACACACCTATCATGTGGGTTGGTTAGATGTTCTACAATCCACATCGGGTGCTACTAGCAGAGATGAGCAACAACAGAAAGTGTGTGATGTCCTCCATAGGATTGTCGAGTTAGAAAGATAGAACACAGGGATCAACATGCCTTCAACAGGCCTAATGAGATTCTTGGATACAGGAAAGGCCAACCAACCAACCCTGTCACAAATGGAGACTCCCTCAGTGAGCCCCATTGATCCTCCATATGCTGTTTCGCCAGGAGCCTCAGTACAATCTGAGCCCACAAGTGGCAGCTTTACCTTTCCAGACCTAGCTCATGTTTCTCTTAATGACACTATGGCTACCATGCATATCCCAATGGTGAGCATGAAAAGAAGTACACCATGGAGTTCATTTGTTAACACTGCGCCGATGCCTAGTAGCACAGTGCCCCCAACTATACCTACATGTATGTATCAATCATGTGCACCTGTCGTACCTCAGCCTCATGTAGCTCCTACACCTCCGATTATTCCAAGAGCTTACAATCCACAATGGAATTATCCAAGCTCTTATACAAGTGGAGCCATGCCATTAAATAATAACATGCCATATCAGGCACCCCCTATGCCTAGGGCCACGCCTGTAAACTTTGGACCACCGTCTGGTACACCACCATACAAAATTTGGGACCCAAGAGCCGCGCGTATGCCAAGGCCAAGGCCAACTCCCATCTCACATGTGGTTCCAGGAGCACATACACCCATTATACCTGCTCAAATAGGAGATTTGGTAGTATTTGCTCAAACTATCGGTCGCTCTACTGCGGAAAACATGCGTAGTGCACCTGATAGAGAGCACAGGAGCAAGGCAGTTCAGGTAGCTAAGCTCACATAGAAATTCAATGGAGACGGAGATGCTAGAAAGCATATGGAAGTCTTTGAACATGTGTGCGATTCCTTGGAAGAGCACAATGAGCTACATAAGTCTAAGGCTTTGAGTTTGACGCTAAGCGGAAAGGCTGGAGATTGGTATAGAACCTTAAGAGTAGAAGAAAAAACGATCTACTCTACTCTTAGGAGACTGTTCTTCAAAGAATACATACGAGAGGGAGTACTTTGGGGTGTAGCCTCTCAGCTCCAGAAAGCCCAACGAGAAGAAGGTGAATCCCTGAGAGACTTCATTAGTCGCCTAAAGAATTTGAATTCTCGATGCAATCCAAACGAGCGATTCAACAACAACCAATTGCTCGATAGATTCATTAGGGGACTACGACATGAAAGTATTTATAATGGCCTAGTCATTAGAGGTATCACTACTTGGAAAGCAGTCACCATGAATGCAATCCAATTGGAGGATAATTTAATGATTGCAGGAGAAAGAGTGTCTGCCGAGCCGAAGTCTAGTAGCTCGCAAGCATCAGGGCATGAGCCAATGAAGATAAAGCCAATCCTGAAAGAGCAAACGATATCTGAGATGACTTTGGCAGATCTCACAAAGGCCATCCAAGAAAGCCTTAGGGGTAATCGTGCTCCACAAAACACTCATATGTATCTAAGAAGGGAGCAACAATGGTGCTCAATTTGCTTAGGTCCACATACTACGAGTGAATGCCCTACTTTCAGAGTAAAGTTTAACGGGACTGGTAACGCGTGTGGTAGGTATGGCCATCAAGCGACGGATTGCCTAATGTTTAAACGCATCATGGAAAATAGACCGCCTATAGCTTGGGCAGATTCACCTCGAGTTCCTGCATTGATGCCTACCCCACCCAGGGAGAAACAGTTGCCATTAAAACACATGGTCCCTAGAACCCAAAATGTGGTCCAAACCACACCGTTGCCACCTCCAGTGCTAGGACCGCAACCCCCTCATCCAAGAGTTACACCTATGAACCAAATAGGTTGCGAGTCATCTAATACTTATGTAGATTGCGAAGAGGACATAGACTCTAGTATCACCTATGGAGTCGACATGCTTGAGGAGTGTCCCATGTACTATATGGAAGACCATTGGGGACAAATCAAACCGGTATATCAAGCTACTGCGCTAGCAGCAAGAGGCCAAAACATTAATAGTTTTACCAAGAGACCACCTCTTCAGTGCTACGAATGTGGTGGACCACATCGAGTAGTTGAGTGCCCCATTAGAATGCAAAAGAATGCTGCACTAATGCAAACAAGTCAAGGGAGTGCATTGGCAATGCCAATACTCACTTGTAATCGTTGTGGCATAGATCATTTGATCGCACAGTGTCCTAACAATCCAAACGCACCGAAAATCACACCATTGAACATAATAGAGATTGTTGATGGGACACCACCAACTATAAACATAGCACCAGTGAATGCACTCACACGATCGATGCTCCAAAAGCAAAATTACATCCTCGAAGAGAGAGATGCTGCATCCATTGGCCGAGCGAGAAAGAAGAAAACACGAAGAAAGAAATCCCTCAATGCTTCTAGCTCAAAACCTAGTTTAAAGACTAACATAGGGACAGGAGAGGATCCTGTGTATATGAATGACCCTGAGGATGACTCAGATTCGATAGAGACCACAGAGACCAAAACTATTACTACAAAGGAAAAATCCAGTGAGGAGGATCACGAGAGGGAATTACGAAGAACACCACAAGAGTATTCAAAGTTAAACCACCCAGTTGCGAACCCCCAAGATAAGCCACGAGAGACAAAAAATGAGGATTGCAAGAGAAAGATTGGAACCTATCCAAACCCAACAGTGGAAATTGAACGAGTCCAACGACTGAGGGGTTTGGTGGAAGAAACTCAACGAACATTAGAACCTGAACCCAAACATATCCAGATGTCGGACACAGTGTTTCCCACACAAGTTCAATCTCACAAGAACTACAGGCCGTTAGCTATACCCAGTATCATTCGGGAAGAGAGTGAGGGTAGGACATCTGAAAGTGGACACACACCTTTCCTACTACAGAGAATGTTTGGCGAGGGAATGCCCGACCCCCTTGAGGAAGTGGAGATTCCATCTTCACCATTCTCTTGTAAGGGTCCTACGTCCCACAAGATTCCATTAAATGTTGCCAAATTGATGGATTTCATGTCTTCAGAAGTTAGAACCACCATCATGTCCAAACTATATAAAGACCCCGAGCTAGTCTCAGCTCTTCGAGGCTTCCTCAATGGAGAATTACAGGCCGGATTACCACAGTTTGCACATATGAACAAACCTTACTCGGTAATGAATGATGAGGAACATTTAGCACCACCATCTGACCTAGCGGGACATGAATCTGTAATTGAAGTACCCGTAAACAAGTTGGGGCAATACTTTGAAGGTGATGAATCTAATGCTACTCTGCCAATCACTACTAAAGGATTAACTGTAAAGGGAGTCCTTGACGGTGGTGCGGGAGTCAGTATGGTGACAAAGAGTTGTTGGGAGTCTATGGGGCGACCTCACCTTGAAGCCACAAGCGTAGTGGTAAAAATGGCTAATGGATCTATTTTTACGCCTATTGGAATGCTTACGGATCTCAGGATCAAGGTCTTGGGACACAAGGTAAGGCAGACTTTCATTGTTATGGATTTTTCCAAGCATCCTATGTCATTTGAGATGATCTTAGGGCGTCCATTCATGAGGGAAGCAAAAATGGTGCATGACTGGTCCAAAAACCACGTCTACTTACATTTCCAAGACTCTGTCATTCGAGTTGATCTTTTAAGTGGTCGAACGCATCCTCTAGGAAATAAATTCATTATTGATAATCGATCAGACACAACAATTCACTCAGCTCCATTACAGTATTGTTACACGTGTAACAAAGACACGGATATTGGGGAGAACTCTCCTTATATGGATATCCTACCCGGAATGGCTGAGTCAGACAATGTCGATTGGGTACACCTAGCGGCGACTATAGATACATGGGGAGCTAGAGGAACAACCTGGGTAACACCAGACGGGGAAGAGATACCACACATTGCACCAGTAAACATGTTAGGTGTAGCGCATGTAACATCCGATGATAAGAAAGAGGCACACCTACCTGAGAGTGAAACTGATGATTCCTCAAAGGCTTCATGCCAATACACATCAGAAAGGGAATCTTAGGGAGAAATGGATTCAGAACCTGAGGAAACATCGAGTGAGCCAAGTATAGAAACTGAACACTCAAGGTCTAGTACGACCATCTATGGTAATTTATATGAGAGTGAAGAAGATACAAGTGAAGACCTATCAAGCGAGTCGAGTTCAAACATTTACCAAAATCAAAACCTTAACAAGAAACAAAGGTCATATAAGAGACGACGATATCGAGCAAATGTGAGAGCTAGGATAAACAAGGAAAGATCTACTGCAGAATGGCTTAGCTATCTAGGGGCATGTGATGCTCATCGAAAGCTAGTAGACAATTGGGGTGAACATCTCCAGAGTGTCATGTGGTGCAGCCCGCGACCCATTGACCTCGCTCAATTGGAGGTTACAAAGCCGAAATTGAGTCGAACTATAAGAAGACGTCAAAACCGAGAGTTAGCACAACAACAAAAGGAGGCAGAACTAAAAGAAAGGTCTCCGTCAGGACAAGAGCCTGTTGACTTACATACGGCTCCTGAACATTTTAAATCTTATACCACGGGGGAGCGAAAGTTTGTGTATGCCAAGGCCCAACGAATACCTACCAATGGAAGCAGTGGAGTCTATGATGGTCCAGCGGTAGTTAAAGAGATAGAATTAGCAGAACCAGGTGAGGAGTCTAAACCAGTCTTTATTGCTCAAGACCTTACCAAAACTGAAGAGACTGTACTTAAGGAGCTCATCAAGGAATACAAGGATATCTTTGCTTGGACATATCATGACATGAAGGGCGTTCCACCTGCTGTGGTGCATTATACAATTCCCATGATCAACACTGCTAAACCCGTCCAGCAACGACCCTATCCAATGAATCCTAAGTACGCCAAAATTGTACAAGAGGAGATTGAAAAAATTATCCAATGTGGATTCATATACCCTATTGAGCACTCAGAATGGGTTTCTCCCATAGTCATTGTGCCAAAAAAGAATGGGAAACTAAGAGTGTGCGTGGACCTGAAGAAAGTTAATGCAGCTACTAGGAGAGTTGAACATGTGCTTGAAAGAGTTGTGGGCAAGGAAGCTTATAGCTTTTTAGATGGGTACTCTGGTTACAATCAAATCACAATTGCATTAGAGGACCAAGCTAAAACTGCTTTTATCACAGAGTTTGGAGTGTTTGCATTTCGTGTTATGGCTTTTGGCTTAACGAATGCCCCTACTACATTCCAACGATTAATAAACACTGCGTTTAAAGAATTTCTTAGGGAGTTTTGTGAAGCTTTCCTAGATGACCTTTGTGTTTATTCTTCTTGGGAGAAGCATTTGTTATATCTACGAAAAATATTTGAAAGGTGCAGATTTTATCGCATCTCATTGAACCCTTTCAAATGCCAATTTTGGGTTAAGCATGGAGTCATTCTAGGGCATATAGTGTCCAAGAACGGAATATCCAAAGATGAGAGTAAGATTAAATCCATTGCCGATTTGCCACCACCTATGAACTATAAAGGAGTTCAAAGATTTATGGGCCATGTTGGTTATTATCGAAGATTTATTTTAAACTTTGCCGAGAAAGCGGGTCCATTGTACAAGCTTCTTATCGAGTTTTGCTGGACAGAAGAATGTCATCAATCTTACGAGTTATTAAAGAAGGCCCTAACAAGTGCTCCAATCCTGCGAACACCCGATTGGAATGTACCTTTTCATGTGCATATTGATGCATCAAATTTTGCTATTGGGTGTTTTCTAACTCAACCAAGAGAACATAAATTGGACTACCCTATTAGCTTTGCAAGTCGCCAATTAAATGATGCCGAGATGAATTACACTACTATAGAGCGCGAAGGTCTAGCTATGATTTACGCAGTAAAGAAATTTCGCTATTACCTTCTTGCTACCAAGTTGGTGTTTTATGTTGATCATCAAGCATTGCTATATTTGGTAAACAAGCCGTGTTCCACAGGTTGAATTACACGATGGTTGTTAATTCTTCTTGAGTTTGACTTCACCGTTGTTGTGAAGCCTGGGAGGAAACATGTCATGGCAGATCATTTATCTCGTATCCCTAATGGCGAAGCTCCTACGGGGGTTGATGATGAATTGCCTGATACTCCTTTGTTCATTGTTGAGACAATGCCTGAATGGAGTGAAAAGATTGTTAACTTCTTAGTTAATGGTTTTCCACCCAAAGAACTGCGAAAAGATATAGCTCGAAAATTAATCAAGGAATGCGAACCCTATTGCTTACTGACTGGAACTCTCTATAAGAGAGGAAAAGATGATGTTCTTAGACGCTGTGCCTGCGAGGATGAGTATTTATATATTCTACAAGAGGCACACATGGGCGTAGCTGGTGGTCACTTTTCAGGAAAGTTGACTGCCCGAAAGATCTTACAGTCAGGCCATTGGTGGCCCACTCTGTTTAAGGATGCATCACTTTTTGCAAAGGGATGTGATGAATGCCAACGCTTCAACAAGCCATAAAGAAGGGATAGGATGCCTCTACATCCCATCAAGGTAACCCAACCATTTGAAAAGTGGGGCTTAGACTTTGTAGGACCGATTAGTTCGGCTGCACGTAACACGCAATCACGATATATCATTGTGGCTACCGACTATGTAACCAAATGGGCTGAAGCAAAAGCAACACGAAAGGCGGATGCAAAAACAACAGCTAAGTTCCTCTTTGAGAACATTATCACACGTTTTGGATTCCCCTTTGAACTTGTGAGTGACAATGGAACCTATTTTATAAATGAAGTAATAAAAGAACTCACATCAAACTTCATCATATCTCACCACAAGTCTACACCCTATTATCCCCAAGCAAATGGCCAAGCTGAGAGTACCAACAAAACTCTCATCTCCATTTTGACAAAGACAGTTGAGGCTCATCGAACTAATTGGGACCTAAAGCTTACATCAGCTTTATGGGCTTATCGTACTGCGTATAAAGTTGTTATTAATTGCACACCGTTTAAGATGGTGTATGGGCAAGAAGCAGTTATGCCATGGGAGTTTATCATTCCTAGTCTTCGAGTAGCTTCTCAAGAAGGTTGGGATGGTAACCCCTTAGTGGAGCGATTATATAGCCTGGAAAGGCTAGATGAAGAAAGGCAATTAGCTGTGCGAAATGCTTTAGTGGAAAAGGATAGGAGAAGTGGTTTGATAGCCATTTAAAGGATAAAGACATCAAGGTTGGTGATAAAGTTCTTATGTACGGGGTACGTAATGAAAAGAAGAAATTGAGATACGCTGGTAAGTGGCCATATCGAGTGTGTGAAATTACCCCGCAAGGTACCATTCGTGTGGAGACTCTAGATGGAGTTGAAACCATTGGATTCCTTAATGGGAGTAAATTCAAAAGATATTATGATCCTCTAAGCCAGGAAGAGTTGCAAGCCATCCATCAAAAGAAGGCTGCCAAGGAACAAGCAGAGCTTTAAAAAATCCAAGCAAGAGTTGAGGCTGGAGAACGAGAACAATAACTTAGACGCCAATGAGAGGCTAATCTGGGAATCACACAAGCATTTTTCGAGGACACAGATGACGACTCATTAGAATCTGAGCCACCCCTACGATACCCAATTGAGCTAAATAGCCCCTATGGGAAAGCACTTTACAATGCCTTATTAGATACGGGAGCTAAACACAATTTTTTATCCTATGGAGTTTGGTGTCAATTAGGGAAACCAACCCTATCCCCGAGTACGATGCAAGTCAAGGGCATTAATAAAAAGAAAACTGCTATTCTTGGAGTCCTTTAGACCTCTGTTGTCTGTGACAATGGAAGCATAGTGCAGAGGTTTCTAGTCATGCCCGCAGGAGCTATGGAAGGCAACGTAAACCTGGGACGCACGTGGATGTTGGCAACCAAATGCACTATTGATTGGTATACTGTTAGTGTCACCACGCGACCACCGACTCTTACCCCTATCATTCAAGAAAAGTCACCTACGTTGCAAACTCTAGCAAAGTTGAAGGATAGCCAAGGTGGTTAACTCGTCTTTGCCAGCTACCCATGAACCTAGCACTTCAACACTTGTAGTTGCAGCAAGCAGTAATATTGCAAGTACTCATCCACGACCTAAGAGAACATATCAATGGGTCCCCAAGGCCTTACATCCCACTACCTCAACCCTCCTATCCATTCCAAGAAAAACTTTCCTGGGAAAACCAAGAGCGCGCCCTAGAAGAGTCAAGACAAAATCACGATGGATTCCAAACAACTATTAGAAGACCAAGGCTACTATGATGGAAATGAGCAAATTTGGGTACCTAAACGTAAAATGTGTCCTTCCCTATCGACAAAAAACCCATATGAGTCAAATAGTGTAACGCTAAATCCAATGGCAGACTGTGGGAAGGGAAAGATCACAGAATGCTACACATCTAGTCCATAGCTAGTTTGGGCTCCAAGGCAAAACCAATTTATTCCACCTAGCTCAGGAAGGGGGGAGTTCCATGAGGCTTATAGCTCCTCATGTAATACATCCATAGAGGTAAAAGCTTCTACACAGCCTCCATCTATAGTAGTGGACCTCCATGAAGCTACAAAAGAATCCACACCTCCCAGTGTTCAAGAATCACCTGATGAACCACTTCAAGTTCGATCCTGAGAGAGTACCTTACCACCCTTGCAACTTGACGAGGCACCTACGGTAATAGAAAACTACTGGCAAAAATCCTCACCTATTACCAACTGGAACAATTGGTTTCAAAGGGTGCGACATCATTTCAAACGGTATGATCTACCCAAGGAAGGGGGGAGTGTTGGTGGACATCCATCATTCACTTGCTTGCCTCTCAACCTTTCTCCCTGACCTCTTAATCTCCGATCTTAGGGAATGTATATATAAAGCCTTATACTCACAAAATCAAGATAAAAAAGTAAAAGAGCAAGAGCCATAACACAAATCATAAAAACAAATTATGCACAAGAACACGACCCTTGTAATATTTGCACTCTAACCATCATCTATTTGCGTGTACAGATATGGCTAGTACGCTAGAGTCATCCACTCCTGCCTTGGGAGAGAGGTACCCTCGTTACTTTTCACAAATATTTCACATGGTCTTTCCAGTGCTTGCATGTGAATGGGATTTGATAGGTACGCTAGCATGTGAGAGGAATTTTGAGGAGTTAAAATGGCTGATACGTCTCTTGACCACGTCGGATCCATACTTAGCAAAGAGCGTTTCTCCCATTGCACAAGCCTACCCTTTTGACCAAGATGACTATAGGTGTCTAGTGACCTTCTTAGTAAACATGGGCACCTATGATGAAGAAGAAAATTTACACGACTACACGGATGGCACATATGGTCTCATGGATGATGACTTTGTTTATCTCGACGACGAGGATAGGGGTTTAGCCTTAGGGTTTCCCCCCAACCTCTACAATATCCTATTACCTTGACTCTCTAGGGGGAGTGCAAATAATTAGGTTAGGGTTCCTTATGTTTTTTGTTGTGTTCAATAAGTGTTGGTACCTTTTTCCACTAATGTGCCTCCTGGAGGTATTCCTTTTGTTTCCTAGTGTGTACAGGAGCGTGTTGCTATTGGTAGGATTTGGACCTTCATGGAATCTTTATCTCGACTCACTCTTCAAATCAAGCGCGACCATCAACACAAACAGGTGTTTCTTGTCCATTGGCATTGCCCCTTATCTTTTTTGCATCTATGATTGTCTGCTTTAATTGTGATTGGTAGCCTAATATTCACCGCATTTGCTTAGTATCAAACATTTAATTCAATGTAATTTTTTGTCATAATCACTTGTCTAGGTTTAAAAAATCAAGCAGTCCGACTAAGCTAGTTTGACCAAGTTAGGTGTTAGAAATATTCTCTTAATACCATGGGGAATGCCTTCCTAATAATCAATGGTTACTTAGGTTCTTAATCCGATTTAGGCAGCATTGTGTGAAGTGTACTAGGGCTTTCTAGTGGGCTTGACCCTATTGACCTTTAGCTTAAGTATTATAAAGGGAGTTAACTAGTGTGATGAGCCTGGGGAGGTGTATCAGTGTTATATGACCCCCCAAAGTTACAAAATTAAAATGTTGAAAATGAACAAACAAAAAATCAAAGTGCCACACTGTAAAATCTTAAGCTGGAAGAGAAATTTCAGCTTGATTTGGTACTTCACTCACATGTATTGCCTATGGTACTAGAGCCCTAGAGGTTCCCAGTGTGGGCACTTTTCCTTGAAAAGCAAAAAACCCAAGGCATACAAAATAAGCACACACATCAAAATTGAATCACTGTGAAAAGACTTTGGGGGGTCAAAGAAAAAGTAATCAGTCAGGCGATGATTTCATGAGAAATTCCTTTTATGGTAGCTTAACTACAAGGTCTTCTAGATATAGCCTCTAGTCAGCCCTCGAACATGAATACTTGGCTCTCGCGATTAAACAACTTAATTGACCACAGAAAATTAAGAAGCTTACCCATGGTATTAATATTCGATCTCTGTGCCTTTCGACCGTCAAATTAGCGACCCCAGACTTGTTTAATTTTTTACCTTTACATCTGTTTATGCATTTGATTACATTGCAATTTAATGTTCATTGCTGACAAATTGTTTGAAATTCTTTTACCAATCAATTTGTCTACCTAAAACTGCATATGCTTTTTAATCACTTATGAGAATGCAATTACTGTGCCAATGTTGTTCGATTTTGCAGTGACTGAAGAAGGCTAAGGACATTCATCTCAAATGCTCTTCCACCTCGACAAACGAGCTTCAACTTAATAGCTTCCGAGGACGGAATCTACATCAGGAAGGGGGGCATGTTTACCCTCACGGCTCACGGACACCCCATCACCTACGACGGACGTGTATTATGTATTTGGTAGAGTCAGGTACCGGGCTTGTCGGACCAATAGGAAAAGGGTAAGAGTGATCGCCGATGAGAGGTGCACTCTAACTGGGACATTCAAGGGATTAGTTGGCTAAGCATGGGCGCCCAAGTGTGAATGGGGTGAGCTCATATAAAAGCCAACTAAACGTAAAATTCACTCATTCTCTCATTTGTGCAATAGAAGAGTGCTCTTGCTCCATCTCCATCTCCATCTTCTTCTTCTTCACCTCCTCGTGTGTGTGTGTATGTGTGAGAGAGAGAGAGAGAGGGAGAGTGTGTGTGCGATCGAGCATTACGAAGGCACGACGGCGGCGAAGCGGTTGAGCGTGGCACGACTGTAGCTTCTTCTTCATCGCGGCGAGGAATCCTCCATGGCAGGAGCATAGAGCGGTGAGTGACACACCATTGCCCTCTTTTGAGCTTGCTAGATTAGTCTTGTTGTGTGCTTGGAGCCATTTGTGGCTCGCACACGGTGTATCGGCAAGTCCCTTGCTTCAACAGTGCGGCAAGGAGCGCACAGCGCATGAGCCTTTACCCCAATTTGAGTGTATAGTTCATTGTACATGTTGTATGGTTCCCTCCTCTCATTGTGAATCTAGCAGCTTGGCTCTTAATTGGAGGTGCTCTTCCACCCTAGGATGCTCCATCACTAGCTTGTCATCTAGAGCTAATGTAAGCTTTGTATTTATAGATCCTAAAGTACCCTTTAAAATACCTTGTCCAAAGCCCAAATACCCAAAATTTGTAATGCTCAAAGTCCAAGTATTGGGTGCCCATCTGCATAATGCCTTTATGGCCAATACATTGGGATAACCCAGAAGACCTTTACCTGAACATACCCAAATTCCTTTAATCCAATCCCCAAGCGGAATTTTAACATTATCATCTTGCAAAATCCAAGTGAATTTTTTTCTTTTTAATCTCCTATCTACTAGCTATCTTGAATTTCTAACCGGATCAGGGCACACCTTTTCCAAAATTTAGGGCAAAGTAGATATTTCCCCTTTTAGATGCAAAGTGATGCGACATCCACCACCTCTAAACCTACATATCCTCTAGTATGTGATAGCCTCATGGTAACCTCTTACATCCACAACATCCTCTCTCATCTCATAACCTCCTTCGGGATCATATGGACAACTCAAAACCTTGGTCTGCCACTGAGCACAAGCATCTACTTTACATTGAATTGCTAAGATAATACATCGTAGAACTCTTAGAACCACTTTAAAACTCAATACATCCTTGAAAACTTCTTTGAAACTCTTTAAAACCTGTTGGATCATAAGGCATCATCAAATATACCCATTCTTGAAATTCGCTTTGTTTGTTCATAAAATTATATGGATCCTTTTTTTGCAATCCATGGCTGCTTCAACTCTTTCCTTGGTAGAATAGCTTCACCCTCTCTAGCTTCTTGGTCCATACTAGGTATCCCTAAATCATCTTGTAGTCGGGCAACATCTTGAAAAGCATCTTTGTTTCACACAAGACCTTCGAGAATCTTATCCAAAATATGTATAAATCAACATCATCTTTTTCATGTCGTTATGAAGCACATCTCTCATCAAATTGAGAGAAACCCTTGTTGATACCTTGAGACCCCTCTAAAGCTTCATTCAAAAAACTTATAAGCTCTCCCATCTTCTTTCCCTATAGAACCGTCTAGAAACCCTTCCATCATAGAAATAAATCTTAGGCATATGCATGGTAAAACCCTTCTTCTTCAATCCTCTCACCTTCTTTCAGATATCTCTACACCTCTAAATCATAATACATTGCATGATGTACCCTTCCAATCTACAAATAGATTCTCACCAACATGCTTGCAATTACCCTATGACATTCGTCCTAAATCCCATTCATGCCTCAAATATTGTTTGTATACTCAAAGGCAACACAAATTCTTAGAACTCAGTATAATAGGCACTTCATGACAAGCATCCTTATGTGCATCTTCACATAGCCTAAAAATATCACCCATATCACATACCATCTTTGAATATGTTTCTTGCCCTTTTATTATACCTTTAATGTCACTTTGCTGTGTAAAGCACCCATAAATACTTATTTATCTTCATTTTGAGAATCTTGAAACTCCATATCTTCATCTCCAAATTCCCAAACCTCACATAAATAATTTAAATTTATTATTTTGGCAAATACAATTTTGACTATTAGTCATTAATAGCTTTTTATCTTGCAGAAGACATGCATCTAAAACAGATTCAAGCTTTGCTTCATCCGATTTCTAAAAACATGGCTCCTTCAAAACTTCTTGAATTCTTTCATCTTGTATGGAAATTCCATCTCTAGAAACTTATTGTTTTATAGACATATTCAGATAATCCAAACCTTCTTTTATGACCTCTTTTACAAACTCATCCCAATTGGTGGCAATTTTTTTTCAAATTCTTACATCCATTCATAGACGTGTGGAATCACTTGTTGTTCAAGAGCCATAATCATCTTGTCTTCTAAAGTCCCTTGAAGATTCATCTCCACTTTGTCACACCCAATGTATCCTTTAGGGTCATATTCACAATAAAGCATTAGCTAGGCGTTGAAGATTCATCTCCACTTTGTCACACCCAATGTATCCTTTAGGGTCATATTCACAATAAAGCATTAGCTAGGTGATGATATAATCAAAGATGCAATCCTCATTCAAAACTGTATCTACTTATTTTTCAATTGTATCATCCATTGTATTTTGCTTGACTTTTGGTTTTCTGCTCTAGCCAAAACACTCCCACTTCTCTCTACGAAACCTCGACTACAAAAATGTGAGGCAAGTAAAGAGATAAAAAACCCAAGAAAATTAAAAACTCATTGCTATTATTATTGACAATGCAAAGCTTAATTTTCCAGATCCCATAGAAAGGGCTCCCTTGGGAAAGCATTGATCTTGGAGCATTGTTGCCTGCCAATTGTTGGAAATTAGATGCTTTCCCTAATGGACATGGTTGTGGAGCAGAGAGTAGATGAGAGAGAAGATGGATATACGATAAGCACACAACTGGACACAAAATAAAGTGAGATATCCAATTAAGATTTGTGCCTTTTAAAGTCTATTACATGTTGTTCACACCTCATGATTGCCTAAGTAGGGCTGACGCCAACAATCACCCCCTTCCACAAAACTTGGCATAGTCATCATCATACGGCCCCTTGAACTAAGTTCTACACTCTCATGACCCCATGAGTTTTTGGTATACTCTCCAACCATGAGTTTTAAGTTTTCTCACAACCTGGTGCTACTAATGAGCTACCAACACAAGGGTTTTTTGGTTTACGTCCAAAATTCGGGTTTAGGTTTACCCGTTAACCTCATAAGAGTGGGTTACAAAACAAAATGGGGCTTTTCATAATCTGTGAGGGAAGGTATTACCACTGACATTATCGTTATTGCCAAGGTAGTGTCTACTCCATTACATAGCTTGGCTAAAAGATCAACTTGGGGATGACTTTGGAGTTTTGGCCAAAAAACTTTCATACATTATACATGCTAATGAAGGATTGTTGTCGATAAATTTCACATGCCAAATTGTGTGAACCACCTCTTAAATGAAAATTGAAAAGATTTGGTAATCTATGAGAAATAATATCCATTGACAGATGCTGCTTGAACTAACAAGATTCCATAAGAGATGATGTAAAAAAGAAAGAGCATTGCACTTTGTGGACAAACACCTATCGATGATGGTGTCAATGCTTTTGTCCCTACTATACAGTAGGTTACAAACATTGCTACCAATACACTTGATTTGCTACTGCCAGTTCTCCTCATAACCGGTTGCTTTGTTTGGCCTACTTTTGCTACAATGGGGTGGGGGATGTTGTGCGGGATTATAGTGCCTTCTAACCACCCATTTTTTCTATCCAAAAGCTCTTTGACAAGATTCATTGCTACACTCTCTCTTACACTCACACCCCCTCTCTCTTGCACTACCAAATCTAATGTAGGTTTGAATCTCGTACGATTTTGTTGCTACCCGCCCACCACTGCACAAAGATATGCCAATTTCTCCTTGGTTTTCCATTCTCTCCATAGAAGATGGATTCCAAAACTCAAGCTTGATTAGCTAGTGTAGAGGGTGCTACACGTGCAGGAAGCAAGGGGTATTGCCAAAAGCTCTAATACCAACTGTTGGGAAGCGCATGCTTTCCCTAATGGACATGGTTGTGGAGCAGATAACAGACAAGAGTGAAGATGGATAAGAAGATAAGCACATGGCTGGACACAAAATAAAGAGAGATATCAAATTAAGCCTTGTGCCTTTTAAAGGCTCTTACATGTTGTTCACACCTCATGACCGCCCAAGTTGGGCTGACCCCAACACCAATTGTTACATGCTTACAAAGAGGTGCTTTCGTAAAAACCCTCAAGATTGTGTACCAATGCTTACAAAAGGCGTTGCCCCACTTCAACTGGTAACAAAATAGTTATTTCATTTCATAAGGAGTTATCTACATGGGAAGCTAGGAGCTTCTCCTGAACACCAAATCCCATGGGTCTTTAGTGAAGCATGAGTGGTAGGATTGATAGCATGCAACTAATGAATAATTTTATGGTGTTTGTGACATTCGATGGGTTTGAGTTCATGGGGGAGTTCATGACGTAGGTTTTGATTTGGCTTGGGAAATAAATAATCTATCCAGGCATGTGGTTAGGGCATGAAACTACCCAAGGGCAATTGTAGCTTTGAGTTGTGAGGGGGAAATTACGATGGCATGTTTTTTTAGCATTGATCCTCATTAAGATTTGTGTGTGTGTGTGTGCGCTTAGCCATAGATATCATCCCTAAACTTAGTGTTGTGGGGGGAAAATATTTGATTATGTCACTAGGACTTTAGGAATCAACTTTATAGCACTGGTTTTGGTTGCCTCTTATAGAAGATTGCACATATGGTTTCCTAATCAATATGATAATGCCAACAAAAATTCTTCACAAATAGGTGTCTATATTTATTTTGAGAACCTAGAATGAGTAGAAAATGGATGATTACCTCCAAAGGTTCTAGGTGTAATATTAGGATGGATTAGTGAGTGTAGCATTCATGGTGTGTGTGTGTGTGTGTGTGTGTGTGAGAGAGAGAGAGAGAGAGAGAGAGAGATCAAAGAGCACAATAAACATAATGTAGACTCTATGTAGACACTTGATCCTTATGCATTGGAAAAGGGAGTTTACAAGCATGCATTCATAGAGGGTGACATCACAAGGTGTTAAAAATATGAGGGCTCTGATACCATGTCAAAAATATACGTGCTCTAGTACCATGTTTAAAAGTAAGAGCTGAAGAGAGATAGATCTTTGTGCCAAGATATATGTGAGAGAGGAGATAAACACAACTAAAATATGAGAGATAATTACATAATGTAATGGAACGTTGTATTAATCACAAAATTATCATGAGATACAATCTAAGTACTTAAAGTGCACAAACTGGTATTTTAGGGTACTTTTTATTGTCTATAGACAATACTTGGAGTACCTTGACAAGTACTGTAAAGTACCTATGAGAGACTCAATGGTTGATCCCCGAACCCAAGCTAGAGGCTAAAGTCCCAAGTATAATAAGTGTGTTTACCCAGCTAACAACACTCTATACAAAGTGATCGAATGCCTCACAATGTTGTTCTCTCTTCTTCTTCCCAATGCTAAGGTGTGAGTGTGCTTCCCAGTAGCATCACTTCACCACGTTGCTAAGCTCACTACCTAAGATGTAGTGGCATCCCTACTCTAGCCCAATATGATCTTAGAACTATGCACCATTACTAGGCTCTAGGCACTAGGGTACACCTAGCTAATGATGAGGGGAACATTTCCTCCTTACACTTCATCAAGAGATCACTATTATATCTCCTGGTAGGTCACTCCCAAGTTGGTATGTTAGCTCTTGTGTGTGCAGTATGTAGCTCTGCAGGTAGCTAGCATGGTGCCTTGACCAGAAATGGTAGGAGTGGAATCAAGCTAAACCCTCTAACTAGATTGTAGTCCATATTGAGTAGAACAAATTCTCTTTGTATTGCTCCTGATTCTTAGGTACTTTTGGTACTTTACTACCTGATTGCATTTGGTAGTTACTCTAAACTCTTCCCACGTGTAGATGGGGTAAAACCATGACCATGGGTATGTATCCTCATGCCATAACATCATACTTGAGTCCATCTTGACTCACTTCCATCATGATTTCATCCTTAGCCCTTGTTCACACATGTAGTAGAGATTATGTGAGCTTGCATATTTCAACAACATCTCTCATAAGTATGTAGGATGGGAGAGATGATCTAAACTTGAATCTTCAACACCTTCCCTCAAGTTCTGTAGCATCTCAAAATGACCCTTGTTAATGAGGAGAGATGGTGTGAGCTTGCATCTCCAACACCTTCCCTCAACTCCTGCAGCATCTTTGACTATTCTTGAAATCAAACAACACAAAGTCATGATGAAATGATTCTTCTCTTTGATGAGCCTTCCTTTGACCCAATGATGGGCTTTCCCTCATTCTATAAGCTCCATCATACTAGCTGCTTCTTCCATGTTTCAAATGAGGTGACCTCTTCTTGAAGACCTCCAACTTTGATTTGCTGAACTTCATGTAGGTTATTTTCTTTTTCTCCTTCCTATGAGACTTTTCCAAGCTTCCATGTCCTTGTAGTCCTTATGGATCTCTTCAATCTTTCTTGATGGGTTCCACTCCCCACCATAACTTCTTTGCCTCCTTTGTGTGAGATGAGAAATCTTCCATATCCAACTTGTCTCCTTGCAGCCTTCATGCAAAACACTTCAATTGCTTGCACCTCATAACTACAAGATCACATCATTGTGGTTTCTTTTCTTCTTCCTCAAGGTGGTTTTGAGAAAGGCATAAGTGGAATCCTATTGCCACACATCATGGGGGAAAGAGAGATCGATCTTTCCTTCACTTTGGCTACAACAAATGTTGTAATCTCCATGTCCTTTGAATATCTATCTCTTTCCTTCCATGGATGGCCTTTGCCTTCATTTGAGACCTTCATGTATCTTTGCTTCACAAATTTGGTTTTCTTCACTTTGAAGACTATCAAATTTTTATGTTGAGAAACTCCATCTCCATGCACATCGGTGGCTGAATATCTTTGAAAATTAGCTTGTCTCATCCTTCATGAGACTATTGTATGTGTATTTTGTTTCGCTTGTTTTCATTATGTAGTATCTTTGGCTTCCCACAAACAATGTGATGAAGGGGGATTTTTCTTAAACTCACTCAACCTCTCTCTACCTAGGGACTACAACCTGCTCTTATACCATGTTAAAAATATGAGGGCTCTTATACCATGTCAAAAATACATTCTCTGATACCATGTTAAAAGGTACAAGGGGAAGAGAGATGGATCTTTGTGCCAAGATATACAAGTACTTCTGAGAGACTCAATGGATGATCCCCAAATCCAAGCTAGAGGATAAGGTCTGAAGTACTATGTTTTCCTACCTAATAACACTATAAAAAAGGTGATCTAATGCCTCATAATGTCTCTCATCACTTTGTTTGTTTTCTCTCTATTGAACTAGTGTCCTGGTACATCTTTATAATTGTAGCTCTCAAGTTTGAGCATAGCTCAAAGATTCCTATCGTAGGTAGATGCACCATTATGGGGAACATTCCTTCTTTACACTTCATACGAGGAGATCATGGCTCTATCTCTTGGTAGGTAGCTCCCCAAAATTGGTATGTTAGCTCCTATGTGTGCAATATGTAGCTCTGCATGCAACCAACTTGGTGCCTTCACCAGAAATGGTAAGAGTGGAATCAAGATAAACCCTCTAACTAGATTGTAGTCCATATTGAGTAGAGCAACTTCTCTTTGCATTTCTCCAGGAGATCACTTTCGTAGGTGGATGATATCACTTCTGCAAATTTGCTTGTAGACCTCTTGAAATTTCTCCTGACTTTTAGGTAATTGTTACTTTACCACTCAACTACTTGGTAGTTATTGCAGACTCTTCCCATATGTATATGAGGTAAAATTTATGACCATGGGCATGTATCCTTATGCCATAACATCATACTTGAGTCCATATTGAATCACTTCCATTATGTCTTCATCCTTAGCCCTTGTTCACACATATAGTATAGATGATGTCACAAGCTATTACTATACAAAAGGATGACGCACAACGAAGGTACAAAGCATAGCTCAAGGTAAAGTTCTAATACAAAGTAGTTGTAGTCATGGGACAAAGCCCACACACCCAACAAACCTCCCATTGAGGTTTGGATCAATGACCAATTGCATAAAGCCACACGTTATGCTAGGCCTATCAAGTCACATAGACTATGCAATGTCTTAATGGACAATGGTATCACTCGTAGATTTATAAAACATGAGAGACAAGAACTAGATGGAAAACAAAATAACTAGGATAATAAATACATTTTGATAAATATTAGCAATAGGCTAGCACAAGATGCATAAATGTTGAAGTACACTAAATAGTGTGGAGATGGAGCTATTTATACAAGCAAAGTAGGATACAAAAAAACACGAGGTCCAATAGGATTGGGATGGTCTTATGTTGAGGTAACCATTCCTTTTGAACCTTAACCCCCCCCCCCCTCCTCCCTCCCTCCCTCTTCTTCACATAGGTAAAAATAATCTATGAATTGACAGTTGAGATGATGGATAAAATTCTCAAAAAGAGGTACACAAGGACATTAAATTGTGATAGAAATCTTGATATGTTTAGAGATGACTACCTCAATATGGCTCAAGGGAATAACATGCATAGCGTAGAGGAAACCACCATGCATAGCTCACAGGATAATAAAAGCCAGCATGGTTTAGAGGCATGTGTTAGATTTAGATTTAGATTTAGACCTTGATATAATAGTAAAGAAAGGAAATATACAAAGGGAGAAACCCTTTTATGCATAAAATAGGGTAAAAATTCAAAGGTAGCAGAGCCCTGAGAGGAGGGAACTTCAAGCAGCACCAGTATGTGTGTGTGTGTGTGTGTGTGTGTGTGTGTGTGTGTGTGTGTGTGTGTGTGAGTGTGTGTGTGTGTGTGTGTGTGTGTGTGTGTGTGTGAGTGTGTGTGTGTGTGTGTGTGTGTGTGTGTGTGTGTGTGTGAGAGAGAGAGAGAGAGAGAGAGAGAGAGAGAGAGCCACCTATGAATGCATGTGTCTACCTGCATCATTTTCAAAGCTCAATCTCGCTTCAACCCTTGTTGCGTTATTTGTGAGCCATACATCTCATAGAAAAGGTCTATCAACTTCTATCTTCTTGTCTTGCATATGCATGGGTATGCATGCTCATGCACCCATTCTTGTACACATGAAATTACACCTGTGCGAGCATACTTTATTTTGTACTTTCAATTTTTATGTGGAAAATATAGCTTCGGCCAAATTTTGGCTTTATATGTAGTCAAACAAGTATCACAAGGCTTGCCTCCAATCATATATAGCTAACAAAAAAATGTGCCTATTTGTATAACAAAAAATACAATTATGTTTGCAAGAACATCCCCATGTGAATACTTCATCTTAATTCCCTCCTAAAGAGAAATACTAATTATGCTACTAGATTTTGACATCAAAATTCAGCTCTCTCTCTCTCTCTCTCTCTCTCTCTCTCTCTCTCTCTCTCTCTCTCTCTCTCTCTCTCTCTCTCTCTCTCTCTCTCTCTCTCTCTCTCTCTCTCTCTCTCTACACTTCTCCACTACACAACTTTGGTTTTTCCGCTACCATGCCTCCATTTTTGGATTTCTAGCTACTATGTTCA
Source organism: Adiantum capillus-veneris (assembly GCF_014529385.1). Lineage (NCBI taxonomy): Eukaryota > Viridiplantae > Streptophyta > Polypodiopsida > Polypodiales > Pteridaceae > Adiantum > Adiantum capillus-veneris. Next base: position 99,520,877 of record NC_140960.1, on the reverse strand, counting down.
GCACCACGGCTATGAGAAAATGCATGGGGGAGCCGCAATGCCAATGTGAATTATGGGAAAGTGGTAGCAATGATTGATAACTTCACCTAAAAATAATTTTCAATGAGACATGTAATAGTATTTTCCAAGATTGTGGTGACTTAATAGGTGACCATAATAGTAGAGAGAGAGAGAGAGAGAGAGAGAGAGAGAGAGAGAGAGAGAGAGAGAGAGAGAGAGAGAGAGTGGCAAAAAGCTAGTAGCAAACAAAGGATGGTTTTTGGTGGGAGGTTTATACATGCCATTGCTTTTTGTGGATCATGCAAGCTTGGTAGTTAAGGCAACATAGGCATACAGGTTTCTTGAATGCCACCTATAGTACTTAACCTTCAATGTTGCACTAATGTCTATAGAGGGCTATAGATACACGTCAATGTTGCCTACAATAGCAAATGAAAAGGGGAAAAAGAGGTTGCCATGGGCACATTGCTACATCCAACAAAGCTTGCACTCTACAAAATGAGGTATGAATAATGATCTAGATTTGATTAGTGAAAAATTAATTGGCATTAAAATTCTAGACTAAGCTCCTCCTTTTAGTATGATGTTGGCCAATAGTGTTGAATGCAGAAGGGGTAGCTATGGCTTACAAAATGCTTCTTCTTTGCACATCTATAGGGCTATGAATTTCATGAAAATGGGAGAGTGCACAAGAGTTGTATTTTAGTGCAAAGGTGTTTTAGAATGTGTATGTACATGTATTCATGGGCGTTCAAGTGTCTCTACCTTTCTATTTGCATCTAGCCACAACAAATAAGCACCACATCCGGTGAGTGGGAGAGACCGATTGGTAGGCCAGTCTCGACCATATTGATCGATAAAAGTGAGAACAAAAACCCAAAACATTATGAGTACTGCAAATTTTTTTAGGTTATCAATCCAAGTAATCCAGAGAATCAAAGTATCACCACCAATCAAATTGGGTATTCCAAGTCAAGTAAATCATCAATATGTATCTCAATACATATTGTAATGTGTATTAAGCCAAGAAGAATACTTCCTCATTCTAAGGAAGTCAAAAGATAAGTAAACCTAGCTAGCAATTCTAACTACCAATTAACCAAAAAACTATCAAGGGTCTAATGTAGACAGATCTCTACCCACATTTTGCCATAGGGTGAACTCATACAATTAAATTCAATTGTGAGACTTCTCCATGCTATCATCAACAAGTGTTTTGAAAGAGGTGACACCAATTGGTAAATCATGTTGCACCTTTTAAGCAATGTAGTTCATGTGTAGGATATTATTAGTTCATTAGAAAAAATCAGCAACTCATTTAATATCCTTCATGAATAAGCTAGAATAGCCAATGAACTATTGATATCACAACAAAGAGTCACTAGACAACCATCCAATCAAAACTAATGCAAGAAAGAATGCAACTCAATCTAGCAAGAGCTTTTAGTTCAGATTTCCCAGTGCCATCAATCTGAAATTCCATAATTACAATTCATAGTAGGTAATCGTAGCGACAAGTTTTGCTGGAGTATGCTAGCCAAAAAGACAAACATTGTAATTGCCACAAAAAGCTAGGCAAAACTTATCAAAGCTCATAATCAAATATTTCTAGAGCAAGAATCCAATAAAGAATTCCAAAACCATCAGGATGTCATCAGACCATACGTTATTTACTATAATAGACAATAGACCCAATAAATTTTTGTAACATGTCAATATATGTAGGGAAGCAGTAAAGAAGTGGAACCCAATCCACAACTAGTTAGCAACACCAAAATCTCTTGCTATTCATTTTTACAATCTCAAAATTCCAGAACCAAAAAAATTGCATTATTATATCAAGGAGTTTCTCAAAGGCACATGCAAGTTTCATTAAACAAACTGGATCAAGTATTAATGTCAATAAAGCCTAATCTAGGCAAACAATACCAAAGCTGAAGCTCAAGCACACCTAGAGGAGGAGCCCAATATGAAATAGAAGTCTAGGAGCAAGTGCCCAAAAGTCATTAGTTAGTGACCCCTAGAAGATTTCTTGCAACGGCTTGAGGCTTGAGAAATACATAGTACAAGCATTATCATGCTAAGGATATCACAGCAAGTCGGTAAATCCCCTACTTACGAACTTAATCCAAGTAATTTACTCTCATTTGGACAACCAAACCAGAGACACAGAGTGAGTATGCTGCCTATGGTCAATCTATAATTGTGTACTTAATCCAAAATTTTTAATGTAAAACCAATCTTGTAAGCAATACCTCCCAAAACAAACATGAGCATCAACTGTTTCATAGCCATGCCATAATAAGAAACCAAAAAACTAGATGATTTTCAAGCTTGGATTTGTTTTAGAAAGAAACCTGTGAGGAGGAGGCATCCTCCACAATATCCATGTTGAATACAGAGAGGTTAAGTCAAATGTGTTCAAAAGCCATCTATACAATCACACTTTGTAATCACTCATGCTCTCATTCTCTCTCTTTTAAGCAAGACATGAAGACTAAGTAAGCAAAGGCTAAGTGAGGGACAACAATCCCTCACCTTTATACTGTTTAGGAGTTGTCAATAGCATGCCACCACTATCTCACTATCTCTCTATGTAGTGCTTTGAGAAAGTCCCCACAACATTCAGTAAGTGCTAAGCTACAAAGTGTGAGCATAGAGCAATAAACAAAGGCAATCAATGGCCCATACACTATAATGATCAGGAGACAAGAATCATCCATACGCCAAGGACAAGACATAATAGATGAAAGACTTGGAAAATGATGCACAGAGTTAAAGAAACTTACAATCCTCATTATCGATGGGAGAAGTATTGTTACACCTTCATAGTCTATTGGGTAGATGCATAGCGTCTTCTTATCAGGCCTCTGAGGGCATTGATTTGCTAGTCCACAAGGAAGGGGAATAGCTTTGGGTACATAGATGGTAGTGGGAGTATATAAGATCATCATAGAAAGGGAATGGAGCGCATACACATTAGATAGGCAAGCAATATAAAATCGACAAAGGAATGAGGTGAGGTGGTCTTGTATCCTTATCCACACAATGGAAAGGGGAGAAAGTGAAGAAACATAGAGAAATGAGAGAGGAGAAATTAACTCAAGTGAATGCGACACAATCCCCAAGGCAAGCCCAATGAGTCCTAGGAATATGAAAATTAAGGGGTGGTTCCCACTCATCACCTCCTTAGGAGAGTAGGGTAGGTGGAAATCAAGTAGTCGGTCTTGTGAGGCCGTTCATTGTTCATGGTAAAGTATGCTAGGTGCCTAATCCAATGCTTATATTAAGACAAGCCTACAATGTAATAGGGACGAGTAAGAAGACCTATGATAGGACCTTTACGGTGGTATGATATGAAACTACCTTTAGTATGAAAGGGAAATATTAACAAAAGCAGAGAAAGGTAAAGATTATCACGGTATCTCCCAACAAATGACGTGGAGAGATCAAACTGCCAAGGATTAGTGGGATCTTGCCAACAATTATTATAATTTAGAAAGAACCATAAAAGAAATTAATTTAGTGAATGTATGCTACTAACAAACTTAAATGTTCCAAGATATGGAGGCTTCTAATATAAATTATATCCTTGGAATGATAGCCCCTTAACATGAGTGCATTCAAAGAAGTATTAGCAAATTAGCAATTAGGTCTCCCCAATCTCAGAAAAATAAAAAATCTTTCAAAACGTATTAAGTGTGTAAGTAAAGGGCGAGTTTAGGAAATGAAAAGACAAATGAAGGTGAAAAGTTAAAAGACACATGTAGATGAAAAGTGAAAAGACCTTTTGTGTCCATATAAAGAGGTGGTCTACTTCACATTGTATATTTGTATTTCTTTTTTTTTTTTTTTTTTAGCGTTTTCTTATGCTTAAACTATCCTCTCTCTCTCTCTCTCTCTCTCAATGTTGTGTTTGTCCTTATTAAATCTAGCTAATACTGGTGCAAATCTACGTGCTTCATCATTCCCCATTGCTGCGTGCTATAGACTAATGCATCATTTTGTTGCTTTTGAGGGAATCTTTGAATTAGGAATACGTACTGGCTATAAGCAAAAGGAAAAGAAAAATTAACAAATAAAAGAGCTCTGAGAAGAGAGCACACCAAGTAAAACGTGTGTGTTGTGTGTGTGTGTGTGTGTGTGTGTGAGAGAGAGAGAGAGAGAGAGAGAGAGAGAGAGAGAGACAGAGGCATGAATTTTCATGGGTTTTCCCCACACACTCACAAATCACCAGAAAAAGCCATCCACATACTTCATGCAGCTATCCATCCCGTTGGCCTACTTTGCCCCTTCACTTTTAATGACACCGTATATAGAAGACACACACATACACAGAACCCCCTCCTGCATCACCTTCCTTGTGCGTGCAAGGAGCTATGCCTCATAGAAGCTTAAAAGGTCTCATTGAATGGAACAAAATAAAGTTGGAGACTTTACAAGCAACAATGAGCTCACCGCAATGCCATTGCATATGCAGACTAAACAACAAGCATATGCACGAGCTGATGTACATTACCAAAGTGTATATGACCCCAAGTGTCGAGTGTGACATGCTTATCTAATATCTACTGTTTCTAGAAAAACTTTTCATAGAGTTTTGGACGTTTCTTTAGAAAAATGAGAGTTAAATAAATTGGGATAATATTTTCTTAAATAATGATCCACCTTTTCTAAATACTCTCCTATGAAATTTATGTAAAAACCCATTTTCTATTATCATCGCAATATGAGCCTTCAATTTACAAAGTGCTCGAAAAGAGTATAAATAGTGTCCTTAAATACAAGCCCAACTAAATATCCATCACAAATTACAAGAAGCAACAATATAAATAGCAATCTTCACCCATAGGGTTGCGAGAGCATCATCATAATGTCGAAATCTTGAGCTTCACAACAGTATATCAAAAGCATAGCCAAATAGGACAGGCCTACAAAAAACACCAAAACAATTAACAACTTGTTTTAACATGATCATTTAGTGTTGCGTATGTATATCAATATCCATAATAAAGCTTTTCACAAAACCTCTCACATGGCGTTTCACACCATGGATCAAAACCTATTCCGAAACGTCCAATTTCCAAATTTCATTTTTCGTCAAATTAACCATCTTTAATGCCAAAGTAAACTAATGAAAATAGATTAGGAGTTGGAGCATGCACAATTTTGGAGGTCATCTCATGTCTGGATCTTGTGAGTGGGCTCCTTTTTTACTGTTTCTAGCCTTGTGAGTCTTTCCAGATCCAGTTTCTGTTTGGCCAAACACTTGTTTGTGAGTGTGAGCGTGTGCGAAAGAGAGAGAGAGAGAGAGAGAGAGAGAGAGAGAGAGAGAACACTATGTATGGTGAAGAGGGGGCGATCAGCTCCCCCACTGACTACCAGAGTAGAAGACCTATACAATTGAGATATCAGATGATAATGAGATGTCTACCCTCTGGGCCCATGTATGTGAGTGCCCAAAGTGGGTGCCCAATGTCATAATAATCAATATCTAATTCTCCTAAATGATTTTCTCATATTAAACTGATCATTTAATGTGGGGAAGTGCCAGGGGAGAAAAAGCTAGAATATTGGTTAAGATAGCAGACCGGCCACAGTAGGGATTCAAAGGAGGGAAAATAGGGATCCAAAGGGAGGGGCCATCTGCAAAAGAGCCATGTGCAATAATGGGCTAAAAAGACCCTAAGGTTCAGCCCATTAAGACTTCCAAAATGCTAAGGTTCCAAAATTCAAAGGTTGTGTCCAAAGGTCAAACCTAGGGGAAATTGGATGCTTTGTGTGTGACTAAAAAGTCTTTGCATATCCCTACATGGGAGGGGGCGAGCCTTGAGAGTAGGGGATGAGAGAGAAAGTCACACACACACATGCTCCCTTTACACAAAGGGAATGAGGGACACATGTCAGCTCCCTAGGCCAGATGCCCACAAGGTGTGCCCAGTTTCTATTGGATGACCCTTGAAGTGGACCAATGAGAATTAAGCTAGAGTAAATCTAGTTTAATTAATTTAAAAACATTTAATAAAAGAAACCAATGAGAATTAAGTCTCTTAGACAACTATTGGGCAGTCTCACAAGGGGTCCAATGAGCATTCAGGAGCCCAATGGCTTGCCTGATTCCTATTGGCCAGGAGGCAAAGGGGTCCAATGAGGGTTTAGTTTAATTATTTAATTACCTAAAGCTCTCACAAAAGAGGAAAGGGGGACACATGTCAAAAGGCTATCACTTATGCTACTTAATGGTCATTGGCTTGACTTGGGGAGGGCCAATGAGGCTGGAGCAAGAGCAAATAGCAAGAGGGCTCGCCCAAGAGAGAGAGAGAGAGGGCTGATTTTTGCAAGGCATTATCACACACACACTCACACAATCTCATGTGTGAAAAAAGAGAAGACTATCTCTTCCCAAGCTTTAATGGAGAGCTCATCACCTACTCCAAGCTTGTGAGATAGAAGCCTACATCAACACACTCTTGGCATGTGGATGCAAATCCAACCAAGAGCCAAGCTTCAATGCATGCTCATCTCCTCTACCAAGCTAATTACTAAGCTAAGCTATGCTAATATGAGTGATTATGTGAGGAGATGTACATCTTTCTCGTAAGATACTCCTTCTTCCTCTCAATCTACTCTCATACCCTGCTAGCTCTCACCATCTTAGAAGGTGTGTGAGGTCTTGGGTCTGAGAACGGGGATAATTCAAGTTGTGTTTGCTAAGTGTTTTGATTAGTGCATGAAGCTTTCATCTTCATTGCACTAGCTAGTCTTGAAGGAACACAAAGAATTGTATTGTACAATGTCTCTCTTGATGGGAGAAACCATAATACAAAGCCTTTTGGAGGGGGGACCGGCTCCATGCAAATCCGGTCCTCAACTGTTGTCATTAGCTTAATTTCTCTCTCTTTTGAAAGTATTGTCGATGCTATCTAACTAAGTGTTATGCTTTTTGTTGCTCTCTCCACCCAAGCACTCTTGTAATTCTCATTAGAAATCTATTCTAATGAAATGCCCACTATGTTCATGCTAATTTCCGCTACACATAAGTTTTTAGACCATTAAATGTTACACCCAACCCCAAACTCGGGCGGCTGGAGAACGTACAACCTAGACTATGGGTGGCCAGCCCAGAGACACCAGCCGTACAAGGAAGTGCCCTCAACCTATGTGAAGCAGCAGTGGTGTAAATGTAACACCCACTCTCAGCACCTGATGCTAACAAACCGCATGAAGCCGAAGATGTGAAGCAAATGATGAACATGTCTGTTGTAAGGTTACAGAGGGTGAGTGTAAGCAACCCTGAAGGTAGAAATCCAAATGATCAGGAGGGTAAAAGAGCAACTCCACTACCATCCAAGTCGAGCTCTTGGGGACTCCGAATGTAGTCGCGGGATGCCTGATCTCCTGTATCTCGTGGGTAAACTCTGCAAGAGAGTCCAAAGCACTGAAGTCCCACTCCAGTTTGTAAATCCAAGCAATGAACCTGTCCAAGAAGAGATCCAAGATCCTCTCCCTAAGTCCATGTAGATGCTCATGTGTAAGCAAGTGATTTGACCTGTCGAGGTCAAGTGGTAAGTGTCCATCCACCCAAGATATTGGTGTCTTATCTAGGAATGTTGGAATCCCATATGCCATGAGCATGGCTATATCTCATGTGAAATCCTTTGATGAGTGCATAGGTATGTCCATATGAAACCACAAGTCATCACCCCCTCTTGAGTGTGCAACCGCCGAATGATGGTTGGAATGAATGAATCTCTCAAGGATCGTATGCCCGTAGATGATCAAGCCGATGTCGAAGATACCGTGTCTTGCAAAACAGTCACTGAGAGACTGCATGGACCACCAACGGATGGTGTCCTGGCAGGAGGTAACTTCATCGTTTGTGAAAAACACAACCATGTGTCTGCTGTCCACCCAAAAACGCAACTGCGAGGTGATGAAAATGCTGCTGTCCAGCGATTTTCAGCGTGCTCGTACGCTCCCGGCATGGTTCAGAGAGGTGCAGAGGGTGTAGGGAGGGTTTATCTCTATGTGCACAGCCGTCAGAGGGCTGAAAACAAAGAAAATAGCACGTATGTATGGATGAAATCTGTAGCAGATGAATAGGAATCTTGTCGGCAAGGCACCGGATGTTGAGCCGTGTAGGAATAGCAAGATCCAATGGGCAAGGCCCAACGTTGTCCCCCTCTTCTAAAAATGTTGACTTGCTGTCCAGAAAACACTGGCAATTCAGGCTCAAAAACGCAGGTGTTGTGCTGTTGTCCAAAAAAACGCAGATCTACTGGCTGAAAACGCAGGTAGAGGGAGGGGTGTTCCAAAGAGGCAGACATCTTCATCATTTGCGTCACATCTTCGGCTCTGATACCATGTGAGAGTGCGTGTGTGCAAAAGCGTAAGAGAGGAGAGGAGAGAGAGACATTAGACAACACCAAAACGCTGATATGGTGAAGGGGGCGATCAACCCCCCATGACTACCATGAGTAGATGTAGAGGAATCTGAGCCAGTCCAGGCACCGGATGCCTAACTAGGTAGATAGGGTAAAATCCAGCAAGATCAGGAGTTGGAAAGCTGAGCGCCGCCCTTCCATGCTGAAAAAGGTTGATGCAATTAAAAAAAATGCTAACGGGCTGCAAAAACACAAGTAGAGGGAGGGATGTTCCGACGATGAAACAACCTAAGAAGGCTAGCGCTTGCAATCAGAAGCCAAAATGCAAGTAGTTGATGCAAAAAACGTAGGTGGAGGGGGGTTCTCTGCAATGAAAACGCTCCAAATGCCATCGCGTGCGTGGCTCATGCAAAAACACTGGCAAATCAGCAAAAATACTGGTTGATTTTCTAAGAAATGCTAATTGTGTTGATCCCTTGGGAGAACCTGATGCGGAGATGTAGCGTGGGATCAATGGAGAGCCTGAAGCTTTGATACCATGTGAGAGTGCACGTGTGCGAAAGCGTGAGAGAGGAGAGAGAGGGAGACAGTGAGACAAAAAACACTAGGTATGGTGAAGAGGAGGCGATCAGCCCCCGACTGACTACCAAAGCAGAAGACCTATACAACTGAGATATCAAATGATAATGAAATGTGTACCCCCTTGGCCCCATTTATATGAGTGCCCAAGGTGAGCGCCCGACTCAAGTGGGTGGCCGGCCCCAAACTCGGGCGGTCGGACAAGGTACAACCTAGACTATGGGTGGCCAGCCCGGAGACACTAGCCATACAAGGAAGTGTCCTAGACCTGTGTGAAGCTGTGAGCACCCCTTTTTTGTCCATTTTTCCACGTTTTCTTAGTTTCCCTATTTTATTAGGCGTTGAGTTTCGCGTGCGAGTGAGGTATCTCAATTAGATCTGTATGTAAGGATGGGGATGCCCCTAATTTTGGTAGTATTCAAGTTCCTTGTACTCTCTTGTTTGTAGCGTTTGCATCCGCAAGGCTTGTGCTACTCCTCTCTTTATCTTTTTTCTTTTTTGGCACAAAAGGTGGCTGTATCTGTGTACGAAAAAGACCTCTAGAGTCTAGGGATGCTCAAAAGCCCATCACCCAAAGGATGTACAACACGGGGAGTACAATGTGGGGGCTATGTATACATCAAGGTGGCTTGTATGAAGAATGTAAAATGAACCACTATGACGGTGCGTAGAGCCATGTGATGCAACCATGACCCAGGCTGAAAAGTATTAACGATCTCCCCCATGTTCAAAGAACAAGTATCGACACCGCTTCGCTAACTGGAGAAGCCAACTAGCTATGAAGAGTATGTAGTAGCTCATTCAAAATAGCTATCAAAATGGTGGATAGAGGGGAAGACTGTGAGCCTAGAATGCACACAACGAGCCTTTCACGTGGTCGAGAGAGTAATTAGATCGTAGTAAAACTCTGTGCCTCTAGAAAAGGTCCTTATGGATGACCTCTCTCTGGGATCATTTATAGAGTACCACTCCCTCTATTCATCTTCTCCATCCTCTGCTTGTACACCTGCTACTCACCAGACACTATGACATGGTATCAGAGGCTAGAGCCTAGACTTGACAACACTTAAGTGGATCCGAAGCACAAGAGGGGTTGTTGTAGGCTGCATTTTTCAATAAGCAAGAGCATCTTCATCAAAGACTCACAAAGACTTCTGGTTGGATAGCACTCTAGTTAGATTTCTTTGTCAACACCAAGCTGAGGCACTTTCTCCTACTTCCATGGCAAAGCCTAAAGGCTCTATTTAGTCTTTCAAGGATGGTGTGGTATCTGGGTCAAATATTGTACATCTTTGTGATACTTGGATAGCACTCATGTCAGATTTCTTCCTCAATGCTAAACTGAGGTGGTTTCTCCTCCTTCCTTGGCAGAGCCTAAAGGATCTATTCAGTTTTTGGAGGGTGGTGTGCTATATGGGTCAAATATTGTACATCTTTGTGATACTTGGATCCATGACATATGTATGTTGGCGTCTGGCATTGTGGAATGGACTGTGGCTCGATAAGTGCCCAAAGGAGGCATTGATCTCCTACTTTTCTTATAACCTATAGTTATCGATGACATGTTACACGTCATAGTGTACACACTGAGGAGCTGATGGATATTGTACATCTTTGTGATACTTGGATAGCACTCATGTCAGATTTCTTCCTCAATGCTAAATTGAGGTGGTTTCTCCTCCTTCCTTGGCAGAGCCTAAAGGATCTATTCAGTCTTTGGAGGGTGGTGTGCTATATGGGTCAAATATTGTACATCTTTGTGATACTTGGATCCATGACATATGTATGTTGGCTTCTGGCATTGTGGACTCGACTGTGGCTTGATAAGTGCCCAAAGGAGGCATTGATCTCCTACTTTTCTTATAACCTATAGTTATCGATGACATGTTACACGGCATAGTGTACACACTGAGGAGCTGATGGATATTGTACATCTTTGTGATACTTGGATAGCACTCATGTCAGATTTCTTCCTCAACGCTAAACTGAGGTGGTTTCTCCTCCTTCCTTGGCAGAGCCTAAAGGATCTATTCAGTCTTTGGAGGGTGGTGTGCTATATGGGTCAAATATTGTACATCTTTGTGATACTTGGATCCATGACATATGTATGTTGGCTTCTGGCATTGTGGACTGGATTGTGGCTCGATAAGTGCCCAAAGGAGGCATTGATCTCCAACTTTTCTTATAACCTATAGTTATCGATGACATGTTACACGGCATAGTGTACACACTGAGGAGCTGATGGATACTGATTGTAGATACTAGCTCTTGCTGCCATTGGTGGATATGATTGTCTACTTTGGTGCCTTGTGGTTCTCTCTAGAGAGTGTTAGAGTGGCAATGGAGAGAGAGACATATTAGTGAAAGGGAATTAGCCCATGGTGGCCTCCCCTCAGGGGGCACAATAGATACATGAGTGGGGGAAACTCTAGGGCTGCCTTGATGGCGGCTCGATCAACCATCTCTAAGGCCGACAACCCCAAACAAATGTAGCACAAACAATAGCCAATAAGTGGGCACCCAATAAATGGAGCGATGGACTAAATCTTGCCTAATCGGCCATTGTTGCAAAGCCAAAACCTAATGCAATTTAAATGCCATACAAATCGGTGGCGAGTCCGCTAGTCAATACAAGTATTCCCTAACCCTAAATGAAGCAACAGAGTGGCGTAACTCTTTAACACCTCCTCTCAGGACTTGATGTTGAATAAAGCCAAAGATGTTCGGCTTCGAATGAAAATTTCTACCCCTCTCTACGAGGACGACTATAGCCAAGGCTGCTTAGTCTGGGTTACCCCTCTTCTTGGAGGATGACTACCACACAGACACCTTGGTCTAACCATCGCTCTTCTCAAAAAATGACCATAGTAGAGACTTCGTAGTCTCGCTTGGAGAATGATAATTACGAGCTATTTGCTTAGTCCTTAGCTTGAAAGACACTCTACCTACTGACAAACACCATTGGGTGGTGATCCGTGCAGTTTAGCTGTGACAGTTACAACACATGATTGAGTTTTGTGGTGCAGACTTCTCAGTCTGACCTTTTTGGAGTTTTTTGTGGATCGACTGGTCTACCATGATGAATTGCTGCTCTCTCTTTCTTTTATCTAATTGACCATGGAAGTAAACTGGGCACGGAAGTCCAAAGCATGGAACTTCCACTCCAATCTGTAGATAAAGACCGAATCAATGACTGAGAAGAGATCTGTAGATAATGACCGAATCAATGACTCAAAAGCAATCATCGTCATGACATTGTCATTGTCGAACAGATCATAGATCTGGTGGACGAATGAGAAGAGGCTAAATCCGCTAATCCCCTAGAGAACCCTCGTCGCCAATCCGCTAATCCCCTAGAGACTCCACTGTCGAAAAAGGAAGTTGCAGATTCGAGCCGGTGCGCATATGCGGCCGAGAAGTAGAATCGTAGCAAATATTCTGATGCCGATGAAGACATGGCACCCCCTTGCGCTTGCCATAAAAACGCAGATGGCGATCTCTTTCTCTCTCTCTTAGCCTGCGCACATGCGTACGAGCGATGGCTCCTCCCAGAGAAAAAGCGCTCCGCACCCACCAAAGGCCAACCACGCCCCTGCACGCAGCCACGTGACTCCCACCGGTGCAATCGCAACGTGCCTCTGCTCGCCTTAACGGTTACCCCGGTGATGCGGCGATGAGGACTGTTTGCATGGTGGGAAGAAGCCTTAGTGACTGCGACAGGAGGACATCACAACGTTTTTTGTCTTCAACGTCTTAATACCGGCTAGAGCTGCAACATGTGCACATACTGCCGATAGGTGGTGAAGCCTTCTCCTCAACCGGCCACCCACCGGGATCAAGGCATGTGCACAGGCTATCTCTCTCAAAAGTGGGCTAGTCTACGACGTTAAACTTCTTCTTCTTCTTCTTCTCTCTCTCAAAAGCGTGGGGCCAATATACAAGGGCTATGGATGCACCACACCAATATACAAGGGCTATGCATGCACACTCACAAACATGCAGAACATCGAATGTATGCTTTAGAGTTTAGGAAGCACAAACACACATTCAAATAGAAAGAAACATTTCCTTTATCGATTGCTCAACTTGAAATTTGATTTAAAGACAATTACAGACTTGATCAATCCCTATTGAATTTCACAATAAATAGTACCTTTTTCTTAAGCTTTGCCAATGGACGTTTTCTTGTCACACATACTCGAGGATCCTTTTTTTTTGTCCACCTGGAGAATGCAAAGGAAGGACCCTAGCACACACTCTCTCTCTCTCTCTCTCTCTCTCTCTCTCTCTCTCTCTCTCTCTCTCACACACACACACACACACACCTCATAAAAAAGAAACTAGTCTTGCTTGGTGGGCCTTGCTATATAACATTTATAGAATACACTAGGACATATGAAAATTGACATTTAGTATCTAGCATTGAAGGAAACAAGAGCATGATTAATTTGGCAAGGGCGGCACTGCGTGAAAGGGATATACATTTGAAATAATGTTTATGGGAAGAGACAGTTAAGTGCATCAATTATTCAAGATTATAGGGATAATTACAGTTGAGATTATATCCAAAGGGAGGTTGTCTACTAATGATTTTTTTTTTCTAGTATACGTGCTACATGTAAATTCTTGCAAACGGAAAGTATTTTAAAAAGAAGATTTTCATCGAGTGGTTGGTAGCATAGAAGGTGGATGTTGATTGTGTTTTTGCTTTCTTCTTTTGTAGTTATTTGTGTTTTGCCTTTCTTCTTTTGTAGTTAATATGAGTACAATGAATGAGGACAACGATACATGTAACCTCACCTTTCTTTGTTTTTTTGTGCTATGGCATCGACAAAACATGTTGCACCGTTTGCAACATGTTTAATATCAGTTTGATTGTACAACTTATTCAAGGCCAGGTTTTTATAGTATTGGAAGCCCCATCTGTGGGTACAAATTATCGGAGTAGAGTTGTTGATGTAGTCATGCATATGTGCTTCATCTATAATATGAGTACAATGAATGAGGACAACGATACATGTAACCTCACCTTTCTTTGTTTTTTTGTGCTATGGCATCGACAAAACATGTTGCACCGTTTGCAACATGTTTAATATCAGTTTGATTGTACAACTTATTCAAGGCCAGGTTTTTATAGTATTGGAAGCCCCATCTGTGGGTACAAATTATCGGAGTAGAGTTGTTGATGTAGTCATGCATATGTGCTTCATCTATAATACGTGTACCCAAGGTACAATTAATCTCATCTATAGCTGGTTTTCTTTCACGAATAATGGTCAAGAACTGAAGCAATTCAGGGTCCTATAGAAAGTTGTATGTAGAAAGTGGACCGAGCTTGTGATATAGCATGTGTTACAAAGCTCCTGTGCGTGACTACAAACTGGGGGTAGTTGGGCAAGATCACTGAGAAAGACAACACATTTGTTGTTGAAGTGATTTGTCAATGTATTCCTTGTTACGTTAACATTTTGTCTTACGATAAGGTAAAATGTCGTTTGGATTAACATGGATAGCTCGTCTATAATTATAAGATATGCCCCTTTTCTATCGAAATATCACTCATTGGTGTCATGAATAGAGAGGGGTTACTGTTGATTCATGGTTGGTATCTTGAACTGGTAATGTATTTTAGATGCAATACTGCTAAGTCTTGTTGTTCCCGCTTCGATGGCAAAGCGTCCAACAATAATACAGAAGTGAGGACAGTAGGAGTGTCTATTTCATTTGTCTGTCGACCTCGTTTATCGCTATATATGTTAGGTATGCCGCCGTATAGGAGGGACATATTTCTCGATTGTGAGCAAAGATGTCAGATTGCATGCTTCAATCTTTATACAATGCAGTAATTTTAAACCACGATCTAGCATATGGACGGTAAGCTAGTTTCAAGTTGGTTATAGTTTGCTCCCTAGCTTACTAATACTTGGACTTTAATCTTCTAGGTCTTGAGAACTTCATACTAACACCTAGTACGAGAGAAATGAGGACATATATAGTATGATATTAATTATTTCAACACCTAGTATGGTATCGATTATTTAGATCTAAAGTAAAGATGCACAAGGTGAATTCACTATTGTGATACACTACATGCATTCACTATTGTAATACATCACATGCATTGGCTAGCAACCGCATGTAAAGAGTTGCGTGTGTAACATAGCATGTGCAGAGATCGACATCAAGTGTATAGTCTTGAAAACGAGATCCAAATAAACCGAAGCAAAGGAAGTAATGCAAAAAATTCTAAAACAAGCAAATAGATAAAGCATAAATGTCTTGCAACAATAAATGAGGTGCTTTACTGACCTACAATGTTGTACTGTTGCTTTTCGATTGTCCAATCTACAGGCCGATTTTTGAGTCGAGCTACAAAAAAGCAATGTGAATAGTTAAGCATATCGTCTTGCAATGAAATGTCATAGATTGAAAGTGCAAAGTATACAGTGCACGTCATACAGAGGTGCCATACAAAAGTATGGTGGAGAGTTGGCACTGTGGTCTCTCCAAAAAATTATAAGAAACGGAAGACGTGCCCTGCCCCGTAGCATTTATGTGTTGCGCCAAGCAAACACATGCAGTGAAAAATTGGATGCAGATAACGAACCTTGTAGTGTTGTCAAGCTGAAGTTGTGCTTGCTATATGGGGTTTCTACCTCAACCGCTTGTTGCACAAAAGACCTTTGAGAAGATGTGAATAGATTATCACTGCCCCAAGGAAAAATGAGGGTTTGTATTGGCTACAATACCAAACTGATGTTTTTCATCTGCAGTCATCTGAACTTGATCTGATAGCTATTGCATACATGGACCTTTTCTCATAGGATCCGCCACCAAATCATGGTTATTAGCAAGAGAAGCTCTTTACAGGCCGCAATATTGGCCATATTGTCTATAGAGTTTCTGCTATCCCACCCAATTGTTGAATGGACAACAGTGAAATGCTCTTGGAGGCTAATAGGTGCTGACATATTGGTATGCTTGTCTCCAGAATTTCCATTACTTTGCAGTCCGTGTTCGTCAGCTTCTCCAGCATCAAATCTCTTTGTATGGAAAAAAGAATTAGCTTCTGCTTCTACTCTTTGACTATTCTTTTGATCCTGATCAGCAGCGAAGGCACCTGCATGATTTACTACTTGACTTCCACTGCAATTTTGTTGCATCTCCTTGGAGCTACACATTAACCAACTACTGCGGCGGCGAACACCATATTCTGCGTTGAATTGGTCATGAGAGATGTTTCTATTTGTCTACAGATTGTTCCGAAATGCTTGCCTCATCAAATTTTCAGATAGGCTATCAACAGAGTTGGACGAGGAGTGCGACTGAAGTCAACGGTTCATCAAACCATGACTTGCACTAGTGGAAATTTTCCCCAATGCCTTTCCCTCGACATTGAGTTGTCTGCCACTAATCCCCTCACACACTTTGCTAAAAGTGCAAGCAGCTAGCACTGAAGCCACTGGCTTATAATTACTTGAGGATAACCATCAGAAGCTTTTGTGTGATCGATCCTGCTAAGCTTTTCTGCCCTCATGTCCACTTTGACGTTTACTCGTTCCATTTCTTCTGCCTCTGCTGTCTCCATCGCCAACAACCTGCAGATAGCATCAGTAGAAAAATGTGCTGAACGGGCTTGGGAAGGCAATGAGTGTTGGTGATCCGACTCCAGATTAGTCCAATTGATCATTGATTGAACTCTGATATCTTCTGTTTCAGTAGCACTAGAAGGCCACGAGTCTTTTTGCAGAGCCAAGGCTTGGAGAGCTGAGTCCTCCTCCTTTGCTTCTTGATTGTGGCGACCTTCAGAAAGGTAATATATGGCGGAACTACTGATTGAAGATGAGCTCGCTAATAGTGAGGACTTCATCAAGACCTTCGGGCGGATAATAGAGAAATCAGACGAGCCTTGGCGACTGCAGAGGCGAGTTGCAAAGTGACGGCAGTCATTGACGAGTAGCAAGACAAAGTTCAGGACATCGCAAGGGAACCCATTGACGAGCAGAGCACAGGGAAAACTTGCAGGAAGCGAAGAGAACGAGAAGTGTCGATCAGTAAGAAGGGCTGAGAAAAAAGGAAGGCCAGAGGCGTCGCTTACAAGCCACAACCACCTCCTTCTCTAGTTCAGAGTAGCATACAGATTGAGAAGCTCTTGAAGAGCAGTGCTTCTTTGCCCTTATCGAGACATCCACTTGATCAATCATGCTCTTCTCCTGCGCTTCATCGTTCTGGTTCTGGCTTGCGACTGCTTACTTGTTTATTTTATAGCAGCGCAGATAAAAAGCAGTGCGGATTGCAGTGTGGTGAAAAAATCCTACTGTTTTTGTTCTCTTTTTTTTTAATGATTGTATGGTCACGATTGAGAAAGTAATAATTGAGGATCTAGGGTCAGGATTGAGCCAAGTGGCTCAATTCCTTGGCCTTGTTTGGAAAAAAGAGCTTTGGCTCACCAAGTAACTACTTCGTAAGTACCTTAGAAACAATATGCATATAAATACATACTAGTACAGCCAGCCGCCTTCGGCAGCCCCCCCCTCTCCCCCTCACTCATATAAACCGGAACTCACCGGATGCAGCAAACTTTGACATGTGGCACTGGAAAACCAGTCTCCTTAATATTTAGTATAGATATATATATACTTTGACGAATCCAAGATAAGCCCAGATTCACCCTTAAAGGGAAGTGCAAGGTATAGACCCATGGTAGTCACCCACAAGACAATATAACCGTCAACAACTGCATCATGCATAGTATTGACTAAATACCACGACATCCCCACTAACGTCATCAATGCCCAATAGTGGGTGTAGAAGTAGGTACTACCTATGCTCCCAAACACAACACACACCATGAGCACACATCACATACACATGAGTAATGCTCACATATCCCGGTTTGTTGTGTAAATTTCTCGATCCAAAATGAACGTAATTTCATTGGACCTTAATTTCTAGGGTGAAAATTTGTGCATTTATGACGGGACCTTAATTTCTAGGGTGAAAATTTGTGCATTTATGACAGGACCTTAATTTCTAGGGTGAAAATTTGTGCATTTTTGTCATAAGTTGTAAATACCTTAGATATTGGCTTCTAACTATACCTCCGTATTGGATCTGTCTTTATTTTATTCATTACTTCCCATGAGGCTCTCTAAGATTCCTTCTCTCTCCTCTCGAGTGAACACTTCACTGTCCTTACAAAAGGGTCATTCAGATTCGAACCCAACCAACCCAAAAGATTCGAATACCTTTCGGATCCTCCGTTGACCACTTCAACGTGCCAGTGGCCTTGCTGCCCAAAGGCCTTCTGTATATATTTTATTAAAATTCCTCATGCTCTCGCATCTGCCCACCGGCTCTGCTTGATGCGTCAGCATACACTCCGCTTCTGAGTTCTCTCTCCTCCGTTTCTCACGCTGCAATCGGGATCCGCTCTCGTTCTGCACTGCAATCGGGACCTTCTCTGCACATCTGCCAAGATTCGCTCATATTTTCTTTTTTGAAAATCGTAGCACCTACTGGCATAAATCCCCATTGCGTCATTGTTTTGACATTTAAAAACAAGGGCAAATTTCGAACAGTGCACATGAGCATAAATCAATACAAAGTCAAGAGGGTCATGGGTGTGGCCGTGGGTGGTTTTTGGCTTGCAGAGCAGCCTTAGTGAGAGTTTGGAAAGGCAGTTCATACATTTTGTCTTTTCTTCCCGCTTCTCACGCTACCTATTTGTGTGAGTTGGTTTGCTAAACTTTCTCGCTATTTTTGAACTGAAAGTGTCCAGTCTTTTTCAATTGGCTATTCTTGCATGTATGAGTCTCCTTTGCGCGGCAACTTCGACACTCTCTGCACCTGGACACCTCTAGTTTGAGGAAACTGAAGAAATATGCCGATTAATTCGTGTGGCGCATTCAAAGCTATGCACATGTCAGGCTCCTCGAATACATCTACAACACAGTCCACCGATGCAAGTAAGCTATCAGTTTTCTTTCAGCTCTTGAATCGCTAATGAGACCTTCCCTCTTTCATTGTTTACTTGCAAAGCATCAGGCTCCTCAAATACATCTGCAACACAGTCCAGCAACCCAAGTAAGCTATCAGTTCTTTTTCAGCTCCTGAATTCCTCCATTGCTGCTATTACTGCATTAATTAGACCCACGTTCTTTCATTGTTTACTTGCAAAGCATAAATTTTGGCATTTCTTCATGCTTTTGATATGAATTGAGGTAATTGAGGTTCAACTTCAGTTCGCTTCATTGTCTTTTACTGGAAGAGTTAATATGTGTAGCGTGCATAATGCACAGTGGATCTACCTCCTTTTGAATGTCACTGTGCAGATATTGTTGCTCTTTTATGTTATCCTTATAAATTTTGTGGGTGCTAGACTATGGCTGCAGAGATGATATGTGTATTGCGCTCTACTTAATTTTGTTCGAGCTCTTCTTCTTGTTGCATCTGCGAAACCAAGCTATTCTGGTTGCATCCTGAAAACGTTGAAATTTCCAAGGGGATAACGGTAAGTGCTCCTTTACTTGTTTATGTTTTGTTTTGCTTCTGCAAGAATAGAATTTCGAGTTAATTTGTGTCATTTGGAGTGTCCCACATCTTCAATGGGATTAGTACTTTGTTTTCCATCCAATTTAGTAGCTATAATAGTGTTTCATGGAAACCATAGTTTTGGTCATTTCATTAGGAGTGGCTGTAGGGTGCCAGCTGGGATGGTGTTAGAACCTTGCCCAATGTTGAGCTCTACTGTTAGTAAAATGCACTTGTCTAAGCACAGGCCCATATCTACCTCCGTCTGCAAAGCACCACCTGATGCTTGGCAACAAGCTACCGGAGGCATCGAGAGACCTCCTTGGCTTGACTCTATGTACTCAAATCGACGCCTTTTGGATGATTACTTCTGATGCGTAGACATCTCAGATGCACAACAAAGGCTCTAACAGTCTGAACCTATTTGATGCGATCTATGGTGTCCTTCACTCCAAGGTGCTGCACTTCTGCATCTCCATGATATCCAAAGATTATGTCTTGCCACTGATCGATATGTGGAATAAACTGATTAGGAGAAGGTTTGAAGAAGAGCATGTCATACCCATTAGCGTCTACTTGTGATTGCAGCTTTTCTCGTACACGCATCCAGCAGGTTACGTAAGCAGGCTATTGTGCATGTATAAGCCTGCAATTGTGCGATATATGTTTACCTCTGGTCTCCTCCTCTTGGACGATAGTTGTGACAATATCCATGTGCATACCCGTTGACCCGACAAGCCTATGTATTAACCGTGCATTTCCTTCATGAGGGCCTGGCTCACACCCAGAGTGCACTGCAAAGAGCTTGAATATGGCCTTCCCTTCTTGCTAATAACAAAACCTCTTCTCTTTCTCGTTGTCACGCTTCTTTAGATTTTGCTCCCCCACACGATGACAATAGTAATCTTTCACCTCAGCCAGAAAGGGTTTGAATCTTATGTACTTTTGCCGAATGCAAAGCACCACCTGATGCTTGGCAGCAAGCTGCTGGAGGCGCTGAGGGACCTCCTGGGCTTGACTCTGTGTACTCAAATCAACGCGTTTTGGATGATTGCTTCTGATGCGCAGACATCCCAGATGCACAACAAAGAGCAAGAAGCGACACATACCTTAACATATGCTTCGAGGATGCCATAAAGCTTGGCTCCAACAGTCCAAATCTGTCTGATGCGATCTATGGTGTCCTTCACTCCAAGGTGCTACAGATCTGCATCTCCATGATATCCAAAGATTATGTCTTGCCACTGATCGATATGCCCATGCTAGCCCTCAAAAACATCTACATCCCTGCATCAATGCATACAATGGATAGCCCAAGCTGGCCTAAAGCTGATCCTGATGCAGTGGTATGAATCAACCAACCCACTTTTGCCAGTCTCATTCTGAGCATCGGGAACATCATCACAATCCTCCATCCCTCTGACTTATCCTTCTCCTTAGGAGACAAGCAGAACCTCAAGTTATGGAACTCCTGCCAACGTATATGTAGTGAGCTATTTCTAGTATTTCTATCCTGCAAAGCATGCCTCGCAGCCATAAGTGGATCCCTACTCCTTAATGTCTCAGCCCATTCCATGTCAAGTGCATCCTGATAACAAGGGATTTGATTCATCAAGTATGTGCAATCCAAATAAACAAGAGCAACCTCCCCAAACCACAAACACATCGCGCACAATTACATAATGACAAGAAATTGATGGCTCTGTCCTGTTGTTGTCCTGCCCCTTTCTGATGCTTTCTGATGTCTTGTCTTCTTTAATCTCTACATGTGCTTGCAGCTTGTCCTGTATACGCTTCCAGCAGGTTACATAACGAGGTTACTGGGCATGTATAAGCCTGCATCTGAGCGCAAGTGCACATGCACGTGCGTACTAGTACATGTTTTGTCTTCTTTGAACTCTTTTTACCTTGTCCTGTTGCTGTCCTCCCCCTTTCTGATGCTTTCGTGTGTCATTGTGCGTATGCACATGCATAGACACAGATATTTCAAGTAATGCATAGACACAGATTGATCAAAATGTCCAAGTAATGCCGCTAGTGGCCATCACCCACCTCTTGGCTGAGAATGGCCTCCAGATACTTGAGTCACATCTTGCTGGTTTGTCTTTGGCCTGTGTGCATCCAGTAATGGAAAGCTTGGGCTGAGAGATTCTGACACATCAGCACGTGTAATTCTGGTCGCTGAGTTGGTGTGCTCTCATTGCTGCATGGAAAAATTTCACTTGGTGACTTGTGACAATGTCATTGGAGGAGGATCAATCTCATTACGACTGTTGATGTCTAACATCCGTCGGCTGCATCTATAAATCTTGTCGTGGAAACTGCTGTTAATGGACGTCTGAGATGCCGTGCCCCCTGAACCTCGACTGTGATGGAGAGTACCACGTCTAGCACTAATCAATACCTTCTTGTGGACCTCCCTGAACCATTGCCCCCAACAAGAGCGACAGTTCTTCCGGAAGGTATGGATAAAGAGAAATTGTTGAAGATGATGACATCTGGCCTGGAAGGATAGCTGAAGACCACATTTCGCAGCTCAATGTCACCTTTGACTTCAGTGAGCTTCAAACCATCCTCTACCTGGCGATTCATCTTCATCGGTTTATTCACCATTTCGATGATTTTGTATGCCGCCACCTTCCCTTTACTAAAAGCACTTATATTCCCCATAGCTTGACCGAGAGCCCTGCATTACAAGGCAATAAATACAAAAAACCAATCATGCCAGATTTTTGAAGGAGCTTCTAGATGCTATTTCACAGGGAAAAAAGTGCTTACATGCTCCCAAAAATTGCAGAGAAGATAGCACTTATGGCTTTCCCGCCTGTAGTCTCCTTACAACGAACAAGGACACCCCCATACCATAATATTAGGGCCCATGAAAAGAAGAGAATTGTGAATGTAACTCCAATACCCAATCCCTTGGCCAAACCCCCTTTATAACCTAATTTCAATTTCAAAGCTAAGGAGTCTGTAAAAGCCTGAGCAACTCTCTTCTCACCAGCAAACGAATGAACAGTCAGAATCTGACCAATTGTCTGTCCATAAAATCAACAAGGTGGTAATTAAGCCATTACTTTGTGCATTCAACATACACACACACACCCCATTCACCCATCTTTTTCTTAGTTTGTACCTGTTCTACAATGGCCCCTGCATTTCCATAAGTTTCTTGACTTTTAGTCGTCAATCGCGTAAGTGTGTATGCATACAAGCCCCCAGCAAATGCTATTGCTGTTACAAGAGCCACTAAAACCAGGCATAATTTCCATTGCAACGAAAACCCCACTCCAAAACCTCCAACAAAAGTGCCCACATATTGCAAGAAATTTCCTGCCTACAGATAAAACAAACTGCATATTGATCATGGATGAACATACAATAGGCATTAGAATGCTCTTTTATGCAACTTGGGTCTGGATGCAAAGTCCCCTTGAGCTCACCACACCATGATAAGGGCTATTGCCTACTTGAGTGGTCCATCCTTCTCTAAGGGTAGGTTATCCTTCAATGTTCCCAGAACGCGGCCCATATTCAACATCGTTTGTATGTTGTGGCTCCTGCGCATAGTGGAGGGTTATGTCTGGGAGTCTATCTTTCACTGGAGCACACACGAGGAGGATAGTCAAGGTCGCGAGGCCCACAGGCTATTCATTTCATGAGGCGGATCCAGCCCACTTTATCTATCAATTATATTGCCAGAGATGTGGATATGAGGCAGACAGGTACACGCATACTACCCATTGCCATATGTAGATTACCCGCTGGAGCAGTCCAGTTATTTAATTCCACAGATACAAGCACAAGGAGAAGAGGACCGAATTAGGTGAAACTGGAGCAGTGCCCTCTACGTCTTGCAAAAATTGCACAAAAACTTCAATTCTACAATCAGTACAATGTCTCCCCCCTCAAGAAAGAAAAACATTTGGACACATTTATCAACGAGAAGAAGAAATCAAATGAAAGATGGGAAAATGAATTTCATTTGTCGCCCTTATGATGAATGTGGAAGCAAAGGCAAGTATGGAAAACAAAATCTGACAGCAACCAGTTACCTTTTCACTTACAGCGTCTTGCACCAACACTGTATCCTTGGCGATGCTATCGACTAGCGTGCCAGTGCGAGCATCCATGTCAAAGAAACCCACCTCTTGGCTGAGAATGGCCTCCAGATACTTGAGTCGCATCTTGCTGGTTTGTCTTTGGCCTGTGTGGATCCAGCAATGGAAAGCTTTCCTGTTGCTGTCCTCCCCCTTTCTGATGCTTTCGTGTGCTTTGTGCTATTTTGATTTCTTTGATATGTGTTATTTTGATTTCTTTGATATGTGTCACTTTGATTTTCATTAATAATAATGATTATGATTAAGCCCCAAACTGCTAATTGATTGAAACCAACATCTAATTGTCTTTTCTTCATTGTTTACAGGCTTAAACATGGATGGTAGCAACTTCGTCTCAGGGGATGATAGAACACCTGAATGCAGTGAAGATTTTAGTGCAAATGACAGCATGGATGTGGAGTCCGGTACATTCTTCTGAATTGTCAACTTACACTTTCGCATTCAACTTCATTAACTAAAACTCGCTTTCCTCGCCTTCACAAACTCAAAATCGAGAATCTACATAGTCTTTCCACCTGAATACTACTTTTACAGATTCATGTCAAAATACGAAATCTCCTTCGTCCTCTCATGAACATCAACAAACTCCTTGCAAAACTCTTGCTATCTTACCCACGGCATCTTGCGCCCCTTTAGGAGTACCACCAAAGGTTTTCAAGCGCATACAACCAAAAAACAAGGTCAAAAGGAACCTCCTTCCAAAATTCACACAAGAAGGTATGTTGTTTACAATTCTGAAAGCGAACAATATTTGTTAACTGCCTTGTATACATTTTGTGAATTCATGTCCTTTTTCAGGCTTCTCCAACCCTCAGGCTGACAAAGGCAAACTCTCTCTTGCTGGCACACATAGCGAATTGACCTAGCTTGACCCTGAAGACCACAACCTCAACTTAGGGCCTCATTCACCTAGCACTATTCCTTTGTTGCATATTAGCGAGATCTTAGAATCCAGCCCTAGGTTTGCCTTGGAAGAAATTTTTTTTAATAGATATGGTACTTATAAGGTACCACCCGAACAAGCAAAATATGGGCGCTTCTTAAAAGTAGATCTGGTTGATGTCCAATGCATGCATACAATCACATTAGTTGTTGGCCAAGAATGCATTGAAAACTATTCCAATAAACTATCTATTGGCGAGTTCATCAGGGTTGAAAATTTGTCAGTGAAACCAAAAAACAAGAATGATGGGGGAACTGCACCATACTCTCTTTACTTGGATGCAGCTGCATTTGTAATTAAGGCTGAACCTTTCCCAGTCAGCCTTAGCTTCTGTCCCGAAACCAGCATAAGAGCTTTCTTGGATGAAGCTCCTGCACTGCATGGAAGAGGAATACGGATGCCCCTGGCGGCAGTAGCCTTTGTCATCATTCATAGAGAGGATCCATTGTCTACTTGTGGTACTGGTCGATTAATTGGGGATCTCCTTGTGGCAGATGGTCCAACATCTTCAGACACAGCCATTGTAAGATTCTTCTTGTTTGTCTTTATCACAACATCAAAGTAATCATCTTGAACTTGTATTGATTGCTCTTATTTGATGTGAAGCTCTCTTTTGTTAATGAACGAAAGACAGAGCTACAGTCATTGTTAGAGGACCTTGAAACAAATGATGTTTGCATGTATGTTGCTCGAAATGTTGGCTCTTTCAAAGGTAGTTCAAACAAGCTATTTGTTGTGGACATGACCATCATCACACCTGCACAGAGCTCACGACTACGTGCAAAACTTACTTTTGTGTTTGAATCCCAAACCAAAGAACTTGGTTACGGAATTGAGGTTTGCCTATTGTCTTTTTTGTTTGACTCTTATTTTCATTATCGAGCCACATAGAATTAAGTTTCCAATGTTTCTATGCGTTGCTTTCACCGCTCATAGGTCACTGGGAGCCTTCGAATTGTGAACATCAACAGCATCCTCTTGGTGCAACAATGTGCTACATGCAACTCTTCAAAGATTCATTGTGCAGGGAGCACAGGCTATTGCACATCTTGTGCAAAAACTTGTAGAATCAACAAGGTACCACAGTTAGAGGCAAGAATCACAACAGCAGACAACGTAATCAATGCAAAGATTCTTGGTGACATTGTAGATACAATTCTCTGCTTTGACAAGCCCTTCAAAGACCTTTACTTGGAATCAGCAATCGACACACGAGATGCCCTTGCATCTACTATGAAAATAGGAAGCTTCAAAGTTAGTGTCTCAGGACATATCACATCTTTTAACGCTTTATGCTATCCTACAAACGCGTACAAACTTCTCTAAGTTTAAAGAAAGTTTAACACTTGCTATGTTTGACAATTTCAAAAATGAAAAAATTTGCAAGTCCTACACTCGAGCACTATTACAAAACATTGCCTCAACCTCTTCAAACAATTCAAGTAGTTTTATAGATTTATTGTAGACATGTAACACTTCAATGGGTCTAACGATGGAGATAGCAACTGTTTTTGCCTTCACTTTCCAAAGAAAATTCCTTGTAGTGTTTTGCAATGACCAAAACGAGTATCAACGTTCTTGTTTTGTTGGTAATGATGAACATAGTGTTACTGGAAACAATCTTGGAGTTATCTCATCAACACATGGTTTCATGTTTCTTCCAATACTTCCTCCAAACCAAGGCACGCGTAAGCGTCTCTCTTGGACTGACACAATGACACAACATCTCCTCGACATCATACTCAAACACCCACATGACAACTTTACCATTATTGCTAAAAAATTCATGGAAGCTCACCCTTCAACACCTTTCACATTGTCGTCAATTCTTTGTAAAGCAAAACGCTTAGTGAAAAACCTTCCGGAAGACATTCAAACACTTAGACGTAACCAAGCCACAACCATCCACAAAAACAAAAACAAAGCCATTTCCACCTTCATAAAAGCAATAAATGATAAGCCCACTACTCCATGCAAATCTTGTGGTCGCTTAATGTTTAGATCACAATTAACATGTATCAAAAGAAATATTTTACCAGGTCAACGAGCCATACCCCAAGAAGACACAAACCTAGAAAAGGTATTCACAAGTTGCAAAGAATCTGCTAAATCTGCCTTCTCTCTCTCTTTGTCAACACTCAACACAATGGGTTTTAATACACCTTTTCTATATGTTGCAGTTTTAAATAATGTAGAAGCACGCTTAGTATCCACACGTATTCCATTTGCTAAGATAAGAGAACTTACTTTCGATGGACAATATGGAATTCGCGAAAGCGTTGTGAATGTCCTTGCAAACATCTCTGAAACCCACAAAGTGCTGCCACGTTTTGTGCACGAAGAAGCGTCTATTTTAATTGGAATTAAGAGAAAATTAGAGTACAAGCATTGTTATTTAAGTAACATGGTTAGACCATTAGTAACTATGAGGGCTACACAAGATCTACTGACTACTTCTTTATACAAGCAAGAAAATGTTACTTTGAATAAGTTCTGGTTGGATCATTTGGCACAAAGTAAAAAAAAACTCAAATATGTCACTAGAAACTCCAATCAACCTAAACCTTGACGATGATGACGAGATTTACTCTGACGTTATGCTACATGGTATAGATACTCCTCAACAAGTTGTTGACTACAATGACAAAATTACATACGTTGCACCAAGTGAAGGAAACCATCCATTGGGATTATTTAATGACGAATTTTGTGAAGAGCTTAGCTTTCCAACCCTATTTTATGGCGAACCTAGAAGATATTACCAGTTTAAAACACATTACCAGACCATAGTAAAATGGGAACTTATGCATAAAGATAGGCGCTTTTCACTAAATATTGAAAACTTGTTTTTCAAAGCTGTTAAAATTATGACTCAAAAAGTATTGTCATCAATTTGGATTCGGTTACGCAAAGGAAAATTACAAGGTCTACCCTTACAAGCAAGTGATGTTCGTGAGGATACTAACATTGAACGCATCTTAGCTTCTCGAATTGGTTATAGAGATTTTGAAAGCTTGCGCTCCTCCCCAGACTACAAAGACAAACTTTAAAAAAATGCTTTTGCAATGATAAGACAATTAGGTCCTCCAACCTTCTTTGTCACAGTCTCAATAGCAAAGAGACGTTGGGATACGTTGCTCCACGCTTTACACGAAATAGTTCCACTACCTAAAGAAACCAACGAAACCAACAACTCTTACCAAAAACGCCTAATTCGCTCAGATCCAGTCACTATTGCACGATACTACCTTCATAGATTCAAAGCTCTTAAAAGACTGTTGAAACACGACAACTCAATTTTAGGAAATTTGTTGGATTACTTCTTTGTCACAGAGTTTCAAAGTAGGGGTAGTCAGCACGATCATGGGTTGATTTGGATAAAAGATGCACCAATACTTGAAAATGCTCCCGATGACACCATAATCACTTTCATTGATAAGTACCTTAGCACAAACAAAACACTTCTTTCTGAGAGCCTACGTGATGTACATACCCACAAACATCGAAAAACGTGTCAAAAAAAAGAAAGACGTGTCGTTTTGGCTTCCCTAGATTTCCAATGCCTTACACCATGATTCTTAGACCACTCGATTCTAACATGCAAAATAGTAAACTTCACAAACTAACACTTCGCGCTGTCAAAGAAAGCCTTCTTGAACTTCAACCTGAATGCACTGTTACATTTGACTCATGGTTAAAAAATCTATCAATATCCCTTGAATCATATATATACTCATTACACACAAACATAAGTGAACCTACAATTTTCCTGCAACATGAGCCATGTTTACACAAATAATTTCAACCCAACACTAGCTACACTATGGGATGCCAACACTGACATACAATTTATACTCAATGCACATGGTGCAGCTAGTTATTGTACTTCATACATGACTAAGTTTGACAACACTCTAATCCAAGCCATAAAGAGTGAACTAGATTTCTGTGTGCAAAACAATTCAAACACCATCGAACGTCTGCGAAGAGTTGGCAACGCAATTCTCAATACACAACAAGTAAGCGCCCAACAAGCTGTCTATATTGCACTCTCATTACCACTACATAGCAGTAAACGTGACTTCACTTTCATTAATACAAACACAGCAATTGAACGAACATTATTACTAAAACGAAAGGCCGTTCTCCAAACACTTGATCCAAATAGTACATCAATATTCTTTGACTCCATAATTGACAAGTACGCAAAACGACCTAGCACACTTGCAAATATTTCTCTTGCAGATTTTGCTTCATTATACAAGCAAATAGGCAACCAATATAGACCACTTAAGAAAGCCAAGATCATACGATATATACCGCTACAACATTGTCAAAAACCCAGATGCCTTCTATAGAGAGCAATGCCTTTTATTTCTTCATTGGATAATAGATGAGAACCAACATTTGCACAACTTAGGAACTTGGGAAAATGTATATTCAACGCACAAAGACCTCATTACTAACAATGAAGAAAAATACAACAAAGCAATTACAGTCTACAACACAACAAAGATCCATACCAATAGTACTTCAAATATTACCACATCTACCTCCTCTTGCAATCACAATCTCATCGATATTTCAACTGATTTAAATATGCATCCAAAAACACAAAAACCATTCTCTCTACCTGCAACTAAAACTCTCACAATGTCAAATGCAGATTACTATCTTGCAGTGAGCAAACTAAAGTCAGAGCAACGCCTAATCTTTGATGACATCATGCAAAGGAAAAGGGTAGAGCCAAACACTTCAGTTCGTTTGTTTCTCACAGGTGGCGCAGGCACAGGAAAAACATTTACACTATTACTACTAGTACAAGGATTGCTAAGATATTACAACTACCGCACCAACTCCTCACCTGAAACACCAAAAGTACTCTTAATGGCCTACACAGGAAAAGCTGCTTTTAACATTGGAGGCACAACCATCCACTCTGCATTACTTTTACTGTTGATCACTTCTACAAACATAAGCCTTCATCCGGATAAACTAAATGCACTCTCTATACTTTACCAAGATCTTAAACTAGTCGTGTTTGACGAGGTCTCCTTAATAGGAAACAACATCTTCAAACTAGCAGACTCACGACTCCGAGCAATTAAAAGAGTGCACAATAAACCTTTTGGGGGCTTGGATGTTATACTATGTGGTGACCTTTGCCAAGCAATTCCTGTCAAAGATAGTTCGATTTTTACTCGCAAACTAGACTTATTGGAAACAATATCACCTTCATATTGGCACACACACCCAAAATGTCATGAGCTTAAAACAACTATGCGGCAAGACGATCCAAACTTCATACAAATTCTAAATCGAATTAGAATAGGTACACAAACAAACTTAGACATAGACTACTTGAACAACTCGTACTTCAAATCTGTACCTACAAATGTATCTATCTCACATCTCTTTTACTCAAACAAAGACAAAGATAAACACAACAAAGAAGTATTTGAGAAAGCTCTTGGCCATCCAAAAACATTCCTTGCCATTGACAAACGACACAAGTCTTGCAATAAAACAATAGCTATACCCATTGACTCAAAGCTAACTGCGGGGCTTCACTTAGCACTACATCTGAAACCTGGCATTATAGTTGAGTTGTGTGCTGGCAACATAGACATTCTTGATGGTTTAGTCAATGGAGCTGATGAAATTTACAAAGCCCATACACTAACATCCCAAGGTCCTCTCTTATGGATAGAGTTTGGAAATCCTAAAATAGGTCAACGAAAACGATATGAACATAGTACCTTGTTCACCATATCAACACCAAAACATTGGACACCAATTGAAATGATCTCACATGAGTTCCAAATAGGGAAAAACTCTCTGAATTCTATCACAAGAACTCAATTTCCAATTCAGCCAGCAGCTGCACGTACAATCCATAGAGCACAAGGCCTTACATTGCACACACTTGCATTTAACCCTCAAAACATCAGAGCACATGGCCTAACATACACTGCCCTCTCACGTGTTAAGGACCCAAACAACCTATACTTGCTAGAAAAAATAAAATCACAACATATTCAAGTAGACCAGCATGTGTTAAAGGAAATAAATAGACTACAAACACAAGCACAATGGATCCCATTACAACTGAACCTCTTTGCCTTTGCATTAGACCATTTTGTAATCCAATCACTTAACGTAAACAACTTTAATACTCACTATAAACAACTTTTAAATGACCAAATTTTTACATCTTCCCATGTCATTTGTCTACAAGAAACAAGGTTAAAATCAACTAACTCCACATTATTTCACAATTTTGAACATATACAATCATCAGGATTGGTTGGGGTATCTATCTTCTATAGGAGCATAGTTCACCTTTTATCGAGTGAAGTAATTATTACCAACAATGTCGAAGTAGTTATTGCAACACTACAAATAAAAGCACAAACATTCACGATAGCTTCATTGTACCGAAAACCAAACACACCATTTAAAAGCTTCTTAAAAATCTTTCAAACATAATTACAAAACAAAAAATCACACATCCTTTATTGTTCTTTTGTGACTTCAACATCGACGCATCTTCATATAATAAACAATATAATCACCTATCTTCATTCTTGCAACAAAATAACTTCACCCAACACATCACACAAAACACAACTATCTATGGCTCCAAATTAGACCACATTTGGACATCACCAACTTTGCAAGGAATGATCACAGGAACAAACTTCTGCTATTGGAGTGATCACTCAACAACCTATGCCTTACTGCCTCTATCTATCACATAAACTCCCACTCAACAACCTATGCCTTACTGCCTCTATCTATCACATAAACTCCCACTCAACAACCTATGCCTTACTGCCTCTATCTATCTTCATTCTTGCAGGCCCTCGTGAATCCTCACCTTGTTAAAAGTTGAGGTGCAGCTTCCAATACAGCGTGAGGATGAATTGCCGCCAAGGTTCACCGAATTTCGAGGCTAAAAGCTTGATGAGATTCTGCATAGTAAATTGGAAAGCAGAAACAAAATCACGAATCACGATCAACCATTGTGCTCTCTCTCTCTCTCTCTCTCTCTCTCTCTCTCTCTCTCTCTCTCAACGAAGGGCATACTGCAGAGGAGCAGTAGGTGCTGGCAGCAGTCCACTATGTCTCGACAAAGACCCCGCGCTGCTTGGCTGGTGATCTGCCCTCGTCGGGGCATTGAAGGGGGCTTCCGTGAGAAAGCCATCTTCTTCTTGGAGCCTATGGAAGCTAGGTGCTCAGTTGCTGCGGGAGTTGCCATGGCAGAGAGAGAGAGAGAGAGAGAGAGAGAGAGAGAGAGAGAGAGAGAGAGAGAGAGAGAGAGAGAGAATGTGTGCACATGTGTGTGAGAGAGAGAGAGAGTGAGAGAGAGAATGTGTGTGTGTGTGAGAGAGAGAGTGAGAGAGGAAGAAGAAGAAGATGTCGTAGGAAGCTATTGGCGAGAAGCCTAATAGGACTCGTCGTTTTTTTTTTTGGCTCTTGATTTCGAACACGTTTTGTCCTAAGCGCATTTATACACTAATGGGCACCGCTTCACGTTCAATTTGGGGTGGGCGGGTGAGCTTTACACACCTGCCTGCCCAACCTCAAGTAACAATAAGGAATGCTCAAGGAAGACTTAAAAGTGAAATGGCTTAAAATCGCTCATAATATGAAAATGCATTGTCTCTCGGGATAGTTTCCTACGACGTTAAAACTCTCTCTCTATATATATATATACAACATGCTGATGTTCTAAAGAGATTATCCTCCTTTACGACCTTCGAACTTACATATTCGACTTGCTAATTATTCATTTTCGCTTTCTTTCCGAATTATAACATTCAAAATTCAAGCCTAATAAGAGGTCCATTGGGAGTTTTATTTGTGACTCTCTATTACTGTTTCCTCGCTTAGACCTCTTAGGGTCATCTAGAGCACTGCTCACATACCCCAACTTGTAGTGCTAATTTCCCATTTGAAAATGAAGACTCTCCCAACTATAATTTCACTTCACTTTGATTTACAAGGTCAAAATTTAAGCATTTTAGTTACAACTCCCAGTGTAAACACCCTAGATTTTGGCATAAATCAGAATAGTTTCCCCTAAAAAATCATTGAAAAGAAAGTATTTTTTTTAATAGGAGTAAACCAATGATGTAGGGTCTTTTGGTTTGCTTATAGAATAGTCAATGTACAACATTGATGGCTCTTGTCTAAATAGTACCTAGCGGATCTTCCTAATGTGCATTGCTTCATATATTTTGCTATAAATCTACTACCTACTTCTACAAGCAAGAATTTTGTTCCTACAACAAAGTGCGCCACAAGATTTTTGTTTCAAGATCTAGAGACCCTAATGATGGGTACCTGTTTTCATGATCTTTTCTACGAGATGCCAAGTTCACATATGACTAAGGTAGTCTATATTGCTCAAATCTTTAGGTAATTTTGGCGATAAAGTTTGCCAACTGTGTATAAGCTAGTAAGACACACTGCACCAATTTGTTCAAGTGTTTCTTGTCTACTGCATGCTAGTGCTATGGGACAATGTTTGTTTTACAGTCAAGTGGTACATCAAGGATACTCCACATCTACAAGGATGTGCAAGTATGATGGATACTACTCATTTTTATTTAAACTTTTAGGAGTTAGATTGCAGTTTGTTTTTGCTAGTACTTCTGCAAGGTGGTATGGTATATGAATATAAAAGCTTCATAAGTGTTTAATCCATGAATAACTTTCACTTCATGAGGACACTATGAATATGCAATAGTGATACTAACGTATTACTATGCAACCATATGGACAAAGATGTTTAAGCAGAGGAAGGTTAGTTCAAATATTGCGTAGGCAAGACTGAGCACAATACCACCCTTAGAGGAAGGTTGGCTCAAATATTGTGTGGGCAAGACTGAGCACAATATCACCCTTAGAGTGTGGAGTCAAGAAGTTTTAGGTCACGTTCATTTCAGTTGCAACACTCCACACCAAGCTCTTTTTCTTTACAAGATAGCAACCTAGTTTTGGAAATTACTCTCTACATTTGGAATTTATTCCATATGTGGAGAGTAAATGTATCCATGGACTTCAACATAGGGTATCAACAAAATTTCGTGTGTCACAAGAAAGTCCAAATGCTAATCAATCGCTTGACTGATCCGCATTAGTATGTAAGCATTCTAGTTTCTGGAATGAATTGCTTTAAGGGTACGAGCAATAAGATTTGCTACTTTAGAGCACCACGTTGATTAGTTGTATATTAAGATTTATTCAATGATCCTTCTTAGACAAAGAGACATCTCTTGGAAGTATTTTGATTGCAATCATACAATTTTCCTATGTTTAGTCTTCGCTCTAAGTAGATAGTTCCTCCTATGAGGACAGGATTTAGTATTTCTCAAGTGGACCAGTAGATGTGATGTAGATTTAGATTGGGAAAACATCAATATTCTAAAAGAAATTTTTAATAGATATTTTCGAGGATGAAAACTCTCCTTCAAGAGGGGAGTAATGTCAACACAAGTGTAAGACGCCCTGTAGGTGGAACATGGTCCTGAGGTAAGGCCAACTATAGCATGCCATGTTTAGGAATCTCCTAGAGATAGATAGGGGTAGCTATATAAGGACGTGGCTGGGTGGAGAGAAGCATATTCTAGTCCCCTTTTCTCCACAACGTACACGACTCACATGCCAATTTTACTTATACCCTTGCTACTAGCTAGCGAGAAGAGAGAGTTTCAACTTTACTCCAAATGCTAAGCTGGACTAGATATTCTATCTTTCCTCCAAGTACTTGGCTGGAATAGAAAAGCTTTTGCAAGAGGAATGGCAAGACCATGTCTGTTGCTTAAGATGGTCGAGAACCAATTTTTATAGGCGTGATGAATAAGTCATGGGAAGATGTAGTGCTAGTTATGGCTTGTAAGACTTGAATATTTGCATCTAAATCAAAAGACATTCGAGACTCGAAAAGGAGGGGGGGATTGTATTATTTGCTCACTTGTCCAATTCACAACAATGAGATGTCTAGCCCTCCTCTCTCGAATAGAGTACTACACAACGGACCATCAAAACTCCCTCGCTTTTAGACCACTTGTAAAATCCTATCAGTACTGGCCATATGCCAATGAGAAATAGATAGATAAGTTCTATATATGTTGTGTGGACACATATTAGGAAGCGCATTAGCAAGGCATTTAAAACAATTGAAAGTATCAATCCCTAGGAACCGTCTTCCATTCTGAATAAAACCTTTGCATGAATAATCCTGTGAAAAGATAATGATGACAATTAAATGAGAGCTTCCATAGTTCATCGTCTTTACAAGTCAAAGGGGAGGGCATTAGCCTAGGAAAGAAAAGGCATATTTAAGTCATAATGGATGGAGCAATTATGGAACTCAAACCTCGTTTTGGAAGGCTTCCATGGCACACGAGCTTTAATACGTACTGGGGCATCAAAAGAAGTAATGCTAAGCTCATGAGGGGTAGGACAGAAGGAAGGGAGTCATTACGCGGATAGCTTATGGCAATAGTTGGAGCCAAACCAGGCCTAATAGGCAATGGGGGGTTGACGATCCTTGTAAAGCTACTCTTGGCTGTATGCAAGAAGGAGCTTATGTCTCATGCTGGAGGCCAATCCTCTCCATGGCCAGTGTAGCCTTGACGCCTATTGGCAGTTGAAGAAAGTCTGTCTCTCAGAGCGCGTGTCCACGGCTACGAGCGCTTCAGCACAATACCACCCAGCACATGAATACTGCAACGTCTACTTATATATACATTGGCTTCCTTGCAGCTCCCGCGCTACGGCGCTACCTCAAATTGACGCAGTCTCTCTCTCTCTCTCTCTCTCTCTCTCTCTCTCTCTCACACACACACACACACACACAGATTCAAGCTCTTTCTTGACTAACGGAGAGATCTGCTTGCACCAACCTTTCATTTTCTCTTGTTCCTTAGAGTCTTCATTCCGCGTGCGTATAGCAGAAGCGTAACCAAGCAGACTCCAGCGAAAGCACACAACCCCCCTTCGAGGCCTGCTGTCTAGCTGGCAGTGGCCTAATTAATATATACATTATTGACTTCGACGTATGAACAACTTTCCTCACGTCCAATGTAGCAGCGAGGTTGCACACGTCTTTGAAAGCTTGCCCACATGAGGAGTTTATTCATTTTAACCCTACAAAATGTTGCTTTGATGTGTTTGATTTGAATTTCATGTTTTGTTATTTCGCCTTTCATTTCCAAGCATGGCATGGCTCGACCTTTCTTGCATTCTCTCTATATCTATATCTATATGTTATATTAAAAAGACAGGGTCGTATCCTTGCAGCCAGGAGATGGCCCTCTGTCTTGCTAGCCTACATGGCAACAACTTGGAGAAGTGTATAGCAGCCACTCGCCAGCGTGGAGTACCCAGTGCAGCATGTGGACGTGTCCTTCATTTGTGGGTACTAGCAAAAAGTGACTCACCTGAACTACGACACGGTTATTTAATCTCCAACCACCCCGTATGCTCTTTCTACCCTGCTCCTCCCATGCCTATAGTTGCACCTACGCCTTCAGACACCTCCCTTTCTCTGCAAACGTCGCGAGCAGTGGCGGTGCTACTCAACCAAGTCGACAACTACTTCTCCCAATGTTTGATGATGTAGCTCCTATTACATCCTCTCTCTCTCTCTCTCTCTCTCTCTCTCTCTCTCTCTCTCTCTCTCTCTCTCTCTCTCGTTTGCTGTGGAGAAAAGAGCTTTTTTGTACCTTTAGCCTGTGTGATTGCATTGTTGTGACCACGTCCAATGTGGGAGAGAATGGGTGCCCCAATGTGACAAGGGCCTTAGTCAACAAGACCTTAAGAGGGTATTCATCGATGTTTGATCCCATGATGTGAAGTAAGTATCGATTATTGAAATTTTTTATATTATTTAATTAGTACAAGATCTGTTTCATTACTTCCTTTTCATTTTATTGTATAAATGGGGCATCATTAGTAGCTTGCTCATGAGCAAAATCAAAGTTATCAACATTAATTTCACTCTCTTTACTATTGTCAGCCATTCTAACAACTTTTAGGTGTAAACTTTTTAGGTGTACTTTGGCACTTCAAGCCCTAGTTGCTACTCCTCTTTACCCCTTTAGAAAAAGCACTCAAGCTACTGTACCCGCAACTCGAATACCATTAATTGCAAGGAATAGAAGAGAGGGTCTTTCAACACCAAAACAGCACCGGCTCCTGTCAAGCTTCTAATAGCTCAATAGTGGTTAAGCCGTAGGCAAGCCCCGTAGGACTCCACTATTAAGACCATAGCTCTCGACGGTGATGCCCCGTTAACTGCACAAAGGCAGGTGCACTGCAAGGCTGAAAAATCCCTATTCGCTGCCATTTATGATTATTTTACTAGAGATTGGTGTGACTGGATGTCCTTGCCATGTGTATGCTTGCAACAACATTCTATTGGTATCCTCTACTGGCAGGAGGAAGCTCAATATTCTGTCCCTAGGGAGCATGCAACAACAAAGCACAGAAGATGATAGCTATGTGCACAAGGCAGCTTAATCGTTGCAGTGATTTCATGTACTTATAGTGGTAGACCATAGCCAATACTCTGGTTGATTGTTGTCCCATCACATACCCCTCCTATCCTTTCTATAAAAGTGTCCATAGCTAATTTACAAAGTGCAGTGGGGAAGAAGGAGCCTTGTAGCATCTTGCTTATATGCATGAGTAGCTGCAATGAACTTTCACAAGCGTGCACTTTTTCTTCTTGCACCTCCACATGAATCTACAAACCAAATAGAAGAGAAGCATGGTAAGTACATAGGATAGTTGTGCACATATTCCAAACATATGGTGCAAGCACAAAAGTCACGAACACTTACACGATGACAAGTTACATCAATTTTAGCATCATTAGGGGATTCCTCGCTGTAAGGAAACCCCAAAACATCCAATGTCTTTTTAAGTGTCTCTATCTTCACTTTGAGCTCTATTTCCCTCTTTACATCCACATTGTGACTGTGTAATAAACTTTGTAGTTCACTTTCAACATCATGAAGCTTTTGTCTCACATAGAAACCACAATTGGGCTAACCTAGCATTGCTTAATTTCAAAACCCTTGCAGCTTTGAGCTCCCATCTTGCGTTGACAAGATGTTGTTTAGCATCCTGTAGTTGTTTTGTGAGATGATCACTGACAATCTTAATGTCTTGAAAATACTCAAGGCCAAAATATGATAGGCTTTCTGCCCCTTGATGATTGTTGTGATGAGAGAGGGGTGTCACCTTGGTATCTTTGGAAACATTCGTGGCTACTCGGTCCGACTAGCCCTCCATTTCCACAGACCTCTGGAGTTATGCATCCTCCACTTTTCGACATGGGACTCGTAGTATCCTTTTTCTCAAAGGTCCTGCAAATACTGTACAACAAACTAAGCCCAGTTTAAGTGCATGGCTAAACTGCAATGCAATTGCCACCTGACTGAATTCTTTTACATGGAACTTGTTGTATCCTTTTTCTCCATGTTGCTTGGGGCCTTCTGGTACACCTTGTAGTGTAGCTGCATCACCTGGTCATATATATTGCTATGTATATAACGTGTATTTTTTCTTGGACACTGTCATCTATTCCCATGAGCATAAGATATTGAGTTTTGCTCAATAGTCAAGGCATTGGTTTTTCTTGTCTATTTTACCATTTTCTTGCTTGTTTCATTTGATATCTTCTTTTTCTACTCAATTTATGATTTGGAAAATCATAGAAGATTGCCTTGTTTTGTTTTGGTTTATTCTTGTTTTTTGAGATACTCGATAGCTCATCTTTGGCGTTCTTCCCTAATTTGTCACTTCGCTAATCATGATATTCCTCATAGTCATCATCACTAGGGTCTTGAATGGAAACCTCGTCTACTATTTGTTTACAATCAATCTTTTGATCAATTCTCATTGTCTTGGTCTCCACTTTTGGTTCCAAGATAACACTCACCATCTGGAAGGGCATTATGTCAAAACTGTTTTCATTGCAAAATTTCGTGGGTGTTAACTCATTCATGCACACATCTAAAGTCACTAGTATTTGATCCCATACAAAGGGCTCAAAGAAATCCTTTGGAAATGGATCTCACATGTAGATTTTATCCTCAATCGATTGCTCTAGGATACAATATTCTTTTCTCAAGCTTCCACATTCAGATTCTCCGCACATCCAAATGTGTGTTTGTTTTGTCAACCAAGCAAATAATTGCATTTTGGATTCCATATTTATGTCAAAGCCTTCCAGTGGGGTTTGATTTGTGTCTATAATTATGGTCCTTTGTGCGTCATGACCCTTGTTGTTATGCATTTATGCCTCAAGTAGAGGTGGTCATAGCCCCAATCTTGAACCATTTTGAGTTGACGCATGAATGGTCGTCCCAAAATAATCTCAAAGTTGTTGTTTTTTCCAAAATATACTATGGAAAACATATGCTCATACTCAAATCCACAAGAGGATATGATTATCTATTCTAGCATACCCAAAGGTCTCTCTACAAATTTTTTTTCCAGTTGCAATTTCATACATGTCTTTTTGAGAGCTGGTCTTCCCTACTCCTAGATTTCCTTGGTAGTGATGGCTACTCCTACCCCAGTATCAAGTGTGGCTATCAGCTTCACTCCTTTGTGCTCTAGTGGTAAGGTGGTGTTTGCTTCTTTCACTTCAAAATAATCACCCACCTTGTTCACTGGTATAGTCATTGCTTTTGGTTTCTCAGGTTAAGTTTTATCCATATTTTCATTGGCAGGAGCATCTTGCAGGGGGATTTTCAATCCCATCTTTTCTAAATTTTTGCCCATTTGACCCCATAAGTGTGGTCTAATCTTCAAGAGTTCTACAAGATTAATGGTGCATCTTATAGGAAAAGACATCAATTCATGCAGTCTCTTTTTGTCCGTCATGTGTGCAACTGGACTCCATTGAGATAGTACAACCCTCACCTCTGCTTTTGTCTCATGTTCCCCTACAAAAGAAGATAAAGTCCTTGTTGTTCCAGGTTTAATCTCCACGAATACTTTTGTCCCTACATCTCCATATAATGATTGTATATCCCCAAGATAAATCTCATGGTCAATATTAATTTTTGGGATTGTTGCTGACTGTAGCATGGTAACCCCATCTTTTTGGTTTTTTATCATTTCCCATAAGGATTGTAGGCATGGATTGTCCACTTTAGGAATTGGTTGTATGTTCTGAGACTTGGCCTCAATTATTGTGTTTGCAACCACCCTTGTATCCAATGACATTTCATTCCCTGGTTTAGTTGATTCACACATTTTGTTTTCTTTGTGTATGCTTTGTTCCTCCTTTTTAGGTATCGGAACTGTTTGTTTATGAATGTTCAATATATCTGGCTGCATTAGAGCTATGAGCCATCTGTACATTTCCAACTATTTTGTTTCAACTTTTGGATTTGAGTATGTCAACCATCTTTGTTCTAATATTTGGTTGCTTTTCAATCTTGCCTCGTAGGCTTGCATCATGGAATCTAGGTGCTCAGTCACTTTTTCTACTACGATTGAACCACCCATTATAGTTTTTAACAATTTGGCTCCCTTGACTTTTCCTTTGTTCTCTTGTTTGCACTTGAGTTGTTCCCTCGTTTGCTTTAATATTGTCTCTAAGGACATTTTTTCCCTCAACCTTTTTGCTTTCATTTTATCCCTTTTTTTTTCTAGAATTTGAATTGAGTCCTTACTATCAAGCTTTCAAAGTCGGTTTGTTCTAGAAATTTTAGTTCATCTTTTACTCGTGTGTTTTTTGTTGCTTCCTAAGCTTGAGCTCTAGTCACCACATTGATATAAATTGTCCATTCTTACTCAAATCTACTAGAATAAGGTAAAGCTCCAATGACATTCACGATTGATTTTCCCTTATTCTCTAGGTTCTTTGCACAATGTTGAATCAAGTGCTCTTTTCCACAACCCTCACAAAATCCAAATGTTTTCGTTCTCTCACCCTTGTTTGGACAAAGTCGTGCCCAATGGTTACCAATACATTCATAGCATGGACCTTTTGTTTGGGCATCTAGTGGTGCTCCCATTGGTTATCCTGTCCTAGGAGGATACCTTCTAGGTTTGCAATTTTTGTTTTCTATAAATATGTCATTGAGCATGTTTTTATCCATCATGTATTGGTTCCTTACTGGATGAGCCACTTATGAAGGTTTTGTAGCCTCATCTGAGCTTACCCAAAAAGGACAGTCCTCAGCGGTCTATGCTACTCCGTTAACCTACTCCTCAGTGGTATATGCTATTCCTTCAGGCACTCTCCCATAAGTTTCTATTGGCTCTAATTCATAATAAACTACTGGTGGAAACATTTCCTAACTCATAAGTGGTTTTACCAGCTATGTGTAACAAACAATGGCTC
Source organism: Adiantum capillus-veneris (assembly GCF_014529385.1). Lineage (NCBI taxonomy): Eukaryota > Viridiplantae > Streptophyta > Polypodiopsida > Polypodiales > Pteridaceae > Adiantum > Adiantum capillus-veneris. Next base: position 99,479,936 of record NC_140960.1, on the reverse strand, counting down.
AATTTTCTTGAGGTAAAGGAGGTTGTTGGCCCAACATAGGTTGTAGTTTGTCTCCCCATTGTGGCGCATTGTTGGGTCCTTTCTAGTACCTCGGATGTGGTGGCAATTGTTGAACCATTGGAGGTCTGTATGGACTTTCCCTCACATAATGCTAATTGTGAAAGAACTCATTACTTTGTTAGCATAGGAGGCATTTTCCTATCCCTGGATGGGCTCTCGTTAACCCACGTGGCTTTTTTTTAAAAAAAAACCAGCGATGAAAAGCTCTTAAAAAACTACGTTGTCAAAAGCTACCAGGTGAGCAATGAGATCTTCTCCACAAGCAGTTTGCAGGTTCCTAGAAGCAGCCACAAATAGTTTGCAGGTTGCCAAAAACAGCTCTGAGCTTTGTCTACAAGTTTGTCTCTGGTGTTCTTGTTTTTTTTTCTCTCGCTGTGCCTTTTAAAAAAACACATGCACTGCTTGGTCTCTCTCTCTCTCTCTCTCTCTCTCTCTCTCTCTCTCTCTCTCTCTCTCTCTCTCTCCCTCTCCCCCCCCCCCCCCCCCCCCCCCCCCAAACAGGACATGGGCTAGAAGAACTGGTCACTGAGCTTCACAATAGTATAGATGCATATTCAAAGAGCACAATGTTGAGAAGTTCTAGATAGGCGCCTTATCTGGGATGTTGAATTTTTCTATGCAGTGATTGCAATAATGAATGGTAGTGGCAAGAAAGCACTCTTGTGTAGGCCTATCTGTTCCATTGAAAAGAATCACGTATTTAGTATCCACAGTAAATCCACAGATAGCCGTTTTTCGGCTCTCCGTAACTGCCATAGTGAGTTAACCCACCCTACATAAATCATCCAAACACTGTGGCTATCCCTACCATTTCACTGTATATAGGTGTGAGTTAGGGGACTTTTCCCATATCTTCTTAAAAACCCTCAATTAGCTAGTCACTGGGCTAGTTGAGCCAAAAAAATAAAAAAAATAAAAAAATTTAGAAGTATATTATGACCCATTTGTGTGTAAATATTTCATTGTATATAGGGCTAGCTAAAAGGATTTTTCATAATTATTTTGGTATTTATTTATATATTTCTACCTATGGTGTGTTATTTATGCTATGAACATTGACTCACCATTACCATATTTTTTCTTACTATTTTGTATACTTTTTATTCCATATAAAAATAATTTCATGCAAGCTTCTCTTATTTTTGGTGTATCCCAGCAAAAATCCAAAAAAACTAGTTCTATATTTTTTTCACTATTGTGATTTTTTCCTTCCTACATCTATTCTCTATTACTCTCATAAATTAGACCACCAAAAATATTCATCTTTTTATGGTAGACTTATAATGAGAGAGATTTATTTTGATCCCTTTATATTTTTTCCACCTATATTATTTATATTTGACATGTACATATTTTTTTAGACCCCTCAATATTTGATTTTCTTAGTTGTACTATTCACTTATATCATGATCTCAACAATATCTTCAATTATAGACCTACCAAATAAAGTCAAGGGTACGTGGAATGCATGCATGCACCATGGGGGCTTCACTCTTGGAGGTATTCAAAAGAATCATCCAAAGAAGGACCTCACAAGGACTTTGTGCAGTGGAAGAAAACTGTCGGTTTTGCTGAATTTTTAAAGATCACATACTCTACAAATTTGAAAAGGTAATACAAACAAAAGTTGTAGCTCGTGAGCTGATCTTTTACCTCAATTTTTTTCATATTTTTTTGAGCTACGAGCTATGAGCTATCATTTTATTGGTGGAGCCCAGTTTGCCCATGCTATGCAGCCACACTCCCTCTTCCACTTTATCATTTTCCTCTTTCACACACACTTATCCACTCATCATCCCCACCTCTCTCACCACTCCTCTCTGCACCCTACTCACCTTCTTCTCAACCTTGCAGAATAAGAGAAACCATGGTGAACTCATGTCTCCTACACACACTTCCATTCCAAAATTGACCACCTAGTCTCATTTTTCCTCATCCATATTACCCATATCTATCAAAAAAACCACAAAATTCAGCCTCTTCTCTTGAAAGACAACATCATGGTGATTGATTACTCATGTTCACTTACCTTGGCTTCCAAGGAAGGTCAAGAGTGGAGAAAAAATGTACCGTCAAAGCTAGTGGACAGTCAACAAGCGTCAAAATTGACCCTAATCAAGACACTTGGAGCATCAACATTGTAAGAAATCCATATTTTCTTACCTATTAAGAGTTTTTTCTTCCTTATGTGTATCCTAATTGGATACTCCCATTGTAAATATCCAATTCCATTTGTAAATTAAAAAAAATACTAACTCTACTAATTTACTAACACTAACCTACTATGAAAAGTCCTATCACCTCCACTTCTCTCCTCTCTCTCTTCTTCATCTATCCCCACCAACTTCTTGATAATTCCAAGAAAAAGAAATTAGATAAGTGCTGAAAATCTAACCCAACCATGGTTAGAGGAGTAACCCTAGCCCTCAAAATTGCTATAAAAGGAGGGTGTAGTTAGCACAAAAAAGGGGGAGCCATAAGCAAGAGCACTATGCTATAGCTTGAGAAGCCAAGCTCAACCTCTCTAGAAGAATCTCTTGAGTGGAAGCTCATTGTCTTATGCATATGCATGTGTTGTATTAGGGGTGATTAGCAAGGGAGCTCTATGACATTGTAAGAGAGAGTGATCATTCAATTGAGAGTAGGAAATCTATCATTTCTCCTACTAGTGTAAGCCTAACATTTGCTGAATCAAGGAGGGTGGATTTGGACTAAGCTTGGATACTTTGTCTCTCTTCCAACGTGAAGTAATGGACAACAATGATGTGTAAGTGTCTTGGTGTTTTCTTTAAGTTCTTGATAGCTTGTCTCTGGGTGTTGTCATCTATTTAGCCATAAATCCCACATACTGTAAGAGGGCGACAGGGTGGAGAGGACTCCCCTGGCCTTAAGACAGTGATTGGGGTGGCTTTTCTTGTGATGTGTTGTGGTGTAATTTACTCAAGCTATGTTGAACAAATACTAATCTCACTTTCATTGGTCATGACAGATTTGTAAGAAGGTATTAGTGCAACAAGCATCCCCCTTCTCTCTTTTTCTTACATATGTAATTGTGTTTGCTTGATCACTGTTGAACATTTCAAAGCAGCCCGAGCACTATCTCTCTCTCTCTCTCTCTCTCTCTCTCTCTCTCTCTCTCTCTCTCTCTCTCTCTATCTATCTTTACGCGTCCTAGTTCGCATCCAAAACTAGGTGGTGCCCCAAATTTGTGTAGGGTTAGGTTGCAGGTTTGTGTGTGTGTTTGCTGTTTTTTCCAACCCCAACCCAACCCCAACCCAATTGAGCAGCACGGTGTCAAGAAATTTGCGGTCTTGCCAGGAAAGCACCGGGCTTATGGCTGTGAGAGTTTGTGAGAGAACTCAACAAAAACTATATGAAGGAGTTAAACCATAGATGCCATGAAGGCTAGGGTTTGGAAAGAAGTTCAACCAAAGAAGACTCACTCTTTCTCTCTTGCATTCACACACACAAAGGAAGAACGCAAAAGAGAATGTCAAAACAATACGAAGATGAAAACATCAAGGCTATGGTCATAGCGTATCATGGGTAATATGAAAGGGTTAATGGATGAGTTAATGGCATTCAATCTTGGCTGACCAAATAGGCTACGAATTGTTCTTGGGAATTGTAGTTTTGTGCTTACCATAATATATATATTTTGTCTAGTGATTGGGATTAATTGTGTGTACAAATCCTCTTGGTTCATAGCAAGATAACTACGCTTACATCAAAAGAAAAATTATAGTCTATGAGAGGTAGTATGATGGGATCCGGTGATAGAAGTATTTCATTGAGCCTTTCAAGGCCAAAGAGAAACACTATACGTTAATTCTAATAGATTGTACAGAGTGGAAGCGATAGAAATGATCATCATGTGGGTTATTCATCTAAGATAGTATGTGAGAAATGTAGATATGAGAGAAGTGAAGAGATGAGAAGTTTCCCTCCCAAGCCCTATTCTTGCCCGTAGGCAATAAGGATACTGCGGGGAGAGATGTACCTGTAGAAAAGAGAACCTAGAATTTGCAGAGAGGATGAATTACTAAGAATGAGAGAGATAGGTTTGCTTTAGGAGATGAGATTAGATACATATATATATGTTGGATTAGAGATGAAAAAGAAAACAACAACAAATCAAGAAAACATAAATGTAGAACACATCTTACTTGACAAACCCTTTGGCACCATTATTGATGGAGAGAGAAGAAGAGTGGATAATTCCACTTTGATTGATACACCAAGTGCAAGACCTTCTTTGATTAGAGTTGATCTTCCAAGGTTAGCTTGTTGCAAGAATGGCTAGTCTCTCTCTAGGAGAAAGTGTAGGCTTGGGCTTATGCTAATGGCTAAGTACAATTAGGCATTACTACTCACTCCCTCAAGAATTCCTCTCATCAATGGCTTGAATGCTTGTCTCCTTCCAAGGAAGAAGAGGTCCCCTTTTATAGGTGAAGGGAACCCACAAGGGTTTACACAAGAAGAGAGGAGCCAGTGTGAACAGGAATTGGAAAAGTTGGAAATGAGCTGTCCCTGCATGATGTGGGCAGACTGGGGTCCAGTATTTTAATCATATCTCCTCAACCGTAGCTCCAAATAAAAAAGTAAAAATATGGGCAGAAACTTCAGCTCATTGGCTACGATTTTTATTTTAAAATCATTCTCCAATTCGGATTGGAACCTTGTGTAAAAAATTCATCAAAATAGGGTCCATTTATGGCAGCAAAAGTCTTCATGTGGTCTCCTTAGCCTTGACTTTCATTCAATTCCCAAGGACACCTCATGCCATATGAAAGCATGACATTTCTCCTTGACAAAGTTTTGTAACCATGCTTGCAATAATGCATTAAAATGAGTGTATCTTTGAAATCATGCCACCTAGTGTCCCACTAGGATTTGGTTCCATCCTAGTAGCTATTTAAAAAGAAATATAAGAAAAATATGAAAAATACATAGAATATATATATATTGGAGTTTACCCTAGATATAGGATCTAGCTAGGGTGTGAGATGATAATGAAATAGTAGAAATAAAGAATCAATGCTTTTTGCCCCAAGTTAAAGAGGCGGAGCTATTGACACTTTTCCCATAGTATTTTTTGATGGTAAAGTAAGAATACATTACCCTTGAGATAAATAATAAGATGAGATAGAAAGCTTATTTTTATACTTACATATGCATATGTACATTATAGGAAATATAATTATGTATCTAAAAAGTTACAAGATCACTCTTGTAGCATGTGTTCCCACTATGTACATGTCACAGCACGACATCCACCCCCTCTAAACCTGCACATCCTCCGGTATGTGCCAAATTATTTCTTTGTAAGATTAGCTCTCTTGTACATCTTCCTTGCTTTCATCTTCACTGGATGATTCCAGAGCTTCATTTTCACTTTGATCTTCACCTGTGTTTTGCTCTTCTTCCTCATCAGCATTTTCTGGATCATTGTCTCCTCTTCTCTTAAACATTTTGATCCTTTTTCCTGCAATGGGAATCTTTACTTCTGTGCCATCTAGTTCAGACAAGCTGTAAGTAGCATTTTTATGTACATGTTTTACAACATATGGTCCAAACCATCTTTTTGATAACTTACGCATGACTGTGTGTTGGTTATCAAGGCTACTATCATACACTAAAACCCAGTCACCTTTGTCAATTGCTTTGCTCCTGAGCCGATGTCGCTTATCAAAGTAGTCCTTGTTTTTCAATCTTGCATTTTTGAGTCGTTCTTTTGCAGCCTCAATGTCTCCAGGTCTTCTCTCTAGTTGCCTTATGCGCAATGCAAGGAGATCTTCCCTACTAAGCCCCTCTTGCCAAGGTAGTACATACCATGTGGGAATTGTATCCTCAATCGGCATCACTGGCTTTTGACCATACATTAGCTCCGCAGACATGTAGCCAGTTACTGAGCTATGTGTTGTACGATCAGCCCATAAAGCATATGGTAACAGTTTTGGCCACTCACCAACTCTTCCTTCGCAAGCCTTGGCCAAAGCTTTGATGATAGGAGGATGCCCTCTTTCACTCTTTCCATTGCCTTCAGGGTTGTAAGCTGTAGTAAGAGAGAGCTTGATCCCTAATCTAGAAAAGAACTCCCTTGCTTCTTCGGCATCCAGTTCACCTCTGTCTGCAGTGATCTTTCCCACACAACCATAACGGCAAATCACCTCATCAAGAAGGAATTTGCACACAGCTTCTGTGGTTTTAGCTCTTAATGCTCTTCCTTCAACCTGATTAGTTAGGTCCTCTCGTGCAAGAACCAAGTACCTCATCTGCCAGAGTCCTAAAGGCATTGTGACTAGATCCACAACCCATTTATAGTGCATGGCTAGTGGATATGTAGGGTGCAATCCATCACGATGTCGAACATTTGAATACATTTGACAAGTTACACATGACTCTACAAACTGAGATACATCTTTATACATACCCTTCCACCAGTATTTTTCTTTCAACTTGGAGAAGGTTGCCCACACACCCCTGTGTCCAGCCCATAGACTCTCATGAAACTCTTGCATGAGCTTTACTTGAGTCTCTTTTTTACATATAACCCGTTGTGGTGTAGCACCCTTTTGCTTAGGATGCTTCCACAAGTAACCATCCCTTAAAAAGTACCCATATGCTTTCCTGCGTATCCTCTTGAATTCTTGTTCAGACCAATCATCCTGTTTTGTTAGAGTACTCAAGTACCTTCCAATAGAAAGCCAATCATCTTCATAAAGATCTTTCAAGAACAATTCAAGTGAATTAGTCATATAGACATTGTTACCTTTGACATGAGAGATAGAATAGAATTTTGTGCCTACATCATCTCCCTCATCAATCATTTGTGACTCATCTTCATACCTTGCCCTTGATAGCATATCTGCCACTGTATTGTCTTTACCTGCAATGTGCTTAAACTCGGGATTTAAGGACTTAATGTAGGCAATCCACCGCAACATAGCAATATCTGGTGTTGAGCAGCTTGTAATCATCCCAAGAAGTGGTAGACAATCTGTTTCTACAACCACACATGAACCAATTAGGTACTCTTTTCCACTTTTCAAGGCTGTAACCATACCCCATAACTCTCTCTTTATCTGTGGATAGTTTCTTTGGCGAGCACTTAGTACCTTTGCTCCAAATCTTACCACATACCTGTGTCCTTCTTTGTCATCTTGCCCTATTGCCCATCCAATCCCTGTAGGGCTGGTATCTACTGTCACAATCACTGGCCTTTGACACTCATAGTCTACCTTTCTCAAAGTCGTTGCTGACTGGAGTAACTCCTTTAGCTTTTTCATGGATTTTACATGTGCTTCTGTCCATTTAAACTTTTGATTCTTTCTAAGCAGCTGATAAAGAGGATCAGCTACATGTGCATAATGTGGAATCCAAATAGCATAGAAGACACATGCTCCCAGAAACCTTCTAACCTCAGTGATGCTAGTGCATGTTTCTTTCATTCTTTGGATGGCATCTACCTTTGATGGACAAGGTTTCCTACCATATGGACCGCACATGTGCCCCACAATGAGCACTTCATTGATACCAAACATAGACTTTTTCCCTGACAATGTAAGATTCACTTCTTCCAACCTAGACAAAATTTTATCACAATCATTTATGTGGTTTACCACAAACCTGCGACATCCCTTGAGATCCAAAGCTTCATCTTTGTCACTTTCTTCACATCCTTTGATAGGCAAATCATCAATGAAAGGCATTGTGATTTGAGGAATAAAGTCACGTAAGACCTTATTCATTCCATTCATCATATGTGCAACCGAGTTGGTTGCTCCCTGTGGCAAGGTACACATCCTTACCAAACCCAAAGGTGTCCTCATGGTTGTCAAGTCTCTGCTTTCGATTGCAAGCTGAAATTGATCATACCCTGAGTAGAGATCCCCCATTGAGTAGATTGCCCTCCCTGCAAATGCCTCTGCAAATTCATCCACAATTGGACCTGTACCTACATTTCTAATTGTCACCTTGTTCACTGGTTGCATATCTTGGATGAAGCGTAGAGAACCATTCTTCTTTGGAACTGTGAACCACCTGTTTGAGTATGGAGCACAAGAAGGCTCCAAGATTCCCATTTTGATTTTCTCATTCAGTAGCTCTACTAACTTTGGCAAATGAGCCTTTGGAACCGGAATAGGCCGCAGATTCCAAGGCACATGAGGTATTGTGAAAATTACCATAGGAGCTACAATATAAGGATCAACACATCCTATCTCATGTGGCTCAAATGCAAAAGCCTTACCATGCTTTGAAAGCATTTCTTTGAAGCACTTTGTCTCCTCCTGTGTTAGAAACTCCTCGCAACCAATCTGCAACTCTTGAAAAGACTCCTTTGTGAAGGTATGCCCGATCTTTTTAGGATTCCGCAAACTTGGTTGTAAAGAAGCCTGTTCAATCTTTTCCCTGTTGTTGGGTGGTAAGGGTGAAGCTACTGGTTTCACCTTCTTTGCTACACTCTTGTATTTAGTTTCAACATGGACTTCTGGGCCTACTGTTTGGCTTTCTTTAAAGGCTTCTATTACTTGATACATTTCCATAGAGCAAACTTCCACAACTTCATTTTCAAGATGCAAACTAGACCTCATTATAGCATCAAGCTCACCCATAGTATCTACAAAAGAAACTTGTTCACACAAACCCAAAACATTTTCAGTAGGCTCTAGCAACCCACTCTTTTTCATGCCTATTTGTACATTATGCACATATTGCTTCTCACATCTCTTCAAATCTTCAAGTTTTGTAAAACATACTGATCCATTCTTTGTTACCAAGGAGCTCGTTGAAAATGCTTCACCTATTTTTGGATCAGGCGAGACCCTTTTTCTTTCTGTACCACTGCAATCCCGCTTTACAATGGTACTTGGCCAAAACCCATCATTTCTCTATGATCATGAAACTCTTTGCTCACCTGTGGTAGAGGATGTTCTCTGAGGTTGTCACGATTTCTTTCATGGTTTACACAAACTGTGAGAAATTGGACAGCTCGTTTACCATCTTTGCTACGTATTCTAGCATATGCTGAACCATCGTCCATTACCTTTGTTTCCATTCGAACTCCCACAATGTAGGGTTGTCCAAGGATGAGATGATATGAAGATGTATCCTGTACAAAGAAGTTTTGGTCAATCTTTACATCACCTATTGTTACCTTCACACCTGGACATGCTGCATACAGTTCACCGGATGAATTGTTTGCCACTTTTACCATCCAGCCATGATCTGTGTCCATCGGCCATTTGCACTTGTTGTAGAGACTCTTTGACATATGTTTATTTCTGAACCATGGTCAATCAAGGCAACAAATGGCTCTTCAAGATCACCTACCTTGACCAAAGTTTCTGTAGTAGCCCTTGCCCAATGACTTCGTGAATAGTAACTCCTAAGAATATCTTCAACTTCTTCATCATCATTCGAGAAATGCACTTGCTTCACTCTCCCACTAGATTGGTAGCATCCTACCACAGCTCCATCATTCTCCTTATTTTGCAGTTGCATCCCTTGTGTCTTTGAGGTTTCCCCTTCAACCTGTGGACGAGAAACTTCAGCAAGGGTTTGCCTCTTTCTCTTGATGATGTCAATGATCTCCTCATGGAATTCACGCTTTGCAATGCCAAGAACTTCTCCCAGAGTAAACTCAATCTTGCTATTCAAGATCCTTTCCTCCAAGACTTTCTTTAAATCTGTAGCAACCTCAATATCAGATTGTAGTTTATAAGTTGGGCCTTTTGTCTTACCTTTCATTGGCTCTTTCTTCTTTCCTGTTGTAGACTCCTCCATGAGTACTTCAGGTGGAGATGCTCCTTGTGTTGAGGGTGTTTGAGAAGGCATTGAGTCGCTTCTTCCCCCACTTCTAGAAGCTCTTTTTGATGGTCCTTCATCAGCATTCTCACGTCTGCGCTTCTCTTCTACAATTGCCTCATTTTGTTGGCATTTTGTAATGTAGGCATGCACTGACAATGAGTCCACTGGATCATTCCATCCTGTTTCTAGACGTATGCAATCACCTGCTTCATGTAGAATCTCTTTTGTAAGCTTCCCCTTTGTAGCTAATTGCATGACATTTGGCCAAATTTGACCATGATGGTCACTCACCTCGTCATCACAAAAATGTTCAATTTTTACTCCATAAGTAGCTGCCTCAACTGAAGAGGTGGCATGCTTGGTTGCCATATCTTCAACTAAGGTTTGCATTCCCCCCTTCCCAAAGTTAGTTCTCAAGGGTAGACCTGTCTCTCTTAAGTGGATTTTACCATCCTTAAAAAAGACAACATCTTTTGACAAAGCATCACTAAAATCATCACAATCCCTTCTTACATGGTCTGTACTATCACACCAAATACATCTATTAACAAACCCTTCTTTGGGGTGTTGTCTTTGCCTAGGAAGTGGCCCTGATGGTTGGCCTTTTTCTTCAAGCTTTGCGAGCTTCACCTTCAAGTCACGCATTCCCTTCACAAGCTCATCTAGCATGGACTCATCAAACTTAGGAGCGATAAAAGTAGGCTTTACCATTTTGTTAGAAGTTGAGGTGGAAGGACTTGTAGTGTTTACTACCATCTTGTCCCTTCTTCTTTGTCGTTTGGCAAGTAGTGAGACAGCACCTTCAACCTCATTCCAGTCGGTCTTTAGTCCTTGCTCAGCATCTTTACCTTCAAGAAGAAGCTCCAAATTTTCTTGAAACTCTTTACCTGCAGCTTGTAAGAAAAGATCTGTCTTCTCTGCATCTAGTGTGGCCCTTTCTGTCCTAGTGAGTTGTGCATAGCGCCGCTCAAATTCCCTAAGTAGCTCTGTTATTGATAGTCCTTGCTTTGGCTTGACTACCCATTCTAAGAATGTCCTTTTGGTCACTCTCTCAGAGTCCTCCATGAAATATTCCTCCTTTAAAGCTACTTTGAGTTCTTCCCAATTTCTCCCATGCCCATCTTTAATTGCCCTAACATGCTCCCTAATTTCTGGAGCAACAACTAGCTCAAAGCTTTGAATCATCTCACCTTCTAACACGCGATGCAGCTCCATCTCCTTCACATACTCGCGTAAGTACTTGGTTACATCTTTGCCATTGAACTGATCCATTCTATTGACGACCGCTTGTATGGCCTTCGTTGCTGAAATCTCCCTTCTTTCAGTAGCATGTTGTTGTTGCATGAACATTGCAAATGCTTGAAACATTTGCATTGTTGCTGGGTCAAAATGCATACCCTGTTGCTCAACATGATCACCCATGGTTACCCACAAACTCTCACCCTAGCAGATTCGCGTCGGGTTCACCAAAAATATGTCAAGAAATTTGCGGTCTTGCCAGGAAAGCATCGGGCTTATGGCTGTGAGAGTTTGTGAGAGAACTCAACAAAAACTATATGAAGGAGTTAAACCATAGATGCCATGAAGGCTAGGGTTTGGAAAGAAGTTCAACCAAAGAAGACTCACTCTTTCTCTCTTGCATTCACACACACAAAGGAAGAACGCAAAAGAGAATGTCAAAACAATACGAAGATGAAAACATCAAGGCTATGGTCATAGCGTATCATGGGTAATATGAAAGGGTTAATGGATGAGTTAATGGCATTCAATCTTGGCTGACCAAATAGGCTACGAATTGTTCTTTGGAATTGTAGTTTTGTGCTTACCATAATATATATATTTTGTCTAGTGATTGGGATTAATTGTGTGTACAAATCCTCTTGGTTCATAGCAAGATAACTACGCTTACATCAAAAGAAAAATTATAGTCTATGAGAGGTAGTATGATGGGATCCGGTGATAGAAGTATTTCATTGAGCCTTTCAGGGCCAAAGAGAAACACTATACGTTAATTCTAATAGATTGTACAGAGTGGAAGCGATAGAAATGATCATCATGTGGGTTATTCATCTAAGATAGTATGTGAGAAATGTAGATATGAGAGAAGTGAAGAGATGAGAAGTTTCCCTCCCAAGCCCTATTCTTGCCCGTAGGCAATAAGGATACTGCGGGGAGAGATGTACCTGTAGAAAAGAGAACCTAGAATTTGCAGAGAGGATGAATTACTAAGAATGAGAGAGATAGGTTTGCTTTAGGAGATGAGATTAGATACATATATATATGTTGGATTAGAGATGAAAAAGAAAACAACAACAAATCAAGAAAACATAAATGTAGAACACATCTTACTTGACAAACCCTTTGGCACCATTATTGATGGAGAGAGAAGAAGAGTGGATAATTCCACTTTGATTGATACACCAAGTGCAAGACCTTCTTTGATTAGAGTTGATCTTCCAAGGTTAGCTTGTTGCAAGAATGGCTAGTCTCTCTCTAGGAGAAAGTGTAGGCTTGGGCTTATGTTAATGGCTAAGTACAATTAGGCATTACTACTCACTCCCTCAAGAATTCCTCTCATCAATGGCTTGAATGCTTGTCTCCTTCCAAGGAAGAAGAGGTCCCCTTTTATAGGTGAAGGGAACCCACAAGGGTTTACACAAGAAGAGAGGAGCCAGTGTGAACAGGAATTGGAAAAGTTGGAAATGAGCTGTCCCTGCATGATGTGGGCAGACTGGGGTCCAGTATTTTAATCATATCTCCTCAACCGTAGCTCCAAATAAAAAAGTAAAAATATGGGCAGAAACTTCAGCTCATTGGCTACGATTTTCATTTTAAAATCATTCTCCAATTCGGATTGGAACCTTGTGTAAAAAATTCATCAAAATAGGGTCCATTTATGGCAGCAAAAGTCTTCATGTGGTCTCCTTAGCCTTGACTTTCATTCAATTCCCAAGGACACCTCATGCCATATGAAAGCATGACATTTCTCCTTGACAAAGTTTTGTAACCATGCTTGCAATAATGCATTAAAATGAGTGTATCTTTGAAATCATGCCACCTAGTGTCCCACTAGGATTTGGTTCCATCCTAGTAGCTATTTAAAAAGAAATATAAGAAAAATATGAAAAATACATAGAATATATATATATTGGAGTTTACCCTAGATATAGGATCTAGCTAGGGTGTGAGATGATAATGAAATAGTAGAAATAAAGAATCAATGCTTTTTGCCCCAAGTTAAAGAGGCGGAGCTATTGACACTTTTCCCATAGTATTTTTTGATGGTAAAGTAAGAATACATTACCCTTGAGATAAATAATAAGATGAGATAGAAAGCTTATTTTTATACTTACATATGCATATGTACATTATAGGAAATATAATTATGTATCTAAAAAGTTACAAGATCACTCTTGTAGCATGTGTTCCCACTATGTACATGTCACAGCACGACAACGGGAGCCTAGAAAAGTGCTTAGAGGCCACTCTTCTTGTTGCCCGCCCCGGACCGCCTCAAATTGGTGCCCCCACTGAGGACGGCTTGTGTATGTTTTTTGTAGGCTCAACCTTAGCATAATCAAGTAGCTTGCATGAATCACGAGAATTTGTATGATCCTTTCATTCCCATTGCAAGGCAAAAGGTACACATAATTGTTAGTACTAAGTTGCAATTTTAGCGAGTAATTCGTAGAATTTTAGGTCCTCTTAGGTTGACCGAGATAAAAGCTTCAATAAATCCTTTTATTTTGCCTCTCATTAGGTACGACCTTAGTTTGGACGTCTATATTTTTGTTTTGTTTTAAGCATTAGGTCATGCATAGACAATGGATAATGGCCCAAGAATAGAGGTTTTCCCCTTTCATTTCACTCCACACATTGCAATTAGTAGAAAAATCCATTTTCAACAACGTATGGTGTTCATATTTGGTGCCCAAAGAGTAGGAGAAATTCTCGCATCACCAAACCCTGTCATCCTGCCTCTTATTGATTATCATAGGTCATTTGATGTGAATATTTTTATTTTGTTGTAGAATAGATTGCAATTTAGAAAACATTATTGTGTAAATTTTTTTAAGAAAGAAAAACAAAAACGTGTTGTCACTTTGAAACCGATTCAATGGAGGCCCAACGCCAAATGTCCGGATATCCTCTTTTCTTTCGAGAGCCTGGAGAGGATGCAGAATTATTTCTAGCAAATTTCAAGATGTCTTGTCGTATCAAGAGGATAGTAACTGATCAAGAATGTGTAGAGATGTTTGAGGTGGTCCTTAGGAAAGATGCTAGCACTTGGTTTGACTCATTGCCTGAGGAAGTTAAAGGGAATTACGCGGAAGTTGTGAATCATGTCAAGAGATACTTCTTTGATCCCCATAACACTCAAAAACTATGGCAAGACATTGTTTCTCATAAGCAAAAAGACCTAGATGACTACTACTTGTACAAGCAAGAGTTTCTACGTCTTTGGGCTATATGGGTGAGAAATGTTGCTAACCCTGGTGATGGTGCAGAGTTCCTAAAGAAGGAGAGGTTCATAGCCAGACTCTTTTCTGACCTTAAGATAAAAGTTGAGGCGGGTGCACCTGCTACCTTTGATGCAGCTGAAACTAGAGCTGCTGAGAAATATAGAAAACTCAAGTGCCGAAGGGGAGAGGTTCCAATAGAAGGTCTTAGACCCAAAGGTAAGTCACAAGCATCAACATCTAGGGAGGCCCGAATTTTGATGTGCCAAATCCTTCCAAACTTGACATGCTTGAAGCTCTTGCTTTGTATTCAGCGTTTGCAAGTTGATTGTGACTTTTTTGGCTTTGTTTATTAATTTTTGATCCTTAGTAGGTTAAAAAAGGAAGAAAATTATTAAAAATTAATTTTAGTTGGCAAAAAATTTAGCCAAATTTATTCCTTATACTCATATCTACATGCTTTCACTCTAAGCATCTTGTTTGTTGAAATTTATCATTATGGTTGATTATTATGCCTGATAAGTGTAAAATTCTACTAAAAAGAAATAAAAAGAAAAACTTTAAGCAACAAAACACACTTTTACACTGTACACATGAACTCAACATCTTGGAGCTCTAGATCTTGCAATAAGCTGCTTCGACTAATGTTACTCCCCCCTTCCCATTCTGAGTCATCCCAGACAAAGGTTTGTGCAATGTGCATGGGCACAAAAAACGTGTCTATGCAAGGCCATGGAATGTGGACCTATTACGCTAATGGAAGAGATGCAATGGGTAACTGTATGTTGTGCAAGGTGCGGGTAGTGAACTGATTGTTCAATGGTTTTTGTTTGTGAGATTTCATCTAAATTTTTTTGAATAAAATCCTTTGAAGATGTTGCACCAGTCCCTTGATTGTTGGTTTAGTGAGTACTGTTGGTGGATTGTTGATTTGGCTTGGCGTAACTTTGGGTACCCACTTGCAAATTTGTTGTCAAGACAACGAAGGTTGTGGCCATGTTGGATGTTTTGGTCTCCATCTTGGTTTTTTGGTGGTTGTTGTTTTCTGTGGTTTGGATTTGGGAATCCATATATACTTGGGTTGAGTTGATTGTGAGTTGATCCACTGTGTGGGTTTCTTCCAAGTATAATTACTCTCAGTGGTCGTTGTCATTCTAAGGTGGGATGGATTGAGTTGGAAGTCTGATTCAATAGGGTAGCTTGGGGTAGCAAAATCTACTTCGGTTTGGTTGTCATTATGATTTTCTTTACCCAAACTTGTTTGACTTTTTTCCCCTAGATGTTTTTAGATGGTTTAGGCTCAATTGTAGGCTATGGATTTGGTGGATCTGGCTGTACATTCCAAACATGATCTATTTGTGCCAAGGGAGTGACATACAAGGTTCCCCTTAGGTTGTACTTCAGAGTATCATCCTGCCTTTGGCATCCATGAAACTCCCAAGATGATTTCTTCATTAAGATCTATGTTGGCCATTACATGAAACTAATGTGGACATTGATTGTAATTAATGTTGATTAACACATTGGCTTGTCCTAAGCTTACCATGGTACCTTTGTTGGCTGCTCTAAGCTCAAATTGGTTTGACATCACTATCGCATTTGACAACTTTAGGTATGTCGAATGCTTCATGACATTGAATCTTGCACCTGTCTCCATAAGTGCTTGTTCGGTTGATCCACCTGCAAGTTGGACATTCATACCTCCAAGCCAACTTGGCTCAATCTGAATTTGTTTAATTAGAGAAGATGGAGTTTCTAGTTGTGGAATTGGAGCCATGTTCTATCGTTCTTTTTGCATTAGAATCCGTAACTTTGCTTTCTCCTTTGCATGGTCTTGGATGGCTTGAGCTTTATGCTTCTGTTGCTGTGCTTGGTGAATTTTATCCAACATGTGAGCAGTGAGAATTAAATGGTACTTCTTTAAATTTGCAAACCATTGATCCAATTAGGCATCTCCTCTCCCACTAATGTCGCAATTTTTATGGCACCACTAGGTGATATACCATTGATCACAAATCGGCCATTACCTCGCTTTTTCAATTTTTGGGAGTGTGTTGCTGTAAGGTATAGACCAATACATAGTCTCCTTTTTGAAACTACTTGTTTATCATGTGCTAGTCATGAAACTCTTTCCTTTGTCATTTTTGTGCATATATGGTTGCAATAGCCTTAAGTCGCAGTTCATCTAACCTAATGAGCTGGGAAACTCTATCTGACAACTCATGTCTAGTCCATCCTAAGTCCCAACTACTCATAGTGTGGGAACCAAGAATTTCAAGGGTAATATGGCATTGATGCCGTACACCAAATTGAAAGATGTTGTTTTCATTTTTTTTTTGTAAGCTATTCTATATGCCCAAAGAGCTAAATGTAACTTCTTGTCCCAATCGGCTCTCGACTCATCCACAATTTCGGTGAGCACAATACACATAATGTTTTTGTGCTCTTAGCTTGTCCATTTTCTTGAAGATGATATGTAACTGACTTTGAATGAAGCACCATAAACACTCACATTTGAATGAAGCACCATAAACTCCCACAATAGATAATCAATCATGTCGTTTATGAAGTGAGTCCCTCGATCACTCACTATCTCAAGCGAAAGCCCGTACCTTGAAGAGGTTCTCATATAGGAATCGCGCTATCATTCTGGCATGGTTCTGATGCATGGATTTGGATTCTACCCACTTGGTCAAATAATTTTGTGGACACGATGATATGTCACATAGGCTGATGGTGAGATAGGTCCCACAAAGTCTATCCCCCACTTGGCCAAAGCCCTTGCGCCCATGACCGGTTGTAACAGAATTTCATCACGTCTCATAGGCAATTGTCACATTGTTTCAAATATTGTTTTGCATCCATTTATAGAGTTGGTCACCATTCCTACAAGAAGTATTGCTTTCACAATTTTGTCAGCCAAAAAGTGACCTTCTATCGGTCCAGCATGTGCTTGCTCAAGAATTGGTAGATACTCGCTTTTTGTGCACAAATTCACAAATGATTATCATTTCCTCTCCAATAACGGTGATTTTTAATTATTATGTTGTTTTTTGCCTCCCTTGGATTGAGTTTTGTCTTGATTGGCTCATGTTCACTGGCAAGACCCCCTTTTCTCGGTAATTAGCAATTTATTTACCCCACTTCGGTGTTGCTGCTAATCTAAACAGTGTAGCGTGTTCAATTGGTGCCTAAAATTGCACAAGCACCACATGAACTAACATAGTCATAGACACTCCATTGCATAAGAGGCCAATACACTAGTCTCATCAATCTTTGCAACATTTGCATTTTTTCATTGTGAATCCCCGTTGTTTGTACATGGGCTTGCTTCAAGTAAACACTTTTTTTCGATGGCTCTATACATAGCCAGAGCATTTCATCATTTCCATGCTTATATACCCATCCCGCTATTAGCACAAGTGAGTTTATCTGCACAATGGCTGATGGCTATCGTTCAATCTGCAAAGAACCAATGGTGAGCAAGGGTATTACATGATCGCTCTACCTTAGAATCATCTTAATATTGAAAAGATACAAATTTGGCATATCATTTTCCACCCCAAGACGTGTTTCTCCATGAGTCAATCGAGACAAATGGTCTACCCTCTAATACATAGTCCCCTTTATTACTATTATGATGAAATCAAACTCTGGCAATATAATAAACCATCAAACAATTTGTTCAATATTTCATGGTTTGTTCACTAAGTACAATAGTGCTAAGTGATCCACAAAAAATACAAATTTGTTTGTGAGAAGGTGATGTCTACACTTTTTTACTGCATAGAACATTCATAATCCTTCTCTTTCTGTGGTCATATAATTCTGTTATGCACTATTGAGTTGTCTACTAGAGTAGCAAATTGAAAAATCTATTTTGTCCTCTCTACGATCTGCTATAATACATCCGATTGCATATGCTGATGCATCTATCTGGACATAAAATATCTTCTCCCAATCAGGAGCTTTCAAAATTGGAGCAGAATCAATCTTTGCTTCAATTGTTAAAACAATTCTTTGCATTCTTCAGTCCACTCGAATTTTGTGATGAGACCATAGAGAGGTTTTACAAAGACTGCATACATATAGATAAACCTTTGATAATAGCCACAATAGCCCATAAAGGCTTATATCTCCCTAACTTTTGTACATTTTGGAAGAGAAACAATAACTTGTATCTTCTTAAGATCTGTGGAAATGCCATTTTTGGATACAATATGTCGTAAAATATTCCCTTGTCTTACCATGAAGACATGTTTTTTTGGATTCAAGCAGAAACAATAAGTTGTGAACTTCTCAAAGATCTTTTTCAGGTGTTCAACATGTTTCTTAGTGGAGAATGCACACATAAGTCATCCATGTAAATTTCTAATCCTTGTCTTAGATATTCTTTGAATGCATGACTCATTAGCCTCTAAAATGTAGTAGGTGCATTGGTTAAGCCAAAAGGCATCACCTTATAAACAAATATGTCCCATTTTATTGCAAAGTCCATTTTGTGTTGATCCTGTAGCTTTATAGTGAGCTAATTATAGATTGAAAAACCATCAAGAAATCTATAAGCTTCCTTGCCCATAACTCTTTTAATCACATGATCTGTGATGGGTAAGGGATAGATGTCTCTTATGGTGGTAACGTTTACTTGCTTGAGATTCACACATACTCACAATTTTCCATTATTTTTGGGCACTACCATGATTGGCGATACCCAATCTGTGTTTTTTTATCTCATAGATAAACTCCCACCTCTTTAAGCTTATCTATCTCCTCTTTGATTTTCATCGCAAATGTCTCCTTGTGTATATAGGGACGTTGTCTCCGGGCTTAGTGTCACTCTGAAGGGGTATTGTATGGTGACATATACACGGATCTATGCCCTTAAGATCCTTGTACAACCAAGAAGCACATCTCTATACTATTTGAGAGTAGCTATCAAGAGTTGTTCTTCCTCTTTAGTGAGGTCTGTGGCCTGCTGGCTTTTGTTTCTCCCCTGGTTTAGCTAAGTCAATCCATATGCTATACATGGTTCCTTGAGTTCTCTCATTGGCTGGTAAAAAATTCCTCTATCATCAATGGTGTATTTTTTATAGTGAGAGGATGCGTCAAATTTCTCCATGCTAGACTCTTCACTTTCTATCTCTGTTGTCCAAACTTTTTTCAGAGTTTGTTTCACCTTGTGATATTCGTGTTTTGGTTCAATTTTGGACATTTTTGTTGTGTCCTAGGGTTTTTTTAATCCTATTTTGCTTGCTTGGATTTGTCCGTAGAGACACTGATTTCAATGTTTTTCTTGTAATTTTTTCTTAGACACTCACTATCATCTATTCCCATGAGCATAAGATACCGAGTTTTGCTTAATAGTCAAGGCATTGGTTTTTCTTGTCTATTTTGCCATTTTCTTGCTTGTTTCATTTGATATCTTCTTTTTCTACTCAATTTATGATTTGGAAAATCATAAAAGATTGCCTTGTTTTGTTTTGGTTTATTCTTGTTTTTTGAGCTACTCAATAGCTCATCTTCGATGTTGTTCTCTAATTTGTCACTTCGCTAATCATGATATTCCTCATCATCATCATCACTACGATCTTGAATGGAAACCTTGTCCACTATTTGTTTACAAACAATCTTTTGATGAGTTTCATCATCTTGGTTTCCACTTTTGATTCCAAGATAACATTCACCATTTGGAAGGGCATTATGTCAAAACTATTTTCATCACAAAATTTCATGGGTGTTAACTCATTCATGCACGCATCTGAAGTCATTAGTATTTGATCCCATCCAAAGGGCTCAAAGAAATCCTTTGGAAATGGATCTCCCATGTAGCTTTTATCCTCAATCGATCACTCTAGGATACAATATTCCTTTCTCAGGCTTCCACATTCAGATGCTCCGCACATCCAAATATGTGTTTGTTTTGCCAACCAAGAAGATATTTGTGTTTTGGATTCCATAGTTATGTCAACGCCTTCTAGTGGGGTTTGATTTGCATCTCTATAACTATGGTCCTTTGTGCTGACCCTTGTTGTTATGCGCCTCAAGTAGAGGTGGTCATAGCTCCAATCTTGAACCATTTTGAGTTGATGCATGAATGGTCGTCCCAAAATAATCTCAAAGTTGTTGGCTTTTCCAAAATATACTATGGCAAACAAATGCTCATACTCAAATCCACAAGAGGATACTATTATCTATTCTAGCATACCCAAAGGTCTCTCTACAAAATTTAGCCAGTTGAAATTTCATACATGTCTTAGAGCTGGTCTTCCCTACTCCCATATGGTAGTGATGGCTACTCCTACCCCAGTATCAGGTATGGCTATCATCTTCGCTCCTTTGTGCTCTAGTGGTAAGGTGTTGTTCCCTTCTTTCCCTTCACAATAATCACCCACCTTGTTCACTGGTATAGTCTTTGCTTTTGGTTTCTCAGGTTGAGTTTTATCCACACTGGCAGGAGCATCTTGCGAGGGGTTTTTATCCCATCTTTTCCTTGTTTTTGACCCCATAATTGTGGTCTAATATTCAAAAGTTCTACAAGATTAATGGTGCATCTTATAGGAGACGACGTCAATTCATGCATTTTTTTTTTGTCCATCATGTGTGGAACTAGACTCCATTGAGATGGTACAACCCTCACCTCTGCTTTTGTCTCGTGTTCCCCCTACAAAAGAAGGTAAAGTCCTTGATGTTCCATATTTAATATCCGTGGATACCTTTGTCCCTACATTTCCTTATAATGATTGTATATCCCCAAGATAAATCTCATGGTCCATGTTAAGTTTTGGGATTGTTGCTAATTGCAGCATGGTACTACCATCTTTTTGGTTTTTGATTGTTTCCCATAAGGATTCTGGCCACGGCTAAGCCACTTTAGGAATTGATTGTATCTTCTGAGACTTGGCCTCATCCATTGTGCTTGCAACCACCCTCGTATCCAATGACATTTCATTCCCTAGTTTAGTTGGTTCACACGTTCTGTTTTCTTTGTGTACGCTTTGTTCCTCCTTTTCACGTATCGAAAATGCTTGTTTATGAATGTTCAATATATCTGGCTGCATTAGAGCTTGAATATCTCTATGAGCCATTTGTACATTTCCAACTATTTTGTTTCAACTTTTGGATGTGAGTATGTCAACCATCTTTGTTCTAATATTTGGTTGCTTTTCAATCTTGCCTCGTAGGCTTGCATCATGGAATCTAGGTGCTCAGTTTCTCTACTATGACTGAACCACCCAATATAGTTTTTAACAATTTGGCTTGCTCGACTTCTCCGTTGTTCTCTTGTTTGCACTTGAGTTGTTCCCTCGTTTGCTTTAATTTTGTCTCTAAGGACATCTTTTTCCTCAGCCTTTTTGCTTTCATTTTATCCCTTTTTGTTTTCTAGAATTTGAATTGAGTCCTTATTGTTAAGCTTTCAAAGTCGGTTTGTTCTGGAAATTTTAGTTCATCTTTTACCCGTGTGCTTTTTGTTGCTTCGTGTGCTTGAGCTCTAGTCACCACATTGATATAAATGTCAATTTTGACTCAAATCCATTATAATAAGGTGAAGCTCCAATGACATTCGCGGTCGCTTTTCCCTTATTCTCTAGGTTCTTTTCACAATGTTGAATCAAGTGCTCTTTTCCATAACCCTAGATAAATCCAATTGTTTTCGTTCTCTCACCCTTGTTTGGACAAAGTTGTGCCCAATGGTTACCAGTACATTCATAGCATGGGTCTTTTGTTTGGGCATATAGTGGCGCTCCCATTGGTTATCGTGTCCTAGGAGGATACCCTTTAGGTTTGTAATTTTTTTTTGCTATGAATATGAGTATGTTTTTATCCATCGTGTATTGGTTCCTTATTGGATGAGCAACATATGAAGGTTTTGTAGCCTCATCTGAGCTTACCCAAAAAGGATAGTCCTCAGTGGTCTATGCCACTCCTACAACCTACTCCTCCTCAGTGGTTTATGCTATTCCTTCAGGAACGCGCCCATAAGTTTCTACTGGCTCTTCATAATAAACTATTGGTGGCAACATTTTTTGACTCACAAGTGGTTTAAACAGCTATGTTTATCAGACAATGGCTCAATTTCTTGAGGTCAAGGAGGCTGTTGGCCCAACATAGGTTGTAGTTTGTCTCCCCCTTGTGCTGCATTGCTGGGTCCTATCTGGTACTTCGAATATGGTGGCAATTGTTGCACCGTTGGAGGTTTGTATGGCCTTTCCCCCACATAATTCTGGTTGTGAAAGCACTCATTCATATCATGGTTGGTATTTTTATTCTCGATTGCACACCACTTCACTGCTCTTGGTATATTTATTGACGATGGTAGCTATTGCTAATGCTCATGATTCTATCAATATGCATGGTTCATCCTTCGGATCACTTCCTAGACCACTTGATCAACATTTTGTGTGATTGAAGTAGGAGTACAATATTTCATAGTTGAATCACTAATGGTTGAAGAGGCACTACTAGAGGTTGTGTTTGTATCCTCCGATACCTCACTGTTAGTCTTGTAATTATCAACTAGATACAATACTTCTCTAGTGACTTGCTCAAATGTGGTGTACGCCTTTAAGTGTAAGTCCTTTTTGAGAGTTTTGTTTCTCAAGCCCTCAATGAAAAGAACTAACAATCGTTCATCTTGTGGTAACTCTTGCACATGACATTTCTCGATATATTGTTTGAAGTGAAGCAAAGTTTCCTTCACCTTTTCGTTCTTTTTTTGCTTAAAGGCATATATTTGGGAAAACCGTATTGTGCTTGATCCCTCCTTTGGACAATTCCTCTGCAAACTCTCACAGGTGTTGCTTAATGTTTAGGAAATCTCTGTTGTTCAATGATTGGAACCAAGTCAATGTTGTTCCTTCCAAGGTCAAACCAAATCCTTCATATTGAATGTGGAAATTTGTGACTTTTTTAATCTTAAAACTTGCTTCAAAAGTGAAACATGTGCGTATGGATCCCCTAACTCATTGTACTTTTTTGACAACACATTTTTCCACTTGAGATGGTCACATTCTTTGTGTTTTCACTACTATTCTCATGAATCTAGGCTCTCCTAATACAACATCTCTCCCTTCATATCCAATGATGGAAACTCTAGTGGGAGTTTGATCAATCCCTCTCTCATCAGGTCTTACGTCTCTAGCTTCGGACCAGGCATCTAAAACTCTCGTAGTGATGCATGGTCATTGGAAACCTTATTGTCGTATTCGTACAAACCCACATGTGTATTTTCAGTGTTTACTCCAGTTGCCATATTCATTCGCCTAAGCTTTGCATTAGGAATGCCCAACTTTGGCGGCTTTTCTTCAGGCTCAACATCAACCTTCTCTTTGGTCCCACGTTATTCCCCATTTATCCACAATAAAGCAATTTTGCACAACTAAATACATGGAGTCTTACAAGTTTGCGAGCAAGTTTTCCCGAGCGAGAAAAAACCGAGCGAGTCTCTCAATAAGTGATAATAAGATAATACAGATGGGCCTAGAGTATAGCAAAGACATAATTAAAGAAACATTACAAACCGCATTGTGGACCCATCCTTGCATACATGAGAGAAAAAAGTAGGTACACAATAATATATGTGATACTTATTAGAGATGCTGAGAAAACATTACCAAACCCCTATCTACATTACTGAACCCCTATCTGGATCAATAATCAAAGCCATATTACACCATTGTTCAAAGTTACATACAAATTATTAACTTGAAGCACACTCATCATCTATGAAGCGATGCCTTCTTCAAGGCCTATTAATTAAAGAAACATTACAAACCACATTGTGGACCCATCCTTGCATACATGAGTGAAAAAAGTAGGTACACAATAATATATGTGATACTTATTAGAGATGCTGAGAAAACATGACCAAACCCCTATCTACATTACTGAACCCCTATCTGGATCAATAATCAAAGCCATATTACACCATTGTTCAAAGTTACATACAAATTATTAACTTGAAGCACACTCATCATCTATGAAGCGATGCCTTCTTCGAGGCCTATCTTTTGGATGACCACCATAACGTGGGTCCAATGTCATACGTCTCGCCTCCGCCTCGATGTATTCAGGTAATGCACTTCAATGAAACAAAATACACACAATTTCAATTCAACAGAACAACAATGGCGTATAATATCATAAGCACAAAAACCTATGTACAAGAGGTAATAGCAATGTTTATCCATAAGTCATACAATGATAGGGAAGACAACAAAAAGATAATCAACCACAAATGTCCGCTACCATAACACAAACAAAAGAAATACTATGAATGTCTTGTGCTAAGTCGAGAGTGGGAATCTCACAAATCATCAAAAGGGTTCCCACCCACGGGTCGGTCTCCATCATCCACCACATCTATGGATGTGGTGGATGTGGTTGTGTCCTCTCTCCCTTGCTTCCTTGGTCGAAGCAAGGGTTGCAAGCAAGTAGAAACAAGTGCCTCATCAAAATCTAGGGATGCACATGCACGACCAGAGGCCAACAACCTGTCAAAATAGGAGCCGTCCCACATCCAAACTCAAGACATAACCCCCTAGGACGACACAACAACTCAATGAAACATGCCACAAAAGTATGGCTCTTCTGCGCAGACCCTCTCCATGGCAATCCGGAGTCCATAAGAGCTCGACCAGAATCTGGCAAATAGTGACGCATAGTGCTATCCATGGCACTCATTCCTAGACCATGAAACAAAGAAGCACTCTCTGCAATGTAAAGAGGTGGAGGTGGTCCGGGCTTGTGGACCAAGAACATAATAGAAGTATCGCACTACAAGGAATAAATAAATAAATTTTAAAAACTGCACATTCACACTTGCTTACCATGAAATTATAAATAGAAAGATCACCTCTTGTTGCTCGCCAGATGACACTACATAACCGTAAGGTGCATGATGCAAAACCACCACACGTTGATAAATGATCAACTCCGATGCCCTGCAAAATCTCTCGACCAAAAAGACTGTGTCTCCTATAAGAACAAAGCCATCAATGATTAAAAATGAACATATTAATGACAATATCAATATCTAAGAATGATTCTTTTACCTGCAAGAGACGCCATCACAAGTAGCCACCCCGAGTCTGCCAAAGTACTATGGCTCAAATGAATAGCTGATCGTACATGATCCTCTGTACATATATCCCATGAAGGTTGAGGTGATGGTGAATGTAGATAGCCTCCAAAAGGCAAGTCAACAAAGATGAAGTCTGCAGCCCATGACACTGATCTACCACTCCTCCTATATGTAATCTATGTAGATCGAGCTCTACTCATATGCTCGTGTACAGGCATCCATGATCTAGACTGCACACCGCTACGAAAATCCCCAGCAATCGCAATATAGTTACCAAGCAAAGCAACACACCTAGTATCACTACAACTAGACTTCTCAACATGTTGCAAATGCAATGGTGTAAAGACAAACTGAAGGGCACATTGCAATCTCTATGTGCCCCCACTCTCTACAACAACAAAAACATATTCTATATAAACATGAGAAATCTAATTGAGTTTCAACAAGACTCCAAAAAAAAAACAATATTATACCTGACATATCATCAATCACATCGATCACATGGTCTGCAGTAGCAGATGCCTTTTGGGCCTTCTCCAAAAAGCTTGTTCCTTCAATGTAGAAAAAAGTATCAAGATAATTAAAAATCTCCAAACTATCGAAGTTAAGGGTATATGCAAAGAGATAATGACTTTAACTTACAAGTTTGAGAGGGTCGATGAGATGGTAGAGGATGAGAAGATGGAGCAACAACATCTGTGGCTTTGGGTAGTGGAAGATCTTTGGATGCGACTCCTGTAGACTGCACATTATGCAACTCTCTCTCTCTAGCAAGGACATGGCCTCTATCCATGTCGATCCACCAAGGAGAATGCTCAAGCTCCCACTGCGAGAGTTGATGCATGGTCGGTGGATACATGCATCCCTCCCCGCTCTCAATGTGAGTCCAAGAACGTTCAAGCACAGGTATCGCAGCAATGTGATGCATGGTCAAGAGGTGAGCAAAGTATCTACAAAAACCATCAAAGAATTATTATAATCTCAGACAAGATGCCATATGCAACATTAGTTGAAGCCCATATTATGATACAAAAATAGTCAAAACATTATCTACCTGTAAACTAGTCGCTAAGAAGCCATGCGAGAGTAGTCAATCCTCTTTAAGGTTGCAACTCTACGTCCTTCGTTTTGTTCTCCAAAGCCACCTCTAGAGGAAACAAAAATTTCCTTCCCTCCACCACAATCTCGGTGTAGTACATATCCATGGTGCACGAGGGAGGAATATCAATCCCTCCTGGCACATCCACATAGTCTACAAGAAGCTTCTTAGATTTATCTAATATCCTCTGCAAAGCTCCCCCTCGTTTTAGCCACCTTTCACACAAAGCATGCAAAAAAAATCAAAAAAATAACTCAACATCAACAATTTCTTGATAAACTATTTGCATCCAGAAGCTCACCCTCGAAACTTGTGGTCTCCTTTGACCATGCAATAAGCTGCACTGGTGATCTTGCTTGCCTCTAGTAATGACACCCATAAGATTTTATTTTCTATGGAAGCATCATGTAGAGCAATCAAGTTTAGTTTCTCAAGAGTAGCCCAACTATCTTCCCCCCATTGAAGGCTCATCACACGATCAAACCAATCCTTCCCTAACCTTGGGTCAACAATGTTGAGAATCTACCGAACAAGAATGTTAGCTAATTGAAATCACCTCTCACAATAGATCAAAGAAAACACTAAGAAATGGTTATATACCTTTCCTACACGATCCGAAAACTTATAATAAAGATCATGCATGATCTTAACCTCGTCTTTTTTCAAGTCCTCGCTAGAAAGCAATGGTTTCTTGCTTTCTAACTTAGTGTGTAGTTCTTTTGACATTTGAACCTTCAGAATAAACCAATTCTTTTCAAAACAAAAGGCTTCCATTAAAGAATACAAAAAAGAGATACAATGGAAAGCACACTTACATCAAAAACAAGTCTAGCTAGATATCTTCATGTTAGAGGATGTCATGGCTCCTCTCCCTTTGTGGTTCTCTTCCACATAGTGTCAATCAATTTTTGGTCATTCTCCGGCAATGCACGAGGTAATCCTCATGATCCGTAGAGCAAATGTTTGAACAATTTACCAACTCATCTCGTAGATGAGATGACAATAGAGCATGGGTGTTCATACTGATTAAAATATTAGTAAGTTGATTAACCTTCAAACATATAAAGTTTATCTACAAACAAGAATATAGTTGCACTCACACATTCATGCGTTGCAAGCTCGTCAATAATGCTATTTCGGAAACCTTTGTAGGGTCGATGATCGTACACAAGACCCTACAATGCTTCTCTCTGCTATTGGAAAACATTTCTCTAACTACTGCTTGCCATGCTACTGTCCTGTGATTTCCTTTCCACACATAGAACATTCTACCACGCAGTGACTTTAGTTGAGGCTGCAATGCTAACTCCTCTTCATAATCTTTATTTATGTCTTTCCAAATAGGGTCCCAAGTGTCAACAATATCGGCTATCTTTAAAAAAAAACAAGACTCCAAAAAATGTCAAACAATTAAAAGAAAAACAAAAAAAATCAATACACAAAATTACCCTAAAATAATAATGATTACCTGTCAACAATGTTTGTTCCTTTTGACATGTTTGCAGTGAAACAATAAAGGCACCTTTTCCCCTTTATGTAACCCTCTCTGGCAAATGCAGCTTTTAATCCAAAAACGTCCGATCTAAGGCCACGGACGCGAGCATATGGAATGAGTCGACACAAAGGCACTAGTGGACACTCAAAAAAACTAAAAACCCTTGTGGTTTTGAGAATGTCCTCTCCTCTATCCATATGCAAATGACTATCATCTTCAAAATTAGTAGATGGTGCAACCTCAGGTGCAATATGAAATGGAACCAATTCCAAAGCTGCCTCTTGTCTAGCTATTTGAGCATCAACTTCATTCATTGACCCTAAGCCAATGTCAGTACTCTCCCTCTCATCACCAATATTATCATTGTCATCAAAGTCCTCTGTGATTGCCATAGAGCTCACTTTATCACTGCAAATCGGATCAAGAGTCATAGGTCCTTTTCCCTTTCGAGGAGAACATCTCTCAATTGGAGGACTACATACATATTTTCAAAAATAATAACAATAACCCTTTCAAGATAACTTTTACCTAAACAATCATAATGAACTATTATCTGTTTGAGGTATAACCAAGAAATAGTATTTTCATTCTCAAAGTAGGACCATTTTCCTATTAAATCCACAATGTCACCCAATGAGGCATACCTTAAATCAATTCAAAGCTTTCGATTGCGTAACACATTCAATTTCATAGAAACACACCATGTGTATGTCCTTCCAACAAGATTAAATAACCAAATTTTATGAATGTCAACTTCCATTAGGATAAACTGGAATTGATTAACAATTGCTCATAACAATCTACTTTTTGGCGAAATCATGACATTTACACCAACTGTCGACAATAGAATAGATATCAATATTTGGCAAACAAAAGAGAATGTATAATCATACAAAAACATAGTCGATAACTTTTGCTATACTTAAAAAACAGGAAAATTTACCAAATACCCTTCTAATTTCAAAATCTTGCAAAGCACCCCAAATATTAGGTCATAAATTTCCAAAATGCCCTTCAAATTTATCGAAATATGTGTGACCAATTACATGACAAATTTTGGACGATATTTGAATAACCAGCTAGCCAAAATAGATACAATGGAATTTTGCATTTTGAGAATTCTCACAAATTAGATATATATTTTTGGTAGTTTTGCTAAATTTTTATTAAAAAAATCATGCAAAAAAAGGCCCCTCACTCGCCCTTGAAACTGGATAGTTGTCGGAACTGTTCTGCGCTGGCGCGGAACAGTTCTGATAGCTATCCAGCTTCAAGGGTGAGTGAGGGGCCTTTTTTTCTGGCACGATTTTTTAAAGGAAGAATTAGGAAAAAATCCGACCTGCAATTGGTTGGACGGCGTCGTGGCGGCATTCTGAGGTCTGATCCATGGTAAGGAGGAGGAACGCAAGCGGTAAGACTTGAGTCCGGCTTGAACTCTGCATTACATAGAAATTAATTTTTCAATTCTCTTGTATTGCGTCACATAACAATATTTCAATAATTTATGAAAACGACCTTCCAATGCATTTCCCCTACTGCTCTACAGCTTGCATCAAACCATAAGATTCACTAACCGGTTCGTTGCTGCAACCAATCCGCGCTGGCGAGGACTGGTTGCAGTAGGGAACCGGTTGTGAAGCTTGTGGTATTGGGCAGGCCGTGGAAGACAGCAGATTAGTAGATTAGGACGAGAAGAGAAAAAGTTTAGCATATGCGAAATGAGCTCTCACCTCCTCGCTCTTAACTACATGACTACATCACATTCCTCTCTTAACTACATGACTCTCTCACTTGCGGCATTAACTGCATGAATCTCTCTCAAATGCAACCCTTACCATATAATATTTCAATTATTAAGCTCAAGCAGGGCTTTAATATTTAGCTAATTCCATTATTTTAAAAAAGAAAGCATGCGCAGGACAGTGCGATGCAGTATTTTGATTTCGGCTTCGCAGCGTGCGCAAGATGCAAATCGGCTTGTGAATCCCAGCTATAACCATTCCGCGGCGGCACGGACTGGTTGCAACAAGAACCAGTTTCATTAAAAAAAAATTTGTGCAGCAGATTGATGGAAAATGGCTGTGGAATCGTTCCGGCCTCTGCTACGCAGCGTGCCCCATACCTACAGCAACATTTGCAGGATCGCTGCTACAACCATTCCGCGCCGGCGCGGAATGGTTGCAGTAGGGAATTAGTTTGTGGAGAGAATGTGAATACTTGCCTAGGACAACGGCGGACGGCTGCAAATTCCTGAATTGACGTTCAGCCTCTCTCTCTCTCTCTCTCTCTCTCTCTGAGCTTTGAGAGTATTGCCACCTCTATACTCTCACAGAATGGCTCTCTCTCTCTCTCTCTCTCAGAGCTTTGAGAGTATTGCCACCTCTATACTCTCACAGAATGGCTCTCTCTCTCTCTCTCTCTCTCTCTCTCTCTCTCTCTCTCTCTCTCTCTCTCTCTCTCTCTCTCTCTCTCTCTCTCTCTCTCTCTCTCTCAGTAACCCCTACGTAGCCATTACAGATGCGCCGCCAACGAAGTATGCCTTTGCTAGGTTTAGACAAAATTTTGTGGAGGTTTCACACAAGGCCGGGCGACCGATCTAATTATGGTTGTGTCCAATAAGACAATTCGTCCACCTGACCATACACAATACAATGATGAGCTTGTCTCAATTGAAAAAAGATAGAGTAAGATTGATAAGTTTTTATCGAGGACAATATTCACTTTGTCTTTATTTCCACGCGCCAGAAGAAAATATTTTTTATAGACCTATTCTCGAGACCCATTTTGTTGGTTGCGAACCAATATAGTCGAAAGTTGGACTGTTAGAAAGAAAACCGGGGTCTAGTGTATTTTAACCGGTTGAAATCCTACAATCCCAGTTAGATTTTGAGCTTGCCTTGAAGAAAACCGGGAATTTTTCACAAGTTTGTGTAATTACGGCATAAGCTTCAAATTTTGACAAAAAATAGGGGGAAT
Source organism: Adiantum capillus-veneris (assembly GCF_014529385.1). NCBI lineage: Eukaryota > Viridiplantae > Streptophyta > Polypodiopsida > Polypodiales > Pteridaceae > Adiantum > Adiantum capillus-veneris. The sequence goes on along the minus strand of NC_140960.1, from coordinate 99,448,956 downwards.
TTCAAGTGTGCCCTTATTTTATTTGGTTAGGACCTATGTTTTTTTCTAGCCCTAGTCGAGACATGAAGACACTGACAACAACTCTATTACCAAAGATGATTATCATTAAAGAAACTTTTTTGTGCTCCTATAAAAAAAAATGCCGCCTATAATATTTATGACATTATAAATTATTTGAAATAATACCTTTTATAGTGGCAAGTATTTTTCTTTCTTTAATGTACATATATTCTATCTATTGGGCCTGCGTAACATACTTTACATATGTATCTTACAAGACATATCTTCTGTTAGCAATGAACAGACACATTACAATCTGCGGACCCCAACGAGGTCAAAAGCTTGTTTTGCTATTTGACAGTCGATTTCAAAAGATCAAGGTTGACACTCTCAAACAACATTTTGATATCCCAAATGGAGATTTTTCTCTATGTCCCCTAACATTGTCTGGAGATAATGGTCATCTTCAATGTGGAGAGAACAATGTTGGTGAGCCAATTTACTCCCGTGACCACAAAGTTTCACAGTTCTACAAGATTCTTGCCACCTCTGATTTATTTCCTAATGTTGTTGGTTCAAAAAATTCACCTATAGTTATCAAAGAGAAAAGTACCGACTTGGGGCATCCATGTGCGAGTGTTATTGACATCATTAGAACCCTACCATTACAAACAAACCTTGTAGTGGCCTTGAGTCAAGTTCAGAATGTTATGCAAGTGTCTGAGATCCCATGTCAATATGAGGGGTATATTGCTTTTGAGCTGCCACCACAAGGTGAAAGCTCAAGTATGAACGGTATGGAACAACGTTTTGATGGGCATTCCTGGGTGGAATATGTGACATGCAGTAGTGATTTGTTCAAAGGTGTTGTGCGCTTTAGTAGATGTTGTGGCCATTCGCGATGTGTTAATCTTGATTGTAGTTATCAATTGAGAACAAAACTTCCAAATAAGAGTCAGTGGAAGGGACGATTGTCACGAGCACCTCAATGGGGATTAATTGGATTTGAATTTGGCAAGCTTCTGTGTGTCCATTGTCATCAGATTCCAGAATGTGTAAATGCTTGTGCTGCATTCATTTATTACTGCATCCCAATTGAAAAGGAAATTGTGACTAGATGTGCAATCATCTTGGTTATCACAAGCATCCAGTGGCCGAGGGAAAAAGTAGAGCTACAGAAAAATTTATTTCCAGAGCTTTGCTTGTACGGGCGGCTTTAGATCCTTTGACTACAGCCAAACAGTTGGAGAGAGTAACAACAAAAGAAATTGTAATGGATAGGCTCATGGGCCTAAGTTCCTCTAAGAATACTCCCTTAGCCGAAGATGAATTTTCCAGGTTCCTTGACACGTGACTCCACTCTCTAATAAGCATCGTGTACAACAGAGTTTGGAAACAGCCAAAAAAGCCAAAGGTATCACTTCAATGGGATTTGAGTCCATATTGAAATTAAAGAGCAATAGCCGATACCCATACCTGCATAGTGTTCTATTTCCAGGTCAGTTAGGAGCCAAGCAACAACCTCACGTTTTCAAAATTTCTACAATGGGTCCTGGTAGTGGGGTGGACTTGGTGAATCGTATTTGTGCATAGAGTGGATGGATGGCCTACTATGTCAGCACATGTATATGATCCTTATGTTCGAGAACTTTTAACTTTTGCAATATGTGAATTTACAATTGAAAATAAACATGCACAGATGGAGTTTTGGAGAATGCTTAACAAGGTGGTGATGGATCTGGGATTTGAGAAACCAGAGTTTAGAGGTTTCATGGCAAATGAAGCTAATGCAAATTGGATTGTTGTTCGTACTGTTTACTTTGGCGGTGCAAATAAGAAAATACCTGAAAAAGAAAGATCATGTGTGTTCCATTAGGAGCAAAGTATGGTTAAATGCCGACAGTGGATGCATGCCTCCACAGAGAATGCTACAAATGTTTGTAAAGAGGAGCTTAGACAATTTTGGTGGGCTGGGCATGCCATTGAGTCAGAGATTCCATCATTAGAGACATGGTTGTCTTGGTGGGATGTAGGAGTCCCTCACTGGGGAGATAGATTTGTTTGTCAAGATGTAGCACGTGCTTTTGTGCCAAGAACCAATCTTGCTGAGGCAAAACATGCAAGCATGCGTGCATCTATTGAATCATCAAGTCTAGTATTGGTTTGTATGAAGCAACATGTGCAGATATGGCTCTAGCTGTGTTGCAGAGTGTTAGGTACAATGCATACCTTAAAGGGATTAACACATGCACTGGACCAGGGGTGGCAGATTTGGCTGCAAGGTTTATGAGTCAACAAGCTGCTGGTGGGTCAGGTAAGAAGGTTATAGACCTAGCACATTCTTCTTTGCAAGAGATGCGCATGCCAAGTCTTGAGACAAACAAAGATTCAATGAGGGAAAATAGTGTGCGAAGATCTAGACCAATATTGGAGGACCCTGATGAAATACTAGAAGATGACAGTCACAGACCTGAGTATGTGACAATCACAACGGCGAATGGGCTACGTGGGAGTAGGTAGCAACAGGATTCCACAACTCCCCTTATGTGGTTGGAGCAAAAAGTGTCTCGGACTGTGTGGGCAATTAGGCGTACTGAGCATGGGAGAAAAATGACATGCTTCAGTGTTCTTGCAGATCATAGTACAAGATGTGGGAGGTTATTAATGAAATGGCACCTTCAATGAAACACGGAGTTCCTGCACCAAGCTTTTGGGGAAGGCGAAAATATCCTGCAAGAGGATCCAATTCGAGAGGCATTGTCTAGGGGTTTGTATGGTTCTGCAACAGTACTAACACTCATACCTGGAATGTGGATGACATGATTTTTGGTCCTCCAGGACCTGCACCTGGGACTTGGATTGTGGCAGAGGGCACTAATCTGCAACCATATGAAGTTGAAATGTTATTGAACAATGGGTTTGTTCTTAAAGAAGCACATGCAAATGCTGAGTGTAGCCGCAATGTTAGAACATGTGTTAGCACACCGAGTTCATTTCGTCCAAAATATAGGGATAGAAAACTTGTTAGATGGAGATCAAAACTTATAAGAGATTTTCAAGATAGGATTGCGCAGGGAAGAACAATGGCAGCCAAATTAGTAAGGGAGGTAATCATGGTCCCCAATGTATCACATGTGTTTCATGTTAGTACAACTGGGTCAGTGGAGAAAGGTGTTACATATGCTGTCACACTTGCAGACTTCCCTCGGTGCTCGTGTGAGGATTTTCAAAGACGTGATAGCAAACATGTTGCATACGTGCCTTGCAAGCACATATACTTTGTGTTTTTTAGAATATTGGGTTTGGACTCCATTGCCCATGAGTTTGTGCATCAATCTGCACTTACAAAAGTAGAGTTGTTCCAAGCTTTGGGAGGTTCTCGAATAGCATCATAAGTTATGTAGTTCATGTGTCGACTTTTTTGGGAGATGTACATGCCAAATTTTTGGTGGACTATTTTGGAGAGGATTACCTAGAATTGTGCTATGTGTCGAGTATACAATTTTATAAATTTTATGAATAATTATGAAATGTAACTTTGTGTCCATCGGTTCACGAATTTGTGCTACTAAAAATAACATGCATGGGATAATTATTTTCTTTCACAATTGTTGCTCTTGTGCAAATTTACCCTCGAACTTGCTCGGAATGTGCCTTCGCTCGATTTTTTTTGCTCAGTGATTAGAAAGCCTCAATACATGGTTCCCTCGTCATCAAAGTATCGATCACCGCTATAGTCCACAAGAACTATATCCTTAAACTCCTAGGTCTCTCTTCTAGTTTCACAGGAGTAGTGACCCATACCATCTTTGTTAATCTTAGCACCCTGCTCATTCTCAAATTGAAATTTCAAGTGCAAAGTTTCATGGTTGGTACTGGTTGGGATAGTCTTGCTCTCGTGGTTGTTCTCTCTTTGAAGCACACCCTCTTGAACCCTGCTTCAACCCTTCAACCATATAGGTGTACGATCTCTCTGAAGAAGTATCAGAAAGACTTTTCTCTATGATGGGTATTCCTCTAAAGTGCATTGGTTACCTTCTAGTTTTTTTTCACGTCCTCCATGCATGCCAAATGTTAGGCCAGAGAAAACCTTAATAAAGTATAGCTTAATAGTGTGCATGCAGATAAAAAACTAAGCAACTTCTTGTACTACTGTGTCGAAACTAAGTCTATGAGTTGGACGCACTTTGCATGTTGTATTATATGTATAAAAATGGATATATGTAACACTCAATTCTATATAGGCTGGGTGGATAATGATGAATAGTAGTATTATTTGTGTGTTCTTTAGTCTTCTATACCTTAACTCTGTGCAATGAAGTAGTGTTTTATGCATTTTGTTTTCAACAATGCACCCAGGTAATATACTTCCAATTCTCAATCAAAGACTAATAACCCTTGACGCCCCCCCATTTCTCCCAATATCTTATGTGGTCATTTATAACTCAATTCACTTGGGAATTGTCCTCGATAAATTTTGCTACTTGCAAGACCATTGGTAACCCTTGAAGAAGCCATAGGAAATTTTGGAGGTCTTTTGGTGGGCCTTTTAGAATCCAAAGAGAAAAAGGAGCTCCTTCAATGAGAGAAGGACTAGCATTTTGTAGAAAAATAGGTTGATATTAACAAAAATATGAAAAAGGTGTCACCCACTCATTCAATAATCCAATGGTTCTTGAAAACAATCGCCTTTTCATTCAATGCAAATATCTTTTTATGAGGTAGATTTTGCTCATTTACTGTTGCTTTCATCATCAATAAAACAAAAACAATTCTTAGAATCATCAAGTACTGCTAGAATTTGAAGCTTTTGACACTTTCACAACATCCATAACACCCAAAAATTTAAGAAATGCATGTCTACTTGCCTCATTTTGACACCCAATGAGGGAGAAAAGGCCAAAAAAATCTTCGAAAATGGGTTTTTCTAAATGGTGCATAGTTTTCAGGGGTTTTTGTTGCCGATTAACTTTTTGGGGATTTTGACAAATGACACAAAGTTTTAAGGGGTTTTCTCCCTCTCCAAGTGTCAGAATGAGGCAAGTAGACAAGCGTTTTTTTAGGTTTTTGGGCGTTTCAAATGCAATGGCAGTGTGAAAAGCTTCAAATTCTACCACTATTTGATAGATTCATGAATTTGTTTCACTTTATTCATAAAAAAAGCTATATTGAATGAGAGACACCCACCTCATGAAAAAGACATTTGCATTGAATGAAAAGGTGACCATTTTAAGAAGTACAAAAAGTTAGGTTTACTTTTCAGAATGTCTAGTTGTCCTTTTGGATGTACTCAATAAGTGCAAATGCATTTTAAGAAACTCTCTAAAAGGCCTCCAAAATGTCCTAATGATGAACTTGCCTATATCGTCCCTCTTCCACAGCTTTGTCCCTCCCTCTGTTGGCTTCCTATCGGGCATCTTTTAAAGATGCATCTTGTATTACATGACATGCATATTACCCTACATGAAAAATATAAATTGCAAGGGTTTTGAGTGCCTCGCCAAAGCATCAAGACCATTGCATAGATATCATGCAACGAAGCTCTTGAAGTCTGGCACAGGCCTGAGCAAAAATGGATTTGGTCATGAATTTCACACTTATGAAAAATATCCATCAAGGGTGGAAGCACATTAATGTGTCATGATTTTTGTGCTAGTTACAAGCATATCTTGTAAGCATAAGGAGAGTGATGTCCTTCAAGTCTGTGGGCCTCCATCATGAACTGTAAAAATAATTTTGAAAATTAAGACGTTACTTTGAAGTACTGGTGGAGTCATGATGCATGGAGGGAAGGTGACCATGAGGCTACATGGAGGAGAGAGGGGGGAGGCAATTGCAAGTTGCAAGCTGTCCCTCAGTCGCAGCTTGCCATGTTGCCCACATGGAGAAAATCTCGGCACAACAGTCAGTCACCTTCAACAACCACTCTCTTGAAACTCCACGAAGAAGGAAGTCAAGGACAAAAGCTTAGTACTACTTCTCCTCCAGCTCGCAAAAGGGTGAAGCTGTCTAAATTGCAAGAATCCTCAATGTCAATGAACATGCATGCAAGGAAGGGGAAGAATTAATGAGGTACTCTCTCTCTCTCTCTCTCTCTCTCTCTCTCTCTCTCTCTCTCTCTCTCTCTCTCTCTATTTTGGTCCCACAGGTCATATATGACCTCCTGGACGATAATTCATATCTCTCTCTCTCTCTCTCTCTCTCTCTCTCTCTCTCTCTCTCTCTCTCTCTCTCTCTCTCTCTCTCTCTCTCTCTCTCTCTCTCTCTCTCTCTCTCTGTCTCTCTCTCTGCCACCACATGACTCCAACTACATGTCACATTACACTAGGCCTATGTGTGTGTGTGAATTGAGTAGTTATGGTTCAAGCTTGTGCACAAATTACTCATGATTGTTGCTTTGTATTTGGCTATCTCTTGTATGCATGAAATGTGAGATACATGTGATTTCCCAATAAATAGAAAATTTTCCCTTTGCCATGGATAGCCTTGCATTGTAATATCTTGTGACATTGGGGGTGTGCAGGCCGATGGAAAGCTCCCAAGCTTAACATTCCAGTGCAGGAGAAATTTTTTATTGTAGTAGAAGATTTGAATGTTGTACATGGCCTCTTGATGGATGGTACCGACCCCAAATTGGTGAAATGGGACAAAATCACACATATGGGGTGGTTTAGTGTATTTAGAGAGACAAAGAAAAATATTTCATCAAAATCCATGACATTCGTTTGCTTGAACCCTTTTGCAACCAATCTTGCCTTATACTTAGGCTCGGGATCATATGTCGTGTACTTCTTCTTGTACACCCATTTGCATGGCAATGCCTGTTTACTCGCAGGTAACTCTATCAATTTTCAATTTTCATATGCTAAGATTGAGCTATACTTAGATTGCATAGCCTCTTCCCAGTTCACGTTATCATCCATTTGAATGGCCTCTTTGTAGCAAGTGGGTTCATCGCAGTCAGTGCCAACAAGCAACTAGTTCAATCCTGGCTCAAAACGCTCAGGTGCATGAGATGTATGAGTAGATATCCAAAGTGCTTGACTGCTAGACTCCGCTCTCTTTGGAGCAACATGTGTGTGTGTGTGTCTGTGTGTGTGTGTGTGTGTGTGTGTGTGTGTGTGTGTGTGTGTGTGTGTGTGTGTGTGTGTGTGTGTGTGTGTGTGTGTGTGTGTGTGTGTGTGTGTGTGTGTGTGTGTGTGTGTGCTAGTGGAAGGTGCATCTTTAGCACGTCCAACAGTATGTGTAACTGGCGGTGAGGAAACATTTTCAAACCGTACTTTGTGATACTCAATGTTTTTCATCGGCTTTCTATGCATCTTAGAATCATTGAATATCACATGTGAGCTATCCGATTGGTTCTCTACCAATGCTAAGAAATATTGAAATACACTAAAGACATCTCTCTTCAGCTTCAAGAGATAAACATACACCTTTCTTGTAGAGTCATCTATGAATGTCAGGAAGTATAATGCTCCCCCTACAGACTTGATTGGCATAGGTCCGCACAAGTCGCTATGAACGAGATCGAGAGGGCTCCCTAACTCCTTGTCCAAAGGTGTTGATGTCAACCTAGTCTGTTTGCCATAAATACAATGCTCACATAAAGAGAAGTTAGAGTAATCTAACACAGGGATATAACCAAAATGCTGCAAGACTTTCATTCCCTTCCAACTCACATGACCTAGCCGGCTATGCCACAACTCTGTAGATGGCAGCTTGGCTACACAAATAGAATTATCTTTCATGGAAGAGACATATAGTGAGTACAATGAGCCAGAATTTTGGCCTTTAAGAATGACCAAATTTCCCTTCTTGATAATCCAAGAACCACGAGAAAATATGGTAGTGTAACCCAAATCATCAAGCTGTCCCCAATTGACATCAAACTCTCTGTCAATTTGGGTACATGTCTGACATTGTGCAGCATAAACTAAATTCCATTACACATAGAAAACTTGATGCTTCCCACACTGCATATATCAAACTCATAAGAATTACCTAGCTTCACCATGCCATGTGTGGCAATGTATGTAGAGAACCACTCCTTGTGAGGAGTCACATGAAAGCTAGCACTTGAGTCCACAATCCAATTCTGCCCATAACACTCGTCAAGATCTAACAATGCATCAAGACTCAAATCCAATGTGTAAATCGACACATCATTTGGCACGTCAGGAACTATCTCAATGGCTAGATACTCAACCACATTGATCTCTTCAATTTTTACGTTGCTTTTAGGTTTTTCAGACTTCATGTCCTCTTTGCCCTTGTCACGCTACATTGTGAAGAAATCTTTCTTCAGATGTCGCTTTTTATGGTAGTAGTAACACTCAACGTTTCTCCTGTCTTTGCCGCAACTCTTTCTACGACCTTGCCTGCGATCCTGAGAACAACCGTGACTACGACCATGATGCCTTTGTGGGTCACGATTGCCACTAACCACATATGCATCACCATGCCCACTCACATTAAGAGATTGACATCTAACCTCCTCAATGAGCAACGCACTTGTGATATCATTGGGCACTAACTTTCCATTTAGAGCAATATTGCTAATGGCTGTGAAAAATATGTCCCATGAGCTAGTTAGAGAGCATAACAAGAAATAGATTCGAGTTTGTCGTCAAACTCACTAAAGCCCTGAGATGTCAACTGACTAAACAAGGAGTCGAACTCATTTAAGTGTCCAAAAACTATGCTATCTTCTTTCATGTTGAGCTTCATAAGCTTTTTCATGAGAAAAACTTTGTTGGATGCACTTTTTCTCTCCTATGGTGAACATAAGCTATCCCATACAGCCTTGGTTGTTGTCTTCCCTATGATAGTTGAAGAACACTCCCTCGGCTAGATGTATACGTATTGTAGCCATGGATTCCACATCCAAAAGCTTCCATCGAGCCTGCATATAGCCATCACCCTTTGCACGCTCTTTCAATGGTTTTGATAGAACTTTATTAGTCAAAACATCCTTCATGTGCTCTTCTCACATGGTGAAGTTGCTACCATCAATCTTGAGAATGAAATATTCCTCCTTTTTTGAAGAAGAAGCCATCACTGACAAGAGGGTTTGAGAGCTGCCAAGCTATGGCGAGAAGCTGCAAAAATTTTGGCAGAGTAAGCTTTGTATCGGGAGAAAAATCTCACCGAGGTAGGCTAAAAAGTGCTAACAATGAAATTCATGACTTGTAGGAAAAATCCGACAGAATCTCCTTTATATGAGGAGTCAAAAATCAAATTAAAAAACGCATAGAATGTGCCAACTGCACTAACTGGGCATTGAAATACTGACATTGTCATTGCCGTGTGACCGCCAACTCAACGTCAAAAGCATAAGAAACTATCCAGATACATATCCTATGGTGAGGGTACCATAAGAGGGGAACTCCAACTACATGTATCAAAGAAGGTATCCCAACATTCGAGAATACCCCAGCTCAAAGAAAACCTCATGCAACGACCCTCCAAAGGCTAAAGCAGACACAAAACAACTAGCAAGAATCTCAAAAAGGGCTCTTTCTGTATGAGTCTGAGAAAACACTGCGGAAATTGCCAAAATAGCCAAAAAATGGGTCCACATAATAGGCAGTGTCCACAACTCAACGTACATGAATGACCATGCTCAAACATGCACCAAGAACTGCTGCGTGCAGAAAAAAGTATCCCTGCAGAGATATCTGCTCTCAAAAGAGCTCAATAGCACAATGGTGTGCTAAAACAAACATGCATCTATGCTTTGCTTCCTCGATTTCTTCTTGCAATGCTTGTAGATCACGACTCTATTCTGCTCGAGCTACTCAATTATGCAGGTGCTTCCCAAGCTCACATACGCGATTTCCCTCTGCACCCCGATTCTTTCAAGCTTCTTGCTGAGCTCGTAGCTCTATTGCCTGACTTCCAGCACTCAAGCTCCTTTTCTTGACTCCTATAGATCTTGCCAAAACTGCCAATCCCTTGCTTGACTAGGGTTGTTGCACACGTGGAGTAGCCGGGGCTCAGGTGCCATGCTCCTTGGCTTTGATACCACTTGATCACTTGATGGAACCGTCCTGCGGGTGCAAGAGAGGGAAGGAGAGAAGGGGAAGGACATGGAGATGACACAGATTGGAGATTTAGAGAGGAATTCTCTCTATCTTCTTATTGTCATTATAACCAAAGAATAGAGTAAAGATGGGCGACTGCCTGGCCACCGGCCACAGTGGCCAAAAACCTAACACTGCTAACCCCCCTACTTATAGCCCTTGGCCCTTGCAAGTAGGACCTCGTAACCTGATGCCTTGCCCTTGGGTCTCAGCCGTACGGGGCTGTTCATACTCCTTTGGCCCTTGGCCTAACACTTGCACTAATTTTGATCAATTTTCTAATTCTCAAAGCTTATCTCAAATAAAATACCCTTGCTAAGGGGATGGGAATCGATAGACCTTTTTAAGGAAGTTTTTTAGGGAAACAAATTCCCAATTTTTACTTGCAAAAGCAGAAATAAAAAAGAGCTTCCTAAAAAGCTTCCTCAAAAAGATCCCTCATGGAGAGAGCTTCAGGAGGAAGCTTTTTCCCTTCTCTCTCTCTCTCTCTCTCTCTCTCTCTCTCTCTCTATATATATATATCTATATATATATATATATATATATATATATATATATATATATATATATATATATATCACCCTTTAAAGGGGTTGTAATCGAACAATACGTGGGGGAACTTACACCGTTCAAATACAACCCCCTTTAAGGGGTTTATATATATACACACACACAACCATAATATATATATATATATATATTCTTGCTCTCTCTCTCTCTCTCTCTCTCTCTCTCTCTCTCTCTCTCTCTCTCTCTCTATTCCAGTCATGCTTAAGTGAGTGCTAGCTCTCTCATGCTCAAGCTCATTCAAGTGAGAGCTAGCACTCACTTAAGCATGAATGGAAGAGAGAGAGAGAGAGAGAGAGAGAGAGGGAGAGAGGGAGGGATGGTAGAGGGTGATAGTGAGAGAGAGCAAGAGGGGGTAGAGAGAGTTATATATATACACACACACACACACACACACACATATATATATATATATATATATATATATTTATTTATTTATATATATAAACATGAATGGGGGTTGTAGCTGAACGACACGTAGAGGCATTGTATCTCCTTGTGGAATGTGCTATGCACACGCTCGGCTACAACCCCCTTTAAGGGGTTTTTATATATATAAAGAACATATATATTCATATAGATACATATATATATGTATACATAGATAGTGTTGAACCCACCACCATTGGCCTTGCAGGATATGACTCTTCCAACTGACCTAGCACTCATTCACGGTTTCATATTTTTTCTAATGCTCTTTCTATTTGCTTTCTCAATTTTCTTTAGTTTTTGTTGTTTTCTTCATCTTTTTTTGCTTTTGTTTTTCCTTTGGTTGTGTTGGTTTTGATTTTTTGTGCTTGTTTTGTTTGTCTTTCCTGGGATGGGAATGTGGGTTATTGTTGTACTCTCTCTACTAGGATTTTGTAGTAGCATATCATGTGGACCACACCAAAGACTCCTTCACTCCCTTCTTGGAGTTCCTCCCTAGCTCTGGATTTCACAAGCAACCTTCAACGCGTGGATCGGTCTATATTCTGGCTAACAACTCCTTGCTCTAGTGCAACGCTTTGCTAGTCATCTTGTGGCCTCCTTCTGCAATTCTATTAGTGTTGTGAACTATTTCTTCTCTATCATCTTCATCATCAATTGCTCTCTCCCTTATGTTTTTCCTCCATCTTTGTTCTCAAATGGTACCAATTGGCAGTGTTCCTTACACCACATCATTGGCGTTGGCTTTTTGGTAGTTTTGGCTTATGTATGCATTTGCTAAGTGAGCTTTTGGTGGGAGTACCTATCTTTCAGAGGTGGTCATCATTCTCTCTCCATTCGATTTCTAGGATAATTTTTGCTCTCTATATAGAGTTCTTTTCCTTGGCTTTTAACTTAAATTTATACCTTTGCCATTGTGGCTAGTCATATACATGTTTTCACATATATTGCCTTTGGGACTTCTTTGTAAACAATTTGGTACTTGCATTCAAAATTGGGACCATTTGAGCGTTCTAAGGGACTTTCAAGTTATAAAAATCAACTCCTTTTCTTAGAGAGAGAGAGAGAGAGAGAGAGAGAGAGAGAGAGAGAGAGTATTGCTTGTCAATGGAGTAGCGACAACCTACATTTCCTCATTGTTGTTTAGGTAAGAATATTGAATAATGAAATGGCTTGTAGTTGGTAAGATTAGGGGTTAGACATGGACGGTGATTCATGCCATTGGTCTTATGGTTGAATCCTTTCAATGACCTTTATTTTAAGCATCCACAAGTGAGCGAGGTTTTGTTGAAAAGGATTTTCTTGACCTTTAGTCAAAAATATAACCTCTTCAACTGGGATTTATCGCATGAAAGTAAGGGCAATGAAATCATAACCAAATTTTTTCATGCTCAACTTTGAAATTTACACCACAGTTTGAGATAGTGAGCATTGCACATGGAAAGGGGAGGATGGATCCTCCAAAGGCTTGATAAAGGTAGGTAAAGAGGGCCCTCCAAGAAAAATTAGAGTTCCACACAAGTACAAAATCTCCATTCCAATTATTTGCAATAGTGAACTTCAATTTCTCTTGCGGATCCTTTTGGGGGGTACTTCAATCACCCCCAAAATTGATGAAGCACATTCACTTGCAATTGTATATTGTAATTGCTATATGGTAGCAAAGGTCTTTGCCAACAATGTCAAATGACTTTTATGTTTCACTTGACCTTCTTGATGCTTCTATACAATGTAGTTGTTTAGCCCATGGGGAACTTGCACTTTATGAGATGGCCTTCAACTACTAAAAGGGCCTGCATATTTGAAGAGGCTATAAGAGGACACTCTATGCCAAAAAGTTAGCACGGTGTTAGACTTGGGTACCTACTTGACTTAGTTTCATTGCTGGCCAATTAGGATGTTATCACATAGGATTTTGTAAAACTACCCACCCCTTTTGCAACATCAACCCGGATTTGGCCAAGTAATAGCACTCTCCACGCTTCACGATAATGTTCAGATTTCGAAGCCACTTAATTTCTTTCCCGTGTTACCTTTTGTAGTTGGCCATGGACTTTGACAAGTTGGTCGAGGGAGACTACTTGCTCACTTGACAAGAGCTTGAGCCCAAGTTTTCCTTTTTGTTGAGCAAATACTTGCCTACCATCTCAAGATGATCACCTCATGTCTAGTTTATTCTGATACCCGCCTTAGTGTCAGGGTTCAAGCCAAGTGGTCGGCCGCCATCACTAATCACTAACCTATTCTTTGGATATAACAAAAGAATAATGAGTAGTGAGGCAATTCCAAAACCCTCACTACAAGCTTCACCCCATTATGCTCGTGTTTTCTCTACTTCTCCCGCACAAGGTGCATGCACAGGATACTCTTCAAGTGGTATAAGAGCCGGATTGAAGGCCTTGTATCATTGCAATGTTGTGGTGAAGCTACAAAATTTTCAACATTGTTGTGCATCAAAAATTTGGTTGAGTAAAAGGTCAATTTTCAGCTTGATTCACGAATTCATTACCAAAAATGTCGTGATCCACAACTTTCCAATTGATAGTTTTTTTCAAATTCAGCATTGATTTGTTGTACATTTGGTAAACTTCCTGCATCGAGGGTAGACAACTATCTGTAAATTTTTTATAGATCTATTTTGACCTATAAAAACAACCCATTTCATACTCATTCCCCATAACCTTGACTGTTTTTTGAGATATACAACATTGCAAAAGGAAGTTTTTGCAAATTCTGAATAGTTTGAAAGATATTGGCTAATTGATTGCAAGGTATTCAAGAAGTTGCAGATAGATATGAAAACCATGTATAGATATTGTGGTATTTTAGAGTGCTTTTGGAGCTGATTTGATACATGTAGACACAACAAATTTGTGAGCATCTTTGGCAGTGACAACCATTATACTTCTAGTGGGAGTTTTGGATACATATCGTTTTTGTGTGACTAGCACTTGAGAGTTCTTGTGCTCTATCAACAGCATTTTACTCCCCACTCATTGGTGCCTATTTGAGTGCGTGTCCTACAGTCATGCAATGATAATTTCATGATTTGGATATACATTGTGTTGTAAATACTACCATTGTACATCATTGTGGAGCCATTTTTGGCTTGTTTTTGTTGTAGTCTAGACCATTTTTGAAACTTGTTCGGGAAGAGCCCTTCTTGAGATTGTGGCTAGTCGTGTTTGCATAACCTCTATGAGAGTCGTTGCATGAGGTTTTTTAAATCCAAGCATTGGGGGCCGGGTTACCTAGTGTGAGGTGGAATAGGTCATTGGAGATCCCTTTTGTGGCCTCATCATAGGTTATGTATAGACGGGTATAGGTGCGTTGATGTCGAGTTGGCAGTCATCCACGACAATTTATTTGAGTTGTTCATCACAGTATATGCCTAATGATTACACTTTGTAGGTTTATCTGTTACTTTTGGATCAGTTTTGCTTGAGATTTTGATCTCCAAATAGAGGAGACTCTACCAGAATCCAGGAGTCCTCCATATGAGTTTTTGGCACACTTGATTGATCACTCAGCTACTTTGCTGCATATTGAATTGAGGGAAACTTTGTCAAAATCCTCTTACAAACAGTGTCAAAATTCTTTTTAAAAAAAATTCATAAGTTTTTGGGCATATTCTCTTGAATTATGGTTGCTACTAGTAGTGCTTTGGACAAGGAAGAGTACTACATTAAAACGTTTGATGACAAAATTTGCAATTTGGAAGCAGCATATGCTCAGTGTATGCAAGATTTGTTCATCAATAAGGGATTGATAGCACCATTACATGAGAGAAAAGAAAATGCGTACACTAATGCTCAGTGGAAAGATTTGGATGAGCGTGCTATGGAGACCATTTTCCTACACCTTGGTGAATCTAATTACTTCACAATAATGGATAAGACCAATGCCAAAGATTTATGGGATTTCTGATGTGTAGCACGGGATGGAAAAAGTACCTTGAACAAGGCTTTTCTTATAAAGAAACTTATGTGCATGAACATGAAAGAAGGTAGCAGCATTAGCTCTCATTTAAATGAGTTCAACAATGCCTTTTCATAGCTTACTTCCAAAGGTCTTAACTTTGATGATGAGATGAGTGCCATCTTCTTGCTATGTTCGTTGCCATTGCCATGGGATGTAACTCAACACCTGGGGGGAAGCTAGTGTTTAGTGATGTTACTAGCACATTTCTCATTGAGGAAGTTAGATGTCAGTCTCTTTATGTGAATGGGCCATTAGGAGAAACTTGGACTCAATTTTGGGCCCTGTAAGAAATACCAACTCAGCATAGAGAAAGGTAATTATGAAAAATGCAAAAGTTTTTTTTTGGAATTCTATTTCTCATAGTACATGTAAAAGTTTGCTCAATCACTTAAATGCATACTCGTACAAAATGCTTTTCGAGAGCCCAACTTAAGTGTACACAAAATTCCATGTTTGTGAATCTTAATGAGTGATGTGATGTGTGATGAGAGAAAACACATAAGAGTTGTTTTCAAAATACAAAAATAATGCCATGGAATAGAGGCACAAGTATCAATCACCTTTTTATGAAGTACTCGCAATTTAAATTCGAACAAATTGTACTTGATAGTGATTGATAGGTACTATTTAAGACTATGAAGGAGTCATAACCAAGCGAATAGAGGCGCTTGAGGGGTCTCTGGGATCTCTATTCACTTGGTTCTGACCTTATGAGGCCCTAAGATTAAGATATAGCACTTTTTAAGCCCACGGATGCATCCGGAACGTCCAAAAACCATAGGTTAGCTCTTTAAAACACTGAAATGTGACGTCTCTAGCTCAAGATATAGCATTTTTAAGCCTAGGGCCTCATGAGGTCAGTACCAAGCGAATAGAGGCCCTTGAGGGGTCTCAAGGGCCTCTATTCGCTTGGTACTGACCTCATGAGGCCCTAGGCTTAAAAATGCTATATCTTGAGCTAGAGACGTCACATTTCAGTGTTTTAAAGAGCTATCCTATGGTTTTTGGACGTTCCGGATGCATCCGTGGGCTTCAAAAGTGCTATATCTTAATCCTAGGGCCCCATAAGGTCAGAATCAAGCGAATAGAGGTCCTAGAGACCCCGCAAGCACCTCTATTCGCTTGGTTATGACTCCTTCATAGTCTTAAATAGTACCTATCAATCACTATCAAGTACAATCTGTTCGAATTTAAATTGCGAGTACTTCATAAAAAGGTGATTGATACTTGTGCGAGATGCACAAGTACAAGTACTTCACTTTATAGGATAGCAACAACGGGTCATAAAAAAGTGTTCGGCGCTTATGCCAGATGTCATTATTAAGCGCTTTACTTTTCTGATGATAGTGACAATTTCACCAAAATGGTTTTCATGGACATTTTCAAAATAAGAAAAAATGTTTTTTCAACGTAACGTTAGCCTTCTTCCTATTGGCTAAGGAGCATTCTCTCACTAGAGTTGAAAGGTCCAAAAATGAGTCTATTTCTTTCCTAATGATGGTGATGTGTATATTTCTAGTGGTAGTTGTGACAAAGAAGGATTGTTGTGCATTATAGCAAGAAAATGGAAAAGAAAAATTGAAGTATAACACACCTAAGAGCATTGTGAAGATAGAATGTTGTTCAATCTCCAATTGTTGAGGTTGTTCTTGATGTGACAAAATCATCAGATGTATTGATCCTCACCTGAGATTTGAGTCTTGATGCATTGTTAGTTCTTGATGAGTGTTCTGTCCAAAATTGGATAGTGGACTCAAGTGTTCTAGCTTTCATGTGACTCATCACAAGGAGTGGTTCTTCACATATACTGCTACACATGGTACAAAAAAACTAGGGAGCTCTCATGAGCTTGATATATGCAATATTGGGACCATAAAACTTTGTATGCATAATGGCACCGAGTTTATGTTGCATAATGTCACATATGTACCCAAATTGACAAAGAGTTTGATGTCTATTGGGCAACTAGATGATTTGGGTTACACTACCATTTTTGCACATGGTTCGTGGATCATCAAGAAGGGAAACATGGTCATGCTTAAAGGACAAAAATCTGGCTCGTTGTATTCACTCTATGTCTCTTCAGTGAAAGAGACTTCTATCTGTGTAGTCGAGCTACCGCCTGCAAAGTTGTGGCATAGTTGACTAGGACATATGAGCTAGAGAAGAATGAAGGTACTGCAAAATTCTAGTTTTATTTTTGTGCTAGATTACTTTGATTTTTCTTTATGTGAGCATTGCATTTATGGAAAAGAGACTAGGTTGGCCTTAGCACCGTTAGACAAGGAGTTAGGAAGTCCTGAAGATCTAGGAGGGGCACTATACTTCCTAACATTCATAAACTTACTCTACTAGGAAGGTGTGGGTTTATAAAGCTTTGTGAACTGACAATGGAGATGAGTACATCTCCTTTGATGTCAAGGACTTCTACAGTAAACAAGGCATTAGAATACAGTTCATCATGCCTTATGTACCTGCTCAGAATGGTGTGGCAGAAAGGACGAATAAGACTATCCAAAAATGGGGCACTTCTTTGTTTTCTACTACCATTTACCTAAGAAGTTTAAGGGGAACTTGTTATGATGGTTGTTTACTTGATAGACGCGTCACCTAGTACAACACTGAAATATAAGATTATGTGGACAAGCAAATAGCCTAATTATGATAGATTACGCGTGTTTGGGTGTGAGGCATTCTCATATGTGCCAAAAGAGATTAGGTAGAAGCTGGATACCAAATCGTACAAGTGAATCTTCATTTGGATATGGTGTAGACAGAGAGATGGGATATTTTTCTGGCACCCAGAATCTAAGAAGGTTATACATAGCTCATAGGTGATATTTGATGAGTCTAAGATGCATAGACAACAAGTGAAAGAGATTGAATATTGCGCAGTAAGGGTTGAAGATGTTGCCTCACCACAAGTTACGCAGAATGTTGGATGTGTAAGTGATCTCAGAGGGTGGGAAGGGGGGTTCACTATATAATTATGTGACTATCAATATGACTACATTGCATCTTGTGTTTGGTCTAGTAGCCATAGAGGACATAGAATTGATCCAAATGAATGTGAAGATGGCATCTCTTCATGGGGATCTTGAAGAAGATGTCTACATGATGTAGCCAAAATGTTTTGCGATAAAGCCTGAGAAGCCCACAAGGGTAGAACTGGTGTGTAGACTCAAGAAATCTTTGTATGGACTAAATCAAGGCTCAAGGTGGTGGTACATCAAATTTGATAAGTACATTCAACCCCAAGGTTATGTACGGAGCCAAGAGGATCACTGCTTGTACACAAAGAGGTTGAATGATGGTTCCCTCATTATTCTAATCTTGTACGTGGATGATATGCTTATAGTTGGGAAGTCAAAAGATGAGATTGAACTTCTCAAGGATGCCTTAAGCAAGTAGTTTGCCATGAAATATATGGGCAATGCACATCACTTTCTTGGAATGTGTATCAAGAGAGATCCTAAGCGTGGAATACTTGAACTATCATAGGTAAAGTACATTCACAAGGTCTTGCAACGTTTTAACATGCAACGGGGGAAGCATTGAGTATCCCAACGGCTGCAAATGTAAAACTTAGCAAAAATTATCGTCCCAAATCGGATGTTGAAAAGGTAGAAATGGAAAAGGTGCCAAATTATTTGGCAGTTGGGATTCTCATGTACACCATGGTTAGCATGCGACGAGACATTGCATTTTCAATGGGAGTGGTCAACAAGTAAATGTCAAACCCATGCAAAAACATTGGGAAGTAATGAAGCCTAACTTTAGATGCATGAAGGGTTCAACCAATAAGTGCTTATGCTTTGGGAATAGTGATGCATCCATAGTTGGATACATTAATTCTGATTATGCAGGCTGTGTGGACACTAGAAGATCCACATATGGCTCTGTTTTCTTGTTTGCTAGAGTGATAGTCTCTTGGATATCATGTATCCAAAATTTCACTTTGTTTTCCATCATTGAGGTTGAGTATGTTGCAGTTTCTAGTGCCAGCAAGCAAGCTGTGCGGTTATCTCGTCTAGTGGGAGACCTTGGTATACACAAGACTCTGGTGTTCATTGTGACATCCAGAGTGTGATTGCATTAGTAAACAACCCCATGTTTCATTCCAAATCAAAACACATCGAGGCTAGGTATCATGTGATACATGATATGCTAGCTAGCAAACGCATTGAGTTATTCAAAGTCCTTATGTATGGGAGCCTAACGAATGCTCTAACAAAGAGTCTATTTGCAGAGCGGATTGCACATTGCATATAGAGCATATAGAGATGATGGGCATAGGGTGAAGCTGTAATGGAAATGGCCTATAAACTTTGGGAATAGTAGAATTAAGAGAATTAGAGTGAGGCATTTTGTGAGATCACTTTGAGAACATAGAGGGTGAACTTAATTGATGGTAACAACATAAACATAGTACTTAATTAACTTGGCATGAACAATACTTTGCAAGAGACAATGTATTAGAGAACATGACAGTAGTTGAGGACCGGATTTATTTGGATCCGGTCCCCCCTCCAAAAGGTGTTTGTATTATAGATTCTCCCATCAAGAGAGACTTGATACAATACAATATTTTTGTTCCTTGTGCTAGGTGATGCAATGAAGATGAAAATCTTCATGCATCACAAACATAACATAAACTTTTCAAAAAGCATTAACTACCCCAAGCCTCAGCCCCAAGACTTCAAACACCTTCGAAGGTGGAGAGAGATAGCAGGGAATGAGGGTAGGGAAGAGGAAGAAGATTCATCCATAGGAGAAAGAAGTAGTTCATCACTTGTCTCACTCTTCTTGCTTAGCATAACATAATAGCATAGTAATGAAGATGAAGAAGATAGCAAGCTTAAGCATTGAAGCATGGATTTTGGTTGGATTTGCATTCCATAGCCAAGAATGTTGGTGTAAGCTCTCAACTTCTCAACAAGCTTAGAGAAGGAGATGGAGCTCTTGCACTTTGCACTTCACACAATGAGTGTGTGTGTGTGTGTGTGTGTGTGTGTGTGTGTGTGTGTGTGTGTGTGTGTGGGAGAGTATACCCCCTTTCATGCTTAGTCCACCTCTCTCTCTCTCTCTCTCTCTCATTATTTAATTATATCATTTGGACACGTGTCCTCTTTTTTCTCTTTGAGAGCAAGAACTTAATTATTTATTTTTATGCATCTAAATTCTCATTGGACCCCTTTAAAGCCTATCCAATAGGATTTTTGCACATCATGAGGGCCACATGTGGAGGATTTTGACCTGTGTCTTTTATGCTTCTTAAGTCATTTGGTTTGAATTCAACATTTCAAGCACTTAGTCAATCAAGCATGAAACCGTTTATGCCTCTTAAGAGTTTATCTTTGAATTGCACATTTCAATAACCTTAGTCATTTAAGCATAAAAATCACCTCAAGCTTTGGGCAAGGTTCCCACAAACACTTTAAGTACTTTAGTTAGCAAGCCGACAAGCACCTCATGCTTGGGTAGGATTCCCACCTCAAGGTCAG
The DNA here is from genome assembly GCF_014529385.1 of Adiantum capillus-veneris. Taxonomy (NCBI): domain Eukaryota; kingdom Viridiplantae; phylum Streptophyta; class Polypodiopsida; order Polypodiales; family Pteridaceae; genus Adiantum; species Adiantum capillus-veneris. The sequence continues at coordinate 99,428,393 of NC_140960.1, read as the reverse complement.
TCCTAGCTTGCCTAAGGTCAATTAACACTAACTTTTGGAGGTATTTAATGAAGCTAGCCCTAAGGTCTTTTAAGCTCCATTAGATGCACGTTGCTCTTTGATAGACTACCTGCTTTTGTACCCCTATTGAGATATAACCATCTCTCCTCTTGATCCCTTGCTGAGGTAAATCTAGAAGCACTTATTGCACATTGTTCTTTGGTAGACCGTCTCCTTTTGGACCCCTATTGAGATGCAACCATTTCTCCTTTTGGTCCCCTTTTGAGATAGGTCTAGAAGCACATATTTATATCCTAACAATTGCTCCCCTTTTATCTTCCCATATTAAATTATCAGTTTAATATGAGAAAATCATTTGATAAAGTTCGATATTATATTTTATGACATTACCTCTTTCTTGAAATCATAGTCGTCCTTGACTATGAGGTAGAGAAGATAAAGCCTAGTCATTAGTCCATGTTTCTTAGCAGGTAGAGAATCCCTTTTTACCCTACAACATAATTCCAGAATGGATGACTAATCCATCTGGTGCTTGGGAGACCTAGCTGCCACAAGCATGTCTGCTCTTTAAGCCATGTCATACTTCCAAAATAGAGTGACAAGTTCTACTTTGTGTTTGGGAGACGGCGTCACCACAAACATGATCCTAAGCATGCGTACTTCTTAAGTTTTGTGCACACTAGAAGAAAGAGAATGAGTCTTATAAGACAAAAACATTGTTCATTTAAAATGCATTTTCATTTGCTTACTCTAGTGTAGCATTGTAAGCATTGACAAGGTTCATATTATCCTTAAGCTAGGTTCCTTGCATCCCTCTAACATCTTTAAAAGGATATTCCTTAAACTTAACAAGATATCATTGGATAACATTACCATTTCTTAGTACCTTGTCTTTGTCTCAAAGAATCGATTCGGGCTGCAACACCTCTTCTTGATCTTCGATCTCTAGCGGGTCCTCCATTATTGGTTCTTTTGGTGGCTCTCCTTTGTAAGGCTTGACTAAGCTCACATGGTTAGATTGTGAATGAGCCAATGGTTAGGAAACTTTAACTAATTAGCCATCTCATTGATTGGCTTAAGAATTTTAAAAGAAAGGACCATAGTATCTTTTTGCTAGTTTAGCATAATATTCTTGGTGGCTCATAGGATTCTTGCTCGTAGTATGCCTTAGATGAGCCTTGAAAAACTTTAGCAAGACCCAATCATTTTTCTTAAAGGCTAAGGCAATTTTGTGCTTATTAGCATCAACCCTTTTTGCCTTTGCTGTGAGATGAATATAACCTTTTTAACCTTTAGAAAATATTCTTGTAAGTCTCGGCTATATTCATCCGCATCAAAGATCTTCCCATATACTTTAAGTAGTAAGGGACTTTTGGATCTTCCCTCTTTAACTCCAAAAGGTGCTTTTCCCATAGAAGTATGTACAATGTCATTGTACGCATAATCTATAAGAGGTAGGTACTTCTCTCATTGAAAATGTTGATCTACTTCCATGACATAGGCTTTTAGTAGATTCAAAAATCGTTAGATTAGTTATTTCACTTTGGTCATCCATTTGTCGATGATAGGCGAAAAGAGAAATTTAATACAATTGAAAGATTCTCAAAGAGACCCTTCTAGAAATTACTGGTCATTCTAGGATCTTTGTCCGACCCTATGAATGTTGGCAAACCATGATACTTGAAAATTTGAGATCTAAAGAGGATTGCTGTTTGATGTGCCTTAATAGTCTTTTTGACAGACGTAGAGTGTGTTTTCTTGCTAAGCGTGTCGACTGAAACAATTCAAGTTGCTTCCCTTGATCAAATCTCAAATTTTGGTATACCACGCGTTTTGAAACATACTCTTGTATGTTTAATTTTCATGGTAGACCAACAAAAATACATTTCTACTCTTCAAAGAGTAGATTATGAAATCCCTCTTTGCCCCGCATAAGGAGAAGCATGGGATTCATACCTAACTTTCTTATTGTATGGGTGAGTAACACATAGCCTATTGCCCTTTGGAAGATAACCATCCTTCAAGGTGAATGATTCTTTTTTCTCCCTAATACAAAGGCTATAAGTACCTACTTAAAGTCTTGGTCAGTAGCATACTCATCTATCATAAAAGATAGATCATTGTGAGTTGTTATAGACACCACATTTACCTTGGCCATTGTGAAAGTGCATCGACCACTTGATTGTACTTGCCAGCAATGTGAGCAATACGAAATTTAAATTGAAAAAGAAAATTTTCCTACTTCATTTGTTTGTCGGAGAGCTTGGTTCGTGTCATGAAGTTCTTGAGGCTTTGTGATCTATTTGTAAGGATGAATGGAGCCCCCAAGAGATAGTGATTCCATGTGTCTAGGGCAACTAAAAGCTCTTTTTCTTTTATGCCCAAGACCCTTTCATTGGCATTGAGACTTCGGCTCTCATATGCTATGGCATGCCCTTCTTGAAGCAAAAATGCTCCAAGGCAATCACCACAAGCATCACATTGGACCTCAAATGGCTTTGAGAGATCCAGAAGCATAAGGACTGGTTGGGAGGTAAGCTTCTCTTTGAGATTGTCAAAAGCATTTTGTTCTTTAGCAGTCCATGAGTACTTAATGTTCTTTTTTGTTAAGTCATACAATGGTCCTGCTATTTGAGAGAATTTGCTATGAAGCGTCTATAGTATGCAGACATACCAATAAAGCTTCTTAGCTCATGTAGATTCCTTGGATTAGACCATGCTTTTATTACCTCCAACTTTGATGGATCCATATGGATACCATCTTGAGAGATAATGTGACCTGAATATTGAATCTCTTGTAGAAAAAATTCACTTTTCTTTTGATTAATGAAATTCTTATTCTCTCTCACGACTTGAAAGATTACTTGGAGGTATCACTTGTACTCCTCAAGAGAATTTGAGTGGCCTGAAGATTTTTGTCCATCATGAGTTTGAATGCGGCTAGAGCATTTGTCAGGCCAAAATTTGAAACTTATCAAATAAATCTTCTACTCGCAGCACAATAAATTTTTTTTATAGTCATCCTATTTAGTGCTCTACAATCGATACACATGTGATATGTGCCATTTTTCTTTTGCATTAAAAGTACCGGTGAACAGAGTGGAGAGGAGCTAGGCCTCACCATCCCTTTTTCCACCAATTCATGCACTTGCCTCATGATCTCCTCTTGTTGAGCTTGTGAAACTCAATAAGAAGATTTATTAGGCGGTGAGCCTCCTAGTAGAAGCTCTATTGCATGGTCATCATCCCCTCGTTTTGGAGGTAGCTCCTAGGGATGTCATCAATGAGAACATCTTGAAATCCATTTAGGAATTAGACAACTCTATTCCTCTTGATTCCCTTTATTGCTACTCTTGAAAACATTAGAATCATTTACAGATTCTCTAACAAAATCATACACAAAAATAGAGCTTTTCATTGACTTATCAAAAGTAAGCGTATTTACCAGGGATATGGTGTTCCTGACTTCTTAGCATCTATGTACATGCTCTTTTCCATGTAGGTGAAATAAATTCTCGTTTCAAGGAACTTCATGTTGGCAGCCATGCGGTTGAACCATGGTGCCCCTAGGATAACATCATCATGTTGGAGAGGAGAGATAAAAAAGTCTTCTTTGTCGATGTATCTTTGGACATGAAGCCTCAACTTCCCAATTAAAGGAGTAACGGAGGCCTGTTGTCCCTTGAAAGATGCATCAGTAGTTACAATATCTCCCATCTCAAAATCTTGAATGCCCAACTTAGTGGCCAACTCCATTGATATGAAATTGTGAGTAAAGCCAGGGTCAAACAAGATGAAGGCATCATGCTCCCTCACTTTTCCCCAAGCATAAGAATGAGACTTTGCAATAAGCATCCTCTTTTGAAGCTTCAACCATGGAAGCTCTAGGAGTGTCATTGTGTACATTTCTTTTGGGGCAAGAACGATAACCATGTCCTTGCTCCCCAAACTTGCATTTAAGGTCTTTACGAAAGGACTCTAATTCTTTGGGAGAGAGCTTATTTTACCTTTATAAGTTCCCTTTCTCCTTGGCCTTGTTGTTGTTGGTGGTGTTGTTGCCTTGGGAAGAGTTTTGAGCATTGCTCTTCCCTTTAGCTTCATTTTTGATATTTTTTTTCCCATGGGCTTGAAATTTCTTCTCTCCCCTTGTTGGAAATTGATCCTTGAATCAACCATAGTGTGGTTGATGACTTCGGTGATAGTGCTAGGCCGTTCTGAGTTGACATACTCGACCATTTCTTTAGGTAATCTTGCACAAAATTGTTGCTTTTGTTTGGAAAAGTCTATCCTTTGGAAGATAGTAGCCTTGAGATGTAATCCCAAAACTTCTCCACATATTTGTGAATAGACTCATGTGAGAGAAGCTTCAAACTGCACCATTTGGTAAGTACTTTGTCCTTTGCATCGCTTGCAAGGAATCGCTTCATGATGGAAACTCGTAGAGTTTTCCATGTCTTTGGGGCTTCACTGTTGCCACGAAGGCTATCCCACCATTGACGAGACAATTTTTGGAAGTGCATAGCTACATGGCATAGCTTAGAGGACTCCTTGAAGCCTCGTCTCCAAAGGCCGCATCAAATTGCTGGATGAAGGCCAATACTTTATCGGTGGCACCAAAGGTGTCATCATAGGTGAGAAAAGAGATACTCTTTCCTCCCTCTTTGAACTTCTTGAGCTTTTGTGATCTTCGCCATGCAAGGTATGATTTGCGATGTCGTCTCCTCTTGTACTCTCCAAGAGAATAGCCATAGCTTTCATCAAAAGAGTAGGAAGGTGAAGAATAAGGAGAAGAGGATGACCTCTTTCTTGAACTTTTCTTCCTTTGTTTCCTCTCTTCCCTTTCGGAGTGATGAGGAGAAGAACTATGTGTTGAACGTTTCCTCATGGGAGGAGTTGGCAATCGTCTAGACCATCGTCTTCGTGGAGCCACATCTTCAAAGGAACTTAGGGATTAGTTACTTTCTTGTTCTTTGGATTCCTCCTCTCGTATGGGTGAGAGTCTTCTTTCGGGAGTTTCATCAGGAGATCTCCTAAGCTCTCTCTCATCTTGGAGAGGAAGTGAAATCCCATAAGCACGAAGTTGTTGGGTAACTTTGGCTTGCAAAGTAGGGTTGCCCATAGCTTGATACAACCTAGTAACAAGATAATTGATAAACAAGGGGCATCATCATTAGCACCTTCATGTGCAAAATCAAAGTTATCAACGTTCATTCTACTCTCTTGGTTATTGTCAGCTATGCTAATTATACTTATGTGTTTACTTAGTGTACTCTTTGGAAATTCAAAACCTTATTTTCTACTCCTCTTAGTCTTTGAAAATAAGCACTTAAGTATCTACACCCACGGCTCAAATTGGTTAATTATAGAGAGTAGTGGGGTGAGTCTAACATAGCAGAATTGTCGAGGGATAGCTCCTTTTGGACTTCTTATGGCTCAATAATGGTAAAGCCGTAGGAAAGTCTAAAAAGACCCCATTATTAAGACCAAAGCTCCCGATGTGTGCACCATATCCCACATAGTGGGCTCAACAAAACCGATAATAGATCTATAATGAACAAAATCAACCATTAATAGGCTACTTAAGGACCTCTCTTCTTAAGCAAGAAAAGAGAAACCTGCAAATTCTCTGATACCAATGTAATGGAAATGGCCCATGAACTTTGAGAATAGCGGAATTAAGAGAATTAGAGTGAGATTTTTTGTGAGATCACTTTGAGAACATAGAGGTGAAATTAATTGATGGTAGCAACATAACCATAGTACTTGATTAACTTGGCATGAACAATACTTTTGCGAGAGAGAGAGAGAGAGAGAGAGAGAGAGAGAGAGAGAGTATTAGAGAACATGACAATAGTTGAGGACCATATTTACTTGGATCCGGGCCCCCTTCAAAAGGCGTTTGTATTATAGATTCTCCCATCAAGAGAGACTTGATACAATACAATCTTTGTGTTCCTTGTGACCTAGCTGATGCAATCAAGATGGAAAGCTTCATGCATAATCACAAGCATAACATAAACTTTGTAAAAAGAATTAACTATCCCAAGCCTCAGTCCCAAGGCCTCAAACACCTTCGAAGGTGGAGAGAGCTAGCGGGAAATGAGGCTAGCGAAGAGAAAGAAGAATCATCCATAGGAGAAATAAATAGTTCCTTACTTATCATCACTCTTCTTGCTTAGCATAGCATAATAGCATAGTAATGAAGATGAAGAAGATGGCAAGCTTAAGCATTGAAGCATGGTTCTTGGTTGGATTTGCATTCCATAGCCAAGATTGTTGGAGTAGGCTCTCAACTTTGCAACAAGCTTAGAGAAGGAGATGGAGCTCTTGCACTTTGCACTTTGCACTTCACACAATGACAGAGTGTGTGTGTGTGTGTGTGTGTGTGTGGGAGAGTATACCCCCTTTCATGCTTAGTCCAGCTCGCTCTCTCTCTCTCTCTCTCTCTCTCTCGTATTATTTAATTATATCATTTGGACATGAGTCCTCTTTGAACTTAATTATGTATTTTTATGCATCTAAATTCTCATTGAACCATGTGTCTTTTATGCTTTTTAATTAAGTCATTTGGTTTGAACTGAGCACTTCAAGCACTTAGTCAATCAAGCATGGAAACTGCTTATGCCTCTTGAGAGATTATCTTTAAATTGAACACTTCAAGAACCTTAGTCATTTAAGCATAAAAATAACCTCAAGCTTTGGGCAAGTTTTCCACAAACACTTTAAGTTCTTTAGTTAGCAAGCCAACAAGCACCTCATGCTTGGGTAGGATTCCCACCTCAAGGTCAGTCGTAGCTTGCCTAAGTTGCCTAAGGTCAAAGGACATTTTAACACTAACTTTTGGAGGTCTTTAATGAAGCTAACCCTAAGGTCTTTTAAGCTCCATTAGATGCATGTTTCTCGTTAATAGACTACCTGCTTTTGGACCCCTATTGAGAAGTAACCATCTCTCCTCTTGGTCCCTTGATGAGGTAAATCTAGAAGCACTTATTGCACATTGCTCTTTGGTAGACCGTCTCCTTTTGAACCCCTATTGAGATGCAACCATTTCTCCTTTTGGTCCCCTTTTGAGATAGGTCTAGAAGCACATATCTATATTCTAACTCTTGTTGCCCTTTTATCTTCCCAAATTAAATGATCAATTTAATATGAGAAAATCATTTGGTAAAGTTAGATATTATATTTTATGATAGAAGCTATGGTCATACTTCACAATTATATATGTGTACATGCTAACCCTTACACTTAGAGCCACTATTGAAAATAGGGTTGCAGAGAAACACACATAGCTTGGAGAAGATGAAGAAGCTCAAGGCATACAAGAGAGTATGTTGCTTAGTGCACAATGGAAAGATAAGTTAGCCCTAGAATGATGCGTGTATATACAATGAACAGGGGGAAAAGCCTCCTAGAAAGGGAAAAAATTCTCCGACGGTCCTAAGTATGTTTACAAACATCACTACCACATATGTATGGCAACAAATGTCCCCTAGGAGTGATGCAATGAACAAGAGTTGGTACATAGTGTATATGGTAGTGTTATGCCCTGAGGACGTGCTCAATCCATAAAGGGGAGTAAGCCTAAAGCTTTGCAAAAAGCTTCAAACTTCTCACGAGAAAATACCTTTGTGAAAAGATCTACAAGGTGTCCTGTGTCGGTACATAAGCCAAACTGATCTCTCCTGTTGAGAGTGTCTCCCTGACATAGTGATAATGCACCTCAATGTGCTTTGTACAAGCATTAAAAACTGGTTCCTCACAACTTCCAATGCACTCTTGAATGTCAGTGTAGATGATGTTAGCAGTGTCTTGTCCAACACCCAAATTAGCCATAAGGCGTCTGATCCATATACACTCAATTGTAGCTGTGAACAATACCATGTACATAGCCTCACAACTGGAAGTGGCCATAGTAAGTTCTTCTTGCTCAACCATGATATGCGTGAACTATCAATCATGAAAAAAACCACTTGTGGACACTCACATGTCATAAAAAATCAACCCAATATGAGTCCAAAAAAGCATGTAAATCAGGAAGTAATGATCCCGCCCTTTGGATAAAACAACCCAAGATGTAAAGTGCCACTCAAGTAGCTAGAGATCCTCTTGACAAGAAGATTCTACAATAGCTGCTCTTATAGTGGAACCAGCCTCTTTCTTCTTGCCCTCAATTCATGAATATGCTTAATCGAGTGATCATTAGCCTTGCAATAATGGTAATGCATCTTCTTCTTGCCTTTTTCACTAGAATTCCCAGACGAGGTGTTTCCAACAGAAGCATTGGAAATAGGTGATTTTCCACTAGTCAAAGAACCATGAGAAGTGGCTACATTGATGTTACCACCTTTCTTTGAGTAGCAATAAAAACCTATTCAAATGCATTCTATTTAGCCCTGTTATTTTTTGAAAATGACCCTTGCAACAGAAATGTACTTAATGCATCAAACTTGACAACATCAGGATTTCCTTGGGTCATAAGTCTCCAAGTACTAACAAAAGTGTAGTAAGAATCTAGCAATGCATCAAGAACGCACAAGGGAACTATCAAAAATGAATTCTCTTGCAGAAATGATTTGCTCATTAATATCCTTTATACTAGCAAGGAAAGTTTCCATGTCATAATTTTTTATTCCAACTCTTTACACAGCAATGCAATTTTAGCCTCATTATGACTTGCATAAAGACAAGCGAGAACATCCCAAGCCTATTTTGCAGATTTAGCTGAATGGACAATGTGAAGAGTAATAAAGCGCTTCACAAATAATGCAATCAAAGCATGGGCCTGCGCATCCCTAACATCCCAATGAGACTGCTTAGCGGTAGGCAACATAGCTCTAGCAGCAGTAATCCTGCCACCAAAACATGCAACATCCTCAACAAAGCCTTTATCCACAGAATTCGGAGATACATCAATGCCTTACACAACATTCCAAATGCCCTTCGACACAAGAACATGTTGTATCATTAAACTCACATTGGGTAATTTCCCCCGTCCAGTTTATCCTCAGTAGCACAAATCTTGAATACATTTGTGTTGTTGTTAGCCATGGTAAGTGCTTTCACTTGATGTGAAAACTGCCTGAAAAGAGGAGAAACAAAGCAGGACAAACATGTGTTATATAGCACAACCCAAACACTATAAGGGATCTATTATGCATAAAATTGCATTGACAGCAATTTTACACAAAAGGATGAAATTGCCTATGCAATACTTCTTGTAGTGTAAACAAAGATCGAAAGGAGCCCAAATCAAAATTCTAAGCAAACCTAGCTCTACAAGCTAACCCAAAGTATTTTTTGACCTGTTGACACACACCAAAGCTCACCCAAATCCAAGAAAGTGAGCTCGTGACACTGATGACTATGCTCGAGAGGATGCAACCTACTCTGATGCCAATTGTTAAAAATAGGGTTGCAAAGAAACACACACAACTTGGAGAAGATGAAGAAGCTCAAGGCACACAATAGAGAGTGTGTTTCTTAGTGCACAATGGAAAAATAAGTTAGCCCTAATGCACGGGGGAAAAGCCCTCCTAGTGAGGGAAAAAAATATCCCGACGTCCCTAAGTTTGTTCACACACATCAATACCATATATATATGGTAATAGCCACTTGGGCCACGTTGGCCTTCAAGTGGGAGTCTGTTAGGGTTCATGCCAAGTGACCGACTGCCCATCACTAGCCACTAACCTATTCTTTGGATATAGTGGAAGAATAAGGAGTAGTGAGGTAATTTCAAAACCCTCACTGAGAGCTCGATCCTCGTCATGCTTGTGTCTACTCTTCTTCTCCTTCGTACTCCACGCACTACGCACTCTTCACTTAAGTCACATTCAGATTGCACAACAAGCTTAGGAGAAATGAAAACCCTTTTCCACCATCGACTTATGCAGGTACGAGGCTAGGAAAAAATAACATTTACACCTAAGAGTGCAAGTGCTTCCTCTTTCTTTTATACTATCAAAGTTTCATGGCTCACTGATAGGCGTGATTCATCTCTCCATCCCATGGGAAGCCAAAAATAAACTTTGAGAAGTTGTTCGTGTATCAACATTTTAACATATTCATGCACTCAATGTTCCATCAGCTAATTATGAACTGCACTTTAGAGGGAGGCCACTTTCATTGGTGGAAATTCAAAAAAGGTGCCCTTACTTGGACATTTTGAACGCTGCCTTAGGCCAGGTTTAGACGACCCGATTGCAAAGCACTCACCTCCACCATGGTAGCTGATCATTGGTTAGTAGCAGAACTCCACCCTTTTGGACTCACTAAAACTATGGCAAGCCCCCTCCCCCCCCCCCCCCCCCCCCCCCCCCCCCCGGCCCGCCTTCTGGGAAGAAGACCTCTACTACCTACTTTTCAACGAGGATGCACACATGAGTTCAAATATTAGCCACAACCGCTAATTTTCCTAATGTGACATATATATTTGAAACACCACAGTTGGAGTGTGTTAGTAAGACTTGCAACATAGTTGTTCGCTTTGTTTGCATGATTTTAGCTCAAAAGCACCCTGGTCACAATTTACCTTGCAATTGCCTGGTGTTCTTGGCTTCATTTACATCCTCATGTGTTCCAAATAGGTGGCTTGGTCTGAGTTTGGTGGATTTGGGAAAAGGCAAAGGTTAAACTCCTCATGTGTGCACTATGACTAACACTATTAATGGTTCAGGTTTTTTGTCTCTCGGTGTTATGTCTTCTATGCGATGGCGTGATGGTCAACGTGTGTATTGTGGCAGAGCTTACTTCTTGATGGCAACCCCACATCAGCCTAAGTTCCTTTTTGTTGTATTTAGTCTCAGGGTGGCACTCTTTATCAGCCGATGTATCTTGTATCTAGTGGTGTGTGTTGTGGAGTTTGGCCAATGCCATGGCTCGGGGGGAGCATGGCTTTCTATGTAACTTTAACTGGTTTTTAATACACTTATCACTCACAATTTGTGAGTTTGGAAAAAAAACAAGGTGAGGAGTCACAAAGACCAGCTGAAGTTAAGGGGGGAAAAGAGTTGTGGGGAGTAAGCAAGAGATGCAAATTCAAAGAAGGCAAGTGCTTGCCGCGGCTCTTTTCCAAGTCAAGGGATTTTCCTAACAATATCACAAATATATTTTGGTAATGCAATGGAGATGGGTAGTGGGATGAGTTTTCGAGGAAGGAGGTTCTTAAAAAGTAGTGGATGTGCAGAGTGGAATTGGGGGGATGGGGGGGCCCGGGGGGATTCTATATGAGAGGCAAGCTTAAAAAAGGGTTTTTTGGCCCAATTTGAGTAGTCAACCACCTAAAGATCCTAGTAGGTCTTCCCAATCTTTGAAAAACAAAAATTATTTCAAAACATATTAAGTGCATAAGTAAAGGGTGAGTTTAGCAAATGAAAAGAAAGGTGAAGGTGGAAAGTTAAAAGACATCTATATCTATACTATGCATAATAGAGCTAAAAATGTCAAAGAAAGAGAGGGCTCCACTTGTCACTTAGTGGTTCACTTCAAAAGAAAACCTTCCAAAACAAAAGTGAAGGATCCGATTTAAAAATGCAAAAGTAAAGGTATCATTGCAAGCAATGAAAGACTTTTCAAAATGTAAAGTCAATAGACTTTCTACTTTTCAAAATATAAACTCAATAGACTTTCTACTTTGCATAGAATAAATGTTTCATATTATATGTCCATAACAAAAAATAGATAATTTTAGTGAAGATTTTATTATTTAACATAAATTTAATTTTTGAATATATATATTTGGCTTTCTCTTTTTAAGGGGTTTTTTTCAAGACCAATATTGATATTTTTTTGAGATTTTTAAAAGTTTGTCTTTTTTGAAGAGATCAAGAAAAAAAAATCGCCTTATATCAACTTGGCGATGTTTTTCTTTCAAAACATGCATGCAAATAAAGAGGTCGATCCAATTTATTGGCTGTGTGTGTGTGTGTGTGTGTGAGAGAGAGAGAGAGAGAGAGAGAGAGAAAAGATTTTATTGTTAAGCTCAAAAGCACTATATCTCACCAAGAGCATCCTTCAAGCCCTTCCAATTTTCAAGATATTATGGTTTTTTTTGCATTGTAGTGTAATTTTAAAAGGATAGCTAACATTTTTCACCGGTAGATAATGAATGAAATGCCTGATAAAAACCAACCCTCACATTGGCACCCCAAATGAGGAGAGAGATTGCCCAATTAACGGACCTTTTACCCGTTCTCGGATATTTTGTCATTTTTATTTTTAAGAGTTAAAATGTGGGCCATGCTTAAAAACCTATAAATTCTCTAAATTTTGACACGCAAGGATGCATCAACCCCACACAGAGAGAGAGAGAGAGAGAGAGAGAGAGAGAGAGAGAGAGAGAGGTTTTGTTGTGAGGGGAGGGGAAGCATAGAAATTTTGAATGTCATAATTACTATACTAGAACAATAACAGGATGCCTCAAGACCTATGTGGAAAATCTTTGATTCAAGCATAATACACACACACACACATGTTGGTGGAAAGTAGTTTGCATGGACTATGATTGGTTGGTGGTCTCTCTCTCTCTCTCTCTCTCTCTCTCTCTCTCTCTCTCTCTCTCTCTCTCTCTCTCTCTCTCTCAGATAGATATTCACTTTTGTTGAATACTCATGCATAGATACATACATTTATACGTGCGCACACACACATATACATATACATATATACATATGCATGTGTGTGTGTGTGTATACTTATTTATTTATTTATATACACACACACATAGACACATGCATATGAATATGAATATATATGTGTGTGTGTGTTTATATATATATATATATATATATATATATATATATATATATAGGGTATATAGGGAAAACTACCAAAATACGCCTCTAATTTGTGAAATTTTCAAAATATCCCTCAATTTTCAAAAAGCCCAAAAATACCCCAAACATTTTGTCATAAATTCCAAAAATTCCCTTCAAATTTTTCAAAATTCCCAAAATACCCTTGTTTGTGAGATTAAATTTCTCCAACGATAAAAATCTTTGTAGCTTTTCATAAGAAGACTGATTATCTTTGAATACAAGAATCTAAAACTAGAGTTGGAGTTGGTTATGTAGGCTTTGGAGATGAATTTCTTCATTATTTTTAGACATAATATGTATATGTATGCATGTATGTACACACACACATATATATACATATATATATATATATATATATATATATATATATATATATGAAGTGCGTGAGCGAGAGCGTGTGTGAGTATGTGCAACAATGGAGAAGAGAGGGGAAGAGGAGACCTTGTGTTTGCAGGGGCTAAAACTCACTTTCTACATGCGATCCCCCTTATTCTATTATGTACATAATGAGTAAGTATAGTGGGCGGGCACTGGCCTAACCGGCCACATAGGGCTTTACCCCAACAACCTCCCACGTAAAAGCCAATATGGCTGTGAGAGAAAAGAAAACCGTACAAAACCTGTACAAGGCCATCACAAGTATGACCTCAATCAACGCCCACTGGCTCACTAAGTCTGTGTGCATCTAGCTCTAATCGTAGAGAAAGTATAGAGAGATCGACACCATACTCCTCACCAAAGCCGCACACATCCTACAGGTATCTCACCATACGCTGCAAAGTCCCCTATACTCAAGGCCAACATCAGTCACTGCACGACTAACTGCTCCCATTGCAAATGCACCTACCACAAATGCAATCTCTGGTCTCAAGATGAGTATCTCGTACGTAAGACTCCCGAATGATGCTGATGAAATCCCAACAATATCTGCCAATTTGACCATCTTAGTCAAAGATCGCTGAGAACTCCACTCATGGTAATCACCCTAACACCCGAACTCCAATCCCTCGAATCCATCCTCATGTCCATCGCATGTCACATGTGCACCAAGAGCATATGTCTGTCCTAAACCCTGTGTGGCAAGAGCAATGCCTAGCTCTATCTCACACGCATCAGCCTCTGGCCTAAGCATATCCATGAATGACTAAATCACGGCTGAATCCTCAACACTCAAGGCATCCATATCCATCATCGTATCCACAAATGACATGCCCTGTTGCACAAGTGTGTGTACAACTGGCTCAACATGCTCACAAACTGGAGCATCATGCAACCTATCTGCAAAGGAGACATGCCTCGTCTCTCTGCATGGCTACGTACTCATGAAAACTGTGCTGTCTCGCACATGACGTACTCGCATCACATGAATTGTGCCAACACTAGCACCTCTAGCTATGACTAGCTATCCATGATGCAATCTGAAACTGTGCTCGTCCAACACTACTTGGCATCCACTGTCTCGTAGTTGACTCACAGAGATCAAGATCTGCGTCAAACCTGGCACATGGCGTACATCTCGCAACACATATGATGCACCACTCGGAAACAACAGTCTGACATCTCCTGCACCAACTATGTCATGCATTGAACCATCAGCTAGACACACACGTCCAAGCATACCACTAGCATATGTGCTAAACCACTCACGACTCAACGTAACGTGAAATCTAGCACTCACATCTAGTATCCAATTCGAAGGTAATGTGTCGTCATAAACGGACATAAGAAAGTCAAGAGTAAACATGGAAGCAAAGGTGACATCTCCGTCATGCGTAGCCACATACGCCACATCTGCTCCCACATCATCCAAAGTGATAGCATCCCTCCTGTGTTGTCCCTTGTGCTGTCTCATCCGCCAAAAACAACGCCTATGTAAATGCCCTGTATGACCACAATGCCAACACACAACATCTCTATGTCTGCAAGATCGTCCTTTGACTGTAGGCATCTCTCTAGACTCATTTGTGCCAAAAGCATTGCACAATCTTATCCATAACTCTCTAGATGTACATGCATCCAAACCAATGCGATAGACAGACTCACCAAGGTGTAACATGATCGTCGAACGTGCGAGCTCATCCAAGTCCTCCCACTCATCGTCAATCATAGACTCTGGCCTAGCATCCATGCCTTGTAGTGGCAACACTTGGCCCAACTGAGTCAATGAATCATGCATACTTGCTTTTCAATGCTCAAAGTTTGAGCCATCAAACTTTGTATGGAAAATCACAAATCCTGACAATGATGTACATGCCAAATCCATGGCAATAACCTGTGGCAAGACCAAGTACAAATCGATCAACTGACAATAGACAAAGCCTGGCTAACTCATATACCAAGTACTGTCAAAATACAACATAAGCTGGCATAAGTTGTCTAAGAGAAATGTCAACAAATATGGCGATCAATGTAATGAAACAAAATTAGCAACACCCCTTAAATGATGCCAAAAATGCCCGCTCTAATCCAAGAGCACTATGTGGTAATCGATGAAACTATCATCAACAATCTCCCTCCTTAAGAAATTACCACATGTATGTCAAATTACATAATCCGATGAGCAAACATTTTCACAATGCGATGCCAAAACACTATGGCAAAGCAACCACTAAGTGCCAAATGCAATCAAAACACGATTGCAAACCATGCGCATAAACAAATAAACTCGCAAGAAAAATCCGACAGAGTTTCGGCAGTATTTGGCTACCTAACCATAATAAACATACATGCCGTAAACATGCTCAAAACCTCATATGAGCAAATCATGCGCAAAATCCGCACTCAAGCATACATGAGCTACCCAAAATCTCAACTCCCTAAACTTGGAAAACAATCCTGTAATCCTAAACACAAAGTGCATCAATTGCACTCTACAAGCGAGACATATACTAGCATAAACTTGGATACAAACCAACCAAAATATGACACATTGATGCTCAAAACATCTGAAAATCAGCCCACATATGCCATTGCAAGGCAAAGAATATCATCCGCCGAAAAGCGCACATCATGTACATCCACATGGCAATATAAATGGAGCATCAAGTATGTAACAAATGTGTATCAAAGAGCATCCAAATCAGCTGAAAATTCAGCTCACAATCATGTTAAAAATGCTTGCAAAACTCTCTGCAAATCCGTGCACCACACTCTTGAAATCTGCTTAATCGCACAAGTCAATGTACATAACCTGTGATGAATCTGACTCTCGAATCCTTAGAGTCCACAAGAATGCATACATCCACAAAGTGTTCTCAACGTATGCGCATAAATGTGTTGAGAATCTCAAACCACTCTCTTCAATGAGAGAAAAGCATCAACGCACAAAACAAGAGAATAACAAAGCTCAATTCGAGCTCTCTGAATGTAGCAAATCACCACAATATGCATACATAATCTTCAACTTTTCGAATACCCTACAGCCTGTCAACCCATATCTTCCAAACCGTTCAGAATTTGCAGAAACTTCCTTCTGCAAAGTTGTAGACCATGCAAAAACAGGTGGGAATAGAGGGAATGGAATTGAAATATGTTGTTTTTACAGGTCGAAACAGATTTGTAAAAATATGCACCTGTGTATCCCAGACGTGCAGGCAGTCTGAGTGACGTATCTCAAAATTGGTGAAGATTTTGAGAAAACTTTCTTCTGCAAAGTTGAAGAGGAAAAAAAACCGCTAAAGAGGTTGGAGAATTGACTTGAATGAAGACATTTTGGTAGGCCAAAACAGATCTATAAAAATGTGCTACAGTTTTTGCTGCTTCTCCGTCTGCCTCCCCGCTGAGCTCCAATGGTGCTCCCAATCCCTGAGCTCTGATACCAGCTGAAGTGCACGAGCGAGAGCGTGTGCAGCAATGGAGAAGAGAGGAGAAGAGGAGACCTTGTGTTTCCAGGGGCTAAAACTCACTCTCTACGTGTGAGCCCTCTTATTATATTATGTACATAATGAATACGTATAGTGGACAGACACCTGGCCTAACCGGCCACATGGGGCTTTTTCCCAACAAATATATATATATATATATATATATATATATATATATATATATATATATATATATAGATATAGATATATATATATATATATATATAGAGAGAGAGAGAGAGAGCTTTACATATTTTTTTTGCAAAACTCACAATTGTGAGTGATTGTATTAAGAAGTCACCAATAGCTATACAAATCAGCCTCAAGCTTAAGCCGAGCCTTGAGGGGCAGAGGGTAACAACCGAACTTAGCTACAAGTACCTCGAAGCATACAATTGCAAACATCCCAAACTTTTACAAAGTAGAACTCAACCGGTTGGTGAGGATTTCCCTAAGCCAATCATCCGAGTTATGCCTTTTACTTACCACATAAATGATCTCCTTACTTTCTTGAACAATGTATAAGAAGCTAGCTCGGGGGGTTCACTATGTGTAAAACTACCATATCACGTGCGTGCAAGACATGTTTGTAAAACCCCTTATCTGTGAATTTTGTTAAGAATATAATCTACCCTTTTCTTTTAAAATTAGTAAGTTTTTGCCAAATTTGAAAAAATAATTCCCTTCTGTATATATATTTATGTAAGTTTCAAGAAATTTAAATACCCTTCTGTTGAACTCATGTGATAGGTTACATTTTTATTAGGTGACCTCCCCGGGGAAGCTAGCCACAGAAAGGTCACTATCAAAGATACGACAATTCCTGGATTTACGTTTTGAAAACAACCATAATTCAATGAAATATCTATTCATAGAGTCTTGAACTAAAGCACACATTGTGTATGTGTGTGTGTGTGTGTGTGTGTGTGTGTGTGTGTGTGTGTGTGAGAGAGAGAGAGAGAGAGAGAGAGAGAGAGAGACTTATGTTATCATTTCTATATCATTCCAATTTTATTAGATGCTCCAAATCTTTGAAAAAATTTGAGGTTTTTTCTAGGATGTTAGAATATTCTATAACTTCTTTATTGATGTCAATGGTGGCATCTTTAAAGTTTCCATAAAGAAGATGCTCCCCTACTATAAATATACATTTGGTGGAAACTAACAAATTGAGTCCATGAAGTTTCTAGGAGAGAAAGAAATGTAAGCCATGATCCAGGCTAAAATGCAAAAAAATATATTTGACGTGATCAAAAGTTGAACACTAAAGTAGGGTATGATATTCTTACTCTCAAATTCTCAAAGGATATAATGTGCATACAAAAAGACGCTCTCCTACATTGCTTCAATGTTCGGTCTCACATGTACGTGATCAGGAGCTAAGGAGCTAAGCCAAATGGTTGGTATGATATAGATTGTGCATAAGGGAATAGTCTCAAGCATGTAAATGGTTGAATACAATATGCTCTCACAAAGAGGAACATGCTTTTTCAATTTGGGGAGAGAGGGAGAGAAAGATCAATGGCATGCATGATTTTAGGTCATCGATTTCATTTTGCACCACATCCTTAAGTTTAACATAATGGCCAAACTCTTACAAAAATAAACAACTAAGCAACCTTATTTTACTTTCAGTTCTATCACATTCAAAGATGCAAATGACGTGAAGTATAAATCAACAAAAAGTGTAAACCTTATTGTATTAAGCTACTTATGCACATTATTGTGATTAGGCGATGATTTAAACCATTACTATGCTTGTGCAAAAAACATAGATAGAGATGCAAGCAAGTTATCTAGAGAGAAACATAGATGGAAGGTCAATCACATTCTTAATATTAATAGAAATCCAACTCATCTCTTTGAAACTTGAAACTTTCTTGGTACATTGGAAACTGTGAGCCCTAATATTTTCTCACACAATGTAGTAGTCATTGGTCCTCATCTTTAACAACTTGTTAGCTTACCCAGTTTGTACTTCTTGACTTGGTAGTAGTTTTGTCAACTCTAGGTAGACCAAGGAAAAGACATCCTTCTTATTATATAGGCAGTTATGATGTGCACTACTACCATGTCTTTCTCATAAGAAAGACGCAAGGATAGAAGCAAGTAAGAGAGTGGAGTAGAGACATTGAATCCAATTGTGTTCCTATCATTGAAACCAATCCTAGAACCCACTCCGTTTTCAAAAAAAGTATTCATATTGACTTCTATTAGCATTCATCTCTTCACACCATGCTAACTTATCTATCATCAAGTTTGGTAGCACTGCTAGATCAAGATAGACCAAAAGGAGGACTCTCTCTCTCTCTCTCTCTCTCTCTCTCTCTCTCTCTCTCTCCCAATAGAAGGAGAGCATGTTAGACAAGGGGAACTAGAACCTAGGAGTCCACCACCCAACCACCCACTATATAGCATAGCCCCTGGCCTTTGCCCTAGTTGGACTCCCTTTCCACACTGCCTAGCCCGGCCTTGCCCTTGTCTACCGGTGTCCTGACATTACTCCCCCCTTAAAGAAGAGTTTTTTGTCGTCGAAAACAAAAGTGGGGAACTTCTTCTTATGAACACTAATGTTTTCCCCAGTGGCATCCTTCATGGATCCAACTGTTTGGTTGACCGGAACACGGTTTTGCAGGAGGTTCAATGAAACCAAGAGTAACATCTTGATTTTCCACATTGTTGTCCATTTGCAACCAGCTTGTGTTACCAATTCCTATCATATCATTGTATGTAGACTCCATTTAGAACACACATGAGTATTCAAAACGAGTTATCACACAAAGATGTACCCTAAAGAGTACTTCTTTTCACTTTCCATGAAAGTAACTTGCTAACATACTCATCAGCCAAGTTTAAGTCCTTGACTTATTTTCCAATTTCAGCATTAAACAACCCCATTATTACTAGTGTTCAAGGTTGAGAACTTGATTTATACATGAAGAGACTGCACTAGTCGCAAATATGCTTTAACTTTATAAGCAAATTCCAAGTAGAGAAATAAATGCTTACTAATTGGATCACGTGGTGCTAACGTACGCACTTGCATATCCTTTAGCACAAGATTACACTTTGTAATCTGTATATCCCCTTGGATAAGTGACAGTACTGGGTGTGTTTCCCCCACGGTTTACAGCCAATCGTTCTAAATGGCTAGTAAACGGGGATCACAATATCATACCACATTGCTGAGAAATCAACAATTGGCTAAATAACCATCATGGTTAACGTGAAAAATCCACAAACACCCAAACCGAGTCATGATCTCTATTGATGATTGGTAGACCGAAAAGTAAACTCATTGAGATACTGCACAGAGAGTGAAAAATACTTCATAAGCAACACATTCCAAATCAGCCTTTGCTAAACTAGGGCCCATAACACCTAGTGTGCATGCATTTAGCAAAAAACAGATCTGAACCTGTATATCCATGGTGATCCTTGACAATACTTATGGAAAATGTGATGCACCTAGTACACATTAAAAAGGAATGTAAATAGGTCTGAAAAGAAACTAAATACTTTCAATTGCAATCTTGTGCTAGCCTTGCTGAAACGTCTGAACCATAATAGAAGGTGAAACATTGATCACTTCTAGGTACAAACAATGAAACTTTTTCATTAAAAACTTAGAGCTTGCTATATATATAAACAACCATCTGTAATGTTGTTTAGTAGTACTTGTACGTGAACAGTCATTCTAAGTATCCGACAATTTTTGGCCACTGAAATTGCTTCTGATACGTCGTGCTGAAAATGGTCTAGAAAACAGATTTGACCAGCACCTAGTTGGACTTTGTCGTGACACATAATTGAAATAATGGCGCCAGTGTCAGTCCAGAGACTCATATTCTCCACATGTGGAATATGTCTTATGTGAGGATGTATAAAAAAGAACATCCGTCAAGTACAAGATGTACTTGTGTGTGGAGGTAACTCTTAACACTCTGCGACAAGAGTGAGAGGGACCCTCATTCATTGCTCCACACTGGCTAAACCGAACTCCTTGAATCCCTAGACCATGTTGTATCTCATGTGACAACATGTGCCAAATCGAATCCTACAAGTGGATTCATAATAGCATAATGTATGTTGGGCACTATTGCCCAAAATACGTGTTTTGACATGCCCTTGGCATGGCCCTGAAATATTCAAGCGTATTTAAATGACTTGAAAAACCCAAGCAATGCATACTAAAAACTGGAATAACACCAAATCAATAGATGCGCACCTGGAGATTGAATTGAATGTTCACTTACCCGTATTCAAATACAGAGGAGCACGTCGTCCACCTGTGAAAAAACAAGCAACATTGCACTGGAAACTCTGGGTGTTGCCTTTGCAATCCAAACCCTTCAATTAGGATCGACGTAGTCAAACCCCTTGGTGAGACCCTTTGTAGAAACTGCTCGACTAGCAGGTAACAATAACCAACATAGGCAACCGTGTACAGAATTATTGGAATCAACTTGAGAAGTTGAATTCGTATGCTACCGCGTGGTAAATTGTGGACTGCTTTCCTTGAAAGTATAACGAGAATAGATCAAATTGTGATCCTCCATGACTATGGGGTGATTTAGTAAGCACCCGCGGGGTCTTATCCCAAAACAATGTGTCCATAGACACTTGTCATGCTATAGAGAGAGCAGGAGATCCACACAAGTGGAAAGTCTGGCTCTTATGGACAGCCATGCTATCGCAATGGTATGTTGCATCTAAAATCTGTGGTAGAAATCACCCGAGTTGAGTTTGTGGTTATCAAATACTCGACTTGAGTGTCGCACTAAAACTATGTCGTGCAGAAATGACACCATAAACCTTCGAAATGACAAGACTCTTGCTTGTCCATTAATGTCGTTGTGTAGTCCAATGGATAGATCTGTTCGGTCTTAAGAACAATCCCCCAAGGAATGCCAACCGTTGGGTCATACCCGAGATCTCACAATGACTCTTAGTCAACGTGTGTGGCTCATAGCCCTTATGGCCATTAGTGTTCAATCAGCCCAATTTCTAGGTGAGAGTTAAAGCACTTTGGCTCATGCTGACTCCCAAACAAAAAATGTATCAAAAACTGCGTAGAAAGTTTTCATTCTTCATGGAGAGAAATAAGAAAGAGAGAGAGAAAATGCTTGACTGAGAACTTTCCTTAAGTGACGAGTTTGTATATGGTGTGCCCAATCTGTGTACTCTGATGCATCTTATGCCTGACTGGCAGCTTATCCTATAAGCATGCAACAATCTGCCTGTATAACGTTGTCATCGAGAGAGGGAACAGAAAACACAAGCCACAACTTGACCCACTTACCATGTATGAGGTCGTGACTTTACACAAATGACTTAATATGGAACTTCGCTTGTGAAATAAGTCCTAGATTTAGGTTTCATTTAGTGGTATTGTGCGTTGACAGCAACCAAAAATTTAAACAATCCAGAACTTAGTTTGTCCGTGACAAAGTGTATGGTGTGATAGCGAAATCGTAAGCTCTGAAGCGGTGGAATTCATGACCCCTGGTTAGCATGCCTTGCATACATATTTTTAAGCGCTTGGCAAATGTGATGGCCTCAAACGTGAGAGCCAAAACCATTAGTGCCTTGCACAGTCTAAACTGGTAGGGATTTTGTGAGGTGATATGCCCTATTTTGCCAGTTTTTCAAACTTGTGTGCCGCTGCTCGTGATTCCAAGTCAGTGGGAAATACCTTGGCACAAGGGAGAAGCCTTGCTTCATGTAAAATTGTCAAAGAACTTTGCTTTGCACAAAAGCATTAATTTCCAATGTAAATGTATAACTTGTGTGCCGCTGCTCGTGATTCCAAGTCAGTGGGAAATACCTTGGCACAAGGGAGAAGCCTTGCTTCATGTAAAATTGTCAAAGAACTTTGCTTTGCACAAAAGCATTAATTTCCAATGTAAATGTATAAACATGGAAAATAAACAATATTGAACATGGTCTAACCTGGTCATCCTGCTGTTGTAACCAGTTGTCTAGAGATGTAGGAAGAAAAGCTCGTTCAAATGTAGTTCATAGCCATTTGTGTTGCACCAGAGAGTTGGCGTATGTATCATAAAAAGTTCAATGCAAGATTCCGAAATGGAAGCCGTACTTCCGATAAGTACTTTAGCGTCCTTGTAGACTGAGGTGTACATGATAAATTGGAGCCCTTCTGGCTCACCGATCCCTGTAAGTATCAGTTCCTTTTGCATGGCTTGAATATTGTGTAGTCAAGCCATGCTCGATGATGATCTCTCAACCAAATAGTGGCTCTTTGCAAACAAAGCAGTGGAAAAAAGTTGACTGCGTACGGAACTTTTCACAAGCTGTGCTTGTGCCTACATGCAAGAGCTACATAGCATGTTTGAAAGCGTGATCAAACCAAAACAAAAGCTATTGCATACCTTGGCGATGATCTCTGTTGACACTCGAGTCATGCTTGAGGACTTGTTGTAGCCCTAACCATGGTCCTTACCATGGTAGGGTATATCCTTGTCGATTGCCACCTTGTCGGGTGTTGTATATCTGTAATAAGCTTTGCTCACACGAAATTTTGATAACAAACTCTTAATTTACCTCAATCAACGCGTCTTGAATCAACCCATAACATCATCCTTGTCGTACTCTCCTTGTCGGGATTGCTCCATGCTGGAAGACATGGCCTTGCCATTGCATTCACAATTGTGAATGATAACAGTACCTTTATCCGCCTCGGTCTTGACATCGTTCGTTGAAATCGGAGAGTCTCATTGTCTTTTCTCGAGTTGCACCAAGAGGATTGTATGCTTTTCCAATCCTATCGGATCTTCCCGATATCGGATCTTCCCGAAAATTGTATGCTTACCTACATGCCCTTGCGTGAATTCCATCATAGGAGTGTTTTGGTTGTACTCCATGCAGTGAACAGCCACGATCGAATGCAGGTTTTGCTGATGGGATGTCATCATGAAAATCAGTAGCTCATCGGCCTCGGATCTCCGAGCTTGGCGAGCAAGGGGTCGAACTTTAGAGGGGTGTGTGCCCGGGGTGGGCATGCCCCCTTAACTATTTAATTATCCAAAGGCCCTCCCCTTGGGCAGCCGCATGTGAAAGAAATAGAGGTGAGCGATGGCGATGAATTTCGGCAGCGCAGGAGGGCAAAGCTGCGCTCGCCCTGCCCGCTCTGCAGGGCTCAGACGCAGAGCGCGATGAAGCGCAAATTCTCCAACAAGCCCGCATGCACGCTTTTTGATGCGTCTATGTTGCAAACGGCCCACCCCTGTCAAGCTTCTCCCTCCTTGTAGGGGTTTGCTCCCGCGTGAACGCCTAGTCGCTTGTCGTCTGTGGAGGACCTGCACACGCTGAGGTTCGCACAAGACTTGCATGTAGCATGCAAGTTCATGCCAAGAGCTCCACGGCCTTCTTCTTCCTTGCTCCTCCGCATGCAAGACATGCAAAAAGCCCCTTCCAAACGTGATAGAGAGAGAGAGGTCTTCACGCCCTCCATAGTGTGAGAGCCACGCCCTCCATAGCTCGCAAGAGAGAGATTACCTTCCTCTTCGATCGAGAGGGAGAGGGAGATCTTCTCCACGATTCTCCATGAACGAGCGAGAGAGAGAAAGAGAGAGAGAGATGCACAAGTCATGCAAGGCCCCCTTTCTCCATAGCTCTCCCCCCTGAGCTCTGATACAAATGTTAGACAAGGGGAACTAGAACCTAGGAGTCCACCACCCACTATATAGCATAGCCCCTGGCCCTTTGCCCTAGTTGGACTCCCTTTCCACACTGCCTAGCCCGACCTTGCCCTTGTCTAGTCCGGCCTTGCCGGTGTCCTGACAGAGCACTCCTAAGTTTGTTGAACAAAGGCTAGCACCTCATGAAAGATAATGTTTATGAGAATCTCCCAAGCTTGATTTTAAAGTATGCTTTGCATTATCTTACATATAGAACAAAACGAGGACTCTCTCTCTCTCTCTCTCTCTCTCTCTCTCTCTCTCTCTCTCTCTACCCACCCCAATAGAAGGAGAGCACTCCTAAGTTTTTTGACTAAAGGCTAGCACCTCATGAAGGATATTGTTTATGAGAAGCTCCCAAGCTTGGTTTTAAAGAATGCTTTGCAGCAGCTTACATATGTTCATGTTTGTTAAAATCTATCAAGAGGTTGTGTCATGCATCATTTTCAGAAATACAATAGACTATAC
Source organism: Adiantum capillus-veneris (assembly GCF_014529385.1). Lineage (NCBI taxonomy): Eukaryota > Viridiplantae > Streptophyta > Polypodiopsida > Polypodiales > Pteridaceae > Adiantum > Adiantum capillus-veneris. Next base: position 99,403,547 of record NC_140960.1, on the reverse strand, counting down.
ATGTAAAAAGAGAGTATTGATAGTGTTCTAATTGGAACATACGATAGCCCTATGAGAATACATGCCATGTTTCCTTGATTGCAGCAACACGCGGGTCACATACTAGTATGAAGATGGAAAGTTAAAAGACCTTTTGTGTCCATATAAAGAGGAGTTTCTCTTCTTCTTTAGAATTTTTTTCTCTTTAAAGTGTCCCTGCTCTCTCTCTCTCTCTCTCTCTCTCTCTCTCTCAATGTTGTATCCATCCTTCCCAACTAATATTGTTGCCTTTGTGCTTCGTCATTGCCCATTTGCTATGTGCTATAGACTAACGCATCATTTTTTTTTTGTTAAGGAAATATTTGAATTAAAAATGCCTTTTATTTTTTTTGAAACCATTAGGTTGGCTAAAGAACCTAATAATCATGCACCACATAATTAAATTGCATTAAGAGTGTTTCATATCTTTTTTTTTCTCTTTTTTTGACTCCACCTATGCACCCCCAACCTTGAGGAGAGCCATCACAATATGATGAAATTATTTGTTATGGTTAGGTAGGTCTAAATAAGTACATATAATCACATGTCATTTTTATTTTGGTTTACCATGAAAATTTTATTGTCCATCTATATTTTATTAAAGGCCCCACTTAAATAACGAGATGAAAAGCTCTCATTGACATGAGATTTAACATTAGAAGGGTGCCACACTTCTAGAGAAGGGTTTCTAGAAGGGTTGCAAAAACAAGGTAAAGATTTACAGCGGCCTACAGAAGAGAGAGAGAGAGAGAGAGAGAGAGAGAGAGAGAGAGAGACCTCGACTCCAATGAAGTGAGAGAGTTGGGGGAGGGGGAGGGGGAGGGGGGTTGGGGGAGGGCACTCCCATATGCACGCATTAAAATCCAAAACGTTCAAATGCCACATGGAGAAGACCCAACAATTCAGTTTAATGGTAAAGGAATTACACCAAAAATCTTCTCTTTTTCTTATACCCTTATGTATGACTGTTATATTAATGACCTGTTTTCTTATACCCTTATGTATGATTGTTATATTAATGACCTGATGAAGACATAAAGCATATAAAACATTAGTGAGAGTTTAGGAATTGATCTAATTGTTGTATAAATATATCAATAAACCAATTACACAATAAAATGATGCATGCTATTAAAGGAAAGAAATCCATAATATCTTTAGGATAGAAATGAAATTTGAAAATGTATAAATGTAATCCTTAATAATAATACATTCACAAAAGTAACAAGGTGACATTTACATATCAAAACAAAAAGTTGGAAAAAAATTCTTAGTTGTTGTGAAAAATTTATAAAGCTAATCCCTAATAATAATACATGCACTACTAAAGTAATAAGGTGACATTTGCATATCAAAACCAAAGGTTGAAAAAAAAAATTAGTGGTGAAAAAATTCTTTCATTAAAAGACAATTTATAATTTTTTAATTACAAATTGTCTATAAATGAAAACCAATTTACAAAGAAAAAAGTGTGTTTTTAAATCAAAAAGTTGACAAGAAAGTCATTAAATCCTTAAACGAAGAGACCCATTTATGAATTAAACAAAGATATTTAGAAAAAAAGGCAAGTGAACATTAAATAAAGGGACCAAATTATAGTGATGAAAAGAGACACTTATATTATAAAAAATATATATAACCTTTATAAAACTTATAACTAAACAAAGATTTTTTTTAAAAAAATTAAGTGAGCATTAAATATAGGGACCAAATTACAATGGTAGAAAGACCCATTTACATTATGAAAAGAAAATATAATTTTCATAAAACAAAGAAGTAAATTGAGCATTAAAAGAAGAGACCAAGTTACAATGATTGAAAGACCCATATACATTATAAAACAAGCTCATTTGACATGTGTCGCCAATCCGTGATTGTTAATCAACGGTCCAAAAAGTGCACCAGTTCTCCACCCACTCTCATATGGCCTTTTGAAAGCCAAAAATAGTTGTATGCCTTTTCACTTTGTGTAGAGTAAAAGGAGAGCTTTTGTAAGGCCTTCAAAATGAAAAGTAGAGTCATACTCAGTGTTCAGGAAAATTCATTTCACAAACATACAAAAATCCCTCCAAAATAAATCTAAACCATAAATTTTACAATACTAGCCAATATTTTTGCAAAATTACACTATTTTTCGTGTATTTTAAGCGGAATTTTCTCCTTCTTGCTCTCCCCTCAACTGGCTATTTTGATTTTGGAACCGACTCAAGGCTAAGCTGAGGCACACTTTTCTCGAACACTGGTCACACTTCAAATTTGTGGGTTGATTGACATTTATACAATAAAATGAAAAGGAAGTACATGAAACAGTTCTTTTACTGATTAAATTTTATAAAAAATTTCAATAGTCAATACATACTTCACATCATGGGATCAAACTTTGATGAGTACCCTCTTAAGGCCTTGTTGACTAAGGCTTATGTCACACTGGGGCACCCACCCCTCTCCCACATTGGACATGGACACAACAATGCAATCACACTAGGCTAAAGGTACAAAAAAGCTCTTTTTTCCACAACAAACTAGCGATAGCCAAGTGGTAACGTCTCAAGTTGATGTACCGGTTGTCAGAGTTTGAAACTTGTAAATGTGGTTTGCGCACCATCTTTTTGCAGGTGGCCTTCAATGGAAAAAATATGGCCAGGGGAGAGGGGTTGCCCACCCCTTGGGCATGGACGCGAGGCCATGTTGCGCTCTTGGCTCAGGAAATGGCTGGCTGTCACCTCGACATGGCCAACCACTCTTTGCCCCAGTATGACATAGACCTAAAGCCTTCTTTAGCAATCCAAAAAGAAAGTGATAAAATCAAAGTGATAAAATCATGAGGTTGAGGTTAACTAGAACTATTTAAGGTGAAGCTTCACTGCGACATTCTCAAAGAATAGAACTCAAGAAAGTGAAAGACATGGGAGGTGAGGTGAAGCCTTACTTTGGTATCTTAAAAGAACATGGGAGGTGAGGTGAAGCCTTACTTTGGTATCTTAAAAGAACAGGACAATGGCACCGCCTTCGGTGGCACGCATTGCCTCCGGCAATGTTGTGTAGAGATCCAAGTGCATCCTCTACCCACACTTGCTCAAATCCACTTGATAATCAACTCCAGCAGTGTGTTGGTTATATATCGATGGCAAGCATTCGGAATCCGTCTTTTAGTCAACAAGAACCGGCCAATGTGATTTGACCAAAAAACGTAAATATTGCTTTGACAAGCAAGCTTGGAACACAACACCTCTCTAGCACTAAGCCGACATGCATGCCTTTGAAATTGATAAATTTGCGACAACAAATATGTAGACAATCGGTGGTGGCCCCACAAAAAAGCAAGCCGTTTCAATAGACGACTTTGCAACTTCATCCGTACGACTTGGTAAGATTTCACATGTACCAAGTCTCCTCCGCAATTCACACAAATTTTTTTGTGACTTAGAAAGACGGTTGTTGTTCTTGGATACCAATTGATCTAGCTATTGGGCTACCATTTATAGGTTGGAGGATTGCCATTGCAATGGAGGGAGGAGGAATGGGCTAGAGTTGCGGCAGGAACCTTGGGCAGTGGGTTGGTGAAGGAGAAAATGACTATAGCTTGACCAAGGAGCAAACCGAGGAGGAGAGACGTACTAGGCTGCTTGTGATGAAAGAGCAGAGCTTCAATAAGCATGTTGTTGAATGGGAGCAGCATGACACAATAAGCGCGTATACAGGAGGACGTTGAGGGCTTTTATCTATTTATCTTTTTTTTTAAACTTCTATTACTATTTTATGTATTTGCTATCAGTAATGGTGATTGTGTACTTTGAGCATGTGTGAAAAAGATCTAGCATCTTCTTCCTTCCTTTTTGCATGTAGCTATAGCCCCCCTTCAACCTTGTCTTTACATGTGCAATCTCTCTAAAGAGAAACGGAGTGTTGGTGGCTAGATTTTTTAAGTGCACATAAGTAGGCAATGCTTTTTTACATGGGAAGCAATGCTCACTTATCTCGCTGTGAAGTGTTCATTTCTGGATTGAAAATAAATGTCATGGTTGTAATTCTATTGGACCTTGATTTTCAAGATAAAAAATTTGGCCATTTCAATTATAATCAATAATTTCTGGAGAGTACTCTACATTTTGACATAAATCCCAGTTATCTAGCTAGTTTGCCTTTAATAAACATGGCCAAAGCACTCACATTGAGAAGGAATACTAAGAGGTCCATAGGTCCATCTCTCTCTCTCTCTCTCTCTCTCTCTCTCTCTCTCTCTCTCTCTCTCTCTCTCTCTCTCTCTCTCTCTCTCTCTCTCTCTCTCTCTCTCTCTCTCTATATATATATATATATATATATAACACCCATCAAAAGGCAATCCCATAGTGTGCTGAGCCAGAAGCTTTCTCAATAATTTGAGATGCCTTAATAATAAAACCAATAACGAAATAGCCCAACTACACTTTGAGCAACTCAAATTTCTTTAAAGAAAACTTTATTCAAGCTAGAGCTTGTTTTCTGAGGGTTTTTGGGTCGCTAATCGTAGAGCGGAGAGCTCAATCGACCCCACCTGGAGCAGAAGGGTCTTGTTATAACACACACACACACACACACACACACACAAAGAATTGGTAATGAGCTAGAGAAGCTAAAGGGCTTTTGCCACCACTTGGAGCAGCTGAAGGGTCTGAGAGTGAGAGAGAGAGAGAGAGAGAGAGAGAGAGAGAGAGAAGGGGGGGGTGCAATAGGAGCTACATCATCAAACATTGGGAGAAGTAGTTGTCGACTTGGCTGAGCAGCACCGCCACTGCTTGCGACATTTGCAGAGAAAGGGAGTTGTCTAAAGGCGTAGGCGCAACTATAGGCATGGGAGGAGCATGTTAGAAAGAGCATATGGGGTGGTCAAAGATTAAATAACCGTCTCGTAGTTCATCTCAGTGTTTGCAAGCTGGCAACCCGCACATCAAGGGAGCTCCCACAGGTTGAGGTGAGCCACTTTGTGCCAGCACCCACAAATCAAGGACACATCCACATTCATGTTGCACTGGGTACTCCACGCTGACGAGTGGCTGCTATACACTTCTCCAGGTTGTTGCCATGTAGGCTAGCAAGACAGAGGGCCATCTCCTGCCTGCAAGTATCTGCAACCACTTGGATACGACCCTTGTCTTTTTAATATAACATATAGATATAGATAGAATGCAAGAAAGGTCGAGCCATGCCATGCTTGGAAATGAAAGGAGAAATAACAAAACCTGCAATTCAAATCAAACACACCAACTCAGTCCCCAAGCAACATTTTGTAGGGTTAAAATAAATAAACTCCTCATGTGGGCAAGCTTTCAAAGACGTGTGCAACCTCGCTTCTAAGTTCTGGTCACAATATTGGACGTGAAGAAAGTTGTTCATACGTGCCTGCAAGAAGTCAATTATGTAGGCCACTGCCAGCTAATACAGACAAATTAGACAGCAGGCCTCAGGCTCAAAGGGGCCGGGGTTGCGTGCTTTCTCTGGAGTCTGCTTCGTTACGCTTGTGCAATACGCGCTTTGCGCACGCGGAAGGAAGACTCTGGGTGCCGAAGGAACAAAAATGAAAGGTTGGTGCAAGCAGATGTCTCTGTTAGTCAAGAAAGAGCTTGAGTGTGTGTGTGTGTACTGTGCGCGCGCGCGTGTGTGTGTGTTTGTGTGTGTGTGTGTGTGAGAGAGAGAGAGAGAGAGAGAGAGAGAGAGAGAGAGACTGCGTCAATTTGAGGTAGCGGAGCTACAAGGAAGCCAATATATATATGAGTAGACGTTGCAATATTGTGCTGGGTGGTATTGTGCTCTGAGAGAGAGACTTTCTTCAACTGCCAATAGGCGTCAAGGCTACACTGGCCATGGAGAGGATTGGCCTCCAGCATGAGACATAAGCTCCTTCTTGCATACAGCCAAGAGTAGCTTTACAAGGATCGTCAACCCCCATTCCCTATTAGACCTGGTTTGGCTCCAATTATTGCCTTACCACACTCACCTATGCCATAAGCAATCCGCGTAATGACTCCCTTCCTTCTGTCCTACCCCTCATGAGCTTAGCATTACTTCTTTTGATGCCCCTTTTTTTTCACCCCTTGACGTACTAAAGCTCGTGTGCCATGGAAGCCTTCCAAAACGAGATAATTGCTCCATCCAATATGACTTCATGCCTTCTTCTTTCCTAGGCAAATGCCCTCCCCTCCACTTCACGTGGTTGTAAAGAGGATGGACTATGGAAGCTCTCATTTAATTGCTATCATTATCTTTTCAAAGAATCATTCATGCAAAGGTTTTATTCACAATGGAAGACGGTTCCTTATAGATTTTTTTACTTTCAATTGTTTTAAATGCCTTGCTACTGTGCTTCCTAATATGTGTCCACACGACATATATAGAACTTGTCTAGCTATTTCTCGTTGGCAATATATGGGTAATATTGATAGGATTTGAGGAACGCATTGGATGTGTAGTTTCACTAGTGCAAAATTTATACACCTTGTTGAGCTTAAGTGGACACTTGTTTACAAACAGTAAGTGTCCCAAAGATGCACTAGCTGTAGGGAAAGGAAGATTAAGAATTTGTAGTGGACATGGTGACCATGAATTTGAAAATTAGAAATGATTGTAACAAGATGTTGAACAACAAAACCTCACGCTACATGTCTATGTGTAATTCTTCCATGTATTATCTCCCATTGAACAAAGCGGGAATAAATGGAAAATGTTTTCCAAGGCAACCTTAGGCAAAGGCCATCACATATTCCTTACCTAGGAAGGTTAGTCTTGGTACGAAGCTCTCGAAGTTTGATTAGCCACTTGGAAGTTGAATACATGGGCTTTATATCATGGGGGTTCCACAATATTTTGTAACAACGTTCTAATTAGTAATGTCAATTGGCCCAAACTATTATTGGCAGCATAAACTATAATAAGTCTCTCAAAATCATGTTGTATATTGTACATTCTACCTTCATGTTTCAAGCGAGCAAGCCTCTTATATAATCTTAAGTTGTTGTTTTCCTGTAAAGTGTTGAGTAGCCTATCATGAACACTTTGATTGACTTAGGGTTTCTATCTCATATTGCTTGCGATATTCTTGCAAGGTTGTCACATCAATTGCTAGTGTAAATTGACAAGCAGAGCCATGAAGCCAAAACATTGGATGGATTGCCACTTCAAATTTAACAAGTGGTTTAAAAGCGAGGGAGTTTTGATGGTCCATTGTGTACAACTCTATTCGACAGAGGAGGGCTAGGCATCTCATTGATGTGAGTTGGACAAGAGAACAAATAATACAATCCCCCCTCCCTTTCGAGTCTCAAATGTCTTTTGATTTAGATGAAGTCTTACAAGCCATAACTAGCATTGCATCTTCCCATGATTTATTCATCACGCCCGTGAAAATTGTTTCTCGACATCTTAGGCAACAGACCTGGTCTTGCCATTCCTCTTGCAAAAGCTTTTCTATTCCAGCCAAGTACTTGGAGGAAAGATGGATCTAGTCCACCTTAGCATTTGGAGTAAAGTTGAAGCTCTCTCTTCTCGCTAGCTAGTAGCAAAAGTATAATTAAAGTTGGCATGTAAGTTGTGTACGCTGTGGAGAAAAGGGGACTAGATTATACTTTTCTCCACCCAGCCAAGTCCTCATATAGCCTACCCCTATCTATCTCTAGGAGATCCCTAAACATGGCATGCTATGGTTGGCCTTACCTCATGACCATATTCCACCTAGAGGGCGTCTTACACTTGTCTTGACGTCACTCCCCTCTTGAAGGAGAGTTTTCATCCTCAAAAATATCGATGAAAAATTTCGTTTAGAATATTGATGTTTTCCCAATCTAAATCTATGTCACAGCTACTGGTCCACTTGAGAAATACTAAATACTGTCCTCATAGGAGGAACTATCTACTCGGAGCGAAGTCTAAACATAGAAAAATTGTATGATTGCAATCAAAATACTTCCAAAGAGATGTCCATTTGTCTAAGAGGGATCATTGAATAAATCTTATTCAACTAATCAACAAGGTGCTCGAAATTAGCAAACCTTATTGCTCGTACCCTTGAAGCAATTCTTTCCAGAAACTGGAATGCTTACATACTAATGTAGATCAGACAAGCGATTGATTAGCATTTGGACTTTCTTGTGACACACGAAATTTTGTTGACACCCTATGTGAAGTCCATGGGTACGTCATTTACTCTCCACATGTGGAATAAATTCCAAATGTGGAGAGTAATTTCCAAAACTAGGCTGCTATCCCTTAAAGATGAAGAGCTTGGTGTGGAGTGTTGCAACTGAAATGAATGCGACGCAAAACTTCTTGACTCCACACTCTAAGGGTGGTATTGTGCTCAGTCTTCCCCACACAATATTTGAGCCAACCTTCCTCTAAGGGTGGTATTGTGCTCAGTCTTGTCTACGCAATATTTGAACTAACCTTACTCCGCTTAAACATCTTTGTCCATATGGTTGCATAGTAAGAGGTTAGTATCACTATTGCACATTCGTAGTGTCCTCATGCAATGAGAGTTATTCATGGATTAAACACTTATGAAGCTTTTACACTCATATACCCTACCACCTTGCAGAAGTACTAGCGAAAACTGCAATCTAACTCCTAAAATTTTAAACAAAAATGAGTAGTATGCATCATCCTTGCACATCCTTGTAAATGCGGAGTATCCTTGATGTACCACCTGACTGTAAAACAAACATTGTTCCATAGCACTAGCATGCAGTAGACAAGGAACACTTGAACAAATTGGTGCAGTGTCTTACTAGCTTATACAAAGTTGGCAACCTTTATCGCCAAAATTACCTAAAGTTTTGAGCAATATAGACTACCTTAGTCATATGTGAACTTGGCATCTCGTAGAAAAGATCATGAAAACAAGTACCCATCATTAGGGTCTCTTATAGATCTTGAAACAAAAATCTTGTGGCGCACTTTGTTGTAGGAACAAAATCCTTGCTTGTAGAAGTAGCTAGTAGATTTATAGCAAAATATATGAAGCAATGCACATTAGAAAGATCCGCTAGGTACTAATTAGACAAGAGCCATCAATGCTACATTGACTATTCTATAAGCAAACCAAAAGACCCTACATCATTGGTTTTCTCTTATTAAAAAAATACTTTCTTTTCAATGATTTTTTAGGGGAAACTATTCTCATTTATGCCAAAATCTAAGGGTGTTTACACTGGGGGTTGTAACTAAAATGCTTAAATTTTGACCTTGTAAATCAAAGTGAAGTGAAATTATAGTTGGGAGAGTCTTCATTTTCAAATGGGAAATTAGCACTACAAGCTGGGGTATGTGAGCAGTGCTCTAGGTGACCCTAAGTAAGGTCTTTTTTTTACAGAACTTTAGGCTTGGGTGAAGTATAAATTAGAGAGGAAACAGTAATAGAGAGAGGAACTCCCAATGGACCTCTTATTAGGCTTGAAGTTTGAGTGTTCTAATTCGAAAAGAAAGCGAAAATGAACAATTAGCAAGTCGAATATGTAAGTTCGAAGGTCATAAAGGAGGATAATCTCTTGAGAACATTAGCATGCGAGAGAGAGAGAGAGAGAGAGAGAGAGAGAGAGAGAGAGAGAGAGAGAGAGAGAGAGAGAGAGAGAGAGAGAGAAAAAGAGAAGAAGAAGAAGAATAAGAAGAAGAGAGTTTTAACGTCGTAGGAAGCTATCCTAAGAGACAATGCATTTTCATATTATGAGCGATTTTAAGCCATTTCACGCATTCCTTTAGTATTAGGAGGAGAAAACGCGTTCGAGCTCAAGAGCCAAAAAAAAAAAAAAAACCAACGAGTCCCTATATATGGGCCTGTCTTCTCACACCCCGCCACTCCCTCTCTCTCTCTCTTTGAGGTCTGTTGGGATAGCTTCTCTCTCTCTCTCTCACACACACACACACACACACGTACACGTACACTCACGCTCTCTCTCTCTCTCTCTCTCTCTCTCTCTCTCTCGCTCTCTCTCTCTCTCTCTGCGCCATGGCAACTCCCGCAGCAACTAAGCACCTAGCTTCCACAGGCTCTAAGAAGAAGATGGTTAATTTCTCACGGGAGCCCCCTTCGAATTTTTCAATGCCCCGACGAGGGCAGATTACCAGCCAAGCAGCGCGGGGTCTTTGTCGAGACGTAGTGGACTGCTGCCAGCACCTACTGCTCCTCTGCAGTATGCCCTTCGTTGAGAGAGAGAGAGAGAGAGAGAGAGAGAGAGAGAGAGAGAGAGAGAGAGAGAGAGAGAGAGAGAGAGAGAGAGAGAGAGAGAGAGATTGCATGTGTGTTAGTCACCGACGCGCTCACGCACACAATGGTTGATCGTGATTCGTGATTTTGTTTCTGGCTGTGTTTCCTTCTTCTGCTTTCCAATTTATTAGGCAGAATCTCATCAAGCTTTTGGCTTCGAAATTCGGTTTTGCGGATTCGAACCTCGGCGGCAATTCATCCTCACGCTGTATTGGAAGCTGCACCTCAACTTTTAAAAAACCACCCACTTTTAAAAAACCACCCACGGCCACACCCATGACCCTCTTGACTTTGTATTGATTTATGCTCATGTGCACTGCTCGAAATTTGCCCTTGTTTTTTAATGTCAAAACAATGAGGCAATGGGGGTGTATGCCAACATCTAAGGTATTTACAACTTATGACAAAAAACGCGCAATTTTTCACCCTAAAAATTAAGGTCCAGTGAAATTACGTTCATTTTGGATCGAGAAATTTACACAACAAACCGGGATATGTGAGCATTACTCACATGTATGTGATGTGTGCTCATATGTTTGGATGAGCATATAGCATATACTGTTGCCTAGCTCTATTTGGGCTGCCCTAATAATATTATTGGGGACGCCAAAGTGTTTAGTAACTTTAGTCAAATACTATGTATGCATGATGGAGTTGATGGTTATATTGTCTTATTGGTGACAACCTTGAGTCTATACCTTGCACTTTTCTTTGAAGGTAACTACAGGCTTATCCTTGATTCTTATATATACATATATATGTGTGCATGCGTGCGTGCATGCGTGTTTGTGTGTGTGCGTGTGCACACATTTTTGAACAAGTTTGGCAATGATCAAGAGTGTGGTCATTTATTGGAACTAGGCTAGCAAATTTGAGTTCCCACCTTGGTAAATACTTGGTGTGTACACAACTGCATGTTACGGCGATGCTTTGCATACACAGATGCACATATTTATTTATATAAAGGAAAAGGAAGATGTATTTATTGTGCTAATTCTTTCTATCTTTTGTGGTGCATAAACCCTATCAACTACCTCATTTTTGTGCTAATTTTTTTGATTTAATGCTTCTTTTAGTGCTAGGCTTCATTATGGTTGAGTCTGCCCTTGATCTCCAAAATCATGACAAAAACTCAGTGTGCTCCACTTTGTGTTGATGTATCTCATGGTGTGTGTTGTGTTTGGGAGCATATGATTGGGCACTGATGACGTTAGTGGGGATGTCGAGGTATTTAGTCAATATTATGCATGATGGAGCTGATTGTTATATCGTCTTGTGGGTGACTACCATGGGTCTATACCTTGCACTTCCCTTTAAGGGTGAATCCGGGCTTATCCTGGATTCGTCTGAGAATATATAATATATATATATATATATATATATATATATTGTTTCTAAGGTACTTAACAAAGTAGTTTCTTTTTTATGAGTTTTGTGTGTGTGTGTGTGTGTGTGTGTGTGTGTGTGTGTGAGAGAGAGAGAGAGTGAGAGAGAGAGATACTTGGTGCTAGGGTCCTTCCTTTGCATTCTCCAGGTGGACAAAAAAAAGGATCCTCGAGTGTGTGTGACAAGAAAACGTCCATTGGCAAGCTCAAGAAAAAGGTACGATTTATTGTGAAGTTCAATAGAAATTGATCAAGTCTGTAATTGTCTTTAAATCAAATTCCAAGTTGAGCAATTGATAAAGGAAACAAGGAAATGTTTCTTTCTATTTGAATGTATGTTTGTGTTTTCTAAACTCTCAAGCATACATTCGATGTTTTGCATGTTTGTGAGTGTGCATGGACATATGTGTGAGTATAGATTCTCAATTCTTAAGATACTAGTAGATTTAGAGAGGACTCCACAGTATGTAACCTTACACATGCCGATGTGATTTCCATTATAAGTTGTGCCGGATCCATATAAGAACTAACTATGCCCAATATTCAAATTATGATAATTTTTTTGAACGAACGACCGTGGCAAGAAGATGGATGTAGAGATATGGTTGGGTATTGTGCATATGTCATGTAAATAGGGATGAGAAGTAATGGATGGGCATAAAGATATTAGAGCTCCATACTTTGCATGCTTAACCTTGTACAAGTTTCAAGATAAGATGAGCCAATGAGGATCATCAAAATGTGGATCATCAAAATGTTTCAACGTTTAGATGCTATTTGTAGATGGACTTTTCCAAAATGCACCTTTTTGGCTTGCCCCAAAGGGGTGAGGCTTTAGTGATGGCTTTGCTTTTTACTAATGAAAACGGAGTTTATTTTTGGCATGCCCAAAGGGCAAAGGCTGTAGAGATGCTTTCTCTTTGGCTAACTAAAATAAGAAAAAAATTGAGATGTATTTTCAAACATTTTTTGATAGGCAAAAACTGTTGATTGGTTGAAATAAGATAGTGGGCACTCATTTCGACAACTAGTGTGTAAATCTATTGATGGATTTTAAAAGTGTCTTTAGTTTTGAAATAGGAAGTGAATGAAGACAAGATTTTGGACTCAAAGCATGAAGCATGAAACGTTGAAGTTTTAAAAAATTTTACCTCACGAAAACTTTTGCTACATTGGTAATATTGGTATTGGTCTTGAGTAGAGAGAGTTTAACAAATAGATGGTTTATTTTTAAGCTCACAAAATCTTAAGCTTTTTTAAAAGCTTAGAAATTGTTGATCTAGAGTTTTCTCTTTTCATGTATTCTAAAGAAAGATAGGTTTCATAATTTAGTCACTTTTCAAACGTCCCTTTTTCTTAATTCTTTTGTGTTCCCTTAGTTTTTTAAGTACAGGATTTACTCCATGCCTCTCTCTACATTTACGCTAAAGAAGGGAGGGGAGGGGTGTACGGGAGGAGAGTAGAATCTCTCTCTCTCTCTCCCTCTCTCCCCATACATTTCTCTCCCAACCAAGATGTGGCCTCTCAATTGCAACGCTCATTTTTACAATCCTTGGGCATCGAGAATCAGTTACTAGCCCCAAACATACCACATGATACGTTGTGGTCCCATAGGTCATATTTGGCTTTCTAGGATGATAATAAAATCTCTCACTCTCTCTCTCTCTCTCTCTCTCTTCCTCTTCGTGGGTACAATACACGAGGTAACTGATGAGTGGACAAGGTAGGGAATATGGGAGAGCAAGAGGGTGATCGGGGATGCATGGGTCTACATGAGGTCAATAAGAGACTCTCATTGTATGGACAATATGGGTTTGAATGGACTGTGGGTAGAAGGCCCTTGTGCGAGCAACTTGCACAAATAGATGGGTTGCATTTTGCACGGGTGAGAGGCCCTTAGTGTGCAATACAATAGGCATTGTAGGGTATGCATATCAAACTCACATTCGGATATGGTCAAAGAGACTATTACAAAAGAAAGTAGTGGACTTGCTCAAATGGCTATATGCAAATGTGTTTGACATGATTACCGTGACTTGGGGAGCTTCAATCTCTCTCCTCCGAGCTCAATTTCTTGTGCTGAGTAGCTCATTTTAATCGCCTTCTCACAAGCTTTCAGGAGAATTAATTTGGGGCTAGTTGGGTTTGAGAGCCGACAGTTGCTGCACCATTTTCGGAATCATGTGTATAAAAAATTGGCATGAATAAGAACACCAACAAAGACCAAAAGAGGTAAAATGTGACCACGGTGGCTAAGCCCACGCGTTGGCCAATGGGATGATGTTAATTCAAAACAGCTAGCCATTTTGGCTCCTCTTTTTCGTGCTTCTTTTGGTCATCAAGTGTAATATAATAAGTGGTTCATTTGTCCTTCCTCTGGAGAGTACCACAACTGGCCCCTCTACCCTAGATCCTATAGGATAACAAATGATGGTGCCATAATACTCTAGAGAGAGTAGCCCATTCAGCAACAACAAAATCCCATCTAACGTCACTTCTCAAACCCGTGAAACAGAATAACTAGATCAGAGTGTGGGACCTGGGTATGTGTAATTAGGCTAGGTTTAGACGAGATGGTGGCAAGGAGCTTCTCGTTGATGTGGAGCAAACACATTCGCTTTAGAAAAGTTTGTGAGCTTCCAAGTTCCAGGCCCAGCGCCTCCAAGGCACTCCCGCCTTCACGCAGACCAATCAGAAACACTGCGCTCTCCATCACAGTGTCGAGGGTTGCTGCTGCCTCCGCCTCGTGTGAATTCGACAGGGAACAAGAGAGCAAAACAGCCCCCTCGGAGAAGTGACGATGGGAAAGAGCGTTGCAAGGGCAACAAGGGATAGAGGCGACCAGGGTAGGGTGCAACAATAGGGTTACTGTTTATGGCAGGGTAGGGTTTCAACATCACCAGGGTTTGAGCTCAACATCTCTCTCTCTCTCTCTCTCTCTCTCTCTCTCTCTCTCTCTCTCTCTCTCTTCTTCTTCTTCTTCTTCTCGGGTGGGTGTGTGTGTGCACTAATAAAAAGAGGAAAATGGGATATCCTTTCTATCACACAAGTGTGGTAGATTGGCTATGCCGTTTTCCTCTTGAATAGCAGGTCTTGGGGTCAACTCCTCGTCGGATAGATCTTTAAGGTCTCTTGGGATAGTTTCCTAAGACTTAAAACTCTCTTCTTCTTCTTCTTCTTCTTCTTCTTGTCTTGAGTTCAACTCCTTGTCGGCTAGATCTTTAAGGTCTCTTGGGATTGTTTCCTACGACGTTGTAACTCTCTTCTTCTTCTTCTTCTTCTCTCTGTATAACACGATGCGTACAGTCTTAGGTTCTTTGTGACCAAGTAGAGTATTCAACTCATATGATCCCGGGTTCTTTGTTACCAAGTAGGTGGAGAAGCCATCTATAATGCACAAGAAGTTTTGGACAAAATCTCACAATATTTCCCACATCGTGAGCTTCTTTGAGGGAGGCACTGCATACCTAGGTATTGGGGGTAGGGGACCACCGGGCCCCTCAGGCCCCCAATCATACCTACCTAGATATGCAATGCCTCCCTGGTGGTCCCCTACCCCCAATCATACCTACCTAGATAAGAAATGCCTCCCTGGTGGTCCCCTACCCCCAATCGTACCTACCTAGATAAGCAATGCCTCCCTCATAGAAGCTCATGATGTTATGCATCGTATGAAAACACTGTCCTTTTCCTACATGAGGAAATTTCTAAATCTTCTTGTGATCGAGGAGATGCACCTTGGAAGGGTGCCAATGGTGGGGTGTAAACCTTTATCATCTTAAATTGGTACCCCACAAATCTTGGAGCATGTGAAGGCAATGACTAGTGTCAAGCAGGTTTGGGTCATTTGCAGTTTACCATGAGCATGCTACCCGAGTGTTCTACTACATGTAAAGTCGATCAACATGGATACAACTTGAGCTACTTCCATGAGGTTTCACATCAACAAGATGCAGTAGGAGATACTTCAAATAGTGAAGAACATTGTCTCAAAAGTCATGGCCATTTATTTGATGTCTTAGTTACCACTATTCTTCATTCATTTCAAGTGGATGATTCAATATTGTTACTTGGGAGGAGTTATTGTTGACGGAGCTATTCAAATCCCAAGTTGGATCAAGATCTTCCAATGCAACCAAGTCTTTGGCTCGAGATTGCAAAGGAATACAGACGGTTAGACCTAGTGAGTCACATTCTTCAAAGATCGATGTAGAGTAAGAAGCCTTAGACCCCAAAGACATTGCACTGATTGTGGACTTGCAAAGTGCACGGAGATCGAAGTCATCAAGAGTGACATGAACACCTACCTTTATAACACAAGTGGAGATCCAAGATCATATACCGTAAACCTTTGAACCAGGAGAAGGTTTTTAGATTCCTCGGCTCTTGATATTGAATCATTGACAGTGGTGCTCTTATGCAAATGACTTCTCATTTTGATATATAATCCGAGGTCATATAGAGACACGTCAGTGACTCCTCTACACAATGAGGGGGTTTGGAGCTTGTTCAAGAAGACGACAAAGGGGCGATGTATATCTCCATGGTTCTTTGTGTGTCTCATCTTGGTTACTATATCTTGTCACTATATGCGCTTTGAATACTTGGCATGGTGGTTGTATTTGACGAGCATAGGGTGTCGATTTGAGAGAAAGTCTCTTGTTTGGAAGTCAAAGAGGGTACAACTTTACGTAGATTATATCGATTTGATTCAGCTCTTCCTTCAGATTAGGACTCTCACACAACAGAGATTACTCTCCAGCATGTCACTTCAGACCAGAATAACATGGCATGCTAGACAAGAGTGGTTACATTCATAGGGAGCAGCATTGTGCTCTTGTTGATACAATGCAGATGGTGGAGATACCCGAATCGACATGGGTTACTCTCTGAGATTTAGTCATGTTCGATTTGATACAGATGTTGCGAGCTAATGTCGATACTCGTAGGTGCCAATTATAGTTACACAATAGAGTTTCTGATGGAGTAGATGGAGGCATGCCTTGCCTTGTTCTCTTCTCACATCCGTACTCAATGAACTTCTTTAGGTGTCACTTAGCAGCTTCACAATTGTGCAGTCTGACCAAAAGCTGAGAGGGGGTGCTAGACTTTATCACCTTGTTCTCTTCTCACATCCGAATTCAATGAACTTCTTCAAGTGTCACTTAGCAGCTTCACAATTGTGTGGTCCCGACTAGAAGCTAAGAGGGGGTGCTAGAGTTTATCATTTCTCTCGAAGGTCCTAGCGAAGGTGCTAGTGCCCCAGTATCTCCCAAGGGCTAATCATAGGGATTTGGGACTGTTGTGTGACTATCTAAGATAGTTTTCTCATTTTTGGCATGTTTTTGCCATGGTTTTGACACCCTGTACTACTAGCAATGTAATATAGAGTGTCTCTAGGTGGCCCCATGGCCTTGACATTACTCACGTATGAATTAACACACGAGCAAAGGTGGTCATCATCATGAATTCATGTGCATAAGTTGTAGGCCTCGACATTGTGCCATACAAAGCTTTAACACAAAAAATTCAACTGCATAATAAATTTTTAATTAATAGTTTCCTCTCGACAGCTTATCTACATACAACATTGGTCGAACTTCAAACATGGGGGAGCCATTAATGTCTGGATCTCAAGAGAGAAACCCTCGTCTTGACTTTGATGGAGGAATCCTAAGAATTTAGGTCAAATTGAACAAGTCCGAAAAGACAAGTGTAGACGTTTGTGTGTACCTACATTGTAGAGTCCACTTATGTAACCACCCCCTAGGGTTCTATAATTGAGAAGCTCAAAGGACTTAGGTCTTTGCGCTAATTACAAGCATCGGCCAAAGCCTAATGAGTGGTTTTTTTAATTAAACGTCAAGCACGTAGTTGTCATTGGGATATAACATTCCAAACATTCATTGCATATAGATTGCCAACAGAAGGACTAGGGGTTTGGAGCGAGCTTCAATCCTCTTTTTTCTTAAGTTTCATATTTAACAAAAAAAGCTCGCTCCAAGCATTATGTGTTCGCATGATTAGTACGCAGCCTTTTTTTACCCCTCTCCCTCCCTTCTAACTCCCCCCCCCCCCCCCCCTCTCTCTCTCTCTCTCTCTCTAAGCAAGTGGCCAGAAAAAGAGGGATAGAAAGAGAGACATAGAAAGACCCTAAATTGGTTTCCTCTCTCTCTCTCTTTCTCTCTCTCTCTCTCTCTCTCTCTCTCTCTCTCTCATACATAGCACAAGTCTATGTTGTATATCCCTCTCTCAGCACAACGCCCACACCTAATTTTTTGATAGTAACAACTACATCGCTTGTGAAGTCAAGACTGAAGAGGGTCAAAAGGGTGAGGTGGCGGCAAGAGAGTACACATCATCGGAGACTAACGGAGCCCTGAAAAAGGGATAGTCTTTTCCGCCCCCCCACCCAACTTAAAGGGGCGTTCGGTGCCATCCCGCTCCACAACCCCTTTGAAGTGCTGCAAGAAAATAAATCTCCTGACCCAGAGGAACCTCCAGATTCTCCTAGGGCACCAAATGCGAGGACTGGGGAGAGATTAGAGGTTGAAGAGTTTGTTCCCCTCTCCTTCTCCCAATGATGGAAGCCCTAGCTATTTAGTCATGGAACGTGAAAGGATCGATGACCCGGAAGAAGCATGCCCTCTTCTGGGAGGATGTTAGAAAGGAGAATGAAGTTAATTTCTAGACCATCCAAGAACATCGTTTATATGCTTACAACAAAAGAAAACAGGCATTGGGAGAGAAGCTGGTGTTCTATGGAGAGGGAGTGGACGGGTTTAGTGGAGTCCTCACTATTGTGGACAAGGAATTGGAGCCCAAAGTGGTCCTTAATCATGCCTCTGGGAGAGCCCTAGGAGTGAGAATTATGCAGGTCGATCAGCCTACCACTATAGTCTACATTTATGGCCCTTGCAATTCAAAGAATAGAGTCAAATTGTAGATGCACCTTAGGGATTCCCATATCAAAGGAGAATGGCTTTTGACTGGTGACTTTAATATGGTGGAGAAGAGCAAGGATAGAGCAGGCTCAGCCAGTCGGTTGGCAGGTTCTGAAAAAACTAAATGGCTGGGTCACTGTGAGAAATGGGCTTTGATGGACCTTTGGGATTTGGGTTCCTGGAACAGCACATTGGGCTTCACATACACTAGCCTTTAGTATGCACGCACGGCTTCCCGCCTTGACAAGTGCTACTGCTCTCACCAGGCTGATTTTATCCCGTCGCTTCTAGAGATGAACGTGCTACCAATCAAGACCATGTCGGACCATCTACCGTTACATTTGGAACTCAGGAAATCCAATAGGGGGGGTGTTACAACCCCAAGGGGAGTAAGAAGCTTCTTATTACTGGGGCTCACCTGTTCAAGGACCCTCTTTTTAAAGATCTTACCAAGAAAGCTTTGAGCAAACTCAATGAAGATGTTAATCTTGAAAAACCTACAGCTTGGGACTTCTTTGCTCGAAGTATCTAAAAAGCGATCAAAAGCTCTAGCCCTTGGATGAAAAAGGCTCGGGAAGAGTACTCGAAACATCTTGAAGAGGGGGTGGCCAATTTGACTTCCAAAACAGCTTTTGGGATGGCCTCCGAAGGAGAGCACAAAAGGCGGCTGGAAGAGAAAGCCAACCTCACTGAGCATCAGCTAGAGGAGGTCAAGAGGACGAGACTGATATCCAGAAAGACCTTCCTCCAGCCAGAGGCCACCAATCAAGCATATTTTTATAAGGCCCTAAAAATCAAGAAGAGCCGGCGGCTCCATCCACTCGCTCACAGACGAGAATGGGAATGCTACACAAGACCAAGATGTAATGGCTAGGTTGATGTTCGATCACCTTAGCAAAATCATTGGCCAACCAGAAGCCCACTCTCAAGTAATGGATGAAGCCAGAGAGACCTTGCTTGAGAGTGTGAACAGGAAAGTTTCCCAACCTGAAGCCAATCTCTCGAGATGGCCTTCTCTGAAGATGAATGCGCGCCTGTAATGCCTCTTGGCAAGGAGAAATTCCCTGGTTGGGATGGTCTGGTGGCCACTGAATTCTTCAAGGAGTTTTGGGAGGACCTCAAGGCTCCGATCATGTGCATGTCTAACCAAGCTCTGGTCAGCAGTCCCTGGTTAGCAATGTGAAAAGAGGACTTATCAAGCCTATCCCGAAACAGGTGTGATGCTCGTGCACTAGTGCCCTATAACTATGATTTTGGTGGCATACAAAATCATTGCTAAGGTAGTCGCTCTTAGAATGGCCCCCTTCCTTGACAGAGTCATCTCCCCTCATCGGCACGGGTTTTGTAAGGTGTAGCGGAAGTGAATGATGATATTGCTCAAGATGAGTGCTCCGAACTGTGCTCAAGGGTTCCTTTTACTTATGGAAGGGATAGCCTTCCGTTCCTTTAGAGAGAGAATTCAATGATCACAAACAAAGTGAATGCTACTGTGAATGAAGGTGCTGACACAGAGAGAGAGAGAGAGAGAGAGAGAGAGAGAGAGAGAGAGAGAGAGAGAGAGAGAGAGATCTTACACAAAGTCAGAGTAACAAGATGACAAAATAAAATACTATGGAATCCTAAACTGCTAGGTGTGAACTAACCAGCTAGCTGGGATAAGTAGATCACAAGAGATCCAACATCGATTGCTGGAAGATCTCATCAATCTCCTCCATGGTAGTAGTCTGACCGAGCGTCGTGCATGTCGGGCCAAAGTGATCCGAATCCTATGATGCAGCCTCCATCGATGCAGTGTAGTCCTCCGCAGTCGTGGGCGTCTGGATCTCCCCAGTTCAGTCGCTCGGTTGATCAGTGTGCCTCTGGTGTGAGGCGACGAGCTCTGCTATGGTAGTAACTCCTTCGGGTGTCCAATGGAAGCTCTAAAGAAGTCTATGATCTGTCTTTGAGACTGGCTAGCCTCTCCTCTCATCAGGATCTCTCTGTGTCTGCGCAGCTCGAGCAAAAACAAACCCACACATCTCTCATCCTCGTACCGCATGACTCTGGAGAATGGTCCAAATCCCTCTCTCAACAAGCAATGGAAGCGGCCTCGTATCTCGTAGTAGAGGGGACAGTGGCATGTGTAGTGCAACTTTGTCTCAGGCTCGATGTCACACAGGGGGCACGTCCTGGCCTCTGCTGGTACTCCGTTGTATCTCCCAGTCTCGATCGCAGCTGGTGTGAAGATGTGCATATCTGGCCAATAGCACATCGTATCCCATGAGACAAGTGGGTGTCCATGTATCTGGGCCTCGTCACAAAACCATCCTCCGTAAGCTAGAGGAGATACTCTTTGTAGAAAGCCATCTTCGTGCCCAGCTGGCTGTATCCATGTCCTCCTAGTGTCTAGCTGAGTCAAGTCCTGGCGGATTAGCCTGGTGATCTCGGAATGTGTAAGAGTCAGAGAGGGTGTATCCAGTGAGTACTGGAAGGGAGGCAATCTGTCTATGCTGAACCCATGTGCCTGAAACCATGATGTCATCTCCCCATACCAGCATGCTGTATCTCCCTGCATGGCTAACTGTCGAGAGGACTCAAGTGCAAGGCGGGCATATCTATCGCTGGGAAGTTCCCACATGCAGTGTATGAAGGAGCCACATCTGGTGAGCGCCTCAACCACTAGTGGAGGGGTAGCTAGCACTGCTCGGACAATAGCACGTGGTACTGAAGCCTTGGCTCTAATAAGCCGCGAGATCATAGAGACCAGAGGCTTCTCCATGTCCCCCCATCCATCACTACGGCCCGTCCTCCCGTGATGATCCAATGAAGGTCCCCAAATCTCAGCTCCATAAAGCAATGCAGAAGCCACCAAAGTGTCAAAGAGTCAGAGCTTTGTCCGAGGCTCCTGAAACTGAACCTGTGAACACATCCTTTCCAATCTACCCAATGTTGCATGGGCTTTGGTCAATCTAGTCTCTGCTGCCCTCCACAATGAAAATGCTGGCCCACTAAAAACCACTCCAAGGTAAGTGTAAGCATCTGTATACTCCACTATCTCCTGGCCGTATGTGAATGCAGGCACTGACCTCCTGATCCACTGTGGGGTGGTATTAAATACCATGACCTTGGTTTTACCAAGGTTGACGGACAAACCACTTTCATGAACAAACCTATGCAAAAAATCCAAGTGATGTTGCATCCCCTCCGGAGAGTCGGAGGTCAACACAATATGATCAGCATATAACAATAGTGGAATCCATGTCCCTGCCAGCTGTGCACCTCTATCACCATCTCTCTGAATGTAGTCAGAAACCTCATCCACATACGTACCAGATAGAGTAGGAGAGAGTGGGCAGCCTTGCTTCACCCCAATAGTGGAGTGAACCGGTGTGGATATACCCTCTAAGGTGTGTACATGCCCCACTATTGACCTGTATAATGCCATGACCCCCCAAATGAGCTTTGTGGGTATTCCCATCTGTTGTAATGTGCGCATCAATCTAGCTCTGGGCACTGTGTCAAATGCTTTGCGGAAATCCACAAAGCTACAATAGATACGTCTCCCACTCGATCTGCCCTCCTGAATGATGGCTCTGAGTGTCAAGATATGGTAGAAAAACCCCTCTTGAACCCTGCCTGCCCGGCTGCGCGTATCCCCTCCCTCTCTACCCATCTACTCAACTGCTGCTCAAGAATAGATGCGTACAACCGTGCCAATGTGTGTCCAATCATGATAGTGCGATAATTCCCAGGCTCCATAGGGTCTCTCGACTTGAAGATAGGTACAATAGGATAGGCTCCAAGTATCAGGCAAGCCCTCACACACATGGCACGGTTAAACATAACTTCTAGAAGCTTTACTAGTAGATCTCTAGCATGCATGAAATGCTCAACCACTTAGCCATCATGATCATATGCTCTCCCAGTCCTCATCCTATCTATGGCCTTCCTCACCATTTCAACAGTGAAAAAAGCACATGTGTGTGGGCATGGATCGGGGGGGTCAGGAAGGGGGGCTGCTCAGGAACTGTGTACAAAGATGATGAATATTGGCCCCAAGCCTGTGTAGAAGTTATGGCAGGGGGGGGGGGGAGTGCTCTTGAAAGAGCCGCCATGCCTCACCTGAGTCGTGGCTCAAGAATAGTTGGTATAGATCCTGCTCTAGGCGAGACAAAAATGCCCTCTTCTTCCGCCGCACTAGGCGTCGGGAGTCAATCTGGGACTGTCTGTGAGTGATGTCCCCCAAAAGCACCTCCCTCTGAAGTCTAGCTCTAGTGTCCCCAGCATTCCTCATCATACCAACTGTTCTGGGACATGATCCCCGAACGGCATCTCTGCTCAGGCTGGGTATGTGGGTATGCCTCTACTGCTGCATCATGTAGTGTCTGTGTCAGTATAGTAGTAAGCTCCTCCAGAGGTCTCGCCTTGGCTCCTCTGTGCACAGGCGTCTGTAGATCCCATCTATGTATACAGAGTCCGTCTCTTGCATGAAGGTGTAGCGAGTAGGGGCTAATGCTCATAGCCTGTGTGCTACACTAAACTGAAAAGAGATGGTCAAAGACAGAAGAGCATTATCCACTGCCACACCAATAGGTCTGGGTCCAACTGTGAGATCCTGGATACTAGAGATGAGGCTCTGCTGTGACATGACATAATCCACTGTGCTGGCTCCATGTCTGTGTGGAAAGCATGTAAAACCCCCTGCAACAATGGGAAATCTCTGTAGACCATTCAAGATGGCCAATCCATGTGCAGTCTCCATGTCTATCAAGTGTCGTCCATACTCAGTGTGTTCTCCATCTTGTGATAGTCTAGATAGCCATCTCTGCAACATCCAGCTCTCTCAGCATCTCCTCTAAAGTATCATAAAATACTGTCTGATGATGGGTAGTCCTAGCATTGAAATCCCCTAGAATGATGATGTCACCATCTCTAGAGAACTCCCATATGTCATCATCCAAATTAGAAAAGGGGGACTGTCCTCTGGGTGGTGCATAAACTGACGTATTCAGGGGAAAGTAGCAAATAGCAATGTAAAGATATCTGTCTGTCTCTGCTCTCAATCGCACCCACATGTACCTAGCTTGCTCATCCCTGCGAGCTATATGTATCAATGGCTACAACTCCTCCCTGTGTCTCCTATCTACAGGCTGTGTCCCATCTATATCCACTAATGTGAGGCATAGACTGCCCAGGGGCCTGATGTGTCTCAGAGTAGAAGACGATGTCTCTTCCCATAAAACTATCCTCAAACGCACCCACATCAAGTCGCATAGATCCATTACAATTCCAAGTGGCAACTTTGAGTGTGGTCCCATAGGTCTCACACCGTCATGTGGAGCATCGCTCTACAATCACCACCCGGCCATCTCTGTAGAAGGCCGTCTTCCCCTTCTCCCTTGCTGCTTGAATCTTTGGCATTACCTCTCTCATATGCGCAAGCTGTGTGAGAGTGAGGTCATCTCCAAGGAATATGCCCGTTTTCTTTAGTGTAGGACGCTTCTTCAAGAAGTCCTTCTTTGCCTCCATGGATGGGAAATAGATGATTAAAGCTCTCCCTTTTGAAGTCTCCCCATTGCCTTGTGTCTTCTTCCCCACTCTCCATGCCTTTTGTATGAGTAGCCTCACTATCCATCATGCGGAGAAGTTCTTCGACTTCCCCTTCCACATCATCTTGGTATTTTAGACCGGTTACTCTTATATGCAAAGCTCTACTTTTCCTTCGCTGCTCTTCTTCTAGAGTCATGTTGATGATTGTAGGAGTGGGGACAGATGTGGTTTCTTTCCTCTATCCATTTCTCGGCCTCATCCACCTTCTTTTGCGTCTTTGTGATCACATCCATCCACGAAGACGTCTTTACCACCTTCTGTTTCTCCTCCTCTTTGATCATCCGTACCTGCTCCTTGATGACCTTGATTTCCTCTATCACCGAAGACTGGAATTCCCCTTCCTCTAGTCCACTGCTTTTCTATCAGCAACTCTCGCTTGAGGGCCGAGACCTCTTCTTTAAGTGCTTTGGAGTCCGCCTTAAGTGCTTGTAGCTCTGCGTGCAAGTCCTCTTTCTCTTTCTTCCATTGCGCGCCTTCGTTGAGAAACATTTAAAGAAGGTTGGCTTTCTCTTTCCACCTCCCTCCGTATCTGCTTTCCATTCTTTCATCTCTCTTTCCATTTGTGTTATTTGCTTGTTTGTAAGCACAAAGGTTGCCTTCGGATGGGGCTTACACACTGGCGAAGTGCTCATGACCTCCATCAAAAACACAATCTGCACTTCTGCAAGGCCAGCCCACTATGTCCACATCACGCATACATCCATGTCCCACATAATGCATACATATGTTTTCCTCATATCAATCAGACATTTTTTATTTTGATTTTCTGATTTTCTGCTAATTTTTGTCAAAGTTTTTCTGTGTTTTTAAATCTGCAAGTCCTTGCAATTTCTGCCAAAAAAATCCTTGCAATTTCTGTCTCTTGTAAATTTGCAGGTCCTTGCAATTTCTGCCAAAAATTCTCCAATCTGAATTTTTTTGAATTTCCTATATTTCTGAATTTCTGCCTCTCGGGGGGGGGGGGTTCGGGCTGGGTGAGCAGCGTGGTTGGCGCGAGCAGCAACATCGTGTGTGTGTGTGTGTGTGTGTGTGTGTGTGTGTGTGTGTGAGAGAGAGAGAGAGAGAGAGAGAGAGAGAGAGAGAGAGAGAGAAGAATACGACACCAGATGGTTCTCAAACCCTCCTCCAAGGGCCCCCCCTCTCTATGGCGAGAGAGGTCTATGCTATAGATTGCACAAGTGGGTACAATGGTCTAGATGCAATGGACTTGCCGACGATGTCGACGACGAGAATGGGCTGAAAACTGAAAATGCTAGGTTTGAAATGCTAAAATCTGCAAATTGCTGACTTTCTGCTGAACTTTGACACTATGTCGGTGAGGATGGCGATGACGATGACTCGACGACGATGCGTTGAAAGCACAGATGCTGAAATATGAAAACAGCGGGCTAAAACTGTAAACGTTGGTTGACTTGATGGTACTGCGAGGATTGTTATGGATAGGTGAGATCTGCGAGGCTAGGGGGGAGGACTGCTATGGATAGGTGAGATCTGCAAAGGCTAAGTGTGGAAAACTGAAAACGCTGATGGTCTTTGCTATTATGGCACCGAAAACTGTAAAAGGCTAGGCTTGATCTAGAAACTGAAAAATGCATGGCTGATCTGCTGTTGATGGAAACGCTAGGGAGGATCTGCTGCAAAAAGCGCTATGGAGTGGGATCCAAAAATGCTAGCTAGTTCCTTTGACTGAGAACGCTAGGTCCTTGTGTCGGTTTTGCTGAGAAGGTGCAGTGCTAGTCACCTAAGCTTCTTCTACTACCTCTTCTTCTTCTACTGAGTGCCCATTGGGTTTCTTTTATATTTCCTTAGCAATTTTCCTTACTTACTTTTCCAACAAGAGTCAGTTATTAATAAATAAGTGAAAAATGTGTATTTTGGAAAAAAAGGTCATGAGCTCTGTAAAATGCTCATGATGGGTATTGAATGCCATGTTGATGGTTATGTTCTGTGTAATCAGAGGATATGCAACTATTCTAAGTGCCTGGAGATGCACGGCCTGCGCATAGGCTGACAAAGGTGCCAAAACACTTCCTAGGCTGACCTGAACCCTAGACCTAAGATAGCTTGTCCACATGCACATAGGGTTAGATGTGCATGTGACAAGTTTATTAAAGCAAGGTCAATATATGACAATATCTTGATAGTAATGGTTGGCATTGAGTATGCGGCCTTCACGAAGCAAGAGTGCATTCTGTTGTAGATAGATCTGAACAAGGCTTATGATAGGATTGTATGGTCCTTCATTCAAGATGTCATAAAATCACTAGGCTTTGGGCTGTGCCTTTGTCAACTTATACACACTCTGGGTGAGGGTAGTTCGCACTCCTCTAAAGCCAGAAGATTAGTCAAGCAAGGATGCCCCTTGGCCCCTCTTCTCTTTGGTATTGGGTCTCATCCTCTGATAACGATGCTCGAAGATGCTACTGAGCGGGGGGAAATACAAGGGATAACTTTTCCAAGGAACAACCAGCTCCTAGCCAAGATGTTTGGTGACGACTCCCTCAACTTCTTGAAAGCTTGCCTTTAAGTGCTCAGGAAGGCCCTTAAGATTGTGCAGACATTTATTGTTTCTTCAGGGTCGAAGTGTAGTATTGAGAAGTCTAGAGTGATCTCCTTGATCGAAAATGACTCATTCAACCCATCGATCTAGTATGGGGAGATTGTGTCTAAAGGCATGATTTTTAGGCATCTAGGGGCTCCCGTTGGGGTGGACCTTACTCATAAGCAAAGGTTCCAATGGGTCCTTGAGAACATTCAAAGGAAAATAAGAAGATGGGAGTATGTGTTGCTTCCCTTCCAGAGTCGGGTCAGAGTGATCGTCTTTTATGCTTTCTTAAATTTCCTTTACCAGCCCGCTCCTCAAAATAGTCAAATGTAACTAAAAGGAGTTTTTAAACCAGCTAAAAGATTCTTATGGAGGAACAACACGAAAGCCTCAGTGTTGTGGCAGTGGGAAACATGGGAAGGTATCATTCGATCTTTGGTCCAAGGTGGCCTTGGAATTCTCAACCCAATTGTTGCATGACCAACTTTTAGCCCCGGGGTGGGCTGGCTTAAGACTGGTGGCATAACGGAAGAGCTTGTGAGAAAGTGTTGTAGAGTAATTGGAACATTGGAATGGGGTGAATTAACCAGGTACTTCCAAAGCTCCATTTTGCAGTGGTCCCCCTGCATGTCTAAAGCTTTTGGGGTTACCTTGAACCCTTATAGGAGAGAAATTGCAAGAAAGATGAACAAAAAAGGACTTCAACGACTCGGTGACTTTTGGGATATGAATAGCAAGTGTTGGAAATCCTCTGACCAGGTGCTTGACCAGTTTCAACTCAGTGGCTCTGAGAAGCTACTTGCCAACAAAAGGCCTAGACCGTGTTCTGATGCCAACCTGTGACTCTACGTTTGAGTGGAAAGCTTGGAAATGACCCATGAGTAGCCGATTCTCTAAACCCCATGCCAAGGGCATTAACCAAATGTTAATTCACGAGGCTAATTGGTTCGCCCTTCAACTAAGCAGTGGAAGAAGCAATGGTCAGAGGCTCGATGGGTAGAGGTCACGAAGAACATTTGGAATCCACAGTGGCCCCAGTTTATGAAGATTTTTTTTGGGAAGGTACTTTGGGGGGCCTTGCCGAGGCGTCAAGATTCAAGCGCGTGGAATCGGACCCAATAGATGTTCATGGTGCAGATTGGCTAGTGAAGACCTCGGCCACCTCTTCATGGAATGCCCCGCGGTTATAGGTATTGTAGGTAAGATTTGCAAATGTGCAAAGGACAGATAGGGTTTTTCAAGAGCGATTTGTGCCATGGTGGCAAACGGTTCTGAAGCCTTGTGCCATTAATTTGTACTCAAATTGTCAAATATTGTTTCTTTAGTAATATTTGGAAGGCCAGGATCTGTCGTGTCTTTGATAGCGACCTCTCTGGGGCTAGATTTTTAGAGATTGTACAGAAAAGCAAGGTTTTAATTTATATGGTAAATAAAAGGCATAGCTCGGATAATTGTCTTAGGGCAACCCTCGCCATCCGGTCGAGCCCAATGCAATAGTTAGCCACTAGGTATTAGTAACTAAGGTTGGTTTGTAACCCTCTATTCCTTAAGGCTCGGCATGAGCTTGAGGTTGATTCCTATTTCTGTTGGTTACTTTATAATACAATCACTCACAATTGTGAGGTTTGCAAAATAAAGTAAAATGGATTTAGAAGTTGTTGTGTGGAGTCTAGAAATATTTCTAGGATCAAGTCTTTAGTATGTCTTATCCTTGCTAATTTAAAGTTCAATACTCATTTAGTGTTTTAGTCAAGTAAGTTGCTTCAACTTATTTCGCTTATGCCTTTTCGAAAAACATTTTTCAGTAAGTAATGGTTTGTTTTATCTAGTTTTGTTTACTCGCAAATAAAGTGCTTTAGGTTTTTTTTTTCCTTGTTTTCTTGTGTCCCTTGCTTTGTAGTTTTGTTATTGTTATAAGTTCAAACTATTATAACCTTGTGATGTACATTACGGTACCGTCCCTTGTCCAATATGGTTGTGCTATAGATGGCATCCTTTTTTTGGTGTACAAGATCACTAAATGTTAGTTGTGGTTGATTTTGGAGGCATAGCCAATAGTCCCTTGCCTTTTATGAGCTACAACAAAACGTTTTTACAACAAGCTTTAAGGCATTGTTGTTTGATACTCGGAATGCTGACGATCGCAACTCGATCTTGATGTATTTACTAACATAATATGGCGGAAGGGCTCTCTTTTACACGTATCGCAATTTGCGACCTGAAGGCTAAAGTTCAAAACAAAAAAAAGCTCAGTTGCACGCGATAAAGAGGGAGAGGGGGGAGAGAGAGGCCGTTGAAGGCGACTGGCCGTACTAATGCCCAAAATGGAGCAACATGGGACAATTTCGCTCGTGAAAGGTTCTAAAATTGGGGGAGATACAGTGAGATATTTAGAACTAAATATATATTATGGCTTTCGCTACATCATTCTCGCCCTAGCTTTTGGGATTATCACAACTTCCTAACCAGCCTCCGGCCCAAATGTCGCGTGCCCCCTACCCGCCCTCCTTCCCCCCTTGCACTCTGAGTGCCTGTGCACACGCTCCCCAACCCCCCCTTTCTCACATCAACAACCTCATCGTGAACTACCTCAGCTCATAGACGCGAGAGAGAGAAATAGCATACACATATTGGCTTGGATGCCTCAGCTCAAAGAAGAGAGAGAGAGAGAGAGAGAGAGAGAGAGAGAGAGAGAGGTGCCCACAGTAAGAGAGAGAGGGGGCACGAGGGGCGCCCAGACAGAGAGAGAGAGAGAGAGAGAGAGAGAGAGAGAGAGGACTCCCGTCTTGGTCACAGTATATGGGGAACATTGACTTCTTAAAGAAGACACCAGCTAGAATCTAGATCTCTTCTCAGTCATTGATTCGGTCTTTATCTACAGGTTGGAGTGGAAGTTCCATGCTTTGGACTTCCATGCCCAGTTTACTTCCATGGTCAATTAGATAAAGAAAAGAGAGAGCAACAATTCATCATGGTAGAGTAGTCGATTCACAAAAACTCCACAAAGGTCAGACTGAGAAGTCTGCACAACAAAACTCAATCGTGTGTTGTAACTGTCACAGCTGAACTCCTCGGATTACCACCCAATGGTGTTTGTCAGTAGGTAGAGTGTCTTTCAAGCTAAGGGAGAGCCCAACTAATTCACAAGAAGATTTAGAAATTTTCTCATGTAGGAAAACGGAGTCTTTCTCAGTGTTTTTCATGCAATGTATAATATCATGAGCTTTTGCTCGAGAGGCACCGTATACATAGCTAGGTACAATTGGGGGCATGGGACCCTCGGCCCCCCACCGGGCCGGCGGTCCCTGCCCCCAATTGTACCTAGCTAGGTATGTGGCGCCTCCCTCACAGAAGCTCATGATGTTGAGGTAAGTCACAATGCGGGAAATATTGTGAGAACTTGTCCAAAACTTCTTGTGTAAGCAAATAGCTAGTAATTATCATTCTCCAAGCGAGACTACGAAGTCTCTACTATGGTCATTTTTTGAGAACAGCGATCATTAGACCAAGGTGTCTGTGTTGCGGTAGTCAAACCATGAATTCTACCCCGACATGTTATGTCATGCTTATATCTCTTGCCTCCAATGCTCCAATGTTAACCAAAGCCAGGCCATCAATGCCAGAGATCGCGACTTGTAAATTTCCTGTCCGTTGCCCAGATTGTTTCTTTGTAGAAGACATTTTAAGTCGAAGCCGAAGATGTCTTCATTTGAAGCCTCATATCTTTGGGTTTTGGCAGTTTGTTCAACATCAAGTGCTGAGAGAAGGTGTTAAGAGTTACGCCACTCTGTTGCTTCATTTAGGGTTAGGGAATACTTGTATTGACTAGTGTAAAGCCGGACTTTCCACCAATTTGTATGGTATTTAAATTGCATTAGGTTTTGGCTTTGCAACAATGGCCGATTAGGCAAGATTTAGTCCATCGCTCCATTTATTGGTTGCCCACTTATTGGCTATTGTTTGTGTTGCATTTGTTTCGGTTTGTGGGCCTCAGGGATGGTTGATCGAGCCGCTCTCTTATGAGTATATAGGCAGCCCTAGAGTTGCTCCCACTCATGCATCTATTTGTGCTCCCTCAGGGGAGGCCACCATAGGGTCATGCATGGGCTAATGCCCTTTCACTAATATGCTCTCTCTCTCTCTCTCTCTCTCTCTCTCTCTCTCCATTGCCACTCTAACACTCTCTAGAGAGAGCCACAAGGCACGAGGATAGACAATCATATCCACCAATGGCAGCAAGAGCTAGTATCTACAATCAATATCCATCAGCTCCTCAGTGTGTACACTTTGCCGTGTTAACATGTCATCAATAACTATAGGTTATAAGAAAAGTAGGAGATCAATGCCTCCTTTGGGCACTAATTGAGCCATCCTACTCCAAAGTCCAGCCCACAATGCTAGAAGCCAACATACATATGTCATGGATCTAAGTATCACAAAGATGTACAATATTTGACCCATATACCACACCATCCTCCAAAGATTGAATAGATCCTTTAGGCTCTGCCAAGGAAGGAGGAGAAACCACCTCAGTTTAGTGTTGAGAAAGAAATCTGACATGAGTGCTATCCAAGTATCACAAAGATGTACAATATTTGACCCATATACCACACTATCCTCGAAAGACTGAATAGATCCTTTAGGCTTTTCCAAGGAAGTAGGAGAAACCGCCTCAGCTTGGTGTTGAAAAAGAAATCTGACAAGAGTGCTATTCAAACGGAAGTCTTTGTGAGTCCTTGATGAAGATGCTCTTGCTTATTGAAAAATGCAGCCTACAAAAACCCCTCTTGTGCTTCGGAATCCATTGAAGTGTTGTCAGGTCTATGCTCTAGCCTCTGATACCATGTCAAAGTGTCTGGTGAGTAGCAGGTATACAAGTAGAGGAGAGAGAAAGATGCTAGAGAGAGAAGATGAAGAGAGGGAGCGGTACTCTACAAATGATCCCAGATAGAGGTCATCCATAAGGACCTGTTCTAGAGGCATAGAGTTTTACTACAATCCATTACTCTCTGGACCACGTGGAAGGCTCGTTGTGCACATTCTAGAATCACAGTCTTCCCCTCCATCCACCATTTTCATAGCTATTTGGACTGAGCTACTACATACTCTTCATAGCTAGTGGGCTTCTCTAGGGTAGTGAAGCAATGTCGATACTTGTTCTTTGAACATGGGGGAGATCGTCAATACTTTTCAGCCTGGGCCATGGTCGCATCACATGGCTCTACGCACCACCATAGTGGTTCATTTTACATTCTTCATACAAGCCACCTTGATGTATACATAGCCCCCACATTGTACTCCCCGTGTTGTACATCCTTTGGGTGATGGACTTTTGAGCATCCCTAGAGGTCTTTTTCGTACACAGTATACAACCACCTTTTGTGCCAAAAAAAAAAGATAAAAGATAAAGAGAGGAGTGGAACAAGCCTTGCGGATGCAAACTCTACAAGCAAGAGAGTACAAGGATCTTGAATATTGCTAAAATTAGGGGCATCCCTTTCCTTACATACATATTTAATTGAGATACCTGACTCACACCCAAAACTCAACAACCAAGTAGGTCCCCAAAACGAGTTTTTTAGAAACCATTAATTAGTTTAGGAGAGGGGGGGGGGGGGGGAAGAAAGGAAAAGGGAAGGGTGGGGGAAAAAAAGGGAAAGGAGAAGGAGGTGGGGGGGGGGGGGGGGGGGAGGAGGGGGGTGGTATTTGTTTTTTTTTTAGTGCTCAAGGGATCCCCTAAGGGCAGCCAAGGCGAATAGCCTAGTGGTTAAGCTTCCCTTTATAGTCTCTACGTGCGGAGGTCAAATCCTAGGCATTAGGAATGCTTTTGAAGCTAATTGGAGATGTTGAAGCATCTTGGGAAGATTTTGTGTATTGAAAAGTGAAAGTAGAGCCATTACGAGTATGATTTAGCTCAAATAAAATAGGGAAACTCAAAAAACTTGGAAAAATGGACAAAAAAGGGGTGCTCAACAAAAAGGCCAACAATTTTAGAGTTACACCACTCTGCAGCTTCACATAGGTCTAGGGCAATTCCTTGTATGGCTAGTGTCTCCGGTTGGCCACCTAGGTTATACCTTGTCCGACCGCCAGAGTTTGGGGCCGGCCACCCACTTGAGTTGGGCGCTCACCTTGGGCACTCATATAAATGGGGCCAGGGGGGTACACATTTCATTATCATCTGATATCTCAATTGTATAGATCTTCTGCTCTGGTAGTCAGTGGTGGGCTGATCGCCCCCTCTTCACCATACCTAGCGTTTTGTGTCTCACTGTCTCCCTCTCTCTCCTCTCTCACGCTTCCGCAATCGTGCACTCTCACATGGTATCAGAGCTTCAGGCTCTCCATTGATCCAACGCTACATCTCCGCATCAGGTTCTCCCAAGGGATCAACACAATAAGCATTTCATGAAAACCAGCCATCATTTTTGCTGATCTGCCAGCGTTTTTGCATGAGCCAGGCACGCGATGGCAATTGGAGCGTTTTCATCGCGGAGAACCCCCCTCCACCTACGTTTTTTGCATCAACTACTTGCATTTTTGCTTTTGATTGCAAGCACTAGCCTTCTTAGGCTGTTTCATCGCCCCTCCCTCTACTTGTGTTTTTGTAGCCCATCAGCATTTTTTTGAGGAGCATCAACGTTTTCAGCATGGAAGGGTAGCATCTTTCGAACCCCTGATCTTGCCGGATTTACCCTATCTACCCAGTTAGGCATCCGATGCCTGGACTGGCTCAGATTCCTCTACATCTGCTCATGGTAGTCATGGGGGGTTGATCGCCCCCTTCACCATATCAGCGTTTTGGTGTTGTCTACTGTCTCTCTCTCCTCTCCTCTCTCACGCTTTCACACATGCACTCTCACATGGTATTAGAGCCGAGGATGTGACGCAAATGATGAAGATGTTTGCCTCTTTGGAACACCCCTCCCTCTACCTGCGTTTTCAACCAGTAGATCTATGTTTTTTTGGACAACAGCACAGCACCTGCATTTTTGGGGCTGAATTGCCAGTGTTTTCTAGACAGCAAGTCAACGTTTTTAGAAGAGGGGGACAACGTTGGGCCTTGCCCATTGGATCTTGCTATTCCTACACGGCTCGACATCCGATGCCTTGCCGACGAGATTCCTCTTCATTTGCTACAGATTTCAGCCATACATACCTGCTATTTTCTTTGTTTTCAGTCCTCTGACGGTTGTGCACATAGAGGTAAACCCTCCCTACACCCTTTGCACCACTCCGGACCATGCCGGCAGCGTATGAGCACACTGAAAATCGCTGGACAGCAGCGTTTTCATCACCTCGCAGTTGCGTTTTTGGGTGGATAGCAGACACATGTTTGTGTTTTTCACAAAGGACGAAGTTACCTCTTGCAACCAAGACACCATCCCATGGTGTTCTATGCGGTCTCTCAGTGACTGTTGCAGTACATGGTATCTTCGACATCGGCTTGATCATCTACGGGTATACGATCCTTGGGAGATCCATTCATTCTAGCCATCATTCGGCGGTTGCACACTTGAGAGGTGGTGGTGACTTGTGTACTCATCAGAGGAATTCACACGAGATATGGCCATGCTCATGGCATATGAGATTCCGACATTCCCAGATAAGACACCAATACCTTGGGTGGACAAACACTTACCACTTCACCTCGACACGTCAGATCACTTGCTTACACAGGAGCATCTACATGGACTCAGGGAGAGGATCTTGGATCTCTTCTTGGACAGGTTCATTGCTTGGATTTACAAACTGGAGTGGGACTTCACTGCTTTGGACTCTCTCGAAGAGTTTACCTGCGAGATGCAGGAGATCAGGCAACCCGCGACTACATCCGGAGTCCCCGGGAGCTTGACTTGGATGGTAGTGGAGTTGCTCTTTTACCCTCCTGATCATTTGGATTGCTACCTTCAGAGTTGCTTAACTCACCTCTGTAACCTTACAACAGACATGTTCATCATTTGCTTCACATCTTCGGCTTCATGCGGTTTGTTAGCATCAGGTGCTGAGAGTGGGTGTTAGATTTACACCACTGCTGCTTCACATAGGTTGAGGGCACTTCCTTGTTCGGCTGGTGTCTCTGGGCTGGCCACCCATTGTCTAGGTTGTACGTTCTCCGACCGCCCAAGTTTGGGGTTGGCCGCCCACTTGAGTTGGGCACCCACTTTGGGCACTCATATACATGGGCCGAGAGGGTATACATTTCATTATCATATGATATCTCAATTGTATAGGTCTTCTACTTTGGTAGTCAGTGGGGGAACTGATCGCCCCCTCTTCACCATACCTAGCTCTCTCTCTCTCTCAGCAGGATATGCAGATTATGCCAGAGAGAGCTAGAGACAGAGTTGCACTACATATGTCATTGCACAGTGTTCTATGAGATACGGGGGCGTTTCCACTGCTTATTCAGAGAGGGTTTTGGTCCTCTATCTAGGGTCATGAGTTATGAGGATCAGAGATGTCTTGGACTATATCTACTTGAGTTACACAGGTATAGAGACACTTTACTGGGGAGAGCTAGAGAGAGGCAGTCCCAGAGACACATTACATATTTCTTTTCACTAGATATGGGACAGCCAGAGGAGCAGCCACCACTGCAGAGCTCGTCCCACACTCATTCGACCACTACTGGCACTCTCATCGACCGAGCATTGGAGCTACAGAGATACAGACGACCGCGACTGAGGAGAGGAGCTACACAGCATCGACGGAGACTACAACAGAAGATTCGAGCCATACTCTCTCGACATCCAGAGTGGAGATGAGGATGGATCCTCACCATTTCTTCCATCTTTGTTTCACACACTGTTACATCCAGTTTACCGGGTACCTATTGTATCAGCTGCTACACCCACGTAGTTCTAGATTGTAGTAGTAGTAGTAGTATTTTGTTCCACTTCTAGTTCTTTTCTAGTTCTTTTGTACCCAGACATGGTATTAGATTCACTATTTTGTAACTGATTGGTCTCATAGGTCATTTTGGCCTTTTGAAGACATTAATATAACATTTCATTTCATTTCATTTCTCTCTCTCTCTCTCTCTCTCTCTCTCTCTCTCTCTCTCTCTCTCTCTCTCTCTCTCTCTCGCTTCCGCACATGCTCACACTCACAAACAAGTGTTTGGCCAAATAGAAACTGGATCTGGAAAGCCTCACAAGGCTAGAAACAGTAAAAAAGGAGCCCACTCACAAGATCTAGACAGGGAAAACTATGAGATGACCTCCAAAATTGTGATAGTTATTGCATGCTCCAACTCCTAATCTATTTTCATTAGTTTACTTTGGCATTAAAGATGGTTAATTTGACGAAAAATGAAATTTGGAAATTGGACGTTTTGGAATAGGTTTTGATCCATGGTGTGAAACGCCATGTGAGAGGTTTTGTGAAAAGCTTTATTATGGATATTGATATAGATACGCAACACTAAATGATCATGCTCATTGCAAAACATGTGAAAATCTTATAAGGTTTCAACAAGATATTTATTTACGATCGAGACTTAGCTTATTAGATTTCTTATTTGGAAAACAAAGAATGCTGCATTTAACAATAAATTTGCTTGGCTCAGCTCTCCTCGAACCATTACATCAACAGATTAGCCAAAGTAGGACACAAATTAGAGAGAAAATACCTTGTCAGGAGTAGTATAATTAACTGTCCTTAATGCTCACAAATCAAGTTGTTAATTGTTTTGGTGTTTTTTGTAGGCCTGTCCTATTTGGCTATGCTTTTGATATACTGTTGTTGAAGCTCAAGATTTCGACATTATGATGATACTCTCGCAACCCTATGGGTGAAGATTGCTATTTATATTGTTGCTTCTTGTAATTTGTGATGGATATTTAGTTGGGCTTGTATTTAAGGACACTATATATACTCTTTTCGAGCACTTTGTAAAAATTGAGGGCTCATATTGTGACGATAATAGAGAATGGGTTTTTACATAAATTTCATAGGAGAGTATTTAGAAAAGGTGGATCATTATTTAAGAAATTATCCCAATTTATTTGACTCTCATTTTTTTAAAGAAACGTCCAAAACTCTATGATTTTCTAGAAACAGTAGATATTAGGTAAGCATGTCACCACTCGACACTTGGGGGTCATATACACTTTGGTAATGTACATCAGCTCGTGCGTATGCTTGTTGTTTATTCTACATATGCAATGGCATTGCGGTGAGCTCATTGTTGTTTGTGAAGTCTCCATCTTTCTTTTGTTCCATTCAATGAGACCTTTTAAGCTTCTATGAGGCATAGCTCCTTGCACGCACAAGGAAGGTGATGCAAGAGGGGGTTTTGTGTATGTGTGTGTGTTCTATATACGGTGTCATTAAAAGTGAAGGGGCAAAGTAGGCCACAGGGATGGATAGCTGCATGAAGTATGTGGATGGCTTTTTCTAGTGATTTGTGAGTGTGTGGGGAAAACCCATGAAAATTCATGCCTCTCTCTCTCTCTCTCTCTCTCACACACACACACACACACACACACACACACACACACGTTTTACTTGGTGTGCTCTCTTCTCAGAGCTCTTTTATTTGTTAATTTTTTTTTTCTTTTTGCTTATAGCTAGTACGTATTCTTAATTCAAAGATTCCCTCAAAAGCAACAAAATGATGCATTAGTCTATAGCACGCAGCAATGGGGAATGACGAAACACGTAGATTTACACTAGTATTAGCTGGATTTAATAAGGACAAAACCCAACATTGAGAGAGAGAGAGAGAGGATAGTTTAAGCAGAAGTAAACACTAAGGGAAAAATAAAGAAGAAGAGAAATACAAACATACAATGTGAAGTAGACCACCTATTTATATGGACACAAAAGGTCTTTTCACTTTTCATCTCACGTGTTTTTTAGCTTTTCACCTTTATATGTCTTTCAACTTTCCACTTTCATGTGTCTTTTCATTTCCTAAACTCGCCCTTTACTTACACACTTAATATGTTTTGAAAGATTTTTTATTTTTTTGAGATTGGGGAGACATGATTGCTAATTTGCTAATACTTCTTTGAATGCACTCATGTTAAGGGGCTATCATTTCAAGGATATAATTTATATTAGAAGCCTCCATATCTTGGAACATTTAAGTTTGTTAGTAGCATACATTCACTAAATTAAATTTTTTTGGTGGTTCTTTCTAAATTATACTAATTGTTGGTAAGGTCCCACTAATCCTTGGCAGTTTGATCTCTCCACGTCGTTTGTTGGGAGATACCATGATAATCTTTACTTTTTCTCTACTTTTGTTAGTATTTCCCTTTCATACTAAAGGTAGTTTCATATCATACCACCCTAAAGGTCCTATCATAGGTCTTCTTACTTGTCCCTATTACATTGTAGGCTTGTCTTAATATAACCATTGGATTAGGCACCTAGCATACTTTACCATGAAAAATGAAGGGCCTCACAAGGCCGACTACTTGATTTCTACCTACCCTACTCTCCTAAGGAGGTGATGCGTGAGAACCACCCCTTAATTTTCTTATTCCTAGGACTCGCTCATTGCAAAACGTGCCAAAAGCTTATAAGGTTTCAACAAGATATTTATTTGCAATCGAGACTTAGCCTATTTGCTTATTAGATTTCATATTTGGAAAACAAAGAATGATGCTTGTTGGATCTTTAGATGACGCTCCATTACTCGTCTGTCCTTAATGCTCACAAATCAAGTTGTTAATTGTTTTGGTGTTTTTTGTAGGTCTGTCCTATTTGGCTATGCTTTTGATATACTGTTGGTGAGAACATTATGATTATGTTGCTGAAGATTGCTATTTATATTGTTGCTTCTTGTAATTTGTGATGGATATTTGGTTGGGCTTGTATTTAAGGACACTATTTATACTCTTTTCAAGCACTTTATAAAAATTGAAGGCTCATATTGCGATGATAACAGAAAATGGGCTTTTAGAAAAGGTGGATCATTATTTAAGAAATTATTCAAGATTTCGACATTGTGGTGAGAATGGCAATTCTTTTGTGAAGAATGCTATTTATATTGTTGCTTCTTGTAATTTGTGATGAATATTTGGTTGGGCGTGTATTTAAGGACACTATTTATACTCTTTTCGAGCACTTCGTAAAAATTGAAGGCTCATATTGGTTTTTACATAAATTTCATAGAAGAGTAGTTAGAAAAGGTGGATCATTATTTCAAAGATAGCTTGTTTGACTAAGAAATTATCACAATTTTTTTAACTCTCATTTTTCTAAAAAGAAACGTCCAAAACTCTATGAAAAGTTTTTCTAGAAATAGTAGATATTAGGTAAGCATGTTTGAAGCATGTCACCACTCGACACTTGGGGGTCATGTACACTTTGGTAATGTACATCAACTCATTTGTATGCTTGTTGTTTAGTCTGCATATGCAATGGCATTGCGGTGAGCACATTGTTGCTTGTGAAGTCTCCATCTTTCTTTTGTTCCATCCAATGAGACCTTTTAAGCTTCTATGAGGCATAGCTCCTTGCACGCACAAGGAAGGCGATGCAAGAGGGGGTTCTATGTATGTGTGTGTGTGTTCTATATACAATGTCATTAAAAGTGAAGGGGCAAAGTAGGCCAAAGGGATGGATAGTTGTATGAAGTATGTGGATGGATTTTTTTGTTGATTAGTGAGTGTGTGGGGAAAACCCGAGAAATTTCATGCCTCTCTCTCTCTCTCTCTCTCTCTCACACACACACACACACACACACACACACACACACACACACACACACCACACCCACACACACACGTTTTACTTGGTGTGCTCTCTTCCCAGAGCTCTTCTATTTGTTAAATTTGTTTCTTTTTGCTTATAGCCTGTCATAAAATCTAATATCTAACTAACCCAAATGATTTTCTCATATTAAATTGATCACTTAATGTGGGAGAATAAACGGGAACAAGTGTTAAGATATAGGTATGTGCTTTTAGATCTATCTCAACACGGGGCCAATGTAAAGGGGCCCAAAAGGGAGATGGTCTATCAAAGAGCAAGGCTAACCAATGGAGCATAAGACCTTAGGGTTAGCTTCATTGAAGACCTCCAATAAATGTGCGTAAAAGTCCTTTTGACCTTAAGTAAGCTAGGGCTGAGCTTGAGGTGGGAACCCGGCCCAAGCTCGAGGTGCTTGTCCTGCTTGAGGTGCTTGTCATGCTTGAGGTGTTTTTCATGCTTGAGGTGCTTGATTAAGATGCTTGAGGTGCTTGACTGGCTCCATGCTTGAGGTGCTTGACTTGCTGCATGATTAAAGTACTTGAGGTGCCTTGAGAAGCTTGCCTGAGATGCTTGTGGGAACCCCCCCTAGTTCAAGTGCTTTGTCATGCTTGGTGAGTAAGGTGCTTGATCACCTAAAAGTCAAAAGCATTCCTACAAGAGGGGGGGCGAGCCCTTTTCCTAGGGCCTAGAGAGAGAACACCCACTCACACACACAAGGGAAGCCCATCTTGAAGAGGCAGCAAGGACACATGTCACGCCCCTACCCATGTTACCTTCATGTGTTGCTTGAAGCCTATTGGCTAGGCTTCAAAGGGGTCCAATGATAAATTACATGAATTATCTAATTGTTTTAGCATTTATCAAGTCCTCTCTCTCAAAGGGGAAAGGGGGACACTTGTCCCAAGGCTACCCATGTTGCTTGTAATGGCTCCTGCTTGTGATTGGCTAGGCCTGGAGGGGTCCAATGAGCTTCAGGCATGAGCTACAAGGGGGGGTCGACCCAAGCAAGCTAGGGGGGTGCCTAGGGGGTATACTCACCCACACACACTCACAAGCACTCTCATTGTGTGATATGCAAAGGGCAAGAGCTCCCTCTCCAAGCAAGTAGAGGTTGAGAGCCTACACCAACACTCTTGGCTATGGAGTGCAAATCCAACCAAGAGCCATGCTTCAATGCTTAAGCTTGCCATCTCCTTCTTCTTCATTACTATGCTATTATGTATGCTAGCAACAAGAGTATGATAAGTGAGGAACTAATTCTTTCTCCTACGAAATGTTTCTTCTTCCTCTTCCCTACCCTCATTCCCTGCTAGCTCTCTCCACCTTCGAAGGTGTTTGAGGTCTTGGGACTGAGGCTTGGGATAGTTAAAGCTTTCTTCAAGTTTATGTTATGTTTGTGGTGCATGAAGCCTTCCATCTTCATGGCATCACCTAGGTCACAAGGAACACAAAGACTGTATTGTAACAAGTCTCTCTTTATGGGAGAAATCATAATACAAATGCCTATTGGAGGGGGGACCGGCTCCACATAAATCCGGTCCTCAATTGTTGTCATGTTCTCTAAACTCTCTCTCTTGCAAAAGTATTGTCTATGCCAAGTTAACTAATTGCTATGATTATGTTGCTATCTTCAATTATGTATACCCGCTATGCTCACAAAATCATTTCTTGAAAGTACTCTCATTAAATTCCGCTATTCTCAAATTGAATTGGCAAATTCCATTACATTGGTATCAGAGCATTTGGTTTCTCTTTTCTTGCTTAAGAAGAGAGGTCCTTAAGTAGCCTATAAATGGTTGATGTTGTTAATTATAATAGAGTAAGTGGAACTGGGATCTAATACCGGTTTTGTTAAGCCCACTATGTGGGGGATGGTGCACACCTCGGGAGCTTTAGACTTAATAATGGAGTCTGTTTAGACTTGCCTACGGCTTTACCATTATTGAGCCATAAGAAGTCCGAAAGGAGCTAGCCCTTGGCAACTTTGCTATGTTAGACCTACTCCTCTACTCTCTATAATTAACCACTTTGAGCCGTGGGTGTAGATACTTAAGAGCCGATTTTCAAAGGCTAAGAGGAGTGGCAACTAAGGTTTTGAATTGCCAAAGCATACACTAAGTACATACATAAAATTTTGTTAACATGGCTGACAATAATCAAGAGAGTAGAATGAACATTGATAGCTTTGATTTTGCACATGAAGGTGCTAATGATGATGCTCCCATGTTTGTGAATTATCTTGTGACTAGGTTGCAACAAGCTATGGGCAACCCTACCTTGCAAGCCGAAGTTACTCAACAACTTCGTGCCTATGGAATTTCCCTTCCTCTCCAAGAGGAGAGAGAGCTTAGGAGGCCTCTTGAAGAGACCCCCAAAAGAAGACTCTCTCCCATTCGAGAGGAGAAATCCAAAGAGAAAGAAAGCAATGAAAGTCTAAGTTCTTCTGAAGATGTGGCTCCACGAAGAAGGCGGTCTAGACGATCGCCTACTCCTCCCAAGAGGAAAAGAGCAACCCATAGTCCTTCTCCTCATCACTTTCAAAGGCAAGAGAGGAAACAAAGGAAGAAAAGGGCTAGGAAGAGGTCACCCTCTTCTCCTTCTTCTTCACCTTCCTTCTCTTCCGATGAAAGTTATGGCTATTCTCCTAGAGAATACAAGAGGGGAGGGCATCACAAATCATTTCCTGCATGGCGAAGGTCACAAAAGCTAAAGAAGTTCAAGGAGGGAGGAAAGAGTATCTCTTTTCTCACCTACGATGGCACCTTTGGTGCTACCGACAAAGTGTTGGCCTTCATCCAGCAATTTGATGCGGCCTTTGGGGACGAGGGCTTCACAGAGTCCTCCAAGCTACGCCATGTAGCTATGCACTTCCAAAAATCAGCTCGTCAATGGTGGGCTAGCCTTCGTGGCAATGGAGAAGCCCCAAAGACATGGAAAACTCTACGAGTTTCCATCATGAAGCAATTTCTTCCAAGCGATACTAAAGATAAAGTTCTTACCGAATGGCGCGGCTTGAAGCTCCTCTCTCATGAGTCTATCAACAAGTATGTAGATAAGTTTTGGGATTTACATCTCAAAGCTACTGTCTTTCAAAAGATAGACTTTGCCGAGCAAAGACAACAATTCTGTGCGGGATTACCTGAAGAGATGGCCGAATATATCAACTCTCAACGGCCCGGTACTATTACCGAAGTAATCCACCACACCATGGTTGCTTCATGCATCAATTTCCATCAAGGGGCTAGACGTAATGTCAAGCCCATGGAAAACAAAGATAAAAATGATGCAAAGGGGAAATCCAATGCTCAAAATAATTCCCAAGGCACTTCCAACAACAACAACAACAATCGGTCCAAGGAGAAGGGAGTTTACAAAGGTAAAAACAAACTCTCTCCTGAAGAGCTTGAAGCTTTTCGCAAGGACCATAAGTGTTTCAAGTGTGGGGAGCAAGGACATGGCTATCGTTCTTGCCCCAAGAAGAATACTCGCAATGAGACTCCTAGGGCTTCCACCATCGAAGCTCCAAAAGAGGATGCTCATTGCAAAGGATCATCACTCTCCTATGCTTGGGGAAAGGTAAGAGAGCATGATGCCTTCATCTTGTTTGACCCTGGCTCTACTCTCAACTTCATATCAATAGAGTTGGCCACCAAGTTGGGCA
The DNA here is from genome assembly GCF_014529385.1 of Adiantum capillus-veneris. Taxonomy (NCBI): domain Eukaryota; kingdom Viridiplantae; phylum Streptophyta; class Polypodiopsida; order Polypodiales; family Pteridaceae; genus Adiantum; species Adiantum capillus-veneris. The sequence goes on along the minus strand of NC_140960.1, from coordinate 99,360,463 downwards.
TTCAAGCTTTTGAGATGGGAGATATAGTAACAGCTGATGCAGCTTTCAAGGGACAACAAGCCTCCGTTACTCCCTTGATTGGGAAGTTGAGGCTTCATGTCCAAAGCTATGTCGACAAAGAAGACTTCTTCATCTCTCCCCTCCAACATCAGGATGTTATCCTAGGGGCACCATGGTTTGATCGCATGGCTGCCAACATGAAGTTCCCTGAAAGGAGAATTTACTTCACCTACAGGGGAAAGAACATGTATATAGATGCTAGTGAGCGTGGTCGCACTATTCCACTTGTAAATCTTCTTTCTTTTGATAAATCAATGAAGAGCTCAGTTTCTGCGTACATGATTTATGTCAAAGAGTCTCTAAAAGCTAATAATGTTTCATCAAATGAAAATGATAGGAATCAAGAAGAGTTAGACTTGTCTACTTTTCTAAAAGGATTCCAAGATGTGTTCATCGATGATATCCCTATGGACCTACCTCCAAAACGAGGGGATGATGACCATCGTATTGAGCTCCTTCCAGGAAGCTCACCGCCTAATAAACCTCCTTATCGAGTCTCACAAGCTCAACAAGAGGAGATCATGAGGCAAGTACAAGAGCTGGTAGACAAAGGGATGGTGAGGCCTAGTTCCTCTCCCTTTTGTTCTCCAGTCCTTTTAGTGCAAAAGAAAGATGGTACATACCGTATGTGTGTGGACTATCGAGCACTAAACCATATCACTATCAAAAACAGATTTCCCATACCTCGGGTAGAAGATCTGTTTGATAAGCTACAAGGCTCTACCTACTTCAGTAGGATTGACCTTAAGAGTGGCTATCATCAAATAAGGATAGTGGATGAGGATATCTTAAAGACCGCGTTTCGCACAACATTTGGTCTTTATGAATATCTAGTCATGCCTTTTGGCTTGACTAATGCACCAGCTACGTTCAATCGTTTGATGGAGAAAATTTTTAGACCATATCGAAAATTCACTGGAGTGTTCTTCGATGATATCATCATCTACTCCAAGTCTTTGGAGGAACATAAGCAACATCTCCAAGTCATTTTTCAAGCCTTGAGGGAGAACAAACTTTTTCTCAACCAAAAGAAAAGTGAATTCTTCCTTCAAGAGATTCAATATCTAGGCCATATTATCTCTCACGATGGTATTCGTATGGATCCATCAAAGTTAGAGGTAATAAAATCATGGCCTAACCCAAGGAATCTACATGAGCTAAGAAGCTTTATTGGTATGTGTGCATACTATAGACGCTTCATAGCAAAATTCTCTCACGTAGCATGACCACTACATGACTTAACCAAGAAGAACGTTAAGTTTGTATGGACTGCTAAGGAGCAAAATGCTTTTGAAAAACTCAAAGAGAAGCTTACTTCCCAACCAGTCCTCGTGCTTCCGGATCTCTCAAGCCATTTGAGGTCCAATGTGATGCTTGTGGTGATTGCCTTGGAGCGGTTTTGCTTCAAGAAGGGCATGCCATAGCATATGAGAGCCGAAGGCTCAATGGTGATGAACGAGTCTTGGGCATTTATGAGAAAGAGCTTTTAGCTGTTCTACATGCCCTAGACACATGGAAGCACTACCTATTGGGGACTCCATTTATCCTACGAACCGACCACCAAAGTCTCAAGTATTTTATGACGCAAACCAAGCTTTCCGACAAACAAATGAGGTGGGCAAATTTTCTTTCGCAATTTAATTTCCATATTGCTCACATAGCTGGTAAGCACAATCAAGTTGCCGATGCACTTTCACGACGACCAAAAGTTAATGCGGTGTCTATAGCTACTCACAATGATCTATCCTCTATGATAGATGAGTATGCTACTGACCCTGACTTTAGAGACATAATGTCAGCCCTTGCTTTGGGGAAGAAAGAGGAACCATTCACCTTGCAGGATGGTTATCTTCTCCACGGCAATAGGCTATGTGTTACCCATTCCCTTCGTGAGAAGGTTATGTATGAATCCCATGCTCCTCCATATGCAGGGCATAGAGGTATTCAACCTACTCTCCGAGGAGTAGAGACGTATTTCTATTGGCCTACCATGAAAGTGGACATACAAGAGTATGTTTCAAAATGTGTAGTATGCCAAAAGACCAAGTATGATAGAGGGAAGCAACCTGGATTACTCCAGCCATGGCCTATTCCAAATTCACCATGGGAGAGTATATCCATGGATTTCATCTTTGGATTACCCAAGTCTATCCATGGGAATACAGGAATATGGATAATAGTCGACAGGTTTAGCAAGCAAGCACATTTTATTCCTGTCAAAAAGACTATTAAGGCACATCAAATGGCAACTCTCTTCATATCTCAGATTTTCAAAACACCATGGATTACCCACATCCATCGTGTCAGATAGAGATCCTAGAATGACCAGTAATTTCTGGAAAGGTCTCTTTGAAAATCTAGGAACAAGATTGAATTTCTCTTCGGCCTATCACCCACAAACGGATGGCCAAAGTGAGATAGTCAATCTTACGATACTCGATCTACTCAAGACTTATGTTACCGAAGTAGATCAACGCTCACAATGGGAAAAGTATTTACCGCTAGTAGAGTATGCCTACAATAATACTGTACATACTTCTACGGGCAAAGCACCTTTCGAGATCATAGAAGGAAGACCTAAAAGTCCCTTGCTACTGAAAGTACATGGGAAGATCTTCGCCGCCGATGAGTATAGCCGTGACCTACAAGAATCTTTTCAAAAGATTAGGGAGGCTATAGCCATCTCTCAACAAAGGCAAAAAGATGCTGCTGATAAGCACAGAAGAGCCTTAATGTTCAAAGAAAATGATTGGGTCTTACTCAAGTTTCCTAAGGCTCGATTAAGGCAAACGACGGGCAAAAATCCTACGGGCCATCAAAAGTATTATGCTAAACTAGCAAAAAGATACTATGGTCCTTTCCAAATCTTGAAGCCTATCAATGAGACGGCTTATCAACTCAAGTTGCCCAACCATTGGCTTATACACAATGCCTTTCATGTAAGCTTACTTAAGCCCTACAAAGGAGAGCCACCAATTGAACCAATTATTGAAGACCCTCCCGAAGTTGAAGACCAAGAAGAGGTGCTACAACCCGAAGCTATCCTTCGGCATGAAGACAAGGTACTACGACATGGTAAGATTATCCGACGGTATCTTATTAAGTTCAAAAATTATCCTTTTGAAGATGCTAAATGGATGCAAGGAGTACAGCTTAAGGATAGTATGAACCTTGTCAATGCTTACAATGCTACATTAGAGTAAGCAAATGTACAAATTTCTTTTAAATAACTCATGTTTTTGTCTTATATGACTAGTCCTCTTTTTAATTGTGCACAAATTTAACTAGTATGCATGCTTAGAATCATGTTTGTGATGACGACGTCTCTCAAACACCAAGTAGAATTTGTCACTCTACTTTGGGAGAATGAAATGGACTAAAGAGCAGACATGCTTGCGGCAGCTATGTCTCCCAAGCACCAAATGGATTAGTCATCCATCTTGGAAAGATGTCGTAGGGTAAAAAGGGATCCTTTACCCGTTAAGTACGATTGACTAAAGACTAAGACTTTATCTCTTCTACCTCATAGTCGAGGACGACTATGATTTCAAGAGAGAGGTAATGTCATAAAATCTAATATCTAACTAACCCAAATGATTTTCTCATATTAAATTGATCACTTAATGTGGGAGAATAAACGGGAACAAGTGTTAAGATATAGGTATGTGCTTTTAGATCTATCTCAACACGGGGCCAATGTAAAGGGGCCCAAAAGGGAGATGGTCTATCAAAGAGCAAGGCTAACCAATGGAGCATAAGACCTTAGGGTTAGCTTCATTGAAGACCTCCAATAAATGTGCGTAAAAGTCCTTTTGACCTTAAGTAAGCTAGGGCTGAGCTTGAGGTGGGAACCCGGCCCAAGCTCGAGGTGCTTGTCCTGCTTGAGGTGCTTGTCATGCTTGAGGTGTTTTTCATGCTTGAGGTGCTTGATTAAGATGCTTGAGGTGCTTGACTGGCTCCATGCTTGAGGTGCTTGACTTGCTGCATGATTAAAGTACTTGAGGTGCCTTGAGAAGCTTGCCTGAGATGCTTGTGGGAACCCCCCCTAGTTCAAGTGCTTTGTCATGCTTGGTGAGTAAGGTGCTTGATCACCTAAAAGTCAAAAGCATTCCTACAAGAGGGGGGACGAGCCCTTTTCCTAGGGCCTAGAGAGAGAACACCCACTCACACACACAAGGGAAGCCCATCTTGAAGAGGCAGCAAGGACACATGTCACGCCCCTACCCATGTTACCTTCATGTGTTGCTTGAAGCCTATTGGCTAGGCTTCAAAGGGGTCCAATGATAAATTACATGAATTATCTAATTGTTTTAGCATTTATCAAGTCCTCTCTCTCAAAGGGGAAAGGGGGACACTTGTCCCAAGGCTACCCATGTTGCTTGTAATGGCTCCTGCTTGTGATTAGCTAGGCCTGGAGGGGTCCAATGAGCTTCAGGCATGAGCTACAAGGGGGGGTCGACCCAAGCAAGCTAGGGGGTGCCTAGGGGGTATACTCACCCACACACACTCACAAGCACTCTCATTGTGTGATATGCAAAGGGCAAGAGCTCCCTCTCCAAGCAAGTAGAGGTTGAGAGCCTACACCAACACTCTTGGCTATGGAGTGCAAATCCAACCAAGAGCCATGCTTCAATGCTTAAGCTTGCCATCTCCTTCTTCTTCATTACTATGCTATTATGTATGCTAGCAACAAGAGTATGATAAGTGAGGAACTAATTCTTTCTCCTACGAAATGTTTCTTCTTCCTCTTTCCTACCCTCATTCCCTGCTAGCTCTCTCCACCTTCGAAGGTGTTTGAGGTCTTGGGACTGAGGCTTGGGATAGTTAAAGCTTTCTTCAAGTTTATGTTATGTTTGTGGTGCATGAAGCCTTCCATCTTCATGGCATCACCTAGGTCACAAGGAACACAAAGACTGTATTGTAACAAGTCTCTCTTTATGGGAGAAATCATAATACAAATGCCTATTGGAGGGGGGACCGGCTCCACATAAATCCGGTCCTCAATTGTTGTCATGTTCTCTAAACTCTCTCTCTTGCAAAAGTATTGTCTATGCCAAGTTAACTAATTGCTATGATTATGTTGCTATCTTCAATTATGTATACCCGCTATGCTCACAAAATCATTTCTTGAAAGTACTCTCATTAAATTCCGCTATTCTCAAATTGAATAGGCAAATTCCATTACATAGCCAATACTTAATCCTACTTTAAAGATTCCCTCAAAAGTAACAAAATGATGCATTAGTCTATAGCACGGCAGCACAGGGAATGAGAAAGCACGTAGATTTGCAATAGTATTAGCTACAAACACAACATTGAGAGAGAGAGAGAGAGAGAAGGGGGGGGGGGGGGGGGGGGGGGAGGATAGTTTAAAGAGAAAAAAACGCTAAAGAAAAAATAAATAAAAATATACAATGTGAAGTAGACCACCGCTTTATGTCTTTTGAATGTTTTTTAACTTTTCACCTTTATATCTCTTTTGTCTTTCCATCGTCGTCTTCTTCTTCTTCTTCGTCTTCTTCTTCTGTCTTCTTATTTCCTAAACAATGTCTATTTATTTATTTATTTTGAAAACTAGATTGTTAAAGGATTTCACTGCACTTAATATGTTTTGAAAGATTTTTTATTTTTTGAGATTGGGACTCGCTAATTTGCCAATACTTCTTTGAATGCACTTATGTTAAGGGGCTACCTTTTCAAGGATATAATTTGATATTAGAAGCCTCCATATCTCGGAACATTTAAGTTTGTTAGTAGCACACGTTCACTAAATTAAATTTTTTTTATGGTTCTTTCTGAATTATACTAATTTTTGTGTAGGTCCCACTAATCCTTGGCAGTTTGATCTCTCCCCGTCATTTTTTGGGAGATATTGTGAGAATTTTTACCTTTTCTCTGCTTTCGTTAATATTTTCCTTTTAATTGAAGGTAGTTTCATATCATACCACCCCAAAGGTCTTATCATAGATCTTCTTACTTGTCCCTATTACATTGTAGGCTTGTCCTAATATAACCATTGGATTAGGCACCTAGCATACTTTACCATGAACAATAAAGGGCCTCACAAGACTGACTACTTGATTTCTACCTACCCTACCCTCCTAAGGAGGTAATGAGTGGGAACCACCCCTTAATTTTCATATTTCTAGGACTCGTTGCGCTTGGCTTGGGGATTGAGTCGCATTCACTTGAATTAATTTCTCCTCTCTCGTTTCTCTTTGTCTCTTCACTTGCTCCCCTTTTCGTTGTGTGGATAAGGATACAAGACCATCTCACCTCATTCCTTTGCTGATTTTAATATTGCTTGCCTATCTAATGCGTATGCGCTTCATTCCCTTTCTATGATGACCTTGATCTTACATACTGTCATTACCATCTATGTACCCAAAGTTATTCCCCTTCCTCGTGAACTAGCGTATCGATGCCCTCAGAGGACTGCTAAGAAGATGCTATGCATCTACCTCTCTCCTCACCTTAGGTTGATTACTCTCCCTAACAGACTATGAAGGTGTGACAATACTTCTCCCATCAATAATGAGGATTGTAAAGTTTCTTTAACTCTGTGCATCATTTTCCAAGTCTTTGTTGGGAAATAAGACGTAGCTAAATAGATAATTGAGTAGATTACTTAATGGAGAGAGACAGATTTATATACACGAGATTATAGAGTAGAGAGAGAGAGAGAGAGAGAGAGAGAGAGAGAGAGTACACAGGATATACGTGGTTCACCCAATGTGGGCTACGTCCATGGGAAAGCAACCACTCAATGGCTTTAGTACTTCAAAACAAGAAGTAGTTTACAAAAGGATTATACCCTTAATGGAGCTCCGGCCTTGCTTCACTCTCACCACCTCACACTCACCTTGTTGCATCAACTTCACACTATGAAATGTGTGTAGAAATGGCCTCCTTTTATAGGTCAAAAGGGCTGCCCTCTCTTATGAGAGACAGCCATGTGTAGCCGCCCTTGTGCGAATAAGTCCAAATCGGACCCTCCAATCCGCCCATGTGTGGCCGCCCTTGAGAAGACAAGTCCGCTTTTGAATTCGGCCACCGGCCATTGACTTCCGACCACCGGCCATCGACCATTGACTACCCGCCACCGGCCAACCGACCGGTTGTTTTCCGACCACTTTCCGGCCGTCGGCCGGCCATAATATTCCGGCAAAAAAAAGTCTCGGGAAAATTTTGGTTTCCGGTGAGTGATTTTCCTTCACGCACAATGGCTTCTCCTCATAATGGGAGCCTTACAAATGTGCGCTTTTACCACAAAAAATCACAAGGGTAAATCAGGCTCCATACTTAACAGTCTTGCATTTACTATGTCTTGTCCTTGGCGTATGGATGATTCTTGTCTCCTAATCATTGTAGCGTATAAGCCCTTGACTGCCTTCGTTTATTGCTCTATGCTCACACTTTGTGGCTAAGCACTTACTGAGTGTTGTAGGGACTTGCTTAAAACACTACATAGAGAGATAGTGGTGACATGCTATTGACAACTCCTAAGCAATATAAAGGTGAGGGATCGTTGTCCCTCACTTAGCCTTTGCTTACTTAGTCTTCATGTCAAAGTGTGATAATGTTGTATTGATGGCTTTTGAACAAGTTTGGCTTTACCTCTCTCATCTAGTTTTTTGGTTCCTTATTCTTGCATGGCTATGAAACAGTTGATGCTTATGTCTGTTTTGGGAGGTATTGCTTTAAAAGATTGGTTTTACATTAAATTTTTTCGATTAAGTACACAATCATAGATTGGCCATAGGCAGCATACTCACTTTGAGTCTCTGGTTTTGTTGTCCAAATGAGAGTAAATTACTTGGATTAAGTTCGTAAGTAGGGGATTTACTGACTTACTGTGATATCATTAGCATGATAATGCTTGTACTATGTATTTCTCAAGCCTCGAGCCATTGGAAGAAATCTTCTACGTCACCAACTGATGACTTTTGAGCACTTGCTCCTAGACTTCTATTTCATATTGAGCTCTTGCTCTAGGTGTGCTCGAGCTTGAGCTTTGGTATTGTTTGCCTAGCTTAGGCTTTATTGACATCGATACTTGATCACGTTTGCTTAATGGAACTTGCATGTGCATTTGAGAATCTCCTTGATATAATAATGAAAATTTTGGTGCTAGAAGATTGTAAAAAATGAATAGCAAGAGATTTTGGTGTTGCTAACTAGTATGTATTGGGATACATATTGATGATTTACTTGACTTGGAATACCCAATTTGATTGGTAATGATACTTTGATTCTCTGGATTACTTGGATTGATAACCTAAAAAAATTTGCAGTGCCCATAATATTTTGGGTTTTTGTTCTCACTTTTATCTATCACTATGGTCGAGATTGGCCTACCAATCGGTCTCTCCCACTCACCCGGTGTGGTGATTATTTGTTGTGGCTAGATGAAAATAGAAAGGTAGAGACACTTGAACACCCATGAACACATGTACATACACATTCTAAAACACCTTTGTAATAAAATACAACTCTTGTGCACTCTCCCATTTTATGAAAGTCATAGCCCTATAGATGTGCAAAGAAGAAGCATTTTGTAAGCCATAGCTACCCCTTCTGCATTCAGCGCTATTGGCCAACATCATACTAAAAGGAGGAGCTTAGTCTAGAATTTTAATGCCAATCAATTTTTCACTAATCAAATCTAGATCATTATTCATACCTCATTTTGTAGAGTGCAAGCTTTGTTGGATGTAGCAATGTGCCCATGGTATTGTAGGCAACATGAATTTGTATCTATAGCTCTCTATAGACATTAGTGCAACCTTGAAGGTTTAAGTAATATAGGTGGCATTCAAGAAACTGGTATGTGGTTGCTACTAGCTCTCTGCCCAGGCTCTCTCTCTCTCTCTCTCTCTCTCTCTCCCCCCCCCCCCCAACCACCACAAAAACCCTCACCTGTTAGGTCACCACAAATACTCGTAGGTGCCAGTTATAGTCACACAATAGAGTTTCCGATGGATTCAATGGAGGCATGCCTTGCCTTGTTCTCTTCTCACGTTCGGATTCAATGAACTTCTTTAGATGTCACTTAGCAGCTTCACAATTGTGCAGTCTGACCAGAAGCTTTGTGTGTACCTACATTATAGAGTCCACTTATGTAACCACCCCCTAGGGTTTTATAATTGAGAAGCTCAAAGGACTTAGGTCTTTGCGTTAACTAAAAGCATCGGCCAAAGAGAATGAGTGGTTTTTTTTATTAAACGTCAAGCAGGTAGTTGTCATTACGATAGAACAATCCAAACACTCGTTGCATATAGATTGCCAACAGAAGGACTAGGAGTTTGGAGCCAGCTTCAATCCTCTTTTTGCTTAAGTTTCATATTTAACAAAAAAAGCTTGCTCCAAGAGCTTTTGGACAGAGCCTTTTTTTACCCCTCTCTTTCTCACTCGCCTTCTACGTCCCCCCCCCCCCCCCCCCCCCCCCCCCCCCCCCCCCCCCCCCCCTCTCTCTCTCTCTAAGCAAGTGGCCAGAAAAAGAGAAAGATAGAAAGACCCTAAATTGGTTTCCTCTCTCTCTCTTACATAGCACAAGTGGGCTATGTAAGAGAGAGAGAGAGAGAGAGAGAGAGAGAGAGAGAGAGAGGTATATATAAAGATGGAGTGGATAGAGGAAGAGAGGGAGAGATAGATGGAGAGAGAGATCGAAGGAAAGCGAGAGAGGGGGGAGGGGAAAAATGGAAAAAAAAAGGTTCGCTCCAAAAGCTCTTCGAGCGAGCTATAAACCTTAAGCAAAAAGAGAAAAAAAGCTCGCTCTGTTCAAATCCCCTAGTAGAAGGGCTCAATGCAAGAATGCTTCTGTCGCCTCCTTCACTCCTCATACTCCTCCCACTCATGCTCTCTATCTCCTCCTTCACTGGCTACTTCTCCCATCTTGCTGGACTGCTCCACAGCTCCTTCGATTGCCTTCAAGTTCTCACCCATATGCTCCACAACAACCCTATGATTTTCGGTTTCTTCTTACACCCACACACCTAGGATCCAAGAGCTCTATGTTTTGGTACCACGCCAAAGGCATGCATGTAACAAAAACACACAAGAAGGAAGAGAGAGAGAGAGAGAGAGAGAGAGAGAGAGAGAGAGCGAGCGAGCGAGCAAGCAAGCAAGCAACCGACCCTAGCAACAAATTAGATGATTTTTATAATGGCCATGGGTTTCTTATGTACACCATAGATCAATTTTACCATGTCAAATAATTTAAAAGCACCTAAAAAGGACAAATCAATGAATGAGCTCAAATTTGGGCATTCATTTGAGACCAGCCCTCAAATTAGAAGGTTGTAACACCCTTCCAAGGGGGTTTCAATCCTTCTAGAGAAAAGCTAGGAAAATCCTTTTGAAAAATTATAAGAAATTTAAAACAATAGTTATATGCCCTCTTATTAAGTGTGAAAAAACAAAGTTTTTTTAAGGCCTTCAAATGAAAAGTGAGTCACCCTTCTAATTCGAGGATGCTTGAGATGCATCTTGAGATGCATACCTTCAAAACTACAAGAATTCTTCATACAAGAGATTCATATACGCAACCTAATTGCTAATTTCATAACCACTAGGGAAAGCATCTTCAAAATGAAAAGTGGAGTCACCCTTCTTCTAATTTGAGAATGCTTGAGATGTATAACTTCAAAAATATACGAATTCTTCGTACAAAAGACTCACATACTCGACCTAATTGCTAATTCCATAGCCACTAGGGAAAATGCTTTTGATGGTTGGATAAAGCCAAGGTCTTTTTGACATAACTAGATGGTGGTGCCTATGGGAACGGAGAAGATAGACTTCCTTATGCCTGCATACTGCTTGGAGTTGTGCACGTGAAGCAAGCTTAGAGATAGACCTACAAAAACTGGCATATATGCTTGACTAGCTTTGAAGGTAGAGTCCCCAAAATAGGGAGCGGAGTTGCCTTGCTTCTCTCTTCTTTTAACCCTCCTCTATTATAGTTAGATCACCATTCTATGCACTCATATAAAAGATTGGAGAAAGCTCTAGCGACTCCCCCACCTTATCTACTCTTTCAAACTCACCTCCCCCTTTTTGTATGCTACCGAGGAGAGCCTCTTCTTATTTCCGTCCTTTTTTTTGGCCTGCCCGAAGTGCTAAGGCCATAGTGATGTGTTTCATTCTTCTTAGTGAAAAATGTCACATGTATTTTAGAAATAAAAGTAAGAAATAAAAAATAGCCTATATGGTTTTGAGTGGTTCTTGAGAGGATAGGTTCATTGGGTTGGGTGTCTTTTGAGTGGTTCTAGAGATTAAAGGTTAGGTGTCTAGTCAAGACACATTGTTGCAAGCTGGAGGGCTTCAATGGGGTTGGTGAGAAACATTATAATGAGTGCAAGGGTTTCATTCTTCTCTCTTTTGGAGTGGAGACTCCTTGAGCTCTATGGAGGGAGCTCTCATTGCCTTTAGGAGTAATGAAACCCTAGTAATCCGTTGCATTGGGGAATGGGAGTGGGTAGGGTGTATCTTGCTTGGTTCAAGCCTGCCGGCCTATGGCGTTTTTTGGTCTTGTGTCGGTGCTATGCGTGGCCTGCCTATGTGTGGTCTTGTGTTGCTCTGCTTTGTCGTCCTACTCGTCGGCTTGTGGCGATTCTGGGCCACGCTTGTGCTCTGTTGTCTTGCTTCCTGCATGTATTTGTTGAAGGAATGGTGCCTCGTCGTCCTGCTTGCTGGCTTGTGGCGGTTCTAGCCCGCACTTGTGCTCTGCTATCCTGCTTCCACCATGTATTTGTTGAAAGATGGGTAGCTTGTATGTTAGCGTGGTTCTAGTTGCCGGTCTATGGCGTTGTTGGGAGTGATTCGGTGCCCTGCCTCTCCGTGGTCTTGTGTTGCTCAGCTTTGCCGTCCTGCTCGCCGATCTTTGGCGGATCTGGGCCGCACTTGTGCTCTGTTGTTCTTCTTTGTGGGTGCCTTGTGTTCATAGTTCACGGTCTATGGCGGATTTGGGTCGTGCCTTGGTTCTGTGTTGCTCTGTACCTCGGGGTTGTGCTTCTCTGTTTGGTCGTCCCCTTCACCGATCTGTAGCGAATCTTGAAGACTCGTTTGCTTTGTTGATCACGTCGGTGTTCTGCTGCGTTGAGCTTGGTCTTGCCATGGTGTCGTGCTGCTATGTGCATTGGGGTTGTGCTACTCTGTTTGGTTGTCCCATTCACCGATCTATAATGGATCTTCGATGACCATCTGTTGTGTTGTTTCTGTTTTCGGCGTGGTCGTGCTGCATTGTCTTCCTCTCTGTCGATCTGTGGTGGATCGGACTGTTTTGTTGTGCAGCTTTGTTGCGGTGTACTCCGTTGCTCTGCTCTGTCTTCCCGCCTGCCGGTCTATGGCGGTTCGGCGTACTATGCGGACTGTCGTCGGCATCTCTACTCTAACCTTTTGGTATGCATTAAAGAGAGTTTTTTTTTGGATCTTTTATTTACTGCTGTGCTTCTCATCCTTGATGATTTTTGCAAGATGGTATGCAGCCATTGATGGGATCGGGTGCTTTTACTGGCTATTCTGTATGCGGAGGTCCTTCATTTATTTTCCCAGGCTGAATATTGTGAAGCTTTTAGGTCTACCTGTTATGGTATTGATGGAGTTTATGAATATGTAATGTTTTCAAAGTTCGATTATGTCTCGAAGCTTGTCTATTTTGTTAATAAGTTTTGTGCTTTAATCTGCTATAGAAAGCTTATTTTGCTTATTGTGTCAAGGTGTGCTAAATTCAAGACAATTAGTTCCACATTCTATGATGCAACCTTGGTCCATGATTTAATCCTATTGATTGCATTATTTGTGAAGTGATTATTAATCCTCACATTCGTTCAACTAAATCTGCAAAACAAGCTTGGGATATTCTGGCTGGTCTTTATGCAAGTCACAATGAGGCCAAGATTGCATTGCTTCGTAAAGA